>NW_026606156.1:2138750-3517500 GCF_029834395.1 Sorex fumeus
CTATTGAAATTTTATTTTACAATCTAAGAATTCTAATGGAAAATAAGCTAAGGCTAGAAGAAACATTTTGATTCTAAGTTGAATTCAGTCATCAATCCAAAGCATCCTGATGACCATCTTTTAAAAGTAAAAGGCCCTCCCGTTGATCATCGATTTGCTCGAGCGGGCCCAGTAACGTCTCCATTGGAGACTTTGTTGTTACTGTGTCTGGCATATCGAATACTCTCGGTAGCTTGCCGGGCTCTCCGAGAGGGGCGGAGGAATCGAACTCGGGTCGGCCATGTTGGCTGTATGTAAGGCGAACGCCCTACCCGCTGTGCTATCGCTCCAGCCCATCTTTTAAATTGACTTAAATATTGTTGCAGGATCTATAGTTTAAAATTGAAATTATTTTCTAGAATAATTTTCTAGGAGTATCCATTCTGTGTCTTCTGCCACTGCACCTGGCTGTTCTCACCAGGCCCCTTGGAGGGGGGCAGGTTGAGTTTCCCTGCCCCCTCCCCGAGCAGAGCCCCAGCAGCCGAAGACCTCCAGAACCAGCCATAGCCATGCTGAGACCACTCTCCACACGTCCGGACAAGCCTCATGCATGAAGGAACCAGCAGAGGAACCCAGGCATGCGGGTCCCAGGGCTGAGATCTCGAAGCCTGCTCGGACTGGGACTGGGCCATCTCCACCCAGATCCCCCATCTTCCAGTAGGTAGGTGTCACACCCACCAGCTGCCGCCAGTGCCAGGTTCAGGTTGGTCCCATCAACGGCCAAGACCCAGAGATTATAAAACCCAGCTCCCGGAAGCACGCAACCACATCGCAGCTGCACAACATCTTGCTATCTCATTCTTACTTTGGACAACCTGGCAGGCTACCAAAAGTATCCTGCCCACACGGCAGAGTCTGGCAAACTTCCTGTGTTGTACTCAATATGCCAAATACCAGTGACAATGATGGGTCTCATCCTCCTAACCCTGAAAGAGCATTGAATATGGCTCTTTTAAAATCTCAGGGCTAGGAAGAAGGAGACATTACTGGTGCCTGCTCAAGGCAAATGATGAACAACAGGATGATCGTGATCGTGATCGTTATTTGTTTTGTGAAAATAACATTTTGTTTTTGAGTAAGCTCTGAATCTCTAACACTTCATGTGAAAATTATCAGAATATCCTCTATTGTTTATATCACATTCTTTAAGCATCTCTACCACCTAAACACATAAAATGTTGGGTGAGTTTTACTATCAGCTTTATGGATGTAAAATAATTTTTGTTGAAAATAATAAGCATTCAGTTGAGAAATGAGTAAATAAACCAGATTAATAAGGCTTCAATTCTTGTCTTTAGTACTAACAACTTAAAGCCATATATTTGAAATATGAAATGTTAGCATGTTTTTGTTTGTTTTTAGTCTGTGCATCTAAATTTTAAAACAACACGGACCAATGAAAAGCTGAAAAATTAGGTGGGGGAAAAAAACCTGCATTTTGCAACATCTAGTTCTTCCTCTAGACACGTCACTGTGTCTATGAAAGGACACTCTGCCTTAGATGTACATGTCTCACAGACACTAAGGAGATCCGGAACTGCTGGCTGGGACTTTGACCCTGAAAAATATAAATGTAGATTTTAATCACGATATCGAGGCTTTTCAGGACATTATCGTGATAAACTGCCTGCTCTGACTCAGACCACTTCAGGAATCTGTGAATGTGTGTTGGAAAAAAAAAAGCATCAATCCATCTCGAAGCAAGTAAGTCAACAAATCATAGCAACTACAAAGACTTTTTGAGATCAATGTATCCAGGGTTAGAGATATGCCTTGAGGGGTAGACCACACACCTTGCATGTATCATACCCCAGGTTTTAGCCCCAGTCTTGCATTGTACCCTAAGGAGCACATTGTTTTGCCCTGGTAGCTCTGAGCACTTCTGAATACTCTGATCAGCCTCATCAGAGTCATCCCTGAGCACAGAGCTAGGAGTAAAATTTGAACATAGCCAGGTGTGACCCCAAATCCTAAATAAACTAAATAAATGAAATTTTAGTCTGAAGCAAATGAATAGAAAATGTAAATGTGTTTTTTTCAAGAAAGATAAAAGATGTCAACTTTCTGCTTTAAGTATAATCATTGGATTTCTCACTTATTTAATAAGTCTTGGCATAAATAAATATTTGTATCTTTAGTTTTGTTCAAAGATCTGAGGTTTCTATAACAAATAGAAGTCTTAGTTTATGCCTAATTACAGTGCTTTGGGAATGTAAATTGAAGACAACATGGTAGAGAGCTGTTGGTCCAACCTGTCTAATTATAAGACTATGTCAGACGATTCAAATTTCTTTAAATTATAAAGATATTAATAATTGGCTAGGGAATGAGGATTTTGAGTAAGTTTAAGACCTAATAAGTGTTAACAATGTTTTATTACAAACAATCAGGCAGTCAATATTTTAGATATTTTCGCACAGCAGGTTAGGGCATTTGCCTTGTATGCAGTCAAGCCAGCTGAGCCGGGTTCGATTCCTCCGACCCTCTCGGAGAGTCTGGCAAGCTACCGAGAGTATCTCGACTGCACGGCAAAGCCTGGCAAGCTCCCCGAGAAGCATTTGATATACCAAACACAGTAACAACAAAGTCTCCAATGGAGACGTTACTGGGCCTGCTCGAGCAAATTGATGAACAATGGGAGGACAGTGCTACAGTGCTACATATCTTAGGTCTCTGCTAAAGTACTCAGGCTGTCCATGTAGCTTGAATGTAGACATATCAGAGTAGACAGATGTGTTTCAATTAAACTTTATTTACAAAGCTGGCCAAATACTGGATTTTACACAAGGCATATTGGTTTTGCCTCTATTCTAGATGCTGAAACTATATAGATGATAAAGACAAACTGTAAGATAACAGAGTAGGATTTATTTATTTATTTATGTTTAATCTGTCAAAATCATTCTTTTTTCCTGGAAATGTTTATTATCAGCTGAGTGATGGAGACAATAATGTAGTCTATTATGTAAATATATGCACTATATCAAAGAGACAGTATTTCCATTCTTTTGATTCAGCATACTTTTTGAAGATTCTTGATATCTGTCTCCTGTATTTGTGAAATTAGATTTACACTTGAAGAAAGTGAGAAAATAAATTTTGATATTCTTTTTCTGGTTTCCCTACTGCAGTTAAGTAAGTTTCAATCAGATTGGAAGCTAGCTAATTATTCTCTGGATGGCAGACTTTTAGAAACCTGATTACACAGTCAATTGTCTAAGTAAAAATGATTAAGTTCTCATTGTGTGCTAATAACTATAATAGGTACTGATGACTCATAACAAGTAAGACAAGTTCTCATAATGAAATGCTCAAATACAAACAAACTCTTCTAAAATAGAAGTACACTTAAGGTGATGTATAGGAGTATCAGGATTCTAAAGAAGAAATTTATTCAAACTAATAAGGATATTAATTTTTCAGATAGCTACTTAGCATAGTATTTTGCTTATCAGAATAAGTTGAGTAATCCAAAAGTGGTATGTTGATGTCCTCACTAGGTTTCCATTTTGTGTTCTAGTTACCACTCAATATAGCATCTGGAAGCCCAATGTTTTCTCCTTATCTTTTTTTAAAATTTTATTTTAATGAATCACCGTGAGATACCATTAAGACTTACGAATTTTCTGTGCCCCTCTGCTCATACTTAATCTCCACCTCAACTCTTCCAAGTGTTTGAAATGTGTAATGCAGTGAATGTTATGCTTTTTCTCTTCTTTTACCATCTCATTCTTGGAAGTTTTTGACTAAAAAAAAAAAGTGCACAATGTGTTTTGGTTTTAGCATGTTAGGAATTGTGTTTGTGTTCTGAGGAGGGTGTTTTGGTGATAGAATGGAATTTAACTGTGGTAGTGAGTGAGGGGAATGCTGTGTACATACATATGCTTTAAACTGCGCTCCTAAATTCTCTAATGTCATAAACTAATGGCAAGACAAGAGAAATAAAAGAGGAAAAACGTACTTGTGACGAAACGTACTGAAATTTCCATTCTTCTTAATTAGGAAAATTTTGCATTTGCTTTTGTAGAAGTTGATACCAACTTCAATTTTTTTCTTTAATTTTTTTTAGGCACAAAGCAATATATAACAGAGTTTTAGGTTTTAATGCTACCAGAGTCCCATTTTTGGATCATCATGCTCAGTATATTGATAAACCATGAAGCTTCTCATGGAATTTTATTATAAATTTATTCTCCCTTGTATATTTGATTTTCTTCTTCTTAGATTCAACTATTTCCCAAAATAAATTTCCAAGCAAGATTTCCCGGAAATTCTTATGGATTGTCCCTAAAGGGAGTATAAATTAATTTCTCTAAATATTGATAGAAAACTAATAAATTGATTCAAAAGTTACTAGTGTATTCCCATTAATTATATAGAAATGGTCCACAAAGCTTTGAGTCATTACCTTACATGAAAACACCCATTTTTCATTCAACTTTGAAAAATCAATTCAGCAGCCTTCAAATAAATATCTTCAAATGGATGTGAATGGAGTGAGGTTAGATTTTCGCATTGGAATACTTCCCCAGAGCACTGCTCTGTAGCACTGTCCTCCGGTTGTTCATCAATTTGCTTGAGTGGGCCCAGTAATATCTCCATTGTGAGCCTTCTTGTCACTGTGTTTGGCATATCGAATACATCACGGGTAGCTTGCCAGGCTTTGCCGTGTGGACGAGATACTCTTGGTAGCTTGCCAGGCTCTTCAAGAGGGGCGCAGGAATTGAACTCGAATCAACAGGGTCGGCCTTGTGTAAGGCAAATGCAGTACCTGCTGTGCTATCCTCCAGCCCTTCCCCAAGAGAAGGAGGGGATTTGTTACAAGTTGGAACTAAGAGGGTAAAAAGTATAAAACTCATCTCAGAAATACAAAATTACCACTACAAAAAATAGGCATATCTAAAACATGGCATGATACTGGATTACTCAAAGCTGGCCATCACGAGTCAGGTACTGAGGTCTTGTGTGAGTTTGCTGTGGTACTAAAGACTACTTCTGATAGCATCTTGCCATAGAGATTTCTACATCAAGAAGGAGAAAACCACAGAAGATACTCTCATATTTGCTGCAATATTTTAAGCATAGGTGTCTGGGGAGTGTGTGTATGTGTGTGTGTGTGTGTGTGCGTGTGGGTGTGTGGTGGGGGTGGTTGCAGGGGTACAGAAAGAACATATTTTCCACACAAGAAGCTGCTAATTGGTGGAAGAACTTGGCCTCTCACAAATAGGATACAACTCTGCCATTATGAGAGCTAAAAGAATGACCAGAAAAAGGGACTACTGAATAAAAATGTTGAAAGAAATGGGAAACTACAGAAATAGTCGTCTTAACACATATACTCTAATGAGAGCAGATGAGAGTAATCGTGTGTATTTTTGTCTCTGACGTGGGAAAATGAAATGAAAAACAATGATCCTCTTCGGCCTCTGGACAAGAAGTCAGAGTGGACCTGGAGAGCTGGTCTGGCTGGACATCTCTTGGTAACAATAGAAGTCTACCTGAGGTTGTGGTGACCCGCCTTCATAAGTGGGACAGCATGCTATGCCCTTCGCTCTTTCTCAAAACTGTGTTCACACTGATTGCCTTTTTGATATGCCTTTATTCATGGAATATTAAAGTTCTCCACCTATCAGAGGTGAGGTAGATCCCAGAATAGCAGGAGTCCTTGGTCCTTCTTCAACTACAGGACATCATATGCAACCTCAAACTCACTTTCCCAGCCAGTTGTTGTTCCTCTAAATATATTTTTGCTGTGTTTGTGTATGTGTGTGTGTGTGTGTGTGTGTGTGTGTGATACAAGCACTGTGATTTACAAAGCTGTTCACTATAGGTTCAAGACCAGTTCCACAACCAGTGTCATTACCCTTCCACAAGTGCCCCCAGGTCCCCTCCAACCTCCTTCACAAACACATTTTAACTTGAGCCCATGTGATTCAGCCCCTATGCTTGCTTCAGTACAGACTCTAACCAGTTACATTCACCCATGTTTCTCTCAGCTCCCTTACTGATGTGGCCAAGACTCCTGACCCTTGGAAATGCCTCTTCTTGCTTCCCTTCTCCATCTATCTCCTCCCCTGACCCGTTTCTTTCTGTCCTCTGGGCCCTAGGGTGTGTCCACCTTGGGGGCCTTCCAACCCCCTGTCCAGTTATCTTATATGTGAGAGAGAAGTGAGAAGAAGGATAGACAGCAGAAGTACCAAGTGCTTTCCGTGGGAATCAAAACCACTAGAGCCGAGACCTCGAAGAGTTGGACATGCTTCGAAGTCATTTGCATCACAGGATGATAGAACTAGAGGACGCCTGTCATTTCTGACATGAAAGAAAATATAATACAATAAACAAACTTCAAGCTGAGATAAAGAAGCGTAGGTGGAAGACAATGCTGGTGTTAGATTGGGCGGGATCCAAATAACACCACTCCTGGGAACTACTTTTTCTCTAAACGTTTGAGGCTGGTTACTCAGTGAGTAAATTAGGTTGAGTAGTTTTCTGGTTAAGACAACTGAAATAAGTTTTGTGTTTTCACATAAAACAAGATGAGGAAATTATGTTTTGTTTTAACTGATGCTGAGAGTAGTAGAAAGAGTTGTATTGAAGTAGGATTTTTTATGGTTTGGGGGCCACTTTTGCAGTGTTCCAGATTAACTCTGGGTTTAGGGGCTTTCTGGGGTGCTGGGAACCAAACCAGACAGACTGTGTGTGAGGCAAGAGCCCGACCTATGCATTCACTCCAGTTCTGGAATGTATTTAAACTATTCCTAGAGAGTTTTATGTACAAATGTGCTTGCTCTTTTTTTTCCATTTAGGATTTATACATCATATGCGTGTATTATATGTGTTAATAAGTCCCGGATATATGGTTTCTTGCCTGCTAACCTTGTCGGGAAGCACACACAGAGAGATCTGCTGATTTATTTCGCTGCTTATATCACTGTGTTCTCTTCTCATGTTGAAATGTTGCTAATATTGGTCATTGGAAGAGGCAATCTGCCTAACTAGATGGGCCAGAAATCTAATCTGGTGTGACAAATGAAAGAGACACATAATTGGCTCTGTAATTCTAGGGTGGAACTGTTATCAATTTTAAGCAATTGATGTTCTCAGAACAACATCATACGTAGCACAAGTGATTACAATTACTGTGTGGAATCGCTGTTCCTCTGATCTTCTAGTGGATTATAAAAATTAACGGAAACTTTGGGTAACTGGCATTTTCTTTTCACATTATGATAATTTTGTATAGCAATCCACCTTTAAACGTAATCATTTTCCATTCCATATCGATGTTTTTGTCAATGTTTCTTGCCAGAATTACCGGCAGGCGGGACTCTGTGCTTTGTTAGCCTACAATTTAGCATCTTTACTTGAATTTGTTTGTGGTCCAGCATACTGCCAAGACAACTGTGGTTCTTCTTTGGGTTTCTCTTGGTCATATCCTTTACCCTCACCTTAATTTAAGAGAAAAAATGAACCTGGAGGGTTTGGGGTCTCCAAGTTGACAGAGTTGATAGTATAGCCAAATTTCACCTGTCTTTACAACTAAGATACAGTCTTGAAGCCCTTTTTGACACAGTATTCTAAATAACTCTGAAGCTATAACACTGAAAGTATCAAAAAGGCATCCTTTATTATGCCTGAAAATACAAAATATTATCACAATGAATCTCTGTCTGTGAATGACTCTTTAATGTAGTGATCAGTTAATACAAAAGACTTTAACAGAAATAAGATTCTTAACAACTGCAGTCTTGCGGAATACTAGTACAGGTTTGTCTGTTTGCTAGGCACTGTGATCAAACATATTTTATGCATTAGTTCTAGTCCTTTCAACAGACTGCACACATGAGATCTTTATCTCCTTTCTAAGAGGGAGGTGTTGGGATGCAAGAAGTGATTTGCCAAGGGCTACAAAGCTTACTTAAAAATGAACTTAAGTTTCAAATCTACTTACAAGTCACTTTAAAACAGATGTTTTTCTTTACAACACTGGGAAAGAGTCCCTTAAATGAACCCCCAAATAGTCCCCCGGGCAAAATAGTTTAGGCCTTTTAGAAGGTAATCAGTCTTTTAAGTCTAGCTATATATTCATTTACTTATTGACTTAGTTTTGGTTTGGGGCCACACTTAGTGGCACTGAGGGCCCACTCCTGGCCCTGTGCTCTGAGGATACGGGATACTCAGGATAAAACCTTGGTTGTCCGCTTGCAAGGGAAGCGCCCTACTTGCTGTACTATCACACCAGCCCCGACTCTAGTATTTTATTTCCCAGAACTAGAGAATCATTGCCTGTTTAGGTAACCAGACTACAGCTGGCGACCATGTCAATTCAACTTCAACGCACCATAAACGTATGTCTTTCACTTTGTAAAATAGACACATCATAGAAATGCACTTTGCTTTTAAAAGGAATTATCATATTACCAGGACCTAAAAAAAAAGGGAGCGTGAATATTCTGTACACATATTATATGCTAACAACTGATATCTTAGTGAGGTTTGACAAGCAAATACACTAACCCTAATTGCACAAAATTTTCTTTCTAAATATTATAGTAAAATGATGTTATTTCCTACAAGGCAAGATAAAATCTTGTTTCATTTCTGCTCTTTTATTTCATAGCAGCAAACAATTGGTGTTGAAAAGATAATACAGGCATTAAGGTGCTTCCTGCCTTGTTTCAGATCCTGGTTCAAGCCCCAGCATCACAAACAGTCCCACATATACCACCCAAAATAGCCACTACACATCACAGTACCAGGAAGAGGCCAGGACACCAGTAGGTGTAGCTCAAAAAAGGAAATACGATTTTTATTTTAGTCATGAAAAAGTATTTTCTGAGCTCAAGAGTTCAACAAACAGGCTGGAGTGCATCCATAACTTCCTTGTACAGGTGCTCAGCTCAAGCTGTGCTTCCACACGGTTCCTTGTGATCTGCTGGGAGCAATAGCTGAGCACTGTGCAAGGAGTAACGTCCCTGCACAACGCTACGGCCCAAGAAGTATCCCAGAGGAAACATCAAAAGCTTTAAGATGGGGGGGGGGGGGTATGGTGCTGCCCTCAGGTCAATCTGTACCTGTGAGGCGAGTGCATCACCGTCAGATGATGTGATGGCACCGGCAGACTTTCAGATACCCCAAAATTGCTGCTGTGCCTTTGGCCAGACCCAAAAAACTTGGGGCAACGTTTACCAAGAAAGTAAACAGCCAAAAGTTAGGTATGTGGGAGACACACCCACAAACCACCTCCAGCTCAGCTATATAATTGGAGGCATGGCCTCTCTGGTTCATGATCAAACTGCTTAATGGCCATGATCCCAGAGACTCAGAAATCAATCTTGGAACCCAAAGGCTTTTGTCAGAAATGCATCTTGACCGCATACAAGGTGGCAGCCGCATCAGAGCTTATTGGAAAGCCAGGTAAGAGCCAGCGGTGATGGGGCAACTGCAGTCTCATGGGAAGGGGGGCGGTACCAGCATGTCCTTGACACCCTACCAAGGTCACGAGTTGCCTTGGTGCCATGCGTCCCAGGGAGGGAAAGGGTGTTGCTCCCTTCCACCTTTTCCCCCCACTCCCTAGCAGAAAGGCGGCCGCCACCTCAGAGCTTATTGGAAAGCCAGGTATGAGCCAGCGGTGATGGGGCAACTGCAGTCTCATGGGAAGGGGGACAGTACCTGCTCATGCTTCACGCCCTACCGAGGTCACAAGTTGCCCCCCACAAGAGGCTCTCCGGCACAGCCATAACACCAAACTCACAGAAACCAAACTCATAATTATCTGGCTCTTTGCAAAAATCCAAAATCATTATATGATTCTCATAACCGGATATAGAAAACAAAGTATTTCACAACGCCTTTTCAGCAATTCTGATTGTTGGGGGGGGGGGGGCGGATTCTAAACAATAATGGTGCATCTTTTGTGAAAATAATGAATATAATCAATGTAGAGAAAAGTTAAGTAGAAATGATCTGCCTCACAGGCATTGGGAGGGGTGGGAGGGAGAGAATATTGGAGTTCTTGATGGTGAAAAATGAGTACTGATGAAGGGAAAGATGTTTGATCTTTGTATGAACGAGACTTAGACCTGAAAGCTTTGTAACTTTTCCCCACAGTGATTCAATAAATAAATATAAGAAGAAAAATAAATAAATTATGAAAAAAGTAAGGTGGAGTTTATGCCCAATTCAATCAGCTAATCAGTGGCTGAATAAATAGCAGTATTCCTACATAAAAAAAAGATTTAAGATGAATCCATGAGTGCATACATAAAGAGAGAGAAAGAGAGACAGAGACAGAGACAAAGAGAGAGATTTGGTCCCATGCAGTCCCCAATATTGCAGGTCCACAGAGCACTGCATCGTTGAGCCCTCATACTGAGCCATGGCCTGGTTGGCTGTGTCCAGTGAACCCCCTGAGCACCACTTGGGAGGTCCGAAATTAATATTTTCTATTATTAATTGATTTTTAATTAGCATCAACTAACATAATTTTAAAAAAATCTGATTGACCCAAGATTATCTGTGAAGATTCATTTAAAAATGTTTAACAGGTCCATGTATCATAGAGGAGAATTTAGTTGGAGTGCAAATCAAAGGGCTTCACAATAAAACTAGCTCCCCACTCTTACTAGGAGCCTAATCAGCTTACAAATTAAAGAAGACCATCCTCACAGACAAAGGTTATTTTGACAGAAGCATAATTCTCTTGCCCTGGAACTAGTTTCCCAGAAAGGATGCTCATCCCCAGGTGAGTTGAATGGTAATTAACATCTGACTTAAAGAACCATTGGGAATGACTCGGATGCTTTAATTGGGCCACCGTACTTGCCTGCAGGGTTTTCTGTTGTGGGATGATTTAAGTCTCTTTCTGCTTTCAGCTAAATCTCAGCATGTCTTACATTTCTGAAGCCACCTTTATCATTGGCGGCCCTAAGGAAAAACCAAATTGTAATTCTGCTTTCATCTTAGTTCATGGAGAACCACAAGTGTCTCTAGAATATTAAAAGGAGAGCTGATTAAGAAGGCAGGAATCAATCACAAAATTAAAGAGAAATCAGTCAGGATGCATCTGTATCCACCAACACACATAGTCTACTTCTTTCATGTAAAATGTACCTGATAAATATACATTTCAATTTAATAAAGTGATAAAGAGTTAACTCACAGAAATCCCAGGCATACAAATGTAGATACACTGAATTAATAGAAAACCTCACATTTTCTAAGACTTTCCAATACTTGTCAGTCCTATACCGAATGGAATATAAATTACTGTATGCTAACTCTACCACATCTATATTTTTATTATTGTCTTCATTGAAATAAACCCCTGGGTAGAGAGTTCTGGAAAATAATGGTACTCATTGAGTGCAGATATAATTGAAGTTATTATCAAATGTGGTAACAATTGCAACTGGACCACCGTGGAAATAGAAATAACTACGCAGATGGTTGAAACCAGTCTGCCTGTCAATGGACCATTAAGGCACATTATCACAGCTGTCACATTTTTTTCTATTTATATTGAGTCTTCATCTTTGCTAAATGGTAGATAGACAAATTAATTTGAATTTTTGAAGATGATATATTGATATGTTTAGAAAAAATAAAGCCACACTCTGAAAAGTTTTGTATCTTTTCTATGATAAATCATACAATCTAATTTCTGACTGCATATATCGCATATGCTGTATATTACATAGTATTATCTATATTGTTACTGGAATGCATATATATTTACATATATACTTGTATATGTATATGTGTGTATATTTGAAGAACGTAGTAGTCAGGAAGAACACTTTGACAGTTAGATTTGGGCAGTAATGAAAGCAAGACATGAGACTCTGATAATGCAGGGTTTATGGTGCTTTCCTTGAGTGCTCTAAACCCTGGTTTGCAGCCAATTCAAGGCACCACTTACGGTCTCCATGTACCTCCAGGAGTCACTCCTGAGCTCAGGCCAGGGACAGTCCCTGAGCACTACCGGGCATGCTCCTTCCCCAACCAACAAACAAGATGAGGATTGAATAGCATTTACTTAGTCACCAGCCCTTTTTCAAATTCAAAACCAGAAAAGCTAGACTCCCTGTGTAAAAATATGACAGGGATTGAAGGCTGATAAGACTGAAGATCTCAGCCCAAACAGCGAAGGCAGAGTCACACGGGGAAAGAAATTTCATCAACAGAAAGTCTTCCTGGCAAGACTGGACGCAGGGCCAGAGAGGTAGCACAGTGCTGGGAGCACCCGCTGTGCACAGGACTCCCCAGGTTCAATCTCCAGCACCATATACGGTCCCTTAAAGCACCATCAGTAGTGACCTCCGAACACAGAGTAAGGAGAAAGCCATGAGCACTGCTCGTCTGGCCTCCAGTCAAACAAAAACCAAATGCAAACAAGCAGAAGCAAAGACAGAAAGAAGACCACCAATGAACAAAATCCCTTCCACTTGAAAACACAATAGGACTACAGAGTATTATCTACACAGAAAGCACCCAACCCGCGGTAGCTTGGAAAGACCCTCTAAAATTCCCTTTGCAGAAGCAAGTGTTGTGCATTCCATTTCCAGGGTTGGCCACAGCCCTTCTTGGGATGTGCAGTTCCTCTCTTTTACTTTACTGCATTCTCGCTCTTCCTGCCTTATTTCCTATATAAAAAAAAGGCTTTCCCCTTTGCTATTTGTCTTCTGGAGTTCTTTCTCTGAGAATTGCCAGTGAACTCAGGACATCAGGGCGGAGCACAGGGCTTCAGAATGGATTTTCCAAAGGAATTCGGGTGGATTCTTCAGTTCCAACTCAGCTCCTGGCGCTCCCACTGAGCTCCTTGTGGATGAAGGTGAAACCGTTGCCTTCTTCTCTTTTGCTTCCCACACATGCCCCATCCTCACACCCAGCAAAGCGGCCCATCTGCAGAGCTGCTTTGGTTTAACTGAGACACACAGAGCTGTGTCAGGTAACTTGTCAGTTCTTTTCATGTAGACACCAACTCATTATTAGGAGAAAAATTGCTCTTGAGCCACAACTGAATGACTCAGGGCTTACTCCGCGTCTCTGGAGTTGTATAAATGTGTAGGGTGCCAGGGGTGGACCCAGGAAAGCAGGCACCTTACCCTCTGCTCTAGGTGTCCAACGCAGAAGATTGTTATCCCTATTTGAGCTTGGTAGTTGTGGATAAAACTTTCAGAAAATACCTATTTTATTTCCCTTTTTTCTTATTGTTTTTACTACACATAAAACACACACACACACGCACACACACACACAACTATTTGAAGAGACTTTACAGTGTTCCTATGATTGAAAGAGAGATAGAGATGCCAGAATTAGTAGAAAGTGGAGTCCTACTGCCATAGAGAGTACTTGAATCTCTTATTCTGAGTTCTCTGAGTGCTGCTGGGAAGCCTAAAGGAAGATCCTTGTCAATCTGGCACCCTACTGCATGCACTTCATTTTTTAAACGATCTCTGGAGAAAACCCCTCTCAAACAGTGGACCCTTAATACGTATAATTAAGAGGCTGCACTTTAAACTTTGTTATCATTTATACTTGGCAGGACAAGACATTCAGAAGAAGACCACATTAACAGGAAATGCACAACAAAATAGTTATGAAGTGAACATATGAGTTGATGTGTTGTGTTGTAGACCAAGTTTTGTCTGAAATTCCCATCGTTCCTTAGTCTTTGGTTCCACTTTTCTGTGGAAAGAATATATTCTTTATTATATCATGTTTTTTAATAGAATGACAAGCAGAAAAAAAATCATTAAAATGTTTTTTGGGGGGCTGGAGCAATAGCACAGCGGGTAGGGCATTAGCCTTGCACACGGCCAACCTGGGTTCGATTCTCAGCATCCCATATGGTCCCCTGAGCACTGCCAGGGGTAATTCCTGAGTGCAAAACCAGGAGGAACCCCTGTGCATCGCCAGCTGTGACCCCACAAAAAATGTTATTTTGGTGCCAGTAAGATTGGAACTTACATCGTGAAATGTGAGATCATAGTTTTGTGTCACTCTCAACCTGGAACTACAAATCATTATATAGCTAGGAAGGAGAGGAAAGAATTGTATTGTGCACAAGAGGGAAAAATTGTATATAATGAATATGGTCATTTCTATAGAAGTATTCTAGAGAAAACAATGAATAAAAGGCAAAATATGATCCAAGAACCTGCCCCGATCATTTGTGAATATTGAAAATTCCAATGTGAAGGGATGATGTCTGGGCAGCATTCTGCAGGGACACGGGAACCTTTTCAGGACATCCCTCTTGCCCCTGAAGCCATGCTGTCACCCATTACTGCAGGCTACAGGAGTTGGAGTCCCGGCAAGACAGACCCCATGTTGACCGTCCTGGCTTTGGTCCCCACATCCCTAACAGGAGATCATGCCTGTCCCAGCTCCATCACAGTTGCTCAAGCCTGTTCATCCCTCTCTCCTTCTCTTCGCTCAACATCTTGTCCCAACACAATCACTAAACACCAAGGAAGCGGTAGGACAGTTGAATATCTTCCTTCACAGAGATATGAATAAAAGAGCTGATCTCTCTGTCTCTCTTCGACTCTGTCTCTCTCTCTGTCTCTCTCTGTCTCTCTCTGCCTCTCTCTGCCTCTCTCTGTCTCTCTCTGTCTCTCTCTGTCTCTCTATCTCTGATTCTGTCTCTCTCCCCCCCTTCTCTCTTTCTCTTGCTCACACACATATGTAATAACAGATAAGTAAATTTCTCTTTGTCTCTCCTTCTTGGTTAGGTTGTCAGGTCACAGCCAGCTGTGCTCAGAGCTTGCTCCTTGCTGGGCTCTCTGGGGCCGTATGCAGTGCTGGCAAATGAATGTAGGCAACTGCATGCACATGCTTGCTAGTTCCTCTGACAGTTCAAACTGGAACGAGGTTTAAAGAAGTTTTGATGTTGTGATAAATAAATTCTAGAATGAAAATGAAGAACAAGAAACATTAAAGAAGATAAGAAAAAGTTTTATAAATGGATATAAGCCTTCATGTTTATATTTTAAATTAGGTAATATCGGTAAATGAGGTTAAATTAATAACACTGATGATAACTGACATTAGACTAGTGATTATTGATTCCCGATGTTTTCTGTTGGTAAATTCATGAATTGTTTATAACATATTGACCCTATTAAGCCCTTAAAGGAATACCATAACTTCTAGCATTTTGCAGTGGAAGAATTAAAGTATAGTATAAAAATTGGATATTTGATTCAAACTCATTAAATTGACTCTAATGTGGTCTCTACTCTAATCACCTCTATTTCTACTATATTCTATTAATAAACACAACAATAACCACATCTCAGCACTGGTACTTCAAATCAGAAGGAGAGATGCTATGTTTCCTCATGCAGAAATATAAAAAGCAAGCACTGTTCTCCCCCAAAGACTGAAAAACACAATTTGTTGCCTAATAATGGAAACATGAGAGGTGCCAATGACAAAAATAGCTGCCAAAAGCACTGAATCCATTTTCATAGCATTTTGTGTAAGACAGATTGTGATTGAATTTCTACATCTAACCATGGAAAATCTCAAACCGTTACTTTATGGTGATTTCATATTTATTTAGAGGCTGACATGAAGACTATCAAAATGAATATGGAACCTTGAAAAAAACATATTTTTTTAAAAATTCTAAGCATATTCATAATTAATGTGTCAATAATAATATTGACATGATATTCTATGATTGATTGTATCACTTACTCAGTGATACCAATGAGTCAGCTGTTCTAGGTGCTACAAATTAAACAGTGTAGAGAATAAATATGTTTCTAACCTTAGGTAGTGTATTTTGGGTAACCTTTGTTTTTGAAATTAAGAGGGTAGAGTCACACACACAGAAATAAATCAGTCTGATGAATTTCAGGAAGAATAGAGTTTGAACATAATCTGGAAGGCCTTTGTGTGGGAGATCCTGTAGAAGGAATTCAGGGAATAGCACTGTGAGCACAGTCCCCAGAGAGCACTGTCCCCAATGATCAAGCCAGGAAAGAGAGATGCTCTTGCATGCTAAAGTGATGGGGCTGAAGAATGCCTGGTTCTCTTGGAAGAGGTGAGAATTTTGAATAAAAGGAGTGAATTACGGAATGAGGGCAGATTGAAAACAGATTTGTTTTTAGTCAAGAAAGTACAAAATTAGTATGGAGCTAATTACCTCCATATTTTGTTTCAATGTCTTTACCTAAGAACAGACAGTATGCCCGCCCCCTCTGCCCCAAATGTATTTACAGTTCTGTGTCGTATTCTCCGGAAGTGCAAAGTAGCTATACCCTAAGCTCGTAACACAGGACATTGAATGACTGATCTTTCACAGACATTGATCTTTGGAAATGAACTTAGATCCTAATCATTTTTGTATTCTAATATGACTATGAAGAGGAACCTTAGAAGATTTGTGTCCAGAAAACTCGAACAAACATGAAAGGATCTGGTGAGTGATAGAGAAGAATGGAGTAAGTGGTTTAGCAGAGTGGGTTCCTTGGGGCATAGGTAAAGTTGTTTTTATAATCTGGACAAAAGACTTTCCTGCTTTAGACATAAGTGACTAAGTAGGAGTTATGTGGAAGGAGTTTGGATTCTGTAGGAATACATTTTGAAAAAAAAATGTTGAATGATAAAGTGTGGATCAGAGAGAGGTGGAAGTCAAGAAAAGCATTTATCTTTACCTGAATTTGTTTTCATTTATTTAGATCAGAAAATAGAAAACTCATAGAATGAAACATTTGAAATAATCTATATCTGAGACACAACTAACAAAAAGAGAAGTAAATGTTTTCTAAGTTTTTATATTGACAGTAAAATAGGTTTGTTCTATACTTTTCCACACTTGTTTGAAATGCCTTAAGTTTAAATATCTTTGAGTCTAAACTGATGGACTAAATAACTATATCAAATAGAAGAGAAACATCTTCCTTCTGGAAGTCATGCAAATAATTTATATTGAGAAACCCCTGTCTGGGAAGTAGACATTAAGTCCAACTTATATGCACTAATATTGTGAGAACTATAGAGATCTTGTTCCTTTCCCCCTTGATTCTAAAGAGCAAGAGATGAAAGAGAAACTACATGTCAACAGTGGAGGTACCTGGCGATACCATCAGGACAGCCTGAATGTCATGGTCAGTAATGTCAATGGCACAGGCTGAAGGAGACATGTGATGTGTGTGGTCATAGGAAGGCCACTTCATCTCGGTGGTGCTCATTTCCATAATCATACCTCTGCTCACACCAGGTGGAAAAGGCCAAACAAACCTATACTGAGAAATATTTTATGAACCACTGGACTAAAAATCTTGAAAATGATTATGATGAATAAATAAAAAATAATAAATATTGATAAAGCAGAAGAAGGACAAAATGCAACTAAATGTGGTGTCCTGGCAGATAGCAATAAAATCAGGAGTAAAATGAAGTGTAATGTGTAAACTTAAATACAACAAATGGATGAGGAAGTAGCACTGTAGCACTATCCTCCCGTTGTTCATTGATTTGCTCGAGCAGGCACCATTGTGAGACTTGTTGTTACTGTTTTTGGCATATCAAATATACCACGGGGAGCTTGTCAGGCTCTGCCATGTGGGTGGAATCTTTTGGTTGCTTGCCAGGCTCTCCAAGAGGGACAAAGGAATCAAATTAGGGTCGGCCGTGTGCAAGGCAAACGCCTGACTCACTGTGCTAATATTTATAATGCTATTTATAATTACTGGTATTAGTTGTGCTATTACTCCAACCCTGGAGTTAATACTAGATTAATAAATAGATAAATTAAATGTAATAGAGAGTCAAAAATAGATCATTGAAGGGTAAGGGTAAACATCTAAGTTACACTGCTCATTGTTTCTCAGTGTCATTGTCTTGAATTAAAAATAAAATTCCGTTGGGATTGTCTATCCAATATTAAATGTAGTATTAAATGTCTTTAATCACACTTTATTGTTTACAACAGAAATAGAAAAGGTCACATTTCATGTACCTAGAAACACTTACAGATAAAAGAGGAAGTCATTAAATTCTTCCCCAAAGGAACCACAACTGTCTAAATCTCTAATAAAGAATTATTATTAAGCACAGAGCAGTTTATATGGGTGAATGAATTAGCAAATGCGTGAATGAAATCCTCTTAATTTAATTTCTGATAAGCTGCAGAAAGTGAGATTGTGAATTATTTACAATGATATTTCTGTACTGATAAAGAAAGACTAAAGTGAGATAGGAAAGTGATTTAGGTAAGTGATTTTGGTAAGTGATTTTAGAACACATTTAAAAACCATTCAATAAACATAGAAAGAATGAGATGAGGAATATTTTGCTCTACATCTTAGCAATAATATTAACGTGCTATTTGCTAAGAAACAAATGAATCTTTCATTGGTAAAAGGGAGAAAAAGGACACTTTTGTGGTAAGTGATAAAAATGGACTTCTAACAATGAACTGAATGTCATTCACAGATGAGGATTCACAGTGACTCACACTGGAGACTTTTCATATAATTTGCTTAAACTAAAAAAGTAACACAAAAAGTGAATATGACAGAATAGTCTAGTGGCTTTAATTCTAAGGCCACTTAGAATTAAATGAGAGACAAGTTAATATAGCAATTATAATCCTTGTGCTATGAATGGTACTTCATATACTTATTTATAATTATACTAAGTCTAAGTATACTTATTTATAATTTTTACATATTATTTTGGAGCCACTTTGTTGATACAACCCTAAGTCAGTGTCAAAAGTCGGAGGGTAAATAAAGCTCACTGTCTTCACAGACAGCTGTTTCCCAGCAAGTACCTGGCCATGTACTAGTGAGACTTTCTTGAACCCTAATATTTTATGACTGACCCAATCCCTAGAAGGCAAAGTGTTAGTTCATCAAAAGAATATTTGTCAATCTTGATGAAGATGAATCTATCTGCAACATTAGTCTTTGCACGCTAGATATTTCAAGACTCCAAATTCAGATGCAAACAAGAATCCTATCTCGAGTATGTTCTCAGTTTCTTATGGAAATGGGTTAGCCTACTGCCTGGATTTGGAATCATATTAAGAACTTAACATTTCACAACAGAATGTCAATTCAGCTGCCTGAGTGTCTGAAATGTAAAACATATGGATCGCTTTATCAACAACGCAAAATATTGGCATTTCAGACACTCATTAAAAATGTCAATCATAAATTAACTGTGACGCCAAAAACTTGCTTGAAACATGTGATATTTGTGAGATAGGATCTAAAAAATACATGAAGCATCCATCTCTTGAGTCAGGCAATTAAAGAATGGAAGCTCAGATTTTCATTTATGTTTTCGAATTCTATGACTCAAAGGAACATAGAACTTGCTCTTTTCCCTTATGCCATTTTATACATGCATCCAGAAAAAGAAAAAATATAATGGCTAACGACGAACTTTATTTATAACCATTTATTTATTGCCAACAACATTCCAAGTGTTAATATAAATATAATATCTCATCTATTATGTGATAAATGCTTTTTAATAGCAAAAAAAAGTGATGAAGCCAAGAGCCTTAGTAACTGTCTTCAAACTATCAGGCATTTAAGTATCTTCTTTCTTGTTTATAAATCATATTCTCTTAGGCAAATTTTATTGAATTTTAAAATATCAATGGTTTTGTCCGCGGAAGGGGGTTAATTAATTGTACTTGGTTCACAGCTCTCTCACACAACAACAAATAAGAGATGGTAAGATTTAAATACTTGAAACTGAAATTAACCCTTATTATCATGGTCAGTAATTTCTATAATTAATTATCATTTTTAAGGTTTATGTTTAGTACCACTGTCAATCAACATGTTGTTTTAAACAATGTGTCATAGATATTAGATATAAATAGTCAATGATAAAAGACTGATATTATTAAAATTTTGCCTGTTTTATATAAAGTAATTTGTGAGTTTCTATAGCTATTTAGTTCTGTGAACATTTGCCCTGTATTTCTGTGGCCATGATCATAATTAAGATAGAAGACTGTTCCATTAAAGGTTTACTCATGCTTCACTTTACGAATGGTGACTACCTTTGTTTATCTTATTGTGTCTCCCTCAGAGGTAATAACCATTGCCGATTCTCCAGATTTTCCATTTTTATTATTTTTTCATATCAAGAATATCAAATGAATTCAGTTGATAAGGACATTTTATCAACTATATAACTATGTCTGTTTTCCCTCCCCATTCCCTTTGTTGTAACTTTGTTCCTAGGTCTGGGTTTACATACTTGATAGCATTGCCATGAAGGTTGCATCCTGTGATGGTACCCGGGATGCTCATGGCATTTCTAAGTGATCTTACTTAACAATGGAGGTGATGCTGTTGATTAACTTTGCTACCTCACTCATGCCCTCAAAATTTAGATTAAAAAATAGATTTTTTTCTTGGGATTTTATTTCCCTCAGTCTAACTTCTTCAAGACTTTGCTTGTACAATCTGTTTTTTTTTTCCTTTGGATGAGTTTTATTCCATGGACAAATCACAATACATTTACCTATTCCTCCAGTCAGTGAAGGAGAGTTTGCCATAGATCTGGGCTATTAAAAGTGAAACTGCACAAAGAATTTGTATGCAGGTGTTTGGTAGAACTTCAGTTTTCTTTTCTTTTTTAAATAGTTAGTGCCCAAGAATGTAATTGTTTGATCCTATGGTAAATAAATGTCAGTTTTTAAATAGATTATCATAAAGAAGAGACATGCCCAATTTTCACAGAAATTTTCCATGGAAATGTACATGGGATCCAGATATTGGTAGTATATGGCACAGTTGCTATATTTTTTGGTCATTCTTATTAGTATAAAGTAGAGATTATTTTAGTTTTAATATGCAATTCCTTATGATTGATAATGTTGACTATATTTTTATATGCTTTTTGATATATATGTATATATGTATATATACTTTTTTCAATTTCTATCTAGATCATGTGTTTTATCACTGTTCACTGTAGAGATATTACATTGCATAAATACAACTTTTATCCTGACGATATAACTTGCAAGCATTGTTTTTTCTCAGTTTGTCATTCAAGTTTTATCTTCTTTGCAGAATATTTCACAGAGAAAAGGTACATAGTTATCTTCTCCCTGTGTCCTTGTGCAGCCTCTGGTTTATGTCTGTTCTAGTCTCTCAATAAGGACGCCTGCATAGTGGATTGAGTTGCCCAGTGGGTTCATTAGCTCTTCAAAGACTCTACTACCAAATGGTCAGGTGCTAAGATGCTGGGAGTTAGTAACTGACCAAATACATTGGAAGTGGAAGGTAGGAGAATAAGGAACTCTTCTTTATTCCTTGTTTGCTGTGAGTTTTATTATAAGTGAATGCTGGATGGTTTATTGTAAGTTCATAGGAGATATTGACCTACACCTTTCGTTTTTTGTATTTTATCTATTTTGATATCAGCAAAGAGCAGACTTACAAATATGAGTTATAGAATGTTCCCATATCTTCTATTTTCTCGATGATCGTGTTTAAGTTGTGTTAGCTATTTGATAAAACTCTCTAGTAAGAATATTGTGCTTAATTATTTGGAGGAACATTTTAATTAAAAGTTTAATTTTTTTTAGTTACTATAGGTTTCAGCTTATCATTTCTATCTTATTTTTACTAAATCATCATTATGTGACCATTTCACCTAAATTATAAGTATAATGTAACTCAGCATACTAATCTCTCATTATCCTTTTGATGTCAGCATTGTATATCATGTTATCTTGGTTTTATTTTTAAAATTGGTCATTTTAATCTCTTTTTTCTGTGAGTTGACTTTTCTGTAGGTTTCTAATTTTATTGACTTTTGAAAAAGCTTGTACTTTTATTGATTTACTATTATTTCATTTTAAATCATATTTGTTTGGCTTTTAATATTTATATATTCTTTAGTTTAATTTTTTAACTTCCCTAAGAATATAATATAGTTTAATTATTTGAGACTTTCCTTTCTTTATTTCTATAAAACATTTTATACTATTAATTGTCTGTTTAGCAATGTGTTGGATATGGAATAGAACTCCACATATTTAGATCTTAAATTTTCATATTTTTACCTTTATTTAGTTTCATTTTTTTCATTTTTTGGCACTTTCTGTTGGACCTGTGAATTTGTTAAAAGTGTGTTATAGATGTCACTTGTTTTGAAATTGAATCTCTCTTACTTTATGATCTCTAATTTGGTTTCATTACAGATAGAAATCATACTCTTCATAATTCCAGTTCTTTTAGTTTGTTAAAATTTCCTTTATGACCTTTGAAAAAGGTCATAAAGATTCCTTCTGGTGAATACCACATGGACTATTATGAGGAAACTTATTCTGGTGTTAGCTGAAATATTCTGTCATTTGGATCCTCGTGGTAGCTTGTCAATTCAGTTCTTCTATCCTCTTCATGTTGGTCCTGTCTACTATGAGGAGAGGCATATGAAATTTCCTAATTACACTGGTATTTTATTTCTATTTCCCCAGACTCACCAGTTTTTACTATTTATGTATTTAGGATCTATTGTATGATGAATAAATATTTAGTGTTACTGTGCCTTTATGATTTTCTATATCCTTTTATTATGATGATTTAATATATAATTATTGGTAGAGGGCACACCTGGCAGTGTACAAGACTCAGTCATGTCTCTGTGACAGAAGATCTCTTCTGGTAGGATTCGGGGGACTGGATAGGATACCCATCATCAAACTCAGATCTGCCTCGTCCAAGGCAAGCATGCTACCTGCTTTAACATTGCTCCAGCCCCATTGAACAATAATTGTAATTTTTCAATGTTGTCATTCAAATATGAGTAGTTATGTATGTACACTGGTATCTGTGTAAAATTAGCATTTGAATAAGAGTTACTATAGAAAATAATAGATACATTTACCTTATGGTTGTCTTATTCTTCACAATGACTTATGACTATGGTACTTGTAAGCTTTCGGATCATCTCTGTCACTGTCACTGTCACTGTCCTCCCGTTGTTCATCGATTTTCTCGAGAGGGCCCAGTACGTCTCCATTGTGAGACTTTATTGTTACTGTGTTTGGCATATCAAATACATCATGGGGAGCTTGCCAGCCTTTGCTGTGCGGGCGAGATACTCTCGGTAGTTGTCAGGCTCTCCGAGAGGGGCAGAGGAATCGAACTCGGGTGGGCCATATTGGCTGTGTGCAAGGCAAATGTCCTACCCGCTGTGCTAGTGTAAAGTCTATTTATGGTTCATGGTTTTACATAACAAAATAAACTTGTGAATTATTACAAAATTGATATGAAGTCTCATATGTTCCCCATTGTTACAAAAAAGATATTATCAAAAAATTGCACAGTATGATCATTCTTGTTTTCAGAATCAAATGTTTGGATGAACTATGCCATAGAGAAAGAATAAAAGGTATATCATGTCTTACGAGACATAACTGCTATGAAAAATTAATAGTTTTACCAAATATACTGTTTTTGTCTTATTTTCACTGTCATTACTTTTAAATAAGACCCTATACAAATTATTTGGGATTTTTTTTATTTCCATTTAAAAAAATTGACTTATTCTGTTGATCTCACACTTGAAAATGACCACAAAGAAACAAAATGCACAAGTGCACTCATGCCCCAGATTCACTTTATTATTTATTTGTTTATTTTTTGCTTTTTGTGTCACACCTGGCAATGCATAGGGGTTACCTCGTGCACTCAGGAATTACTCCTGGTGGTGCTTCGGGGACCATATGGGATGCTGGGAATCAAGCCCGGGTAGGCCACATGCAAGACAAATTCCCTGCCCACTGTACTATCACTCCAGTCTCCAGATTCACTTTAGTGGCCCTTATTTTAATACAGCAACAAACAAGTGGATGTAACAGAATTAAAAACCAGGACCAAGTCTTTGCTGCTCGTTTCTAACCAGGAACTGAATAGGATGTTTGCATCCAGTTGTGAGTGGCACCCTCGCTCATGCACACAGCCATGCTCATGGATTACACACAGTGATTAGGGCCAGAAAGTAGAACGTGGTGCTACAGTGCATTCTTTACAGTTCTGAGGCGTTCTGGGTTCAGTGCCAAGTACCCCCATATTTAAAATAATAATAATCAATCTTGTTTCAAAACCAGATTGGCCCCAACAATCTTTCATCTTCTCTTCATACCTCTTCCTTCTGGTGATACCACATGGTATCATAAAGATTCCATCAAACCTTTTCTATATAATAACTTGAATGCCTACTAACCTCTATTTGATATTTATTTTAAATCTATCAGTAGATGAACTTTTTGCCTGATATGTTCAAGGAATACTTGGTAGCTTATCCAAATCAAATATACTTAGGTATTTTATATCTAAACTGATGGGTGGCTGTATCATCTTGGGAGTGGAGGGGTGCTTATTTGGCAAGAACAGGGACGGAAATAAACATAGTTAATATTTTTCAAGTATTTTCAGTCTAGAACTGGATTTTAAGGATACTATAACTTGGGTCGAAACTCCTGGGGTAGGAGAGAGAACATACAGCTCACTCCAACAAAGTAATGCATGAAAAAACTCTGGTATCCCAACCTACAACCTTTCTATGTAGCTCTGCTAGGGAATTTTAAGAGTTTTATAACAAGAAAAAGTGGATGCTTAAATGCTTGCATTTGGGTTCTTCATTTAATCTGTAGCCCTTCTCCCTTCCTGAGAGATCTGGCAATGGAATAGGAAATCCCGACCTTCTAGTTCACCAGCTTCGATTCTCCTGGCAAGCAGTCCCTCATTTTCAGCTACTCTCTAAAAGGCCCCCCTCCATCGCGTTAACAGGAAACAACTTGCACTTTGCCAACACTTAAGTAATCCCAAGGCTTTAGAAAACTGTGAATGAAAACTAAATACACATGAGGAATATATATAGACCATTCAAATAAAACAGCACTTGAATGTTCCAAATATGTATTTTCTACAATCACAATAGTGCAGGTCCAGTGTTTAGTTAATGCAAGCACATGTTTATTTTATTATAAAAATAATTTGCCTACAGAGACCACTAAGAAAGATTTTGACCATAATTACGAATATTAGTTGATCAGGATATCTTGTCTCTTTTTGATGACTACAGAATTTAGAACCCAATATACATTATATTGATTTTTCTAGTAGAACCCTTGATTGTTGCTGTATGCAATATTGAACTGTTGAATGCTTTCCCTGCATAGGAATTAGATGTGTAGCCATTGTCTCATAATGAATATGCTGCCTAACAATGGACTCCTTTATAAACACAACAATAACATTTTGAATTTCATCATTATGAAAGATTAGAAATGTACAATTTAATTCCCAGGGTTTTAGCATTAACGCGATATGAACTAAAATATTTACATTCTCAATGCCAGTTTAATTAAGTATCCTCATTGTCTTGAATCAAAACAGAATTTGCACTGGGTTTAAAAACTTCTGCATTATATTTGTACAGAGTTTGAACACTGTCACGGAGGGTCCTTGAGTTAATTTTAAACTTGAGCAAATGAGTCATTTTTCTGCTAAGCCAGGCTTGGTGGTGCATTGCAACACAGCTTTTCGGTCCTGACAAATTGAATTCCAGCCAGGTGTCACTCTTTAGAATCCCCAAGGTTTATCTCTGCCCTTTCTGCTCTGACATATGCTTTTGACATACCCAGAAAATTGTGTGATAGAAACCTGTGGAGTGGTAATACCCTGGACAGCAGGGGTCAGCTGCAAAGAACCATTAATGAGGCTTCCCATAAACAAACTGCTCAGAGCAGTGATCCTGGCAGAGGAAACAGACAGGGCCGAAGCACCCTGGTACATATTGCATTTCGCGAGCTCCTCTCATAACCTGGTATCCGGCGTTCTACAAAATGAACACAAGCTGAGATTTTTGTCTTTATTTCCCAAAGAGAAGTTTTTGGCTGCATTTGAATTTCGACTTTCCGCCCATGTAGATCAGTAGCCCACATTGACAAGAAATATGTCAGCTGTAGTCTATCTTCTTTCAAAATGTCACTCATTAGGGGAAGCAGCAATAGCACGGTGGGTAGGGTTCTTGCCTTGCACGCGGTCAACCCAATTTAATCCTTGGCATCCCATATGGTCCCTGAGCACCACAGAAGTGAGCCCTGAGCTCAGAGCTAGCTTTTTTTCTTAGCTCTGAGCAGCCATATCTTCCCCCAAAAGTCGTTGTTTGAAAGTGTGTCTCCAAAGATCTTGAAGTAATCTCAATTTATATTTATGTAACTTGCAATGAACACTTCTTGGTCGAATTCATCCTGTAGGTTGGTTTGGAATGAGAGTCATGACAATCAGGATAGATTATCACTATGCACAATAAAGAAAAACTATGGAAAACGATTGGTAGAAATGGGTCTCAGTGTTCAGCCAAAACATTTTTCTTAAAGAGAAATCTGTTGTAAATGCAATACTGTATGTCAAGAGAAGCACTTATATCATATAATTCAAATTGCTCCATAAAGCAAGGAAAGGGACGCCCGAGAACATGAAGTTAAAAGTGTGGGCTAGAACAGATGACCCTACGAGCCATATGTGGTAGTCTACTGACTTCTGTTTAGCCTTTATTTAAAGTATTGGAACAATTTTTTAACAATTTCAAGAGGCATGAGGATCCCCACACTGTCATAGCTTTTTATTTTTTTTCTTGATTTACATGGACTTGGGGGACTAATTCCACCTTATATAAGCATAAAACTATTCACATGGGGTTGGAGAGGTAGGAATGGTAAGACTCTCACCTGGTTTCCATCCCTGTCACTGGACTGACAGGCCGGATCCTTGAGACAAGAGCCCAGAGTAAGTCCTGAGCACCACTGGTTTGAGCTTCCAAACAAAAATACAAAACAAAACAAAAATTCACATCAGCTGGAAAGTCTCCACTTGTTCTCCAAAGGGGCAGCAGCAACTAAAACCCAGAATTACCAACTATGCAGCAAGCATCATAGGAGTGTCTGAGTTGAAGAGATACTGGCACTCAATTAATTTGTGGAATGATTGAATAAGACTTTCTGTGTATTGTTATTATTGATATATGTTGCAAATAATACTAACAATATTTAGAACACTTAGAATATTTATTAGATTTTATTTCTCATTGCCTTCCTTTAAAGTCAGTTTGTTGATTTGTTGTTTTATATATACTATATACAAATATATATATACATATGTATATATATATATATTTGGAGGGTCACACCCAGCAATGCTCCTAGCTCTGCACTCCAAAATTACTCCTGGAGGTGCTTGGGCAACCATATGGGATGTCAGGGATCAAATCTGGGTCGGCCATGTGCAAGGCAAACACCCTACCTGCTGTACTATCACTCCAGCTTCCTTATAGTTATATTTTAAACTGTATTCTGTAATATGTGATAGGACAAAATCAAAGGTATCTCTTTAGGCACTTGGGTATCTTAGTTCTTGATACTGGTTCTCAAGGAATGAAGAAATCAGAATTTACTTCTGATTTAACTCTGTTGAGCACACTCACTTTCCACTTGCCATAAAATAGAAAAACAACACTTTTTTTTTGGGGGGGGGGTTAGCCATCCTGTGATTCTTGAATCATAACCCAGAAACTTTATTTTCAAAAGAATTTTCCCACTTTATTTCAGAAATGATTGAGATATGGGTAGGAACAAAAAGTAGGAATCCTCAAGGATGATATTCAAGTATTCTTTAGCTGACAGTGCCATTTCAAGTTGTTATTTTAAAAATTCTATATTTAAAATAATGTTTAACTTTAATTTGTAGGACCTGTGGTGGGCAGAGCTGGAAGAAATGGCAATTGTGTGGCTGCTGTAGGCCTATTCATCAGTGTCCTGGGACAAGGGTCTAGGGAGGGAATTAAGAGACCACTGAAGTCAGAGACAATGCAAAAGACACACGTGTATACCACTAGGAAAGAGAAAACATGTAACTTGCATATGTATCCCTTTTATCACTGTCCTTCCGTTGTTTATCAATTTGCTTTTGCGGGCCCAGTAACGTCTCCACGTTGAGACTTGTTGTTAACTGTGTTTGGCATATCAAATACGTCACGGGAAGCTTGCCAGGATTTGCCATGCGGGCGAGATACTCTCGGTAGCTTGCTGGGCTCTCCGAGAGGGACAGAGGAATCGAACCAGGTCGGCCAGGTCGGTCGTGTGCAAGACAAATGCCCTACCCGCTGCGCTACCGCTCCAGCCCTAACATACATATGAGTGTAAAATAATAAGTAAGGGCCATGATCAGAGGTGGGAGTGCTAGGCACAGCCTGTGACATCTCTGGGGAAATGTGGGCATTTGAATTGCTTAAGGAAAATTAGATGTTAAGCCTTTGTTCAAAAAAAGCTTAAATCTTTCTAATGAGGTGATCTATTTGATTAAGGATTCCAGGGCAGAAATGTAAAAAAAAAAAGTTGTTCAAAGCGCACAAAGGAACTCAGAGGGGCATAAACGTGGAACAGAATGTGCTGGCTAAAATGTTTTCAGTTTCTCTCTAGTTTTGTTTTCTGTTGCCTTACTGGGAGGGAGACTTTCTAGTTGGGAGACTAGCAAGTTCCATAAGAATAAGACTGATACCAGACCAGGGGGGTGGGGAAGTGGGAATTATTAAATCCATTCAATGCACATGAAATGTATCACTATGACTCACTGCCAGTGTCTAATAGAATAGCACGTGAAAACTGTGCATGGCATTGCCTTTTATAAAGCCACGGCCCGTGAGCACGCCACTACTTCCTCACAGCTTTGAGGTGTTTCAGTGCTAATGCTCATTAATGAACAGGGTTTTGTGCCATGGCTCTTGTAGGGACATCAGTGCTAAAGAAATCAGTGTAATATTAGCACTTACATGACTCACTTCGATTAGAGCTAGTCATTAACCAAGACTTACTTGGGGGTGGGAGGGGATGGGGATACTTCCCATACTTTTCCGATGATGTTCAGGCTCACTCCTCGTTCTCAGTTCAGGGTGTCCCCCTGGCAGGACTCCTGGGACCTTATGCAGTGCCCGGGATCAATCCCTGGGTCAGCCACGTACCAGGCAAGCGCCTTTTTCTCTGCACTAAACTGCTTCTCAGGCTCCTTTTGGCTTCGCAAATGAAAAAAAAAATGCTTCTAGGAGTCAGAAAAAAATACCTTTCTTAATTGTTGGAAAGTGAATTCTGGAACATTGATCAAAACACCAATGACATTTTCCTCCTAGAAAGTTCATTAGAAATGTATCACATTGTCCCAGATAAGAAAACTTTGCAAGATGGTATGTTTTATTTTTTCTTTCTTTCTTTAGTGGTTTCTAATGAATGTGAATATCCCAAATATAACTGTGCCAACGTAGTGTCATAAGTGAATGTACACACGTTTTTGATAACCCTTATTTTACAAGGTGAAACTCAATTATTACTGCAGGTATCCCTTTCTTTCCATCCCCGAAGGAGGAATCCTAAAATGCTTTAAGTGCCAACCACAGGACCAGTAGGTGGCACCATAGCTCTGTGGTTGCTCAAATGAAATGCTCTCAGATTTAAAATAGTTCAAACAACAACCGTTTCTGGTGATTAAAAAAAAAAAAATCGTTTCCCTCTATGCTTTATGTTTTCCTTATTTTCACAGTCTTCAAGCAGAGGTCTCTAGTTGTTAGATATTAGTTTTACCAAATATTAGCAGTCTGCACTTCCAATGCATACTGTATATTTGCAACATTTTCCCCTTTTAAATCATAATATTTAGAGCATAAAGGGACACTCCTAAATCCCTTACTTTTACGTAGAGAAAATTGGTATAGAGGAGAGAGAGAGAGAGCAAGAAAGAGAGAGAGGGGAGTGAGAAATAGAGATGTTAGAAATAGGTTGAAGATGGAGTTAGCTAGAAATGGGGCATAAAACAGATGGAAACAGATGAAGACAGAAAGACGGAAGCAGAAATGAAGATGGAAACAGAGATGCAGATGAAAACAGAAAGACGGAGACAGAGATGGAGAGGGAAAGAGAGGTGGAAATGGAAGCAGAGATGGAGATATATGCTCAGAACCTCCCCGGGAGTATCTAGCATCCGTCCTTTCAAACAGCAGTTCATCTTTTTCTCCATTAAGCCTGATCTGAAACAAAATTTCCTGAACACCGATGTGGGAACCTGAACTACAGACTCTGAGCCCTTCTCTCTTCCTCTCGTTCACATCGTGTAGGGAAACGGTCCCTGTGTGTCCAGCTGAGGCTCTGGACAGAATGCCTGCACCCGCCGCTGACTGGGTCGATTCCACCTGACCACGGGCCCTCCGAGTCCTGTAACCACCAGCCGCACAGTGACCACTCAAACCACACTGAGCAACACGGACACATGTGAGACAACTTCCCTGTCCGGGATCTTTTGGGATTTCCATGATCGCTCTCTCGTGCCTGAGCACAGTGGTCACGGGGGACACGAGAGATGGAGCCACCTGGCTGCAGCGTCCACCCATCCAGGAACTTTCCCGAACTACTTGGGGTGATGATTTGGGACCTGCTCATCTGCCCAGCACCACCTGGTGTCACCTGGGACAGGCCGAGCTGTGGCATCCCTGAAACCCTGTGTGTGTGGCAGGTTTTCCAGGAGTATTTGCTCCCAGCCACAGTGGCCCTGCCCAGAGGCACATCCCCCTGAGATTCTCTCCCAGGGTGGAGCAGGACGCTCAGGGGGATGTGCTCCAGTCCACCACCGCGTGTTTGCTCTCTGTCTACTCCTAGTAAGCCATTTCTTATTTTGTATTGTATCCGTTTGCTCCATTATTGGAGTCACCCCACTGAAATCTGCATTCTTGGAATATGCAATTTTGGAATCTGCATTCCGCATTCCGACTCTCTCTCTCTCTCTCTCTCTCTCTCTCTCTCACACACACACACACACACACACTCTCTCTCTCTCTCTCTCACTCTCTCTCTCACTCTCTTTTCTATCTCTATCACCTGGACAACAGAAATTATGTAAGGAATGATGGACTTTGTTTTAAATAATATCCATCTGTGGGCTTTTCCAGAAGAAGCTTCAAATAAAGGAATATTCCATTTCAGGAGTATCTAGCATTTGATTAACAAAGAGTCCCCGTCCCACTGAAATTTTGTACTTCATACAAAGCACCCATCTTGGGTTCTATTGTTTTCTTGGATTTTTATGGTGTACATTCCTATGTCTTGGTCAGAAATTCTCCTTATGTGCTAGTACAAGTAATTGAAAATATTTATAATAAATGGTGCTTTCCAGAAACTTCGTGAATTATTTTTTCTATCTCCACCCCTCTTTCATCTCCTTTAAAAATATCTAGATAATAGGGGACTGGAGCAGTAGCACAGTGGATAGGGCGTTTGCCTTGCACGGAGCCGACCTAGTTTCGATTCCCATCATCTCTTATGGTCCCCCGAGCACTGCTAGGAGTAATTCCTGAGTGCATGAACCAGGAGTAACTCCTGAGCATCGCCGGGTGTGACCCAAAAAGCAAAATAAATATATAAATAAATAAATAAATAGATGATAAAGAACAGGTCCAACTAATAAAGACTGATCCTATCATTTTATCAATCTATATATGGGTTTGGGAGCCACTCCCAAAGGTACACCAGAGTTACTCCCAGCTCAGGAGACCATGCAATATGGGGGCATGGAACTGATCTTAGAATTATGATTGATAACCATCAATCTGCACATAGGACATAAATAAATCTGCATATTAATTTTTTTGGGGGGGAGAGGATTACACCTAGCGGTGCTCACTGGCTCTGTGCTCAGCGATCACTCCAGGTGGGGTTATTGAACCCAGGGTCAGGTCAGACACAAGAAACCCAAACAACCTGCCCTCTGTACTATCTCTCAGCCCCAATAGTTTTATTTTTTTTATTTTATTTTATTTTTTAAATTTATTTATTTATTGAATCACTGTGGGAAAAGTTACAGAGCTTTCGGGTTTAGGTCTCAGTCATGTAGATACCGAACACATTTCCCTTTACCAATACTCATTTTTAACCCCGAACCCCAATAGACCCCCACCTCCCACCCCTCCCAATTCTTGTGAGGCAGATGAGTTCTAGTTAATACTCTATCTACTTTGACTAGATAGATTATTTCGATAGAAGATGCACAATTATTGTTTAGAGTTTACGACCCACCCCCCACAATCAGACATGCTGAAACAGCGTTGTGAAATGATTTGCTTTCTACAACTTGGTTTAAGAATAAAATGATGTCCGGCCGCGCGGTTTTGAATTTCTGCTATTTTACTTATTGGCCCTGGAAGAATTTCTATTAAAAGTTAGCTAGTTAAGAGATTGGTTTCTGTGCCCTGGAGTCGTGGCCGTGCCGGAGAGCCGCTCGTGGGGGGCAGCTGGCGACCTCGGTGGGGCGTGGGGGACGGCCCACAAAGCCCCCATTCCCATGAGGTCCCCGCCGCTCCCCCGAGCCCGGCTCAAACCTGCTTTCCACAAGACTCCCGTGCAGCCGCCATCTTTCTTTCCAGAGAGGAGCCAATAGTTTTATTTTTAAGTCACTATATTGACCTTGAAAATGCCATTAATGAACTATTAAAGTGCCCAACTCTCAGTTTTGTGTACTTGCCACATGCCGTTATCCATGAGTGATCCTTAGTCGGTAGAGGGCTTATTCTCATGATTAATCCTGTGTCGTTGGTACCTCCTGGCTCTGTGACTACAAATCGTATACCTGGACCACAAATCAGTGACAAGTGATGTCAGAAGAGATAATGTTAATGATATGGGTGGCATTTTTCCTGTTAAGTGACTATTGATCTCGGATTCCAGCACTTAGTTTGTAAGGAGAATTCGTTGCATGAAACACCTCTTATGAAAACCATACCCACCAGCTCTTTTGTATAAAACAACTGGTTTTCAGTCACTTAGAACTTACCTAAGTGTAGAATGCTATAATCTATAGACAAACAAATACATAAGTCAAATCCCTTCACATATAATAACTAACACTACACTTACTTATTTGAATTAGATTATATGAATTTTCAATTATGAAATAACAGTTTTTATCCTTACAAAGGACCCATGAAGACACTAATTACTTCAATAATGACTTGTTTTATGATTTTATCACCAAGGAACTAAAACAAGAATGTTCTCCTCTTCACATAACCCCATAAATATTGTATATGTCCTCATTCAAATAAGTCTCACAAGAAACTATTTCTAAAAATAACAACAATAAATGCTCCATCAATAAGATGATCGAGGTTTTTGCATCTATCTGCAGATATGACCTATTCCATCTAAAAATAGTGAAAGGAATAGAAATAGTTAACAAAATCTCTGAAATCACTCTAGCATATTTTGAAATGACATCAGGGTCCTTTAGAGAGGAATGCAATTAGACAATACCTAGAAATGCATCAGGACTGTGATGGAAAGCAATCATTGGCAGTGATGTCAAAATCTCATTTTATCGAAAGTTGGGGGAAAAATTAATTCGCAAAAAAATATGCTTACATTACAGAGACATGCAGCTTTTGTGGCGGTATTTGCCATGTGAATGATCATATGGTATATTGTCACTTGAAATGTTTTAGAGGAAAGGCCTGAGTAAATTAACCATATGATGCAGAACAGAAGCCAATAAGCCACCTGTAGTTTTGTTTGCACAACAATAGAGTGCACATATAGCATGCCTCTGATTTAGACACCACAATCTGCAACACCTCTAAACAGGAACATGAGTTTCCATACATAGATATCCATTGGTTCACGCTATGCAAATTAACAGTTTTCGGGGCACAAAGCTTCAATGCACTAGAACCAGAAAACTACAGAGCACACACCAGTGCTTTTTAAAAAATTTAAAATCTAGCCCCTAGCATGAGTGCTGTAAGCATCCCTTGTGGAATTAGAATCATTTTTCCCTTAAATTAAGAATTTTAAACTGAAGTCAATTATGACTGTTCCATATTAAATTTATAATTAGATATTATATATTCCTGAAGAGGTGCAGGTATATCGTTGATTAAAGAGATGCTTATTTTCAAATTTCAAAAGTTTTTCATGTTGCTGGTCTGTTGTACATTTGTATCAATGTATCATTTATCTCTTACACTAGTGATTTCCTTTTGTTTCTGTATTCTCCCAGGAGACTGTGAATTCCCTGGGCAAAGAACTCATAGCTTTTGCCATTTTTTAAAATGGTTCATGTAACTAAAATAATATAGCATAAGATATTTGATAAAAGCATATTAAATGAACCATAAATGTTATGCAGTGTTTTCTTCTGTAAAGTGTTTTCAGATGTAAACAAATGAGTGATAATTGAAATATGATCATCTTTGCAAGCTATTTTAAGTTATGCTAATTTATAAACTTGTTGGAAAAGTTAGTCTATATACTCTCTTGATTTTAATAACAATAAATATACAAACGGAGCTACCTGCAAAAAATAAAATTTAAGTGTTTTTTACTCTGATTTTAACAAACATGAATGAGAAAAATATGACAATACAATGAGCTACTTCTGTACATTTTCAAAAAGTGATTTAAAATTTCTAGTCTTTGATCACTCCTTTTTGTATTTATTCTTGCTAGCAAGACTTCTAAAATCAGGTTTTGTCCTTTCTAGTATGTTACATATTTGAATCCAAATACATATATACTTTTGTATTGCCTGCCAAAAATAACACCAACATAAAAATGATTTGCTTTCTCCCATATTTTTCTATAGTCAAGACCCTTTGTTATGATTTTCTGTGTGATATCCAGAACACAAAAGTCTGAGTGTGAAAATGATCCTATTTCTTTTTTATATCCATATTATTTGGTTAAAATAAAACTTTTTCTTCCTTGGAAAAGTATGTGAAGACAGAGGGTTTAAAAATGTGAGTCTCTTGAAAAATAAAAAGGAAAAAACAGAGTGCTTGGTTCTAAAACTATTCTATGTTCTTTTCCATCTTGAATTTGGATTTGTTTATTTCTCTGGGGAGTCCAACCCAGCAGTCCTCATAAGCTATTCCTGGCTTGGTGCTTGTGGGTCACTACTGGAGTTCCATGGGGCACTGGGGATTAATCCTGGGTCTTCGGCATGCAGCATTCAAAGCACGTGCTCTGTCCATTGAGTTGTCTCCCCTATGCAACATACTTTTTAAAGATGCACAGAAGTAAAATATATGTATATTTCTTGATACCTTATTTTAAAGTGCCTCCTCTTTCTCAGTCCCATTGGTGAGAATGCATGCTACAGGGTCAAGCCAAATATCAGTATAAAAAAGCCAAGATCTAACATGTGCCTCCTTAGTTAGGTAGATGGTAACAACCTGTCAGGCATCCTTCTCTCCTTTACCCACTTTGACAACCCTGATTACAGTCAGCCATGACTTCCTCAGCATATACACCCATCTTTTCAAATATTAAGTTCACTATCAAGTATTACAAAGTTGATAAATACAATTAGGAAAAATGTAGAAAGCATACTTTGCAGCAGTATTGCATGTATCAGCGCATGCATATATTTTTTTTTATTTATTGAATCACTGTGGGAAAGGTTACAAAGCTTTCAGGTTTAGGTCTCAGTCATGCAAATATCAAACACATTTCCCTTTACCAATACTTATTTTTTACCATGAAGAACCCCAATAAAACCCCACCCCCCACCCCACCCCGTCCCTGTGAGGCAGATGAATTCTAGTTAACACTCTATCTGCTTTGATTAGATTCATTGTTTCAATAAAAGATTCACCACTATTATTTAGAGTTTACCCCCCCCCCCCAAATCAGACATGCTGAAAAAGCATTGTGAAGTGATTTGCTTTCTACAGCTGGGTTCAAGAATTAAATGTTGGTTTTGGATTTCTGCTATTTTACCTATTGACCCTGGAAGTATTTCTACTGAAAGTCAGATAGTTAAGAAATTGGTTTCTGTGTTCTGGAGTCGTGGCCGTGCTGGAGAGCCGCTCGTGGGGGGCAACCGGTGGCCTCGGTAGGGCGTGAAGGGCGGAGCGAAATGCCCCCCTTCCCATGAGGTTCCAGTCGCCCCCACACTCCCGGCTCATACCTGCTGTCCACAAGGCTCCCATGTGGCCGCCATCTTTCTTTCCAGAGAGGAGAGGGCGAATGGGGCAACACCCTTTCCCCTCCGGCAGACTTGATGGGCTGGATCAACGCATAGTCCGTTCACTTTTCTGCTCCAAGCTGCTGGGTTCTGCATTAAGTCCTTGTGCTTCTGGGGCCATGGCCGTGCTGGAGAGCCGCTCGCGGGGGGCGACTGGTGACCTCGGTAGGGCGTGAAGGACGGACTGGAACGCCCCCTGACCCATGAGGTTTTAGTCGCCCCCACTCCCACGGCTCATAAATGCTGTCCACAAGGCTCCCATGTGGCCGCCATCTTTCTTTCCAGAGAGGAGAGGGCGAATGGGGCAACACCCTTTCCCCTCCGGCAGACTTGATGGCCTGGATCAACGCATAGTCCGTTCACTTTTCTGCTCCAAGCTGCTGGGTTCTGCATTAAGTCCTTGTGCTTCTGGGGCCGTGGCTGTGCTGGGGAGCCGCTCGTGGGGGGCAACCGGTGACCTCGGTAGGGCGTGAAGGACGGACCGGAACGCCCCCCTTCCCATGAGGTTTTAGTCGCCCCCACACCCCCGGCTCATACCTGCTGTCCACAAGGCTCCCAACACATGCATATTTAAATACTGGGTAGCACTGAGTAGCACTGTCCTCCTGTTATTCATCAATTTGCTCGAGCAGGCACTAGTAACATCTCACAACAAATCGTGAGACTTGTTGTTACTGTGTTTGGCATATCGAATACATCACGGGTAGCTTGCCAGGCTTTGCCATGCGGGCGAGATACTCTCAGTAGCATTTAAATACCACCCCCCCTGCCAACGCACCCCCCTTCGACTCTGTGGCAGGGCATTCCCTTTTGTTCTCTCTCTTTTCTTGGGTATTATGGTTTGCAATAGAGGTATCCAGTGGCCGTCATGTTTGGTCTATAGTCTATTTTCAGCAGCTCCCAACCCAAGCGGGTCCTCCCAGCACCCTTTACTTGGTGTTCCCTTCTCTGTCTGAGCTGCCTTTTTCTCCAGCAAGAACACAAATTTTAAAATCCTATGTATTATCGTTATCCTTATCTCACCTTGATTGTTACAAAAACATTAATAGAAAATAATTACAAAAAAAGCAAATAACCCATAATATCCATTGCATAGTTTTTCAAAGTCCAATGCATAATTTAAGTGCTATTAAGACTTAACTGTGTTAGCAAAATTACTCTGGCTCAAAATTCTGAGTAAATTCAGTGTAAGAGAAAAATTAGGTGTCTTTTAGGTCCTGAGAAATGCTTCAAACAAGAAACTATTTCCACCACCGTTGGTCAGTATGCAGCCGGGCAGCTGATTGTCTTTCTTTTCCTTCCCTGCAGTTTTCAAAAGAATATTTACTTACCCATTTTATCTCTTGATTCAGGGTTGCTTGGGTGATTGATTGATGATTGGTGACATGGCTTAATTTGAAATATATGTCAAACTGGAGCAGTGTGGAGTGGAAGGAATCCTGTCATCATCACTTGACTTTTGCTTCAATGCAGCACTTAGCAGCCTGCTACTTAGTTTGGGGAAGATAGTGAGAAATGCAGTGCTTGCCCTCAAATTACATTTTAAAAAGGGGCACTCTGGGAGCACACTTTATGTTCTTCTCTAAGCCGTGGTTATTCGGATGCGGTTGTGTCTACTCAGGATCATAGAAAAGAATCGTTCTCGTCTGTGAGTGTCTCCATTTGAAATAATGACTTTAGCTTAAGTAGTGTATAAATGGAGGAACAGAACTTGACTTGCTTATGGCTAAACTGGCAGAAAATGCCTGGTTAAAAAAGGTGCTTAGGATATAAAACTGTTTTGCCAGTTGGTTAATTGCTGAAAAGCATAACATTTTACCTTTCATAAATAAAATGCAGCTGGAGATAAATAAGCAACTGGATTGGTATTTGGAAGTTAACCTTTTTTTTTAAATTAAAATTAAGCTAAATTGCAGGGTTTCCATATAGAAGGATTTAGTAGAATTTTGGATTAATGTTGGTTCAATAGTCACTTACAAATTATTATTAGAAAAATAGTATGTCATAGAGTTGTTGGAAAATAATTATTTTCAAAGTAATAATGAATATTTTAGTTTAATAAATTGCATAGGGGATGGAGCGATAGCCCAGCAGGTAGGGCATCTGCCTTGCACGTGGCTGACCCTGGTTCAATTCCTCTGCCCCTCTCGAAGAGCCCGGCAAGCTACCGAGAGTATTCCACCCGCACAGCAGAGCCTGGCAAGCTCCCCGTGCTGTATTTGATATGTCAAAAACAGTAAGAACAAGTCTCACAATGGAGAAGTTATTGGTGCCCGCTCAAGCAAATCGATGAACAATGGGAAGACATTGCTACTATGCTACAGTGCTAATTTTAGAGATACGCATAGACATTTTTATTTAAAACAAATTAGTAGAAGATTTTCAGGTAACCAAAATATTCTAAATGGATCCAAAGATGCTTTTTCCATTTTAGGGTTTCTATGTACATGTTCAAGTGACTGTTCTAGGACTACAGAATTCTGTGATGGTCAGTGAAGATCAATTGTTAACGCTTAGCGTTGTGAGTGATTTACAGCAAATTCCATTGAGATTTGAGCAATTTTATGGCAATGCCTTAATCTTAGCACGAACAACAGCAAAAGGGAAAACTAAAGTCACAAAATAGATCAAATTTATAAATTATACAGATGAAATTAAAGATGGAAAACTGCGTACCTCAAAACCTTAAACAAATCTCATTTTAACCAAGTACCAAAATAACAAGTTCAAAAGAAAAAAAAAAGACAAAAAGGAAATCTACCTTTGGACCAGAGAGTTCCTGTTGTTCTCACTGGATAGTTGGATTTGGGGCAGTAAGAATCATGATGTAGAGAAGATTGAGCGTTCAGGAGTAGTCTGGGTGAGAGCATAGACAATCCTGTGGGGTTCAGCAGAGTCCCCTATACACACACATTCATCTTCCAAACTGAAAGCAGATGATCAGTGAGGGGGCTATTTACAGCACCCCGCTCTCTGAGCTCAGCTTAGTACCAGAAATGGCATCACTCAAGGTTCTTCAACTTTCCAGATATGACAGGAGGTTGACTTATCACTTATCACATAACTTCCCGTTAGTCGTCGATTTGCTCGAGCGGGCGCCAGTAACGTCTCCATTTGTCCCTGTCACGTGCTAGTGTAGCCCAATGGCATCTGTTCGCTCTGGGATCATGAAGAGCCTCAAACCGCTCGTTCATGATCTTCACGAAGAAGTCTGACCATCTGGTAGGTTGACATGAGATAAGAAAACCCGCTCCTTTGTTTTTACTGGAAGCACTTAGAAGGCTTGTCCCAGCTCACACGAGCTGCAGCCTTAGTTGTGATTGCTCTCCAAGGGTCCCTCTGCCTAGCCCGGCTGTGCTTCCTTCCTGCCAGGTCTAAGTGCTCCAGAGTCCTGCAGAGAGGTGCTGTGTAGAGGACACCCTGCAGACCGTGTCTCCTGGGATGCCGGTACAAAAACGCATGAACACTGAGATAGAATTGGGATGGCTGGCTCTTCAGGCATGTGATGTTGTTTCTGAAAGGAGGAACTTCTTGGATTGAGCAGAGGAGTGAAGAGAGTGTGACTAAGGTGCATGACATGGTCAAGAGCACCAGAAAAATAGTGGAACTGCTGCATTCACGTAATAAACATTCATAAAAATATTACTCGGAAATTCACGTGGAATCACTAAATGAGATTTGTAAAGTCGCTTGTGGAAATGGTTTATTTAAAAAGAACATGGGACAGAATCATTTTGTAATTTGACACCTCCATCCTGGGAGTGCCAAGTTCTTGCTGGCTGTATTGGCTCCGAAGCCAGGGTAAATGGGAAAAGCTGGTGCCAAGCTAATGCTGAAAATTGCTTAAATTCAACACTAATGCCAATTTGCTTTTGCATCATAATAAGGGAAAGGGAAGGCAAAAAATAAAACATGCCCACATCTGGTTATCGGAAACTTCTTACTTCTCCCTCCTCACTTTCAATTCCTCCCTGAAATATCTTCTGGAACAATTCTAACCCTTCTCCAAAACAAGAAATCTGGGAGCCAGTTTAGAATTTAATTTGCATAATCCATACATGAAGTTTCTAAAGCAGGCCAAAGTGGGATACTTTCTCTTCATTGATATTTAAATTATCCTTCCCTCTCTTTTCCCATGTCCTTGGTGACTTCGGTAACTGCAATGGCCAAATGATTTCATGGACTTCTTACAACCTATACCTTCCAAACAACCCAACATGATTCAGAATGAATGTACTGCAACATTAATTGAGCTCCCATAACTTTTCCACAGCAGTGATTTGTAAAGCACACTTCAGCCTCAGGGGTCCTGCAAATTTCCTGTACTCTGTCCATCATTTTTCCTGGACATTTATGTTCTCATCAAATTTGCTGGCATGTCTATATTTGGCTGCTTACACTTTCTTCGAATGTGAGCTTGTTGATGACTTCTCTTCCTGAAAGAATAAGGTTTGGAAGTGTAATTTTATTGCAGGTGATATATTAAAATTGAATTCAAAAGGCACGTAAGAGATAGTACAGGAGATAAGATCTTCCATCCAGTCACCTGTGGTTCAAATTCCCATCAGCCTACAGGCTCCCCAGAGAACCTCCAGAAGTGATCCCTGAGCATAGAACCAGGAGCAGGCCCTGAGCACCGCTGGGTCTGATCCAACCCCAATAAATTAATGATTTTTAAAATTCAATTTGAAGATCGTTGGTGGAGGAGCACTTTCTATTGAATTTGGGATGCCTGAAATCTATTATATCAAGAGAAATTGCTTATATTTATTGGAACTTGTGCTAAGAAACTGTTTCTCAGATGTAACACTGAAATTCTATGATTATGAGTCTAATTTAAATTTCTTTCTTGGTGAAGTCTCTACCAGAGACTTTAAAGAATATTTAGAATAGCATTTTAAAATCAGTGTTTTCTTTTTGCATTTGTTTTAGTTTTTTTTTTTGTTGTTGTTTCTTTAATGGATTTTTTCTGGGAATTTGTCCCCCAATTGGCCACAGGATCTATTTTGGAGTGACCCCTCTCGAGGCTCAAGAAATGCACAGCTGGGAACCACACTAGGTCAGCGGCATGCAGAGAAAACACTTAATTCCCTGTTACATCTCTTCCTTTTTGGCTAGCTTTTAATTTATTCATTATTATTTAAAGGTAAAGGCCCTCCCATTGTTCGTCGATTTGCTCCAGCGGGCCCAGTAATGTCTCCATTGGAGACTTTGTTGTTACTGTGTTTGGCATATCGAATGCGTCACGGGGAGCTTGCCAGGCTCTGCCGTGCGGGCGAGATAGTCTCGGTAGCTTGCCAGGCTCTCCGAGAGGGGTGGAGGAATCGAACTCGGGTCGGCCATGTTGGCTGCGTGCAAGGCAAACGCCCTACCACTGTGCTATCGCTCCAGCCCCCCCCCAAAAAAAACTCTGGGAGGGTAATTGGGCCATTCTCAACAGTGCTCGGGGCTTACTCCTGATTCATACTCAGGGACTGCTCCTAACAGGGCTTGAGGAACTATATGGAGTGCTGGGGATGGAACCCAGGTTGTCCATGTGACTTGCTGGCTTGTAAACACAAGAAAATGACGTATCTGGTGAACAAAAGATGCTAATTCCATCCGTTTATAAATTTATATGTCCATATCAATTCTCTCTGTGTGACACTGTATTTAAGTTGCTTAAAATAATGTTAGTACAGAACAGGAAGCACTGTCTCATCAGTTCTTTGGGGGATGATTTTCTCTCCCAATAAGCGTTAGCAAGGCCTAGACCAACATCTGGTTGTCACAAAGAGGGCAACAGGGTCTATTGGCATCATAAGCGGATCCAGTCGGCTGCTAAGTATTTCTCACTGTACAGGAGAGTTCCTCAGATGCTCATCCAGACCTGTCTTGCAATAGAGCTGAGAGGGAACTACACTGGACACATGTTTCTTAGTCTCAGGGATAAAATGGTCGGAGCACATATCCTGACCCATTTGGGAAGTATCCGTATAATGTCATGCATTCCAGCTATTCATGGTTTGTTTTGATTTTTAAATAGAAAAACTTCCAAGTTGAGGGAGCTTAGGGCTGTGACACCTGCAAGATGGTCTGTTAGGTTCCTTGTCACCTGCACCGCCCCCTTGGTGCTTGTGGATCAAACTTAAGTCATTGTGCATATGAGACAGTCTCCCTAAGTCTCTTTACTATCTCTGTAGGACATTCCTGGATTTTCTTTTAAATGGTGGAGGCGATGATTTATGAATCAAAGGGCCAGTAGAGTAAATTCTGAGAACAGTATCTGTCCACATGTAATAGAAGTATTATTGTCATAAATTATAAACAGAATTATTGCAAGTAAGCATGTTTGTTTTTTCGATCACAGATCATTAATCAAAACACACATTTTCCAGATTCCATTTACCTTAGTTTTATTTTTACCTGGTTGTAATTGTTTTTCTGTTAAATAAGTGAAATATCACCTACTTTCCTATAAAATGATAATAAGAATAGTTTTCTTTTTTTTCTTATCTTCAGTCATACTTTGTCTTTATTCTTAGTATTTCAAGGGAAAATTGTACCAATAATTGAAAGATTTATGCTTTCAATCACAAGTAATAAAAGATCGACCATTACGAATAATTATCATTATTATGGTGATATCATGAAATTTTGTGGTCCTTTTAATAAGCCATTTTGGGGGTATGTTTTATTGTAGCTATAATGGTTCACAATTTGACAATAATGTCAATGGTGCAGTTTTGTGCATACAACATTCCACACTTTGTAGCACTGTTTCAAGGTCCCCCCCCTTATCCCCTTCCCATGTTCACCATAGAAACCTCACTTCCACATCTCACTGCCATGGGAAGCTCTATTCTGTAGAGCAGTTTAGATGCTATTGTTTCTGGTCATTTGTTGTTTCTTCTTATGGATTGTTGTTATATGCCACATATGAGAGAAATAATTCTGTAATTGTCTCCTGCTTTTCTGATTGACTTCACTCCACTAACAGTGGATTTCTCAAGGAAGTGATCTGAAATAATATAACTTGTCAGAATTTAAATGGAAACTAAAAAAAAAATAATTCGAAAGATGAACAAAATCAAGAGCATATTCTTTAAAAGAATATACAAGATGGTCCTACCATGACCTAGACTCACAAAAAAAAAAATAAATAAAGAGAAGACCTTACCTGAATCAGAAGTCAAAAGGGGTCACCACAACAGATACCACAGAATTTTAAAAATTTTCAGGGCTTAAAAGGAGAGAGAGAACACAGGGGATTGCCCTGCCACAGAGACAGGGGGGATGGGGGGATGGGGGTGGGAGGGATATTATCCATGGTGGTGGAAGATGGGCACTGGTGGAGGGATGGGTATCTGATCATTGTATGATTGAAACCAAAGCACAAAGAATTGTAAATCTACAACTTTAAAAAAAATAAAATAAAATAAAGGGAAAAAAAAATTTTCAGGGCTTGCTATGTAATTTTTATGTTTTGAAATTAGAGAACCTACAAGAAATTTTTTAAAGATGAAAAATAAAAACTTGTACTCCTACTCTTTTTTACCGTAACAACATTTTTTGATTTACAGAGATACTATTTACATGTTGGCATAATGTCCTCCCGCTGTTCATCGATTTTGCTCGAGCGGGCCCTGTAACTTCTCCATTGTGAGACTTGTTACTGTGTTTGGCATACTGAATACGTCATGGGTGGCTTGCCAGGCTTTGTCGTGCGGGCAAGAGATTCTCGGTAACTTGCCGGGCTATCTCTCCGGGCTCTCCGAGTGGGGCAGAGGAATCAAACCCAGCTCGGCCGGGCTGGCTGTGAGTAAGGCAAACGCCCTACCGCTGTGCTATCGCTCCAGCCTGACATGTTGGCATAATACCAAAAAAAATTCAAGTGTATATTCAGTATATATTCAATATTTCACAATTTCTATCTTGTTTTTTACAGTAGATTTAAACATGTTGTAGCAGCGCTGATATAGCACAGCAGGTAGAGTGCTTGCCTTGCAGACAGTCAACTCAACTTGAATTTGATCCCTGACACTAGAAATTGCCTCCTGAGCTCTTTTGAAATGATCCCTGAGCATAGAGCCAGGAGTAATCCCTGAGCACAGCTGAGTGTGGACTTCAAACCAAGAAAACAAACAAATATTACAGAATTTAGCATTCATTCCAAAGTTTCCCTTTTCTGATGAAGCACTTGCATTGTTATAAAACAAATAATGTTTCACTTGCATGGGTAGCTAGCTGAAGTTAATAGTCATTTAAATATTAGTTTCTGGAAGTCAATGGAATTTTAAATAAAAAACCCTTCTTCCCTTCCCAGAAATGACTCTATAAGATTTTCTAGCTTTTATAAACAGCTACTCAATGACCATTTCCTGGTTAAGGAAAAAAAAATGTTTGGGCACCTTTTTCATAATAAAAATTGAACTTGCAAAATTTTAGAGAATTTCCAGGAAAATAGGTTTATCTTTCTTTACCAGTCAATAATATAAAGATGCGGCAGGAGAGAGTACAGCCAGTAAGGTGCTGGCCTTCTATGCAACAGACACAGGTTCAATCCTCAGCACTGCATAGAGTCCTTGAGGCACTGCCAAAAATGATCAAAGTAATAGTACAGATCAGAGTAATACCTGAGCATAGTTATGTGTAGCCAAAATAAATAAATAAATAAATAACCCAGGAATAGTCAAAACTATTACTTAGCCTAAAGTGAATTTCACTGAGACCTACTAGAAGACTCTTTGATAGCACAGCGTGTAGGGCGTTCGCCTTACAAGCGGCCAAACATGGCCGACCCGAGTTCAATTCCTCCGCCCCTCTCGGAGAGCCCGGCAAGCTACCGAGAGTATTCGATATGCCAGACACAGTAACAACAAAGTCTCCAATGGAGACGTTACTGGGCCCGCTCGAGCAAATCGACGATCAACGGGAGGACCTACTAGAAGAAAATATGTGGGTCATTTCTCACCCCATACTAGAGTGTGTTTTGATTTCAAAGAACTTTAGTGGCAAAGAATCTTGTGTTCTAAAAGTGACATAAAGTGTTAGACCAAACTATCTGTTTTAAAACATTTGATGATCTATAAAAATTCACAGGCCTTAAGATAAATTTGACTCGATGTTTCGTGTGATGAAAATGTTATCATTAATGCTGATTTTCAAAAGATTTGACTTTACTCACGTATGAAGCAAATGGAAAGATGCCATTTGAAATAAAAGCTAAAGAAATCACTTATATTTTGTCATTGTTTTTTAGTCCAGAGCGCCAATATTTCCAAATCATACACAGTTAAAGAATCACTCATCTTGGGGCTGGAGAGATATCACAGCGGGTAGGGCATTTGCCTTGCACGCGGCCAACCTGGGTTTTATTCTCAGCATCCCATGTGGTCTCCTGAGCACTGCCAGGAGTAATTCCTGAGTGCAAGCGCCAGGAGTAACCCCTGTGCATCCCCGGATGTGACCCCAAAAAAAGCAAAAAAAAAAAAAACCACAAAACAAAACAAAAAACCACGAATCACTCATTCACATAAATCCAGTCACCCATGCTGTGTGGTCACTTAAATCACCTAAGAAAACTCAGGAAAGACCCAGGACACAAGGAATTGAAAGACTTCTTGTGAATGCAGGTCCTGTGTGACTCAGGAAGTTTAAGAGGATGGAAATGTGCTCAGTGGCTGACAGAACCCAATGTTAGTTTCCAGGGTGTCTCACAGAACTGGGGTTCAGTGTCCCTACCTTCAAGACACACACCCTTCAAGACACCTTTCAAGGAAAACCCTTTAAAACAGTTCTACCTTGGAGGCTGATGGTCATTTGAATTGCTTCCAGGTATTGCAAACAGAGCCTTAGTCCCACACCCACTCTAAAACCCTCCTTTGACGTGGCAGGGCCTGTGGACATGGTGTTCAGAATTTAGCATTCATTCCAAAGTTTCCCTTTTCTGATGAAGCACTTGCATTGTTATAAAACAAATAATGTTTCACTTGCATGGGTAGCTAGCTTGGACTCAGACACCTATGGCACCTCAAGGCGAGGATGCAAGGATTTCAAACAAATAAGGAAGGTGTATAATAGACAAATATGTTCTCCTGGAAAGCCCTGACAAATGACCCTGAAAGAGGTAACAAAAGCAGCTCACATATTTCTGGCTTGAAGCGAAAACTGAGCCGGGTGGAGAATGTTCCAATGAACTGCAGGAGTCTTGATTAGGATGGGAAAATCCCTGTAGCCAGCAACCAACAACAACTTGCATGAACTCAAGTCCAAGAACAGAATTTGACAGCTGCATCCTGATCACAAGCTGTCTGGGCTGGGAAATGCTCTTTCCCAATCAAGTCTGGCTGGGGATGGAGAGTGGCCAGGTCAGCACAAGAAGCTCATTGGTTGGGGCTCGAGTGATAGCACAGTGGTAGGGCATTTGCCTTGCATGCAGCCGACCCGGGTTCAATTCCCATCATCTTTATAGTCCCCCGTGCACCACCAAGAGTAATTCCTGAGTTCATGAGCCAGGACTAAGCCCTGTGCATTGCCTGGTGTAACCCAAAAAGAAAAAAAAACTGATTGGTGTGGTACCTGGCCCGGCTTGCTCTCTCAGAAATGTGAGGTCATTCAGTATGAATTTTCAAATTTCTACGATGTACAGATTTCCACATGAAAGTAAGATACAGAAGTCATTTACAGTGGGGGACAAATCCTGCCCAAACTGAAGTGACATTTAGCACTTTGCTGCTCTCTAATGTGACAAAGTAAACAAAAGTCACCAGAGTGAATAAAGGTATTAATTAGACAAAGCGCTTTTCACGTTTTTTAAGAATTGAAGAACATACTCTCCCACGGTAACAGGTTCAGGAAGTATCTAGCCAAAAGGAAAAGGATTGAAAATAAAGCAGTGTGTGAATGAAAATTCAAAACATAGTGGATAAAGATCACACTAAATTATATGTGATTTTCATTAATGTGAAAAAGGTAGAAATACCTGAAACCCAAGCACAAAATTTGTAAGCCTATAACTGTACCTCATGGTGTTTCACTAATAAAAAAAAGGAAAAAAAAGAAATAAAACAATAAACATGACTTACTTTCCTGTCTACCCACAACCCAAGTTTCGGACCAGGACAGAATAGAGATTTCATTTTATGGTGGAACACATAGATTTTTAGATATGTTTCTTTTCAAAACATTAGCTCCAGCGTCCTTTATGGAAAACACAAGTATTTGTGTTTCCACAAATACTTATAATTTCCACAAATACAAATAGTTATTTGAGGATCACAATAATTTGTTTAAAAGGTACCAAAGGAACAATAATTTTGGGAAAGAAGGTATCCACTGTTTTTTTCTAAGTGAAACTCTGTAGTGAGGAAGGTTGGTGGGTAGACGGGAAAGTAGGTCCTAGTTATTGAGGTGCTACGTGGGGCCTTGCTCTTTGGTGGGTTGGTGGAAATAGATGAGGAGCAGTGTCCAGGAGGCAGGGCTGTGGAACAGAAGCTGCCTGAGATGAAGCAACAGAGGAATCTGGGACGGTTTGGGGAGAGGGAGCACACTGAAGCATGTTGAAAGAACTATTGGTCGTTTTTGGAAAGACCTCTTCCAGAGAAATCACAGTTTTTGTCTGAAAATTATAGAAATTTCAAGATTTTAGCAAAAGACGATTTTTTTTTCTGTAGGATGCCCATTCATGTGCAATAATTGACTCATGACTGAATAATCATTGTAATTGGATATATTTATAGCTCACTTCATTAGATACTCTGATATGGATAATTGTAGGGTGCAGTCTAGGAGAGGAAGAGGCTCTGTTTTGTTTATTTATTTAGGGGCCACACCCAGCAGTGCTCAGGACTTACTTGTGGCTCTGCACGCAGCACTCCTGACAGCATTCGGGGACAGCATGTATGGTGCCAGGAATGAAACTTGGGTAAGTCATGTGTGAGGCAAGAACCCCACCCGTTGTGCTATTACTCCTTTGTCCCACTGTAACAAACAACAATAAAGCCTGTTCCAAACTTACATATCAAGAATCAGCAGTATTGACGTACCACTTATGAATGCTCAGATAAGATTAAGAAAACTTGGCTACCGCCGTTCGAAGAAACGGGATGAGACAGTTCTGGGAAATAGCATTAATGTCCTCTTGAAGACACCACCAGGCTTTTGGGTTCTATTTGATTTTATTTTTAACTGAGAATAGGTACTGTTTTTTGGAAATCAAAATCGTTAAAATGAATCAGAGTAAACTAATTCAAATTTAAATGTAGGAGAAAGTATAGGGAAAATCCCTTCAACTAATGTGACGGTCAGCAAGGTGAAATTCAGGATTCAGGAATTTATCCATCACCAGGAGGAAATACATGTGTCATGAAGGCCAAGATGAGTCCTTGGCGTGTGCTCCTTTACAATCTAGCTCTTCAACGTTAGCTCTCTGTCTGAGCTCCATATAGCCTTTCTCTATCTCCAGAAACTGATGCCTAAAATGTGATGCTTGCTAAAATTAATATGAAAAGCTTTGGAAACTATTCTAACATCACCTTGTAAATAGGAAGTCAAGAAATGTTATCTACATCATTCACTCAAAAATATTTACTAAGTTACTCTATGTACACAATGCTGTCCTATTCTCAGGTGCAAAGACACAGGAATGGACAAGGATAATTTCTGTGTGGGACCTAGAGATATAGGAAAAAGAAAAATGAGGGAATAAAATGACAACTTAAAATATATATATATATTTTTTTTTTCAATCCAAATCCTAATTAGTGGTATGTGTTCTAAAATAAACAGAAAAGTAGTTAACATTGCTATGTGTGTATCTGTGTTCATGCATGTGTTAAGACATAGGTTTTTATTCATTTTTTTGTGTCTGACTGTGTGAGTGGGGTTGGATACACCTAGTTGCTACTCCTGACTCTGTTTGCCCAGTGGACTCTGTGGGATTCTGGGGGTTAAACCAGGATTGGCTTCATACAAGGCACTTCATACGACCTAACCATGCATGTGGTATCTCCTCCAACTGGAAATTGTACTTTTAAAGGTATTATTAATTAGTTCATGAGGTGGTAGCATTGAAGACAGTCTACATTCATAGACTGAAACTGCTGTAATAAAATTATACAGACTATCTTAAGTATTTCTTGTGTTCAAGTCTAGAATCTTAAGAGTAACCTTATTCCTTTGACTTCTGGGCATAAACCGGTTTTGCATTTCTGGGTGTTGGTTTGGAGCCCCACTTGGCGATCCTCGGGGGTTACACCTGGCTCTGCACTCAGGAATCACCCCTGGTGGTGATCCTGGGACCATATAGGATGCCGAGGATCGAACCTAGGTCAGGTGCATACAAAGCAAACACCCTCCCTGTCGTCCTATCTGCATTTGGTTTTGACAGTTCAGTTCTTATTTGATACTATCTATAGTAAAGTAAAATAGGAAAACTCAAAACTCTTTCAAAGTGTGACTATGCAGCATTTTCAATTCAGGAAAACTGTATTAAAAATTATCAGAAGTTGATAGAATCATCCATAGTATGAAGACAGTAGGATTTATATTTTTTCTTTTTTCTTTTTTTAAAAAATATTTATATTAGTGAAACACTATGAGGTACTGTTGTAGACTTACAAATTTTTGTGCTTGGGTTTCTATTATACAATGATCAAATACCCATCCCTCGACCAGTGCCCTTTTTCTACCACCATGGATCCCAGTATCCCTCCTACCCCCCAACCCCCCACATCCCACCCTGCCTCTGTGGCAGGGCATTCCCTCTTGTTCTCTCTCTCCTTTTGGGTGTTGTGGTCTGCAAAAGAGGCATTGAGTGGCAATCATGTTCGGTCCATAGTCTACTTTCAACATGCATCTCCCCTCCTGGGAGGATCCTCCCCAAACCCTTTATTTGGTGCTCCCTTCTCTATCTGAGCTGCCCTTTCCTCTAGAATGCCCGACTGGCCACTAAGCTATGGAGTAATCCTCCTGGTGCTGATCTCAGCTATTCTTGGGTATTAATCTCATAATTTGTTACTTTATATCCCCCAGATGAATGCAGTCTTTCTATGTCTGTCCCTCTCTTTCTGACTCATTTCACTTAGCATGATATTTTCCATGAAGTACCACTTGTATGTAAATTTCATAACTTCATCTTGTCTAACAGCTACATAGTACTCAATTGTGTAGATGTGCCAAAGTTTCTTTAACCAGAAAGACAGTAGGATTTATATTAAGTAAACTGTGATTACATAAGCAGTCAACCAGTATTTCTCAAATACCTTAATAGGAATCTTTCCAAAATAAAATAGGATAAATATGTTCATATAAATATATAAAATATGTGTAAATAAACATACATACACATATGAAACCTGCTAAAATATTTAAAAAGATTATTTAGGTGATTGGGTTGGAGCGATAGCAGAGCAGGTAGGGCATTTGACTTCCATATGACCGACCTGGCCAACCCAGGTTTGATTCCTCTGCCCCTCTTGGAGAGCCCGGAAAGCTACTGAGAGTATCTCACCTGCATGGCAAAGCCTGGCAAGCTCCCCACGACGTATTCGATATGCCAAACACAATAACAAGTGTCACAATGGAGACGTTACTGCGCTCGCTCAAGCAAATTGATAAACAACGGGAGGACAGTGACAGTGATCTAGGTCATATTATTGATGGTATTTAAAAAAAAAAAACTTTTTTTAACTGTAAATCCAAGCACTTTATTTTTTTTATCAGTTAATTGGAGAATTGACATCTTTACCTTTTTTTTTAATTTCTATTAGTGAAACACCATGAGGTACAGTTGAAGACTTACAAATTGCTGTGCTTGGGTTTCAGTTATACAATGATCCAGTACCCATCCCTCCACCAGTGCCCATTCTCCATCATTTACATTTTTTTAAATTTTTGTTAGTGAAACACCATGAGGTACAGTTGTAGATTTGCAAATTTTTGTGCTTGGGTTTCAAATGTAGAATGATCAAACACCCATCCCTCCACCAGTGCTCATTTTCCACGACCACGGGTCCCAGTATCCCTCCGACCCCCCAACCCACCATCCCACCCTGCTTCTGTGGCAGGGTATTCCCTTTTGTTCTCTTTCTCTTCTTTTGGGCGTTGTGGTTTGCAAAAGAGGCATTGAGTGGCAATCATGTTTGGTCTATAGTCTACTTTCAGCATGCTTCTCCCATCCTGGGAGGATCCTCCCAACACCTTTTATTTGGTGCTCCCTTCTCTATCTGAGCTCCCTTTTCCCCTAGAATGTGTGGCTGCCCTCCAAGCCATGAAGAAAAAAATTCCTGGTACTAATCTGGGCCACTCTTGGGTGTTAGTCTCCTATTTTGTTACTTGATGTTCCCCAGATAAATGCAATCTTTCTATATCTGTCCCTCTCTCTGACTCATTTCACTTAACATGATACCTTCCATGTTGTACCACTTGTATGTAAATTTTATGACTTCATCTTTTCTAACAGCTACATAGTACTCCATTGTGTAAATGTACCAAAGTTTCTTTAACCAGTCATCTGTTCTCGGGCACTCAGGTTTTTTCCAGATTCTGGCTACTGTAAAGAATGCTGCAATGAACAAATAATTGCAGATGTCACTTTGACTATACTTGTTTGCCAATCTGGGATATATTCCCAGGAGTGGTATTGCTGGGTCAAATGTGAGCTCGATTTATAATTTTTTGAGACTCATCCATACTGTTTTCCAGAAGGGCTGAACCAGTCGGCATTCCCACCAGCAGTGAAGGAGGATCCCTTTCTCGCCACATCTGCGCCAGCACTGATTGTTTTTGTTCTTTTCGGTGGGGGAAAACAGCTTTGTTTTTGATGTGAAAAAAAAAAAATTCACTATTGGTTGTAATCTCATCTGATTGTGACTCTCTAGAAAAACAGTATGGATATTTATTGCTCAAAATCTTAACATTAGGACTCCCATACAACTCTGAATCCACACCTAAGTATCTATCCCCGAAGTACAAAACCATTATTTTGAAAAGATATATCTAAATCTGTTTGCTGTAATATTATTCATAATAGTCAAGATTTGAATGACAGGACAGTGAATGGATAAAGAAACATTAAAATTTGTTTATATATGTATATGTATTACATTAATAGAACACTACTTATTAAAAACAATGAAATCTTAACTTTTGATACAACTTGTATGTACCTCGAGGGTGGACATTTGAACTAGAAGAAGAATGAGAGTATAAATACAAAATCATATGTATCAAAACAAAAGGAATGGAAAAGAGCCAATAAAAATAAGCATTTTGATATTCACACCATAGATCCCCAAGCAGTGTTGGCAGGGATCAGCCACGCATCATGAGTCTGATAGATAGGGGTTTTAAGAACACTAGTGGAGGCTAGTGGAAGGGTTGGAGTGATATCATAGCAGTAGGCCATTTGCCTTGCACGTGTCCAACCCAGGTTTGATTCCTAGCATCCCATATGGTCCCGAGAGCACTGCCAGGAGTAATTCCTGTGCATTGCAGAGAGTATCCCAAAAAGCAGAAAAAAGAACACCATTGGAGGCGTAGTAACTTTGTACACCAAAAGCATAAGCTTAACATTATTTTATACCATGCCACTTTAATAATAAAATATTTTCTTTTTTTAATTTAAAAAGCAGATTTTTTTCAAAGGAATCTAAACTGTTAATAATTATATTATGATTTTTTTCAGTTTGTCCTTTTCTTATTTGTGGTTATTTGCAAAATAATAGTTCTTGTCTTGTACTTATACCTTGTACAGGTTGCAGATAAAACATGTACCTTATACATGGTACATGTTTTATCTGCAACCAATGAAGGGTTATTCCCAGATGGCACCTTGAGTCCCTCCAAGAATGATCCCTGAGAACAGAGCCAAGAATAATTCCTGAGCACTGCTGGTGTTTACCACAATACAAAAAAAAAAAATCAGCAAAATATTTTGTTCTCATGGTATAACATACACATAGCACCTAGACCTATGAGGCATTATCTTATAATTTTAGAGGAACATTTCTGGAAAAAGCACATAATTGTGGGTGTGCATAATTCAAGCCCCAAATAATTTTGTATATTTTTCTATAAAAAAGGCGACTTTCAGATATAGAGATTTTCAGATACACATACGTATTCTAGATATAATTGATCTCTGATGATTTAATTTTATTTATTTTTATGGAAAGGTGGTTATTGGACCACACCCAGATGTGCTTAGGACTTACATTTGACCCTGTGCTCAGGGATCACTTTTGGCAGGACTTAGGCACCATGATTTGTGGTGCCAGGAACTTAACCTGGACCGGCCACTTGAAGGCAAGTACCCTGTGCTATCTCTCTGTACTATCTCTCAGGCCCAAATCCCCGATGATTTTTAAATTTTCTCTCTAAACTAAGGCTCTCTAAATTAAAAATTTGACCTTCTTTAAAGAGACTTCACATAACTAATTGAATTCCAAAGTTTTTGTTGCCTTGCAGTACTTTTTCAAATTAACATTGGGTCTGATATTTAATGACTTCTTAGATAATATTGTCATAAGATAAAAATATCTTCAGTTATAATAACAGTGAAATGTCAAAATGATGGCCAGATATTATGAAAAAAAATCTGGGAAATCAGCATAGAGCACAAACTGTGGATTAAACAATGTACATTTTTTAGAAGGAACAAAATGGATATTTCTATTGATAAATAAAAATGAATTTAACCAGAGACAGTCATGAAAACACTATCTACGCTGAAAGTGGGCTGCTAGTCTTGCACTTAATTTAAAATATCTTGAGAAAAAAAATTCAACATTGTACAAACTGCTGCTCTGTAAAATGCAATTACATTCATTGCATCTGTGTACATAAAACACTCCTTTCCCCCATGTATCTTATTAAATTTTGATCACAATGCTATATTCCTCCCATGAGTTAAACACTTAGCAGCTACTGTGGTTGCTTTTGATCATTGATTTTATGGGTTTGTGTGTACATAGTAGAGTGCATTACCCAGGAATAATAAACACACATTAAAACATATGCAACTATTTTTTTTACTTATGTTCTAAAAACCATTCATTGTCAGGGAAAAAAATGTGGGCTCTAACTATTGATTGTTTCATAAATTTATACCTGTAGTCTAAATGTAGCAATTCAGTCAATGAGGAATCTGTTCTCTAGATCTATATCATCATTCCTTTTTATTTTAACTCATTTTGGTAACATATTAGAAGGATGTAATTTCATCACTTCTGTCCAGTTTCTCCTTTCATTGAAAATGTATTATATTTAACCATGTTTTAATATTTTGTGTTTCTCAGAATATTATTAGACAACTATATTTTAATAATTAAAATTTTTCTTATTATAATTACATGGTTAAAATATAATGATACTTCCAATACAAATGTCTCATAGAAAGTACTGAAAAATTAAAATAATCCTCTGTTTCTTGTTCTCAAAAATATTTTTCTATGAAAATAAGTTTTTGCTGTTAGACATTGCTGTTCACAGAAAATTTCATGTCAACTATTTTGATTATTTATTATTTTTTACCATACCTGGAAGTTCACCAGTCTTACTTCTGGCTCTTTGCTCAGGAATCACTCCTGGAAGTACCCAAGGACAATATCTGGTGTTAGAGATAGAACCTAAGTCAGCTTTGTGCAGCTTAGCCGCTGCACTGTATCTCTGGCCGTCACAAACAATTCTTATATTCACTTTCCAGCTTTACATAACATAATTTATATTTGACTTTTATAATGATGGTTCATACCTCAAATGTATCTCCAAATAATCTAAATGCTATCAGCCTATTAGGATCCTTGAAGAGACATAAAATGATGAGTTTATAATACAGATTAATTACATTGTGCTGTTATGGTCATATTTTCCATGAATTGGCTCACAATGACTCAGTACTTCAACAGGAATGTTTGGCATGTGCACATTCCAGTTTTATATTTATAGAAGAAAAAGGTGCTTAACAGATGGAGCAATATTGAACTTTGCTCAGAGTCACATTCATCTTATGCACAAGTCCATGCAGCCAGCAAGCAAAGTTGACAGTTTAATTCCACATTAGGATAATGCTTGGAAGGGTAATCCTATTCACGCTGCAGGATAAGAGCGTCTGTGTAGTGGCCTTGGCTTAGAAAACTGTTGCCTATAAATTCTGAACTGGCATTATGTGCTTCTTAACTTTAAAACCAGCCTTTTCTTAGCATTCTGTTGCCAAGAGGATGTTATTCACCCAATAAATCCATCTAACCCATTTATATGTTTTTGAAATTGTATGGAAAATATACCCAAAGCAATAAAAATCTGCTTTTTATACAGATTACCATATTCTGAGACGAGAATCATGTGAATGTAAAAATTGGCATGCAAATGAGTTATATGTGGAACAATTTCATTTACAGTAGCGGGTTGAAAGAGAATCAGAAATGTTATCTTTTCTGTTTTTAAGAAATGGTAAATATTAGCAAACTACTCATTGAATCAAAATAAATGTTTCTAATATTTTATAAAGAAGAGACATGAACATTTTCAATACTGTTTTGTTCAGTTGGGCTTTCAAAATAAACATTGAAGTTTAGTGCTCACTGTGTATGTGGTCAGTTTATTCACAGAGCAGAGACTGGATGTTTGCTCTGTGTTGTGTGGTGGCATCATCATCTACTATGGGAAGAGACGCTGCACCATGTTCTTGCAAAATGTCACCAGTTTCCTCAGTAAGAGAAACTAGACTTCTTGGGACCAACACTCCGAGTCTGTCTGGAGAAAACAGAACTTCCCCAGGAGAGCAAATTTGGAATAATACATTTTAAGATGTTGGAAAGATTCCATTTTCTCAAAGGGCAAAAAATGATTTTTCCCATTGTACTGGCAAAATTGTTGAATAGACCTGTTGAAATGTATTATTCATTTACTCTTACCAAATAGTTTTTAATAAATTGGGTCATATCTAGGCATGGGAAACACAAAACTATAAAAATTCCAGAACGAACTGCGTGATAAAAAAAAATGTGTCTTACATAGGATAAGCTAAGATTAAGAAGGTAAGCTGAAACTATAAAAAGGGTGGTTAGAGTGAGAGCACCGTGGGTAGGGCAGTGATTTGATCCCTGGCATCCTACATGGTACAGTAAGCTTGCCAGGATTGATCCCTGAGCATAGAGCCAGGAGTCCCGAACACCAATGGGTGTGGTCCCCAAATAAACAAACAAAGACTGTGCAAAGAACTTCAGAAACATAGGACTGTATTTGGATGTATATTAATGTGTTTGCTCGAGCGGGCCCAGTAACGTCTCCATTGGAGACTTTGTTGTTACTGTGTCTGGCATATCCAATACTCTCGGTAGCTTGCCGGGCTCTCCGAGAGGGGCGGAGGAATCGAACTCGGGTCGGCCATGTTGGCCGCTTGTAAGGCGAACGCCCTACCCGCTGGGCTGTTGGCTGGAGTGATAGCACAACGGGTAGGGCGTTCGCCTTACAAGCGGCCAACATGGCCGACCCGAGTTCGATTCCTCCGCCCCTCTCGGAGAGCCCGGCAAGCTACCGAGAGTATTGGATATGCCAGACACAGTAACAACAAAGTCTCCAATGGAGACGTTACTGGGCCCGCTCGAACAAATCGACGATCAACGGGAGGGCCTTTACCTTACCTTTATTAATGTGTTAGAAATTCTCACATGATCAGGAACTGGAATTCGCTTTCTCGTTGATGTCTTAGATCTATAAACAAACACACTGTCACTTCCTGGGCCACAGAGACTCAATACAAATGGCAAGTTCCCTAGCGTGCATGCTCTATTTCCTTCATATTGTTTTCCAGTCAGCTACAAATGCTGTACACACCAGTTCTACCAAGGTTTCCTCAACAGCTGTCTCTAATGGAAGGCCCAAGAGAGAGTAGCCACTCTCAGCGAACACCAGTTACTTCCCACACAACCCATGCAGTGAGTTTTCTCTCTTCCCTGAGAGAGGTTACAAACTTTACATAAGTTCCAATACAAAGCAAGTAGATGATTTTCATACTCTATGTTGAGGATCAGAGATGGGTATACTTGCATGACATGAATATTGAGGTAAGGCCACAGAAGAGACAAAACGGGGAACAAAATTCTAATCACCTATTGGTGATGAGGCTGGGAGAAATGGTCCTTGGGTAGCTTCATCATAGTGTGAACATCACGGAAGGGCACATGTTAGCTATGAGCGCTGGCTTAGATGCTGGATCTCTGTTGCCTTTCCTGTTAGATCACACGGAGCATCTATTTCCAACCTGCCTTATAGTAGGTGCAAGGAATCAAGGAAGCAAATCTGTTGTTTGCATCTTCTCCAGATTCTGGAAAGCAAGCGTCTATTTGGTCTCCTGGGTGGGAAGAACTTGTAGTAGGTAAAAGGTGAAAGGTAAAAGTAAAGGCCCTCCCGTTGAAAATCGGGCCCAGTAACATCTCCATTGGAGACTTTGTTGTTACTGTGTCTGGCATATCGAATACTCTCGGTAGCTTGCCGGGCTCTCCGAGAGGGGCGGAGGAATCGAACTCGGGTTGGCCATGTTGGCCGTGTGCAAGGCAAACGCCCTACCGGCTGTGCTATCGCTCCAGCCCAGTAGTCCTTGTAGTAGGTAGTCCTTGCCAAAACAGGGAGGATGAAGCCAATGCAGAGTGAGGATTTGCTGTGCAAATCATTTTCCTCCACTACCACCCCGATGTATGTAGTCCCTTTGGTTTTTCATTCCCAACTGCCTTTCCATGAGCGTTCAAACTCACTGCTCTCTTTTATGTTAGATGTGGAAATGATTGTGGAATAACTTGCATCCCCTGGGGTTAGTAATATATTTGACACCAACGTGGGGCCAACCCTCTGGCTTTGATCTTGATTTTCACAGTGCTGAGAGAGAGAGAGAGAGAGAGAGAGAGAGAGAGAGAGAGAGAGAGAGAGAGAGAGACATGCTCCTGCTTCTGCTCTTCTACCCCAGGTCCTTCTCAGATTTCTGGGAGTTGAGCTTCTGTCTGTCAGTGAGGTGGAGCTTCGGCTTCTCTCTGTGCTCATTCCCTTAAGGCTTTGGAGAAATGGCAAATGCCTGGCTGGTGAGCATTAATGATTAATCATTTTCCACTTTTGCAGCACTTACTTTAATTAGTTTCCTGGTCTGTCTCTTGATGCGGCCTCTTACTGGCACCATCAGTACCAATGGCTTTTATACTCTTAGGGATCATGACGAATAAAAACATATGAGATCAAATCAAGCTCAAGGGAAGTTGATGCTCTCAGGTAAATAGGTGATGGAAGAGACTGGTGAAGGTGAAAAATATGGCAATATTAACATCCCGACGTGACAGAACTATGTGAATCACCATTGTTGACCTATACATTCTGACATGGCAGATGATTGGATTTAATTTCCTTAGTTTATAATATTGATAGAGCATATAAAAGTACATGATCCATTAGAACATATGTGGAAATAATACAAAACTAGAAAAAAGAAACAGGAAAAGACCAAAAGTAGTTTTAAATCATCGACATATTTTCTCATTCTTCCTCAAACAACCCAAATGTTTAACAGAGCAAGTATTCATTGATGATAGAATATAGAAATCTATGTGATTTCTCTTGTAGCATACTAATAGGTATGATTTTTTTGGCCCAGAGAATATTTGTGAACAATTTTGTTTCTGTTTTTAATACACTTGGATTGAGGGATTAAATCACAATAAACTTCAAGAGCAGATTAGTTTCAAGTAGATGGGGTATATTTTGTTTATAACACCCGCTGAAGATCTACAAAACGTGCCTCTTCCTCCTTGGAATTTGTCAATAGCAAAGACTCCTGCAACTTACTGGCGTTGGTACCATTATTTAGAATGATTTTAGAAGAGTGATTAATACCAGAAATGCCTTAGAAAGATGCATAAATGCAGGAGTTACCGCTTCTTTCCAACCAAGCTACTTTATCAATTTCAATAAGTAGAGGAAGTGCATTTTTAAGATTTATAAAAAAGAATGAGGTCTTCAAGATTATACAAGGGCTAAGGTATGTGCTTCCTATCCCACAGATCTCAGTTCAAATCCCCTACACCTAATGTGGTCTGTAGAGCACCAGCAGGGGTCACTCCTTAGTGTAGACCAGAAATAACCACTGAGCGCTGATGGCGGTGCCCTTCTCTATCTCCCTAAAAAATAGGTAATTTTTGTTTGGTTACACCCAGCGGTTCTCAGGGATTACTCCTGGCTAACACACTCAGAAACTACTCCTGGTAGTGCTCAGAGGACCAGATAGGATGCTGGGGATCGAACCCGGGTCAGTTGTGTTGAAGGGAAACTCCCCACCCACTGTGCTATTGCTCCAGCTCCAAAAAAAGGTAATTTTGATAAAGCAATTTTTCTAAACAATTTTCTGTTTTTGTGGTAAATCCCCTTGAATGAATTACCTATAAAATTGTGCAGATTTCAAGTATTTTAGAAAGATATGGTTGTCCATTCCTCAACCCTAAGGACTAAGAGGTAGCCCGGAAAGCTAGAGAAAGTAAATGTTCTGCAAATGCCTGTGCTTATTTAAGGAGCTAAAATGATCTAACAATTTTTAAAGCTCTTTATCTAGTTAAGGTTCTATTTAATTTGTTATTATAATCATCTAATCATCTACTGAGTACTCTCCCCTTAGGAAAAAATTGTACTAAACTAAAACTTGCTGACATCGTCAGTAATTAGTTCAGGATACTGAATCTTCACATTATATACAGTCTGTACTTTAGGGTTTTTTTTCTTCCCAAGAGAACCATAAGACATATCATTTTTGCAAATTAGGTGGTAAAAACTTGATTCAAAGTCTATGGACTAAATACACTTTTACCTTACCTTTTTATTTTCCACCATAAACTAAATTTTATATAAATTTATCATACATTTTATAGTAAACATTATTCATTGTTAATTTCCAGACATAATGTCTATAGCTTGATGGCACTTTTAAAAAATTATTATTATTGCATTGCTACTTCTAGTGACAAAGTAAGGTATAGGAGGACAAAATTTAAAAAAGAAAGGAGGGCAGGTTAAGTGATGGATGTTGACATCAATATAAAAATGAACAATGGAATTTTACTTGGAGAGCTATAAGCTGTCGACAGCAGATGTTCAATTAATAAGCAAAAATCTAAAAAGGTTCATTATGCTAGAAGCTCAAACTATTAGAGAAAATACAGATATAGAAATACAAAGAAGCCATAGAGTCCTTTGGAAAAAAACACTCACATTATTCTGAGATTAGCTTTCCAGTAAGACCAACTACCAGTTTCTATTCTCCAAATTGCCAAGGAAGGTGGCATTATCCCCCAGCTGTGATTGATCTTCCCATGATATCCATCACTTCATTGAATGCCAAAGGCTGAGATTGATGAAACGCCGGGCTTGGAGTTCTCTTCATCTTTTAATATCTTTCGCACATCCTGAGCATTCCCCATCAGAAGATTAGAAACCGCCACAGTACTTGTTCGTCTTACAGGTGTCTGAAAACATTGCTGGTCTTCAGATGAAGCTGCTTCTTCTGTCCCTGTTGAGTGCTCATTTCTTTGATTCCAATACCCCCACATTGGTTACTAAGGAGGTCCAGGAGATGAGATCCATACCATAACAGAGGCAAAAGAGAACAGCAGACTCCCCAAGATAAAGCTGGAGACATGGGAGGAGGAAAAATGAGCTTGGTACTCGTGCTCATGATAGGGTTTGAGATGAGCTAGATTCCCGAGGACGACAACCTTAGCACTTGTCTTCTTCCAACAAGCTTCCAGCATGGACCTGAGGCTTGACTTGGGGAGAATCTGTAAAAGCATTGGTATCTGCTATGGAAAAGCCCTGGCATGTTTAACGTGTCTTTAAAGCAAACTTAATAATTAATAAGCCAATCAAACTGCCTCATCCTGAGGACTTTCAATTTAGGTTAAACATGTTTCTTCACATGAATAATAAAACTAGATGAAATAAGAACCCTCACAGAAAGAAACAAGTTTGCAACTGGTGAAATGAAGGTAATGCTTATTGTTTCTTACTATTTTATGTAAGAGTTAACAATATAAAATTTTCCTAGTAATGGGCATGCAAAATTTCCCTGAAATGTTGTAAGTCTGGCATTTAATGATGAAATCATCGTATCACTTGTCATCCCATTGCTCATCAATTTGCTTGAGCAGGCATCAGTAACATCTCCATTCATTCTTGTCATGCGCTTGTGTAGCCCAGTGATGTCTGCTCGCTCCAGGAACATGAAAAGCATCAAACTGTTCACTCAGGGTCTTGACGAAGAAGTCTGACCATCTTGTAGGTGGGTGGCCAGGCATTCTTTTGATGTCCCGTGGAATCCAGTAGGTAACAACTCTAGTTCAGCAGTCTTCTCCAAATCACATTATGTGCCCAGCCCTCTGATGTTCGATGTCTTGGCAAAAGAGGCAGCATCTCTGATCGTCAATCGTGGACAGAGTTCAGAACTCTGGATTCCTTCTCTCACTTGAGTGAAGCATGATACTCCAAGCATAGCTCTTTCGATTCCTCTTTGGGAGACCCGAATAGCGTTCTCATCCTTTTTATGTAGTGCCCAGGTCTCTGAGGCATATATTAGTGCAGGAAGAACTGTGGAGTCGAAAAGATGTGCCTGGAGCCGGAGGTTCTTTGTCCTCTTAACAACTTCTAATGATAAAATATCAGATTTAAGCATATGACTGGAGATCTTAAATTAAACATATTATACCAGAGGACTTGCCACCATCAGAATTATTTTCAACTTAATTATCCTATAGATTTTTACATTTAGGTTTTGTAGAGAATGTCCAGATTTCACCAAAGTTAATATTACGGTGTATTTTGACTTTTGAAAACTTCATTAAAAAGCATTTCCACAAGCTGCTGTTTATAGAGTCAACAGTAAATCAATGTATAGTTAGTACAGCTACTTTGGATAAAGATTGAATAAGTCCAATATCTTGCTCTCAGGAAAATCCTTTCATGTTTGAACAATACTGACCACCAGGGACTTGGTTAAAAAAGTGTGAACGACTCAGTGAAAATCAGTCAGCATGCGAAGAAGCTGTGGAAAGTGTGTTCCTTATGGGTATTGTGTTACATCTTTGTTTACAGAGGACAAGTTAAAATCAGAGTCAAATGGAGCAGCTGTGGCTTAGTTTGCTTTACACCCACACAAATTAGCAACTTGTTTGGAACAAAACAAAAATACATACAAGTCTATTAGATTTCTCTATCCTGTCTTCATAGAAGTCACGCATTTAAGTAACTCACTAGGCTAAAATGCTAGCAAAAGACTTGACAATTATAAAGTAGAGGGGAATTTTTTGGGGGAAATAAGATAGTTTTCATTGAATGAAACTTAGGAAGGTGCAAAATAGGTATGGAGAGAGGGAAGAAGGAAAGGCAAAAGGAATACCTGCTGAAGAGAGAACAGAATTTGGCAGAGCAAGAGAACCAGGGAACGGACACAAATGCGACCTGGGCTGGAAGAGCAAGTCTAGAAGAACCTCTTCTAAAGGATTTGTGATAAGATCAACACAGAACTATGGTTTATGAATGAAACTAGTGAATTCATTTAAAGTAAGAATATTTTTAAGTCTTTCAGAATTTCTTATTTTTTTTATTGTTTCTTTTATTTTCTTCTCCAGTGTCAAAAGACTGTGTGGCTGCCCACCTACAAGATGGTCAGACTTCTTCGTCAAGACCCTGAATGATCGGTTTGAGGCTCTTCGTGTTCCTAGAACAAACAGACACCATTGGGCTACACTAGCATGCGACAGGGATGAATGGAGACGTTCCTGGTGCCTGCTCGAGCAAATCGACAATTAACGGAAAGTCAAGTGATCAAGTGATCTTTTATTTTCATTGGGGGAATATTTCCAGCTGCACTGAGGGCATTTCTCCAGCCTGTGCTCATCAATCACTCCTAAAGGCATTTTGGCGGAGACAGAACAAGCCTGGGATAGAACTACGGTCACCTGTTTTGTGAGTGGCATATGTTTCACCTGCTGTGCTGTCTCTTCAACCTTGTAATATTCAGATCTAGTGACTATGGACGGAAATCAGTTGACCAAGAGTAACTCAAATCCCCAAAATTTGATCTCATGAAAAAAAAGTTAATTTAAGAAATCATTGTGTGTGTGTCAGAGGTAATGGCAACTACCAGATAATCTTATGTACATGGGATTTATAAATACAAAAATATAAAGGGATCGATAGTTCCAAAAATAATGAATCCTTTGGCTTTCACTAGATAACTGAGCTATCTAGTTGCGAGGGAAGGGGAAGGAACTTTAGGATTGAGGCAGAGGGGAGCCAGAAGGGACACAAGGAGAGGACTGGAGGATCTTGGGCACTTTGTTGGTGGTGAGCGTATGATGAAATTGTACGTTAAAACCATACCTGCTAACACTTTTATATGTACATTATAATACAATAAAAATATTTAAAAAAAACAATATTTTAAAGAGACAGACTGCAACATCTCAAATAAGACTTAAAATATCTGACTTTAAATAACCCTTGATATGGATTTAATTTCCAGTAAATGGTGTCGTGACAGAGAAGTTCATCAATTTAGGGAAACAAAAGTGACGTTGATGCGTATAGCATTGTATATCCACGAATAACTTTAAATGAAGGACGTCCAGAGAGCAAGAACATGCTCCGGAATGAATAGAAGCACGTCCAAGCACAGGATCTTTTAGAAATGGGTGCCCAGAGAGGTCAAATTTGTGGCGAATGACTATCGTAAAGAGTTATCAGAACAACCAATTATTACACTGATTGCATCTGAACTATGGTGTGGCGCTACTTGAAGAAGCAGCTGGGAGGAAGAGAGTGCTTTTCTACCTGTGGATTATTATCTAGAATCTGGAGAAATAAACAAATTTAGAAAATAGGCATTTGCAGCTTGGCCCTCACATTCTTAAAGCAAAGATTATCAATAAATGTTAAAAATTATTCACACGAGGAGCTGGAGAGATAGTACAGTGGGTAGGGCATTTGCCTTGAAGGTAGCCAGCCCAGGTTCAATCCCTGGCACCTTAAAATTTCCCCAGCAGTCATTTCTGAGCCCAAAACTAATTACATATGTGCATATATAAATTTATATGGATATACATGAGATACTATGTATAATTAACAGAAAATACCTTTTTGTAAATTCTCTACCACATAGGAATACATTTAAAGTTTCCGAGCACCAAAATATCAACAATAATAGGCCCCAAGTATAAAGACAATGGTAGATCTGTATTATATTCTTTGCAGTTTAAAATTTCTCAATTATGTGTCATTGGTTACAAAAAAAAAATATTTGGGCATTTGGGGAGATTTCTTGTGTTCCTATGAGGAGAAAATTGCTTCCCTCAGCCTTATTTTTAGTCATGGTATCAGTAAAACTTAATGCTAAAGCCAACTTGGGTGACTAGCCATTTCAGTAAGTCTTCTCCACCTCAAATTAAAAAAAAAATAAATTTAATAATTAAGACCTGATTTACTTCATTCCACTTCAGATATAAAAAGAAGTTTTAAATTTTACAGAAACTTGGTTTTATGTTTCTAATGACCCATGTAAACTTTTATTCCCCTTTCATTTCTTGTTTTGCCCCCATGAGTAAACAGTTCTCTCCCTTTAGACAAATTTCAGCATTCCCTCACAACAACCCCTGCTTTATTTGTCTATTCCTTTTCCTTCCTCATGTTTTGACACCTGGAAACTCTCTTCATGCTTCTGACTTCAGCCATATGAAGTCAGAAACTATTCCCAGTGAACTAACTTCCATGAGTGCTGGAACTTTCCATCTCTTTCTTCCCTTTTGCACTTCCTTGCTTTTACAATATCCTCTTCCTGCCCCCTTGGTCTTCCGTTCTGATCCCCCTCCCTTCTTTGCTGACTTTCTTCATGCTTTTCTCACTTTCATCTTGCCACCCTCATTTAATCCAGCCTCTAAGGTCGTAACACCTACTTCCATATTTCTGTTGTCTTTTCTAACTTCTCTGGGGATTTTTCACATGACACCATGAGAGATAGCAGTGCTGGAGCAATAGCACAGCAGTAGGGCATTTGCTTTGCATGTGGCCAGCCCAGCCAACCCTGGTTTGATTCCTCCACCCCTCACGGAGTGCCCAGCAAGCTACCGAGAATATCTCACCTACACGGCAAAGCCTGGCAAGCTACCCGTGACATATTTGATATGCCAAAACACAGTAACAATAAGTCTCACAATGGAGACGTTACTGAGCACACTGGAGAAAATCGATGAACAACGGGAGGACAGTGCTACAATGCTACCATTATGTACTAAAAGACCAGCAAGACAGCAATGCACTGGACTCACTCTGTGGCCTTCCTGCTCTCTGTTCTCCACAGCATTTTCCACTTAGGTTGTGATCTATAGAACTTCTCTCAAACTGTTTGTTCCTGGAGATTTTTCTAGCGCCAAGATTCTCTTGAAGCAATCTTTACTTCTGATTGTCTCTGGAGTCTCACTTTTTGCAATATATTTATGTCTTAGCTTCCTTGTAGTTTCCTCAGAATGGGACAGATTTGCTCTAGTAAAATCTAGATGAATTCAATCCAGGGAAAATTTCAGGAAATTTAGGTTTGTGGCCCGAGACTCAGAGTATGCCCTTGACAGAAAGAATGGGAGTGAGTCAGTGGGCAGTTTCCAGTGCCTGAGGCTGCAGATGATGGCACCAGGAGAGGCAAACAACAGGCATGCAATATGCCATCCTTCTTAACAGTGGGTAAGCCACTCTCTCCAGCCCGAGTTTAACCCCTCACAGATGGGGAATCTCTCAACAATGCTTTTCTTTGTTCCAGAAAAACACTGGGATGCCTATTAAAAAGCCATTTGGGTTCTATATGAAGCTGTGTGTTTGTGATTCAAGATCGGGTTCTACAGAAGGAATCGGGAGCCTCTCATTGCTTGCATCCTGCTGACCAGAGAGGGTAGCATGATGAATAAACCAGTTTGGGCAAATTGGCTGCCCTTTCCATAATGTTTACTGATGTGTTCTAACCATTCTTTCAGAAAGCACCCCAGGGTTATTTGCTAGGCTGCAGGAAATTTGTAATCGGTTGTTGCCTATATGGGGAACAGAGTTGAGGCCAATAGACTACAGAGATGTTGCATGGATACTCTTTCTGTTGGAGGCGCTGAGACAAGAAACAGAAAAGAAATTTTTGTCATGGAGGGCCCAGATTCTCTCAGACCTGTGACAAAGGTAGAGAGCCCTGAAATCACCTTTTATTAATCATGGTACCTCTAAGGTGTGCAATACAGTGATGTCATCAAGAGATGTTACAGAAAGAACAGTGAGGCAGTCATGGCATGTATTGTTTCCTTGCATCTGCAGGCCAAGTAATTTTGGCTTCCAGAAAGAAGATACAAAATCAAAACCTAAACCTTTCTGGGGCTACAAGCACTTGGATTTGCATCCAGAAGACCAGTCTGTGCTAGAGCCTGGAATCTCCATTCCATAGCTGAGCATCTGAAATTTGCATCCCCCAAACTAAGCTGGGATCTAGAATCAGGAATCTACAAGTCAAAGATCAGGCCTTGCTAGCACCTGAGATTTGCATGTCAAAGATCAGCCAGGTTTCAGTGAAAAAAAGGTAAACTGCCCCTTTCAATATACTGAAATTATTTACTGAAGGCAGTTTGAAGGGGGAAAGATGTTCAGCCTCATCCAAACTAGTCAGGACACAGGAGAAATCTCACCCATTTTCGTGGGTCCCTATGTTCCTGCACGTTGTACAGTGCAGTCTACATGGGCTCACCCTGACAGCTCAGTCCAGACCCAACACAGAGAGATACATTTCTCATTTCTTTTCTAGAAGAATTCACAAATGGTAAATAATTCAACAGACCCAGTTAAATATGAAACAAGGATCCAACCTCTGCTCCCAGCAGGGTAAACAAACAAATAAATATTACATACATACATACATACATACATTCATATATGCATATAAATACATATGTATGTATATAAATGTACATATATATATAATTTGCATGGGGAGGCAGATTCGAACCTTGTCTGTGACTCCTCATTGATAATCACTGAAGTTGAATTCATGACTGTAGTAGCCTACATGTTGAAGGACAAGTTTCCACTTTATCAGGCCTTAGAATAAGAATGATTAAGGGTCACGTGTATTTTCTATACCAGCCCCTACTATTCTAGAAGCAGTTAAAGGTGGGAGAGAGACTGAGCTAAAGATAACAGTCCTGTACCCTTAAAACCCCCAAATATGAGAAACCCCCAAAGCTAGAGAAGACATAAGGGGCCAGAGAGATTATAGCAGGTAAGGCACTTATCTTGCATGTGACACACCTGGGTTTGATCCAAGGCACCCCATTGCTTCCTTAAATCTGCCAGGAGTGACAGTTTTTATTAAACAATTGTTAGTACATATTTTTCATCAAAATTTAGAGTTTTTTAGAACTAATTAAACCATAACATTTTTCATTATTGTTGTGCTCACTTGAATATACCTCAAGGACATAAAGAACCTAAGCATTTAGACTATGGGCATTTTAGAACATGGCTTTTCTTTTCCTTTTTAAAATTTTGGTGTATATGTATATATATCTATGAATGTTTACTTAGAATTTCTCTATTTAAGGATTTTTCATGTTGGGATCCTAATTGACCAAACACCTGCTACATCACTGCAAGCATATTGGATATTCATAGTCTTAAATATAACTTCATTTGAGAGCAAGCATCAAGTCTGCCTTGCCCTGGTCAATGAGGTTTAACAGTCTCTCAAAACATTCTCTGAAGTTCAAATAAAACATGCATTACAATATTCCATAATTAAGAAATGAAATATATTTTTCAGCTTTTCTCATTTCTTGAAACATTTTTATATTTTAAAAGTAGTAGAGCATTGGCCTGGATGTATAACACAACAATTAAGGTTCTTGTCTTGCATGAAGTCAACCCAGGTTCGATCCTGGCCACCACATACGGTACCTCAAGCACCACCAGATATTATCCCTGAGAACAGAGCCAAGAGTAAGCCATGAGCACCAATGGGTGTGGTCAAAATCAAAGCCAAAATGTGTAGTATAGCATAGCTGAGAATGTGTCTTAGCCTTAGATCATAGACCTTTGTGTATGTGAAATCTTATGTTTAAACTCTGGCACAAAGACCAAGATAGCACTGATGTCGGTGGGCCCCACGGGTGACTTATGTGAAGTGGGGAGGAGAAAGAGGATCACTTTCTCCAGATCCGCCTATGCCATCAGGGACCCAGGGGTATTGGGTTCTTGTCTCACCTCGCAGAAAGGAATTTCAGGAGTAGACAAGCACTGGAGTAAATAAATTTTACTTGGAGGATTTTTGGAGAGGGAGAGAAAGGGATAAGCAGATACGCGGGGGAATGGAGAGTAAGATAGAGTAACGCGTCCAGAGAGAACACGGGCATCTCCGAGGGTGGAGAGAGCCCCTACACACATCCTCGCATTAGACACGAAAGCATGAGTACACATCTCAAGAGGGGAGATGCGGGCGACACATGTACTCAGGCACCACATGTGCTCGGCCACGTGGGCGCAAGCAGCACATGGGCTCGGGCAGCATATGCGCGCCCTTCCTTTGTTCAAGGTGGCCTTTATAGGGTTTCTCCAGCTTGCCCCCCTTGTGAAACTTCTTCCCAGGTAAAAGTCCGTTGCTAAGGAGGTTACCAGGGAGGTCCAAAAAGAGGAATTTCATGGGGAGGAGGCCTATATCCTCACGGTCTGCAGATGGTCTTGGATGGTCTTATCAGGCCTTTGTTTTTGGTATCCACAAGGTGGGTTATTCCTAGAATTCTTCCATGAAACTTTGTTTCATTGCAAAGGGCCTTTCCCTATCTACCTGCCTACATCAGCATGATATAGTAATTATAACAGTATAGCATAGGGTCCTGGATTGGAATACCTACTTGCAAAATCCACTTTCATCACCTACAATACTTTATTGAGTCTCTTCCACCTCTGCAAAATGTAAGTAATAACACATCTTTCCCCACATCGGCTCAGACAATTGAACTGGAGGATAAATTCTGAGTGTTTCGTAAAGGGTACAGTGCTTTGTTGGAGCTTAAGATAATCGTTGATTTTCTTAAGAGTTCTATTCAGTCGATATGTATTGAACATACACTGTGTTGCACAAATTATGGTAGGGACTACAGGAAGTTTAGTCCTGGGGAACTGCTATAGCTTAAGCCAGAGTGTTAACTAACATTCTAAGAATTAAAATGATGTTAACATCATATATTTATATTTATACAAGTTTTTCATAGGTATAAATTTTTATTATAAATTAGGCTGTTTACTCATATACTATCAAAGTCTGCTTAGTTAAAAACAAACAATAAAATCTAAGACATGAGTACTTAAGCTTATAGTACTCTTTATTAGTTTTATTATCATAGTAGCTATTTTATGGTGGTGAATGTGATCTGTTTTTATCATAAAATGCATTGAAATATCTCATCTGATTAAACATCAGAAAATGGTGCAACAGCTGACTATAGAATATTTGTGAAAACTATAGAATATTCTAGAAAATATTATAGAAGAAAAATAGTTGCAAAATATGTGACTGAATCAATATGTTCTTGCTCACATAACTATCTGAATATGAGAGTAGGTCAAGACCAGAGTATCTTGTTAATATCTAAACATGGAAATTGACTTAAGAAGACAAACACCATTTATTTTAAACCCAGATTGAAGCAAAAATTACAAAGATCGAGATGGGTTTCTAAACCGTTATGACTAATTTCATTTTAAACTTGAAGACAAAACATTTAAGACAGCAAACCAAACTTCTGTCATTTCATCTATCTTAGATTTGAGGCAATAGATTTCTAATAGGATAATTTTCCATTCTTGGGTTTGTGGATGGTCTGTGAACTTGATTGTTACTTTCAAAAAAGCATGCCCAATATGACCGCTGATAATTGAAGACACTATCAGACTCATCTTAGCACTGCCAGTGAGAAAAAAAAAAAAGGAAAAACACTCGTGTAATACAAATATCCTGCCATGACCTTATAACAATTCAGACATTACATGAATTGTGAAACTTTAAATATTCTCTTATATTCAGCACTGGTACACACTATGTTAATTCCCATTGACAGATGTACCTCGTTTTGATGGAATTTTTATTTGCTCACAGAGGAAATTTTTTTTTCTTTTTTTTTTTCCCTTTATTTTATTTTATTTTTTTTAAAGTTGTAGATTTACAATTTTTTGTGCTTTGGTTTCAATTATACAATGATCAGATACCCATCCCTCCACCAGTGCCCATTTTCCACCACCATGGATAATATCCCTCCCACCCCCACCCCCCCATCCCCCCTGTCTCTGTGGCAGGGCAATCCCCTGTGTTCTCTCTCTCCTTTTGGGTGTTGTGGTCTGCAAAAGAGGCATTGAGTGGCAAACATGTTCAGTCCATAGTCTACTTTCGACATGCATCTCCCCTCCTGGGAGGATCCTCCAAACATCCTTTATTTGGTGCTCCCTTCTCTATCTGAACAGCCCTTTCCTCTAGGATACCCGGCTGGCCTCTAAGTTATGGAGTAATCCTCCTGGTGCTGATCTCAGCTATTCTTGGGTATTAATCTCATACTTTGTTACTTTATATCCCCCAGATGAATGCAATCTTTCTATGTCTATCCCTCTCTTTCTGACTCATTTCGCTTAGCATGATACTTTCCATATTGTACCACTTGTATGTAAATTTCATGACTTCATCTTTTCTAAGAGCTACATAGTACTCCATTGTGTAGATGTACCAAAGTTTCTTTAACCAGTCATCTGTTCTTGGGCATTCAGGTTTCTTCCAGTTGCTGGCTATTGTAAAGAGTGCTGCAATGAACAAACAAGTGCAGATGTCACTTCGACTATACATTTTTGCCTCTCTGGGATATATTCCCAGGAGTGGTATTGCTGGGTCAAATGGGAGCTCAATTTCTAATTTTTTGAGAATCGTCCATACTGTTTTCCAGAAGGGCTGAACCAGTGGACATTCCCACCAACAGTGAAGGAGTGTCCCTTTCTCGCCACATCCACGCCAGCATCGGTTGCTTTTGTTCTTTTGAATGTGGGCCAGTCTCTGAGGTGTGAGATGGTATCTCATTGTGGTTTTGATCTGCATCTCCCTGATGATTAATGATGTAGAGCATATTCTCATGTGCTTTTTTGCCATTCGGATTTCTTCTTTGAGAAAGTTTCTGTTCATTTCATTGCCCCATTTTTGGATGGGGTTGGATGTTTTCTTCTTGTGGAGTTTAACCAGTATTTTGTATATTCTGGATATCAACCCCTTGTCAGATGTGTATTCGGTGAATATCCTTTCCCATTCTGTAGACTATCTTTGTATTTTGGTCACTGTTTCTTTGGAGGTGCAGAAGCTTCTTAGTTTAAGATAGTCCCATTTATCTATCTCTGTTTTCACTTGCTCGGCCAGTGGCGTGGCATCTTTGAAGATACCATTAGCTTCAATGTCATGGAGGGTTTTGCCAACTTTATCTTCAATGTACCTTATGGTTTCTGGTCTGATGTTGAGGTCTTTAATCCATTTTGATCTTACTTTTGTACATGGTGTTAGGCAGAGTTCTGAGCCTATTTTTTTGCATGTAGCCGTCCAGTGATGCCAACACAATTTATTAAAGAGGCTTTCCTGACTCCACTTCACATTACTTGCACCTTTATCAAAGATTAGATGAGCATATGATTGAGGAGAGATGTCAGTGTATTCAACCCTGTTCCATTGGTCTGCAGTTCTGCCTTTGTTCCAGTACCATGCTGTTTTAATTATTACTGCTTTGTAGTACAGTTTGAAGTTCGGGAGGTTGATTCCTCCCATTTTCTTTTTCCCAAGAATTGATTTAGCTATTCGTGGGGGCTTATTGTTCCATATAAATTTCAAGAGTGTTTGCTCCATTTCTTTGAAGAATGTCATGGGTATCCTTATAGGGATTGCATTGAATTTATACAATGCTTTTGGTAGTATTGCCATTTTGACAATGTTAAGTCTCCTGACCCATGAGCAGGGGATATCTTTCCATTTCCTCATGTCCTCTTTTATTTCCTGAAGTAGCGTTTTGTAGTTTTCTTTGTACAGGTCCTTTACTTCCTTAGTTAAGCTGATTCCTAGGTACTTGATTTTCTGGGGCACAATTGTGAATGGGATTTTTTTTTCATGTTGCTTTCTTCTCTCTCACTGTTTGCGTATAGGAAAGCCATGGACTTTTGGGTATTGATTTTATAACCTGCAACTTTACTATACGAGTCTATTGTTTCTAGGAGTTTTTTGGTGGAAGTTATTGGGTTCTCTAAGTAGAGTATCATATCATCTGCGAATAGTGAGAGCTTGATTTCTTCCTTTCCTACCTGAATGCCCTTAATATCTTTTTCCTGCCTAATCGCTATTGCAAGTACTTCCAGTACTATATTGAACAGCAGTGGAGAGAGTGGGCATCCCTGTCTCGTCCCTGATCTTAGAGGGAAGGCTCTCAGTTTTTCCCCATTGAGGATGATGCTTGCTGTAGGCTTGTGGTAGATGGCTTTAATTATGTTGAGGAAGGTCCCCTCTATACCCATTTTGGCTAGGGTTTTCATCATAAAGGGGTGCTGGATCTTATCAAATGCTTTCTCTGCATCTATTGATATGATCATATGCTTTTTATCTTTTCTTTTGTTGATATGGTGGATTATGTTGATTGATTTCCGAATGTTAAACCATCCTTGCATCCCTGGGATGAATCCTACTTGGTCATGGTGTATGATCTTTTTAATGAGTAGTTGGATTCTATTTGCTAGTAGTTTGTTGAGGATCTTTGCATCTGTGTTCATCAGGGATATCGGCCTGTAATTCTCTTTCTTTGTGGTATCTCTGTCTGCTTTTGGTATCAGTGTGATATTTGCTTCGTAGAAACTGTTTGGAAGTGTTTTTGATATTTCAATTTCGTGGAAAAGCTTAAAGAGCATTGGGAGTAAGTCCTCTTTAAAGATTTGGAAGAATTCACTAGTGAATCCATCCGGGCCAGGACTTTTGTGCTTGGGGAGACTTTTTATTACCATTTCAATTTCCTTGATGGTGATAGGTCTGCTCAGGTATTCCAGGTCTTCTTGGTTCAGCCTTGGGAGTCTGTAGGAGTCTAGGAATTTATCCATTTCCTCGAGGTTTTGATGTTCCGTGGCATAAAGCTTCTCAAAGTACTCCCTGAGGATCCTCTGAATTTCTGTGGTTTCTGTTGTAATGACCCCCTTTTCATTTCTGATTCGGTTTATTAGGGTTTTCTCTCTCCCTTTCTTTGTGAGTTTTGCTAGAGGCTTATCGATCTTGTTAATTTTCTCGAAGAACCAGCTCTTGGTTTCATTGATCTTTCGGATTGTTTTTTGGGTTTCCATCTCGTTAATCTCTGCTCTGAGTTTTATTATTTCCTTTCTCCTGTTCGGGTTGTGCTCCTTTTTTTGGTCCTTCTCCAAGCTCTTAAGCTGTGAGGTTAGGTTACTTATGTGTGCTCGCTCCTCCTTCCTGAGGAATGCTTGTAGAGCTATAAACTTTCCTCTTAACACAGCCTTTGCTGTGTCCCATAAGTTTTGGTAACTCGTGTTCTCATTTTCATTCGTTTCTAGGAATCTTTTGATTTCCTCTTTGATTTCCTGTCTATTCCACTTGTTGTTCAATAGTGCACTGTTTAATTTCCAGGTGTTTGATTTAGTTTTCTGTTTTTGTGTGTGATTTACTTCTAATTTCAGAGCATTATGGTCTGAGAAGATTGTTGATACAATCTCTACCTTCTTAATTTTATGGAGGCATGTTTTGTGGCTCAGCATGTGGTCTATCTTGGAGAATGTTCCATGTACGCTTGAGAAGAATGTGTATTCAGCTTTTTGTGGATGAAGTGTCCTGTATATATCTACTAAGTCCCTTTCTTCCATTGTTTCCCTCAAATGAAGTATGTCCTTGCTAAGCTTGAGTCTGGTTGATCTATCAAGAGGTGACAAAGCAGTGTTGAAGTCTCCCACTAGTATTGTGTTGCTATTGATGTCTTTTTCCAAATCTATGAGTAGTTGTTTTAAGTACTTTGCTGGTCTCTCATTAGGTGCATATACATTTATTATTGTCACAGAGGAAATTTTATTTACCCACATATACCTTTAAATTTGGCTCTCACAAACCTATATGTGATGATCTTATTTATTTACAAAGCTAACTATATAATTGCATATATTTTAGTTCCAGAAGTAAGACCTGAGCACATGCAAAAAAGTATATGAAGAATAAACTGTTACCTTCTGTTAAGCATATACTGTTAGGAGTTATATTGGACTGGTGTCTGCTTCTGATTAGCTATCCCCTTCCTGGGGAATTTTAGCATCACAGTCACCTTTTCTCTTTTATATAAAAAAATGTTATTACAGGTCTAATAACCTTTGGCCCTACCTTGATAGATAAGACAATAGAAAACTTTTAATTTGTGAATATTCAAAGAACCTTAAAAATCACACACACACACACACACACACACACACACACACACACACACATATATATATGATTTGACCTTGTAATAGTTTTAGTAGCTTTATCTTTACCAAATGCATTTATCCCTAATGCAAATGAAGTAATTTTCACTGTAGACTGAAAATCAATATTATTTGCTAATAATTAATGAGGTAAAGGCCCTCCCGTTGATCGTCGATTTGCTCGAGCGGGCCCAGTAACGTCTCCATTGGAGACTTTGTTGTTACTGTGTCTGGCATATCGAATACTCTCGGTAGCTTGCCGGGCTCTCCGAGAGGGGCGGAGGAATAACATTGGATGTTGAGTTGTGTCCCTCTCAAATTGAAATGTCAAACTTTCAACCCTCCATTATTTCAAGTATGATTTATTCAATGTAGAATCTTTTCATAGGTACTCAAGTAAAGAAGGTCATCTTTGGGTGAACCTCTCATATGATCAGTATCTGTGCAAAAAACGGAGGGGATATTTGGAGGTAGACAGGTGCAGGAACAAAGTTATAAGAAAATAAAGGTGCAGACGGGGGTATTTCTGCAAGGCACAGATTGTGTAGGGGTAAGGGGAAAAATTTACTCTATCTCTCATGGACCTTATCAATTGGAAAAAAAGTTAATTTCTTAACAGTCACATTTGTAGAAGCAAATATATTTACATATGTATGCTTTAAGGATAGAAATTCTTAAATCAATGAAGAATCTCCATGTAGAGAAATTCTAAAGTTAATGAAGCATGTTCACAGTAGAGATTCTGCAGTCAATGGAGATTCTTCATGGATAAGAATTCTAGAATCAATAACAAGACAAACATATATGTATCCTGAACTAAGGAAGAGGATCAGGGCTGCAGAAATAAATGGGGACTCAGCTGAAGAGGAGAAAGGGCCATAGGTGAGGAAGACCTAAAACTGTGTTATTACATGCCTATCTGTCACATGTGTAGATTTCTCTCATAATGAGGGCTAGTTTCTATTAAAAACAAACAAACAAACAAAAAAATAAAACAGATTCTGTATAATGTCTCCAGATTTTATTCTTTCAGGTACTTAATGGAAGAGGCAAAATTTCATCTGAGTCTCCAGGACTTTAGGTCATCTAGGCTAAAAATAATCCAACGTATCAAAGTGGGATATCTTGAGAAATCCATCTGAGTATTGGGGAAATGGATTCTCTTCTAATGCCAAGGAAACCACGGCATTGAGAGATGCAAGAACTTTTAATTCCATGATATTTTCTAAAGACCCAATACTGCACAGCCATTGATTTTAGATTTCTAAGCTCCAGAACTGTGAGAAAACAATCCGGTGTATTCCAACCCCTCCACCTATGGTAGCAAACCCATGGGAAGAGAAACAAACACAATTAGATAGAGTACTCAAAATGGGAGCATGGTAATGGTCTCATTCTGCTGCTGTCTTTTCCTGTACAATAACCACTTTGCTCCCACCAAGAATTTTGCTGCTTGCCTCTAATTGATTCCAGTAAAAAATGGAATCAATGATCTGAGTCACATTCCCTTTTTCCATGAGCTCACCTTCAGTGCAGATGTGGGGACCGTGACAGGGGGCACAGAGGACTTCTCTGACCCCTGTTGACACCTTCAGTAACTGGAGCCTTTGATGATTAACACCCTCATCAGGTCGGCTTGGTCCTGTTCATGTATCATAAAGGTCCCCTGCCGCTCCCAGCAGTTCCACACTAATTCAGCACCTAAGCAAAATTAGCAGCGGGAAACAAACCTTTGTAATTTTCCTCCTTTATAAATAGCATTGTTCATCCAGTCAAGGATAGCAGTTCCTGCTGTAATTGTTTCTGCACTGAAAAGTTCCTTTTTTTCCTCCATCAGTCTTAAAAATCAATCAAAATGAATGCACATACAATTAACCAGCCTCCTGTGAAGGGGATCTCTCCTTTTCCTTTGGCGCTCTTCTGATTTGGGCTCATGATGGGGCCCATTGTGCCAACATTTTTTAGGAAGTGTTCGATACATTTAATGGGCTTTGAAGCTGCCATTGTGGAAAGTGGGACAGCAGAACAGCAGATGGGGTATGGATATGACGATCACTGTACCACGCCCTTATTCATCTCCGAAATTCTATTTTTTCTTTAAATAAAACTTCTTAACATTTGAATGTCACATTTGAACTTTGTAACTCCCAAAGGTGAATCCAACTTATAAATATATAATGCTCAGAAGGCACTTAGAAATTGTCATCTCTCAGAGGGGAAAAAAAAACTCTCATGAGAAACTGCCCTTTGAAGAAATATAATGCAAGTTTAAAATTGGCTAGAAGTGCATAGATACTAGTAATTTAAGAACTTAGTAATTTGTATGATGTGGGGGATATCAAAAGGTTGACCGTTTTTTTTAGTCTTAACACTAAGCAAATACACTAATGAACATTCTATCACTCTATACCTAGCAACCGTCTTTCTATCTCTTTGTATCTTGTATTTCTCTATGCAATAATATAGTAATAAATAATTGATATGTAAATCTAAAGGTTCAAAGACAACAGGATGACTCCCGGCAAAAATACCCACAGTTCTGCCTTGTAAAACCCCCAATACAAGAGTGTCTGCACTATCTTGCTCACCCCAGCTGGAAATGTGTGAAATCGTGTGAGGGAACTCTCGGTTATCACAACAACCATGCAGAAAAAAAAGTGAAGGAAGGAAAAGTCAACAAATCTGAGGTCTTTTAAAAAAATATCAACAAGCACATTGATTTGGGATTTAAGAATTGAAATTTGTGTATACAGATTCAAATTAACATTAATAAATACCCTACGAGGACAAAGAGAGAAGAGAAAGATGGAGTAAATGGTCAGAGAAAAGAAATGATCAATGTTAGCAAGTTTAAACTATACTTGGCCATACATAATCGACTAATTATTCTCTAGAAAGTGTGAAAAGAAAATCGATTCTATTCTCTGTTTAATAGTCCATAATCACCAGCTCTCAGACAATTATTTATTTTTCTTTCTCTTTCCCTTTTGGTTCAATTCAAAGTTCTCTAGCCTGTTTGGAAAAGACAGGTAGTCTAGTTAAGGATTCCATTCATGCAATTTCTCTCTATAGACTGCCTGGATCCATTTTAAAGACAGCTACAAATGTCATCTTTTACTAAACACAAGCAGCTATATCAGCGGTAATAACAACAAAACACTCAGAACAAAGCAGAACAAACAGAATTTAGGGGTAGGGAAAAATGATTTAAAAATATCAATATATTCAACGCTAGAGATAGCATTAAGAAATGTCATGTTTTGTAATTTCCTTATTGAGCACAAATCTGTCATAACCCGGAACTTTGTTCTCTATGGTCTGTAAATAGCTTTGCACTTTCTGGAGATAAACAGATTAGACGTGGGGGGGGGGGGGGGTTTGGAGGCTGGGGGTTGGTGGGATGGACAAGTTCAAGGAAGAGTGATTAGAGGATCCCTGGGAAATGGAGGTGGAGAGTGGGAAGAAATATACCAGAGAGACTGAGATGTCTGGTGGGAGCCGGGTGGGTGCAGGGGATTTAGTTAGCCAGTCATTTACAATCTCATCTCATGAGCCACATTGGCTAGAATCGACCAAAGTAGCTAGGAGTGGGGATCAATGAAGACCCCTGCCCTGTCTGAAGGGGAAGGAAGAGCAGCCATTCTCACACTTGCTCACTCCCAGAGAGCAAAGGCAGAACCCTTTGTTAATTGATTTTTTCTTTGCTTGTTTGGTCACACCCAAGGATGCTCAGGGCTTACTCCTGGCTCTGCACTCAGGAGCACTCCTGCAGCTCAGGGGACCATATGGAGTGCCAGGGATGAAACTTCAGCTGGCCACGTGCAAGGCAAAGGCCCTATCTGCTGTACAGTCATTCCAGTGCGGGAAAATCCCTTTCAAGGGAAGGAAGAACAGACACGCATGCACTCAGGCCCTACTCAGAGAGCTTGCCATGCAATTGTCCCGCAGACGCCTCCAGGACCCCCTCTCAGGGATCTGGCCAGTGTCGGCTCTCTGGATTCAGCCCACTGTGATCACGAGCTCGGTGTCTAGGCAGGTGAAGACTCAGCAAAGGCATCAGGAGCCCTTGTTGCACCGGACAGAAGGTTCCACTCGGTCACCTGGTCTATTCTCCCAGGGGGGAAAAAACGTGACGGAAACAATTGATGAGGAAAAGCAATTTGATTTAGGAAATAGGAGGAGAGGAGAGTGAGTGAGAGAGAGAGAGAGAGAGAGAGAGAGAGAGAGAGAGGGAGAGAGAGAAAGAGGGGAGAGAAGAGAGGGGGTTGAGATGGAACATTTCTCCCGAGGGAACACTCTAAAATAAATAAATCAGTATATAGGCAGTGTTAGGCTGGAAGGATTAGGCATGCTCCATACTGGAAAACATCTTGATGCCCAGAGGAGACAGTTGGGCAGGGAGGGGAGGTGGGGGCTCCCTGGTAAGAAGGGTCGTGCCTGTCCTGAGCTTTGTCAAAGTGGGCCTTCAGGGAAAGAAAGATGGCGGCCGCACGGGAGCCTTGTGGACAGCCGGTTTGAGCCGGGCTCGGCGGGAGCGGCGGGGACCTCATGGGAAGGGGGGCTTTGTGGGCCGTCCCCCATGCCCCACCGAGGTCGCCAGCTGCCCCCCACGAGCGGCTCTCCGGCACGGCCACGGCCCCGGAGGCACAAGGACTTAGCACAGAGAACCAGCCGCTTGGAGCAGAAAAGCAAATGGACTGTGTGTGTTAAACCGCGCCACCAAGCCTGCCCGGAGGGGGAAGGGCGTTGACCGGCCCGCCCGCTCCTCTCTGGAAAGAAAGATGGCGGCCGCACGGGAGCCTTGTGGAAAGCAGGTTTGAGCCGGGCTCGGGGGAGCGGCGGGGACCTCATGGGAAGGGGGGCTTTGTGGGCCGTCCCCCACGCCCCACCGGGGTCGCCAGCTGCCCCCCACGAGCGGCTCTCCGGCACGGCCACGACTCCAGGGCACAGAAGCCAGTCTCCTAACTATCTAACTTTCAATAGAAATTCTTCCAGGGTCAATAAGTAAAATAGCAGACATCATTTTATTCTTAAACCAAGTTGTAGAAAGCAAATCATTTCACAACACTGTTTCAGCATATCTGATTGTGGGGGGTGGGTCGTAAGCTCTAAACAATAATTGTGCATCTTCTATCGAAACAATCTATCTAGTCAAAGTAGATAGAGTATTAACTAGAACTCATCTGCCTCACAAGAATTGGGAGGGGTGGGGGGAGGTGGGGGTCTATTGGGGTTCGGGGTTAAAAATAAGTATTGGTAAAGGGAAATGTGTTTGATATTTACATGACTGAGACCTAAACCCGAAAGCTCTGTAACTTTTCCCACAGTGATTCAATAAATAAATAAATTTAAAAAAAAACAAAGTGGGCCTTCAGGGGATCTGCAGAAGCGCCCAGCTTGAGGTCAGTTGCCAAGGAGGTTGTCAACAAGAGGGCAAAAGGCGGTTGAACCTTCCTCCATGAGTCCTTGATGAGTTGCAAATGGGTTGCAGCTGCTTCTGCTTTGAGTCAATTCTCCTGAAAATCATTCCCCAGGGGCAGGTGCTGGGAATGGAATAGGCGAGGGCGAAGCTGGAGTGCCTGGACTCGAGGGGTCACTCAAAGTGCCCTGCCCGGTACCCCAGTTCTGCCAAGAGCCAACCTGAGCACTGCCGGGTGCCCTGACACCAGGAAACAAAGAAGCCGGCACCCCCAGCAGTGAGTGCTTCCTGCTTCCCCCAGGGCGACCACAGCGATGCTCTTGTACTACAGAGGAGGTGACCCAGGTGGGCAGGGCAGCGCCTTGGCCAGCTCCGAGGGCTGCAGCGAGGGTCCAGCCTCAACCCAAGGACGGCTGATAGCAGGAAGCTGGCCTCAGCCTGGAACACAGACTGAGCACCAGGGCTGGCCCGTGCTGGGGGCCTGGAGGCAGGTGCGCCGCGGGGGTCTCACTGTGAGACACGGAGGGTCCAGGGAGCTGCATCCCAACCTCCCCATAAGCCATAGCAGCTGAAGAACCCAGCAAGGCCCGACGTCATGCAACCCGCCTGGAGGATGCTGTGGACTTGAGCGCCCTGTGCGTCCTGGTGCGTGCGCTCAGGCGACGGTGGGGCTTTTCTCTCCTCCACTCCAGTGTCCACTGTGTGCCCAGTGCCAGCCGGCTCGGCCAGAGCAGCGTGCCCACCTGGCATAGCCCCCAGAGCGGATGCGACCTCCAACCAGGTGAGCAACTGTGCGTGCCTCCCTCCTTCCAATCGCACCGGTGTCGGACCTGGGTGGTGTGTTTGTTGGGCAGATTTGATCAGGATCGGGGAGATGGGCACACCTTGCTTATAGTCATGGTACCGCCACTTTGGCCTTCCACCATCTCAGCCTCCGGGGGGTGATGTCTGCACAGAGGGGAACCTTCTATCCATTGGGCAACTGCATCTAGGTTGGTTTCATGGTCCTAAAGACACCTCTTTCCTGCGTCTTATCTCTCTCCCCGACTCACGCTTCGCCCACAGCATCTCTGGATTGTCTCCATGGTGTAACCTTCTTCCAGAATGTCATTTAGCTCAGACACATGGTATGCAGCCTTTTCCTGACATGTTTTTTCTGCGTTGGCAGCGATCTAGGCTAAAAGTTCTCCAAGTCCTTTATGACCTCCTTATCTCGTGGCTGGGCTAAATACCTTCACCTGCCAGACCACACCACAGACTCACCCACTGAAGGATGTGGCTTTGGCTACTTCCAATTTTTGGCAAAAATAATCAATGCTGGGGGCTGGAGTGATAGCACAGCAGGAAGGGCGTTTGCCTTGCACGCAGCTGACCTGGGTTCCACTGCCAGTATCCCATATGGTCTCCTGAGCACCACCAGGAGTAATTCCTGAGTGCAGAGTCAGGAGTAACCCCTGTGCATCGCTGGGTGTGACACACCCCTCCCTCCCAAAATGCTGAATAAATATCTGTGCACATGATTCTGGTGTAGATATCACCTTTCAAGTCTTTTGGGTGAATGCCAGGCACAAGCTGCCTAATGGTAACCACATACACTCACAATATTGCTGTATCACTGTCATCCCGTTGTTCATCGATTTCCTCGATCAGGAACCAGTAACATCTCCATTCTTCCTAGCCCTGAGATTTTAGCAAGTGCCACCTTGGAAGCTCTTTCAGGCTCTTTCAGACTATATATACATAGTCAAAATGTCTTTTGCAGGGCAGGGTGGGCCCACCTGGCTGTGCTCAGGGCTTCCTCCTGGCTCTGTGTTCAGAGATCATACCTGGCAGTGAAAGAGGAAGCCTCAGTTTACCTTTGCCTGCTGCTGTGATCAGTCCAGTGCTTTGGCTAGGCCACTATATATATATATATATGTATGTATTTTGCTTTTTGGGTCACATCCGGCAATAGACAGGGGTTACTCCTGGCTTTGCGCTCAGGAATTACCCCTGGCAGTGCTCAGGGGACCATATGGGATGCTGGGAATCGAACCCGGGTTGGATACATGCAAGGCAAACGCCCTACCCGCTGTGCTATTGCTCCAGCCCCAACCACCCTATATTTTTAATCTCCTGCAAATCCCTGGGCTTTTCTGCTAAATAGCAAATTAACAATTATTCATCCTAAAATTCTGTCCCAGAGCTCAGGCTTACAGAGAGACTGAGATAAATGAGTGGTCCCTGAGTCAGATGGCCAGAGACCTGATTGAAACCATCCCAGCCACCCTGGAGAATCCCAGCCCACTCTGCAGAACTTGGCAATTGATAAGAAAGTGAAGCGCCTTTAAAAAGGCTGCACAAAACCTACTTTTACCTTAGTCCTAGACCATGTTCCTCCCTACTTGAGGCACTTTTTTCCTTCTCTTTTCTACTTTCCAAAAACTTTTCCACTTTCCAACTCTGAGTTTGAGCATCGTTATTTCTTCATATTTTCATTCCTGTAAATATTGAAGAACCTGAGCATTGTGGAGAAACAGATTGCCCCTGGCCGCCATTTTGCCTCTCCTGCCTCAGCAGTTCTCAGGTGTCAGGGACCGAAGCCTGGTTTGCCTCATTCACCCCAACTGCCTAACCCCCTGTACCATCTCGCCGGCCTCCCAAACTCTCTCTGGAATTGTGTTTCCAACATCATTTTGTTTTCCCATCAGAAAGGAGAATCTCTGTCTCCCCACATCTTCTGAGGAATTGAATGCCACCAGTATTCTAGATTTTAGTTGTTGTAAAGAATGGAGAGTGATTTCTAATGGTGGTTTGCATTTGGGATACCCCAATGGCCTAACGTGAAGCATCTTATTTATTGAGTTGCGATTTTATTCAGTGATGTGGGGGAGCAAAAATATGTCCCCTCTAAAGGTGTCCTTATCTGAATGTTAATTTCATAGGCGGGAATCTGAATGCTGGGTGAGGGCTTCCACTTTTATAAATAAAATATATGTATGTGTACAAACTAAAACTTTCTGTGAGGAAATCTCCCTGCATTGGGGATATTTCACCCTTTCTTTCCTCCTGTGGAGAAGGCAGAAGAGAGAGCTCCATAAATCAAGTCTTGTTTTGCCGAGTTTTTCTACAAATGAAGAGCTTTCCTCTGTCCTATCTATCCACTTACGTCCTGGGGAGGGAGCAACCCGATTACTTTCTGACTGCATTGAATCACTTGATGGGTTAAAATGGCATTTGAAGCCACATGGATGCGACAGCCAAGCTAAATCTTTTCTGTGTATACAGGAGACACGTGTATCATTGAACTTCTAGTGGGTTTCTGTTTTCTTCTTGTCACGCTATCTGGTTCCTGTTTGATTTTTTACCTCATGGAGAACACTATGAGTCCAGGATCATTTTCCTTTGTGTGTTGACTGTGTTCTAATAAGGTGATCACTTTATTGTTTAATTGGGTTGTTTGTTTTCTTATTGTTTAATCTTACCAGGTCTTTGTGTTTTGGACCTTCAGTCTGTTATCACAAGTGGCCTTTGCAAATATTTCCTTCCAGTCTGTGACTTCTCAATTGCTTGATGTTACCATTCACAGGACCAACATTTTTAATTTTAATAAAGTAGGCCTTGTCAATTATTTCTTTCCTGGCTCATAACTTGGGTGTATTTTATCTAATAAGGCATTGTCCTACCTGAAGTCATCTAGTTTTTCTCCTTGTAGAAGAAGAATAGATTTCTGAAGGAGAAAACCGAGTTAATGGCATTTTATACTTTTATGTTTCATATTTATATGGCTCTTATAGTAATTTATGTGAAGTTACTTATAAGTGTGTCTTGTTTTATTATTTTGCATGAGCGTGAGACCACATAGGTAAGGAGAGACTATATGCTTGTTTTCCTTTACACTTTGGTCAAAGATTAGTTTTCTTATCTGTGGAATCTAATACTGGATCTTTCATCTTGTTCTACTGATAAGTTTGTCTATTCTATAACCATTGCCCCTTGGTCTTGATTACTGTAATTATGTAGTAAGTCTTCAATTTGATTAGACCTAAGCTTTATTTTTTTCTGAGTTAGGTGCCTTTATTATCATTACCATTTCACAGATGCAGAAACTGAAGCCTGGGGTGGTACAGCATATTTCTCAGTGAAACACAGTTAATAAGTGGTAGAAATATAGAGTCCAGCCTTTTTATTTATTTATTTATTTATTGGTAGTTTTGATTTTTTTAAAAATTTTTATTAGTGAAACACCATGAGGTACAGTTGTAGACTTACAATTTTTTTGCTTGGGTTTCAGTTATACAATGATCAAATACCCATCCCTCCACCAGTGCCCATTTCCCACCACCACGGATCCCAGTATCCCTCCCACCCCCTACTCCCCCATCCCACCTTGCCTCTGTGGCAGGGAACTCCCTTTTGTTCTCTATGTCCTTTTGGGTGCTGTGGTTTGCAAAAGAGGCATTGAGTGGGAATCATAGACTATAGTCTACTTTCAGCATTCATCTCCCATCCTGGGCGATGTTCCCAACACCCTTTATTTGGTGCTCCCTTCTCTATCTAATCAGCCTTTACCCCTAGAGTGTGCGGCTGACCTCCAAGCCATGGAGTGAAACTCCTGGTACTTATCTCAGATATTCTTGGGTGTTAGTCTCCTATTTTTGTTACTTTATGTTCCCCAGATGAATGCAATCTTTCTATATCTGTCCCTCTCTTTCTGACTCATTTCGCTTAGCATGATACTTTCCATGTAGTACCACTTGTATGTAAATTTCATGACTTCATCCTTTCTAACAGCTACATAGTACTTCATTGTGTAGATGTACCAAAGTTTCTTTAACTAGTCATCTGTTCTCGGGTACTCAGATTTTTTCCAAATTCTAGCTATTGTAAGGTAAAAGGTAAAGGTAAAGGCCCTCCCGTTGATCGTCGATTTGCTCGAGTGGGCCCAGTAACGTCTCCATTGGAGACTTTGTTGTTACTGTGTCTGGCATATCGAATACTCTCGGTAGCTTGCCGGGCTCTCCGAGAGGGGCGGAGGAATCGAACTCGGGTCGGCCATGTTGACCGCTTGTAAGGCGAACACCCTACCCGCTGTGCTATCACTCCAGCTATTGTAAACAGTGCTGCAATGAACAAACAAGTGCAGATGTCACTTTTGACTATACTTTTCTGCCTCTCTCGGATATATTCCCAGGAGTGGTATTGCTGAGTCAAATGGGAGCTCAATTTCTATTAGACCTAAGGTTTAATCTTTGTCCTTTCTCTTCAATATTATGAACTTTACTTGTATTGATGCTTTCTCTCTGCTATAACTTTAGAGATAGTACTTTGACAACCATTCTAAAATTAGTTGAGCTTTGACTTGGGATTGCATAACTAAACTTAGTTTTCTTGTAAAAATTTATCAATGTATATTCGATATGCCAAACACAGTAACAACAAAGTCTCCAACGGAGATGTTACTGGGCCTGCTCGAGCAAATCGATGAACAATGGGAGGACAGTGACAGTGATAGGAAAATAATAGCGCATTTTTAAAATAACAACTCTTACCAGTTAAACCTTATTTCAATGAGCTTAAAGGGTATGAAATAATTGCTTGGTGACAATAAATTATTCTCCATAAAATGTTATCAAATTAGAAAAATACTGCTGCACTGTATGACGCATTGTTGATGTATGTAAGTATCATTTTATGATGCTGCATTTTTTGGAGACTAATAAAGTATCTAATAGACTGTTGAAGATAACTATGTGCTACTTAAGTGTGTGTACATACATGTATTTTTGAAAGGTCTAAAACAGATAATTGACCTGAAGCTGCTGGTTGTTTTTAGTGTCAGGAAAATGTCTTGATAATTGAATTACATGTCTATATTGCTCTATCAAGTTATGCATTACTGTTTATAGTAACTAAGGCATACAAAATTCTAATCTTGATTTTATCTATAAAGGTAAGAGATGTATATTTAAAATTTGGAAGCTTCTATACATAATATTTTTTTCACCACACGTATATTAGCTGTAATTTTTGCATATGTATTTTAATGACCTCCAGGACCAGCCACCACCATACTGAGACCACTCTCCGCACACCTGAAGGTACCGGCAGAGGGACAAAGCCACGTGGGTTCCGGGGGCGAGATCTCCAAGCCTACTCGGATTGGAGTCAAGCATCCTCCACCCAGATCTTCCAAATTCCAGTAGGCGGGGGTCACACCCACCAACTGGCCCCCTGGCAACATGTAATCCCATCAGCGGCCAAGACTCAAAGACTATAAAAACCAGCTCCCAGAACCGCTCGTCATCTTATTATGACATCTCATTCCTACTTTGACAAACTGGCAGGCTACCGAATGCAGCCTGCCCACATGGCAGAGTCTGGCAAACTCCCTGTGGTGTACCCAATATGTCAAACACCAGTAACAATGATGGGTCTCATTCGCCTAAAAAGCCTTGAATATAATCTCAGGGCTAGGATGAAGGAGATGTTACTGGGGCCTGCTCGAGGCAATCGACGAATAACAGGACGATTTGTGATTTTGTGATTTTAATGGGATTAAACTGGCCCCCTGGCGCCGTTTAATCCCATCAGCGGCCAAGACTCAGAGACTATAAAATCCAGATCCCGGACGAGAACAGTGCAGTCTTCTGCCCCCGCACCTGGGTGTTCCTTCCCGGGGCCCCTTGGAGGGGAGCGGGTTGAGCTTTCCTCCCCGCCCCGACCAGGGCTCCGGCAGCCGAAGACCTCCAGGACCAGCCACCACTATACTGAGACCACTCTCCGCCCACATGAAGGTACTGGCAGAGGGACAAAGCCACACGGGTTCCGGGGCCGAGACCTCCAAGCCTACTCGGATTGGAGTCGAGCATCTTCCACCCAGATCCTCCAAATTCCAGTAGGTGGGAGTCACACCCACCACCTAGCCCCCTGGCGCCGTTTAATCCCATCAGTGGCCAAGACTCAGAGACTATAAAATCAAGATCCCGGAACCCTGCGGCCTCATTTGCATTTGCGGCCCCGAGACATCTTATCAGAACTTTTTTTATGACATCTTATTGTCTCATTCCTACTTTGGACAAACTTACAGGCTATCGAATGTAGTCTGCCCACAGGGCAGAGTCTGGCAAACTCCCAGTGGCGTACCAAATATGCCAAATACCAGTAACAATGATGGGCCTCATTCTCCTAAAAGAGCCTTGAATATAATCTCAGGGCTAGGATGAAAGAGACGTTACTGGGGCCTGCTCGAGGCAATCGACGAATAATTGGATGATGAAAATGAAAAAATGAACAGTATATATTATTCAATCTACATATTATGCAATCGTTACATATATGTATATAAACAGACATGTAAAGGAGATTGTTTATTTTACATAATATTTTAAATGCCAGAGTATTTAACCTATGGATAACCTATGTATCTAATGAGTGATATGCTAAATAGAGCTAAAAATATTTTCATACTGAGGAAAATATAAATTATTTTTCTTTGGACCCATTCGGCTGAATAAGATGACATGAATGAGGTTCTATCTGATTATTTATTCAAGCAAAAATATTATTAGAAAGGGTTGTAACACATACATCATCGCCACTGTTAGAAACAGCTTAGAAAATTCAGTCTCAGTTGAGTGTATTAAACTCTATGAATGACTGGGCAGGCAAAATTATAGTCCACCAGGATAATTATAGTTCACAGTCATTTCTAATGGGATCTGCATAAATCAGAGTATTGTTTGCCACAAAGTGTATTTATACTTGTCAAATGATTGTAATTGGACGTTTACGAAGGACCATTTCAATTTATAAACATGACTTTTTAAATGAATATTTATAAAGCACTTGTTAAAGAAAATAAATTTACTCAGGTAATTTGGAACTGTGATTTTACAGCATGTAATATAAAACCACCTCTTACCAAGAAAACATCTACTAAGTGTCTGTTGATGATGAAGTTCAGAATTAGTTAGTTAGGATCCTTTAAGCAGTTCCCAAGGTAAATTATCGTATAGTATCCGAGTATGATCCGACAGCAGTAGCATGCATTTAAATTCTCAGCTCTGGGACTAGTTCTTGTGGAGAGAAAAGCAAAAAAGATACTGGTTTGTGGGTACATAGTCCTTATCAGTACAACTTCTTATGGAAAACATGACACACTACAGTCATGTATCATATAATTTTACAAATATATTGGCTATAACTTACTATAAAAATCATCAATAACTTGCCAGAGTGATAGTTCGGTGGGTAAGGAGCTTTACTTGTAACACAATAGACCTGGGTTTAATCCCTGACACTACCTATGGTCCCCTAAAACCCACCAGAGTTGATCCCTGATTACAGAGCCAGGAAGAAGCCCTGTTAACTACCAGATGCAGTCCAAAAGAAACCAAAAAAATTAAGAAAAACTATGACGTTAAATGTGAAATTGTAATGATACGTATTCTACTTTGGTAAACTCGTTTGTGTAAATCTGAATTCTAGTTTATTCAGCATTGTTTTCTTTAAGAACACATTCGCATTACAAACCTGATACTTTTCATAGAGCTTTGACTTTTAGGAGCATGGAGTGTAGTGGGGTATACAGAAGAAATATAAATACCTATTTGTTCCACTATTTCAGTAGTCACTACGCTGTGATTGCTTCTATTAGTCTGATGATTATTTCACATATAATATGCAATTGTACTGGAAACAACTCACTCTAACCTATTGCCAGGATTTAATATCTTCCTAATTTCTAACTTGGTTGAGTTGCCCTGGATCACCAAAAGCTAAGAGGTCTGCCATAGAAAGTCTCTCCAGGCAGATAATCTTTTCTGGTTTGCCCCATCTTTTTTTTTTCTACGGTAGGGTCACTTGGGATTCTTTGATCATAGACGGTTGTACGTCTCCCTAGCTCCTGAGGACCACACTAACAGAGCAGTTGGTTGAGATGGAAAAGGACATCAAAGGACAATAGATAGGAGTCAAGAGAACATAACGTCCTTTTAGTTCTATAAATAACTCCTTTATTCCTAGAACCAAAGTTCTTCCTCCACCCTAGCTCTGACTGCCTACAGTCTTGTTTAGTTCAGTTTTCTTGTTGAGAAATGTATCTTCTGTGTGCACAACACAGTTTTCCTCTTCAAGGATAAAAGTGTTTTGAAATGCTTCTATACATGAAAATATTTTCTACTTCGACTTGGCTTGTCTGAGGAATTGTCTTTAGATCCTCAACAGAAGCATGTGGTTCCACAGTTGTAATTAGTAGCTATTCTGCTTTCTAAGAACATCTTTCCTGCTGCTTTTTAATTAAGCTCCTTCTCAATTAAGATAAAATTAAACATCTATATTGCTTGACTCTTTTCTTTCTCACAGTCTATATCAAAAGTTTGTGCATAGTATTCACCTTCCTACAGTACTTGGGAAAAAATTATATTCTCCACTTCAGTGTGGAATCTGATGTGCAGGATAGGCTTGGCTATGTAACTCAGTTATCAGTACCCATGTCCTCACCAACATGTACCCATTATGTGAATGTCCCAATCAACATGTACCCAGCATATGAATATTGTGATGATGTGTGTATATCATAATTTGTAGGAAAAATGTTTCACCTATTTTTTAACTTTGAAAAAATGAATGCAGATAATTCCTAAGCCAAGGAAGTCAATCCATCAAAGTTATCAGAAAAATAATCAAGTGTTTCAGGAAATGGACATGGAGACAAGGATTCTATGGGAAACAGGGCCCTGTTGCTATCCCTCACATATTGCACTCTCACGTGTTTCTATACTTTGTCCTACGTGGAAGGGTGTGAAATCTATGCACATTGAAGGTTGTGTGTTCACGGGCTCTCTGGACGGCTCTATCTCACCGCCCGTGTTTGGTGCTCTTGAGACGCTGTGAGTGGCCTGGATCGGGACAGCTGCTCCTGTTTTCTCCTACATTCTTCTTTCTCTGCCCCCCTTGCTAGCCTCTCAGAGGTCCATCATGCCGCCCTGCCCTCTCTCTCATTCTCTAACTCTGTTGCCTCTCCAACTCCCCCATACTCTGGGCTGACACTGCCCCCAGTCAGGGAGTAAAATCAACCTAAGAAAGCCCTTTCTGAGGGCCCACCAGGTTCAAAGGGAACACCACCTTAGAGGTATTCCAAAGCCCTTCCTGACTGCCCAAGGGCAAAATACCTCCTCAGGTGTTTTTCTCCTTTCTTCAGTCCAGTAACTCTATCAGCATCTGGATACTAGTTATTTTTGTATGGACACAGTAAGAGGTAACATTGAGGCTTGTAGGGCAGCTCTCCTGGGAACATCTTGCCACAGACTCAGATTAGATTGCTCAGGCCAGATTGATCATTCCTAACCCTAGCAGGGTCCTAATCTAATTATTACTTTTTGGATCCTGACAGAATTTGTCCATGACCAAGTTCTTAACTTATAGTTAAGCATTATGGTGCTTTGGCCAGGCCCATCTCATTGCCAGGGTAGCACATAGCTTACCGCTTGCCCTGGTTCCATCCAGTCTCTCGTTGGAACCCTGCTTTTGGGGGCACTAAGTAGTAACAGCAGCTGAGGCTTAGGTGAGAGAACAGATGCCCAGGAGGAAAATATCACTGAGAGTCACATAACAAAAGCATAGCATATACTGTCTTCTTGTGTCCATACAAAAAGGACATTGCTCTGAATAAACTACGCAAAGGACTTAGGGGGAAGAGAAAAACAATATTTACAAGTCAACAGCACACAAAGAAAAAAGTTACAAATAAACACAGAGGAATGGGAGCACTTTGATGGGAGCAACCCAATAAATCCAAAATACCTGAGGCTATGCAGGAAGGACAAAACAGTATTATCCTACAGAAGGGCAGAGCCCTGAACTGTGTTTATCAAACTGCCTTTCTTCAAGAATCCTCAGTGCAGTTCAGAGTCTGCCAGTCAGTTATATTTACATGAGCTGTTGAGACAGAAATGAACGCAAAGAAATGTTCCTTCCTATGCAGCAGTGGTCCACAAAGACACAGTTTCACAGACATGACATTTTTCAGCAACTTCTAGGTCTTTTCCGTGAGTACTAGGTCTTTATTTCAGCAACTTCTAGGTCTTTTCTGTGTGAGTACTCTGAGCCAGCATTACGGTAAAGCATCCTGTCTGTCAAAGAACAATGACTTTTGAAGAAGTCTTGAAAACACTGAGGGACACGGAGCCTGTGTCCACTAGGTTTCTTTCTATGAAGCTGAACTTTGTGGGCTCTCCATGTTGAAAGAATCTGTGACCCACTGGCTTCCCTGGTACCAAGTTGGGCCCACCCTTTCCTACTGGCTGACCAGATACTGGGCTGCAGTGGTCAGAGGCAGGTGACCTCCACTGAGAGAAAGCTCGTGTAAAAACCGATGGTCAACCTCCACCTAAGCCACCAGGGTCACATTAAATGTGAGCCACTGTAAAAGAGCCAGCGAAGCAGAGAATTTATTGATTAAAAAAAAGCAACCAAATCACTAAAATCCATTTGGGGTACATATATTGGTCATTTTACTAGCATTATCTAGGAAATTTCCAATGCAATAGTGTTTAGCAATGGAAAAAAGAGGCAGACATGTAAATCTCAGGAGATTCTATGTTCTTGGGAGGGAAACCTCTTAAAATTTTGTGGAACACTATAGCAAGTTACTAAAGATGGACACACAACATTTCTATATGAATTTTTGGATGAAGTGAATTAATCACTTGGGGTTTTTTTGTTTGTTTGTTTGTTTGTTTTTGCTTTTTGGGTCACACCCAGCAATGCTCAGGGGTTACTCCTGGCTCTGCACTCAGGAATCACTCCTGGCGGTGCTCAAGGAACCATATGGGATGCTGGGAATCGAACCTGTGTTGGCCGCGTGCAAGGCAAACACCCTACCCGCTGTGCTATTGCTCCCGCCCCAGAATTAATCACTTGTTAATAGTCGTCTACAGCAAAAGCCAATGAATCAGGAATCAGTAAGAGATGGTAATAAATACACACTTCCCAGATGGGACTCAGGGCACGGAAGAGAATTTTCAAAGCTCTGCACATGTATATTCCCTTTGTTACACATATTTATCTCTATCAATCGTCTTTCCTTCACTTCTATAATGTGTTTCTGTGTCATGTAACTTAGTTTTGGAAGATAAACTACTTCACTGAAGGCTTTGGAGTTACTTTAAGGAAGAGTGACTTTTCCACAGAGATAGGTTTACTGTCTGGTGGAACTTTTAGTCTTTTCACAGGGAAAGAGAGGAGAAACCCATATGAAGAATGGTTCCACTAGAAAGAATTCCAAAGGCTAAAGAGACTTTAGGAATTAAGATACCTGCCTTGCATGCAGCAGGCCATGACTTAAGTAACATCGGGTCATGGTTCACGGTCCTCCGGTTGTTCAACGATTTGCTCGAGCGGGGCCCAGTAACGTCTCCATCATGAGACTTCTTGTTACTGTGTTTGGCATATCGAATACCCTTATAATCCTCCAGGTACCAACAAGGTTGACCCCTGGCCCCTGAGAATAGAGTCATGTCCCCTGATGTGAGGTCTCCCCTGTCCCCCCCCCAAAAAAAAAAAAGAGTTCTGTTTTTGTTTTGCCAAACCTGTAGATTAAAATTTTAAGTTTCAATCAATGTGGTATAAATTCTCCTATGGTTTCTCTGAACTCCACATTTGTTCCCTCATTTTCCTATGCTATTCTTTCTTCTACACGAGTGGAACATCTGATGACTACATTTTTTCCGATTCCTTTGTATTCGGGGTTTAATATATAATACATGCTTGGCCAGCACTATTCAACATTTTTATTTCATACTTTGTGTTTCTTATTCCTTCTTTCTTTTTTTTAAAAATTTTTGCTTTTTGGGTCATACCTAGAAATGCGCAGGGATTATTCCTGGCTCTGCACTCAGGAATTACTCCTGGCGGTGCTCAGGGGATTATATGGGATGCTGGGAATCGAACTCAAATTGGCCATGTGCAAGGCAAACGCCCTACCCACTGTGCTATCTCTCCAGCCCCTCTTTTTCCTTCTTCTCTTAAAATTATTCTAGGTACTGTGATATCCAGCACTGCCAAGGGAGGGTTTCTTGCACAACACACTCCGACACCTCCCTCCACAGCTGTCAGCTACCCTCCACCAGAGTCCCAGTGGCCCCTCCATGACCTACTCCCACTAATAGTTAAATGCTTCCTCCTAAGACCCGCTCTTACTTTCTATTACTTTTGGGTATTTGTTATTTCCTATGTTTTATTCCACGTATGAGAGAGATCATTCTGTGTCTATCTCTCTCTGCCTGACTTACTCTGATCAGCATGATACTCTCCAGATCTTAGTGTCAAATTACTTGATTTTTCTCCTAGCCTACAAGTATTTCATCATGAATGCACACTGTTGTTTCATTACAACGTATTTAATTCTTTTCCAAACATGGTTGCTTTTGAACTTGTTCTTTCCATGTTGACCCCCAATCCCACATTCTAGCAGCTGACCCACTAGACTCATGCTGTGGTCCTCCATTTAGGTAATTTCCACCTGTGGGTCCCCAGAAGATTCTGGGGATACACAGAGGACATAGGACCTCCAGCTAAGAAATGCTTCTTTAGTTTTTGCCATTGTCTAATATACTATTAGTTACATATTTTTAGTTTATCCAGTAAAGTGGCAATTTGTAAATAAGAAATGTACAATTGTTGCTGCTGTTGTTGTTACTTTCTTTTACTACTAAATTTTTTAACACCTGAAGCATATTTAGAGTTTCATAATATTTCCTGAAAGTGGTTTATAAGTTAAAGAGAGTCTGGAGCTATAGTGTAGCAGGTAGGGCTGTTGCCTCGCACTCAAACAACCTAGGTTCAATCCCTCACATCCCATAAGACTCCCCCAAACACATCAGGAATGATAAGTAAAGTAAGGAAAGTAAAGGCCCTCCCGTTGATCATCATCGATTTGCTCGAGCGGGCCCAGTAACGTCTCCATTGGAAACTTTGTTGTTACTATGTCTGGCATATCGAATACCTCACGGGGAGCTTGCCAGGCTCTGCCGTGCAGGCGAGATAACTCAGTGCATATTCAGGAGTAAGCCCTGAGAAACATCGTGGGGTGTTGTTCTCACTCTAGCCCCATAAACCACAAAAAAAAAATAGGAGTAACCTCTAAGCACTGCCATTTTTTGGTTCAAAAAATCAGCAAAAACTTGGGGCTTGCGTCATAGCTCAGCTGGTAGGGCATTTGCCTTGCATGCGGCCGACCCAGGTTCGATTTCCAGCATCCCATATGGTCCCCCGGGCACCGCCAGGGGTAATTCCTGAGTGCACGAGCCAGGAGTAACCCCTGTGCATTGCCGGGTATGACCCAAAAAGAAAAAATAAATAAATCAGCAAAAACTTTAAAAAAGTTCATGAATATTAAAGATAAAGGGGACATAAATAAGAAAAGTTAATTATGTTGGTTGCACATAGATTGAACTTTTAATATTTTAAATGGAATAAAAGTCATTTCAATATTTTAGTTGCTAACACATTTTGGACCTTGACTTGGCAAATTTTTACTCCATAAACTTGCAAGCATATTCAAATAATGGCATTTAAAACAAAAAGGAAAAAGAAATAAAAAGTGAGATCTCCGCTGAATATAAATAAGAATACTTCTTAAATGTATGAAGGAATATCTAGGAAATTAACCCCATGAATCATATTTGAAAAACTGAATAAAATCATTGACTGTATAAGTTAACTTGAATATCTCTAAAACCCATGGGAAAGAAGGTGGTGCAATTCATTCCTATGGTGTTTTTCTTCATAAAGGATAGACGTTATTTTACTTAATTTCTACCTGCATCCAGATGTACTCGTGTTCCTGGTGTTTATTTATGTTTCTCCAAAGGACTCATCATCTCCTGGAAAGCAAACCTTATAAAATAGTTATTTTCGTTCTTAAGTTTCAGCCTAACACAGGATGGAAAATAAATTCTATTGACTCAAATCAAATGAAAGCATTTGACATACTTAAGAGCTAGCCAGAAACTACTGCACTTATGGAAATTAATGTTATAAATGCTAATAGCACATTGATTCAAGCCATTTTTAAATGCACAGATTTAACCAAAGGAGAAAGCTTCAAAACGGAATCACAATTAATGGATTACTTCCTCCTATAAATCATTTGATTTCATTCAATAATTTTCAACCCAAGGTATACATATATATGTATATGTATACATATATATATATGAAAATTAAACACAGGAGCTTTTCCTTTTAAATTTTATCAGTACTAAGCTCCAGAGAGAGCATGGTGAGTAGAGCACTTGTTTTGCCAATGGGTTTTTTGGATTAATTCCCAGCACGCCATAGTGCCCCCAGAGCTGAACCAGGAGTAAGCCTTGAGCACCACTGGGTGTGACCCAAAAAAACAACAAAGACTAACAATAAGTTATCTCAATGATACTCAAAGTAAAACCTAAGGTGTCATAACTGCATTCTCAGTAATTTTTGAAAATGTATCAAGTGGATTGCACTAACATATGCCTCAGAGACATGAGCCCTATGAAAACAGGATGAGGATGCTATTCGGACCACACAAAGAGGAATCAAAAGAGCTCTGCTTGGAGTATCACACTTCACTGAAGTGAGAGAAGGAATCCGGAGTTCTGACCTCTGTCAATGATCGAAGATCAGGGATGCTGTCTCGTTTGCCAAGGTGTCAAAAATCAGATGGGCTGGACACATAATGTAATTTAGAGATGACTGCTGGATTAGAGCTGTTACCAACTGGACTCCACAGATGTCAAAAGAATGTGTGACTGCCCACCTAGGAGATGGTAACAATTCTTTGTCAAAACCCTGAAACAATGGTTTGAGGCTCTTCATGTTCCTGGAGAAAGCAGATGCCATTGGGCTACACTAGTAAGTGACAGGGACAAATGGAGACATTACTGGTGCCTGCTCGAGCAAATAGATGATCAATGGGATGCCAAGTGATACAAGTGACCAAGTGGCTATATATTCTGTTTTATAAAAATTATGCCTGGTATTTGTCCAAAAATAATATATTTTTCTTCATTTGGACTTTTCCAAACTTTTGCTAGTGTTGAATTTGTTTCCAATGGTTTGATGTTGTGAGGCTTCATTTTCTTCTCTGCAAACAGTTGACTCTGCCACCTTCCACTGGAATCTGGGTTTTGAGTAAAGTTCACAGAGATGCTTCAAAGACCACAGCAGACGTGCGGTAGGCTTACCTGACCACATTGATTCCTGGAGGTCAAGATTTGAAAGGCTGTTGTGGAAACTGTGGGCTTAGGGCACCTGCAGGGAAGTCTTCAGATGAGAAAATAGAAGTGGACCAATGTGTAGAGGGTGATTTTCAGCTTTTCTGTCTATTTTTCTTCCTATCCCTCTCTCCCTCTTCCTCTCCTCCATTCACCTCTCCTTCGCCTTTTTTCTATCTCTCCCTATCTCTCCCTCCTCTTTCCTCTGCCTTTCTTCCTTCCCTCTTTATCCCTCCCTCTGTTTTCCTCCTCATGCTACAACCAATATCCTGCTTAATATCTCATCTACTTTTGATGCCTTTATCCAGAACTCTCCAGATATGTGATAATTCCTCTCTTTATTTCCTTTCTATGTAAAATCATTTATCAAGTCCTATCAGCTTTCTCTCTGGAAAGTTACTTTTCATTACTTGGTTCAAAATATATACTTAGAACCCATACTGTATTCATATTGCATACTATTAGTTAACATAGTACAATTTAATTTCATAATGTATGACAAAGACTAATAGGTCACCTAAGTCAGTTGATCTGAGTGTGTCCTGTTGTTAAAATACATTATAGAAATAAAGTTATTTCCCAGTATTGTCAGGCATATTAAAAGAGGCATAAACAGTAATCTAGAACATGAATAGAAAAATCACTTTGTAAAATATTATTGTTCTTAACAAAAATCGGCATGCACCATGAAGGTGAGGGAATAGATATTTTCACATATCTGCTATCCAGAAGGCCTAAAAAGTTACTCAATAATTTAGAGGCATATGCAATTTAACTCTGCCCTCGTATATGGTACTTCATTTTAGATATAGCTATTTCATGAGTTTCATGACATTTGCACACAAACTTCAGGAGACAGTGAGCATAAAATATGAACATTTTAACAGTTTTAAAAATAAACAAGTACACTTACAGTGAGTGAGCACAGGTGCTCGGTTGAAGCACCGCTGGGATTTGAACACAGGATCTCCTGTTTACTAGACAGGCACTTTAACCAACTAAGCCACGGTGCCACCCTGATAGGAGTGATAGCACAGCAGTAGGGCGTTTGCCTTGCATGCAGCCAACATGGCCAACCGAATTCGATTCCTCCCCCTTCTTGGAGAGCCTGGCAAGCTACCGAGAGTATCTCACCCGCACGGCAGGGCCTGGCAAGCTACCCGTGATGTATTCAATATGCCAAACACAGTAACAACAACTCTCATATTGGAGACGTTACTGGGCCTGCTCAAGCAAATCAATGAACAACGGGAGGACAGTGATTGATTGGATGACTTATAGTGAGTGTTGTATTAATAGTTTTCTAATTGAAATTGGCAGAGCCTGGCAAGCTACCATGGTGTATTCGATATGCCAAAAACAGTAACAACCTCGTCCTTCACGCCCTACCGAGGACACGAGTTTGCCCCCACGAGCAGCTCTCTAGCACGGCCATGGCTCCAGAGTCACAGAAACCAATCTGATAATTATCTGACTCTCGGCAGAAATACTTCCAGACTTAATTAGTAAAATATCAGAAATCCAAAATTGCGCAGCCGCTATCGTGGCCACGTGACATCATTTGGTTCTTGTGACCAGCTGTAGAAAACAAATTATTTCACAATGCCTTTTCAGCAGGTCTGATTTGGGGGTGTAAAGTCTAAATAATAATGGTGCATGTTTTGTTGAAACAATGAATCTAATCAAAGTAGATAGAGTGTTAACTAGAATTCATCTGCTTTACAGGGCATCGGGAGGGTTGGGAAGGGGGGTATATTGGTGTTCTTGGTGGTGAAAAATAAGTACTGGTGAAAGGAAATGTGTTTGATGATTGCATGACCAAGACTTAAACCGGAAAGCTTTGTAACTTTTCCCACAGTGATTCAATTAAAAAAACAAACAAACAAACAGACAAAAAACAATAACAAGTCTCACAATGGAGACGTCACTGGTCACTAGTGTCCAGTCTAGTAAATCGATGAACAATGGGAGGACAGTGCAGTGCAGTGCTAATTGAAATGTATGAATTAGTATAAATTTAAAAATTATAAATTTTGTTATTCTAAGTAATCTAAAACTAGAATTAGTATGGGCCTTGGGGTTTGTTTTCTGAAGCTAACGCAAGTGTGTGGCATCTTCAGTTTATTTAGCCTGTTTTAATGATAGAGGTGTTACAGGAAATCAATTCAAAAGACTGCCAAATAACTGCTAGATAATCATCTGATTTCAAAGCTATGGGACATTATATTTTTCAATGTTATTTTTCCATTTTTTCCCCCTTAGGATTGTGACGGGTCCGGTTTCAAATAATCTTCATGGTTCTTTTTCAAAATTCTGTTTATGTCCCGCACTCAAGCGAAGGACTTTCAGAAGCGAAATGTGCCGGCAACTCTCTCAAGCCGCCCTTAATTCAGCGACCAAAACTGAAAGTGTGAGGTTCTTCTTTCTGTGTCTCATTTGATTTTATTTCTAGAATATGCCATGTGTCTCTTTTGAACTTTCCCTCCCCTTTCATTTGGAGCTCATTGCTTCTCAATTTTCCTCTTGTGTGAACTTCAAAGCTCTTCTCTTCAATCCACCCTTCCTCTGCTGCTTTCTTACTGGAGCTGCAGTACTTTCATGTCAGCCTTTGGCTCAAAATCTTTTAAGCTTTCTTCCAAGCCCGTCTTAAAAGAAATAAAAAAAGGAATCTTGTAAGTCTAACTCCAAATCTGCATTGCCCCGTCGCAAAGACCCCTATGCAAGCACTCCTGCACGCATGCACTCACGCCCGCACCCCTGCACGGAATCTGCCCTGTTGGTCCTTAAAATATTTACTCCTGCCCCATGTCCAACGTAAAGTTCATCACCTCTCCCTGTCCTGGTGCTTAAATGTCTTCCATTCTCATCCTCCCCTTGGGTTCAGCTACTCTGTTTCCTTCCTCACAGACTTTCCTACTCTCTGGGCAGTAGATTTCCCTGCCCTCAGCCCAAAAGTTCCTTTCCTCCAACCTGTTATCTTCCTGGTCCCACTCCTTAGCCTGCGCAACCTGAATTTGCGTTTGTGCCTGTCAGCTGTCAGCCGTCTCTGTGCAGACGGCTTCACTTTCTGCTCCAAACTGAGCTGGAGGTTGACGTGGAGTTGAATGCCAGCAACATTTGACCTGAAGGAATAGGAGAGAGAGAGAGAAAGGTGGAGAGAGAAAATCGGATTTCGTGATTTTCCCTCTTTAGGACTCCCTTTGTGAATGGTCAATATTATCTTAAAAATCCACGTGGTATAAAAATGCCCCATTTTATAATGTGTTATTTGGAAGCACACAGTTCAGTCTTAAATTCCTTCCAGTTTTATTATTGTGGTTTGCAGGCCACAACCAGTTGTGTAGAGGGAGTACTAATACTAGCTTGGTGCTCAAGGTCACTCCTGCAAGCTAGGCCAGCATCTTGCCCTCTGTGTCAGCTCTCCAACCCCATCCCTGCAATTCTTTTTATTTTGTTTGTTTGGGGACACGCCCAGAAGTTCTGGCTTATTGCTGCCTCTGTGCTCAGGTGCTCTGGGAGCCGTAAAGAGGTGGCAGGGATTGAACCCAGGTCAGCTGCATGCAAGGCAAGTACTTAACCCACTGTCCTATCTCACCAGCTTTTCCACCCCCTCGAAGTTCAAACTTGGAATCTCTGGGCTGACATAGAAATCATCTACCTACTTGCCATGAAGTTAGTCATTAAGATGATCGCATATTTTCAGAACGAACCAACCTCATCCAAACGAACCAACTAAATCCCTTCCTTACCTTACCTTGCTCTGGACAATTCAAAGTCCACTTTTCTCTAAAAAAAGCAAGAAAACATCCTTTCCTTCTTTCATGCTCAGTTCCTTAGTTAATTTTTAACCTGAACATTCTTTTGTCTGCGCATTTGTTCATTACAGACTCTCGGAAACCTTCTAACATGTGTTGTTTACAGATAGCTCTCTTTAGAAATGTTGGTCATTAGTGAGAACTTTGTCACAGAACAAGAGTTTAGAAAGACCCCCCGCCCCACAGGGCTTCTTGTGTTTACTCCAGCTCCTCGTTAGAGTGAGTGAAAACAATAAAGTCAAAAAGTGCATTTAGTTCCGAAAAGCTGATGAGCTTTCTCCTGTCATTTTATGCAGGGGGTAGAAATTGCCAAATTCACTTATGATTCTAACTTCATTTAATTTTTTGACAATCTTCCTAGAAGCAATTACTCTTAAAAGTCACTGTCACCTGTCCTGTTGTTCATCGATGTTGTCACCGGTCCTCCTGTTGTTCATCGATTTGCTAGAGCGGTCCCAGTAACGTCTCCATTTTGAGACTTGTTGTTACTATGTTTGGCATTAAAACCATGTTTATAAAACATGATGGTTATTTTTTTTCTCTTCTGTAAAGAATTCCTCCGTGTAGCCCCTCAAAAGCCTGTGCTGACCCTAGTTAATAAGAACTCTAGCAATAACCAAATGGGAAATGACTACTTGCACAGCTTCTAGGCTTCTTGTTCATGGAAATCTCTCTTAGACTGGCAACGCCAGCATAAAATCCCTGTGTGTTAGTGGGGTTTTAATAGTTTAGTTTGATTTAAAAATCAGTGTTGACGTGTGGTATTGGCAAACAATTGGTTTGGTCAGACATGTTTTGTTGCTAAGTCACAGAATCTGAAATAACTGTATTGTTTGTGGCAAAGAAGAACCCATTTGGAAAGGCAGCACGGGTCCCTAGGAAAACGCTTCATTAATACTGGCACTTGAAACAGTAACTAGTTTTGATGAGGTGTCAGCCCCTCACCCCTCATCTGCTCTGGTGTCGCACAGGCTTTGCAGATAAGACCGGGGTAATTCCACTCCTTATCACAACCCGCAAGCTCAGAACTGGGCAAAGGGGAAGTATTGTCATCCTCTCCTTAGAAGAAAAACAAAACAAATGCATTTACATTGTTTTTCTGAAGTACTATCAGATTTTAGAAGCGGAGTTTTAATCCCAGAGCTCTCTGATTTCAATATCTGTTGAATTAACAAATCAGCCCTGGTATTATTTCCCATGAGTGAATTATTAGTTAAGTTAGCATTATGTACTTGATTTTTCCCGATGAATCTTAAATTCCCATGATTAAGACGTGTGCTAAAGTCATATTTCTACACCTTAACAAAAGCAAGGATTGCAATAGCTATCATGTAGCTAATAAAGACTGATTTCACATCTCTGTGTCACCACTCAGAATAGTTTGCAACTGGCAAGTGGCATTAAAGTTAAGAAAGGAAAGAGTCCAATTATTTTGACTCAGTTCCACAAAGTCTTTTCTTACATTTGCAACATAACTATCATTCAAGTAAATATCTTGGATTATCTTTTAATTTTGCTTTTTTTTTCTGAGGGGTGTCACGCCTGGCAATGCGCAAGATTTCCGATAGGGAATGGGGAACCATGTGGGGTGCTGGAGATTGCACCCGTGTTGGTCATATGCAAGACAAGTGTTCTGCTTTGGTGCAATTGCTCTGACCCCAGACGATTTCAAACTGAGTGTATAAGCCTGAGACAGTTGGCACAATTCTTAGATGGAGGGTTACATTTCAGACTCTACCTGATTCTGTCAGAACTTGGGGTCTGAGCTGGGCATCTCACCTGACTCTATCAAACTTGTCTGCCATGTCTTATGTTATCCTTCAACATTGGAAAGGCTGACTGTAGGTCAGGTGTTCCCCTATACATTCTCAACAGTAACATTAATGTCAGAACAGTTTGCTTGAAGTTGTTCACTCCTGAGTCACTGGGGCTGAGTATCACCCCTCAACTGTGTGAATTATCTTAACCAACCTTTTACTCTTTTTGAGGGAAACCCTAAAGGAATGTGTGTTACGGGGATCAACTTTGTTCCAAACCCCTGCTTTGCATCCCAGCTTTGCTTCTTTATACTGACTTGTCAATTCCTCCTAAGTGTAGAGACCAAGCACTTTGCATTTAATTTACATAGGGCTCCTAGCACATCATGACGGACTGTAATAACTTTAATTTTATTATTTATTTTTTTCTTATTATTGGGCCACACCCAACTGTGCTCAGGGCTTACTCTTGGCTCTGCACTCAGAGATCACTCCCAGTGGGGCGGTGCGGAGCCGTTTATGGTACCAGGGAGAGAATCCGGGTCGCCTGCATGCAAGGCACGTGCTCTACCTGCTGTAGTTTCTCTCCAGCCCCTGAAATAGACTTTTAAATGATGGATGCCACCACAGAAAAATTGCTTAATATTAGACAATAAAATAGTCAGCATTGAAAACGAGCTGTCACTCTTCATAAAGTCCCTTGCTATCCCCACCGTTAGTAACGTATCTTGTATTCTCAATCTATGACTAGGTTTTCTGTCTTTTTCTGGAACGTTTTGCCATATCTCTTTTTCTCCACTTCCTGAATCCACAATGACTCTGAAACAGCTGCAAAAAAAACCTCAGACACCTTTATCTATTCTAACCTTCTTTGAGAAGGACCCATCATGAAATTTACTACCTGTGTAAAGATTTACACAGCTTTATCTCTTTTTTTTTTTTGACAATCCTTCTCAAGTTTGGAAATTCTCTGACCAGTTACTTTTTGATATTTTTTTCTTTCAGTTAACTTGATATGTATTTTTAACTTATGGATGCCTTAACTCTCTACACTATGGAAACAAAATATATGGAAGGATAATACATTTACAAGTACTCTGATATGATATCCTATGAGCAGAATAAGTAACAGCCAGTATTTATTCTCCAATTCTAATCTATATTGTTTTTTATTTTTCTAGTCTATATATTCTTTGTTTATTATCCTTTTTTACTCCTGTCTCATATGATCTTCTCTGTGGTAAGATTTGTCTTTCTTCAAGACTCTGATTGAATTATTTAATATAGAACCCTCCTGATCAAAGTGTGACCTCAGCATTTTACCTCATGATTGTTTTTTATTTAAATAATTACTAGGCATAACGATATCAGATTGAAAAGTAAACATTTATTCACCTAAAAAAAAGGTAATTCCATTTTCTTGACATATGCATATTTATATTCCAAAAATTCAATTTTATATGAATAATAAGCATACCAAGTTATATAGGAATAAAAATGTAAGTTTGCTTTGGTAAAATTTATTCTGCAGAAAAGAAAGAAAATAATATCTTTATTTCTCCTCACACTCAGTTATTTTTAACCAGGTGTCAAAGGCATTACTATCAGAGTGCTGAGTTAGTGGAAAACAGAAAAATCATCTTTAAGATACAAGCAATATACAGTGCATCTCCACGATAAACACGATTGCCTAGTCAAAAATTGCATTCTTTCAGAAAGTAGCTGTGTTTAATGTGGCTACCCAATTGTAAACATTTGCAGGCTATGTCCAGGAAAATTATAAATATCTGACATTATTTGGGATACAGTTGATTATGTTTGTTGGCAGCAATTTCATAGAATTTATATTGCATCAAAAATGCTGACAAAATCAACATTTCATATTACTAAAATATAGTAAGAATGCTCAGTGACTAAGTATGATTGATGAGCACATTTATTTAATATATGTTTTTAGTCAAAAGATTTCTTTTGAAAATATGTGGCCAAAATCCTGTTTTCAGTTATTCTTAATATTGTGAAGTCATGGTCATTTTTGACTTTGATGGAGGAAAAAGCGATTTTTAAGGAACTCTTTCCAGTTAAATGGTTTTAGGTAGGTTTGTAAGACTAATTCTATAGATCTCTGATGACCAGACCCTCATCTCTCCAAACTTATTTTGAAGAAACTAGAACATGCCAATATATTCAGCTCTGTGGCACTTAAGCTTAGGTGAAACATTCTTGCTTTTCCTTGGTATCTATTTATCTTGAATTCTGTAATGATATAAAAAATGAATCACCCTCTTCAATAGAGGTCTCAGTAGATGTTACAGTCTTTATTCTTGACGCTATTGTTCCAGAATGGATGTGGTTATGTCTGAGGGACACTCAGCACACACAGGTCATTAGACAGGAGCTGAAACATTGCTCTGGGGTGATTCAACAGAATCTTGAAGCAGTCCCTATATTTTCTTCCTCTTTCCCAAGCTTTTACCTGAATGCCTAGGAACCGACACATAATGCTTCTCACTATAACTTGGAATTTCCAAATTCTCCACTATAGGAAGAAACCTGGCTGAGAACGTAGGTGAGACTTTCATCTGTAAATGCCTGGGATATCACGATTGTTCATTGTGAGAAAAAGGTTAGGAGCAAAGTCAATTCCTAGCCAATGATTTGAAGGCATTCAGAAATCATTTGGCAAGGCCTATTACCTGAATAAGTTGGGAAATACACAATTAACCAGAGAGGGGGAAATGATTAAAGCTTGAATCTTTTAATCTCATAGAAAAATATATAATTCTGTTAGCAAATTAATTTTTCATTACTATGTTTTAATTTTTTTTTGTGGTAATCGATTTTTTTTCATTCCTACTTTGGACAAACTTGCAGGCTATCGAATGCAGCCTGCCCACAGGGCAGAGTCTGGCAAACTCCCCGTGGCGTACCCAATATGCCAAATACCAGTAACAATGATGCGTCTCATTCTCCTAAAGAGCCTTGAATATAATCTCAGAGCTAGGATGAAAGAGACGTTACTGGGGCCTGCTCGAGGCAATCGACGAATAACAGGATGATGAATGAATGAATGAAATCGATTTTTGTCAAATGTACCATTTTACTTTCGTTTTGGAGGTTACACCTGGCAATACTCAGCGGTTATTCCTGGATTTGTACTCAGAAATTACTGCTGGCGGTGCTCAGGAGACCATGTAAGATGCTGGGTATTGATTCAGGGTCGGCTACATGCAAGGCAAACACCCTTCCTGCTGTACAATCTCTCTGACCCCTGCATAATTTTGATATTGATTTCATTTTATTTATTTTGTGGTTGTTGGTTTATGTCTGTTGTTGATTTTTTGTTGCTTTTATTTGGGTTTACTCCTGGCTCTGCCCAGAGATCACATGGTGGGTTCAGGATACCACGTGGGGTGCCAGAATCAAATCTTGGATCCATCATGGGCAATGTGAGTGCCCCAGTAGTTGCACTGCCTGTCTCAACCCTTGACACAAATTTTAATACTAAATTCTTACATCTCTTTGTCTCTTTTTTTTTTCATTAGTGAAGCACCATGAGGTACAGTTGTAGATTTACAATTTTTTGTGCTTGGGTTTAAATTATACAATGATCAGATACCCATCCCTCCACCAGTGCCCATTTTCCACCACCATGGATAATATCCCTCCCACCCCCATCCCTCCATCCCCCCCTGCCTCTGTGGCAGGGAAATCCCCTGTGATCTCTCTCTCCTCTGGGGTGTTGTGGTCTGCAAAAGAGGCATTGAGTGGCAAACATGTTCAGTCCATAGTCTACTTTCGACATGCATCTCCCCTCCTGGGAGGATCCTCCAAACACCCTTTATTTGGTGCTCTCTTCTCTATCTGAACTGCCCTTTCCCCTAGAATACCCGGCTGGCCTCTAAGTTATGGAGTAATCCTCCTGGTGCTGATCTCAGCTATTCTTGGGTATTAATCTCATATTTTGTTACTTTATATCCCCCAGATGAATGCAATCTTTCTATGTCTATCCCTCTCTTTCTGACTCATTTCGCTTAGCATGATACTTTCCATATTGTACCACTTGTATGTAAATTTCATGACTTCATCTTTTCTAACAGCTACATAGTACTCCATTGTGTAGATGTACCAAAACATATCTTTGTCTCTTAAGAGAAAATTCTTGGGGGTGTTATATTGAAGTAAGCACACTCCTAATAATATACAATAATTAGCTGTTGCTGCTGATTAAACTCAGATAGGTTAGACATATCTTTGACTTAAAAATATTGGGGGCAAGAGTGATAGTGTAGAGGCTAGGATACTTGCCTTGCTTGTGGCTGACCCAGGTCCATTGCATGGTACCCCACCAGGCTCCCTAAGCACAGAATTAGGAGCTGTGTTATGTAAAGAGCTCGCGGTCTTTCTCCGTACCTTTCAGAGTTATTGTGGATTCACAAAGTGGGGAAAAAGAGAGCACATCTGGGTCTCCTACATGCGGAGCATGCACTCAGCCCTCTAAGCAAGCTCTTCTTGCCCTAGAATTATTTCTTAGCTAGGAATAAAGGAACAATGTAAATGAAAAGGAAGTGGAAATGAAAAGAGAAGAAATCAATTTCTCCCAAACTATGCATAAAATTACTGACAAAATCACAAGTTGGTTTTTTAAAGATAATAACAAATTTCCGTAACATTGAACAATATGAGTGAATGAAAAAAAAAGAGAGATGTATTATCAATTTAAAGATTAGTAGTTTAAAAATTATAAGGGAGTCAGGTGGGGGTGATGGGAGGGATATGTACACTGATAGAGGGATGGGTGTTGGAACACTTCATGACTGAAATCTAATCATGATCAACTTTGGAAGGGTCTATCTCACAATGATTCAATAAAAAGTCTTGGAAAAAATGGAAGTTGAAAAATTATAGAACAAAAAAACAAAAATGATAAGAAATTAAAAACAACTCTATACTAATAAACTCTGAATTTTATGTTAACTAAAATGTTGTTCGAAATCACAATTGCACCAAACCAATACCAAAATCTCATCTGGTTTAATTACTTCATTTTTAAATGATCCCTCATTTCTTTGACAAAATATCACATAAAATTTAATAACAAATATGTTAAACCTACTTATGATTTTTAATTTAAAATAAAGGACAAAATATTTCTCAAATAATTTTCTGAAGGTTGCATAATCCTTGTTTTAAAACTCTGTAAGTTTTTAAGACAGCAAATCCCACTGAACAAAAATCCTCATGTGACTAGATGTGAAAATATTTAAGAAAATGTAAGCCCCAAACTAACACTCCATAAATCAAAAAGAATGTTTTATGACTAGAAAGGGTACACTAAAAGAAACACCAATGTTCAGATTATTTTATTTAGTCAAAACTGGCTGCCTTATAATGGTCCACAAAAGCTTCAAAGCAAAGTAAAAATTTAATATTAACATAGGCAACAAATGAACCATTAATGATGTTTATGAATGGTGGAATTGTTTTCCCCAATGTAATTAACATTCCAGATTGCTTAAAACAGTGTTGCTTTCTCATAAAATCTAACTGAAATGGTTCAGGCATTTGGAAGGAGCTTTGAAATGTGCAAAGGAAATGAATACCAAGAAGAAATTGAAGGGAGTCAGACAGGAATTGATAAGACTTATGAAATGGCAATTGAATGTTCAACTTCATTGATGCATTTCCTCTACTTGAGTGATATTATTAATAAAGTTCACAGTCTCCTGAATATTGAAAATAAAGCACAGGACCCGAGCTAAAAGATGAAGTCTTTGATAGAGTAAAAGTCAAAGCCGAAGTCTTGATCCTAAATTGGCTTTATGAGAATAAATTATATACTTTCTAAAGAAAGGAGTTGAAAATGAAGTCAGAATATGAAACCAGACACATATAAACTATGGGATTTGGCACTAATTGACTAGGTGAAGTTCATAATCATTTTTAACCCTTTATCTTGGTTATTTTCAAAACCAATAATTCTCTTAGTTCAGTGGAATCCTTTGAAGTCAGTGTCATCTATCTCAGATTGTACTGAGATAAACAGTATATTGTTCAGGTCTCAGGCCGAATTAGTATTAGTTTACCTCAAGTTTTCAATTTTCCTGGCTGCTCTCCAAAATGCAGTCAATATGCATTACTAACAGGTCCTCACATTCTCTTTTAGTAGAAGAAACCTCTTGCAAACATAAGATGGTGTGCCTGACCTTAAAATTCAAAATTCACATCATGACCTTCTTTAATCTATGGTGCCAAGCGTGCTTTCTTAAATAGACTTCATGGGCAATTATATCCTTGGCCTGCTGGGAGTCAATTTACTGTTTGATGATACCTGAAAAATTTTTGCATGGTATTTTTCTCTAAGCTACCACTTACATATATATTATAATATTTAAAGACTGTGGGTATTTTTTCTATCTGGGAAGGAGTTGGGAGGGATCTAATCATTCTTTCTCTATAAATCAGATCCTATCTCCTTTATGATATCATTCAGCACCACCAATCTCTAGATGAAATATATATTCTTTCTGAAATGTAAAGACATTCCTAAATCTTTAAAATATGCCACTTTCTCAGTCTGATTTTAGAACTCAAGGAGCTACATCCTCTGGAGTTATTTAAATATATATCAAAATGTCAAGTTATTATTAATAAGAGTCTGGCTTTAGGTCTTTTTGGCCAACTAGTATCAATCACAATAAAAGCACATTATCATCTGGACACTGATACTATAATAATTCCCATTGTCCAGTTGATAGTAACAACATGTTTTTTAGTTTTCATGGGTTCTCATTATTTAAAATGTGTTTTATAAAATGAAATAAATCTTTATCTTGATCTTAAATATATGATATTACAGTTTTTAGCATTTATCTAGAAGATAGCCCTAAATAAAAAAATAAAGGTTGAATATTCAGTTATAGAATATTCCTATTCTTCATTTTTCTTTTTTTTTTTTTAGTGGGAGGGGGTGTCATACCTGGGATGCTGGGGATTGAACTCGGGTCATCTGTGTGCAAGGCAAATGCCCTACCCATTATGCGGTTGTTCAGGACTCTTGTTCATCCTTTCTTCCCCCATGATTCTCATCCTTCCTGAACACCTAGTTGCCATGTTTCTCTCTCGGTCTTCTATGCATGAGTCCCTAGGTTTGATCCCTGGTACCAAACAACAAGAAACATGCACCAGAAGCTAACAGTTCTCTACAGAAAGTGAGAAGGAGTTGAAGGAAGCTTTTGGTGGAATGAGAGCAAATGAGTCTGTAATAAAAGCAGTTACTTTGGTGTCAATATAGATATCTGTGAATTGAATGAGCCAGATAATCTTTTATGTCTTAAAGAACACACATGTAAACAAGAAAAGCAATAGTTTCCTTAATAGAAATTAAGAATTAGGGATAGGGATGGACAGTCAGGACTGCACTGGTGGTCACAGGAACTTTGTACATCAGCACTGGAAACAGTCCTTTTCTCTCAATCACACAAATTAAAAAATAAAATGAACCAGGACTAAAGAAACAGACAACAAAAACATTGCAAAGGTAAGTCATTAAATAGGTGAGCTACAGGGTATAGTGATAACACATAAACATAGATTGTTTATGGGGCCAGAGTGATAGTTCAGCTGATAGGGCATTTACCTTGCATATGGCTGACCTGGGTTCGATGCCTACATCCCATTACCCGTCCTCTACCGCCAGCACTGTTAGGATTGATTCCTGAGTGCAGAGCCAGGAGGAAACCTCAGTAACACTGGGCATGCCCCCCGCAACCAAAAGAATAAAAGTTTGTTTATCAGTCCACTGAGGGGTTAATTCCTTATTTCCAGGCATCATTCAAAATTCAGAGATTAGATAAAAGATCATTTCTTTAATCCAGTCCACTTTTTCTCTTTGTATGTGCTGTCTTAACCACTGAAACATTGTTTTCCTGGCAGACCACTTGTTTTGTTCTTAGTCATTCTTTCTCTTTTGGAATATATATGTGTCCTCCCATCGTTCATGGATTTGCTCGAGCAGGCCCAATAACGTCTCCATTGTGAGACTTGTTGTTACTGTGTTTGGCATATTGAATACTGAATACATCATGGGGAGCTTGCCAGGTTTTGCCATATGGGAGAGATACTCTCGGTAGCTGGCCAGGCTCTCCAAGAGGGGCAGAGGAATCGAACTCGGGTTGGCCATGTTGGCCACGTGCAAGGCAAACGCCCTACCTGCTCTGTGTGTGTGTGTTTGTGTGTGTGTATATATATATCACAAATCACATAAATCACAAATCATCCTGATAATCGTCGATTGCCTCGAGCAGGCCCCAGTAACGTCTCCTTCATCCTAGCCCTGAGATTATATTCAAGGCTCTTTAGGAGAATGAGACCCATCATTGTTACTGGTATTTGGCATATTGGGTACGACACGGGGAGTTTGCGAGACTCTGCCCTGTGGGCAGGCTACATTCGGTAGCCTGCCAGTTTGTCCAAAGTAGTAATGAGATAATAAGATGTCATAATAGGATGTCCCACGGCCTCATTCGCGGCCGCACGGTTCCGGGAGCTGGATTTTATAGTCTCTGAATCTTGGCCGTTGATGGGATTACACGGCGCCAGAGGGCCAGTTGGTGGGTGTGACCCCCACCTACTGGAATTTGGAGGATCTGGGTGGAGGATGCTCGGCCCAAATCCCATTAGGCTTGGAGATCTCGGCCCCGGAACCCGCGTGACTTTGTCCCTCTGCCAGTACCTTCATGTGTACGGAGAGTGGTCTCAGCATGGTGGTGGCTGGTCCTGGAGGTCTTTGGCTGCTGGAGCCCTGATCGGGGCGGGGAGGAAAGCTCAACCTGCTCCACTCCAAGGGGCCCCAGCGGCGAGGACAGTCAGGCGCGGGGGCAGGAGACTGCACTGTTCTTCTTCCGGGAGCTGGTTTTTATAGTTTCTGAGTCTTGGCCATTGATGGGATTACACGGCACCATGTGCAAGGCAAATGCCCTACCTGCTCTGTGTGTGTGTGTTTGTGTGTGTGTGTATATATATATATACATACATTAAATATATTTATATATGTAATTTTATTGAATCACCATGAGGTAGTTACAAGCTTTAATGTTTGGGTTACAATCACACAATGATCAAACACCCATCCCTCCACCAGTGCACATTCCCCACCACCAATATCCCTGGCATACCCCCCCTTTCCCATCCTCCCCCTGCCTCCATGGCAGACAATATTCCCCATACTCTCTCTCTACTTTGGAGCATTTTGGTTTGCAATACAGACACTGAGAGGTTATTATGTTTGGTCCTTTATCTACTTTCTGCACACATCTCCCATCCCGACTGGTTCCTCATGCCATCATTTTCTTAGTGATCCCTTCTCTATTCCACTGCCTTCTCCCCTTTGCTCATGAGGCAGGCTTACATCTATGGAGCAATCAAGGAGTATCGATATATTTTTAAAAGTTTTCTTTATTGAGTTCTTTGAGCATGGTCAAATCCTCACTCTCTGCTCTTTGAATACTTTGTATTCTGTGTAAAGCTGGTGTAGATTAATGAGTGAGGAGATGGACTTCATCTTCCTGCCTTACAAGGTCTGAGCTATTTGGCTTGGAATCCACTCGGCCATTCTCCAGTGTGATTTCAGGTCTGTTTTCTTTGAAAAGCCTTGTTGGAGGCTGAGTGGCTTGCGGTTACAATAAAAGGCCATGTTTCCACTAAATATCAGATGTCTTTATTGATTTGGAACCCTCAAGGATGTTGGCTTTCCAGTCTTCGAAGTTCATATGAATTGTCTCACATCCCCTCTCTCTCTCCCTTCTTCCATCCCAGAACCAGTCGAACCCGAATTAAACATGGTAGTGCTTTGAGGAAGGGGATTCAGTCTCTTGGAATGGGAAGACAGGTTCTGTGATAATCTCTATGGAAAAGGCTGAATGAATAACTTCTAAAAAAATTTCTTGAGCCTGTGAATGTCACAGTCTTTCTATCACAAAACTCTTCCTCTCTCTGGGGATGTGGGGGAGAGGGCTTGCCAGCAGAGATGCATCTATCTGGGCTGCATGGAACCAAAGCTGTTGTTGCTATCACTTTCAGAAAAAAAAAATAAACAAATAGCACCCACTGGATCAATACAGCTCTCACAAGATAAGGCTTATGAAGAATCTGTTATACTATGATGGTTGGAACTGAAAGCACTTTGTAAAAAAGACTCTTGCATGCAAATGACTCAAAAAGGTAAAAGGATATATTTGCACAGCATATGGGTAAAATCTTATCTGAACATCTTTTTATGATATCTCATTATCTCATTCCTACTCTGGACAAACTTGCAGGCTATCGAATATAGCCTGCCCACAGGGCAGAGTCTGGCAAACTCCCCGTGGCGCACCAAATATGCCAAATTCCAGTAACAATGATGGGTCTCATTCTCCTAAAGAGCCTTGAATATAATCTCAGGGCTAGGATGAAAGAGACGTTACTGGGGCCTGCTCGAGGCAATCGACGAATAACAGGATGATGAATGATGAATGAATGGGTAAAATTGTTACCACTTTGGATGATTCATCTGCTTCTCCAACTCTGAGCACCTTTGCTTTCCGTCCTGTTTGGTGCCATACTGAACTTTCCATCAAGAGAAAGCTTCTCATTTCTCACTGGCTGGTTTGGGGCATCAAGACTTGCTTTACACAATCAGTGTGAGAGAAAAAGAAACATTTCATAATTACATAAATGCCCTATTAAAATGGTACGCATGTGTAGGATTATCTTTATTGCCCTGCTAAGATAAAATCCATAGTAAAAATGCTGTTTTCATTTGAGAGAGCTTTTAAGGAATAATTTGTAATCATCTACTGAGCAGTGCTCAGTATTGTCATACATGAACTTGGTTAGAAGTTGTGTTTTACTATCCTCATTTGACCAAAATGTATTCATTTTGAGATTTATAATCTTGTGTAATTGCCATAGACATCTATTAATGTGATAGGAATTTAATTTATCTACGTGTTTGCTATTCAAGACACTAAATCAGCCAGACAGCAGTGAGGTCAGAGGAAACAGAACAAGAAAAAAAAAATCTTCCCTGTACATGTCTCATTGACAATAAGTCTGATGAATTCTTTTTTCGGAATTAAAGAAAAGCATAGAAGTTGGCGAGAGCATTGTATCCAATTTAACTCCCTGAAAGTTTTGGAAATGCCTTTGAGAAAACTGCTGAGTTCAAGCAAACGGAGTGGGTCAGAGGGTAGTTTAGTTGCATCAGCTGTATGTAATGAGTCGAGTTAATGGAAGTACCTGATAGTCCAAAGAGCATTCTAGGTTATGTGATTCCTTTGAGTTAACATTGGAAAGGATGACCCTGGTTCGTCACGTATGTGTGCTAACCAGAGGAACTCCCTTCTGATAGAAAGTGCATTATGTTTTGCAGTATGTCGTGTTGAGAGTTGCCTTGAAATAAATGCCCTTGAAGGCGGTTGTTAATCTTTTAAAGAATGGTTGACACTTTTCGAAAAGCTCGCCAACTTGACCACAGACTCACGCTTTCATTATTGATGAATGCAGTTTTACAGTAGGTTAGTAGAAGAGCTTTGGGTATCGTTATTTTAATAGCTTCGCTTTTCTAAAGGTACATTTAGCGATGTGAAATGTTAGTGATTCCGGGTCTCCTCTTCACCGAGGATGGGAAAGTTATCTTCTTTCATCCGAGACACTGAAGGCACTTAAAAGACATTATCTCATTATCTCTATAACACCCTCTGACAGAATCGGCTTGTAGTATAATTCCCATTTTATTGGTGGATAAAGTCATGCACATTATGGTTTATAATTTAGTTGGGCAGCTGCCGTGCCCCGGAAAAAGTGCTTTCAGCTTTACTTCGTCTTGAAAATTTGTCTCATTTATGTCTTCACATTTCTAGTGTAGAAGTGACCTTAATGTTCCCAGAAACCAAGTATTTAAGTGGTCATTTGTCCGATAACATTTTTACTGAAGAAGTGTTAAATCTGAATTGTACCTTATTTCATTTTGACATGAAGGAGAAATGAATAACATTTTGGATAACTGTAGAAATTGATTTGGGTCATTTTGTTTTCAAATGAAGAATAGAACTCTGCAACACTCTTTTTATTAGCATTAACTGAATTAGGTTACTTTGAATGGTTCCTTTAAGCATTGCATTTAAAAATTCAAAGACATTATTTTAAAAAGTTCACTCAATATTTTATTGCCCAGGTACAAGTTAAAGCCTAGCATATAAGTTGTTTTTACACGAGTCCCGTAAAAGATAATGAAAATTATCTTTTTTATTCCATTTAAGAAGAAAACCTTAATAATATAAGCACTTAATTAACAGAAGGAAGCTAATTGAATGCAAAGAATTTGATTCAAGATGGTGAGTTTTCTCACCCTGTGTTAAATCTTATAGTTATTCTAATTATTTTTTACAACCAACTCTAAAACAGAGGCAAACCCAAAGTGCATATATATATATGTATATATGTATACATTTCAAGATATATATATGTGTGTGTGTGTCTGTGTATATATATATATATGTATATATATACAAACAATAATTGATAGGTATATCTTTTGTTGTTTGTTTGGGGATCACACCCATTAATGATCAGGGTTTACTCCTTGCTTTACAATAAGAAATTACTCTTGTCACTGCTTGGGAGAACTTGTGGACGGCCAGGCCATGGCTCAAACCCTGGTCGACCATGTGCAAGGCATATATCTGCATGCTACAATATCGCTCAAGTCCACCCAAAGTGTATTGCAATATTTACATAAGTTCATTAATATATAAGGAAAGTCATGGAAATCCAAATCATGATTACTCAGGAAGGATTAGAAAAACAAACCAGTTTCTATTGTATAACACATTCTTTAATACTATTAATCAGTATCTAGTGCAGAGAATAAGAGTGTGCAGTACAGAGAAAGGGAACCAGGAGGAATAGCAACTATTCTATGTCTTTCCTGAGTCTCAGTTTTCCAAGATTAGAATTGTATAGAATGTGGAGTTCATGCCCAATTCAGTCAGCCTAATCAATGGCTGAATAATTAGCAATACTCTACATTAAAATAATAAAAATAAAGAATTGTATAGCGTACCTTTCATTCACTCATACTCCAGAAACTAAATTCATGCAAGTCTCAGTCGAACATGAACCTGTGTGTATTTTTCCATAAAAATATAAAGTCAGGATTAGTAAAAACAGAAAAGTAATATATGGATCAACAGATACTTTTTTATATTTGAATTTCTAGTTTTCAAAGATACCACATATTTATTGTCTGATCTCACAAAAGGGGAACATTATATGTTCGAGTATTATAGAAAAATGAGAAGGGGAAAGGTCTAACATTTTATCTTTAAAAGTAAAGTTGGAATAAGCACTTTATGATGAAAGCTTTTATGCATTTAATAAAAGCTCTGGACTTCACTAATGTATTAGAAAACAGTGAAAGGATTTTTAGCAGGCATTTAATTTTGACAGATAAATTATGATTGAGTTCTAAAAACTCAGGTCTTTGATCTATTATTAGAAAAATGTATTAATATTTTCATTTCAGAACTGTAAAATTATAATAGATTCCTTTTCCATTCTAGAGAGCCAGACAATTAAAACTTTACTCTCAAACTTACTATATAACATTTTGATTTAGGTCTGGAGTGAGCATATGCGCAATTTAAAAGAAAACATTTCAGAATATGAACTATGCAGTATAACTTCCCTTTCTCACGTTGTAAAGGAAAAAAAATGAGCTTTTCTTCATGTGAAGTAAACCAGAAAAAATGGTATTCTACAACTCAAAATTGACATAAAATGAACAGAATTGTGCCATGACATAAATTTAATCCAATTTGTACTCAAGACGTATGATGTTCCATGCATCCCCTAGAAGAATTACTTTTGAATCAGAATACTGATTAGTATTATGATTAAAGTAAAGTAAAGGCCCTCCCGTTGGTCATCGATTTGCTCGAGTGGGCCCAGTAACGTCTCCATTGGAGACTTTGTTGTCACTGTGTTTGGCATATGGAATACGACACGGGGAGCTTGCCAGGCTCTGCTGTGTGGGCGAGATGCTCTCGGTAGCTTGCCGTGCTCTCCAAGAGGGGCAGAGGAATCGAACTCGGGTCGGCCATGTTGGCTGCGTGCAAGGCAAATGCCCTACCGCTGTGCTATCGCTCCAGCCCGTATTATGATTATTGTGTTAAAAACTTTATCCTGTTCCAAGGCACCGAAATTTCAGAATAAAATTCAAAAATGTTCATCAGAGTGTTTTAGAAAATCAGCAGCCACAGCTACTAAATAACTGCATTAAAGAAGATAATGTTGAAGTTTTATCATGTTTTGCAGGTCTTAAACTAAACCAGCTTGAAAGGAATGTTTGTTTAGTGCCCTGAAGTCAGAACTGCTGGGATTCCTGATCCGTCAGGGCTCACAGCCGATTTGAAGACCCCTGTGTAAATCTGGGGGCATTTCTACAAGAACTGCATCCGTTCTGACCTTAACTCCCACGGACGCCTCGCTCCTGGGAGAGACAACCTCTCTTCTGCTGAACTGTTCAAAATTCATTTCCGATGTGCATTTGCTCTGCTCCACTCTGTCTTGAAATATATGCAGACAAAGTTGATTGACAGCTCTCCGGTTACCATACCATGAAGGTTGAAAGCAGTCAGGCTACTGCTCTCATTCACTGACAGCTGAAAGCTACAGAACCTAATTTCTTAGGTTCATTCTCAAATCTCTTCTCACTGTCCCAAGAGGAAAACAAATAATGGGAGATTACATAGGACTAATGGAAGTCTGTATAGGATAAGGGTGTAAATATGGAAATCACAGCCACGAAGTCTGTGCTCTTCTGAGGAAGAAAGAAATCACATTTTTTTTCAAGTCGTTCTCACAAAGACGGGTCATGAAATCATTTTATTTACTGTGAACTATGTCTTGTTCAAATAGAGTACATAGGGCACATTTTCCTTCCAATTTAGCAATTAGTAAAGTATAAAAGTAGTTGATAGAAGATAATGAAGTCTAGCATGAACTGGCTCACTAGGTATTCAAGCCTAATGTTATTCTTTGTTCAGAAGTTTAGCGTTCTGGATACCAAGTTAGAGTCTTAATTTTTAGTTACATTTTGTCTCCTTGCTGTATCCCATGAGATTCTGTGGCAGAGTTAACAAATTATATTCTGAGGTTAGCTCATGCTTTTCCATTCCTCTTTGTTCTTGCTCTTTTCTACCATAAACTTGGATGAGATAGCAATGTCTCGTAGACATCTTCCAGCTAGGAGATAATATCCTCCTGATATTTATGAGATTGAAGATGAAGGATTCAGATCTGAAAGATAGTTCAAGGGGTAAATCAGTTTCCTGGTCAGCAGCCAACTTTAACTGCATCCGATGCTGCATGTGGTCTTCCAGGGAAGGCCAAAAGTGATGCCTGAACTCAGAGCCAGGAATAACCCCTGAGCAAATCCCTGAGCATGACACGGTATGTGCCCTAGCCAAAACAAAAGGCCAATGACTGGAAACAAAAAGAGGGATTGGTTTGAACCTTTACATCCATATCTCCAAATTTATTATTAAAGACGCAAAAGGGAAAAGATGATTCTTGTTTAAGATACAGTGGAAAGCAGAATAAAGATTTTCTCAGGTGCTATTATCCTCATTCACAAACCTATACCTCTGCCTTACATAGCAAATGGCCTGTGATTTTGCTGGTCATCATGAGATGGTAGTTTATGTGAGTCCAATGACTTCTAGGTGAAAAGGGATTCAGAGCAAGAGAGATACACAATGGCATCAACACACAATGGGAGAAGATCACTGTCACTGTCATCCTGTTGTTCATCGATTTCCTTGAGCAGGCACCAGCAACGTCTCCTTTGTCCTAGCCCCTGAGATTTTAGAAAGTGCCACATTCGAGGCTCATTCAGGGTCAGGAGAATGAGACCCATCATTGTTACTGGTTTTTGGCATATTGAATACGCCATGGGGAGTTTGCCAGACTCTGTCATGTGGGCAGGATACTTTTGGTAGTCTGCCAGTTTCTACAGAGTAAAAACTAGATAATAAGCTGTTGTGCTTCTGGGAGCTGTGTTTTATAGTCTCTGGGTCTTGGCTGTTGATGGGATTACATGGTGCTGGGGCAGTTGGTGGGTGTAACGCCTACATACTGGAAGGTGGGGGATCTGGGTGGAGGAGGCCCAGTCCCAATCCAAGCAGGCTGGGAGATTCTTGTTCAAGATACAGTGGAAAGCAGAATAAAGATTTTCTCAGGTGCTGTTATCCTCATTCCCAAACCTATACCTCTGCCTTACATAGCAAATGGCCTGTGATTTTGCTGGTCATCATGAGATGGTAGTGTATGTGAGTCCAATGACTTCTAGGTGAAAAGGGATTCAGAGCAAGAGAAATACACAATGGTATCAACACACAATGGGAGAAGATATCAAGAATTAAAGAACATAATTAAATTAGTTTTATAGAAGCAACAGAAACAGGGTTAGCAAGGTAGTTTAAAGGTAGAGCTCTTACTGAGCACGTGACTGACCCAGATTCAATCCCCAGCATCCTACTTTGTCCCCTGAACCCACCAGGAGAGATCACTGAGCCGGGAGTACACCCTGAGCAACATCAGGTACAATCCCAAACAAAAATAAACAAAAAGCAAGAAAAATTAAGGAATCCCACCCTCTCCTAGAACCTCTAGAATTGAACAGGTCTGCTGACTCATTTTAGACTTTTTTTCTAAAATGCAGACATAAAAGTGAGCCAAATTTGTCTTAAGCCACAATATCACTAGTCATTCTACTACAGTAGAAGTCAGAAACTCACCCAGTCCTGATTTCTGTTATTTTTAATATACCTTCAGTCATAATTGAATTATATCCCAAAGGATTTTTGTATTTGAAAGAAACATTCCAGAAGAAGTTTATCAAAGATAACTGTAAAATCAACTGATTTCTCATTTGGAAGTTAAGTTGCTCTTCGGGATTGAGCTTCATCCTCTGTTTATAGACCTTTTTTCCCCAATTTATTTATAGTTGGGGGGCACATCCAGAGTTCTCAGGCCTTATTCCTGGCAGGGCTCAGGGACTATATAGGGTACCAGGGATTGACCCCAGGTCAGCCACATGCACGGTAAGCACCAACCTGCTGTAACCCCGCTCTGCCCCCCTTTATTTTTTTAAGCTATGATTTTCAGGACTCTAGTTTTCTTTTTTTCAAGAGTGATAAGAATAATAGTTCACTTACCAAACTGAAAATGAGAACTCTTTCCAAGGTTAATCCCTTGCTTAGCATGGAGTTTGGATGTGAGTAATGATTGAATAGTGTCTAAAGTGAGGCATTTGTTTTTGCAACATACACACATTTAGTTAGCTGAATCTTGTGTGTCCTAAGTCTGAGGAACTTCTGCAGTGCTTCTGACACACTTCCCTTTGCATAATTTCTCCCCTTGAATGTGGACATGAGCTGTGCTTAGATTCTGAAAAATAGAATATGTCAAAGGTGACAGAATGGACAGGCTTGTATTTTGTAAAATTCCAGCTCTGATCTTGCTAGAGTCCCTCTTTCCTTGCTGGCTTAAAAAAAAAAGAATCCTTTTATCAAAATCTGAAAGTGATGTCCAGTTGACAGGCAGCAAGAAGCAAGTTCCACTTGACGGGGTTCCATAAATAAAATCAGAGGGAAAAGACAAATACTAAAAAATCTTGGAGTATAAAAAGAAAAGCGAAGAAATAAGACACAATTTAAAAATTGTGCTGTTTTTTAACAAAATTAAGATTACTAGAAAAGGTTATGGAGGATCTTCGAGCTGAAGTTTCCAGCATTCAGTGAACTCTGAGGAGAAGATATTGATAATTTGGTGGGAATGGTGCAGTGATATTTGCAGGGGTGTAAACCAGTATCATGAAAACATGTATCCTGTCATTAGAGAGGAAAAGGAAGAAAAAGTTTTGAAGTTTAAGGTTTAGAAAGTATTATTTCTATAATACCACTTTCTAGTAGTCTTAGACTCTTAAGTAATGTATATTTTATCATTTATTAATTTAACTTCAGTACTTATCTCAAGAGTACTGCCTAAGTATGAAAAAGTAATTGACTCGAAGGCTTCGGTTATACCCTGACTCAAACCCAGTCTGATGCCAACCATGCTGTATATCTGGTCCTTGAACTTAGCAATCCACTTTGCCATGCAAATGAAATAGGACTTAATATGGTTTGTGCTCCCAGTTCCAAAGCAGTGTTCATGATGGTATAAGATGAATGACAGAGTGCTGCCTCATTCTTTCCTCATCCTTAGCATCGTCCTCCATAGTTTCAGGTCCAAACTCGACCTGCTTCTGTGTATATCCATCCTGGCCCATCATCGTGTCAGTAGCTTTGTGGCTAAATTTAATCCTGATACAGTTCTAAAGTCAGCAAGTGAGTCTTTGTGGATAATAACCTGGCATTCAAGGTAGGAGTGTGGGGTGTTGCATCAGAGAATTGATTAAGCACTCCTTTGGAATCTAATTGGCGGTTAAAATTCCAGTGACAGCACTTTCTACAGTTTCCTTAAGCAACTTTCATAATTTGCATTGCTCTCTGTTTCCTCCTCTGGTGCAGATAAGGTAACTATCAGTACCCACCTAGTCAAGTGTTTGAAAATTTAAATGCCGGAGTGCATATGAACTGCACACAGTTACCTCTTCACTGTGGATATAGATGAGACGCAGTTGTGGAAGATGTTTGCTCCTCACTCCTCTTGTCTGCATGAAGCAGCTTGTCTCTACAAACTGCCATTTCTTCTTTCTCATCACTTTTTTCCACATGAGCTACAGAGGGTATCAGTTTGGTACGTGTTGAAGAGGAAATCTTTATTTTTCTCAGTGCCTTCTTCCTTCTTCGGCAACTGACTCTTCCTGGAAAGAATATCTGATGATGCTTGGTAGCTTAGATATTAAAAGCACAGCTTTAATCTCTTGGAAGGGGATCATCCCATTTCTACCTTTATGTGTTATAGGATAGTCTCTACCTCATATTGAATTTCAGTTAAAAAAATAGCATGTAAATGGTGGTAATTTGTACATTTTACCAGTAAGAAATCTCTTTGATGTAAAGCAATGTTGTCAGATGAGTTTTGATCTAATGCATGGGGATATCATAGTTTTTAATATTCTATCATGTATCTTAGGAAAAATTGGACAGCAAATGTCAGGAGAGAAAATAAAATGACTTCAAGATTATTAGATAAGAAACTCTGCTAATTAGTCTTTATCTCAAGAACTCATGTGATGTTTTCCCTTATGTTATTTTCTGAGGGATATTAGGAACAGACGATCCACATGTAATGAATGACTCTTCCTAGTAAACTGGAAATTAACTTGAAATAATTTATTAATTTTTATCCCAATTTCAAACATGTCACACTAATACTTCAGCTATTGAATGAGATCATTTATATTTAAAATATAATTTTAAATGTGCTATTACTTTCATATGCTGCATCTTATTATATAAATTTATATTCTGTTGAAAAGCAATTGAGGACACATATGATCTTGCTAAAAATAGTAGTATACAAATGAAACATGTCTTGCGATCTATTATAAAGATGAGGATACGAATCTATGCTAAATGCATTTCTAATTATTTAGATAATTTAAAATCATGAAAAATGAAAAGAAATGTCATCAGTCAATGATAGAGAAAAACTGAATAAACAATGACATGGCTTTTGATTTTGGTGGCTCATGTTTTGCACTAATGGTAATTAATGCCAGTAATGGCAAGGATAGAAAAATGTGAAATTACCTTGAGATAAAGAGTTTATAAGAGTATGTTGACACTAAAACATTAAAATGACATTAGTAGCAGGACTGCAGAGATAGAACAGTGACTGAACACCTTTCTTCCATGCTGCAGACTGGGGTTCAACACCTGACATTCAGGGATACCACAATTGCCAGGAGCAATCACTAAGCACAAAGGCAGATGTAAACCCTGACCAGTGCCAGGTGTGACCCCCAAATCAAACAAAACCAATACAAAAAAACAAACAAGAACCAAAACAAAAAAAAATAGCAATCTCCATAGTCAACTTAAACTGGGAAGGACATTCGGACAGGAAAAAAATAGGGGTGACTTCGAGTTGGTAATTTTAATATGTCACCTCTTCCACTCTCTTTGCATTTTCTATTTTATTTACTTTAAAACCCCCGAGGTGCATTTCCTGGTCAAGCTTTTGCTAAGACCCTGAAACGAATTTTAGCTGCTGGCTGTTATAAATTTTTTTGAACCCTCAGTTTGCAGTGGATTAAAATCCTCATAGCACGTTTAGAGTTCTCCATGATTTGCTTCTGTGCTGTAATTCTGGACTGGGCTACAGCAGGCCTAAGGCTCACGGAGACCAGGGCCAAAGAGACGTGCCCTGGGCAGGTGGGCGTGGCCGCTGCCTTGGGCTCACCCAGCACCAGCTCCAGGTGGTCACCCGCAGGTGGTCCATGCGCTGCCTGAAGATGTAGCGGGGTCTCCCGGGGCCTCTGAGCAAGGGCGAGAGGTGCAGAGGAGAAGGAAGCTGGAATGCAATTCACAGGACAGAACAACGGGCAGAATTGTCAGTCCCCAACAAAAGATGGAGAAGGAGCAGCTTTGCAGTGGGACCTCCTAAAATAATTACAGATGGGGGAAAAAAAGTGCTAGGTCTCTCTACTTGCTGGAGGAAATCTTGGTGTGTTTCTGTGCAAGACCTTAGAGAACTTCAGATGAAACTCCAAAAGGGGAGGGGAGGCAGGGTGAGTAGTCTGGGTGGGGTGGGGTGGGGAGGGGACTTGTGCCCAGGAATGAGGGTGTGGCCTGACAGTACCCCTCCTACACACACACACACACACACACAAACACACACACACACACACACACACACACACACACACACACACACACGGAAGGCATAACTCCAGAAACCGTTCCATTGACACCACCCATCAGTGACAAATTGTTTTCCTTCTATGAATTTACTCATGATACTCGGTTGTTGCTGAGGGAACACGCTTACACGGTTTTCTGAGACATCAGCCTGAGGCAGAGGTCTGAGGAGGGTAAGGGTGAGATGCCTGATACAACAATGCTTTAAATGCTTCTGGGGGCCAAAACAAAACAAAACAGAACAAAACAAAACCAGAAATCTATCTAGCAAATAGGAATCCATGAGTGTGATTTAATTAAATGAATTGAGTTTGAGATTATTTAAGTAAAACTTTTCTTCTTTTGTTTATCAAAAGGTAAGCAAATTGTAATTCTTCATACATTTCCCATGATCACACACAAAGATGGACTCTTTGCTTTCCCAAAGAGACAGTGCAAGGGTTACAACACCGTGCCTTGATGACTGACCTGCTTTGATGCCAGCACTGCATATGGTCCCCTGTTAGGAGCACTGTTAGGAGAGTTCCCTGATCACTGAAACAGGCACAAGCTCTGGATACCACTGGGTGTAACCCCCAAAGGACCCCCTCCAAATAAAAGACAACTAAAACAAGTTATTTGATATGCTCATACAAAGCTAACCCAGAATTCTTACTAGAAGCTGCATGTACGGTTTCCATGATCCTTGACAGAGCTTTGAACATCTGATAATGGTTCTTAAAATTATCTGCCATTCTCTCGGTTGCCAAAAACTAAATTGGGAATTTCAGACACCTAGAACTGTAATAGATCATAACTGGGAGGTATGTCAGAGATAATGTACATTAAAGCTGACATCGCAATTGCATTGCAATGGATGTACAAATGCCAGTATAGACAATTAATTGGCTTGCCTCTGTTATTAATAGCTAGTTAATAACATGTCTGAAGTCACACACTGAACTCTGGAAATAGTCCCAGATCCAAGTTCTTAACTCAGAGTGCTGCCAATTTTAGTTTCTCGTCTCTGATAATTCACAAGATATTTTCACTAAAGATGAAAAAAGGAGATTGACCTGAGGAGGTAGGTGGCACAGGCCAGTTAATACTTCAATGAGCCAATTAAATGAATATAATCTTAATCGATATAAGTAAAGTGTCAGCTAGTTTCAGGGTGGGAATCAACTTCTCTGCGAAGCACATCTGCGCAAAACAGGCAATAAGACAACGAGATATTTTTTATATATTTCATTTTATTCTGGAATATTTTGAAAAATAAAATCCCTCAGGCCAAAAAGTTACTAATTTTTATACAAAATATAGAATAGAATTTTAAAGGTGAAATAATCTATTTTAAATTATTGATGCACATAAATAAATCTAATATAAATCACCTCAATTTTTTTCTTCCAAGAGTTTAATATAATTTCTTGAATAATTATGAGAGCTCAAAAAACACAGGCAATAACATTAAACTTTCAGAACAAGAGACAAGTCCACATGGAATATATTTTTTCAAAACGTGGGTTGTATTTAAAGGTGTTTAAAAAAAATTGATAATGGCATGGCATGATAATGGCAAAGCTTTAGAGAAACTCTGGTGAGAGCAACCCTGATTCTTCATTATTCTTAGGGCACCACTAAGGCACTGGGGTAGAGTTTCTTGTGTATCAACCATTCCTTCCTCCTTCCAATCTCCTATGACCAACACATTCAAAGTAGAGCCTAGACCTTAAAGTTTTAACAAATTGTTGATTTTAATATAGTTTATCAAACATATTAAAAGTTCTACCAGTATGAGTTTATATCTTTTGTATGGTCTTATTGTTTAACAGATTCATGCACATAAATATTAATTCACCTTCCTTGGAAAATACCATCTAGAAAGAAAATTTTCTTTACCTTGAATTTTGTTTTTCCCTGGATACCTCACTAGAGCTTGAAATAGAAGGTCACAGACCAAAGTTAGTAATAGGAGGAAAGGGAACACTGTGACAATGAAATTTGATGCATTACAGGAGCATAGCACAGCGGGTAGGGCGTCTGCCTTGCACGCAGCCAACATGGCCGACCCGAGTTCGATTCCTCCGCCCCTCTCGGAGAGCCCGGCAAGCTACCGAGAGTATTCGATATGCCAGACACAGTAACAACAAAGTCTCCAATGGAGACGTTACTGGGCCCACTCGAGCAAATCGACGATCAACGGGAGGGCCTTTACTTTACTTTACTTTACTTTACTGGAGCAAAACAATGAGAGAAAAATAGTGTTCACCAGTATACTGAAGAGTAACAATATAATTTTGGTCAGAGAGGTAGGCTTTTCTTTTATCCCAGGATAGTTTCAACATTTCCTCAAAGATTTGTGATCAGCTGGGAGTATGGATCCCAATACATTTCAAGCAGGAAAAAATGAGACATCTGATTTTGATAGACTTTGACATGACCATGAATAATTTTCATCACTCCTTTGCATATAAGTGATGCCACAAATACATTAGAATGATTACCAATAATTTGTAATGATCTATAGAGACGTTGACAATATCAGTTAAAGAAAACAGGATCCAGAGTGATAGTACAGTGGGTAGGGAACTTAATTTACATGCAGCTGACCCAGGTTTAATCTCTGGAACCCCACGTAATCTATCACACACAGCTCAGAGTGATCCCTGAGCACAGAGCCAGGAGTAAGCTCAGAGTGAACACAATCAAGTGTGGCCACTCCCCAAAACAGAAGAGAAAATCTTGATAAGTTGTTACAGGGTTTACTAAAATAAATATAACATTAAACAATTTCTATTCAATGAAATTCTTAGATTTAGAGATTATGACTTTAATTTGATTTATTTAGGAAAAACCCACTTTATCATTGGTCCTTTTCCTAATGGTTATCCCTTATTTCTAATTATCTCCCAAATCAGAGTCTGCAGTCTCCTCTGCTTTTGATCTAACTTGTCATATAAAGTGTTTTTCAGGTACTCAGTTTTGGTTTTTGTTTTTGTTTTTATCATCCACTTGGTCATAATTTTCATCGGGCCAGATATAATATTATGTTGTAAATGTTGGATGCCCCACATATATCAAGGACTTGACAAACATATGCTAAAAGAAACTGTTAAATGAAGAGAGTATTTGCTGCATTAAATATACTCATATAGCAATTATTACACAAATCAGAAGACTATATACCTAGGATAAAGTAAAAATAAATGAATTAATCTCCAGCCTAAATTTTTGTTACAATGATAAATACATAAAAGTTTTCAAATGGAATATGTCTCATATGTCCCAGTATTTTTATAATTGTGGTGATTTATGTTATAATTATACTTATTTAACATTTTAAAATATCTCCAATAGGATCCTCCCAGGAGGAGAGATGCATGTTGAAAGTAGACTATGGGCCGAACATGTTTGCCACTCAATGCCTCTTTTGCAGACCACAATACCCAAAAGGAGAGAACATAGGGGATTGCCCTGCCACAGAGGCAGGGGGGGACGGGGGGATGGGGGTGGGGGGGGATATTATCCATGGTGGTGGACAACGGGCACTGGTGGAGGGATGGGTATCTGATCATTGTATAATCAAACCCAAGCACAAAAAATGTAAATCTACAACTGTACCTCATGGTGCTTCACTAATAAAAAGAAATTAAAAAAAATCTCCAAATCTCCAATATTACAGATATGAATTCTAACTCATACATCATTGCATATGACTTCTTTATACAAAATATATTGTCATCTTTTAAAGTTATTTCAAAGTTGGTTTGCCTTAAGAGTCATAGTTCTATAATGTCCAAAATATTACATCCCTCTGGGTTTCTGCTTAAAACAATAAAAAATATGTTCTATCATTACTATTATTATCGTTATTCTTAATTTAATTAAACAATTTAATGTGACTAAATCATTGATGAAAAAAGATTTGAATAAATCTAGAAAATCATAAACTAGATCCTTATGACATATTTCAGACCATTGAAATGTTCTAAAAGTAAACAGTATAAAATTAGGCCCCGTCTAAGTAAGTAATATGCAAACAAAAATCGGAAGTCCAGAAATACTTGAAGGTCTCTTTTAGTCAAGTCCAGCATTTAAGCCTGACAATTATTCCTCCTGTCATGACTGTTTTATTCATCTCTGCTGCCTGACGCAACCCTCAAACTCACTGGCTATTGGGACAGTGGTAGGTGACACTCACTTTATGGCTAAGACAGGGTCACTCCAGAGCTTCCTGCATGCCCAGGTGGTTTGCAGATGCTAAACTGCTTGCTCTCTCTCTCTCTCTCTTCTCTCTCTCTTTCTCTCTCTCTCTCCCTTCTCCTCCCCATCTCCATCTCCCTCTTCCTGTCCCTGCATGGTCTTTGCCCTTTGCCCTTTTCCCCCATTGTCCCCAGGAGGTCCCTGTGGTCACCATACAAGGACCTGGTGCACTCTGGCCTCTGGGCATAGAAGTGCTTTTGTTTGATTATGAGTTTCTTTTTTCTTTTTCCCTTCCAGGGGATGCACATTCAACTGTGCTCAAGTTTTGCTCTTGCCTCAGCACTGAGGCATCACCTGGGATTCTAGGCGTCAAACCTGGGTCCACTTCATGTTGGCCAGGTGCAAGGTGAGCCCCCTCCCCTCGCCTGCCCCGGTGTATTTAGCTCCTGTTACCTAGGCGTGTGTGGCTGGAGTACAGTGTGGTACAACGTGCATCGTTTAATGTTTCTTTCACTGACTTCTCAGTTAGAAGCACTTGTTTTCATCTGCCGAGTCAAGTGCCTCATTTGTATTGCCAACAGGAAAGGCGCTCTGCAGTTTGCTGATTGTCTTTCTCTAGACAAAGCAGTAACTTTTCTCCTCTGATCAACCTTAGCAAGATAGAAGCTTGATTTCCTACTGGGGCCTGGCTTGCAGAGCCCCAACTATCTGTCACGCCAGTGCTGTCACAACGAGCTATCCAGAAGGAAACAGACATCTGCAGTGTTGTGTTCAGCAGAGACTGCACAGACGTCAAGTTCTGCAAGCCAGGGACTGGGGTGCAGAACTCTATGTCTGTCCCTTGACCCCAAGGAGCTTGAGCTGCTAGAAGTTGACATTCTCTTTCAGGGCTTTCTCTCTTTCTATATTATCAGTGGTTCAGTGGTTTCAGTTCTTGCTATCAGTTTAAAGACCACTTTGGTGGTTTAAAAAAGACCAAAGACCATTTTGGTGGTTTAAAAAAATGATGAGTTGATGACTTAGTTCCTTTAAATAATTTTCTGAGTTTATATAACTCAAGACCTTCATCAGCGTGAGGTTAAAGTGTATTATAAGAATTTGCCGCTAGTTTATTTGCATATTAAGTCTTAAGAAATGAACATTTACCAATGGGTTGAGTAGCGAGTTCCATTATTAGAATCAATTATATGACTTGCTTTTTCAAATATATTTATTTTCATGGACTCAATCACATCTTTGGAGAACTGAAATACCCATTCTTTTTACATGGCATAAAAGAAAATGTGAAATGAAACTTTGGAATAAACCAATGTTATACAATTCTATGGTAGAAATACACAAGGAACACAACGAAGATTCATTTTATTTGCTTATTTACACAGGTACCTTTAAAATAAAATATTGCTTGAAAATAAAATTTTCCTTTTGCAAATAGAGAACTACTAGGTTTTTTATTTTATTGGCAGCAGTTTGATTTTGCATAAGTTAGTATTTCCTGCTGTGTGAAACATTAATTCAGAAAGGTTGATTGACAGAAACTTAGATATTCAAAGGCCAAGTAGCACAGATAAGACTGGATTGCCTCCCTAACTTCCTAGTATTCAAATGGGGTATTTGATTCCCTCAAGAGGGTTTTAGCATCCCTGAATTTGCTAATTGCTCATCAGTTTCCTTAACCACATGGAAAGTGACAAGTGAGATTTTTTCAAAATAGACCTCCTCTACTTTAGAGGATATTCATTTACAAAGTATTAGGGCAGTAAAATATTACTCATTATGCTTTTGAAAATTAAACTGTGCCCAATAACATATTGCCAATATTTTTTGAATTAATGTATTTTAAGGCAATAAAATAGGAATCATCTTTTGTGGTCTTTTGTTTGTTTTGTTTTTGGCCATACCTGGCAATGTTCAGTTGGTATTCTTGTCTCTGCACTCGGGAATGACTCCTGGCAGTACTTGGGGTCCCATTTGGGATGCCAGGGATCGAACCCTTTTACTGTGTGAAAGTCAAATGCCCTACATGCTATGCACTATACTTGACCTTCCCCTCCCCCATCACATTTTCAATTACTCCTGTAATACCACCATTTGATTGACTAGTTCTACACTATATGGTAAGGAACTCAACAGTCCTCAGTTGTGTAAGCGTACATACTTGAAGCAAAGTTTCATTTCTGGACCCCTTTCTGGAAGTTCTAAACCCCTGGGATGTACTTATTGAGAAGAATGTTTTACATAAAGCCTAGAAAGCTGCCAACCAGACAGTCTCATGTGAAGGCATTCCAGCAGACAGTGGATTTGATCTTCAGAACAATAGAGATGGGGAAAAGGCCAATCTAGCAGATGTCCCTCATCTGTATGACCCACACATAAAATCAGCGAAAACAAATGTTTTGTATAGGCTTTCCTGGTTGAATGTACTATGTAGATGTTGTCACTTATATTGACTGGGAGGATCAGGTCCTGTTGGCACACCCCAACAGGGCAAGGCAAGTGAGAGCTTGCACCACTGACCTGAATCTGGCATTAAACCTCTTCACCGTTTGCTGATTTTATTGTTTCCATTCACTAAATAATAAGCCACAGTCATGAGTATTCCAGCTTTGAGTGCTGTGAGTCATTCTGGTGCAGGATTGAACACAAAGGTGGACTAATGAACCCAGTGAACTTCTTACAGCACTTAGAAGAATCTTATGCACTTCAGTTCAGATATGCATGAAATTATTGACTTGAGATCTTGTTGGTTGCCAAACTACAGGTCTTCCTTCCCCCATGGTTGCCAGTTCCTCACTTTCACTTTAAAACTATTGGGTATTAAAGGGATATATCCTAAATTTATTGGCATTTCTTACATAAGACTGTGATGTTACTCAGTACAAGCTGCATTCTTACCAAGAAGTCCTAGTAGAAACAATGTGTTTCCAAGTAGATTTTCTGAGGTTTTAAATTCAAATTATAAAACTCAGACTATTGTATAGCTTAATACACAATTTAAAATTCAACACAAGTTAAAACTAATGTAAATGTTAATATTTTATTGATGTACAAGTATAAATTTGTTAAATAATACAGTAATTTAACTAGACTGTATGCCAGGCTGTGGGGCGGGTGAGAGCCCTCCCCACCCCAAGGGACCCAGCCCTGGCAGCCTACCTCCACTACCCAACCACCACCACACTCCAGGCTGCTTTCCAGATGCTCAGGCCAAGCCTTGCGCATGAATGAAGTCCTTTAGAACCCAGATAATGCAGAACTTTCTGACCTTGAACTCTGGACTCAAGGGGACTCTGGAACAGAGCTCCTCTGCCTGCTTTCCCTAGTATCCGGTGATTCAGGGATCACACTCATAAACCACACCCTGCCAGCACCAGATAATCTCCTCATTGGCCACCCTCCAGAACTCAGGATGATCCTCCCAGATGGGAGTATAAAATGAGGCTCCCAGAACCATGCCACTGGACTCCGCGCCAGGCTATGGGGTGGGTGAAAGACCTCCCCACTCCAAGAGACCCAGCCCTGGCAGCTGACCTCCACTACCCAACCACCAACACGCCCCAAGCCTCATTCCTGAATTCTAAGACATTTTCCACAATTACTATACCATATCTGATGGGGTTCAGACAGTAGGTAACAAATCATAGAGAAAATATATAAACATATGCCTCTCAGAGAGCCCAGCAAGCTACTGAGAGTATCCTGCCCACACAGACAGAGACTGGCAACCCCCCCGTGGCGTATTCAATATGTCAAACAGTAACGACAACAGGTCTCATTCCCCTGACCCTGAAAAAGCTTCCAATCACTGGGAAAAGATGAGTAAGAGGCTGCTAAAATCTCAGGGATGGGAGGATTAGAGACATTACTGGCACCCGCTCGAGTAATTTGACCATCAAGGGAATGACAGTGATGATGATGATGAATACAATAATTAAAATCTGTGGTAAAAGGATAAACTAAAGAAAGACAGAGTGCTGAAAAATCAGCAAATAACTTTTGGGAAAATATAACTAATTATAAGTACAGGCATGTTATAAATATAAACATATTTATATTTGTTTAAACTTATTGCACATATATAGAATTTTAATACATACCCTTATATTACATATTAAAAGTTTATACATGTATTTGTGTGCATGAAAATATGTTCATATAAGATATCTCAGGTGCTGAGTCTGAGAGATAGTACAGCTGGTAAGGCACTTGCCTTGCACAAATCTAATCTGGGTCTGATCCCTGGCACCATAGATAGTCCCCTGGGTACTACCAGGAGTGAAAAACCAGGTGTGCGAGACCCAGAGCTGAGAACCAGGAGTAAACCCTGAGAACAGACAGGCCTGGTCCCTCAAAAATTGTTTAAATTAATATATTTTTATTTTGTACTTAACACTTATCTTCAGTACCAAACATTTTAATTGACAATTCCAACTTTTGACTATCACTATCACCATCACCCTGTTGTTCATCGATTTGCTCGAGCGGGTACCAATAATGTCTCCATTTGTCCCTGTCAAGTGCCAATGACATACTGGGGGCTCTTTCAGGGTCAGGGGAATGAGGGCCATCATTGTTATTGTTTTTGGCATATCGAGTGTGCCATGGGTAGCTTGCCAGGATCCTCTGTGTGGGTGGAGCTACTCTTGGTAGCCTGCAGGGCTCTCCCAGAGGGATGGAGGCTTTTGGGGCAGCCTCTAATCACCTTTACAGGTGTTCCCAGTCAGGCATATATGCGGGCATGATACTCTCAGTAGCCTGCCGGGTTCTCTGAGAGCGAGAACAAGAGAATAAGAGGAGCTTCCGGGAGCTTGGTTTTATAGTCTCTGAATCCTGGCCATTGATGGGGTTACATGGCAGTTGGTGGGTGTAACTATCTAGCTACTGGAAGATGGGAGATCTGGGTTGAGGAGGCCCAGTCCCGAACTGAGCAGGCTTGGACATCTCAGCTCTGGGTCTCGCACACCTGGGTTTCTCTGTCGGTTCTTTTATGCATGAGGCTAGCCCAAGCGTGTGGAGAGAGGTCTCAGCATGGCTGTGGCTGGGTCCTGGAGGTCTTCAGCTGTTGGGGCTCTGCTCGGGGCAGAGAGGGAAACTCAACCTGCCCTCCTCCAAGGGGCCCCGTTGAGAATAGCCAGGCGCAGGGGCAGAAGACTCTACGTTTTGACTGCTTTTGACTACTATCAATAAAACTACTATAAATACTTTTAGGAGTGGTTCTGTGTGGGCTTCATTTCCAAGGACTTTGAGACCTCATCCAGGGGTACGCTCCCAGGGTTATACAGTCTAGACAGAGCTGTAAGGATTGGCGTTCCTCCACAGGGATGTCTGTTTTCTGTATTTCATCAGTAAGGGATGAGAGTTCCTGATACTCTACATCCTTCACTGCTTTGGGTATTGACAGTCTTTCAAATTTTGATCATTATCTTAGGTACATAGTGAGATGGCTTTGTTGTCTTAATCTGCCTTCTGAAAACCAGTATGAAAAATGTTATGTGCTCATTTGATAGGTATGTATCTTCTTTCCTGAAGTGTATATTGTGGACCTCGGACAAGTTTTTTTTTTCCCCCTCAATATTGCCTATTAAGCAATATTTTGGAATGTTCATTGATTTAGTTTTAATCGCATCTTTAATCACATGTGACTTTTGCAAATATTTCCCCACAGTTTGTGGCTTTTCGTTTTATTTTCTTAACTTTCACATTTTAGAGCAGAAGGTAACACCTTTTAGGAAAGTCGCTTTACCAGTTATTCATTTCATTGATGCTGCTCTTATCATTGTACTGAGAAACTATTCATTGCTCTACCCACTTGTCAGTGTTTTCTTCCAGAAGCTGTTTTCTGCTTTGTTTCTGCTTTTGGTTTTTCACTTTCTAGCCATCTCTGGCAGTGTAGAGGGCTAACTCCTGACTCTGAGTTCAAGGATCTCTTGGGATGGTGCTCAGGGGACAATTTGTTGTGAAGGGATTGAAACCCACTGTGTCTCATACACACCACGTACCTTACCCAAGTTACTATTTCCCCAGCCCAAGAAGGTTTGTACTATTCCATTTTAAGCTACCGAGAGTATCTCGCTCACACGGCAGAGCCTGGCAAACCACCCGTGACGTATTCGATATGCCAAACACAGTAACAACAAAATCTCCAATGGAGACGTTACTGGGCACGCTGGAGCAAATCGATGAACAACGGGAGGGTCTTTACCTCAAGCAAATAATGTTTAGAGATCTGCATTTATTCATTTTTATGAAAGTTACTAGGTCCAGATTATTTTTAGGTATTTTCTCACACCATTTGTTTGAAAGGCTGACTCTGTTCCATTAGATGGAATAACTATACATCCGAGCCTATTGTTGGCATCTTTATTGTGTTCCATTACTACGTATCTATTCTTTCAACGGGCTGGAGCAATAGCACAGCGGGTAGGGCCTTTGCCTTGCATGCAGCCGACCTGAATTTGATTCCTTCGTCCATTTCAGAGAGCCCGGCAAGCTACCGAGAGTGTTTAGCCTGCATGGCAAAGTCTGGCAAACTACCTGTGACGTATTCATTATGCCAAAAACAGTAACAAGAATTCTCACAATGGAAACGTTACTGGTGCCTACTCGAGAAAATCAATGAACAATGGGAGGACAGTGCTACAGTACTACATTCTTTTAACAGTACTGCGCTGTTTTTATTATTATAGTTTCATGATAAATCTTTAAGTGATATAGTGCCATTCATCCAAATATTTATTTTCATTCTGTATTTTGTTGTCTAGTCTAGATCTTTTGCTTTCTAGATAAATCTTGGAATCAGTTATCACCACACTCAAAGCAACTGTCTCAATTGATATTGTTTTAAATATATAGATCAAAGTAGTCACTGTCACTGTCCTCCTGTTGTTCATCGATTTGCTCGAGCGGGCGCAGTAACGTCTCCATCATGAGACTTGTTGTTACTGTGTTTGGCATATCGAATATGTCTCAGGTAGCTTGCCAGACTCTGCAAGTGTGGGTGCGATGTTCTCAGTAGCTTGCTGGGCTCTCCGAGAGGGGTGGAGGAATCGAACCCGGGTCAGCCGAGTTGGCCGCATGCAAGGCAAATATCCTACCCATTGTGCTATCGCTCCACAGCCAGTCCCAATAAATCACTTACAATAATACATACAGTTTCAATTATTGATTTAAAAAATTGCCATCTTTTACTGTAGTAATAATAAACATTTTGATATATTGTCCTATCTATAAGCAAGATTATCTCCATTTCTTTTTTTTTTCATTTTGTTCATCTCTATGTCCTTATTTTATATAGGTCTTGTGTATATTTTGTTAGGGAACTAGGGCAATGGCTGATTTAATTATATTGTATTTAATGTCACATTCCATATGCTCATTCTTAGAATACTGAGACATAATTGACCTTGCATATTAACCTTGCATTTTACAACTCTGATATAAATACTAATCATTTAAGAGTTCTAAGAGTGTTTTGATCTTTTTTTATTTAGTATTTTTAATGATCCAAGTGGTCTTTAATCCCATCAGGTTTTTAGCTCTCAAAGTTGCACAAATATAAACATGTTACATACACACACAGAACCAACCTGAACATTTATCACATAATAAAAATAATGACTAAATCTGGAAAGCTTAAAATGGACAGATAGGTGTAATTACCATGTTTTTTTAAAAATTTTTGGGTGACACCAGGATGTTCTAAGAGTAAGGATGTAAGGAAATCCATTTTAACATCTATCTTTATATGTTTCTTTGCTGTTTAGGCATGTTTAAATGATGATGCTACTTATTTATGCATTTTTTATATTTAACTGAAATAAAATGTATGTATTTTTTAATTTCTTCTTGCTCTGTACTCAGGATAGCTCTGGCATTGCTTGGCGGACTGTATGGGATGCTGGGTACCAAACCAAGGTTGGCTACATTCCAGATAAGTGCCCCCTACGCTTGTCCAGTGCCTTGCATTTCTTGACTAATCCGACCAGTGCATTCTTCTATTATGCCCTGTCAATTGATGAGAAATTCGAAGCCAGTTGACATCAACGAACTTTGGCTAAAGTCATGATTAAAGTCCTGCCCAGGAATTTAGGAGCTAAAGCCTCATGAAAGTGATGGTGATGACCTCATTCTTAGCTAAACTTCCCTGGGCCTTCGGGAAGGTGATGTGCATTGTGGTTCCCGAGCTTCCCTGCTCAGATGCAGGTTCCCACTGTAGTTGTCGCTAATCTATGCTCAATGCAGAGCAACTTGGCTTTAAATCTCACATTGTTTTGCTGTGCCCTTGTCTGTAGACAGCTAGTTCCACAGAGACAGAAAGGAGGTAGCCAATTCTCCCTTCTGAGAGGGTTTAGTAGGAACACCCAGAACCAACATTATTGAGATTCTTTTGATTACCAGCTTTTAATTATTAGAAAACTCAGAAGAACAATTTCCATCTGGCCACCAGTATTCACCCCTGACCCTGATTTCATCTTTGCCTTCATTGAGGCATAAATGAAAATTAACTCTCATGACCTTCACCCAAGGAATTGATGTGAAAGAGTCACGAACGGGATGAAGCTTGTCATCACACTACACGGTGTGAGCCCTGCGTTGCAGAGACTAGCCAACGCCCTCATGGGTGTCAGTGCCTCAGTTCACTACCTGATAAAATCCCACACCAAACTAACCTGTTTATCCCTGTGGATCCAGACACTCACACTTGGGGCACGGACCTAAAAAGTCATTTTTGTGCTCTACACACACACAATCTCCAAGTGGTCAATCATAAGCATCCTGAGAATCCCCTGAGTTCATTCCCATATCTAGAATGCTGACAGGCTAACCCAGGCTGTTCTCTCTGTACTCACACAGTCAGTCATTCCCCAGATGCCCCTTCTCCAAGGACTCTGCCCCTTGATGCCTAGAGCTAGCCCTGCCCCTCTCTTCTCGGGATTGGCTTAAAATACTTTATATGCATTGCACTCTGCACAATTGGCTCAGGACGTTTTAGGTACAACTCACTCTCTTCCCAGAATGAACTACAGAACTTCTGCTCACCCACTTCCCATAACCCACAGAAAGTAGAACTTCTTAAGTACTGCAGAGAAGTTCAAAAATTTTCCCAAGATACTGGCCAGATCTCTCTCCAGAGTCACCTGCACCGTTTTCCCTCTTTTAATTAACTTTGCTTTATCCTAGACCTTACTTAATTCTTTCACCACTCTACTCCTCACTGCGTCTGCCTTGAAGATCCTGCCTCTTTTCAGGTCTCGCTTGAGGCGGATTGTTTCCCTGCTCTCCCACCACCATGAGTAAGATCTTCCCCGCTCATGTTCCATGGCTCAGAGAAAGGTCCCCATCTGCACAGATTCAGCAGATTGTGTCTAGCTGCCTTGGCAAAGCAGTGCTAGCCCGAAACAAACTCAACTGCCCTTATTATAACTTGGAGCCACCTGCCCCACCAATTAACACTTCATGGATAAGATCTTGTGTTTAAACTCAGAGTCATCCTCCTGTGGTGACGTGGGTTCCGGGGAGTCCCTGCTGCAGTCCTGGTGGATAGACATTCCCTGGTCAGCCATATAAGAGGCAGACAGATCACCAGACAATGATCAAGAACCTTTATTCCCAGTTTCACAGACTGGATATAGGGGACAGCAGTGATAGAGAACAGGGAGAGGGTAATACACTGGGACACAATGCAGGGCACATGTAGCACAGAGGAGTTTAACACAGGCAGGGGAATTGTGAGCATCCCTTGGGAGTCCATGAGCCATGGGAGCACTGCTGTGGGTGAGGCAAAAGGTGGCAGGTACCTCAATGAACAGAACTGCTTAGCAAAGGGAACTGACTTGAACCAGGCTCCTAATAGAGGAGCAATGATCACACAATGTGGGGGGGGAGGGGGTTGACACCGTTCTTTGCCGCCGAGGCAATGTCTCCAGAGCCCTTTCACCTCTAGGAGAACCCCCGTGTGTAACCAAAGGGGCAGCATCACCCAGATGGATTGGCGTCAGTACCAGAGCAGCAGCCAACACACCAGGTCTTCTCATCTTCCGGTACTGTGCTTCAGCTGATGTAGGTACTTTTCAAAAGTACCTAATCATTGATTGAATAAATAAAAGAATGAAATACTGAGGATGAAATATACTGTTCAATAGGAAAAGACCATAGCTCATTGTTTTTATTTGAGGGGAGTGTCGATCGGAACACACCCAATGGGCTTCTGGCTTCTGGTTCTGTGCTCAAGGGTTATTCCTGGTATATTTAATCTACAGGACAGCCAGGGAGGCCCCAGTGGCTATCACCCTGGCCGCCCAGGTTGGGTGGTCTTGGGTCACTCGCCCAGCCAGGAAGGCCCAGGCCATGGGGCAGATGAAGCAGGGAACAAGAACCAAGCCGGTTGATGATCAGTTGCCATTTATTCCATTCTCCTCATGCAGTGGTTCCAGTCCCTCTGAGCCCCCCATTCTAGTCTCACACTGCCCCTCATTCCTGTCTCCTGCTGTCTTTCCCACTTGTCTCTTGGGCTCCCTCTGGTTGTCCTGCTATCTCTCTCCTCTCTCTCCAACTCTTGTCTCTCCACCCCCACCCAGCACTCTGGGAAGATGCTCCATCCAGTCTGGTAGCAAAATCAACATAAGAAAGCCCTTCCTGACTGCCCATCAGACACAGTAAGAGATATATTGAGCTTGTAGGGTGGCTCTCCCAGGAACATCTTGCCACAGACTCAGACTACAGTGCTTAGACCAGATTAATCTTTCCTAACCCTAGCAGGGTTCGAATCTAGTTATTAGTCTTTTGGTTCATGACAGAATTCGTCCATGACCATGCTCTTAACTTATATTGAAGCATTATGTCACTTTCGCCAGGCCCATTTTGATGCCAGAGTAGCACATAGCTGACCACTTGCCCTGGGTCCATCCAGTTCCTCGTCGGGACCCTGCTTTTGGGGTGCTAGGAAGTTAGGGCAACTGAGCCTTCAGTTGAGAGAACAGACATCTAGGAGGAAAATATCATTGAGAGTCAATTAACTCCCAAGTTACAAAAGCATAGAAAGCATAGCATTAACTGTGTTTTTGTACCCATACTAAAAAGGACATTGCTCTGAATTAACTAAGCAAGGGCTTAAGAAGAAGAGAAAAACAATGTTTACAAGTCAACAGAGCACAAAGAAAGAAGTTACAAATAAACACAGAGGACTGAGAGCACTGTGATGGGAGCAACCCAATAAACCGAAGCTCCCTGCGGCAAGGCAGAAAGGACAAACCAATGTTATCCTACATCAGTGGTGCTCAGGAGACCATATATAATCCTCAGAGTCAAACAGGGCTTGTCTGCATGCAAAGCATGTCTCTGGCTCCAGAAGACAGAGTTTGAAGATATCACCAAAGATTTCCTTTAAGGGGCTGGAACTATAGTAGAGCGGGTAGGGCCTTTGCCTTGTCTGCGGGTTTGATCCCTGGCAACCCATATGGTCCCCATAGCACCACCAGGAGTAGACCCTGAGCTTCGCTGGGTGCGACCCAAAAAGCGGAGGGAAAAAAAAGATTTCCTTTAAGAAAATAACGTCAGTGAAATTTTCCTTTGCCTACATGTGTGTCTATGCATGTGTTTGTGTGTGTGTGTCTGTGTGTGTCTGCGTATGGTTCTTAATGGAATGCAGGATGCTTGATCAATGCTCCTTGTGGCTTTGGTGACTGCAGATCTTTCTATTCAGGGGAGCTCAGTTAGACTAATCTTCCCCCTGAATTTCAATGTGGATCCCTCCTTTAGGTATTGTAAGTGAGGTTAATGAAACGTTAACTTCCAATCCTAGTTGGGACCATTTATATGCTAATTATTAAGCAAAGACAGTCTAAGAAACAAACATGCAAGTGCACTCAAGGCACTTTTCAAAAACATTGTCCTTATGGTCACTGCTGTTTCTTAACTCATCTCGGATGACTTTTATCCAGTTCTTCCCTGGGCTAATTTTCTCAACTTAGAAGACACTGGGAAGAAAGTAGGTTTTTTTTTCACTTTCTTTCTCTTTGACTTTATATACCATTTTCTTCTGAAATGCAAACATTTTAATTGTTCCACTTAAACAGAGGGGGAATACATAGTGGCTAATGTGCTAAGTATCGGTCACTTAAATAATATTGGGGAAATGAATACTCTGGTCCCCTGACTCAGGTATTACTCATTATCTTAGTCTTGTGACTCTTAGTTCTGGGACTGAAGAATATGGTCCTGGGGGACTCCAGGGATGTTAAAGCCAGGGCTCTGGGGATTAGGTGTGGTAGGTCAATGGGGAGAAATGGAGCTGCAGGTGAGGGGAAACTGTGGGCGCCCCTCTTGTTGGCCAGGGGAAACTGAAGCTTCCTCTTTTATCCACTTTCCTTAGGAGTTCAGAGGTGAGCAATACTCTTTTTTTGTCTATAGCAGATGGGTTAAGCCTTTTCACCTTAAAACACGGGGGTCATTGATATGCTAAGAACTCCAACTTCCTCCTATTTATTGCACAGGGATCATGTAACTGGATCTCAGGCAAACTCTACTTTAATGTGGGCAATAAGCCAGACAGTAGAAGATAGAAATGGGCGATTCCTATAGGAAGTGCTTGTATAATATACTTTGCTCTTAGAAATATATTCAGTACTTGAGAAATTGGTTGATGGCACAGTTCAGTGAGATGGTTAGTGACCTCCCCCATGCAACCCAGGTATGACACTACTACCCCAATCCCTCAGTGCCCGGCCCAGATTATGATGTCCAGGTCTGCCCCTGCACTTTCTGCTCATCTTCATTGCGTGACACGCTGTCCGCTGTCCAGTGTACACATTCTTAGTCTGGAATATGCCACCGGACCCCTGTTGCCATGTCCACTTACTAGGACTTCTGCTTTGTAACCCGTCCATGGGCATCTTTAGGACTCTACACCCATGCTTGTTCGAAAGGAGCAGTGTGTCTCTTGGTTTTTCTTGGTTAGCAATCACATGTCACAGTCAGAGACTTGCTGTTTTGCCATCTGTCTGATCCTAGGTGAGGGCACAGAGTGTTGCCTGGCTGGTGTGTGGGGGGTAAGAGGAAGGGTCTCCTTTCACCTCCTATGTACCCCACCCCCAGCCATCCCATTATCTATTTTAACTCCACATCAAGGGCTGGAGCGATAGCACAGTGGTAGGGCATTTGCCTTGCAAGCAGCCAACTTGGCAGACCTGAGTTCAATTTCTCCATCCCTCTTGGAGAGCCCGGCAAGCTACTGAGAGTATCTTGCCCGCATGGCAAAGCCTGGCAAGCTACCTGTGACATATTCAATATGCCAAACACAGTAACAACAAGTCTCGCAACGGAGACGTTACTGGGCCCACTCAAGCAAATCGATGAACAATGGGAGGACAGTGCTACAGTGCTATCATTTTGGTGAGTGAGATTTTAAACCGTCAGTTAATGATCTCGTTCCCAAGACTCTCAGCCCACCACCCTCCCCTGATGACAGATGCATCTTTCCAGTGCCTGGCCTGTTCCCACTCCATCTTTGCTCTTTCCTTTCTCTTTTCCAGACACAAACACAGCTGCCCAATAGCAGGTGCTGTTGAGAAAGACTGCAGAATGGGCACATTTGAACTGGAGGACCAGGGATACAGGCCACTTGTAAATATACAGCACCATGAAGAGTTGAAAACTGTTTTAGGAGGTCTTGGGAAATGTGGTTCATTGGGAGAGAGAGAAGGAAAGAAAATAGCTGTACAAGAGGAAACGAGAAGCAAAGAGCTGTAATCTGCTTTGAATTCAAATGCTTTTTTTCCCCCCTTTACAATGTTTTAAGCATTCATTGTTGTACACATATTTAATGTACTATCCACTGGGTATAACAAGATTAAACCTACATTTATTGAATATCTAATGTGGTCGACATGGGTGGAAATATAGAAGCAATAGAGGCACTCCTGCCTGTCCTGGATTTGCTGTCTATTGACTGAAATAAACAAATAAAATTTCGACTCTACTGGTTGGGCATAAATAATTAAAATTCTGCCCAACTAGGAAACTATAAAAGAAAGCAAGCAAGGAAGCAAAAAAGAAAGCGTTTTCAGTATTTAGGCAGCATAAAAGCAGGAGGAGGTAGAACCACACACAGGCACAGGAGAGAGAGAAAAGTATCTCGCCATCTGACAGCTGAGCAGAGACAGCCTTTTCCCAGCCACGACTGGGAACTGATGCAAGATTGTGAAGAATGTGTGACTGTCACTTTGTTCAGCCTGTAGAAGCAGCTGTGGGCAGTGGTCCGTTCTGTGGAGAGCTTTTCCACTTATCCATAGAGAGGAGAAGTAATTATTCTGAACTGTGAAAAGCCTGCCATGACCCCACCCATCTATGGTTCACCTCTGGCCAGTACTAGCCTAGAGAGAGCCACAAGAGTTCCCAGAGGAGAGCTCTGCATCCTTCCAAGAGGAGCTCTGTTGCTTGAGGAAAGCTTGAGATAAGATAACCCTCTTATCTTTCAATTTGCATCTCCTTAGACCAAGACTGTTTATTTCCTTACCCCTTACAAGTCTTAGAAGTCCAAATGCATATTTTTCTTGTTCAGCCAAGGGCATAAGAAGTTGCCATCAGCCCATTAAAAAAATAAATGCTTCATCTCCTTCTATAACTTCAAAGGCCAAAGTTTTCATTATTGAGAATTCCCCACTGAGTATCTTGCCCGCACGGCAGAACCTGGCAAGCTACCCGTGATGTATTCAATATGCCAAACACAGTAACAACAAGTCTCACGATGGAGACGTTACTGGTCCCGCTCGAGCAAATTGATGAACAATGGGAGGACCGTGACCGTGATTTCCCTACTGCCAAAGACTTGTTATCCAGGATCTGTTAGCTTCTTCCACCGGCAGGCCTAGATTTTAAGCTCCTGAAAAATAAACTTTTTTTGGTCATCCAAGAAATGATGAAAAAGCCCAATAGAGCCAGGCCTGTCCCTTATTTGTCCCCTATAATCACTGTATCCCCATGGAAAGGACTTTCCAGAACCGTCTTCACTCATGGTTCCTGCTCCATTCTCGTGGTAGCTGGGATCACCTTCTGTGGTATCTGGAGGGAAACATTGTCCGCCTATAGGACATCAGAAAGTTCTGGAACTTGGAGCAGGGGTTGTGCAATCCCACTGGAGTAGTTTGAGAGAAAAACAGTGTCCTTGGAGTTTGCATTTGAAGATTAGAGAGTTCCCAGGCTTTTGGACAATATATTCCTAAACCATCAACTCCATAGGATGCTGGTTTAGATTTTAAAAACCTTTATATACATTACAAAGAGACTGAGGGGTTTAAAAAAATTACAAGGTTCTGAAACAAATGGCCCAAATAAAAGGTAGAATTAGAAATATCTTACTTTCAAGAAAAATAACAAGTTTTTGCCCATTTTACTAGATACTTATCTATATAATCTTTCCTTTTTTCACTATAAAATAATGGCACTAAAGGTTTCTAATTTCATTGCTGCATTTACCATTTTCTGGGCGTGATGTTGCTCTCTAAAGATTAAACAGCATTATACTAACATTGATCCAAAGCAATTGTCTGGTTCTAATAAAATAACAAACAAACTCACTATTTTCTTTTAAAGTCTGTGCATTATTTTCTCTATTCAACCTTTAAATAGCATGTCCTCATGGCAGATTGTTAAATCACACCCTTAGTAGCAAAGCTTAAAACAACAACAAAAAAGTCATACATTCATTTTTATACATAGTAGTGCTATATTTTCTTTAAATTTTCTAACAAATGATTTGTTTGCTCTATCCTTGTGAAATCATCCAACCCTAGTCTAAAATGGAACATTTCATCAGAGACTGATGACCTAAAAATTGAGTTAAGACTTGCTTCTAAGGCCCAGTGAATTTCAGTTTTTTGGAGAGCGTGGCGCACCTGGCAGTTATCAGGAGTTTCTCCTTGCTCTGTGCTCAGGGATCAGTCCTGGTGGGGTCGGGGAAAACTTTGCTTTTGTTTTATTTCCCTAAATGGTTGACTGCAATGCACCAGGTGCCAACAACCATAATCCAGCATCGAGTCTTATAAGGTATCTGATACCCTTAAAGAAAGTCTGGTGTTTTGGACACATGCCTTAGATAAAAAGACATCCCATGGGTTACATTTCTTTGGCCACAATATCTAATCAATAGTCCTGTTATCTATCCAAACAACTAAATTAACATGCTACTAGTTACTCACTTTTGTTCTCTCACTAATTTCACAAGTTAAAGACTTGGAGCATGGCAAAGGAAAGCAAGTGGCTTTTTATCTGCCTTTTTGGTCCCTACATGTAAATTCTGTAGATGAGTAATAAGATTTCTTTTCCTATCTCTTTCTGTAGTGGACCAAAAAAAAAAAAGATTTTACGTAAAATTTGAGTACCTAGATGCATGTTAGTGACCTTCATATTCTTATGTTTAAAAAAAATTCCTAATGAAGTTGGTCCCAATTTCTCTGTCATCAATCACATCAGGGTGGTCCATTTATAAAGACAAGATGCTGCTATTATTAGGACTGGGACTTTGGACTAATTAGAAATAAAATAATGGGAAACTTGACTCGAACAGAGAGAAAAGGAACGTGACAAATGGCACCTGTAGCTTTCAGTGAAATGGGTGGCCAGGTACTGTGACTAGGTCAGCAGGTGATCGGGAGAGCTGTGACGTCACTGAGACACTTCATCCAGCAAAGTTCATAACTGGATATTAATTCTGGAAAACGTGAATTGCAAATCCAAGTTTTTCCAGAAGCAGACGTGCCCTGACCAATAAATATCTCTAGGAAATTGTAGCTAGTTTCATTTTTATTGTGTTTTATTTTATTTTGATTCCACTGTTCAGGAGTAGCAACACTTGAAGTGTCTACCATGGTGCGAGGATGCCTCTCCTGTCTCTCTACATATTTTTTCAGTACCTGGGGCTCCATGCAGGGACCTTACCCAGGGAATATGAGTGTTTGGCTGCAGAGCTGCATGCCTGCCCTCCTTCCTCCCCTGCCATGTGTCCTTTTTCCAGTCTATGCAGGCATTGTGGTTAGAAGGAGTGTCTTCTGCTCCCAGCTTCCTCAGCCTCTAGTCTTCAGCATTTCTAAGGTAAAGGATTCTCCCTTTTATTGGGCGTGGGGTTTTAGGACTCCCAAGCATTGCTCAGTGGACCCAGAGGCCAAAAGGCTACAACCCACCTGGAAAGGGGGTTTGTGCTGGTGCTGGGGTTTGGACTGGGGTCCTGGGTATGTGAAGCTTGCATCCCTGACTCGTCAGCTAACCCCAAGGGACGTCCTTTCAGCTAGGATTTGACTATAATAGAATCCAGTTAAATCAGATACAGCACCTGGCCTTAGACCTAAATCCACGAAGGAGACGCAAACAAATCTGGTTTATGAGCCATGTTTGCTCACTGGAACCCCTTTTGTTTTAAACAAAGTGAGTGTTAATGCCACGGGCACTCTTGACTGTGGGTTTCAGAATCAGAGCCAAGGAAGTTTTTGACTGTTGACTTGTTTACTCTGTTTTCTAGACAACTCCTTATTAAAGGAATCTGTGAACATTATCATGTTGTTGGATGACAGTAAAAAAAAATATGCCGGCCTCTGATTCAAAGGTGCTTTTAACCCCAGACACAGAGTTAGTCTTATTGCAAGAGTGATACTGGCAGGGGCAGGAAATGCTTTCCTGGAGGAAGAAGCATTCCTGCCCAAAATGGGAGCTGGCATCTGGGCTTAGATAGGTCCTAACCTTTCCCATTTCCTGCAGAAATAGTAGCCCACAGAACACCTAGTCAAAAGGGCCTGCACCCAGCTGTGCTTTACAGACTTCACAGCAGGGAGTCTTATCCATGAAGATGTAGCAGTAACAGCCCAACTCACTTTATGTTCAGGCCAGGGACTCTTCTAGTTTGCAGTGACCTAGTAGTCACCATGACAGTTCCGAGTTGACTGGAAAAGGCTAAGAAAAAGGTGGAAGCTGAATTCCAGGGAAAGGAGTTGAGATTTCCAAGAAAGACCTCCTATAACCCATACTTTAAATCACCATCTCTGCCCTTTTAGTAAGAACGGAATAAAACCAGCATCCCATATCAGAGATTTTTCTCCCGCTTCCCACTCCACTGGTGATGGAGTGTATCCTCCTTCTTCCTTTCATAAACTCATTTGATGTCCAAAGATGGTGAAGGTGCTCATTAATTCTATTGTGATTTGCCCCAAGAGTACGTTCCTGCGCTAACATCCTAACATTACCATTACGTAAATGTTTTAATTATTTTTTTTGGAGAGGAAAATGGTTTGGTGATAAATTTTGTTTAACTGAACCAGAAATAAATAAACACTATTCTTTTACAGACCTTCGTTTTATGAACTCCAACTCCCCCAGTTCCTGAAACTGTTAGTTCAGGAAAATGTTCTGTACTTATCATAGGAGCAGCCGTTACAGCATGCTGGTGACAAATTTCATATATTTTAAAATGTGCTTTTAGGGGCTGGAGCAATAGCACAATGGGTAGGGCGTTTGCCTTGTACGTGGCCGACCCAAGTTCGATTCCCAGCATCTTACATGGTCCCCTGAGCACCGCTAAGGATAAATCCTGAGCGCAGAGTCAGGAGTAACCCCTGTGCATTGCCGGGTGTGACCTAAAAAGAAAAAAAAATAATAAAATGTGTTTTTAATACTATATCTTTTGGGGAGGATAATAAAATGAACTATCTTTGTTATTTAAAAAACAAATAAACAACAGGTGCTTTTCTGCCCATAAAGTCTCTTTCTTTCCTCCAAAGAAAGACAGAGAGAGAAAGAGAGAAAGAGGGAAAGGAATGAAAGGCACAGTATAGGAAATAATCCAAAAAACTTCGAGATAGGAACTCTCCCTTTCATGCAGCAAGACAGATAGAGCCCATTACTTGCCAGTCCTGAAGATAAACAATAACTAGTTCTCACCAAGGAGACCTGTTATCACCATTCTTCACACACTGCTCACTTGAATTCACTTGGCACTCAGGATGGTCATCTCTGTGAAGTAAGTGACTTTGGCCAAAGGAAACATAGACTTTGGGCATCTTTATGGACAAGATTGTATTTCCCATCTTGTACCCGAGCATCTAAGGAACTGAAGCATCTCCTTTGTCATAGAAACTTGAAAGATAGAAACACATTTTTCTTGAAAATTATCTTTTGAAATAATAGTCTCCCAGTGTTTGAGAAAGACCTTCCTATGGAACTTCCTCAATGATAGCAAAAACGGTATTTAGCTAGAGTAGAAGGCAAGCTAGGAAAATAAGTGATGTAGGGAGACAGAAAAACTAATGGAATCAATGGGAATTGGGATCTCAAAGGTCAAGAATTGAGAAGCTAGAACAAAGTTATGTTTTCTGTTATAAGAAAAACATACTTGTTTCGTGTACCCTTGAAGCTGCATGTCTAGTTCTATTGTATCTTAGTGATGGAACGAGTACTGTTTCTATTTACGTTAGAAACCTATATACACATTTAATGCAAACTTTTCAATATTCTACTAAATTATAACATTTAAGTTTTCACTGAGATCTATAATTTTACTTATATAGTGTTTCCATTTTCAATGTCAAAATTTAGCACTCTTTACATTTCTTATATTTTTTAATGAATCTTGACATTTAATTTTTATCCTTTTTGCAGAAATACCCGGTAATATATCTCTGCTTATTTCACTGCTTAAAAGTTAATTTTAGTTTAATTTGACAAAAAACATATGCGTGCCCATAAGCATGTAGGTTTTATTGGTTTGCCAGACACCAACTCATTTTTCTCTTAAACATAGCTGTCGATAAAGAAAGCATATTATGGACAGGCATAGCCATAGAATTATTCATTAATTGTAAAGGGTTATTGAATTGCTTTATGCGTCATTTGAAGGGGTTGGAAAGACAGGAGATATCCCTGAATACTTGGGAAAAGTTCAGATAATTCTTTGTCTTTGAAGAAAATGGCTTTCTAATAGGTAGAAAATGAATACTTGAGTCAGGGTGAGATGTGGTTGTTTCTATAGGTCTAATCCATTGTGAAAACCTGTCAGAGAACTTTCAATGATTTCGGTAAAATATCAGATAATTTCAACCTCTAATAGTGAATGGGAAATTTTTGATAGATAGGTAATAGAGAGAATGGAAAGATGATTGAATCAGAATGTATAAGTAGACATCTCAGTAGAGTGCAAAGCACAGTCAAGAATTGGATCCATAGACTCAGATTGGATCTGATCAGACAGCTGTGTGATTTGCATCCAGATAGCATCTTATAGACTAGAGGTGTAAAAGAGCGGAAAAAATGAGGGGCAATCCTTTGAGTACGAGTAATATACTTAGGAATGACAAAAATAAATAAATAAAAGGGCAGTAGACCAGGGAAAACTAGCAAGAATAGGCGTCAAGTGGTGCTCTCTTTATGAGAGCACATAAATTCCCAAATAGAAATAGACTGTGATAAATTACATAGAAGAAAGAAAGGGTCTCAATTTTAGGATAAAAAAAGAGAGTAAGGCAGCATCTGGAAGAGAAAATTAGGAAAATAGGTGACAACTGTTCAGAGTGGAAGGTTTGATTTTAAGTTCTTGCAAAAAGGGTTAGTTGTGAAGGTGCCAAGTTTCAGGTTGTTGCCATGGTTACAGATGCCCCAGAAGGTGTACACAGAATCCGCATATGAGAATATTGCTGAATAGCAGTATGTATTTATTGGCAGATTATAATGTTCCTGCTCAATAAAATAATATTCAAAGTTAAGTGACTAAGCCTCCAACATTTTAAATATATATATTTGTATTTCTAGGTAGCACTGTAGCACTCTCCTCCTATTGTTCATTGATTCGCTCGAGTGTGAATATATATATACGTATATATATAGGCATATATATACATATATATAAAACATCCATTTGAAGTTTACTTTCAACTATTTGCTCATATTTTCTAAAATTTGATATTGATGTTCCTAAATATTATTTCTTCTTAAATACTAATAGTAACAAATTTTCATTGTATTTGTTAAACTTTCATATTACCATAGTTAGTGAGTAAAATAACTAAAGCCTATTATTAAATCTTCAAAGTGTCTAATTATATGAAAAATTCATTTCACTAATCAGAATATATACATGCAAATGAAAATACTAATCTTGAGATTATTCAGCCATCTTCTAGAAAAAATAGGGAAAAGACTTAAGTTATGTCTAATTTAAACTTTTAAACTAAAATTCATTTATTTAGAGCAAGCAGAAAAACATTGAGGGTAGAGGAAGAAGAGAGGAAGATGTATTCAGGAGACAGCAGGGTCTGTGGGTCTTCTCCAGAATGGAAAATGTCTAATCCAAATTTCTAATCAGACAGTTAAAAAGTGGTACCTACTTCTAGTCTTTTTACCTATCTTTACAATATAAGTCTCAATTTTAACTTTTTGTATGTGTCTGTGCTGGGTTGTCAATTTGACTCTACTGAAAAATGTTGATTTGTCTCAAACCCTTTCTACTGAAGCTTAGGAAATCACTTTCACTCTAAATTACTGACATTCATTTATTCAAAAGCGGATACCAGTAAGAAATGGAGTGCTTTGGTGCTTTCATATCCCCTTAGTCACCTGTCACCCCAACTAAAAAAATATATTTAACAGAATAAAAAGTGGTCTTACAATTATCCCGAGGGTTTAAAAATATTAGATTAACTTTTCTCACTCTTGATCATACAGATTAAGCTAATGGCATACTATGTTGATTGCTAATAAAGTCATTTAATATTCTACACATCTGCATATTTATCCCTTCTAAGTGCAGGCTTGCAATCAGCGCTGGCCCCATGATATCTCTCCTGTGGAGCCTGGCAAGATAATATAATGCCTGATGAGCATCAGGCACTCTCCAACCAAGAGGCAGTCAGCTTCCAATTTGGATCCACAGGAAATGAACTCAGCCCGCTGTCCTGGGCTGAGGAGTCAGGGCAGAGAAGCCCACCCCCTGGGTCAGGCAAAACCACTCTGATCCAGTCATTCCCAGAGATCTGCACACTTTTCAAAAGATTTGCAAAAGACAAAAGCTTCTTACGCCTTCATTAATAATATAGACTTAGCATCAAAACATTTTTTTTCCAGTGGAATAGTCTTGTAACTAAAAAGGTGGAACTCTAATAGGGGTTGTGGTAGTCATGATAAAGCACGGCAGTGAGCAGCTATCCCCAGAGAACTGCAGCTCAGAGAACAGTCATGGCGGGTGCTGATGCTTCGAAGAGGGCCCTGGTCCAGGTTGTCATTAGCACTAACGGAGTTCCATTCCTGCCCATATTTTACTATTGATAATGCAGGCCACTGTAATAAGACCAGGCTATATTTGCTTTTCTATTACTAAGCCAAGAATAAAAAGCTAAGTGAGCACTTTAGAGAAAGTTGAGAGTCCAGTGTGACTGGCTCATCACCCTCCCGGTACTTGGTTGTAATTACCTGTCTAAGTACTTTCGTGGAGGCTAAGAAGCAAAGCAACTGTTCTCCGTTCTCTCTCTTGACACCAAGATTGGGGCCAGGTGTATTTTAGACAGTCTAAATATATGTTAAGAAAATAACGAATAGCACATTATAACTTCTTCAGTTGCACTTTCCTTTAGCGTTAAACACATCATATATGCCTTATCTAAAAATATGCATGTAACTTGCAAAAGCTTATGCAGAAGTGGCTTTTTCTTTCATGAAAACACATGCCCTAATATACTCACTCTTTATCAGGTGCCTACTATGTGCCTTCCACTTGAGATACGTTAATGGAAAGTTTTTACAGAAATGTTGATGTCATAGAACTTAGGTTCTCATGGCAAGTGAAGATTCAAAACAAAATTGACAAGTAAGGTTTCATTCTATTAGGAGATTATGAAGTTAGGCTCATGGTATATTTGCTTTGGGTCATATCCAGTGGGACTCAGAGCTTTGTCCTGACTCTGCTCAGAGATCATTCCTGGCAATATTCAGGAAACCATATAGGGTATTGGGGATCTAGCCTGGGTTGACCAAGTGCAAATCAAGAGATCTACCTACTGTAATCACTCCAGCCTCTGTGTATGTATGTGTGTGTATTTATAGCAGAAATAATATAAAGTAGAAATAATATACTAAAATATAACTATATAAATAAATATAAAATAAATATATGAAACAAAATTTAAGATATAAAGCAGAAATAATTTAATTAAAAAAATGACAGAGTCAGAAGGAACTGGTAACCTAAAAATGAAGAGTCAAAATGAGAGGCAGTTAAGTGTTTATTTGAATCAAATAATTGCAACTTGAGACATACAATTTCAGAGAGAAACCTAAAATGTGTTCTTAAAAAGCATAAAGATTGAGGAGTTGTATGCGAAGTCAAGAGTGGAATAATGTGTTTAAAGAGGTACATATGGGCATTGATGGAGGGATGCTGATACTGCTAGTGAGTTTGCTGGAATAGGGAGTGCCCATAATTCTATAATAAGCAGTTTTATAATTAACAGTGCTGAAATTTAAATATATATGCATATGTTAAAATATGAGAAATGTCTAAAAAAATTAACTAGCCAATATAAAATGAAAAATAGTTCATCATGTTTTCAGGTGAAGGCTCAGTCACATTGACCTGTGTAAGATTCCAAGGAGGTCCTGCATCATAGAAATACCGAGGCCAGAGTGACGATAATACAGTGAGGAGGGCTCAGGCCATACCCACAGCCTCACCAGGAGTGACCCCTGAGCACAGAGTCACGTGTAAGCTATGAACACAGCTGGGTGCAATCCCAAAACCAGAAAAAGAACTAAAAACCCAACAACTTGCCTCTTACTACAAAAAAAGAATGAAAATTGAAGGCATTGCACAGAATTGAGAATTTTACCTCAAAATAAATAGTTTAATAAAGGAACAGTTATGTAATTGGGCTGGAGCAATAGCACAGCGGGTAGGGTGTTTGCCTTGCATGTGGCAGACCCGGGTTCGATTCCTCCGCTCCCTCAGAGAGCCCGGCAGGCTACCAAGAATATCCCGCCCAGACAGCAGAGCCTGGCAAGCTCCCCATGGTGTATTCAATATACCAAAAACAGTTAACAACAAGTCTCACAATGGAGATGTTACTGCTGCCCACTCAAGCAACTCAATGAACAACAGGAGGACAGTGCTGTGTAATTACATGCATCTGGTCTCCCTGAACCCTGTTTGCTGTCCCTGTCTTCCTGAAGACCCAGGTCCCTTTTTCTTCCTTGGATTCATATATCACCTATTACTTCCTTCTTCCCCAATTTTGCTCCATTTTTGTTGGAAACATCTCTGTTGATTCTGCCTGTGCATGCTACTGAGTTGTTCTTGGACTCTACTCATCTGAGGATGTAAATTCACCCTCAGATCTATCATCCTAAGAAGAACCCAGAGAGGTAAGAAAAGGGGAAATTCCCACTCTGGCCCGCAGAAGCACAAAGGTTTTCAACTTGCTGTCATTGGCTGCAAATTCTGTTCTCTGTAAGTTGTACTAAGTCTTGGGTCCTTGTTCTCAGGATGCCCTTTGTCTTGCAGAATCATCCAACAGCAACTAATGACGCCCTGCTGCTTGGCCTTCGCAAAGGTCTCCGTCCTCATACAAGTAGGACAATAAAGCACGCTTCTCCTGTGGTGCCTCTGACCCCGTTTTAAAATGGTTCCACCTATGTCAAGTCTTCTCACAAAAGTCTAAACAGGATGGCTGGGAAGAACTCCACAGGGAGGCACCTTTGTGTAGGGCCATTTAGGACAGGGCACTGTTAATCCCAGGAATCCCCAAGGGACATCTCTCCAACCAGGGATGAAACAAAGCCTGGAGACTTTCTGTTAAGCCCTAGAACAAAGCTCTAACAGGGTTGCAGGGCAGAACGGGTCCAGGACACTGCAGCCTGACAAAGAAGAGCCGTGAGGTGCCTTCTACAGAGATTCTTTCCAGGCCACACCAGCTGGGCAGCAGCGCAGGAAACCGCACAGTTCCTCTGATTCCCTCCAGGTCTCAACCCCTTCTGCCTTTAGGATGTAAGGCCTATCCTCTGATCTGAATTTCTGGGGACAAAAGACATTCAGTAGATGGACACATGTGGGCTTAAATAATAAAGGTGTTATAGAGATAGGATATGATTTGCAGCTGCACTGGTCAGACTGTGTTTGATATACTTGGATGTGTGTTATCTGATTCCTGTCCACAGTGAAGCCAGGGAGATTGATGGCATGTGATGCACCGTGGCAAAGCTCTGTTACCTCCAGAGTGGGTTCCTTTACCCCTGATTTACTTAACAGGAGTCTAACTGGTTTGACATGCCTGGCTTGGTTTTGAAAACAAGGGAACTTCTCAGAACCCCTCAAAGAAAAAGTATACATTGATGGATTTCTCCAGAAAGATTTAGATTTCTTATTTTTAGGAGAAGAATTTTCCTAACTAATCAAACTGCATAGACAATTGAGCAGGATGGGGGAAATATCATTGACATTTGGATGTATGGAGAATCTACTCAAAAAATTCAATTTCAAAGACATTGAGGAAGAATGAGTTGTTTATACACACACACACACACACACACACACACACACACACACACACACCAGGTCCCTACCCCATTCCTTGCTTTGGGGTTCTTAACAAGGAAAGTGTAACACATTGGACACAGATTAGATACCTATCATTATCTCCTAGCTCTGCCATATATACATGCATGCATAAATAGAATTATATGTACGATATGGTAACCTACTCTGGTATGGTATGTATAAATGTATGTATATGGTAACTTACTCTAATGGCAAAGATATTTTTGGTCGATGTCCTAAATTTAACACCCCTATTTTCAGTCTTTAATATCGTTAAGAGTTTCTTATAAGATCTCCATGTCTCAGTTGAACTTCCTGCAAAATTAATCACTTGCCAAGGAAGATGTCTTGAGGAGCACTGTAGATGAGCCTACCCTTCCCTCCCCAGATTTCGGTAGACAGAAGCAAGTTAAGCACATTGTAGGTCTATTCTATCGCTGCTCCTTTGAACTGTGCTGCACTTCCTTTTCTCTCCCTGTATACAGCCTTTGCTCAAAATACAGGTCCCTCCCTGTTATGCTTGCTAGAGTCTATGATGCTGTTTGTAAGACCCCAACTGTGCAAAGCCATAGGGTGACAGTGTAAGGAAAGGAGCTAAGTGGCCCGGGTTTGCAATACATGCTCTTGGAGCTGGAAACAGGTCACAAATCACAAATCACAAATCATCCTGTTATTCGTCGATTGCTTCGAGCAGGCCCCAGTAACGTCTCCTTCATCCTAGCCCTGAGATTATATTCAAGGCTCTTTAGGAGAATGTGACCCATCATTGTTACTGGTATTTGGCATATCGGGTACGCCACGGGGAGTTTGCCAGACTCTGCCGTGTGGGCAGGCTACATTCGGTAACCTGCCAGTTTGTCCAAAGTAGGAATGAGATAATAAGATGTCATAGTGAGATTATGCGCGGCTGCGAATGCGGCCGCGTGGTTCCGGGAGCTGGTTTTTATAGTCTCTGAGTCTTAGCCGTTGATGGGATTACACGGCATCAGGGGGCCAGATGGTGGGTGTGACCCCCGCCTACTGGTATTTGGAGGATCTGGGTGGAGGATGTTCGGCCCCAATCCGAGTAGGCTTGGAGATCTCAGCCCCGGGACCCGCGTGCCTTTGTTCCTCTGCCGGTACCTTCATGTGTGCAGAGAGTGGTCTCAATACATGCTCTTGGTGCTGGGAAACAGGTACGCGCAATCATCTGCTTTTTGCTTAGAAATCAGGTCAGTCACTCCCAAATGTTCCAATACTAACTTTATTGTCATTTGGGAAATACTAAAATACACATCTAAATGATAAAATTTATACACATAGGAAAACCCCAAATGTCTATATTTTTTTACGAATATTCAGGACACTCATTCTTAGCTGATTGTAAGAATATAAATATAATTGCATGTGTATTCTGGAAGACCTGCAATTATACCTGTCAGTTTTTTGAAATCTAAGAATAAGGGGAGGAGTTGTCTTTTATCTTGTTCACTGAAGATTCTCTAGCACTTACAATGGGGTCTAATGAATAGGAGGCACTGATAAACACTCCTTGAAAAGGAAAAAATAAGCCCCAGTTAAATATTGATAATTTATCAAACATCTCATTCACTGTTACGTGGATTAGGGCATTCTACTTATTCTCCATGACATGTGAAACATCAGGAAGGAGAAAGAAAAAAAAAGTGCATCAAGTTAAAGATGCATTTAAAATTAACCACAAAAATATTGTTAGCTAATTATAAACAAATCTGGGAGTAAAGTTATAGAATGTTTCACCATATTTTGAGTAAATCATCCATGTGTCAGTATAAGTGTAAGCCTGCAAATCAAATCGGGCTCTCCAGGGTAATGTCCCATCATAATTTCTCAGGAACTGTTTTCAATAGTTTAAAAAATGTATGTGAATTCCAATAGATAGTAATCACTTTCAAATAATGAATTTTTAAATAATTTACTTTTCTTGTGAGACAGAAGTCAAAATATCTCTTAGATAATTACTTTCATTCCCTTATAGGATAATGCCAAGTGGACTATAAAAATATGCATACAATATTTTAGCCTATCATACACTTAAAATTCTGGATTTGCAGGTTTAAAATTCTTAATTTATTAGATTGAATCCCAATGTCATTCAGAATTACCAAAATTCTTTTGTCTTTTATTAAGCAACTGTGCATGTTAGAGGAATTGGGAATGGAAGGTGGGAATTGAGAGGAAGTGGTGTTTAATTTTTGAAATATGGAATGAAGATAGGTGGAGTTGATGAGTTGGGAGAAACTGAGGTTTTTAAGGATTTGATCTGCTTTTGAGAATTTGTCCATCATATCACACATCACTTGATTCAAATAAAATTTAACTGTTGAAAGCAGAAAGTGTCTGTCCTGAGCCCCTTAATATTGCTTTCAATTCTGGATTTTATTCATTTCAGTATTTCACTGTCACTGTCCTCTCCTTGTTCATCGATTTGCTCAAGCAGGCCCAGTAAGGTCTCCATTGTGAGACTTGTTGTTACTGTGTTTGGCATATCAAATATGTCATGGGTAGCTTGCCAGGCTTTGCCATGAGGGCGAGATACGCTCGGTAGCTTGCCGAGCTCTCTGAGAGGGGCGGACCTTAAAAAAACAAATATAAAACACTAATCTCTGTGGCGTGAACTTTTTTCAACACCAAGTATTAATAAATCAAAAGGCTGTTTTTTTTTAAATAAAAGCAAATTGCTTAAGCCCCTAATATTTTGTAATTTCAAGAAGATAGCAATTTATATTATAAAATTAAGATTTATGATAAGAAATATATGTGTCCTTCCGTACATATTGAAAGAGAACTCTGACAATTTGAGCTATTTCCTAAAAGATTATAAACATGTCTTGAAATCCTTGACAAACACTTCAACCACATCTCAATTTACACGTTTTTGTTTATTGTCTAAACTGAGTGTGGCCATGAAGGGGCCACACCTCGATGATGTTCAAGGCTTTCTCTTGGCTCTGTGCTCAGGGATCACTCCTAGAAGAACCACAGAAAGTGCCAGAGGTCACCTTCTATGGTTTACTGCATGTGGAGCAAGATACCTTTCTGTGCTCTCTTTCTGCAGCCCTACCACACTTCAGTTTCTGTTAAATAAGTACCTTTGGAAAGCACTCAGGATGATGCCTGGGTACCAGAAGCATCTCTCATCACCAAAGAAAACTGGAGCTTTCAGTCATCACTGCCTTTAGGGATGAGCTCAATCACCACTGACTAGTAGATCCATCAGTCACACATTTGTAAAACATCCATAAAGCCCTCAAAGACTGGATTTGGGAGTTCCTGATTCCTTGTACACGTGGTGGTATGGCATCACAGGGAGACACGGAAGTTCTGTGCTTGCTCCCCCAAGCACCTCCTCTGTATGGCTGTTCCTCAGCTCTCACATCATTAATCAAATGCTCAGCTAGTCGCACATGGTTTTCTGTGTTTGTTAACTGCACTAGCAAATAAATCATATCTACAGAACGACTGGAGGACCTCTGTCATAGAGTCTGGGAGGAATCTGGGATGCAGCCTATTTGTGGTTGCAGAGATGAAGTTACAATTGCAGGGCACACCTTCGGGGGACGCTGGCAGCTGATGTCTGGATTCCTTTGAGAATAAAAAACCTGCAGCTCTGGTGTGACAAGCGTTGTGAGTGTGGGAGTGGTAGTTGTAAGAAAGAGAAGGAGAGACGCGGGCTGGATGGAACTTTCCCCATACGCTGGCGGTAGTTTGAGGATCATTTGTTTGTGGACCACATCTGGCAGTGCTCAGAGCTTGCTCCTGGATCTGTACTCTCGGGTCACTCCTGGTGGGCCCGGGGGTCCACAAGAGGTGCCAGGGAGTGAAGCCAGCTGAGCTGTGTGAAGGGTAGCACCCTGCCTCCAGTGCCAGTGCTCCAGCTATCTGCCATCTGCTTTAGGGAATCAAACGTTTATTTGGTCACTTACGAATGGGAGCAAGGCAAATGGAGAGCCTCAAGGAGGAAATTACAATGAGAGAAAGGCAGAGCTTGGCTCTCAAGCCTCCACTGTTCTTAATTGTGCTGTCACACATCCCTGTCCGTGATTTGAGGCCCCTACTCACAGTCCAACATCTCTAGGCTGCAGTTATTACTTCAGCAGGAGCATCCTTGATTCTTATTTTTTTCTGTGTCTCTTCTATGCCCAGTCAATTATGCCAGAGAGGATCCTTTGTTTCCAAAACAGAGCCTGGGAATTTGCAGTTTTCCTGGAGTGTGAACAACCTCTCCTTCAGGAAAGCAAATATTTGTTATAACTCGGTAGTGGATGGAGTTATACATGCAGGCAGTCAGCTATTCTGCTTTAACCAACACATCCATAAATCCTCCTCTTGTTCCACAATGTGACAATATTCCCGGCTTGGGATCACTTTTATAATATCTAAGTGCAATGTTGTTTATTCTACATCATTGGACTTCTTTGTTTGGGGTTTCATGACCAGTGTTCATAGGTATCGGCCTGTGACCCCAACTCCCCAAATATACTATCAAAGTTGGAAACATTCTAATTTGGAAGCAAGTGAATTCGGAAGCTTTTGAATTTCAAATCTCATGAGTTTTCCCTATAACTGCACTATGATTATGGTTTTATTCTTTGCTGCTTCAACTCTGTTTTATTTTGCCAAGGGAAAGACTTAGGAAAGACTTGCTAGCATATGCACTCTGTCTTTGCTGTTCTCTAGTTATTTATATTTATAGTTCTCTATCCTCTTGATATTTCATCAGAGTCCACTGCGCCTCACGGTGTGTCTTTGTCCACTAAGTGTGCTTCTGTTCTGGTGGAACTAACTCTGGTTAATATTTTATCTAAATCCAAAAACCTATGTAGTCTCCAAGTCTATAGTAGACACTTTAGCCTATGCCTGGCTCGAACAGGAAAGCAGTGACGCCCAGAGACATTATTTCTTTCTAAATCTGAACCCAGGAACCAGTCCTGGCCCCTACCTTGCACACATGGCCCACAAGAAGTTTAAAATAGTCTGTTCCAGGTAATGACAAATTCTTACCACAATTCAGAATCGTTTCTTTCTAATACCAGAAAATGCATTTAATGGGAAAAATAACTGTGTGTTTTTTTCATAGCAATTAACCTTTAGCAGCAGTGAGTTCTGAAACCTGGTTCGAAGGTGGTGTCAAACAGGGATTTAGACTAATCTAACTGGTTAGAGCCTGATTTCTCTTCACAGACTCAGAAGGAAGTTTCCAAATGAAAAAGTACTTGCAGTTGGGCATAGCAGCTAATTACTATTATAACAATTGGAACCAGATACTTCTAGATTTTGCCTGTTTAGTAATTATGTTTTGTGCAGCATATAGCCCTAATTTTTCTAGTCTGTGCATTTATTTTATGTCAGGCATGCTCAAATTTGCAACTCCTACTTCAGTGTATTTTTTGTACCTCTCTCGTAGGCTTTCTCTTGCCATACAAGAACCGTCGTTTATGAAAAGCGTCTTACCAAGAATACTGCTGAATATGGCATAATCACTCCCCAAAGTTGGGTAACAGCAAATGAAAAGTATTGCCAAAGAATCCACTGAACGGTGTAATTTCTTCCTTGGGGTCATTTCTATGTGCATTCATAGTGATGGGCAAAATAATTAGGTATACTTTCATTTCTATGTAGTCTAAGAATGCTAAGCTTACTCATTGCACTTCCGAAACCCTCCTTGGCCCAGTTTCTCTTCATTCACATTAGTAATTCTGTGACCTCCATCACCAACAAACACAAATCATAACTTGTGTAATACACTTATATATATATTTATTTTTCAACTTTTTTTCATTGTTTTAAAATAACCTTTTTTCAAACAACTTGAATTGCTCCCCCATTGGACATTGATCATAGGAAATATATGAATATTAGGTCATGTAATGATCTCTTGATCCTATTGTAAAAATGTAATTTAAGGGGGCAGAAAGATAGTACACTAGGTAGGTTGCTTTCTTGCACATAGCTGACCCAGGTTCAATACCTGAAAAATACATGGTCCCCCGAGCACTGCAAGTAGTAACCTCTGAGCTCAGAGCCAGGAGTAAGAATTTAGTAGAGTCAAGTGAGGCCCAAATCCTTCTGCCACCAAAATAATGGACATCTAAAGGGCTGGAGAGATAATTACAGGCTGAAGGCTCTTGCCTGGCCCACAGCAAGCCCTATTTTGGTCGATGGTACAGTATATGGTACCCAAAGTTCTGGCAGGAGAGACCCCTAAGCACAGAGCCAGAGTTAGTTATATATATGAATATGAACACATATATGGATATATATAAGTACCATTATTTTAAGTAACAAACTTTTTATTATGGTAAATATAATAATTATTTTTCACACATGAATACCTATCCTATAAAGGAATCACATGGAAGAAGGGAAGAAAGACAAGGGAATAGTTTTACCATTTATAGCGCAGAAGTTACTTAATGAGAACATGGAGTTTTAACTTTTACATGACTATTGCCCTTGCTTTGATTTGGAAGTCAGGATTTCCATTGATTTAAGGAATACAATGTGGGAGTTCCTAGTCATAAAAATATCCAACAGAATTTTGAATATTCAGTGTTATAGGAGACTTATGTGTTAATTTCAAATTTTCCAGAGAAAGTAAAGAAATCCCAACTCATAGAATTATCATCAACTTATCATCGAGTTTCTATTAGTTTCTCAAAAAAAGAAAACCACAAAATTGCACTGACTTTGCTAAAGATTTTTGTTATCCACTGCAGACTGAATGTGTGCATCTAAATTTCTGTGTTGAAACATAGCCTTCAGTGTGATATAATCTGGAGGTGAGACCTTTAGGAAATAATGAGATCATGAAATACGAAATTTCTGAATAGGATTAGTGCCTTAAAAGAAGGAAAACATCCGGAGCCCCAAACATTGCCCTCCCAAATGTCTCACCATAATCTTAATTAGGGAGACCCAAGCTTGAGAAATATACGAATAAAGACAACTAGTCTAAGATATTTTGTTCTAACAGCCAAAGCTAAGAATCTATATCGAACCCTATACTAAACACAGTAGATGTGACTTTTTCTTAGCTTCACTTTGATATATAATATCATAAATCTGTTTTAACTTGGAAAAACTGAAGAGTGCTTTAAAAATATACAAATTCATATTTAAAATATGGTCATTTTTATTCCATTCTCAATTCGTATTATAACAGAGTGTAACATCTACTTTTATTGCAGTTTTACACATGAATACATATCCTACAAGGGATTACACATGACGATTATACAAAAGGGTCACAGGTAAGAAGGGAAGAAATAAAAGTATATATTTTCTGTAGATATATACATATAAATACATATTTATACACACACATAGACACTATGTTTTTTGTAAACACATTATTATTAACATTACTTTAAAATCAAAATTGGTGATTTCTATATGGATACGCTAATACAGGATACCTAAAAGTTTACAACAAATAAAGTTTTAAAAGGACTATAGGCCATCTTAGCTGTAAGTAAAATATTTTTTCAGCAGTGTAAACAAGGCCACTTTCATAGAATGTAAAGTCTAACACTTTAATACGTGCAATCAATAAAATCAACTTTATCTGTAACCAGAAAAGACAGACTTATACTCTTCATATTTTCTTTTAAAATATTTCCTTGCCATATTGTTAATTATAAAATTAAAACACGCAGAACTGAGTTAAATGAGAAATTCAATCATGCGTTTTAGCATTAAAATTTTAGTCACATTGACTATCCTAATTTTCTGTATACTTACTGTTTTATATTCCATTCATTGACAAAGTGGAAAGTTTTTAATTAAGCACAATTTTAGGAGGGTAACCTAAGGCCCTTCAATTAGAAAAATTATTCTATGTAAAATCAGGTATATAGAATTTAACACCTTGCATTACTTTTGACAACTTTATAGGTAGTTCAAAATAAGCTCATATCATGTCACCCTTCTCCACCTGTCCTCTGACCAGAACTGAATAGACCTGTGGGAATATAGGACAGTCAAGAACATATTTACACTGTAGGGTAAAACCTATAGTCATTATTTGCTTGTAGCTCTTGTATTACTTGTCATTCCCTTGGTCATAGGTTTGCTTGAGCGGGCACCAATACGATCTCCATTTTCCCTGTCAGGTGCTAGTGTAGCCCAATGACATCTGCTCGCTCTAACATTCATCAATTTAAAAAAGGCCTTTGATTCTGTTGAGACTGAAGTGGTCATCCAAACCCTAGTCACTATTTGCTATTGTTAGAAAATTTTGTTACCAGGGAAATGAGCTTGGTAACAAAAGTATACTATTTTTAATTTTTATTCATAGTAAATGAAGTTTGGAAGGGACTAGTTTTGATTCCTTAAATATATATTATATATAATATCAATTCTTTTGTATTCATACATTAGAAATCCTACTACACTTTGAATAGTTTTATTCTTTTCAAAGTACCTTTCACTGCAATAGCAATTACACTGTTAATGATTTGAAACAGAAAGCCTTGGTCCCAAGAAGAAGATGGTAAATTAATGAACCCAATGCAAACAATTTGGTTCCAAAAGTTGATGCTTTAAATTATACCCTCTAGCAAAAGGAAGTTACAATTTTTGGAAGAGCAAACTTGACCCAAATCCAATCTTAACAATTTGTGAGAAAAGAAATAATTTTTTCCCCCACCACCCTTCTTCCACAATGACAGAATTGATTTGATAAAAATAAAATCTAATTTTGCCCCAGATTTTAAAGTTTCCAAATCCCCCAAGTGATTCCCAAAACTCTGATGATTTTTTTTCACTTTTCTTTAGACAAAGGAGAATAAAGAGGACATTATCACAAGTTGTGTAGAAAATTGAATGTGTTCAGTTAATCAGATTCCTTGTATTTATATAACTTTTAACTTTTTCTGAAAATGATCTTTAGCTTTAAAACAATGTGCTAACAAATGTGTCGTAGTTTTCTAAATTTGTAAAATTACAAACTAACATCTTACTGGATTACTCTCATTTAAAAACAAAAAATCTAATTTTTCTTTGCTCTGCTTCGGATATTCTTTTAACTGTAGCTATCTTTGAATCAGATTTATTGCAATCCCAGGCCTGGTCAATACAGTTAAAAATCCACTATGAGATGTTCAAGGTCTTCTATTTCCAGTCTCATCTTTCACAATATCTATGCAAATGATTGCCACTCATCCAAATCCAAATTCTTGCTGTCCTTCATCTTTGCAGTTGCTATTGATTCTCAGAATAGTCTCCTACCTTTTTCCTTCATATGCATTTGAAAGTTTTTTTAGAAGACATAAATCAGCCCTCAAGAGCCTCAGACCTCAAATACATGCAAAATTCTTCTTCAGGTGGCATAATCGGTAATTCCACTGACATACTGTATTTTCCCCAGAATGTTATTATGTAAACATGCTGTATTTTATGGGTTTTTTTTTTTTTGCATTGTGATGTTTCTGAGATTGTACTAAAACAATTGCATCATGATTTTTTAGTACACTTGGAATCTTCACAGTGGCGAAGCCCTTAGGAACTGGAACCACACCTAATTCACCTTTGCATTTGCATTTTCCAAAATATAAAATACGTAATGCTCATTTAAGTACAATTCCATGCATGATTCCTTGATTAACTGAGTGAATGAATGAATCAATGACTCAAACTACTGTTGATGAATAAAAATAGCACAAATGTAGCTTAGTTGCTAATTATGCAAGGAGCATTTAAATGTTTACTTAGTTCAGAGATTTTTAACTCTATCACTTGTGGAGTTTCATATTTGGCCCTCAGACTTAGAAAAGATGTTTGTTTGTTTGTTTATTTATTTATTTGCTTTTTGGGTCACACCCGGCATTGCACAGGGGTTACTCCTGGCTCATGCACTCAGGAGTTACTCCTGGCACTGCTCGGGGAACCATATGGGATGCTGAGAATCGAACCCAGATTGGCCGCATGCAAGGCAAAAGCCCTGCCCGCTGTGCTGTCTCTCCAGCCCAGAAAGGATGCTTAATCTATTTAAAATTTCAATCGTTTTAAATGACAGCGTTTAAGATAACAAGGTTGATTATATACTTGTTTCTTATTTTGATTTCATGATTTTTATTATGAACGGTGGACCATTGTTGTCTAAAGTTAGTATCATAGCAGAATTCAGTCGGTATTAGGAACTAAGAACATACAAATACAAATACATGTGCCTAACTTGAAGACATTTGGTTCTTTTCAATCTTTTCAATTAGTTTAAGATTACTTTTTTTTTTTTTACTATTTTCAGACTTTTCTGCCTGCAATTTAACATAATTACCTGTGCTAAACTTTGTTTCTGAGAGAATGTAGGACATTTTTTTCAATATTGAGAACATTATGGACCCCCACGCATCCTCACCTTGAAAACTAGCTCATCATAGAAGAGATGACTGTACATGTGATTGGATTGCAGCCCGCAGTGGCAAATAAACCCTGCGCTGATGGTTATGCTTCTGTATCTGCATTTTGATTTACTGCAGTTTTGATAGCTTCAGCTCTCCATATCTTCTGTTGAATAGGGAGTATCGCTGTGATTTGATTAATCTGCTGACAGTTTGTGGTCTCCCTATCTGAAAAGGATAGTAAAATAAGATTTAGTTGAAATGATGTGTACAGTAGACTGTTTTATAAAACCTTATCTCATAAAAAGCCTGAATAACTTTCCAAGGGGCAGGAAGAAGGGGAAAAGAATTTATAACAAAAATAATAAAGAAGATTCTGTTATTGAAGTTAGGTCTGGATGCAAGTACTCTAACAGCATGTGTAGAGACAACCTTGAGAAATCGTCCAGGTTTCATGTCTTGGTTATTGCTTTTCTTTCCTCTTGATATGTGGAATAAGATACATTTACATATGCGTTTCCCAACATCATTGGTGATATGATTGTAATTTTAGGTGACTAGATCTTAGGTGGCTATGTCCATCTAAATCATTATGGACAATTATTGGACTTTTCATAGAAGAAATTACTTTACCAATAGCATTTTATGGCTTTTAGTCATATTTTTCAGCACAAACATGACATCACATGAAAGATTTAGCATAAACATAATTGATCACATAAATGCTGTGGCAAATAATATTTAATTAATATGAGTGTATAATAGGCTAGGATTTTGCAACCATAGCTCCTCAGTTAGAATGAGATACTATTATGTGTAAAATAACTAAGAGAAATGTTATTTATTTAATTTTGGTTCGTGGGGCTCACATCTAGTGATACTTAGGGGTTGCTCCTGTAATAACCCTGGTTATCACTGAGGAATCATTCTTGGGGCTACTCAGGGGACAGTTTGTGACACTCAGGATGGAACCTGAGTTGGCCAAGTGCAAGGTAAATGCCTTATCCCTGTATTATCTCTCCAGCCCCACCCCTTAAAGTTGTTTTTTCATTTATAGAAGACTGTGACCTCACATTGGTGGAAGAACCCTGTGCACCATGACGACCTTTTAGAGAACTTTTTTTTTTAATTTTCATCCTCATAGAGAACCAGACAAAAGTACTTTGCATTTATTTGATTTTTGAATTTTATTTTTGAGCCCATGGAGGAGACGCTGTGTGCAATTAATTAGGTTGTGTGCAATTAGTTGTGATGATTATACAGATTGGAAGAGATCTGTGGGGCCAGCAGCTCACCCTTCCTACCCAACCTCCTCTTAGATGCAGCCAACTTAACAAAATACCAAGTGCAAGCCCGCTTAGCACTGGGAAAGTCTGTGTTTCCCCCCGAAAGACCACCTGCATCTGTATTATAAGAGATAGATCCATAGAGAGTCAGCCCTTTGACTAGTTTTGTTGGTACAAACATGATGTCATGGACACAGTGTAGGTTAAAGAGATTGCATTGTGAGTTTTTAATATTTAGCTCTATGGCAATTTTCTCCTTCACTAAGGAAGTGCCTTGCTTTTATCTTATTAGCCTTTTGGAGACTGAAGCGTTAGGCCACACAGGCAGTGCTAATGGGATTTTCCTGGCGCTGAGCTCAGGACTGATCTTTGGCTCAGGGATCCTATGTGATGCCAGGACTCAAGCTGGGATCTGCAGGTTACAAGGCAAGTACCTTAGCCCTTGTACTATTTCTCGGTCCTGTCTTATTGTTTTTAACCTAAGATGACTCAAATGTGATTGCTTTTGACAATTACTTGTGAAACAAAGAGAAAAATGCTAGCTCAAACCCAGTGACCAATTCTAACAATCATGATATTTGGAGTTATTTCAGCGGTCAACTGAGTCTCTCTCTCTCTCTCTCTCTCTCTCTCTCTCTCTCTCTCTCTCTCTCTTCTCTTTTGAGGTAACAATCATATCCACGAACACTTCCTAGGTCAATATTATAACTTTACTAGTGTGCATTGTTTGTGGGGAAATGCATAAAAATGCAGGAATTTAAACTCTGTAAGTGACAGCCTTTTTTGTGCACTTGTTGATAGTAGTTGTCTAAAATGAATCTTGGGGTCACCAAGAAGAGTCTTCATTTCAAAAGTCACATTAATAAAAAGTCACTGGACTTTTTAAATTGCTAAAGGAAAAGTCTTCGTTAGAACTTTGCATTATGCTTGTATGCAAAATTACATAATTCAAATTCTAGGGCCAGATGCAGGCTAAGAATTTGGGAAGACTCCACTCTCAAACGGTCTGATGATAAGCATATTCATATCATGACACCTCTTGCTGAAGAGATTTTGCTTAATAACCTGAAAAACAACAGATCTCTTAGCAGGCGGCTGCCTTCTCAGGTGGGCTCAGTAAGTGTCAGGATGCAGCATTTGTACACTTTTTGAATGGTGATGAAATTCAAAATTGATTTATTCATTTATTCCTGCCTAGAGAGGACTGAGATGGACAAAGGCCAAGACGGTTTTCATGTTTTTCATCTTCTCTGCAAACAGCAAGGGCATCTTGGAGAAACTCTTGATGTGTATAGCTGGTGCCCTATGGCTGCAGCTTCTAGGAGAGGATTTTTCCCTCTTGAAGGGTAGGAGAACTCTGTACCACAACAGCACCTCGAATGCGATATCTTGAAAAATAGCCACTAAATGTATGCTTTGGGTGTGGAGTGCTTGAAATCTGGGCAAATCGTGGTCATACCAGAATAAGGCAGGTGCCTAATCTGTTGGAACTGGTGTCCTCATCAGAAGAGTATGATTGAAATCTCACATAAATGACAGTCCAGTGAAGAGAGGATTGGTTGAGGGTTCCTCATCACAAGGAAAGGTAGAACGGAGTAGGGCACACAATCTTCCAGAGTCCTTGGAGAGGATGACAGTGGTAAGATCTCAAGCTGCTAGCTTTCAGAACTGCATTTTTATTCTTTGAAGTTCCCACCACCACATTTATTATGATAACTTCACCACAACAATTCTGGAAAAGTGGTAGAAATTCAAAATAATTCAAAATAATCCACCTAAAAAAAGATTTGGAGGTAGGTGGGGAGGCCGCTCCTGGTGAGAGTTGGCCATGCTGGTACAAAGCTCTTTCTCAGTGACTCAGGGTTACTTGCAGAATCTTGTGGTATGGGGGGTGGGACTCAGAGCCATGAGCCCCAAATTCTCTCCCTGGCCAAGTTCTGCCCTTTTCAAGACAGGCTCTAGAGCTTGACTCTGCCCTAACTTTCCATTCATCCTCAAGAGTCCCTCACTTCTGGAGATTTATTTTGTTTTTCAAATAAATTTAGCCACTCTTCAGCCTGCATCTGGTATGTTTTCTCGATTTAGAAAGTCCTTTTTCTCAGACTATGAATGATTTGTTTTCTGTCATGGATCTTATCAGCTGTTTGCTAAAATGTTAATCTTATTTCAAAGTAATTAAATAGCTGGACCTTTGCTGAGATTAAAGCTATTTTAGTGTATGTCTTTGGTCTGAGTTTGAAAAATGAAAGTATCATTAGAACACCAATGCATGGGGTTTTTAACAGAAGTTAAAAAAATGAATTCAGAGGTTAGCTGACTTTTGATATACAAGAATAATCTGGCCTAGAAGCATTTCATCTTTTGTGTTTGTTTGCATTTGGTTTTGAGGGGGGGCACACTTGGCTGTGTTCAGGGGTTGATTCGTGGCCGGCTCTATGCTCAGTGCTCTTTGCTAGCACAACTTGGGGGAACATGTGAGCTGTCAGTGATTGAATCTCATTGACTATATGCAGGGCAAGTACCATTACCATTTCTGTTACAGTATCTCTTGGCCTACTTTGTGTTGTAATATAATTTTTATCTACCCCAGCAAAATATTTTTATTTTTTAGATTTTTTAATTTTCTTCCAGTTGTTCTTTAAAACTACATTTACATTTATAAAAATAATTTGGAAGTCTAGACAAACATTCACATAATCTATCATTATACGAAGCCTGGTGAATATATATATGGGTGCCATAGTAAACACTGCTTTACTTCATATAGTATTTTTAGAAATAAAGTTTTAGCTTATTCTACCATTGAGTTTTAAATTTTGACATTGGATTTGTTCTTAGAGTTAATTTACTACTCCAGTTAGGTTATCTAAGTATAATTTTATCCTATAATTTTTGGTTTTTTCTTCTGAAGTTTTTGAAATTCCGAAATTTTAACACTAAATCTGGAGGGATTTCTGCCAAAACCTGCTGGGTTCCAAGATTTGTTCCTGAGTCTCTTGGATCATGGCCATTAAGCAGCTTGATCAGGAGCCAGAAAGGCCATTCGTGGGTGGTGACTTGGGGTCTCGTTGGGATGGGAAGGAAAGGACTGGCTCCACCCTCATCCCGTGAGGCCCCGTGTGTCTTGTCACTGCTGGCCCAAACTGACTGTCCAATGGTCTCTGGCAGATGGCAGCCACCGAGCCGCCAAGGGGGAGCAGGTGGAGGGACAGCACCTTTTCCCACCTGGGGTGGCCCTGCGACAGTAACCTACTGTGGAGTCCGGACGTATCTGCCAAAAGCCACTGGGTTTCGAGATTTGTTTCTGAGTCTCTGGGATCATGGCCATTAAATAGCTTGATCGGGAGCCAGAGAGGCCATTTGTGGATGACGACTCAAGGTCTCATTGTGGCCCAGCGACTGTAACCTACTGCAGGGACTGGACACATTTTTGCCAAAAGGCATTGGGTTTCGAGATTTGTTTCTGAGTCTCTGAGATCATGACTGTTAAGCAGTTCTATCAGGAACCAGAGAGGCCGTGCCTCCCATTATATAGCTAAGCTGGAGGTGGCTTGTGGGTGTGTCTCCCACATACCTAACTTTTGGTCATTTATTTTCTTGGTAAACTTTGCCTCAAGTTTTTGGGGTCTTGCCAAAGGCACGGCAGCAATTTTGGGGTATCTGGAAGTCTGAAAGCGCCATCATGCTGCTGATGCACTCGCCTCACAGGTAGATTGACCTGCTGGCGGCACCATACCTCCCAGCAAAATATTCTTAATAAAATCCCATTTTTTTAATCTCACCTATGAATTACAGTTCCTATATAGGAAAGGTCTTCCATACAGATTTATTTATTTGGGTTTGGGGGCCATATCCACAAGTACTCAGGGCTTACTCCTGGATCTGTACTCAGGAATCACTCTGCATAGTGCTTGGAGAAAAAAAATGGCTTACCAGGGATCAAACTTGGGTGGGTTCCATGCAAGATAAGCATTTTATCTAGCCTGCTATATTATCACTATGCCCCCAATTATAGGTTTTTTGACTTGATAAAAATTTGTGAGAACAAATTAATTTTCTCGTGTGCACCCATGTTTTCTTATTATAAAAATAAAATCATTATGATAAATACTCACTGTGAGTATTATTAGTATTGAATGTGATGATTGTTTTCATCAGAAATAAAAATACTGGGGCTGGAGTAATAGCACAGCGGGTAGGGCGTTTGCCTTGCATACAGCCGACCCAGGTTCAATTCCCCGCATCCCATATGGCCCCCCAGTACCACCAGGAGTGATTCCTGAGTGCAAAGCCAGGAGTAACCCCTGAGCATCTCCGGTTGTGACCCAAAGAGCAAAAAAAAGAAAAAAAAAAGAAAAAAAATACTGCCATCACACTTAATAAAAGGCATATTTAACAAATAAAATATGTTTATATGCCTTTAAATTTTAATGCAGATATAGTCTCTGCTGACTTAAGAAACAGGTGGTATATTGAATGTAATCATAATAGCCTTTCAAGTATATGTTTAAATATTCAACTGTTAATCCATGCTGCAAATAACAAAACATATAAAAACATATAAAACATATGTTTTTAAGTATATACAACATGAGATGAACTACAGTGGGGATTTCCTGCTTCTTTCTTTTCCATAATTTGGAATGGGATTTGGTAAGATCTGTCAAATGGGGAGTTTCCAGTAGATCACAAATAATGACATGACTGTTTATTTTCAAATAATTTGCATATTCCTGAAATTTTCTACCACTTAAACTTAGAAAACTTTCTCCAGATATCTGCCCTCACCAGCATTTTTTTTTCAAATTGTTATATCTTTGAACATATCCATCTTTGCTAACTGATGGAACACTAGGTTCTGAAATTTCCAATTATCATATAAAAATTGATGCTCATCATAATGTCTCCTGAGGCATGGAGCATTTGGCAGACAGTCAATGTCCTACATATTGACAAATTGACTAAGGACCACTCTGCACCATGTTTAACTGTTTATTTGCTTTCTGCCTGGCTAAAAAGACCCTGTAAGTATTACTTAAAAAATGCATTAATTGTAATGAAACACCCGATTTTGTCCTCTGCATTCCAAAGCTAATAAGCATTTCAGTAAGGAGCCTCTATTACAAGAGTTACTGTTGACTTTAGTGCCACTTTTCCACTTTTCAATGAAAGGCAAATTAGCTGCATTAAATATGTATGTAAATTGTATTGTACTTTACATTTAAATTTAGCATAGATTGATTTGAAGTCTCTTTAGTGAAGATGCATTTGGTAAGCTCTTAAAACAACTAGAGTCGTCCAGAGAAAATAAGGAAAAATAAAAAAACAAGTTTGCTGGCCTTCTGCTACCTGGTTTGAGACTTGTATAAAATAAAACAAAACAAAATACCTTGCAGCAATTGTAGTAATATGGCATTACTTGAAAACAGAAAAAGAAAATACATACTGATGAAATTCTATACATTTGGGCAGAGTCAAACGTATATAGTCAAGCAGTTTTTGACAAAGGTGCCATGGCACTTCTAAAGATGAAGGAAGCTATTTTCAGTAAATTGTGCTGGCAAACTGACTATCCCGATGGGTGAAAAATCGTCTGATTCTTACACTACAGATGACATTTATTTTGCGATAGAAAAAGATTGGTCATCTATGTAAACAAAACAGCAAGAATCAGAACAACCTGCAAGAACATCAAAGCGTCAACATCTTTGTGTGCGGAAGGAAGCAAATATTACCTAGATTCAGACACAAAAGGCAGGATTTGTGAAAAGAAATGTTGAGTTTCAACGTGATAGAATCACAGGAAATCCCAATATCTTTCACTCAGGGAGTTTGGCGTATTATAGCTAATCTTGGTGTGAACTCTCAGGAATAGTGTTTCTTTTGGTTTCATTGAAAAATGAACCCTGATACACGTATACTGTTTGAATGTTCATTATCTCTGGACCAACTCACTGTTTGGGTGGAGCAAATACTCATCCTTGTGGCATATTCTATATGACTTTTGTAGCTTCTTCTACTCAAAACAGGTTTTCCAACTGCTCTCCACAGAAGTACACATCTACCAGATTTTGCTAAAACTTCTATTACTTATGTCATAACCATCTATTGAATCAGACCCAAAAGAATCATCTGTCACTATCAGTGTTCTCCCATTGTTCATTGATTTGCTCGAGTGGGCCCAGTAACATCTCCACTGTGACACTTGTTACTGTGTTTGGCATATTGAATACGTCACGGGTAGCTTGCCAGGCTTTGCCGTGCGGGCAAAGAATCATCTCTGGGGAAATTTTAGACACTTCATTACAGGTAAAGATAAAAGAGATAATGTATGGAATAAATACTGGATTGAACATTGCTTCCTTAGGGCAGAGAAAATGTCCTATTTTTATTTGCACTTGAGTTTAACAAGCTTTGGTGTGGTGTGTGTATGTGTACACACGTGTGTGTCTGTTCATGTGTGCGTGTATGTGAATGCAAGATTAAGTATAAATAAAATATAGAAGAATAACATAAAGTGCAAGACAGGAAGTTGGATGCCTCTGGGGCCAGTAAGAACACAAAATAGAATTATAGAGGGACTAAAGGTTGGAAATAAAAAAGAAAAATAAAGACCTGGAAGAGGAGGAGAATTTGACCGACACTTATACTGCTCAAGATTGGTATGATTTCTATTATGTAGTGCACATTTTTGTGAAAGCAACATTGGATGATATCATTATACACATTTAAAGGGAATTGCATTCAACATTTACATATGCTGCTGTACAAGTATAATTAACCCCGGAAATTTTGTTTCTGTCATCTATCAACCAGTTGATAGTCTACCATTTCACCCAGCCAACCCACACTGACGACCATTATGGTCAGCACCATTGTCTTGTCAGATTACAAGCAACTGATTGCTCCCTTGCTTTGCTTGATTTTATTCTATATATGAGTGAAAACATAGTTATATCTTTGTTCCTGCTCACAATTCACTTGCTGAAAATTCTCAAAATTCGTTCACGTTGTCACAAATGAAAAATTCCTTTTTTTTCACATCCAAAATGATTTCATTGTGAAGATATAAATGCCAAATTTGCTTTCCTCATTTATTCATCCATGAATAACCTCTTGCATCATTTTCATGATCTTGGTTATTATAGTTAATGCTAATTGAGCAAAAGTAGAAAATGTCCTTTTGAATTGGTATTTACATAGTTTTTCTATAAATGTCTAGAGTGGAATAACAGCTAGGCCATGGTGATACTTCTATCGTATGTTATGACTTTTTCATACTGGGTAGACATAGTGGTTATATAGCTTATATATAGTGGTTATATAGCTTAATTTCTGCTACCAAATATCCAAAGGTTTCTTTTTTATCCTGTCCAACAGTTGTAGTATTTATGAGAGTAGCCACTTGATCTTTGGAGACATTTTTAAAAAATTTTTTTTAGTGAAACACCATGAGGTGCAGTTGTAGATTTGCAAATTTTGGTGCTTGGGTTTCAATTATACAATAATCAAATACCCATCCCTCCACCAGTGCCCATCTTCTACCACCACGGGTCCCAGTATCACCCCTGCCCCCCATCCCCTCTATCCCACCCCGCCTCTGTGGCAGGGCATTCTTTTTTGTTCTCTCTCTCTTCTTTTGGGTCCTGTGGTTTGCAAGAGAGATACTGAGTGGCAATCATGTTTGGTCTATAATCTACTTTCGGCATTCTTCTCCCATCCTGGGATGATCCTCCCAACACCCTTTATTTGGTGCTCCTTTCTCTATCTGAGCTCCCTTTTCCCCTAGAATACTTGAGTTTTCTTAATAAAGAGATCAAGAATAACTTTGCAAATATCTAGTGGCCATGGGCATTTTTGTTCATAGTTCCAATCTTTTCCTCCAACTATTAGGGGGATGGGCATTTTTGGAGGGCATAGAGCCCCCAATCTTCTCAAGGATTAGTCCTGGCAATATTTGGCCAACCAGGCCTGTGATTTCAGTGCTGGTTCCCATGAGAGTGGCTCTGCCTGGACACTGCAGGTCCAGGGCTTGCAGATTCACCCTACCGAGATTCTGAGACCCCAGGGCTATACATGATGATTCTTCAAGTCTGCCTGATGTCGGAGTTGGGTGCTTAACCCAGGTGCTATCACTCAATTACTGCAGTTCAAATTTTAAAGTAGATGTACTTGTCTCTGCAGTGTTGTTTTTTTTGAGTTCAGCAGTACGGCATTTCACTGAATAATTGTTGCTGTGCCATTTTTACTTTTAGTTCAAACATTGGTTCAAAACCTCTCCTTGTAATTGTCACGTGGTATTATTCTGTCCATTCTGCAGATTAAGAGGCAAGTAGAGGCTCTGTGTCATCTGTGTCATATGGATGTGCATTTCTCTTTTTTGTTGTTCCACAATTCTTGAGCCTATCATTCTCAGCACACATGCATTGCCAGTCTGGGTAAGCAAATCCTTTAAAGACCACTGTGCCATTTCTACAATAAGTAAACAATTTGTACTTACCAAGTGATGGCTGCCAGATATATTAAACACCCTTCCTTGTACTTGTTAAGTAAGTGGGTTCTTAGGAGTTGGGACCTTAGACCATAGGAAGTAGTCATCCAAAACTTTAAAATGCTGGGAATTTGCCATAACTAACTGGTATGACGACATACCGGTTAGTGGTACTAACTGGTATGACAACAATACAGTATTGCAGAGCTATGAAGGAAACATGTTTCATATGAACTGTCATGCATGGAACTGCACACCAGACAATGGAACCATTAGATGGCACAGAATCTTTGGATGCAAGATTAAATTTTTTTTAAGTTTATACTTTGCTACACTATGGTCAGTTTTCTCAATGTTATATTTCCATTATCATGCACTAATCCGTAACAACTTTTTAAATTTATATCAGATATATGTTTTCTAAACTCTCACAAATGAATGACAAGGGCTCATTCAAACTATGTGATTTTTACATACATTTACAGTTCTTTCTGTATCTTAAACTTGTATTAATGACAGTTCTGAGTGATATTTATGTAATACCAGCCCAGTATTTTAAAGCTTTATCTAATGATCACACCCATTCTTTTTGCAAAATAAGAAAATGGCATAACCCTGCATTTAATATGCATTTAAATGTAGTTAGTTTCAGATACTACCCCTTGCAAACTATATTGTGTGTTTTTATTTCCCAAATCATTGAAGTAAGATCCACAAAGTCATCTCTTATCTGATGCCAAGGACTTTAGGACCAACACTTACTGGATTTATTCTGTGCTTTCATGACTTATGGTCAAGCTTTACTCCATTTGAATTTAATTTAGTATATGGTGTCAGATAATGAGGCACTTTCATTTCTTTTGCTTTTTGGGTCACACCCTGCGATGTTCAAGGGTTATTCCTGGCTCTGCACTTAGGAATTACTCCTGGCGGTACTCAGGGGACCATATGGGATGTTGGGAATTGAGTCCTGGTTGGCCGCGTGCCGACAGCAAATGCCCTGCCCATTGTACTATTGCTCCAGTCCCCTGGCACTTTCATTTTTTGCACCTGACTGTCCAGCTTTTTTAACACCATTTATGGCAGACTTTCTTCATTGTATGCTCTTGATTTTTTTTTTTGTAATAAATGTGTTGTCTATGAGCAGCAACCATGTGCAGGTTTATTTCTGGATACTATTTTCATTATACTATTTTCATTATTTTGAGCATTCTAAGAGCACTTTAAAATCCTTACATTTAATTAAAAACTGAATTTTTGACAGTTGTCTCAAGTTTGAATCTAACATAGTCCTAATGAAATTATCCTTGGTTCCTAATCGACATGGAGTCTTTACTCATCTGAAAAAAAGCACAAACCATGGTTTCATTTGAATTAATACCATGGATGCATATGTTGCAAGCTTTTGAATGTTTGCAGAGGTAATGAATTTAACTATTAAAATTACGTAGTGAAAAATAGAACTGAAGGAGAAAGGCAATGAACTAGCATTGTTCATTGTTCAATGTTTTTTTAAATGTCAAGAATGGAAGTAATGTCCCTTAAATTCATAAGATTACATATGTGTGTTTGTGTGTATGATGTTACACATAGGTGATCTAGAAGCATTCATAACTGTAGCTACATATCACCTCGATGAAGTATGTGGAAGTTCATTGGACCAAAGTCTCAGGTGCAATAATTGCAGGATGGTGATACACACACACTCTCACAATGTTTCATTTAGAAAGGCAGGTTCTTTCATCCCTTCCAAGTATCCATTGACTGAGGAAGGAAACAGAAGCCAAAGAACAACATATGTAAGAAGTTACTATCTTGGTCCATGTATTTTCTTTTTTTAAAAAAATTAATTTATTTATTTCGAATACCCATAGCACAGCGGTAGGGCGCCTGCCTTGCACGCAGCCAACATGGCCGACCCGAGTTCGATTCCTCCGCCCCTCTCGGAGAGCCCGGCAAGCTACCGAGAGTATTCGATATGCCAGACACAGTAACAACAAAGTCTCCAATAGAGACGTTACTGGGCCCGCTCGAGCAAATTGATGATCAACGAGAGGGCCTTTACTTTTTACTTTTACTTTTTACCCATCCCTCAACCAGTGCTCATTTCCCACCACCATGGATCCCAGTATCCCTCCGACCCCCATCCCCCCTCCTCCCCCCTGCCTTTGTGGCAGGGCATTCCTCTCTGTTCTCGCTCTCATTTTGGGTGTTGTGGTTTGCAGAAGAGTTAAGCCTGATTTTCAGGGAGAAACATTGGATGATTTACTTTCCATTGATCACTTTTTATATAAGGAGATGTCTTACATACAAAGTTTGGAAAAAATGCCCTGGTTCCCGCGTGCCATAGCTATGCTTGTAGAGGCTCATGGTAACTGGGGTTCCATCTGGAGAAGGCGAGATGCAGCACCTACCCCATCTGGGACCTCACGGTGATATCGGCTCTGTTTGGGACCTGGAGCATTCTCCGGGAGCTGTGGGGCCCTCCAGTGGTTTTCTTCTTTGTCTCTGTGTGCTGTAAGGTCCATACATTTTCATGTTTGTTTAAAGCAAACGAAATATTCCTAATGCCTCTAGTCTTTAAATCTATAGAAATTGAAAATCATTTATATTATTTGTAGAAATATCAGGATCATTCCCTTACTTAATTTCTAGAATTCAAGAATGATCAAGTATAAAATGAGTGTTTCTGTTTCCAGATCTGTTTTGATGTTATTATTCACATTGGCAGTGGAGGATTCGGGGGTTTTTAAGTTGTGTTGGGTGGGAAAAGGGAGAAGGGAACAAAGACCATGGGAGCCCTGTGCTGGGTCTGGCCTGTTGTCTGCCAGGAAGCAGGAATGCAGACAGGGGCTTCCTCTCCAGATGGCCATGAGTCTATCTTTCGCGCTGGGGGCAGGTGATCTGTGATTCTGGGAATGCCACTATTTCATCTGCCGGATGATATCACGAGTAAACCTTAGAGTTTTCTTTTTCTCTGCATAGAGATGCGTGCATAGGCAGACAGATAATCATCATCCTTCAGGCCTGTCTTGGTATACCACCCTGGGTACACATTGTATCATTATATAGAGAGTTCATATGCAGAGTTCATACGAGTTTACAAAAATATACAGCATATACATTGATCTTTCTTGAGGTTCTTAGCAGGGATGGGCTTATTTTTCTAAAGTGAATTTGGAAAATTGAAATATCTAGAGGTTTGAATGAGTAACTCTCAATGTATATCATGGAAGGAAAGAATGAATGTTGCACAATTTGAAATATCAGGGACACATTAAAGCACATCGTGTGGCACTTGGCCATCTGTGGGATGAGTACTGTTATTACATGAATCATTTTACTTTTTTTGTTTTGTCTTGGAGGGGGCACTCAATGTTGTCCAGGGCTTTCTTCTGACTTTGCACCCAAGTGTCACTCCTGGCAGAGCTGAGGGACCATATGGAGATTGAACTTGAGTCAGACTCATGCAAGGAAAGGACCGTGCTGGCTCTACTATCTCCCAAACCCCTACGTGATTGGTTTTAATAAAAAAAACAAATTACATGAGAATGACTGAGGAAAGAAAATGAGGAGAAAAAAAAAAGCAGATATAAAGTGAATCTTTTGACTCATCCAAACAACCAAGGTTCTGCTCCTTCTCTCCTGGCAGGTGACCTTGCAGTGAGTGCTCCAGACCTTTGCCCTTTCTCCTCCTCTTCAGTTTCAAGCTTCTGTTAGAGAAATGGGGGATCTGGACTAGAAACTCAAGAGACGTATATTCATAAAAATGAATGGTTGACCTGGAGCAATAGCTCAGCGGGTAGGGCGTTTGCCTGGCATGCGTCAGACCTGTATTAGATTCCCAGCATCTCATATTGTTCTCTGAGCACTGCCAGAAGTGGTAATTCCTGAGTTCAGAGCCAGAAGTAACCCCTGAGCATTGCCAGGTGTCACTGAAAAAGAAAAAAAAATGGTTATTAGTCTTCTAGAACTTTTACTTTTGTTTGATCAGTAGGCGGGATGGCACTGACCTTGTATGCATAGTCAAAGAAGGGTGCAAACCTCAACAATTACTGATGCTTCTCCACTGCGACTCATGGCATTTGGGTCTGCTCCATGTTAATCAGTACAGCATTACATGAATGATCTGTAAATATTTAACCAATTTAAGATAAAAATTCCAGTGCTCATTTAAAAAGCTACTAGTGAGAAAGCTCTGCCACTTATAATATTCTAAAAAATATAGAGACATTTACTATATTTTCCGTTATTTTTCCACCATTATTTTATTTTCATTGAACTACATTTGAAAGGATGTCTTTAGGATTATTTGGCTTCGGTTTTAAGCAATCTGTGTCATATTCCTCTCCATTTTAAGTAGCAGCCACTTATGCCTATCCTAACTGTACTTGTTAAACAATGACAATAACACACCTAGAATTTATGTTACCTCTTTGCAGTTGCAAAGTGATTTCACCTCATTTTCTCATTTAAGTCTCATTACAACCCCAGAGATAGGAAATTTTAATCTCTATTTAATAGCTAAAAATGTGTTCCTAAGTTTCCGTTAATTGACAAGATCTTACAGGTATTAAGTTGTGGAAACTTAATTGGTAACAAAACCCTATCCTATAACGAGACATTTCACGATGAATATTACCACCCGTTCAGAATATTTTAATAGCATATAGTGTAGCTGTTGATTTTCATCATACATTTTTATTGTCCATCAAATGTTGGATTGTAAAAACTTCTGCCAAGCAGTTTGGGGTCATGACTCAGTGTTAAAGACAATGCTTTGTATGCGTGAGATCCATCACCGTAAAACAAAAACAAATAAATATACAAACAAACAGGGACTAGTGATTAAGCTCAAGAGGATATTCCCAATACTTTGCATTTCCTGCATCCCAGAAAGCCAGGCAGGAGCAATCCTCAAACCAAGACTTCAGTTACCCTGAGCACCATCCAGGATGACTGCCAGGTTTAAAAATAGGAAAAAATATAGGGCACAAAATGTAAATAATGTATATCAGTGTTTTCCATAATGACTATACATGCATTTTTTACTTAACACCACAATCACAATCACAATCAATCACAACCATCCTGTTATTCGTCGATTGCTTCGAGCAGGCCCCAGTAATGTCTCCTTCATCCTAACCCTGAGATTTTTTTTTTAAAAAGTGCCATATTCAAGGCTCTTTCGGAGTTAGGAGAATGAGACCCTTCATCGTTACTGGTATTTGGCATATTGGGTACACCACGGGGAGTTTGCCAGACTCTGCCGTGGGGGCAGGTTACATTCGGTAGCCTGCCAGTTTGTCCAAAGTTGAATGAAATGATAAGATGTCGCGCGGCCATGAATGTGGCCACGCACTTCCGAGAGCTGGGTTTTATAGTCTCTCAGACTTGGCCGTTGATGGGATTACACGGCGCCAGGGGTGGCTCTGACCCCCACCTACTGGAATTTGGAGGATCTGGGTGGAGGATGTTCAACCCCGATCCGAGTAGGCTTGGAGATCTCGGCCCCGGGACCTACGTGGCTTTGTTCCTCTGCGGGAACCTTCATGTGTGCAGAGAGTGGTCTCAGCATGGTGGTGGCTGGTTCTGGAGGTCTTCAGCTGCAGGAGCCCTGGTCGGGGCGGGGAGGAAAACTCAACCCGCTCCGCTCCAAGGGGCCTTGGCGAGGACAGCCAGGCGTGGCGGCAGGAGACTCTGCGCTATTCTCTTCCGGGAGCTGGGTTTTATAGTCTCTGAGTCTTCGCCATTTATGGGATTACACGGTGCCAGGGGGCCAATTGGTGGGTGTGAACCCGCCTACTGGAATTTGGAGAATTAACACCAGCAGTGATGTATTCAATATGCCAAACACAGTAACAACAAAGTCTCACAATGGAGACATTACTGGGCCTGCTCAAACAAATCGATGAACAATGGGAGGATAAGTGTTACAAGTGCTACAACAGTGCACAGAATTTATTTTTCTCTATAACCTTGCTTGTATTTGTTGTTTGTTGTCTTTTGATAATAGATCATCTAATAGGTATAAAGTGATAGTTCACTGTTTCTTCTCCTTTTTTGTTGTTGTTGTTGTTTGTTTGTTTTTTGGGCCTCACCCAGCCATGACTCTGTGCCAAGGAATTACTCTCAGTGCTCAGGGGACCATACAGGATGCCAGGGATCCAGCAAGGCAAATGCCCTACCTGTATAACTGTCTTTTTGATTTTTCTGGCTTCATTTGTTCGATTTTGTTGTTGCTGCTGTGTGCTGTTGCCTTGGAGTCCCATATAATCTGTTTATTTTAACTTTTTGTAAGTATATTTTGTACAGTCAGGGCACAATTATCATGAAGGTGTAGTCAGCTATAATTTTTTGTTTTGTGTTTGTTTTTGGACTGGAGGAATAGCTCAGTGGGTAGGGTGTTTGCCTTGCATGAGGCCAACCCAGGTTCGATTCCTCCATCCCTCTCAGAGAGTCCAGCAAGCTACCAAGAATATCATGCCCACATGGCAGAGCCTGGCGAGCTCCCTGTGGCGTACTCTATATGCCAAAAACAGTAACAAGAAGTCTCACAATGGAGACGTTACTGCTGCCTGCTAGAGCAAATTAATGAACAACGGGAGGACAGTGCTACAGTGCTACGCCAAACTTGGAAATATATTCCACATAAATACTGCTTCTCTGATTCTAAATGTTTTGTACTGGTCAAAGTTTCCTTTCGCTTCCCCCCTTTTAATAATTAGGTTCTCCAGGAGTGTCAAAACATGCAAGCACTGCTCAATGCAGTGTTATCTCACACAGCTCAAGAGATAAAATTTAAAACTTACCCAAAATAGAAGAGGAGGAGATGAACCACACAGGGTTATTTCTTTGAAATTTTCTCTTTAAATTAGTTAATTCTTTTTTATGATGATTATTAGTATAATCAACAGGATTGTGTGTGTATGAGGAGGAAACCTAGAATCCCTAGTTCTTAAAGGCAAGGGTTGGTTGTCCAGCATCTCCCAAAGCAGTTTGTTAGAATATTTCTTTAGAGCTTTGGTCTGACATAATCTGAACTCACACATTGCTTATTCTGTACCAATTAAAATGCAAATATAAACAAAAGCAGGCATTTCCTTAGGCCAGAATCCTAGAGGTAGAGTTTAGGTGTAGATTAATTGCCTGGCAATTATCCCACACCTCATTCATCCCAAGTCTTCCCCTGAACAGAGAGAGGGAAGACGGTTATGGCTGATTTTGACTCTCCCCACCCGAGTGCTGTAATCCCTGCAGGTCTTTCTGTTTCCAAATAGATGCATGAATTCTTGATTGTGCAGATGTCACTGAGAGAACTGAGCCTGGGAGACGGTTCTGGGTCCTCAGTGCTAATTGCTTGGGTCCCATCCTTATACTGAAGAAGACGGTTGACCAGAAGACTTTTATCAGGGCGCCTCTGGGACCATGCCTTGGGACAGAGCACAAAGCCAGTGCACACCTGTGTTCTAGAGAGAAACCCAAAGGGCCAAATGCTGTGTTGTCTCACCAGCCCCTGCCCCCCACACCTCCTCCCTTAGGACCCTGCTTCCTCTTGAATCTCTCACCATTGCCCTGTCAGCAACTGCTGGCCCCAACTACTTCTGCATTGTTTCTTCCAATCATATTTCAGGTATCATCTGGATTAACATAATGTCAGATCTGCTTCCTGTGCTACAGTGCATTGTTTGAAAGATTCTGTCAATGAACTGTTTGTCTGAAAATTAACCTCTGAGCAACTTCAGAGCCTGCTGTCCGTTTCATCTGAGTTTGGCAGAGAGGTTGAAAACTTGTCCTTTCACTTCCTCTTACTGTCAACGCTGTATATATGTAACTGTTGTGCACAGGTCCGTTGGACTTGTTAGGCACACACACACATGCACACATACACACAGCATATTTATTTATTTATTTTAATTTTTATTAGTGAAACACCATGAGGTACAGTTGTAGACTTACAAATTTTTGTGCTTGGGTTTCAGTTATACAAAGATCAAGTACCCATCCCTCCACCAGGGCCCATTCTCTACCACCACTGATCCCGGTATCCCTCTCACCCACCCCCATCCCACCCTGCCTTTGTGGCAGGGCACTCCCTTTTGTTCTCTCTCTCCTTTTGGGTTCTGTGGTTTGCAAAAGAGGCATTGAGACACACACCATATTTAAAAGACATTTAACAGCAAATTGTTTGAACAGGATTGCAAGCAACTGGGGGTGAGTGGGGCACGTTGGGGTGTACTCAGGGCTTATTCTGGTGCTGTGCTCAGGGATCACTCCTGGAAGGTTCAGAGGGCCATACAGAGTATTAAGGATCGAACCCAGGTCAGCCACATGCAAAGCAAGAGACCTCCCTGCTGTACTCTCTGGCCTATTCTTTTCATGAAATAATAGTTGCGTTCTTTAAGCAAACATCATTTATTTATTGGCTTGCACTTGACTTCATTACTATACTGTAGCATGTCTTTCACTGTGCGATCGTGCTTTGAACTGGAAGCAGACAGGACATTGGAGAAAGGCACGGTGTGAGGACAGAGGACAGAGACCTGGTTTTAGAGCAGAGAAGTGAGAAACTAAATAGGGCCAAAGTTAGCTGAGGTTACAGCAACAGCAAATGCACGCACATGGCAGAGAAGCTGGGAGGGCACCCCTGGAGCAAGCATATTCCATCCTTGTGTGACCCTCTAGATTCAATCCCTGGCACCTTTGAAAGAAGTGAGTGGAAACTCCTCCTCCTCATTGTCCCCATCAGTTGAGAAAGCAGAGAGTCTCTTCCACTCTAGGATAGCCCACATTTCAGTTTGGGTACGCAACTTCTCTTGTGGAGTCTTTTGCCTCTCATGTTTCCTAAATGAATTCCTTGCTGAATTGATTGAATATAGTGAGAAACGGGTAGAGGAAGTGAGTCTGGCACATGAAGGCTTGTGGAGAAATAGCCACCAAGGAGTTACACAGGCAGGAAGCCAGTAACCAGTATCCCATAATACTCACCTACCATCACAGCCATTTAAACACATGCTTTTGGACTTTTCAGAACCTGCAACTAGAGAACAGGATGTAGTTGTTGGTTTTGGTGAAAGAAATGTAAAAATTCTTTGCATGTGCTTGAGAATCAGAATCACCAGGCACTTATGTCTCATGACAGATGTGAAAGGTAGACAGTAATGAATGAATATACCAAGAGGGATTTGAAAGGAACAAATAATCCTTATCTCTGTGCAGGGGGCATTGGGTATGGCTACACCCACATCTGGCTAAAGAAAATGAGAGGAGGCATGATGTGTGGGAGGGAGGGCTCAGATGGGAGGAAAGGGGGAGAGAAAATGTTTCAAAGAAAGAGTAGTAAAGATGTCTCAAAACATCGAAAGTGAAACTCTTTGGACTAAAAGGTAATACAGTAGGTGGAATCTAGGCTTCATATGGGAGATGTCCAGGTGGAATCTTCAACAACAGGTGATCCCTAGACCAGCCATTTCACACCCGAGTATCCAAAGATTGTCGCAGAGACAGTTCAAAAAGTTACACAAACACCTATCTTTTCGTCTCATTCTTTACTGCAGTTAGCTCTGCAAACAGCTCACACACCCCCAAACAGGTAAGCCAACAAGATGATGTAGTATAAATAAAAGCTGGAGGTCAAGTTTTGCTTTTGCAACAACACAAATAGAAGTAAGAGGGGTCATACTAAGGGAAATCAGTAGGGAAAAAAAGACAAGTTCTGGATAATCTCACTCATATGTGGGACTGGTTTTGGTATATCAAATATGCCACAGATAGCTTGCCAGGCTCTGCCGTGCGGGAGGGATAATCTTGGTAGCTTGTCAGACTCTCCAAGAGGGATAGAGACTTTTAGGGCGGCCTCTAATTGCCCTTGCAGGTGTTCCCATGATTCAAACCATATTTGAACCCTATCAAATCTTTGGGCTGGAGCGATAGCACAGCGGTAGGGCGTTTGCCTTGCACGCAGCCAACATGGCCGACCCGAGTTCGATTCCTCTGCACCTCTCGGAGAGCCCAGCAAGCTACCGAGGGTATCTTGCCCACACGGCAGAGCCTGGCAAGCTCCCCGTGACGTATTCAATATGCCAGACACAGTAACAACAAAGTCTCCAATGGAGACGTTACTGGGCCCGCTCGAGCAAATAGATGATCAATGGGAGGGGAAAAAAATCAAATATGTTGCGGTAATCTTGGAAGATGGGTATTAAGTGTCTTATGATGTGTCCGGAAAGTGGCCTGGAGCATGGTGGCAGCTGGATAGTGGAGGTAGTGGAGGTCTGCTGATGAGGTATTTATCTGGTACTGGTAGGGTGAGTCTTCTGTGTGGAATCCCTGGGTTGCCAGAGGTTGGTGGAAGCAGACAGGGCAGGGTAGGGTGGGGCTTCGGGTTTTAATCCCTTGGTCACCAGAGATTGGTGGGAACAGGCAGAGGATCTCTGTTCCCGGGTCCGTTGAGCCTAGAGTCCAAGGTCAGAGAGATCCACTTACCTGGTCCTGTGGGTCTTCACTCAAATGTGAGTCTTGGCCTGAATGTCCAGAAGGCATCCTGGAGCGTGGCAGTAGCTGAGTAGTGGAGGTAGTGGAGAACATAATGCGATGACTGGAATGGAAAGGAATGGGAGTGAAGATAGATGGTCGGCAACTACACCACCTCTGCTTTGCTGATGACATTGGTCTAAGAACACCATACATTAGCCAAGTGGCACAAATGCTGGCCAACATTGACCATGAGTGTGGAAAGGTCGGACTACAGCTGAATCTCATGAAGACTATGTTTATGAGAAACGGTCTCATTCCTGATTCCTTTCGCTCTCAATGGAATGAACATCTCCGAATGCAACAGGTACCTAGGTCGAGAATTCAACAGGTACCTAGGTGTACCTAGGTCGAGAATTCAACATGATGAATGACCTGGCACCTGAGTTGTGCAGGAGGAAGAGAGCATCTCAGAACACCTTCAAGAGCATCAAAGAAATAGCCAAGAGGATGAAGACCGTCCAGCTCTGGGCACAGCTCTTCAATTCCACTGTTGTTCCTGCATTATCATATGCCTCAGAGACCTGGGCCCTACGGAAACAGGATGAGAACGCTATTCAGGTCTCCCAAAGAGGAATCAAAGAGCTATACTTGGAGTATCATGCTTCACTCAAATGAGAGAAAGAATCTGGAGTTCTGACCTCCATCAATGATCAAGAATCAGGGACACTGTCTCGTTTGCCAAGGCCTTGACAATCAGATGGGCTGGACATGTAATGAGATTTGGAGATGACCGCTGGACTAGAGCCGTTACCAACTGGATTCCATGAGACATCAAAAGATCACATGGCTGCCCACCTGCGAGATGGTCAGACTTCTTCATCAAGACCCTCATTGATCTGTTTGAGGCTCTTCGTGTTCCTAGAATGAGCAGACGGCTTTGCGCTACACTAGCACATGACAGGGACGAATGGAGACGTTACTGGCGCCTTGTCAAGCAAATAAATGAGTAACAGGATGTCAAGTGATTGAGTGATATGTGGGACAAATCTTTGGAAAACAAGGCTACTTTCTTTGGTGTAGAGGGAAGACAGCCCTTAGATTCCCAGTGCAGAACCAAGGCTTCCGAAAGGATTGAGAGGCTTTAAGGCTAAGAGTTCCTGGGGAAGGTGTCAGGAGGATTTCTCTTGGGCCCTGAGCAGAGTGTGCTCCAAATCTTTTGAACAGGTAAGGTAAGGTAAGGTAAAGGCCCTCCCGTTGATCGTCGATTTGCTCGAGCGGGCCCAGTAACGTCTCCATTGGAGACTTTGTTGTTACTGTGTCTGGCATATCGAATACTCTCGGTAGCTTGCCGGGCTCTCCGAGAGGGGCGGAGGAATCGAACTCGGGTCGGCCATGTTGGCCGCTTGTATGGCGAGTGCCCTACCCGCTAGTGCTATCGCTAGTGTGGCACCCTATTCCCACCATAGTCTTGTAGGACAAGTTGAGCTCAATAAATTTAATGTCATTTAAAAAATAGAATTTACTTCTGGTTACTAATTTTTATAACTCCAGCACCTTTGAGTAACAAAAGTCAAATTTTAGTTTAAGTGGGCGGATAATAGAGTAGGGAAAATTCAACGTAGAATAATTAAACATATAGTAGTTCTCAGGGATTGTATGGTCACTGATCTCGAAAGGGACTCGAGAAGAGACCGCTCTGTGGTTTATTCATAAAATTACAGGTTCTGAAAAAAATAATGTATCCATTTAATCACTCAAATTCAAAGGTCCTAATTACTAAACATGAATAATAATTAATTGCTGTACCTGAATATATAGCTGGCATAATAATTGAAAAAAAAACTTTTCTAAAGTAGATAAATGTGCAAAACTTGCTCAAGAGATCAATTTATAGGGCAAAAGTAATTAGGTGAATGTGTGGTACAGAATTTGAAGATTTCCCTACAGAACTCTGGTCTCTGGCGGCTGCGTTCTGAATATTCCCCTTGCTGAATATGATGAATTTTACTCCCAGGATTAGCAATGCTCTATGGCACAGCTGACTTTTAAATAGGGTCATTTTTCTCAGAGGGTCTGACCTGATCAGATCAGCCTTTAAAAGACTAGTTTTCCTCCAGATAGGGGAAGGAGAACGAGTCAGAGATTTGGAACACCTGAAAGATTCCTTGAGTTAAGAGTTGCTTGTAGGTAGAGGGGAAGAAATTGGGGAGGCCGGGAGCAACCTTGGGGTTACTTCTCACCAGCTGGATCTGGGACCCCACCCTCCAGGAAATGAATTCTGTGAGCAATAAGAATGCGATGTAAGTAGATTGTTTCCTGGAGAACGCAGGAGAAAACTCAGCCTTCGAGCACCCCGATTTCTATGCTGGCATGTTATCCTAAACCCACCAGCTCAGCGGCTATGAAACTACTGAAATGTGAGGTGTCTCAAAACAAGACCACATGCTCCAAATAAAATCTGTTATGCTAAGCCTCCTGCCACTGAGGGAGGGGGCCAGGGCACAATGGCAGTTTTCCTCTCTCACAAAAAGACATTCTGTGTCAGTTGCCTGTTTTCCGATTGCTGGAACATTACTTCCACAAAAGTGGTGTGGGAATCACTAAGCCACCTCTCTGCAGAGTGCCTATTGCCTGTATAGTGATGATCTTGCAGAAAGATCAGCGAAGCCGCCCGATCCTTTGGGACTAGGCCTTTTTTCCTGTGTCCATCTGGTCTGGGGAACTGAAATAATTTGTCCTGTGTCTGGCCGAGGTCACTCTTCTCAGGATTTAGGCAATCAGACCCTTCCAGTGAAGAGTAACGGGCACCCCTAGAGGTAGAGAGAAGGTTCTTGTCCTTGTTAGGGTTCTTTGTCCTTTTTCTAATCAATCTCTGCTTCTCCTTTCTATGACCTAAAACACTGTTTCTCACCCAGGGGCTATGTGCCACCCTACCTGCCCTCGAGGTCTCTGGATATTCCAAGAGAGACATAAGTAAAATTCACATAAATCAGAGGTCAAATATGAGACTGTAGTGTGGGGTGGGGAGATGAGAAAGGAACTGAGACTGGGGAAGGGTTGAGAAACACTGACCCCGATGGATCTATTCAATGAGCTGCTGACATCAGCTGGCGCAAACAAAGAGACCAGTAAAAGGGAAGGAAACAAGAGAAGTTTATTGGGGTGCGCTCCAAGTGGAACTCTATGAACCTCTGATGAGGCTGTACTAGAGCCGTTCCAGGGAAGGACTAAGTGGGCTTTTAAGTTGTCTTGTGGCGGGCATAAGGAACAAAGACCAGTTGGACCAGTGCGTTTGGTCTGACCTTCTGTTATCTGTAGTGGGTTGATAGAGGGAGCTTGGAAAGCAGTATGGTGGCTTTCTGTCACCAGGTGTGCCCCAAGTTCTGTCCTCCATGCTGGGGGGCAGGCAGGGTGATCTTTGATTCTGGGAGGGTTGCTATGCCATCCTCCAGCAAAGCTTACATTGTTTTGGGGGCAACTGTGGACTGTCAACACATCAGAGAACACAACCATTCCAAGAGGCACCAAGGGAAGATGAACTGATTCTGTACTACAAGCAATCTTCCTCTTGTCTCCTAGACACCTGGGCTCACCCTCTTATTAGAATCCACTGCCATGTAGATTTCCCTAGGTGTGTTATGAAACTAATATGCCATGACATATTTTTTTCCCTTGGGAACTGTCTTTGGATTCCTCATCCAGCTGTGGGTAGAACAATCAGAGGAGTGGGATTATTTCCCTGCAACTCAGCCTAGTTCCAACACTTCCAGTTATAAAAGCTTTTTATTTTATATAGCTCCTCCAGGCTCTGCCCGATTTGGCGCTGCCAGATTTGAATCAATTTTTGATCAAATGAACACAGAGCATGTTTAATATGCCTCACTTTCTCCTTTAAAAGAGGTGATAAATGGGCATTGTTTTAGGCTGATGAATTGGTGCTGGTAAAGCGGGCAAAAAATCAAGGTAATCAATCCCTGTGTGTAAGTGTTAATGTCTATCCAGTTAATATTTCCACATGTGTGCCAACGCCATCCCCTGCCATCCCTGTCTTTTGGAAAGTGCCTCAAGTTTTCTTTGGAAACCAGTATTTCCTTCCATTTTTACAGCTATGTTCATGCGCATAGAATTGGCCAGACCCCAGTTCTGGGGTTGGAGGAATAATGAGTATAATTTTCATTAGTTTTATCCAATGCAGTTATTTCGGAATTAAGAATGTGCCCTAGATAAATGTCAGAGGAATCATCAGGATATTTTGTGAATGTCTTTGGTAGTAAATGGCCACTTTTTTACTGGAACAAAGAAGCTCATTGCGGAGAGTTGGCTTATAATAGTTTAGATAGTCAGTCAGAATTCTGAAAGAGCTTGCCCACTGGGAAGAACCCCAAGGAAGTAAAACCTGCTAGTAGGGAGGTAAGTGGAGGTTAAGCAAAATGATTTGAGTCCCAGACGTACTCTTGCCAAAAACACAGCCAGTCAATTATGTGTGCCAATAATTTAGTATATTATTTAAGTCCTGCTTGACTTTATTATTTACAACCTAAATCCTCCTACAATAGTCAGTGATTTTCACTCTTAGATTCCTCCTAAGTTACAAAGACCGATAATTTTGGGTTGAACACAGACTGCCCTGAGTTATCCTCAACCAGAGTGAACTGGTTTTCGCTCTTCATTTTCTCTTTGTTGGATTCAGTCAACAAATGCTCCTGTAATTCAGTAAGGCCTCATCTTAAAATTGAAGATGCGAATTTGTTTTCAAAAGAGCATTTGAAATGGTTCACTTCCTGGTGAATAGGTACTTCATCATCTATGGATTTTTCCTTTTATCTTAATCATTTGCGAGGCATTGTCTTTAATTGACATCCGTTTCCAAATACTCTCTGAGGTCTGGCTGGTCCCTTAAGGAGGTAATTTCTGTTGATATGAAAAACATTTAAGAAGGTCTTCTTTCTTCAAAGAGGCTAAAATCCGAAAGAGGATCTTGTTGATATGTGAAAAGAGATGTAAAATCTCCAATTTTTAGCATAGCCAAAGGGGAGAAACACTCTATGAACGAATAGCCTAGAGACTGTGGTCAAACCTTCCTCTGCTTTCACAGTTTATAGGAGCAAGGAGGGTTTGAACTTCCACAAGTGAGTCAGTGAAGGAGTCGCCTCCAGCCGGACTAGATGAGATGTTGGGTGAGACATTCCCAAGAGTTGAGGCCAGAGGAATAGACGAGGAATAACAAAGTCAGAAGACAATCCAGGAATAGCCCAGGTACCTGGATTGTCTCCTGACTTTGTTTCTCAGAAGTAGCCTGGGAACTCTACGGCAGTCAAACTCTTTCTTGGTCTGGGAAGCACTTTGCCCTTAGAAATATGTTTGGCAACTTACATGGCTCCGAAAAAGACTACTTTTGCCCTGGACAGTTAGTCGTCAGCATTTAGACTCTTGTTAATTTTTTTTTTCTCTAAGTCACCAATGTGAAATATGCACAAACAGTTTGCTAAAACATCAACATCTTTACCTGCCTGAAAATTCCTGGCTAAATCAATTCCGATAAAATGAGATTATTGATATTAATCATAACTCCTGGTTTACTACTGTCAAGGTATGCTCTAAATCATCTTGAAGTACAGTGGCTTCTTCAGAACCTGCACAAATAAGCCTCAGATACATCGGGAAGAGAAAAGTTCAGGATACTTTTAATAATAATTACCTACATGGGGAGTGATAACACAGTGGGTAAGGCATTTGCCTTGCATGTGGCCGGCCCGGGTTCGATTCCTCCATCCCTCTTGGAGAGCCTGGCAAGCTACTGAGAGTATCTCGCCCACACGGCAAGGCCTGGCAAGCTCCCCGTGATGTATTCGATATGCCAAACAGAGTAACAAGAAGTCTCACAATTTGTTGTGAGACGTTACTGGTGCCTGCTCGAGCAAATCGATGAACAACGGGAGGACAGTGCTACCTACATGAAACCGTCTGTACCATATGAAGTGGAGTAAATCACCACCTGGTCTAAGAGAGCATTTTTCCATAGCTTTATAAAGATTCTGATTAGTGAGGAAGGGTATCAGGAAGGTACAGAGAAGTAACTGAAACTGGTATTCTCTATAGATTAAAGATTCCTTTAGGGGGTGGGGTTGGGCGTTGAAAATGTCTCTGCAAATGTAGCTTCCATTCCCCCTACAAGGTCCTGTCTAAGATATTAGACATCTGCCAGAACAAATTTTTTGGTGACAGAGTTTTTGCTCTCTTACACTAACTTATGGTTATCACTATAAATTAGTGGCATTAATTGGAACAAGTTCACACATATTCTGTAAACTTCTGTACTGGACCTACTTCTAATTCTCACCTCTCCTCATTTCTTTTTGTGTCATTCTTTAGTATATATTGATAAAGAAATAATATTGCCCAATGCAGGAAATCAAATTATCTGAATTCTGTGCTCCGGTAAACAGAAAGCCTTGTGATATGATTATCTTTTCTGGATTTGTTAGGTTAATCCCTTTAATTAAACCTTAAAGCCATGGTGTGCTGGCACTTAAACAGCTTCTGAGGGAATCAGAGCTTAAGGATTTAAAACAACTGAGAAACACACACACACAGACACATACAGAGACACACAGACATACACAGACACACACAGACATATACAGACACACAGATACACACAGACACACACACAGACACACACAGACACAGGCACATACAGAGACACACAGATACACACAGACACATACAGAGACACACACAGACACACACAGACACACATATACACACACACAAACATACAGAGACACACACACATACACATACAGAGACACACAGACACACACAGACACACAGACACACAAACACACACAGACACATACAGACACACAGACAGACACACCAACAGACAAACAGACACACCCAGGCACATAGAGACACACAAAGACACACACACATAGACACACCCACACACACAGACACACAGACACACGCACAGATACTCCGACACACATACACACTGACACACAGACACACAGGCACGCAGACACACACACACACACACACACACACACCAACACACACACACACCCCTCTGCCCCAATCTGACCTCAGTTTAAGGAATAAGAAGCAGCTGAACTGGTTTTCTCCCAGTAGGAGAGCAGAGGTGCAGAGGAAGTCACTAACCGCCTGGGGGAGCCCTTGAGTTTATAATATTTCTCTGACCCAAGAGGCAAGAACCCACAGGGTTGATTGCGGGTCGAAACTGTAATATGTGAATGTGTGAACGAGAGGAATAAGGACATCATCTTGTTTTTAGCCAGTGTACATTGATTTATTTTTATTAGCTCGACTCAAGTAGCCCCCAAAGCCTTCTCAGTGTGTGTGTGTGTGTGTGTGTGTGTGTGTGTATGGCACTGTAGCACTGTCCCCCCATTGTTCATTGATTTGCTCCAGTGGGCACCAGTAACATCTCCATTGTGAGACTTGTTGTCACGGTTTTTGGCATATCGAATACGTTAGTGGGAGCTTGCCAGGCTCTGCTCTGTGGACGGGATACTCTGGGTAGAAGGCCGGGCTCTCCGAGAGGGATGGAGGAATCGAAACTGGGTCGTTCACGTGCAAGCCAAATGTCCTACCACTGTGCTATTGTTGTAAAATTATTAAATGTAATTGGTTTTGAGAAGATAAAATAGGTTCTAGATTATATTAAACATCTTATGCTTCCATTCAGACAAGAATATTTGATGTAATGTCATTGAGGTTAAGGTGTTCCTAGTATATCCCTTCACATAATAGATTTTAAAAGATTTGGCAATTTTATTCTTCTGAAATATGAGATAAAAGGGTGAATAAAGGTATGTAAAATATATGGTTAATTGATTTTTATAAAATTAAAACCTTGAAAATCATTTTAAAAATCTGGTAACAGAAGGATATAGATTTAGACACGGTATTGTATCTAAAGGAGCAATAGCACAGCAGTCGGGCGTTTGCCTTACAAGCGGCCAACATGGCCGACCCGAGTTCGATTCCTCCGCCCCTCTCGGAGAGCCCGGCAAGCTACCGAGAGTATCTCGCCCGCACGGCAGAGCCTGGCAAGCTCCCCGTGATGTATTCGATATGCCAGACACAGTAACAACAAAATCCCCAATGGAGACGTTACTGGGCCCGCTCGAGTAAATCGACGATCAACGGGAGGGCTTTTACCTTTACCTAGTGTATCTAAATATTTAATAAATGTATTTTCTACTGAATTATAAAGTATTAGAAATGTTACTGAGTACTTTTCAAATGTTTTAAAGAATTATTAAAACATCCTGACTTACAAAGTTATTCATAGGTGGTTTCTGTATCACTGCACTGTACTGTAGCATGGTCCTCCCGTTGTTCATCAATTTGCTGGAGCAGGACCAGTTACATAGTGAGACTTGTTGCTGTGTTTGGCATATTGAATACGTCATGGGTATCTTGCCAGGCTTTGCTGGATGGGTAAGATACTCTTGGAAGCTTACCCAGGCTCTCTGAGAGAGGAGGAGGAATAGAACCCAGGTTGGCCGCATGCAAGGCAAATGCCCAATCCACTGTGCTATCACTCCAGCCCAGTTGGTTTCTAGACACCCAATGTTCCAGCACTGATCCCACCAGCAGCGTCTGCTTCCTTTCATGGGTGACCCCCATAGTCTCTCCTACTTTCCCACCCCAGCCTTCATCCTGATAAGTCTCTGTCATTGTCACTGTCATCCCATTGTTCATCAATTTGCTGGAGTGGGCCCAGTAACATTGTGAGACTTGTTATTACTGTGTTTGGTATATCAAATACGTCACGGGTAGCTTGCCAGGCTTTGCCATGCAGACGAGATACTCTTGGGCTCTCCAAGAGGGGCGAAGGAATCGAACTCAGGTTGACGGGGTCAGCAAACACCCTACCTGCTGTGCTATCGCTCCAGCCCATCTTGATAAGCAACTTTCTAAATTTGGTTATTAAAATTTGGGTCTCATAATTTCAGTATTATTGACTGTATTTTGGATATTTTGCTTAATCCCCTTGACCTTCTCCTGCTGTTTCTCTCTCAGTCTCTTCCCCCAAGCCCCTCCACTCAATTTCTTTCCTTCTCCTATTTCGACTCTAGGGCCAAGGTGATCAAATCATCCCACCTTGACATCCTTATATTTCCTTACCAGTTATTCTAAATACCACCTACAGCCATCCTGTTTATTCTTCTTCATTGTCTGGTTAAACCCCTATGGAAAAGGAGGGTTCTAAGTAAACTTAAGATTGAGGTACTTTGTAAGTCTAAAACTGTACCTCATGGTTTGTCACTAATAAAAATTTTTTAAAAAAGAAAGAAAATAAATAAAAGATTGAGGTGCCATCCTTCTGGTGAGTCTAATGTTGTCTTATTATTTTACTAAATACCATTTGTCCTGATGTCAAGCATGTGCCTCTTCTCTAAAGAGAACTGGTAAGGTATGTTTCCAAGGGTTGTATTTTAATCTGTTTCAGTGAGAGTTGGAACATTATTTGGGAACAGGGACTGTGACATGAACTACTACCTCTACTTCCCCATTTCTCCCAGCAGTGCATCTCTCAGACTCATTGTGTTCCTAGAACCAGATAACACAATGGCTCTTGCTGACCTGTGAAGAGGATGTAAATATGGCAAGGACAACTCATTCTCTTACACTCTTTTGGCAGATGTAAAATTCAACTTCAGGGGCTAGACAGATAATGCAATGGGCAAGGTTCTTGTCTTGCATACCGTTGACAACCTGGATTCAATCCTTGCCGTCCCACAGGCTACCCCCAAACATGGCCAAGCGGTGATCCCTGAGCACTGTCCAGTGTGTACTCCCCCCAAAAAACCAAAAACAATCAACAACAAAGCAACTGTAAGAATAAATAACTACATTTTATTTTATCAAAGACCTTCTTTTGAGCCTGACATCCACCTTTTGTAAGAAGGAATATTCTTGAAACTGATGACAATTTTGTTTCAGTACCCTGTGGATATTTTGAGTTTAGGTTAATGTCCAATTCATTTCTGAAAGATTATTGAATATTGTTTTGTGTATTGTTTCAGAGATACTTCATAGTTTCTGACTCAATAATGGATTCTCTCTCTCTCTCTCTCTCTCTCTGTATTAAAAGTTTTCTGGATTTGAGGGAGACAAGGAATGTTTTCTAAATTCACCCTTTGAAGAATAATTATGCAATGTATTATTCATAAACTATCACAGACATTCCACAGAAATTAAAAATTTAGCACACCAATTGGCTGACTATCTCTTAAGGTCTGAAGAGCATCAGCAAGAATCACATGAGCATAAGCAAGAGTGTAACTAGGTAGAAACACAGGCTCAGACGGTCATCAGTGTGTGCTAGTACTCTAAAGCCAGAGAGAGCTTTCAGCGTTCCTAGCCGTTCTCTCCCTCAGCTCTTAAGTGGTCTCAGTCTTTTTTTACCACCCGAGTGCAATTTCCATTAATTACATATATATTCTTTTACAGTTCTCTGAGTGTCCTGGATAAATTAGCTTATATTTCTTCTCATGCGGTGTCCCCACGATCTACTTTTGATTCCGCTCTTAAAGAGGTTAACTTCTACACCTTTCCATAGCTTGACTTCCTTTTAAAATCTGTCGCTGTTACCTCACTCCAAACATTTTATTTTTATCTTCTTTCTTTATAAATAAGATTGCCTTTCTTTACATTCCTATAGTACCTGATGTTTAAATATTGTCATCATGATTACCTCTTTTACTGAGGGTCGTATTATACACTTCTCTTCTTCACTATACGTTCATTGCCATAAAATTAAGAACACAGCCTCCTCTGGTTTTATACCTAGATTCTTGTCATTATTTAACACAACCATTTTTCTTGGATCAAAGATAATAACTCTAACCATTAAAAATAGTTTTACGGTTATTGGCATAACAAGTTTTGATTGAACTGTGTTGGGATATGCACATTTAATGAGATGCAAAATTACTCAAACACCTGGAAAATTTTATCATTGAGAAAACAATCCCATATTTTATATGCATGAGACTAGCTATATTTATGTAAGAAACAGCTTTGGACTGCAAGGGAACAGAGTATTTCTCCCAGACAGCCATAGTCTTCATAAAACAAGCACTTTCTCAGCCTGGCACTATCAACACCAAGGGGTTGGGGGAAGATTATTTGTTGTGGGGATCTATTCATTCGTTAATAATAATAATAACAGTAATGTGTTTACTATTATTGCAAATATGTACCCAGAAGATGTAAGAGCATTTGACTTGTTATAGAAAAAAAAAAAACATGTACCTTCAAACACTAGAAAATACACTTTGGGGAATATAATTACTTCACTGATCAAGGGCCTGAAATCTAGGACAGCAAATAAGGTTCTTGCCTTGTACGCAGTCAATGGGGGGTTTGAGTCCTAGCTCTGCATATGGTCTCCCAGCACAGCCAAGAATGATTTCTGAGTGAAGAGCCAGAAGTAAACCCTGAGCACAGACACGTATGGTTCAAAAAAACAAATCACTATTTAAGAGTTGTTCAGGGAAATTTGGAACTGATGTAAAATTGGGATTAATTTTTTGTTTGAGTCCTATACCATGATATTATCACATCAAACTACCATTGTAAGCTAGAGAAAGGGACAGATACAGTGTGTATTTGTTGGTGGTTGGGGGTTTAAGGAGAAAGTTAGGTTGCCAAAATGCATCCCTGGAAATTAGATTTCTCACTATCAGAGAGTTTTACGATATCATTTTGGAAAAAATATTTCTTTAACTGTTCTTCCTTATATGCTATCTCATGTCTAGTTCTCTTTGGAGATTTGGTGACTATCCTGTAGCTCTGAAAGATAAACTTACGAAAATAAGGTTAAATAAAATACCGCAGGGGACCAGAGAGAGAGTATATGGAGTAAGTGCTAGCCTTGCATATGACATCCCAATTTTGTGTTACATATAGTCCCCAAGGTTGTAACCGCTAAGCACTAGGAATAGCTTCTGCGATTGTTGGACAAGGTCCCCATCCCACGCCATTCACAGAGAGCAAATTATGTGTATCAGTTCATACAGCTAATGTGTTAAAATGCTATGGAGCTTGCAAAAAAAACGTACTTCTAGCACAAAATTCCTGTGAAAATAAAATAATGGAATTCAAAAGTTATGTGAGTCACATAATGAAGATGCAAATGTATATTTACCGTAATTGACTTCATAAAGGCAACAGTTGTGATCTCTGATTATGTTATCAGATACTTTCCTTAGTATATCTTTTTATCATAAATAATTTTGCTTGTGTTCCTCTATTGTGCTACCTAGTGAAGATCAGTTACCTGTTGTTGTTGTTGTTGTTGCTGCTACTATTTGGAAATCACACCCAGAGTCATAGTTAACCCCTGAGTGCCTCTACACCCAGGAATCACTCCTGGCAGCGTTCAGGGGACCATATAGGGTTCCAGGAAACCAACCCAGGTCAGACACAGGCAAAGTAAAAACCCCGCCCTTTGTACTATCACTTTTGTCCTGAAGAAGATCAGAGATTTGAACTGATTCTAAAACATTCAAAATAAACTAAAGCAACACATGCTTTAGGGGAAAACTATATATTAAAATCTGTGCACTCGGATCATCTCTAGTTTGTGGGAGTGTTTCTCTGAGGTTCAATTCTAGAAATGGATAGATGGAAAACTTCATTAGTCTATTGTTTGCATACTGCATGTTGGTTTACAGAGAACAACACAACTAACATGGAGAATTATGACACTTGTTTAGTTGGAACTTGTGGAACTGTGCCTTAGGTAAAGTGAAATTTAGTTATTTCAAAGACATCAATAAAAGCTGAATCAAGCTTTTTAGACTTTTTTACTTAGGCAAAGGTAGAAGAAACAGTTCTTTGTAAAAAAAATCAATGGAGTTCCTCTCCTATTTGCATGAACGCTGTAATTGCAAAACACTTCTTATGAATTGTTTGAGTTTTATCATCTGAATTAAATAACATCAGGAAAAAACTGAATTATCTAAAGTAGATTTTCCCTCCAAAATGATGGCATGATAGCATATTCAGATGTCAAATAACAATATTCTTTAAAGTCAGAGAGATGTTTCACATGACAAAGAAACAGCAAAATTTCTCTTCTAAATCGTCACTTTGAAAAGTATTGTGGAGTATAATTATGGAAACATCTACTTTTTAAAATTTAATTTCACCAGCTGTCACCAATGGCATGAATCTTTCAACATCATCGTAAAGGAGTACAAGTTCTGGAAGACAACAGAATAGAAATTTGGGACATGAATATTGAGCGTTCCACAGAAAGAAAGATTGTCAGGTTTTAGCAGGACAGTGAAATGAGCAGATGCCGCCAAGACAGACACAATGAGAACAGAAACGGTCTGTTCTGGCCTTTCAGCACAGAAGTAAGCCATGGGAGGAAAAGAGAGCAAATCAGAGGGGACTTTACAAAGTGAATATTTGATCGTCAAGTCGAAACTTAGACAAGGAAGAGCATATGGGGATTGAGAGAGAGGAAGAGAGCAGCAATGATGTGTGAAGGGGAAAGATTGAATTCTTAACGCGATAACAATTCCAATGGAGAAATTGCGCCTCTCCTTTCTCCAAACAACATCGCTTGTTGGGAATATCATAAAAATACTTTGTAAAAAAAAGAGAATCGGGCCTGTTTAAATGAGGATATGCCTTTGAGAAAGTGCACAAAGACGTCTTGATTGAAATATTTGATGGAGATGCACTGAAGGAGGAAGTTGGATAGAGACGGCTTCACTGGTGAGTCAGTCATAGGAATGATCCATTCTAGGACTTTCTACTAAATAATAGCTCAAGTTCACTTGGAGCAAGAAATACCTGCTAAAGAAAAGGATCTTCATTCATCAGACTTGTATTACTATATCTAGACAGAATAAAGGTTGACTAGTCTTAAAAATATTTACAGAAAAAAGAATCTTTGACTTTTAACTACACAAAAAAATTACACTGATGATTGCCTTTTATCTCTTAGAATGTGCCATATAGTGAAGAAATTAATGTATTACATATATGTGTGTGGTGCATATATGTGGATTTTGATTTTTAAGTATGCACACATGAAATTTGAATGGAGTTACATTGCAATACAATGCTACTTCAGCAATGAATGCATTATTAAATACGTTGCATAGTTAAGAAAAGTATAGGGACTAAATGAGTAAAATTGTATTAAATTGTATTTTTTAATTACAAATCATTAAGCTTTGCTTAGATAAAATTTTAGATGTGAAACTTAGATATGGAATAATTAAACCTTACACTTGGGCGACAAATTAGGAAAGCAATGGAATTGCAAAATAGAATACAATGAGTGTTAGGCTTCTGAAAAAAAATTATGAGAGGGATAATAAGGAGTGAGGTGACATAAATTTTAATTTGAGCTTAGTGCCTAAGGACAGATAACTGTCTTAAAGAAATTTTTGTATAGATACACATTGGGATATTTCTCAGCTATAAAAAGAGGTAAAAAAAAAAAACCTCTGCAGTTTGCTGCAACTTGAATGGCTTTGGAAGGCGCCAAAAATGAGTGATGTGTCTTAGGAGAAGGAGGACAATCACCAAGTGACCTCAGTCATATGTGGAATATGAAGAACCATTGTGAGGGAATAAAATGTGCTGAGTGACAATGTACCAAGTGAGCCTAGAGAACTGTGTTTCGTAAGTCGAGGTGGCGAGTTTGAAGGAGTTTCAAGGAGAGTGGTGGACACTTCCACCATGGACATGACTGGAGTGGTGACTTAGCATCCTCAGACATTAGTAACAGAATTGAAAATGACAGTGCCGACATTCAAAGCCTACAGAGATCATAGCCTCATTAAAAAGTGATTAATTGGGTTTGTAAATTATCTCCTTACAAGTATTCCTGCTTTTATGTTGTCATGTATCCATTTGTATAAGTTTTGGGGGGCTGGCATTAAACCCAGGGGCTCCTTCATTTAGTGCACGTGTTCATCCACTGAGCCACACACTCCTGTTGCGAGGATTAATGCTCAGATACTAAGAGTAACTCTCATGATAGGTCTTGACTATATGCAGATATATACACACATTTATATATGCATCCATTTATGATGAATTCAAACTTTAAGACGTATTCACCTGAAATCGCAGAACTTAACCTTTATTGGAGCAGTGGACATAACCTGATCAGCATTTTTGTTTCTTTTGGGGCCACACACACTCAGCAGTGATCAGGTTTCCTCCTGGCTCTGTGGTCAGCGATTACTCCTGGCAGTGCTCAGGAGACCATTTATGGTACCAGGAACAGACCAGGGTCACCTGTGTGCAAAGAATGTAAGCACCTTACCTGCTGTACTAATTTTTGGGCTGTTGATCAGCATTTTAAACTGAGTCTACAATATTCATAGAAGTTTTAATAAAGAATCTGGAAATAAGAACTTTTTAGTGAAAAACGATTAGAGCACATGAAGGTGGCAAAGGACTTAGCCTGACTACAGTGACGTCAGTAGCCCAGGGAAACGAGGCAGGAGCTTACTCTCTCCTGCTCCCTTCACACTGCTCCGTCTATACACATCTTCCATGGCCTGAGGATGGGGACTACGTCCCCAGGGCCACTACAACATGTGGAGTGAGTCATAAGGTTCTTCCTTTCAGGTTTCAATATTACACTCATGTCAAATAATGTCCTCATTATTTTTCTTACAGAAAAAAAATTAGAAACAAACAACGTATTAAAACTTGGCTAAGGGTCCAGAAAGATAGGAAGGGGCTTAAGTGCTCACCGTTCACAGGGCTGAATGTGGTACATTCCCTTCATCTCATAGGGTCCCTCAAGGGTCCTGCCAAGTGGTATTCTTGAACTCAGATACAGGAGCAAGCCCTGAGCACCACTGGGTTTTCTCCCCTGCCACACACTCACAGACACACACACATGCGCACACACACCCACACACACAAATGACATACTTAAATTCACTGGATCACTGGATCACTTGACATCCCATTACTCATCGATTTGCTCAAGCAGGTGCCAGTAAAGTCTCCATTTGTCCCTGTTGCATGCCAGTGTAGCCCAATGGTGTCTGCTCGTTCTAGGAACATGAAGAACCTCAAACCAAGTTCAGGGTCTTGACGAAGAAGTCTGACCATCTTGTAGGTGGGCAGCCATGATATCTTTTGACGTCCTGTGGAATCCAGTTGGTAATGCCTCTAGTCCAGCGGTCATCTCCAAATCTCATTACATGTCCAGCCCATCTGATTTTCCACACCTTGGCAAACAAAACAGTGTCCCTGATTCTCGATTGTCCACGGAGGTCGGAACTCTGGATTCCTTCTCTCACTTGAGTGACGCATGATACTCCAAGCATAGCTCTTTTGATTCCTCTTTGGGAGACCCAAATATTTAAATTAAAAATTAAAATTGTACAAAATTGATAATGTTGTGATTTAGAACTATAGCGATAGCACAGCGGGTAGGGCATTTGCCTTGCATGCGGCCAACATGGCCGACCCGAGTTCGATTCCTCCGCCCCTCTCGGAGAGCCCGGCAAGCTACCGAGAGTATTCGATATGCCAGACACAGTAACAACAAAGTCTCCAATGGAGACGTTACTGGGTCCGCTCGAGCAAATCGACGATCAACGGGAGGGCCTTTACCTTTACCTTTACCTTAGAACTATATATCTGTGTAATCTCTGGGTGGCTAGAGAAACCCCCGGAGGCTCTTCCTTTCACTGCCTGCATTTGGTGGTCTTGGGCAGCTTCCCCACCCGTGATGGCCGAGTGCCATGAGAGGACCAAGGAGGAAACAAGGACGCCAGGCTGGTTGATGATCCATTGCAGTTAATTCCATTCTCCCCACACGCCTGTTCCAGTCTCACTAAGTTCCCCAATCTAGTCTCACACTCCACTCATTCCCGTCTCTTCCTGTCTCTCCCACTCATCTCTCTCAGTTCCATTTTGCTGCCGTGTCTCTCATCTCTCCACTCACCTGCTCCTGCATTCTTCCCTACATTCTTCTCTCTCTGTCCCCCTGGCTAGTCTCTCTGAGCTCCATCTTGCTGTCCTGCTCTCTCTCTCTCTGGTCTCTCTCCAACTCCCAACATTGGGGGTAAAGACCACAACCCCTCTGTTAGCAAAATCAAAATCAACATATCAAAAGTCCTTCCTGATTGTCTATCAACCTCAAGGGAGGTAAATACCACTAGGGTTGTTCCTCCTTTCCTTAGTCCATTAACTTAATTAATATCTTAATTAGCATCTTAATTCTACTTCTTAATATTAGTTATTTTGTATGGTCACAGGAAGAGATACATTGAGCTTGTAGGGTGGCTCTCCTGGGGACATCTTGCCACAGACTCATACTACAGTGCTCATGTTGGATTAATCATTCCTAACCCTAGTAGGGTCCAAATCTAATTATTAATTTTTGGATCATAATTTTAGATCATAATTTTTGGATCATAATTTTGGGCTGGAGCGATAGCACAGCGGGTAGGGCGTCTGCCTTGCACGCAGCCAACATGGCCGACCCGAGTTCGATTCCTCCACCCCTCTCGGAGAGCCAGCAAGCTACCGAGAGTATTCGATATGCCAGACACAGTAACAACAAAGTCTCCAATGGAGACGTTACTGGGCCCGCTCGAGCAAATCGACGATCAACGGGAGGGCCTTTACCTTTTACCTTTACCTTGGATCATAACAGCATTTGTCCATGACCAAGCTCTTAACTTACAGTTAAACATTATGGCACTTTGACCTGGCCCATTTTGATGCAAGGGTAGCATAGCTCATAGCTTGCCGTGGGTCCACCCAGTCCATTGTTGAGACCCTGCTTTGGGGGTGCTAGGAAGTAAGGGCAACTGAGACTTAATTTGAAAGAACAGATGTCCAGGAGGTGATACTATCTGGAGTCAATTAACTACCAAGTTACAAAGGCTTAGCATTAACTGTCTCCTTGTGTCCATACAAAAAGGACATTACTCCGAATTAACTATGCAAAGGACTTAAGGAGAAGAGAAATGCAATATTTACAAGTTAACAGAGCACAAAGTAGTTACAAATAACACAGAGGAATGGGAGCACTGTGATGGGAGTAAACCAATAAATTTAAACTCCCTGAGGCAAGGTGGAAAGAACATATCAATGTTATCCTACATACATCAAAGTGTTATAACTACTAGTTCTTAATTTTGTAAGCTTGGGGAATATTTTTGGGTTTTGAGTTTTCCCAGTCTTTCCATTCTCATTGACCAAAATATTCCTTAATAACATCAACCTCATCTATTTGTTCTTCGGTTCAAAGGAGTTCCATGGATCGCTTTTACCCTGCACACAAGGAAAGTTAGCCTCAGCGTGAAGCTGAATAACTTTAGAGTCTAGTGTAAGCTTATTTATAAATCCCTTGACTAAAACTTTAGGAGTAAGCTGCAAACTGTTAAGGCATGCCAAGTGACAATGCTACCTTCCTTCAGGAAAGGTTTTTAAAATCCTCTTCAGAGAACAAAGACCAGTGACCCTCAACCCCACCCATTGTCTTGTGGCACTTTCAGTGATTGGAAGGCAAAGGACTTTGCAATGAGCAGAGGTTTACACCCCTGAGAAGCAGAGGCAGTTTTCTTGGCCTTAACTGTGTTTCCTGTGAAGTCCTCTGAGTAAACTTCCAGAGGAAAGAAGTAGATCTCTTACTGTAAGGGGAGAGATTTGAAGCAGAAAAAAAACAGCCAAGAACGTCTCTTGGATCCACCTGGTAAGAGTTCCAGAAGGCCAGAGTGTGACGGAGAGATTTATAGGTCTTTGTTCTCTGAACTCAAGCAGCAAACTCATTGCTGTTTGAAATTGTCAACCTCTGTGAATGAGGCCAAGAGATTACCTGTGTACAGGGGAATTTGGGTTGCTCTGATCAGGTTTAAACCTGGCTCCCACCAGTAAGTACTCTTTAGTCCCGTGAGAAGATTCATTTTATGTGAGACCAAAACACATTTACCAGGCGGTGGGAGTGTTTGGCACTCATACCCAGAAGAACAATCAGACACACACAGAAAAAATCTTACTCCTCAGAAAAAAAATTAATTTAAGAAATAAGTGAGCAGTACTGGCTGTGGAGAACCATTGGTTGATAACCTTTACTCTTGTCTTTGAATTGGTTTTATCTTTTGTATGAAGCGTCGGGAGAGGTTTGGGGTCGTCGCCGTCAGTGCTCAGTGCACACTTCTGTTTCTGTGGAGCATCAAGGACCTTTAAGGTCCATGCTTCCTCTCTTGCTCTGCCTTTCCCTTGTAATTGTGTGGAAGAGACAGGGAAGGAGATGCTGTGAGAAAGCCTCCTGAGAATATACCAGATGGATTGACCCTGCTTATGGTCTCTACCAGAACTTTCTCCCGTCTCATAGAGCAGAGTAAACTCATTCTACAGGGCTGTTGCCCTAAACCATCTCCATAAATGAGTCATTGGTAAGTCACTGCACTGTTTTGCTATGCACTGCTGCTGGATAATGGGGTATGTGGTAAGATCACGAAGACTCAGAGTTGGAAAGCCATTTCTCAAAACATTCTTTTACACTGATACAAGTTCCTTAGTGGGAAATCAGATGTAGGAGCTCAAATCGAATCGTGACTAAGAACCTAAAAACCTAGACCTCAGAGATCTTTGCAAGCAAGAAAAATAAGTTTATAAAGATAAAAGTAGGATATTCCAGGTATGCCACAAATTAAGTCTTCTTGTCTTAGCTTTATTTTTTTTTATTTCTTATTTATTGAGATATAAATACAGATGGGAGAATTGTTTCTTTTGCTATGAACCAGAAAGTCCCCACATTTCGTGCACATGTGCATACACTAAGATGTTTGTCCAGATACCTCTCCCTCAAGTCTCCCAGCATTGCACTGATCAGTATCTTAGTATATTTTCCCCATATGCTTGGTCATGATTGTGTGAATTTTGGTTTGGGAGTTGCATTTCAGTGTGCCGGGGCTGTCCCCACATCATTCTCATGGGTCACTGTCATCAGCTCTTGAGGGATCCAGGCAGTGCTTTAATAGAACCCACTCCAGCTTGTAAATCAAGTACTGCAACCCTTGCAATGTTCTCTCTTTCCCTGTTCCCGAATTCTCATCTGAAGGTACCTCTCAGTGTATATGTACATATATACCCTCAACAGATGGGAGGGCATATATGTATACCTCCTGGTCTTCAGCCCTTCTGTTTAAGAAGCTTAAATATTGACTGGGCAGAATCTAGTGCTATACTACATGAGGATTCCCCAAGTGCTGCTCCCGAATTCAGCATTGAGATCTCCCTTTCAGATCTGCCAGAATGTAGCTTGACCAGCACACGCGTTTCCATTTCCACTCCATACTCTAGGCTCAAGTGGCAGGACAGCCTGAACTCCAGCCAGGCTGCAGTTAAGCCTTTCCGTTAGTTCAGTCAAAGCTAGCAGATCTAAAGGCTCTTGCCCGGTGCAGATTAGAGGCAACTTTCATTACCACCTGCCAAGAGCTGTCTCCAGCTGTGCTTCCCTTCATATCGGCTGGCTCTAGGAGAGATGGTCCTCTCCTGTGGCCAGCTCTAAGTCCAGACAACTATCCAAAAGACAGATCGTGCCTTTTACAGTTTATACTCGAAGGCATGTGTGCAACCAAGCTAGTTCAACCAGGTTTGTAAGCGTGAGATCATCAGGGTGAGTCATCCAGATGTTCTTGGGACTTCATGACTTTCTGGTCTAAGTTTTCTATTGTATCAGAGAGCTGAGCATCCTCAGAGAGTTTCCCACAATTCCAGAATTATACTGGTCTGGCGGAAGGGGTTTAAGCTGCTGGTTTGTCCTGCTAAATGCTAGGAGCCAAGCAGTTTCCAGATCGACAGCTGTGTACCAGTGGACACATCTTACAGAGGTTTACTCCATCATGTCTAGTTTGGGAAGTTTCATGTCATCTGGTGACAGTTATGGACACCTGTAGGATAACACTGTTCTATCCTTCCTGCATAACCTCAGGAATAGTTGATAGTTTATTGGACTGAGGAAAAGAGAAAAACACCTTAAGAGGTATCTTGCCCTTGAGCAGTCAGGAAGGGCTTCCTTATGTTGATTTGGCTACCTGACTGGGTGGAGTGTCAGCCAGACTAGAAGGGAGCTGGAGAAGGAGAGAGCAGGGCTGAAAGATGGACTACCGAGAGACTAGCAAGGGGAACATGTGCTTGAGAGAACCTAGGCCCTCCACAACATAAGTTCTTCTATGGGATAAACTTCCTTGTAATAAACTGCCACTAAGATCAACCGGCCTGGCCCTCGTCTCTTCCTTCATCTGCCCTTGGCCAACAACCATCCCAATGCAAGCCACACACAGCGGCTCTAGGGCACCGAACGCGGGTGGTGAGATAGAGCCGTCCAGAGAGCCCGCGAACACACAACCTTCGGCGTGCATAGTTTTTTACAGACACCCACGATCATTCTTCCAAAAATCTTCGCTAATGCACAAGAAAGCTAGTGGAGTGAGTGGCCCAGTGAGAGGTATCACCACCTTCACACCTCTCTGGGTTTTGAGAATGTCACTAAGTAGCTCTCATTTCCTCGGGTTTCAAAAATGAGGAGTTGCTAGTTCTTTATAGTGGGATGCTGTAGCCATAAGATTTCAGTTCTCCATCCTGATCTCAGTAGTCCCTGTTCTCTGCGCTACGAAGCCAATACCAGAATTCTGTTGGCTGCCCAGTGTTTATTGCACTTATGGATCTGGAAGTCTTCAAACCAGGGAGATGCTTCTCAGGCCAAGCTGCATGTACTGCATGTCCTGATGCCAGTGTATGACAGGCTTGAAATCAGCTTTATTCAGCTCCTGACTCCTAATTAATCTCTCTTTTTATTGAAGGGTCACTGGGCTGAATCTCCAGAGACTGATCATCTACAGCTCCATCTAATACTGCAATTCTGTTGTGTTCCTTTTTCTCAGAGCAAATCACCCTGGTGTGTGGCCTTGATTTCCTCTGGAAAAAGCAAAGTTACATTCTGTAGAAGATTGTGCTTAGGGATGGCCAGAGGGCATTTGCTCAGGGGAAGACTTGAGCCTTGAGGGAAGCCCTTCAGAGTCCAGGGGCTTGAACCTGAATCAAGTCTTAGATTCCTGAGTGCAGGCAGATACTACCCTTCTCATTGTGAGGACATACATTCACTTTCTTCTCCAGAGGAGAGGAGTTTTTCCAGCATAAGGAACAAATGATATTTGACTAGCTTGGCAGTATATTTATTTCTAGGCAGCTAGGAAGGACTCCACTCAGTACCAGTAAAGATGTCTGAATGTCAAGCACTCTAAGACTCACCCTTCTCAGCTGCCCACTAATGAAATTTTATCGACTAGGAGGACATCCAGATTTCTATTCATGACATGGAAACCAAGGATCTTTTCCACGGATCATTTCTGTGGATGTATCTTCCAATATCAACCTGGTTCTTCGTAGAAGGAGAGCCTATCAGTGATTACACAGATTTAGAGAGGAGTATCTCCCACAGTTTACACTGCTCTGGCAATAGAAATGCAATGTGGGTGTCTCAGATGCCTACTGTATCATGCTTCAAAAATCTATTCCAACATTTCCATCTTTTGAAATGGCTGAATCTCTTCTTCTTCTTCCTCCTCCTGCCAGGAATTTTTGGGCACCTCACTCATGTTGAATGTGGTCTGCTTGTGTGTATAACTTTTAGTGAATTTATCAAAATGTGAGAGTCACTCCCTGCTACTGGAAACCAACAGAGTGAAATAAAGATCTTAAGAAATTATATGCATATGGATAATTACATAATGGAGTACATATAGATACATTTGACTTAATCCATTTTCCCAGGTGTCCAGAAATCTGATAACCTATTCCTATGCCTGTTCTCCAGTTCTGCCAAAATAAATGAACATATTATGCAATTCTTTTATGTATAACTTTCATTTGGGTCAGAATATACTTTACTCTCTAGAGACATGCTAGGAAGTATCTTCTAATGGGCTTAGGGATACAAATGATGAAGGTGGAACTCGGGGAAGGGAGAAAGTCCTATGGCAAAGTGAAATTGTCAAAGGGTCATCATTAAGCAGGACGAGCCATCTTCTCAGTAAAGGACTGTGTTTATTCCACTGTCAGCCCAGAGAGGCTTAAGGGAACAGAATGGCTCAAGTAGTCCATTCTTCTTACTCAATTAAAGGCCTCCATCCCATAATTTGTAACTTTCTGTACTATCTCCTAGCCTTTATTTTAAAGAAAAAATAAAAAAAAAACTCAGTGAGGAATTTTATTCAATTGTCCTTTATTACCCAACTGATAGTATTTAGGCTTAATTTTGAGCCATGACATTCCTAGTGTCATATGACACCCAAGATTTTTTTCAAGCAACAATAGAAATATTCTGGTATCATCGTGTAGTCTTAGGCTGACAGCTTTGATGCAACATTCTATTATTTAATTTTCTAGCTAGAGAAGCAGCTCTTCCATCCTCTGAACTTTATAGTCATTATTTCTACCAGCAGGATCAAGGGCAACAACCATTTTATCTATCTCCAGAAGCCTTGAGTTCAAACAGCAACCAGGGGTTATATTTTAAGTAGTGATGATGTCATTTTATGCCTTCTTGCTTTCCCCACTGGTGATGACCTCACCACTTCCAGACTTGACTCATAAGTATGTAAATTATTCTGGAAACCCAATACAGATGTCCATTTCTTTTCTTTTTTTTTAATATAATCATTTAGGTCATTGCAGTGCTTAATCCAATAGCCAGGATATAAAAACCACCCCAGTGTTCAATGAGCGATGATTGGGTAGAGTTCTGTTTCTTGAGTTACAAGAGTTCTATTTGCTTTCAGTGAGGAAAATACAGTCAATATTACATAGTGTGAGTACAACCGGTAACTAGTTTAAGTGATACCCAACAGGATGAGCACACAGGAATGTGAGACAATTAGAAATTAGCTTCAGAACGCTTCTTTTTCTTTTATTAGTGAAGCACCATGGGGTACAGTTGTAGATTTACAAATTTTTGTGCTTGGGTTTCGGTCATACAATGATCAAATACCCATCCCTCCACCAGTGCCCATTTTCCACCACCATGGATAATATTCCCCCCATTCCCCCTCCCACCCTGCCTCTGTGGCAGGGCATTCCCTTTTGTTCTCTCTCTCCTTTTGGGTGTTGTGGTCTGCAAAAGAGGCATTGAGTGGCATGAGGGTGACGTGGTCTGAAGGAAGGATGTTCTGACCAGAATGCAGAAGCAAAGGAGAGCAGGCAAGAGCACAGCAAAGCAGAATACACAGGAAAACACCTAGAATTGAGCATTCAAGTCCATCATTCACCTGCTCTTCACAGAAAGAAATGTTTAATTTCTAACATAATACATGAGCATCACATGAGTTGAAAGTTCCAACAAATTTTCTTTGATATGAAACTCTGGATCATTTACTTTCTTCTCTTCAAAGAAGCAGCCACCAGAGCCTCCTGGAACCATTGATTCTCTGGAACTTCATCAGTGTTTCTCCATGTATCCAGAGTACTTAAACATATAAATTAGCAGGGCAGGACAAGAATTAAACAGGTAGAGACTTTCCATACTGTGGAAAGACAGCCTAATAAAAGCATCTATAAATTGATTTGATTGCCTGAGATATTTTCCTCATTAAGTTTCAAATCATTGCCTTATTTTTATGATTCTTTGGGAATGAGTTCTCTGTTGATTTTACAAGAAACTATACATTCTTAAGGAATGATCAGTTTTGTATTCTTTCAAACAAATGACTATCTTAGGTGATAACAAACTAGTGAACATCTCAAATTAGGCTTGCATATATAAAACCAAACCCTTCCTCCTCAGAAGCCTAAGTGATTGCCATTAGCTACTTCAGAATCACAGCAGGTTATCCAAATTATTATTACATTTAATTAGCATTCTGACAAGTTGAGGAATTCTTTACCTACTTTCAGATTACATACAGAAAATGATTTGAAAGCATTTCCTGCTTTGAAAACATCAAAGCAAATCAAAGAAATCAGCTCCAATCTTACCCTTATTATCAAATACCGAGGGATCATTAAGCCAAATGACAGAGGAAGAAATGCCAATTATAAATGTTGTTTTAAGGTGACATTTGATTTACTATATAAGGATATTATTATAAGCAGAACAATAGAGTTCAACAAAATTGCCTTATTGTGAGATAATGCTACCATTGTTCACCTACTTTTCTCAATGGAAATGATATAAAAATATATAATAATTTGCTCTTAAGGTCATCATTTAGTTCCTATTTAATTTTATTGTAGGATATATTATATATTAAGTAATTTCTTACTTTTATTGAATATATTAAAGTGACCACCAGAGATGAGAGTTTTGATAATAGAAGAATAAAAATATTTGTTTAGTTAAGTTTCTATGTTGAAAAACAATGATCCATTGTTTTTTACAGATAAGAGAATACATTTACTGTAATATTACTTAAGATTACATTCATTATATGGAATGTTTGCTAACGATAATATTATTTATTAATGATGGTTCATTAAAGATACTACAGCTTTCTCACCCTCAACTTGTTTCTTAGTGCTGAATCTCTAATCTGCTGAAAAGAGCAAAACTTTCATGAGGCAATATTCATTAATTAATGTCCCCATTTTTTGTTACATAAGAAGAAAAGCCAAATTTGCTATGCAGTAATATACATTTCAAATATAAAAGTTTCCCAGAAAATAAATCATTATGTAAGACCAGTAATGATAAAAACGGATAGGTAGCTCAAAGAAACACTAGAGTTTTATAATATTGAAATTGATGAAATTCCTGTTAGACATATTTTGGGAGAGGAAGGAGGGTTGGCAGTGCTCTGGGCTTATTCCAGGCTCTGCACTCAGGAGGGATCACTCATGGCAGGGCTTGGGGTCCCAAGGATCGAATTAGGGTCAGCAACCTTCAAGAAAAGCACCCTTCCTAATGCACTATCTCTCTGGTCCGAGACATATTATTTTCTTAATTCAATGATTAAATACAGCATTTTTCTATGTCTTGAATTGTGTTATGTACATAGCATGGACTAACATACAAATTACAAGAAAACCAAGAAACCCAAAGTATGGGATTCAATATTATTAAATGCCTAACTCATTACCACTAGTGTTGTTTTGATATATTTATAGACTGCTATAAAATAAATTTTTTTTCTTTTACTTCTGGTTCTGTACCCAGGCATCTCTCCAGGCAGGCGTTGCAGACCATCTGAAGTGCCAGAGATTGAACAAGGGTCTTCCCTGTTGTAATCGTTCTCTGGCCCAAAGGAAGGTTTGCTTTTAAGTCATGTAAACCCTGGAATTACATTTCATTATGCTTCTACAGATCTTTTCAATTCTATCTTGCTAATCATTTGGGGCGAAGATTTTTTCTGTTGAGATACCATTAGTGTCAAAGATGATATATGTTCCAGGGTGCAATTTCACACCTCTTTGAAATGTATATTACCTCACTTATATAAAGATAAAATTCTATTTGATCACTTGATCACTTGACATCCCTTTATTCATCGATTTGCTCCAGCGGGAGCCAGCAACATCTCCGTTCATCCCTGTGGCGTGCTAGTGTACCCCAATGGCATCTGCTAGTTCTAGGAACACAAAGAGCCTCAAACCAATCATTCAGCGTCTTGATGAAGAAGTCTGACTATCTCATAGGTGGGCAGCCACGTGAACTTTTGACGTCCAGGGAACCCAGTCAGTAACGGCTCTAGTCCAGGGGTCATCTCCAAATCTCATTACGTGTCCAGCCCATCTGATTTTCTATGCCTTGGCAAACGAGACAGCATCCCTGATTCTAGACAGTTGAAAGAAGTTGGAACTCCGAATTCTTTCTCTCATTTGAGTGAAGCATGATCCTCCAAGCTTAGCTCTTTGGATTCCTCTTTGGGAGACCCGAATAGAGTTCTCATTCTGTTTTTGTAGGGCCCAGGTCTCCGAGGCATATGTTAATGCAGGAAGAACAGTGGAATCAAAGAGATATGCCTGGAGCCGGAGGTTCTTCGTCCTCTTAGCTATTACTTCCACACTCTTGAAGGCATTCCAAGCTGCTCTCTTGCTCCTGCAAAACTCAGGTGCCAGGTCATTCCTCCTGTTGACTTCTCGATCTAGGAAAACATAGCTGCTGCATTCGAAGATGTGCATTCCATTGAGAGCAAATGGAATATCAGGAACGAGAAATTTATGCGAAATGCTATTTATAGGGAAAAAAAGTACTTTTTTTTTCTGAATCTGAGGCCTCTTTGAGTCCCCAATACAGTGTCTGGTCCCTCACAATGTCAGGAGTGATTACTGAGCACAGAGACAGGAGTAAACTCTGAGCACAACTGGGTGTGGCCCTAACATCAAATACATGAATAAATAAATTAAAAAACTAAAAAAGAGTGATAGAAAACATTAAGTTTACTGCCTCTTCTTTCTCCCATAAAAAAACTACCTGCTATAATTTTCTATTTAATACTAATGATTTCTGATACGTATTCAAATAAAAGGGTAGATACAACTTGATCTCAATCATCTTTACTGACTGACAAATTTAATATTTTTTGTGGGTCTCATAACTTCTTTTTATACCAAGTTTTCCGTATATATAATCTACTAAGTGATAAGCACATACCGTTAGAATTTCATGTGGCATAGTGTTTGTAGGTCACTGTTAGAGTTTTGTATTTTATTTAATTAAAATGGGAATCCATATACAAGTAAGGAAAAGCATAACCTTATTTGTATTTACCTAGAAATCTTGACTGATTGCTTAGGGAACAAAGAGACCAAAGCAATCAAGAACAAAATCTGGAAGGCCATAAGATTAGGAGATTATTCCAAATTATCTCAGTCAGTAAAGACAGTAGTTTGGATCAGGGACTATAATGAGAGCAGTTCAGATTCTAAATCTTTTCTGAAGATGTATCCCATGGCACTTAACCACAGGATCAGGTATATTTTGGTTTGTGTTGTCTGATACCAAGGAGGGAAGGATTCTGGTTTGAGGATTAAAGGATGGCAAAGTTAGACTTGAAATTTATTGTGTGATATTTTAAAAAAAATATTAATTTTGGAAAAACATGAGAAATATTATTATGTTCACATTATTTTAGAGGAATTAATAAGATATATAAATGGAAACAAGCAAGCATTTGTATATATATGTATCTATATGAATATATATACATATATGTATGTATTTGTATATATGAACATACATATTTAAAAAATATGCATTCATCAGATAAATCTCAAGTCAGTATGTAAGACTGAAAAATCAAACTCATAAGAAGTTCAATGAAGTGATAACTGGATTGCTTCCAGCATATACAGGTTGACATAACATAATAAAATATTTATCCTTTGCAACAGAATAAGTGGAATGTAAACATTCTTTTATTACAGAACACTACTGTGATAGGCAGCTGGATAGGCAGGCTGCAGAGATAGCGCAGCTGGTAGGGCATTTGCCTTGAACATGGCCAACCTGGCTAACCCGGGTTTGATTGCTCTGCCCCTCTTGAAGAGTCTGGCAAGCTACTGAGAGTATCTTACCTGCATGGCACAGCCTGGCAAGCTACCCGTGATATATTCGATATGTCAAACACAGTAACAACAAGTCTCAGAATGGAGACATTACTGGGCCCGCTCAAGCAAATCTGCGAACAACAGGACATTGCTACTGTGCTACTGTGTTAGGCAGTCTTCATCAGAAAGCAACGATGGAAGCAAATTGACATAACCATCCCAGAGGAATGAAGTCTAAAATGAGACATTTTAATAGAATGTTATCTAGAAATACTTATTTTTAAAATATTTTCATTTAAGGCAAAGAGGATTTTGATGCTGAAATAACTGATACTCTAGATATAATTTTTTTAATAGGATGAGACTTGAGCACTTGGAGATAATGTGAGACTACAGATCTATTTATAGTTAAACTCTATTAGAAAAAAACTTTTTAATTTTACAAGTAAAATAACTTACCCATATGAACTAAAGAAAATATCTCATTTATCACTTGTGATTTTTATGTCAGGAAAACTATTCAATTGTATTATTCATATTGATTCTTGTCTTTTTTTTCCATTGGAGAATAGTACAATTCTATAATTTTAGAGTTTCATTTCTTCAGTCCTTTGCTCACAAATTTTTGGATAAGAAAACCTGAGCAGCCTGCTATAGCAAACATCCTTCAATGACTATGAGGAGCCTGTAGAAATTCCAATGCCAGGGACTCACACCCACTTCAAGAGTATTTAGGTCATTATGTGCCAATAGTGTCAGCAGCTCACATGCTTATTAGAAGAATGGCCTGTTTTCCCTGAGCACTTAAGTCAGAAATAAACTTGGGGTGAAAACAGGGTGGATAAGCGATGATATAGAAGAAGGACCAACAAAGAAGAAAAGCTCAGAAGATGTAATAGAGAATATTCTTGCCCATGAGATTTACCAGTAATAAAATAGGGTTCATCTGGTACTAAAAACTTGGAATGACACTGTGATTTTTCTCTTTGTACCATGTTTAGATGGGATAACAGATGTACATGTACATACAAATACATGGTATATATAATAAAATGGTATCTTTTTTCCTATCAGACAAATTTAAAATTGAGTTGTCTCCTTTGGGGTGAGCTCTATTATATTCAAACCCAGGAATGGATTGTAAATGTTTAGATGAATATCTAACACTGTCCTCCTGTTGTTCATCAATTTGCTCCAGCGGGCCCAGTAACGCCTCCATTGTGAGACTTGTTGTTACTGTGTTTGGCATATCGAATACGTCACAGGTAGCTTGCCAGGCTTTGCCGTGAGGGCAAAGATACTCTCAATAGCTTGCTGGGCAATCTGAGAGGGGTGGAGGAATCAAACCCAGCTCAGCCGGGCCGGCCACGCGCAAGGCAAATGCCCTACCACTGTGCTGTCACTTTAGCCCGGATGAATATCTAAACCTGTGGAATTAGCCAATCTGAGAAGTCAAAATTGCCATGTATAGGCTTTTTATCAGAAAAGGTCAGAATAATAGTTTGCATATTAAGGAATAATCAATTCCAGTTTTGCTTGATAACAACTATGTTTTTTTTTCATTTCATTTAAAGTTATTTCATGATTTTATGGATATTACTATTACAGATATTAGAAGTTTTATTACCATGAATGTATGAGATTGTTTTTATTTAGCACCCAGGAAATGATACTGGATTTCTCACTTATTGATTCTGTCCATAATCTTGGCAATAGTTTGTCTCACTTTATTAACTTTTAAAGTCTATTTGCTATCTTTAAAGGGAGGAAATGGAGATGCTAAATAGTAGTTTCACTGTCTGATTAGAGTTGAAAATAGTCTATTAAACTTATTCATCAATATCCTGAACTTAATGTTTATTGAAGTTTATTTTTCAGAATGTGTAAATTTGAATACATAGTACAGAAAATGCCAATTCATAGCTATGTATATTTATATATTACTAGCATATCAAACTTCTGTTTTATTAAGAAAACTATTTTTAATACAATATATACATTTATGTAAAGTTTATTTTATTTATCAGCAGGTAAAGGTAAAGGTAAAGGCCCTCCCGTTGTTCGTCGATTTGCTCGAGTGGGCCCAGTAACATCTCCATTGGAGACTTTGTTGTTACTGTGTTTGGCGTATCGAATACGTCACGGGTAGCTTGCCAGGCTCTGCGGTGCGGGCGAGATACTCTCGGTAGCTTGCCGGGCTCTCCGAGAGGGGCGGAGGAATCGAACTCGGGTCGGCCATGTTGGCTGCGTGTAAGGCAAACGCCCTACAGCTGTGCTTTCGCTCCTTTCTCTATCATCATTTGAATTTTATTGCTATTATGGTCAGACATATTTGACATTTTAGCCTGAGTGTTTCTATTTCATTTATATATATGTGTATGTGTGTGTGTGTGTGTGTGTGTGTGTGTGTGTGTATGTGAATTGTTACTCCATGGTACTTGTCTTTTCTATACAGTAAACTGGACTCTAAGATGAGAAAAATTAAATTTTTCAGAAGTAAAGAGGGTCTTATTTAGTTAAAAAATATAAATTATTTGCTATTCTGAATTGAATCTGCATATTAACAGCTTTCATTATTATTGCCATTCGGGCTCTATGTACTATTCATTTCCAACTGCCTACAGCCGTTTCTTGATCAAAAAATGAAAAACTACTTTTGAGCTTCTGCATGCCTCTGATTGCCTCGAAAACGATGTGAGATTCTTTAGAATGTAAGACATGAATCATTAAAGGGTTTATTTTGCATCCTATGCATTCAAAACGTTTCAAATTCATTTTGAAATATTGCAAAGCACACGGGTATCTCATAGGATTTCTCTCCCCAAACTTGCATTTTGATGGAATGATGATTTTTTCCATGCAACACTGTAGCTGCTCATGAGATGTCTAAAATAGGAGAGGAGGAAGATTTTCCTCTTGTATAATTTCAAACCACACTAGAAAGAAGTCAGATTTATGAAGCTTTATTTAAGCTTGGATGTATGTAATCCTAGCCTCTGTTTGGCTTTCAGTTATGCCTGAATTTTTCTGTAATTGAAATTGAGGTGATAACTAGCAAACTTGTACACAAGAATTAAATTTTGAAAGTGTGTACTAATATTTTGAATGATGGCCTTCTAGAATTCAGGATCACTTGTTAGTGCTTATTATCTTGCAAGGACCCAGTAAAGTGGAAGTTACACATTACATAGCAAGTACTTTTTGCTACCTTGAAATAATAAATAAGACTAAAGGACTAAAACTTCTTTGTTTTTGTGGGCATATCCAGTGGTGCTCAGATAACACTTCTGGCAGGCTCTGGGAACTGTGGGGTGCCAAGGAAAAAACTCAGGTTGACCACATGTATGACAAATACATACCTGGTGTACATCCTCGGGTTCCCATTAATACCCCTAATAATCTTGCTTAAATGATGCTACTAGTAACAATTTGGAATATAATTGGGCAGATAATGATACTAAATTTAAATGATTCCATTGGAGCTTTGTCTCCAAAAACTATGTTAATATCCAAAGCTCTTCTATTAATGATTTCTTCTTTTTTGCTGGAGGGACACCCAGGGTACTGAGGACTTCCTCTTTGCTTTACACTCAGCGATCATCCTGGTGGAACTCAAGGAACCATATGGGGTACCTGGGATTGAATCCCAGTTGGCAAGCACCCTACACCATATATTAGTTCTCTGGTCCTATTAACAATTTATTAAAACAACGTTTAACTGTAACTGTTGATTATTTGCATTTTAAGCCTCCACAATGTTTTTTTTTTTTATTAGTGAAATACCATGAGGTACAGTTATAGACTTACAAATTTTTGTGCTTGGGTTTCAGTTATACAATGATCAAGCACCCATCCCTCCACCAGTGCCCATCCTCCACCACCACGGGTCCCAGCATCCCTCCCACCCCCCGTCCCCCCATCCCACCCTGCCTCTGTGGCAGGGCATTCCCTTTTGTTCTCTCTCTCTCTCTCCTTTTGGGTGCTGTGTTTTGCCAGAGAGGCATTGAGTGGCAATCATGTTTGGTCTATAGTCTACTTTCAGCATGCTTCTCCCATCCTGGGAGGATCCTCCCAACACCCTTTATTTGGTGCTCCCTTCTCTATCTGAGCTTCCTTTTCCCCTAGCACATGTGGCTGGCCTCCAAACAATGTTTTGTTTTGTTTTTTTAAATAGTGGTGATATTGTTATTCTATTCAACATAGATGAGTTTCATTGTTTACTTGCTTTTTAGTAGGAAAATGACCCAATTTGCAAAATAATTGTAGCAAACTAAGCAACATGTAAATATATTTGGGACTTAGCTAAAAGAAACAGTGTTAAGTTGGACACAGAAATTTATGTGTAAAATACCAATACAGATTATTTGATTGTCATTGCAGTGCCTTTCCAACTTGCCTTTACAAATATGGTGAAAAACAGAAAAAGATGGCAGATGCAAACTTGAGAGGAGAAAATTCAAATTCAAATTGATGGAGGCCTCCATGGAAGGAGGGTCTTGTATTTTCTGCAGGCACATGGCATAGAGCTAAATGCCCAGACAATGGCTTGATGCTGTGGGTCTAAATTCATTGGATTCTCTTCGTCTTCGTCTCTGTTAACTCAATGACGGTGTGGACAGGACACACAAGTAACCCAATATAGAAAGAGATTAGGGAAAGCATGATGATATTTGCATAATGGCACGCATTGTTATCTGTACATAATCTGCTCAATTTAACAACCCTGGTTTAAGTACTCATGGCAGAATCATGGGATTGAGGCAGCAGGTAGGGGTGAATTCTAAACACCAACATTGCTGTTGTCCGTTGACTTTAATTGTGAACCAAAGAGGAGAGATTTTGACTGGTACACAGAGTTCAGAGAAAAGCACATTTTACACCTTACAGAGAGTGATTAGTTGGCAGAGTTTAATTTTATGTGTATATGTGCTCCTTAGAGGAAGAATAATGAGAAGGAAAATAAAGCCGGACTCGTGGAAATATACTACCGTCTGATAAAGACAAAATCCCATCTTAAATGTGAAAGGAAAAGTATACCTTTTAAAAATGATTTATTGTAGTAATATTTTAGAAATCTGCTCGGTGTTTTAATAAGGTTCAATGAAAGAGTAGTGCAGAACCACACAGGAGAGAGGATTTTTGCAGAAATAAAAATAAATTAAAAATACCCTCCCAGATCTTGAAAGTATAGAAAAATAGGTAAAAGAAAGGGGCTGGTTTCATAGGACAATGGGGAATTGTCTAGGAGCGGTCAGAAACAAACAAGCAGAAACATTAATGAGAAAAGGATCCAAATGCAGCAGCAGGACTTGGGGAACTTTGCATTTGGTCTGTTTCCACCAGGCCCTCCGCTGGCTTTGTCTCTTTTGTGTCACCCAGTCCCCTTCTTTAAATCAGTTGTGACTGAGATAAATAGGTCCCATGGACTCCAAAGCATATTGTCTCTAAAGAAGTTTGCTGATAAGAAACAGAAGTTATCCCCATATGTCTATCTTCTTGACAATTGGAGGCACAGTTGACAGCCAAGACTCAAATTAGCCTTGAAGGTGACATAGTGATGTGAAGGAGTAATGTTTTATAAGGAAAATAAATGATTTTTAAAGATGATCAAATATGGATCATGCAAAAGAGTGATGAAGGTTTAAGCAAAGAACGTCATGTACTTCTGAGGAAGAAAAACAGTAGGAAGACAATGACAATAGTAGCAGTAACAGCAGTGTATAAACTTGTTTAAGTTGCTCTCAACTTATTCAAAACCATCACCCAAAAGACGTATAGGCAAAGTTAATAAAATTTGATTTATATTGAGTAATACATGGGTGTTTTTATTTTAATTTTTAAAGATATAGAATAAATAAATAAAATGAATACAAAGGAAATAGCCACAAAGTTATTTAAAAAATAACGACTTTCATTCTTTGATTTTGTTAACTGAATTTTTTTGCAGAACTCAATTTAAAAAAAAAAAACTATGAAGGTTTGGAATGATGTTTGGGACTTTCCACCCGAGCACAGCTACCTGCTCAGTTTACTTCAGCAAACTCAGCAGATAAGTAAAAAAGAAATCATACATCACTACAAATATAAAAAGAATAGAGACGAGCAGGAGAGGCAAAATATTAAATAGTGACGATAAATACAAAATTTTAGCTTCTTTACTAGGAGACCAAGTTTCCCTCATTGCATTAAGTTCAGAAACAGAAAAAATGATGTATCTGTAAAACCCTTAAAACAAGGTAACTGGAAGTATTGATGTGGGGATAAATGGGAGGTCGGGAGGGGGGCAAGATTCAACACCTCTTAAATCCAGATAATTTTGGTTTGGCAAAAATACACACACACAAGGATTGTTTGTTGTGTTTCATGATGTGGTGTGTGTGTGTGTGTGTGTGTGTGTGTTTTGGTTTTGGGGCCACATTCGCTCCTACTCAGGAGTTACTCCTGGTTCTGTGCTAAAGAATTGCTCCTTGTAGTGCTCAGGAAACCAAATGGGATGTCAAGAATCCCATCCAGAGTAGCCAGGTGCAAGGCAAACGCCCCCCTCCTACCACACATGTGCCCCATCGAATGCCCCCTGCCCTGTTTCACATTGTGAAGTCATCTCTGAGAGCCTCTGACGCCCTGCTCACCTCTGACTCCTTCTTTTGAGTTCCACACCTTAGCTCCTTGCTCCTGTGTCTTGTTAGAAAGAGTTTCTCAACATTTTACTGACTGATTTTGTTCATTCCTGGTATTGATTGCCTCTCTAGATTTTTGATATACCCACCCACTCCCTGAAGTTGCTTGATTCTTATCTCTGGCCCCTGGGAATACCCTGGAGTGCTCCCAGGGACCAGAAGGCCCCCAGCAGGGCGATGCTACTCTACCACATCTGTTCTAACACAGTGAGCATGCACACCCTGTGGGGACCTTTGCTCTCAGCGCCCAGGGGACAGGACGGATTTAGCAGAGCTTTTGCCTGCAATAGGACTAGATTGTCTTCAACTGATGAGTGGCGGGAAGTTTGGGAAATATGTATTAAAAGCCTAAAGATACATAGTCTCTGACAGCAGTTGGATTTGTGGGAGGATGGGTGTTTTCTGTGTAGTGAACCAACTGGGAGAGAGGGTAGAACATCTCAAGAGTGTGCATGCTAAGAGAAATGGAGAGAGCGGATTACCAAGGAGCTCTCAGCCACTGGTCCCTGATTCTAGTCTTCGTTTTTTTTGTTTTTTTTTTTTTAATTTTTATTAGTGGGACACCATGAGGTACAGTTATAGACTTACAAATTTTTGTGCTTGGGTTTCGATAATACAGTGATCAAATACCCATCCTTCCACCAGGGCCCATTTTCCGCCACCATGGATCCCAGTATCCCTCCCACCCCCACCCCTCCATCCCTCCCTGCCTCTGTGGCAGGGCATTCCCTTTTGTTCTCTCTCTCCTTTTGGGTGTTGTGGTTTGCAAAAGAGGCATTGAGTGGCAATGATGTTTGGTCTATAGTCTACTTTCAGCATGCTTCTCCCATCCTGGGCGAATCCTCCCAACACCCTTTATTTGGTGCCCCCTTCTCTATCCGAGCTCCCTTTTCCACTAGCATGTGTGGTTGGCCTCCAAGCCATGGAGCAAAATTCCTGGTACTAATCTCGGCCGTTCTTGGGTGTTAGTCTCCTATTTTGTTACTTTATGTTCCTCAGATGAATGCAATCTTTCTATGTCTGTCTCTCTCTTTCTGACTTAACGTGATACTTTCCATGTAGGACCACTTGTATGTAAATTTCATGGCTTCATCTTTTCTAACCACTACATCGTATTCCATTGTATGAATGTACCAAAGTTTCTCACTTGTCTTGTAGCCTTTGGGTTTGTGACACTTACTGTGGCTCATAGCGATTGGCATATTTATTTGGTGGTTTCTGATGACATTTTGTTTGACTATTATGTTGTTTAAGTTATTATTAGTTGGCCATTATGTTACATAAATAAAATTCATTATTTTAAAAATATGCAAGCCGCTTTAGTATTTACTTCTTTCATAGTAAGCACTTCGAAATGTATTTTTTTCCTTATAATCTGTATAATGAAATGTAGAGCAACTGTCTTTAGCACTCTATTTATGCTTAAATAATAAAAGGTTATACGGCCACTATGACAACAAAACTAAATTTAATCATCTTAATTAAAATATCTAGACCCATGAAACAATTAAAGCTAATAGAATGCAAGGCTCTCTCATTCCATATCACAATCTTACTTCAGGCACAAACCCACAGTTGTAGAGTAGAAAGAAAGATATATTCAACATTTTCTCTCTCTCTTTTTTTTAAATCTCCAACATCTTATTTCCTCTGTCATCTTGGTAACTACAGTTGTGACCATCCCAGAATGTGGAATGGAAACAAAACTGTGAGTAAATCCGTTACTTTGAGACCACCATGCTGATTATGATAATGCTTGGAAAGTAGCCATGAATGCGGCCTTACACTCCAGAAAAATTTTAAAAGGGTTCTAATGCACCTGAACTTAAACTTTCAATTGGGTGTCAGCTTTGAGGAAGCGTTCTCTTGCCTACCATTAATATCATCTATCAGAAGCAAACAGGAAGTACACAAACATAGTCTGTACAGATGTGCAAACAGCTTCCATCCAAATTCCTTTGTTCATGGCAGAACAAGCATCGAATCCTAGATTTCTTCTGAGTGAGCATAGGGGTGCTGTGGGAGTCACCATAGAGCTTCTTTCCCACAAGTGTTTTTCCAAAATATTCCTCTGTATCTGCTGTTTAGAATAAAATTAAAGATGAGTAATTTCATGATCAAACACATTGAACCCTGCAATATTTGGAGGGCAAAGCTAATTGTGAAAGATAATGCAACGATTTTGGTATGTAGGTATATGGTTAAAAAATATTGATTTGGTAATCTACACCTTTAAAACAAATATAAATAACCAATGTTTCTTATCTTGCTTGTATTTCATTTTGCAAAAAGAAGAAAAGACTTCAATCTTTTTAAATAGTATCATCTCTATACTTAGAACATACTTTGCACATAGTATCAATTAAATAAACGTACTTTTAGAATGATGAATAAGGTTAGGATAAATTTTAATGTATTTTAATGTTACTTAAATATGCTGCTTTTAAAAATTATTTTAAAGTTGAATAGAAATTAGGGGCTTGAGTAATACATTGTGTGAGGCACTGCCTTGAATGTGGTGAACTTGGTTCAATCCCTGGCATACCATATGTTACCCTGGGCATCACCAGGATTAGTCCTTGAGTACAGAGCAAGGAGTAACTCCCAAAAACTGCTGGGTGTGCACCTCCAAAATTTAACAGTTTATGTAGTGATAATAACGTTAATGTTTATGGAATCTGTATAGAAAATAATTCTATCCAAGTATCTATATGATAAACAAAGGCTGGTATGGAAAACTGGATTACATATTATTGTCAGGATAAAATGTGTTCATGCTTGGGAATGATATTTTAGGGGAAAAATTCATGAAATAAAGTGGCCACTGGTAAAAACATGTTCCCAATTTCTTATCTTCTTGAGAAAAACTATTATCTTATGAACAATTAAACAACTAAAAATTAGTAAAAAAGAGATAGTGACTTCAGAGTAAGTGACTTGCTACTTGCACATTATTTGGAATACCATTCATGTTAAAACACAACCATCTGGGAGAGCCTAATAGAAAAGTTTTCCAAAATGTCATAATAACTTTGTAGATAACAGAACCATTAAACAATGAATGACTGCCATTTTTTTTTCTTTTTCACACAATGCGCATGTTCGTAGTTTATCTGCCAACTAGTTTTGGACTAAAGAGCTTCTGTACTCTCTAACTTGTATTCCACTTACATTTATATTTTTCCTTCTATTTTTCTTGATAGAACATAGTGTTCTGTTTGAGAACTCTATCTGTCACCACCGAGTTAACGGAGCTTTGAGTTGCAGTGTTGCCTCATTTCTCATTGTAAGGCCTTTCAGATACATTTTAGAAATACTAGACAGTCCTTGTTAATACTCTATATTGTTTCAAAAGTACTTCCCTGAGCACTTCTCTTTTGACCTGTATTTTGAGTGCTATATTACACTGACACTCCAGGCAAATAAAAAAAAAAAAACCTACTGACAGATTGAATTGTCTGTTGTCTCTTTTCTAACTGTAAAATTCATGTAAAATGTGGTACATAATTTAAGAACAGATGCAAGAACAATTCTCCATAAACATTTTACATTTCACTTCTTGCCAGCTTAGAAGAAACAATCTACTACATTCCCAGATATACCCCTAAATAGATCATAAACACAGTGGAGATTAAAAATCAAGCAAAATATAGAAAAATATAAAATACAATACAGAATGAGTGGTAGCTTGGAAAATGTGTTTTAACCCTTGTATGGTATATAGTATATTAGAAATATGATGAAACCTTCTATGATTTTAATTCATTTTGTTTCCTATTATTTTTATAGGTCTGTGAGTTAGGCATTACAGATTATATATATATACATATATATAAATGTATATAAAATTACAGATGCCATTGATGAGCAATGTGAATGTAGAGTAAAAATTATTCTCTAAGAGCAATTGGCAAGTAATATGCACAAAATTCAAATGCGTTTTTTTCAGTTATAAATGCATGAATTTGTCTCTTAAGTAAATGAATTAGATTAATTTTATGCTTCTTTTTTCTTTTTGTCAATTTCATGGAACTTCCTTTTGATAATTGTCAGTCATGATTATCAATTTCTAACATGTTTTCTACTCCTCTGTTGAGCCTAAAAGGACACATTTGATGTAATTTTAATTCAAAATTCTAAGTTTTTTATGCTATTTATATTAAAATAAGTTAAATGGATATTATGCAAATGAGTGATTAATTTTATTTTAAAATTAAAATAACGCAAAAAGAGATGATTACTCATCCTTCAAACTTCTTGATCCTATTAATAATTGGGTTGCTGATTTCTTCATTAAAAATGATGAGGAATGCATATAGTTGCTATTGGATAGTGATATTTTTCAAATCACTCTTGCCTTATTAGGATAATGAACTCTATGGACTAAGCACATTTTATTAATCTCTTATTATGTTTATCTCATGGCTGTTAATCTTTAAAAGTACTAACTTCTACATATATAGAAAAAAGTGTTAACTAATTTAATCTTGAAAAAACCATTTTGGACCATTGATACATTTAAAAACATAATTAATGATCTTCAGATTAAACTTTCCAATATTTTCATGTAAAAGGGCATTATTATGTAAATGTTGGATATATTATTCACTTCACCAATTTATTCAAATCATTTATATCGAGGTTCAAGGTAGAAAGAGAGGAAGAGAGAAGGAGAAAGAGAAAGAGACAGTAAGAGAGACTATTTCCATTTTCTGAAAATTACAACTTTGAACTTTGTGCTTGAACAGAATGTAGATTTCAATGCAGTGGAACCCCTATGTTGGGGTCTTTTCTGTTCTAGCTGGGAAGAAATTCAAAGAACAGGTTGGTTCAACCTCTTCAAGAACATTTCAAAAAGGAACCTGAAAATGCATTAGAAATGAGTAACGTCTGAGTAATTGTCTGAGTAAATGACAATTGAGTTGGGATCTAAATGATCAGTGGAAAGTATTCTGCTAATTTATAGAAGAATCCCGAGCTGGCAAAGCTAGTAAGTCTATGGGGTATTAAATGGAGACACCGCAGATTCTGCGAAAGACCAGGGATGAGAAATACAAAGGAAGGTAGACTGCCTCTGTTTCCCCATTAGCCTGAACAAGAGAATTCCTGCCCCAGTTCTTGTAACCTGTGTGGGGTTTGATTCATAAGTAGTGGGTGGGGGGTGAAGAGGGTGAGGGGAAGGTTTGAGGATGTATCCTTGATTTCAGATTGGCAAGAGACTGGCGATGCACAGGGGTTACTCCTGACTGCACTCAGGAATTACTCCTGAGTTACTCTGTGCTCAAGGGACCATATGGGATGCTGGGAACAGAACCTGGGTCGGCTGCATGCAAGGAAAATGCCCTACCCGCTGTGCTATCACTCCAGTCCCAACTAATTATAGTTTTTATAATTGTTTATACGGAGCCAGCATTGACATCGGGAAGAGACTCAGCAGGCTGGGTAAGTAGATTTGAGCAGAAATGGAGGTGCCAGTGGCCAAGTTTCTGAGAGCAGAGTTGCAGTGATATGGACAACTTTTACAATATTTAAGATGCACAATATTTAAGACGTAAAGTGACTATGACAGTATTTTTTTTAATTACTGGAAGGCATTTTACAAGCTATTAGAAGACGCACAAAGAAAACAACCCGTAGATTTTGCATTTAAAATAATGTGATCAATTTTGTATCGTAAGCCATTCACTCAGAAATCAATGCAGCTTGACAAAAGACGATGTTTCACGGTAAAAATGCTCTGTGCTTTAATTTATTTCTTCTGATCCTGAGATGCTTGTGTTTTGAAAGAAAAAAAATGTTCTATTTTAATATGACCGCAGGGATGGAAGTCCCCTTGTGTAAAGTGCTGCACATAAACAGGAAAGGGGGGGGCATGTGAAGAAAGAGGAGGTTCTTAATCATAAAATCAGCTCCTAAACTTTAGAGTGAAATACATTTTGCCAAAAAATGAAGGTTGGCATAAAGCACCAAAGGGCTTAGGAATGGTGAGTTGGGCATATGATGAATTTCCCCAGTGGTGTCCACAGATACAAACAAGGAGATCAGCAAACCATCCTTCAGTGGGGTAAGAGGTTGCCACTCCCTGCACCCATAGTGCCCCAGGCACTGGCAGGTAACAGGTGGCCAAGATACTGTGACTTACATGCAGTTATTCCAGGACATGGTGTTTAATGGCTATTGTTACATGAACAAGATGAGCAGTAGCTTGAAACACGGACTAAGCAAGGTGGACCCATATGGCCTTGAGGTAGGATGTTTCAGTGATCTTACACGGTCCTGAGTTGAATATCATGTGGATTGCCCATCAATTGTGTGGTTCGGCCAATGCATGGTTATGATAAGGGAGGAATCACTCACGAGTGCCGTGTCTTCTAATTTTCGGTAAAGTGGACTGGAATATTTATGAACAATTTTCTATCAAGCATAGATCATACCCTGGTGTTTCAAACAAAAACCATTCAAGACACCTTGAGGTGGCTTCTTGCTGTTTTTTTTTAATTGAGGTGACAATAATTTACCAGACTGTCTGCATTTTAGGGTACAGTTTCATACCACTTAAAAAATGTCACCACACTAGGGGCTGAAGTGATACTCCAGGAATAGGGCATCTGCTTTGCATGTAGCTGACTTGGGTTCGATTCTTGGCACCCCATATGGTTTCCCAGCCTTACAAGGAGTAAATCCTGCTGCAGCTGGTGAGGCCAAAACAAACAAAAAAAGTGAAAAAAAATTGTTACCACCCATGACCACCATTAAAATAATATTCCTGGATCAGAGTCCACTAGATGCCCTCCCCCTTTTCAGATCTGGCATGTTTTCTTATAAGACATAAGAAGATATGTTGCTTGTACCATTGCATCACGGTGTAGATGCAAAAAAAAAGTCAGTTTTGGTTCCTTCCAGAACTCATTCTCCCAATACAGCTGTCTGAGGTCACAGGTTCCAAGAACCAGGTACAAAAACAGTGAAAGTTTTGATACTTAAAAGATGAAATAAAGACCACTCAGCCATTTATCAAAGGCAAAAGCATTTTGTTTGACGTTTTGCTTTTGTGAGTTTCAAATATATTTTTTTAAAGAACATTAAGTGCATTAAGGAGCAGAATTGACTCAAGACATCGCATTGAAGTGCATTTGCAACTAAAAGGGAACATTAGCAGTTGCTACAGCAATGAAGTGTAGTGAGACTTGAGGAGGAATGGATTTCCAAATAAATATACCTCGTTTCTTTGCGTTGGGTTGCTTGGTAATAGCTGATATTTTTCACTCAAACTCCCCTAAGTGGTATTTCAGAGAGTTTTCTCCCATACCCATCAGCCCTTCTTCACCCTTTCTGGTTCAGTATTTACACACACTTCCAAGAGAAATGAAGTTGAAGAAATGAAGAGGAAGGTAGAACTCATCAATAAGACAGAAGAATAAAATTCTCACAGCAGATTAACAAAACAAGGGGCTGGAGTGATAGCAAAGTGGGTAGGGCATTTGCCTTGCACACAGCCTACTTGACTTTGGATTTCAAGCATCCCATATGGTCCCCCAAGCACCCCCAGGATTAAATTCTAAGTACAGAGCCAGGAGTAACCCCTGTGCATCAACAGGTGTGACAGCACCCCCTCAAAAAAAAAAGGTTAACAAGGAGAGAGGGAAGGAAAGAAGTGAGATTTCTCCCCCTGTCAGGCCGAACCACCTGGGAGGGTCTTGGAGGACCAGATGCGTTATTCCAGCGCTAACACAATTAGATTCCCTCTCAGAGTTCACAGAACTCTCTCCCACCCCAAGGAACCCGATTCCACCTGCTTGGGCGTACCACAGGACTGTGTTTCCTTCTTCTGTGAGGTGATGCTGGCCATGTCATGTCGGTGGGTGCTTGCTGCTTCTTTCTGGTCCTGGTGTGAGTCTGAAGCAAGTAGCTCAGTTTCCTCACAAATAGATCCCACGGGCAGTGTGCATGTAAAGTGTGTGATTTGACAGTTATGCTAGGTATCCGTGTTTGTACTTGCAGGCATTCTGATGCAGCGGTGGGTTACAGTTCCAGGAGAGCTGGGGGAAACCTGCCGTGGTCTTGGCCTGCATCCATAATGCCATTGCTCTATGCCACATCACCACTCAGCACCAAGGAGGTTTTTGTTATTCTGTGTTTTATTTTTGGACCACGCCACTGGTGATGAGGGCTGAAACCTGTCTGTGCTCAGGGATCATTCCAGGTGGGTACTGAGGAACATATGGGGTCTGGGGATTGAACTCAGTTCTTCAAGTTGGACAGGTGCCAGGAAACACCCTACCCACTGTACTTTCACTCTGGCCCATAAGGTTCTTATTTATCAAACCTGTAGGTTCACCTGAAGAACCTGCCGTCAGTACTCATCAATACACTGGCTCGGCTCTTCACTCGCTACCTGTCTGAATGCGAGGTTCCGTCCCAATGGAAAACCAGCAGGACCGTACTACTCTTCAAGAAGGGAGACATCCATGACATTGGCAACTATCGCCCGATCTGCCTATTGTCTGTCATCTACAAGTTGTTCACTGGAGTCATCCTAAATAGGATTGGCAGAACACTAGATGAAGGACAACCATGCGAGCAAGCCGGGTTCCGCAAAGGATTCAGCACCATCGACCATATCCACACAATAACCAAACTCATTGAGGTTTCTCGGGAGTTCAAGACGCCGCTCTGTTTAACGTTCATTGATTTAAAGAAGGCCTTTGATTCTGTTGAGACGGAAGCGGTCATTGAAGCCCTAGCCAATCAGGGCATTCAAGCCCAATACATCAAGATCCTCCGTGAGCTGTATTGCGGATTCACTACCAGGATCTCACCATTTTACAAAGAAGTGATCGTTGATGTCAAGAGAGGGGTTCGGCAGGGTGATACCATTTCACCAAAACTCTTCAGTGCCACCCTTGAGAACATCATGCGATGACTGGAATGGGAAGGAATGGGAGTGAAGATAGATGGTCGGCAACTACACCACCTCCGCTTTGCTGATGACATTGTTTTAATAACGCCAAACATCAGCCAAGCAGCACAAATGCTGGCCGACTTTGACCGTGAGTGTGGAAAGGTAGGACTACAGCTGAATCTTACGAAGACAATGTTTATGAGAAACAGCCTTGTTCCTGACGCCCCATTCGCTCTCAATGGAACGACCATCTCCGAATGCAACAGCTATGTGTACCTAGGTCGAGAAGTCAACATAACAAATGACCTGGCACCCGAGCTGCGCAGGAGGAAGAGAGTGGCTTGGAACGCCTTCAAGAACGTCGAAGAAATAGCTAAGAGGACGAAGAACCTCCGGCTCCGGGCACATCTCTTTGATTCCACTGTTCTTCCTGCATTAACATATGCCTCAGAGACCTGGGCCCTACGCAAACGGGATGAGAACGCTATTCAGGTCTCCCAAAGAAGAATAGAAAGAGCTATGCTTGGAATATCACGTTTCACTCAAATGAGAGAACGAATCCGGAGTTCTGACATCCGTCGACGATCAAGGATCAGGGACGCTGTCTCATTTGCCAAGGTGTCGAAAATCAGATGGGCTGGTCACGTAATGAGATTTAAAGACGACCATTGGACTAGAGCTGTTACTGATTGGATTCCACGGGATGTCAAGAGACCGCGTGGCCGTCCACCTACCAGATGGTCAGACTTCTTTGTCAAGATCATGAACGATCGGTTTGAGGCCCTCCATGTTCCCGGAGCGAAGAGATGCCATTGGGCTACACTAGCACGCGACAGGGACAAATGGAGACGTTACTGGCGCCCGCTCGAGCAAATCGACGACTAATGGGAAGTTAAGTGATTAAGTGATATCAGACCAGACAGATCTACATCCACAACATTTCAACTCAAAGTTAAATATCTTCATGTATGATTTCAGGTTCCTCTGGTACCTTTCACTTCAGGCCCCCAACGAGAGGTGCTTGACAGGCAGGAAGGAGCAACATGGTTTCCTAATGAATCCTTCAGCTAATAATCCTTATTTATGTCTGTTCTGTCGAAAAGCCTTAGTCCATTCATGGCATTTTCAAAACATGACTGACGTCATAATTAGGATTCGTAGAAAATCTACTCCAAAAGATCACCCATTTGGAATCACAGGATCTTGGCTTTCTGGAGAATAACATCCTCTGAAAACTCTTCAATGGTCCTCTGTAGACTCCTCTTGGCAAGACTGGTTTTTGGCTGGAAGGGATCCCCAGAGAAGCTGGCCTTCCGTGAGTGTGGTCACCCAGCGGGTTTGATTTAAGGGACCTTCAACCTCTTTGAGCACCGACGTGAGCTGGAGACAAGGATCAGAGGGTTAGAGTAATCTCAGCACCTCGAGGTTTCCTTGGGGACCTGATGTAGGCGCCTGTCTATGGCAAACCATATATTCCTTTTTTTTTTCTTTTTTATGGGGCATACCCGGCGATACACGGGGATTACTCCTGGCTCTTCACTCAGGAATTACTCCTGGCAGTGCTCGGGGGACCATATGGGATGCAGGGAATTGAACCCAGGTCGGCGGCGTGCAAGGCAAATGCCCTACCCACTGTGTTATCACTCCAGCCCCTGGAAAAGATGATTTTTTGTGGCATCCTTGCATGCTGGGTTCACTCAGGACTGTCAGCACTCCATTCTTTTTCACATTTCCCCAGCAAACTTTTTTTTGCCCTAGTCGACTCTCTTCTTGTTGTTTGAATTCATTAATATTTTTTGCATGTTTATCTTTCCCTTTTAATCTTTTAGTCTTTTTGTTTTCAGGATCTTATGTTTAATTGTTACCAGTGATTTATCTTTTCTTCCCCTTATATAAGATTTCTCTTTTATCTCATGTTTACTTTGTTCTTATATTACTTATTTACCTAGTTTCTTCTTATCACCTTTAGGCTTTACTTTAATTATTTCCTTCTAATGTTATCTATTTTTCATTGCAATTTTTAATTTTTTATTATCTCCCTTTCACTTTCTTATCTTTATCATAGTTTCGCTTGGAAAAAAAAATAAACCTAGTGCACTAAACACGTGGGAAAAAATACAGAATTTTTCTTTGTTCTAAGCCCCAGGAAACTGCCCTTGGTGTGCCCATCTGGCCAGTCCTATCTCTCCAGGGATGGACATCTATCTTGAAATCTCCTAAACCAAAAGCCTCAGTTTAGGTTTATTACATTTTAATTCTCTAGATTTGGGGGTCTCAGCTGGCAGCACTACCCCTGTCTCATTTTGGGGCTCATGGTGGCTGGCTGTGCTCAGGAGACCATGTGGTGGCAAGGTTTGAATCCAGGATTCATGTGTGACAGCATCACTCAGTGTCTCTCTCTCTCTTTTTCTCTCTCTCTCTATATCTCTCCCTCTCCCTCTCTCTGCCTCTTGTCTCTCTCTGTCTCTTTCTCATTCTCTCTGTGTCTCTGTCTCTCTGTGTCTCTCTCTTTCTCTCTGTGTCTCTGTCTCTGTGTCTCTTTCTCTGTGTCTCTCTCTTTCTCTCAGAGTCTCCTCAGAGAACAGGCTGGGACACTGTGAGGCCACAGTGCAGGTGCTGAAGAGCACTTAGTCATGTTACAACTTTACACACTTTCCAGTTGTGCCCCCGAGGGTGTGGCCGCATGACCCCAGCACTGTCTCCTGTACTGAAATCAGACATTGGGAGGGGGAGGCTGCATTGACGCTGGGCACATTTTGTCTGATTTACTAGGGAGTTGGCACGCCAGAGGCTTGGGCACACTGTGTAACGAAACTATGATTCTGGAAAGGACGACAGGTGAAGACCCACATTCATTCAGCTGATACTAATTCCCAAGTGCCTCTTCTTAAACAGTTTTCCACTCATAACTCTTTTTTTTGCCAGAGAAAATGTGCGTGTGTGTGTGTACGTGTGTGTGTTATTAAAAAAAATAAGAATTTGGGGATGGTTATTGTGCTTGCCTTGCATACAGCCAACTCTACTTGGCACCACCAGGAGTGACGCTTGATCATGGAAGGCAGGAGTAATCTCTGGGTACCAATAGCTTTGGTTCCCAAATAATCCTGCCCCATGAATAAAATTTGAAAAATCAAAGATTTATTGACATCATAAAAATTTTCATTTAAAAATGAATTCTTAAAAAGTTATATGCCAAACTCTAAGGTCAGTAACTATTAGAAATGTCTGAGAAAAATTTTGTCTATAATAAAATTATTGTTATTCTGTTAAAAAAATAAAAATAAAATATTGTGAACAACTTTATAAAAATAAAAAAAATTTAAAAAAAGTTATATGCCACCCCGTGGGGTGATGGCTGAGAGTTTAAGAAACTAGCTTCTAGAGCTAAATGACCAACTCATAGCCCCATTCTTTCATTAACGTTCTTATTTTTGCTCAGACTACTAATTCATTTCCAACATTTTGACTAAGATGAGAATTGTCCTTTGAGCTAGGCCTGAATCCCTGGATTTCTGTTAAGGTAACCCTGACGAGCTACCAGAGTTCTTTTAAAGGCCAGTTCCTTCATTCTTATGATAATTCACCTGGACTGGACTGAGCCCCTTCCAACTGATGGAATCCAGAATGAGATTCCACTGACAACTTTGAAGAATACTCCACATTAGCTGATTGGGTTTCTACTTGGTCTCAAATTTCTTTGCTGTAAAACTATGAAATGAAATATTGGAATTCTAAACTGAAAGATCTGGAATTTCAGTAGATGGACGTCCAGGACTCAACTGTTCTGGTTTCTTCTCTCAAATTAGTCAACATGTTCATAGAATAACAGGATCATCTTCTATGTGAACTGAAAGCAGCTTCCAAAGGAAATGCAACTTGCATAAGTGTCAATGTATGGGCTGAAAAAAAAACTCATGACAAATGAACTGAGATCATTTAATCTCACTATGATCTTTCCATGTGTTTCTTCACCCCTTTAAAATATAGCTACATATCATGTCCTTAAAGATTTGATCAGATAAACTAAAAATGAGATTTTTCTTGAAGAGGCAGTTAAATCACTGTCTATGAGAAAGTCTCCCTCACAAGGCAGGGCAGAACATAAAGTTACACAAGTAACACAAATGGTGGTTTGACATATTCTAAATTTTATGGTTTTATTCAACTGAGATATTTTCCTCCCAGTGGTAAAAAAAAAACCCTTAAAATTATTTAGATGGTTGGCATGTATCTGTATGTATAACTATAAAATAATTTGGCTTTTTTATACACGTTATTCATTTGGTTTCCCTCCAGATGCAAAGCTATGATAATGGCTAAATTTGAATGTCAAAGAATTGGCATCATTTGAAGAATGTGGAGTATTCTTCAAAGCACTGTATCACTGTCCTCCCATTGTTCATTGATTAGCTCCAGAGGGCACCAGGAGGAGTGTCTCCATGGTGAGACTTGTTGTTACTGTTTTTGTCATATCAAATACGCACAGGGAGCTTGCCAGGCTCTGCCATGCAGGAAGGATACTCTTGGTAGCTTGTTGGGCTTTCTGAGAGGGGCAGAGGAATCAAACGCAGGTTGACCACATGCAAGGCAAATGCCCTTCCTGTTATGCTATAGCTCCAGCCCGGCTTCATAAATAAAGCAAAAAATCTTCCCTAAAGCATGATAAGTTTTCACAAATAAGCTGAAATCATGGAGCTCGAGAGATAGCCCATTGGGTAAGGCACTGGCCTTGTATACGGCAGACCTGGGTTCATTCCCCAGCACTTCCTACGGTCCCCAGAGTTCCCCCAAAGTGATACCCGATTATAGAGCCAGTAGTAAGTCCTCAGCACTGCTGGTTATGCTCCCCTAAAAAGTTGAAGTCATATTTTTATACATAATAATAGTCAAACCCAACTTGTCTCCCATTTCTGAGTCATTGCACGAATAGAATTTCTCATAGTCAAATGAAATAGATACTTTCTTTCAAAAGTGTTTGTCATTTTTCATTAGATTAAAAATGTTTTTTTCCTACATTGTCTTCATTGTCCTTTGACTTTTCAACATTCAGAACAATTATTTCTGCATCACTAGCACTATTTGTCATGTCAATTCTCTTGTCTTTTCAACCTACTCTTTGTGATGACTTTTCAAGGATGCATGCTAGTGCATTCTTGAGACCTTACAATTAAAGCATCCAAATGATTTTTTTTTTATGGAAAAGGTTTTCTGTAAAAATAATACAACCTGGTTTTCAATAAATTATAGTCCAAATTTAATTTTAATAACATGCAATATAACAACTTATACCACCTATGTAAACTATTTTGTGTTATTTTTCCAACTATATTCCTTATACTTAACACAGTATCTTTGATTAAACAAAATTAAAATGTGATACAAAATGTCCTCAAATAACTTCCAGTAGTTTTCTGTTTATTGAGGCTTAGTACTATAATTGCCCAACATTTAATCAACTTTGAACCTTTTGTGTTTTATAGATCCTTTTGGAAATTTTTCGATTGTTTACTGCATGTGGAAAACCAGACTGGAATCAATAACATTTTTTCGTGCTCAGTCTTAGCTTATACTAAGCTTTATAGACAGTAAGTAAAAACTACTTAGAGAAATCTCAATTTCAATGATAACTTCAGCAATAATAGATGTTATTTTTTAATATATGAGCTTACAGTAGACCAGAAAATAAAATTAATTTAGCCTACTTTCATTTTTTCCAAGATAACAAGCAGATCATATTTATTAGCATTTCAAATCACTAGCAGCAATATTTATGTTTAATAATTCAGACTTTAGTAATATCTACATTTGAGGATTCTGCTGATTGAATCATTGTGTTTTATCTTCACATTTAATTCCATATCAAAATTTGAAGTGAGAAAGACACCATTCAATAAGACATAATGCTCATTAAGCTTCATTTGTTTGAAATCATTTACCTTTTATATTTGCTTTGGGCTAGAAGGCTCATGTTTATTGTACTAAAATATTGATTTTTTTTATCATCTAATTGTTTTAATTAGGCAGATCCTGACCATGAAATTATTTCAATTTGACAAAACTTTTCAGCCACAATCTCTTAGAAATGTTTAGACACATGAATAGAGTAGCTGATTATTACCCTCTTTAAATAAATTTTACCCATTCTTGCTTTTATGGTTTAATATAAAGGCGTCTTCTGAGATATATGAATATATGTCACAGTCACAGTCCTCCCGTTGTTCATCGATTCTGCACGAGCGGGCCCAGTAACGTCTCCATTGGAGACTTTGTTGTTACTATGTTTGGCATATAGAATACATCACGGGTAGATTGCCAGGCTCTGCTGTGTGGGCGAGATATGGCGCAATGGATAGCGAATTGGACTTCTAGACTAGATGAATACATTTATACATATATATTCCAAACTCTTTATCTATTGTCAGTTTTGGTTTTGGGGCCACACCCTGTGGTGCTCAGGCTTTACCCAGCTCTGTACCCAGGGATCACTTTGGGGCCAGGTACCTTCAACACCTGTATGGTCCCACCCCATTTGTATTTTCACTGATGCTCGTGCCTTGACAATCTGAATTCTCTTTGTGTTTTTGCAGCATCTGTACACACCTACTGCATGGTAGCTCATACTGTTCTTAAGAGGACATTCATAAAACTATTCTGCACCATTAAGATTTTCTTGCACCAGGTCAGTTCCTCAATTTACATTGCAGTAGCATCTGATTCATTTTTTCAGCCTTGAGTTCTTTGCCTCTCCTGAGTCTGTTTTTCTCTATCTGGACCAGGGAGTTTTCATGTGTCCTTGTTCTTAAACTATCAGGTAACTGAATGACAATATTGTAAACAGAAAGGAGGCTTAAGCTATTGTTACTCATACCTAAGAAGTCAGGAGAACAGACGGCTCATAGGAAGCAGATTTTGTCTTACTTTCTTTTCAGCTATTGAATCACTATAAAAACTTCACAGAAATGTGTTTGTACTTCCAATGGGCTCACACACAAATTTAAGAAGAGTGGAATGAAGGGGATCAAGGCAAATTTGTTTTTGCCACTTGCTGAAAGATTTACCATGGGGAAATTTTATATCTCATTGACCCAAACTTGTTCAAGAGACCACTTCCAACTGCAGGAGATTCCCCAAAAATGAATGCTCCTGAAACTATAGGTACGCCTGAAGGGTTTAGATTAAGAGAGAAATTGGACATGAGTAGCCACAGCAGGGCATTTTTAGTAGTTTGACTCTTTTGAACATCTCACCTTGCCCTGATTGCTTTAAATATCCCCTTAATGAGCTGCTTTTGTTCTTTTCATTTAGTTTTTCTGAGTTTAAAACTAGCTCATTATTTGCATAAAACTTTTGTAAATATGTTCACACTGGGTTTTATTTAAAAATAAAACTAATATACAAACAGTCTAAAACTCTTTTGTCTTTTTATTTTAGTTTTGCCATGAAATGATCCTTTAAGGAAAGTAAAAGTTACTAATATAAAGAAGTCACAATATAATCTCCACCTGCCTCTCAGTGGAAACAGATGTTCTCAAAATTTTAACTGTCATTGCAGACTAAGAAAAACAGTTTAATTTAATGTAATAATGAAATTTACATATGCCAAAAAAGTACAAAAGCAAAGAAAAAACAGCAAGTGGCCCCAAAGTAATAAGGACATCACCTCTTTCTGGGGAGAGCTGGAGTAAGAAATTCAAAGCCAATATTGAAATGACAATAGCAGTGCTCTAGTATAGTGAGACTTTAACTTTTTAATTTTGAACCGTTGACAGCAGAATTCTGAAGTTTCTAGTTTTGTGAATCCACATTCAGTCCGTGCCAACAGAAGGCGCTGGCTCAGGCCTGGCAATAGACAGCTATAAGACAAAGGCTGTGAATAGGTGTTCAGAAAGTAGAGACATAAAAGCAAAACACTGTGTACACAGAGCCAATCTTCACATGCAAATTGCATCTTTGAGATCATCCCCCAAAGATATTTTTAAAAGCAGTCACAGTTTAAAGAACAAAAATCTCTTCAGCTTGTCTGTCGCATCATTTTGAGGTTTTGTTCGGTTGGTTTTTAGATTTGGATCCACACTAGGGCTTCCTGACTCTGAACTCAGGGACACTCCTGGCAGTGCCACGAATAAAATAGGAGTTGGCTACACACAAGACAGACAGACAGACGACACCTTAGCCCCTGTACTGTCCTTCTGACCCAAATGTATCATTTTTGGAATAAATTTCCCTTTCCTGAGGAACACACACACACACACACACACACACACATAAACAATGGGAGGAGAGATTTTAAATTATTTACTGCACTTTTATGTATGTAAGATTTAACAAGCTCTCTTAAATAAATTTGAATATTTTATACTGACGATGGACTGGAGCAATAGCACAGCAGGTAGGGCGTTTGCCTTGCACAAGGCTGACCTGGCGGACCCCGGTTGGATTCCTCCACCCCTCTCGGAGAGCCTGGCAAGCTACCAAGAGTATCTCGCCCGCACGGCAGAGCCTGGCAAGCTCCCCGTGACGTATTCGATATGCCAGACACAGTAACAACAAAGTCTCCAATGGAGACGTTACTGGGCCTGCTCGAGCAAATCGATGAAAAACGGGAGGACCGTGAATATACATATATATATATATATATATATATATATAATCATTGTGAGATTGAGCTTTACAAAATTGTTTCTGATAGCATTTCAGTAGTCATACAATATCCCTACACCCATCCCTTCACCAGGGTAATTTTCCAGCACCAGTGTCTCTCATTTCTCTCCCACCCCTTCAAGCCACTCCCCACCTCAGCCTGCCTCTATGGCAGGCACCTCTTTTCTCTTGCTGTGAATATATTTTATTTTTCATTCTATTTGTACATAAAGAGCAGATTGGAATTTGAAATAATCTTCCTGCTTCCTTTGTCATACAGTATCTCCAAAGTGGAGGTTAAGTGGAAAATTTTGTGTTGTGTAAGGTCCCTCTTGATTTGCATATGGAGTTATTCTGAAATTTCAGAGTATCATTTCTCTGAGAAATGTTTTGAAAGATGTCTCCATCCTGCACTCATCCTGGAGTTCACGAGCTGCCTTCCTTTGGTGGTTGTGTTGATTACTAATGCTTAAAGGGCTGTGAATCCTGCCGGCATTAGGAAAACTGGAGATGGAGCAAATAGACCTCAGTTCAAACTACCTTCTCCTCCACCATCCCCCAACCCTGGGGGCCAATTTAACGAGAAGGGACCTGGGAGTCTGTCCCTTGTGTGAGCCCAGAGAAGTTGCTTGTCTTGAATGTCAAATGTCCTGGAGGGACCTTGAGGCTAAGAGTTCTGATAGGACCAGAAATAACCGTCAGTTGTTAGAATCAAAGAATTTGCTTCTCCATGCTGAAAGTAGACTCTAGACCGAACATGATTGCCACTCAATGTCTCTTTTGCAAACCACAGCATCTAACAGGAGAGAGAGAACAAAAGGGAGTGCCCTGCCACAGAGGCAGGGTGGGATGGGGGGATGAGGGAGGTTGGAGGGATACTGGGATTAGTGGTGGTGGAGAATGGGCACTGGTGGAGGAATGGGTAATTGGTCATCGTACAACGGAAACCCAAGCACAAAAATTTGTAAGTCTACAGCTGTACCACATGGTGTTTCACTAATAAAAAAAAATGTGCTTCTCAATATTTTTTTTTCTGAATTTTAAAAATGAAAGTAACGTTGGTTTATAGCATTTTATAGGTCTCAGGTGTACATCATTATAATTCGACATCTGTGTATACTACATTATTTTCTAAATAGCGTTCGCAATTGCTTCATTCATGTATTGTTTGTGTCTTACGTGAGGCTTCCCAAGTGGATTTTAACATTTTTCCCACGTAGATCTTATGTATTTCTAAAATAATCTCTAAGTGGTTTATCTTTCTTGTTATGGTAGTTGCTGCTACTGTTGTGAATTTCTTTGACTGTATTATGTGATTTACTTACTTTGCAAAGATGATTGATTCGTGGGTATGTGGAATGTTTACAAGTTATGCTTCTCCTTGTCACTGTTCCACGTGGTTCCAACTTGTAGATTCTTATAAATTCTCCGTGATAGATAGCAGGTTCACCCATGCTTTGTAGAGGCCGTGAAAGACATTGCTCTTTTCAAGGTCATGTAGCTGGACACAGAACCCACCGAGTGAAGTGAGTAGCTTGTACCCAGTCAGTCTCACTCCGAGGTTGACTGAGCACGTCTAGGTAGTCTTGGGTATGCATTTTTGTTTTTGAAAAGCTTCCTCCTATAAGCTGTGACAGTGCTGAGCTAACTTCACAAGCTGGCCAAAGTATTCCAATGAGTCGTTTCCCTATGGTTTTCTTTACTAAATGAGCAAAAAATACATTTGGACTGGGACACATCCACAAGCCAAAACAAAAGTGCTTTCCTTCTAACCAGACCCACTATTTGAGTAGCTTCCATTCTTCTTGGAAATCAAATTTGTGTCCTTTAAAGTAAAGGTAAGTGTTTTCTTCTTCCTGTTTTTATTTTTAATCTAGAGGTAAATGTCAGAGGCTCCTAAAAGAGGGCTCACAATAATTTGGAAGGGGTAGAGAGCGATAGCACAGCGGTCGGGCGTTTGCCTTACACGCGGCCAACATGGCCGACCCGAGTTCGATTCCTCCGCCCCTCTCGGAGAGCCCGGCAAGCTACCGAGAGTATTCGATATGCCAGACACAGTAACAACAAAGTCTCCAATGGAGACGTTACTGGGCCCGCTCGAGCAAATCGATGATCAACGGGAGGGCCTTTACCTTTTACCTTTAGAGAGTTCATGAGCATGCAGGTTGTGTGTATGGAGTTCACCGTGGCTGTGTCTACCCCTGACTTCTACTAATGACAGTCAGCTGGTTGCTTAGACTGACCACTTATTGGCTTGTTTGAAGGGTCCTTTTATCTGTTTCTGAGCTATTGTGTGTATTCTTCATCATTTTGATTGCATTATGATTTAAATAATGCAATTTTTCTCCAAGTTGTTCTCCTCCACTTTAGAGTTTTACACGCATCTGGATGTTTTAATCCTGTTGGATTGATGAGAGAACTTTTCTCTAGACTCACACATCCACTGTGGATTGTGTGTTTTATTGACATGTGTGACACATATTTCTCGTCTAGTCAACAGTGATGTGTCCACGCTGCAGTGTTTGTGTGTGTTGGTTCTGTTGTTGCCTGCTTTGCTGTCACTTGTTCCTCATGCCTTTCTTCCTTCATCTGTCAGATCTCTTGCTGCGGATCTTCTTCATTCTCCGGTTTTTGCTTTATGACCCAGTTTGAGAATACTTGGGAACCTTTGCATTGAAAGTATATGGAGGTTGTTTTTAATCGTGATATTTTATGACTGCTATCTTTTTGTAAATTTCATTCTTGCTATTTTTCTTATGCTTTCTTACGAAATACTTATGAAATATTTATTCTAGGGTTTTTATTTTTTGGTTTTGTAATTTGAAGCATTCTGACTTTTTTGTTGGTTTTTGGTTTTTGGTTTGGGGGCACACCTGGAAGTACTCAGGGCTTACTCCTAGTTTTGTGCTCATAACTTACTCCTGACTTTGCACTCAGGAATCACTCCTGGCTGGGTTTGGGGTATCAGAAGAGGTGTTGGTGCTCAATCCTGGGTCCGGTACATGCAAGGCAAGTGCCCTACCACCTGTCGTATCTGTCCTGCTCTTGTTTTTGAAATTTATGTTGATAAAAATATGACAAAAATATGATTTTTATTTATACTTAAAATGTTAACAGTAGAAGCCATAATATAAAAAAGTGAAAAATGTATTTAAAATTGATATTTCTAAAAAATATCAAAACACTTGTATTTTTCTTAATCACTTAATCACTTAATCCCCGTTATTCATCGATTTATTCGAGCGGGTGCCAGTAACATCTCCATTCATCCCGGTTGCGTGCTAGTGTAGCCCAATGGTATCTGTTCGTTTTAGGAACATGTAGAGCCTCAAACCGATCATTTAGGGTCTTGACGAAGAAGTCTGACCATCTTATAGGTGGGTGTCCATGTGATCTTTTGATGTCTCGTGGAATCCAATCAGTAATGGCTCTAGTCCAGCGGTTGTCTGTAAACCTCATTACGTGTCCAGCCCATCTGATTTTTGATGTCTTGGCAAATGAGACAGCGTCCTTGATTCTTGAGTGTTGACGAAGATCAGAACTCCGGATTCTATGTCTCATTTGAGTGAATTGTGATATTCCAAGCATAGTTCTTTCGATTCCTCTTTGAGAGACCCGAATAGTGTTCTCATCCTGTTTTCGTAGGGTCCAGGTCTCTGAGGCATATGTTAATGCAGGAAGAATAGTGGAATCAAAGAGATGTGCTCGTAGCTGGAGGTTCTTTGTCCTTTTAGTTATTTCTTCAATGCTCTTGAAGGCATTCCAAGCCGCTCTCTTCCTCCTGCGCAACTCAGGTGCCAGGTCATTCATCATGTTGATTTCTCGACCTAGGTATATATAACTGTTGCATTCGGAGATGGTGGTTCCGTTGAGAGCGAATGGAGCGTCAGGAACAAGGCTGTTTCTCATAAACATTGTCTTCGTAAGATTCAGCTGTAGTCTGACCTTTCCACATTCACGGTCAAAGTCGTTCAGCATTTGTGCTGCTTGGTTGATGTTTGGTGTTATTAGAACGATGTCATCAGCAAAGCGGAGGTGGTGTAGTTGCCGACCATCTATCTTCACTCCCATGTTTTCCCATTCCAGTCGTCGCATGATGTTCTTGAGGGTGGCACTGAAGAGTTTTGGTGAAATGGTATCACCCTGCCGAACCCCTCTCTTGATATGGATGATTACTTCTTTGTAGAATGGTGAGATCTTGGTAGTGAATCCGCAATAGAGCTCATGAAGGATCCTGATGTATTGAGTTTGTACGCCCTGATTTGCTAGGGCTTCCATGACCGCTTCCGTCTCAACAGAATCAAAGGCCTTCTTTAAATCAATGAACGTTAGACAGAGCGGCATCTTGAACTCCCGAGATACCTCAATGAGCTTGGTTATTGTGTGGATATGGTCGATGGTACTGAATCCTTTTCGGAATCCAGCTTGTTCACATGGTTGTCCTTCATCTAGTGTTCTGCTAATCCTATTCAGGATGACTCGAGTGAATAGTTTGTAGATGACAGACAATAGGCAGATTGGGCGATAGTTGCCAATGTCGTGGATGTCTCCTTTCTTGTATAGTAGTACAGTCCTGCTGGTTTTCCATTGGGATGGAACCTTGCATTCAGACAGGTAGCGTGTGAAGAGTCGAGCCAATGTATTGATGAGTACTGATGGTAAGTTCTTCAGGTGTTCAGGTCTGATCTTGTCTGGGCCAGGTGCTCTTTGTTTCTTTACCGACGAGATGGCATGTTGGATTTCGGAAGGGAGAACATTGGGAACGACATATCCATCATGTGGTATGTGGTATGTGGGCAAGTGGATGTGGCTATTAAAGAGATCTGAGTAGAAGTCATGAATAATCTTCTCCATTGCCCTTCTGGAAGATGTGATAGATCCATCATGATGTCGGAGGGCAGTCATCTTGGTTTTGTAGTTGGTGAAGGACAGGCGGGCATTACAAATGTTTTTCCCAGCTTCTGCTGCATCTACCAGTACTGCTGCTCTCCTGTTTTTGAGGTCATCCTTGATGGCTTCTCTGCACTGTTTTGCCAGTTCGGACGTTTGCTTGTGGTTGCCTGAGGCACGTGCCAAGCCACGTTGGCGAATAAGTTCAAGAGTGTTCGAAGAAAGACGGTTTTTTGTGGTTATCTCTCTCTTGGCATTCCTTGCACAATCATGGAGGTGCTGAATCATTCGATCGTATTCCTCATCAATGTTGTCAATGACGGCATCTTTGTATTTTTCTTACTGAAATAAAATATTTAGGAAACCTAATTTTTGTTTATTTTCATAACTTGCTTTTTTGTTACTGTTGTTGAAATTCTGTTTTTATACTTTAAAAGTATTCATAGTAAATTTACATTCTTGGTATTTAATTGGTGTGATTTTTGTGTGGATGCCATTTTTTTCACAAGATTTTCTTTTCCTATAGTTTTCCAGCTCTTTCATTTCCATGTCGATCTGTCTTGCAATAGATGCATTACCAAAATGAAAAAGATGTGGCATTACGAATCTAAACTTCTGAACTGCTGAATGTGAAAATCTTCCTCTGTCCTTCCAGTGCCATGTGGCAGGAAATAGACTAAGGAAACACAAAACAGAACAATAGGAAAGACCAAGTAATCTCCAGCACATGTAGATTTCTATGGATATGGGATCTGAGATCGGAATTGAGAAACACACCCACATTCTCTTTAATCAATGTTTTTTTGAGTTTGGGTTTGGGATACAAATTTAGTGAGTTAAGCAGGGTTGAGGTGGCCTGAAGACTTTGTAGTGATAACGGTGTCTTTTTCCTACTGACTCCTTAGAGTGGAGATTTATTTCCTACTTTTGAGATAAAGAAGTCAGGCCTATTCTGCTCCTCCTATTTCTCAAGGGTCCTTGCTTTCAGTGAAACAATGGGCCACTTAGCTCGATTGGGATCAGCCTGTCTGAGCCTCACCCTACTCAATGTCCTACCTTAAAAACTATGCAATTACCCCCCACACAGGAAACTGTTACTACATTACAGAGCCTTACTTCGGATTTCCTCCTTATTGTAGGTTCATCTGCTCAGCCAGGCTTGAGAACTCAGATCTCTCTGGAGGTTGGCTGTCAACTCTATTGCTGCTGTTCATACTCTACCTTGGGGTCCCCCCAATGCTCTTCAATCCCCTGGCACCACTTCTTTTGGTACAGACTTCCTTTGCTCACTTTATAACTGCCAAGAAAGTGGCATCCGGCTGACATCTGCAATGCCAGCCTGGATTTATCTCCTGGGTTTCCTCCTTCAGATACTCACAATGATGCCCAGAAGTTCTTTCTGGCATGTACATTGATTCGTGATGTTTTCCTCTCCATATCGCTTCAAGTCAGGGTGTTCTTTTCAGAGAGATGGAATCAAGTGCTCCCAGGACAGGATAAAAGTTACTCCTACCCCAAACAGAGGCTAAATCGCTTGAGATGGACCTGGGGGGCTGCTGTACCCCAATCTTGCCCCAGACATCTACACCTTCCAGTCCCTTCAGTATTACCATGTAGACACTAGCAAGGAGAGAAGGGGAATATCCCTCAGAGACCCTGGCTTTAATGAAAAACCCTGAATCAACCTCCTAATCCCTTTACATATAGAACTTTTTATTACCTTAAATATCTATGTCACGAAGATAATAACATCTTTCTATTTTATTCTAGTCATATAGGAACTGTACTTTAATAGCACCTGCTGTCTTTACGAATTCTCAATGGTATCTTACATTTTGGATTCCTTATCCTGCTTTTCAGCACGGGGGAACCAAGAATTTCTAATATATGAATCCCATGGAATTCTTTGTAAAAAGCACAAATCATTGTCTATAATTGAGTCAAACCCTGTTTCTCCCTTCTGCTGCTTTGGAAAAATACTCACACTGTGTGTCTCTATGACATTTTGTTGTATCATAGAACATCGCTTTCTCGGACTTATAACAATGATTTGATACCATATTTGTTTTTTAACTAGGTTGTGACCTCAATAAAATGATGTTTTCCCTTATTTTCTTCACTATAAAGTATGATGTCGGTTCATTTAAAAAGAGTCCTAAAATTAAATATTTTTCCTAAAACACACATATATTAAGAAAAGGAGAATATCTGTTCATGACCATAGTGTTCTGATTATTTGTGAAAGAAGATCCCTGCTGTTAACAGTGTTTGCTTGCGTGTTTAAATGGCTTTTGCTTTCTGACATTTGATAAATCATTTATTAATTATTTAGACCTACAGAAATGCTTGAATAATTTATTTTCCCTATTCACCTCTCAGATGCTAATTACCTGATTCCCATGACCTTTGTGTGTTTTTCTATTTGATTTCATAGTAAATGCAACAAATTTTGTAGTGAGTGACCACTATGCATAAGGCAATGTGGTTATTTAATTAAAGTTAATTTTAGCTTATGTTAATTATATCTTCAACATTCAATAAAATCGCAGTTTAAAAAAATGAAGTCCTATTCTATTTTGTTATGTAAAAGTTCAATACAACACATATTTAGCAAGTGCCCACAATCTGGCCACAAATACACTGATGACAGTAAAATAGTTGAATGAAACTTTTCCATTGGCCTTGCAGAAATTAGAGTGGTTTATGAAGTGTGCTTGTTTCCATTTAAACATATCCAAGTATAACTCATACTCTTTTGTGATTTTTCGTGTTATACTTAAAACTTCTTTGTGCTTATACAGATTTTCAAACTAATATGAAATAATAGAAAATATAAATATAATTCTTGGACTTTATTTAGCTCTTACCACATTCATTGATTGTCACGCAGTTTGGCATATTGTCACATGTATGTCCCAAGCCAGCCCTTCTCAGGGAAATATTGTCTGCTATCTCCCTTTTCATGACAAAAATAAAAACTGTTGGCTAAAAGGAATTTTGATAGCTTGTCACCACTTCAATTTGTGTTTGGGAGAAGACTCAAACAAGATTTGTGACCTGGTTTGCTGTTTCCCTTGCACAGAAGAGGTTCCCATAGCAGCATCTTGTATTAATTATTTGTTACATAATAATGCCGGGGCACACACACACAATCCTTCCTCATCTGTCTGGATGTGGGCTGATCTGCTGGGCTGACCTTGCCCTTCTGAGTCTCTCTTGCTTGCGCAGTTAGCTGTCAGCCAGCTGCCTGGGTACTTAGCCACAGGCCAGGGGTCAACGTAAACAAGTTGTCTAGAAGATCTCTTCTCAGCGCTGGTCACCTGCCAAGAGACAAAGGCAAAAGACAAAGTAGGAAAAGAGCCGTGCAACCTCGGGCAGCTTTGCTTCAGAACTGGTGCAGGTCCCTGTCTGCTTCAGGACACGGAGGAACTTTGGCATCAAATTTGCACAGGCAGAGAAAGATCGAGGTGTGAATTTATGAACCAGAGTGATAGTACAGAGAGCACAAAGGTGGTCTTGACCATGACCGACCCGAGTTCAGTCTACGGCATCCCATAGGGTTTCCTGAGCTCCAACAGGAGTGATTTGTTAATGCAGAGCCAAGAGTAACCACTGAGCATTGTCAGGTGTGGCCCCCAAACAAAACCAAAAATAAAGTATTTATTTTTGTCATCTATTTTTACAGTGCACTTCCTGATCAAAATAATCATATTTATTTATTTATTTATTTATTTGTTTATTTTTTGCTTTTTTGGGTCACACTTGGTGATGAACAGGGGTTACTCCTGGCTCTGCACTCAGGAATCACCCCTGGCTGTGCTCAGGGAATCATATGGGATGCTGAGAATCGAACCCAGGTTGGCCGCTGTGCTATCTATCCAGCCCCATGTTTCTTAATTTTAAAAGTCACTTGTCCCATCAGAGTGACCAAATGCTCATTGTGTCAGAGTTCATTTAATTCTCCTGATTTCCATTCAGTCTGTAGGTTGGTGCCTGGGTATAACATTCCTATCAAAGCAGCTTTTCTACTCATAATTCACAGTCCATGAGAAGCAGAGCAAGGGATATCTCTCGGGAGACAGAGGCTAAAGCTTCCAACAACCTTTATCCACCTGAAGATACCTAGGGAGAAGGTATGTAGATTATTTCAGAGTCCTTTAGAAGGATGCCACTACTGAACCCTTGAATGGATATTTACTCCACAAACCTGAATAGTTATAATAGTCTTTTCACATTTTAAGAACGAGGTATATTAATATCATTTGTGTGCTACCAAATTCTCACCTCTTGATATTTCCTCTTTCAAAAAAATTAATCAAATCACCATGAGATACACAGTTACAAAGTTGTTCATGATTGAGGTTCAGTCATACAACATTCCAGCACCCATCCCTTCACCAGTGCACATTTTCCACCACCAATGTCCCAAGTTTTCCTCTCAGCCCCGCCTCCACCACAGCCTGTCTCTATGGTAGATACTTCTCTCTCTCTCTCTCTCTCTCTCTCTCTCTCTCTTTTTCTCTCTTGCTCTTACTCTCGGTCTCCCTGTTTCTGTCTCTGTCTCCCTCTCTATTAAATCTTTCTCTCTGTCTCACGTTGCTTATATCCTCTTAGGCACTATGGAATATTATGCAGCTCTTAGGGCTGGAGCGATAGCAAAGCAGGTAGGGTTTTTGCCTTGTGAGTGGCCAACCCAGCCGGAGAGCCCAGCAAGCTATCACGAGTATCTCACCTGCATGGAAAGTCTGGCAAGATACCAGTGACGTATTCAATATGACACAATGGTGTCACCTCTTCCACAGTTATACAATAAAAAAAAATCTTTTGGATATGTGGGTATAATAGAAACATAGTTAGGGAACAACAGATAGCCAAAGCCATTGGAAATAAGATTTTGTCAATCTTCAATCTATTGCTAAATTCCAGTCGCAGGGGCAGCTCAGGAGAGCCTTTGCAACACTGGTGCAGTGAAGTCGATTTCTGGTACTGGATTGAATGTGTGTGTGGACGTCATAAGTAAGGGTATTTGAAATACTAGTGCCTCAATTAAAAGATGGTTTTTAAAAAATGAAACAATAGTAATACATCAGAAATGTCAATAACATAGTTCTCACATACCAAAACAACGTTAACTTTAGTCAAATGCTTTCTAGTGCATATAAAAATTCTGTGATTTTTTTTGGTAGAGTTACTCATTGGATAAATTATGTCAATTTAACAGTATCATAATGTCCTTGACTGCCCTGTATATACCCCGCTAGGTCATCTTTCCCTTTCTTTCATTTTGATGACACAGGGACTACTTTAATGTCATGTTTGGGTACCGTGTGGTGCCAGTGATGGACACTGGGGTTCCCCAGTTGTTTCCAAAGGTACCACCCAGCCCCGTGAGCTATCTCCACTCCCCACGCAAACCAGATTGTTTTCATTTTAACTGGTCTTTCTTGTGGTAATTTCGGGGACTAAACTTAGGACCTTGCAGAGACACACATCCTAAGCATGCGTGCTACTGCTGCCGTCTCTCAGCCCTGGCCGCTGGCCCTAAAAGCACTGCTGGACCAGACATAAGATTCAGTGACGCAGCACATTATTTCCAAGGATCTGTCCTGAGGTCTCTCCCTCACACTCCTTTCTCGCAGATGCAAATGGACTGAGATCTGTTTAAGGCTGTTGGGTCAATATGCATAAAGTATATGAAAGTATTTTCCATATAGATACTGTCTATGAGGCCCCAAACACAGCCTAGAACAGCCTGGGTGATGCCAAGGTTCATCTCAGGCCCTTGCATTCAACTCCCAGCTCTGTTCTCCGAGAATCTCCAGCACCGGTTCCTGGGCCCTTATGACACTGTTCGGAGGTCTCTCCCCTCCCCCAATATTTTAATCTTCAAAAGTATTGCATATATTTGTATTAATCTATTCTTACTTTAAAATATAAATTTAGAACTTCTCTTCATTTGTAAATTATTTGTATAGATTTTAGTTACTTGCATGTTAAAGTATATAATATCCGTACCCCAGAAACTGACCTGAGGTTTTTATTGTTTATTTTATTTAATTTTTGCTACTTTTTTATTGTTTAGGTTTAAATTACCTGTAGAGGGGCTGGAGCGATAGCACAGTGGATAGGGCGTTTGCCTTGCACGCGGCTGACCCGGGTTCGATCCCCAGCATCCCATATGGTCCCCTGAGCACCGCCAGGAGTAATTCCTGAGTGCAGAGCCAGCAGTAACCCCTGTGCATTGCTGGGTATGACCCGAAAAGCAAAAAAAAAAAAAAAAGCCTATAGAAATCATTATGGATTTTCATGTAAAACATATTTTCAAATTTATTTGCATATTTTAAAACAAATACATTCTATTTTGCCCTGTTCCTGTGATCATATTCTATAGGTGTGTGTGTGTTAGTGTGTGTGTGTGTATGTAGAGAAAGAGAGAGAGAGAGAGAGAGAGAGAGAGAGAGAGAGAATGTTATATGATGTTTCTACTTCCTGCCTTATTTTTCTTTACAAGGTGAATTAGGAATTTTGGGTTTTGGCTGACACTGGCCAAAGGACACCTTCTAGCATTCAGATATTAATGATATACTTTTGGCCCAACTGTCGCTCTATATTAACATGCCTTTCTGTGCACGTTGCATTTCTGCCTTTCTAGTATCGCAGCAAGGTGGAGATATGTGGAGAGACATATCGTGTTTCTTCTTCAGCGTCTTAAAGCCCCTCATTCTTCCAGATGCGTGAGCTCAGCCTCTAGATGTCAGGGTCACATTCCTGTCTTGTTTTGGCTGGTGGTGCAGGGTGCGCATTTGCACATTATATATTTTTCAACTTTGAGGGCAACATTTTCACCTGTATCTATTCTGGAAAGTATGGGTTTGTGTTTGCTTGTGTGGCGAATGAAGCTGTGTTCTTAAAGATGAGTTAGCACTAGTCACCTCCAGTGATAATGCGTTGTTATGAATTTTTTATCATCATCTTGATAGATTATCTGTTCATATCTTTTAAGTCTCTCATCAAGCAATTGATTTTCCTTGCTCCTATGTGTAATACTGTTATTCAAGCATCTGGATTCTTATTTTACGGATATATTTTATAATAAAAATATGCTTATTTCAGGCATTTTGTATTAGTGCCTTATTATTAATAGTTAAGCAATCACATGTTTTCATCATTCTCTGCATTTTACATTTTTTAATTATCTTAGTGTACCAGTTATGCTGTGACTATGCTTTTTAGCTAAATGAGTGTTTGGCGTGTGGCCGTGACCTTACACTGCACGCACCTTTGAGTCAAAATTCTTCACAGAAGTGTCTGCTCAATCATTGTCTTACCTACTGAAATGAAAGGTAATTCCACTCTTATACATGGATAAGGACTAAAATCAAGAAGTACAATATTTGCTATCTTGGGCAGTTACTATCTTTCAGAAAAAAATACCTTTGCCCTTCCACTCTGAATTCTCAGTCTTGGCCCCACCATCCTCCTGGGAATTAACATATATATATATATATATATACATTTATACAAATATATATCTATATATATTTACATATGTATTAATGTCATTTAAAGTACAACAGTATATGTGATTCCAGAATGAGAAACAGAGCAGGATTCTTGCTAGAAATTCCTGTTAGTTCTAGAGAGCAAACAGAATGAGTCATTTTACCCTAGTTTTACCGTAAAGGATGAGAACACACATATACAGCCAGCAACAAAGGACCAGTTTTCACGCTTGAGAGCTAGGACTAGAATCCAGTACTTTTCTTCATTTGAATATAATTTTCAGAAAAGTTACTTTGATTACCCAAGAGTTAACCTATACATTATCTAGATATAAGTTATCTATAGTACTTTATAATTTCTTAATTACTTATAATGAAAAACAGCCACTTGATCACTTGATCACTTGATCACTTGACTTCCCGTTAATCGTCAATTTGCTTGAGCAGGTGCCAGTAACATCTACATTTGTCCCTATCCCGTGCTAGTGTAGCCCGATGATGCCTGTTCATTCTAGGAACACCAAGAGCCTCAAACCGATCATTCAGGATCTTGATGAAGAAGTCTGACCATCTAGTAGGTGGGCGGCCACGTGGTCTTTTGACGTCCCATGGAATCCAGTCAGTAACAGCTCTAGTCCAGCGGTTGTCACCAAATCTCATTACGCGTGTCCAACCCATTTGATTTTTGATGCCTTGGCAAATGAGACAACATCCCTGATTTTTGATCGTTGACGGATGTCAGAACTCCAGATTCTTTCTCTCATTTGAGTGAAACGTGATACTCCAAGCATAGCTCTTTCGATTCCTCTTTGGGAGACCCCAAAAGTGTTCTCATCCTGTTCTTATAGGGCCCAGGTCTCTGAGGCATGTGTTAATGCAGGAAGAACAGTGGAATCAAAGAGATGTGCCTGGAGCCGGAGGTTTTTCGTCCTCTTAGCTATTTCTTCGATGCTCTTGAAGGCGTTCCAAGCCGCTCTCTTCCTCCTGCCCAGCTCAGGTGCCAGGTCATTTGTCGTGTTGACTTCTCAACCTAGGTACCCATAACTATTGCATTCGGAGATGGTTGTTTCATTGAGAGTGAATGAGCATCAGGAATGGGGCTGTTTCTCCAAAACATTGTCTTCGTAAGATTCAGCTGTAGTCCGACCTTTCCACACTCATGGTCAAAGTCAGCCAGCATTTGTGCTGCTTGGCTAATGTTTGGTGTTATTAGAACAATGTCATCAGCAAAATGTAGGTGTTGTAGTTGCCGACCATCTATCTTCACTCCCATTCCTTCCCATTCCAGTCGTCGTATGATGTTCTTGAAGGTGGCACTGAAGAGTTTTGGTGAAATGATATCACCCTGCCAGACCCCTCTCTTGACATAGACGATCACTTCTTTGTAGAATGGTGAGATCCTGGTAGTGAATCCATAATACAGCTCATGGAGGATCCTGATGTACTGAGTTTAAATGCCCTGATTGACTTGGGCTTCAATGACCGCTTCTGTCTCAACAGAATCAAAGGCCTTCTTTAAATCAATGAACGTTAGACAGAGCAGCATCTTGAACTCCCGAGTAACCTCGCTGAGCTTGGTTATCATGTGGATATGGTCGATGGTGCTGAATCCTTTGCAGAACCCGGCTTGCTTGCATGGTTGTCCTTCATCTAGTGTTCTGCCAATCCTATTCAGGATGTCTCAAGTGAATAGCTTGTAGATGACAGACAATAGGCAGATTGGGCGATAGTTGCCAATGTGTGGATATCTCTCTTCTTGTAAAGTAGTACAGTCCTGCTGGTTTTCCACTGGGATAGAACCTTGCATTCAGACAGGTAGTGTGTGAAGAGCCGAGCCAGCGTATTGATGAGTCCTGAAAGCAGGTTCTTCAGGTGTTCAGGTCTGACCTTGTCTGGGCCGGGTGCTGTTCATTTCTTAACCAACGAATTGGCGTGTGGAATTTCAGAAAGGAGAGCATTGGGAATGACATGTCCATCCTGTGGAATTTGGCATGTGGGCAGGTGGGCATGGCTATTGAAGAGATCTGAGTAGAAGTCATGAATAATCTTCCCCATTGCCCTTCACAGCCAATGAATTATTGCATGGGGCCAAATCAATTGTACTTGGGTTAAAGTATATGCCTGGCCTATGGCTGGTCCCACGTGATCCATTACTTTGGATTCTTCCTCCATCAATCTTCTGAGCATCACTTGGGAAGATCCCCAACCCCAAAGAATTACAAGTAAAATAACATATGCCCAAGTCCGGGATTTCAATCTCCAACACAGCTTCTTCATTTCATAAGAGTGTGTGGACTTGTGCACCCTGTAAATTTCCCCTTCCTTCTTTAGTGCAGTAAACACCAACCTATGCTTATGTAAATAGTCAGTGATTCTGCAAGCACACCACTGTCATTAGGCCTTATTGTTCATCACAGTATAGATGCAAAATACTGATATCTGTTTGGGGGAAAGGTGATTATTTTTCCTGTGATTTTCTAAGGAAACAGGGCAGGGCAAGAAATAAGCATATTTCTCAATCTGGTTCTAGAAGAGAGTGTTTTGAATATGGGCAAGAGAAGCTGATGACCTTTTCCTGGGGCTCACTAACTTTATCTCCAATGGAAGACTTTGGACCTGCAAACTCACTCCAGCAGAACACTCAAAGAGAAAAGCAATTCTGTGCCTGAGAAGCTCATGCTTCAACTTTACAGTTGATAAGTGATCATCCATTCAGAAGAACAATTTCAGAGCCAAACTTGTCCAGGATGGGCAGTGGTGTGTGAGCCATATGTCTCTTCCATGCCTTTCTAGGTATCCCCCAGAACAGAGGGATACCTAGAAAGAGACATCTATAAAAACAGACATCGATAAAAAACAGACATCTATAAAAATCTGAAACCACTTTTAACTTTCTCAAAAGTTTTTTATCTTGGAATGAAATCACACATATGACAGATTTTTTTTTTTTTTGAAGACTGGAGCAGAGCCATTAACATTTGACTCTGAGTCGCTGAACAGACTGCATGGAAACACCTGAGAACATACACAGTGTGTTTCTAGAGTGAAATTAACAAGGGATGAGATTTGAGTAATGTGATATTTAAAAAATTAAAATAAGAGGTACTCTTTTGTCCACAGGCTATTTAATAATGTGGGTATGTCTATTTACACATACATTATTTAATATCTGTCTAAGATTTGTATATTATCCATTACCCTAAGTTGCAGATCACTGACTTAAAATTAGGATGTGACATTTTAAATAACGTCCCCAAAATGTTATAGTGAGTAAACTAATATGTCTTTATTAGTCCTTGAGAATCAATTTCAAAAGCCTTTAGATTCTGATGAAAATTATGCAAATTCCAGCATATGATCATCCTTATAGTTTATGTTAATTTGACATTAATGTTAGCTGCCTGTCTCACTAACAATAATCCATCTGAACTAGTGGGCTGGAATACCAATGACAGAAATAAGAGGAGCTCCTCCTGCAAATTTCTTTTCTCTGTTGCAAGTAGACATATGTCAGCAGATGTATCAAAGTCTTTCAAGGAAGCAGGCATCTTTGTGTAATGGGGCATCCTATGGTTGACATACTAGATATCAAAAAAGAAAAAGAAATAATCTTGTATTTAGATTAAAAAGGCTGAAAAATGAAAAAAATGTGAAAATATTTAGCTATTATTTGAGAATGTAGACCAAGTAGAATCTTTACCGTGCAGTGATTCCCAGATATTTTAGTAGACTTGTTTGTAAGGAATTATAGCTGCTACTGGATTTTTTTAATAATTTATTTATTTTATTGAATCACTGTGGGAAAAGTTACAGAGCTTTCAGGTTTAGGTCTCAGTCATGTAAATATCAAACACATTTCCCTTTACCAATACTTATTTTTCACCACGAAGAACCCCAATAGACCCCCACCCCCCACCCCTCCCAATGCCTGTGAGGCAGATGAATTCTAGTTAACACTCTATCTACTTTGACTAGATTCATTGTTTCGATAAAAGATGCACCATTATTATTTAGAGTTTACCCCCCCACATCAGACATGCTGAAAAATCATTGTGAAATGATTTGCTTTCTACAGCTGGGTTCAGGAATTAAATGACGTTGCACGGTTTTGGATTTTTGCTATTTTACTTATTAATCCTGGAAGTATTCCTTTTTTTAAATTTATTTATTTATTTATTTTTATTAGTGAAACACCATGAGGTACAGAGATTGGTTTCTGTGCTCTGGAGTCGTGGCCGTGCCAGAGAGCTGTTCGTGGGGGGCAACTGGTGACCTCGGTAGGGCTACTTGATTTTTTAATGATTTATTTCTTCCTCTTGAATCTGGCTTGATGACTTGTAATAAAAGTTGAGAAATAAAAGGAACATTACTGTGTCATTAAAATGCATGGTTATTTATCTTCAAAGGATATTGTAGCTAGTATCGATAAGGGTTTTGTATTTTTTTTCTTGTATTTTTTTTTGTATTTTTTTTGTTCTTCCTGCATTAACATATGCCTCAGAGACCTGGGCCCTACGCAAACAAGATGAGAACGCCATTCAGGTCTCCCAAAGAAGAATAGAAAGAGCTATGCTTGGAATATCACGTTTCACTCAAATGAGAGAACGAATCCAGAGCTCTGACATCCGTCGACGATCAAGGATCAGGGACGCTGTCTCATTTGCCAAGGTGTCGAAAATCAAATGGGCTGGTCACGTAACGAGATTTAAAGACGACCGTTGGACTAGAGCTGTTACTGATTGGATTCCACGGGATGTCAAGAGACCGCGTGGCCGCCCACCTACCAGATGGTCAGACTTCTTTGTCAAGATCATGAACGATCGGTTTGAGGCCCTCCATGTTCCCGGAGCGAAGAGATGCCATTGGGCTACACTAGCACGCGACAGGGACAAATGGAGACGTTACTGGCGCCCGCTCGAGCAAATCGACGACTAACGGGAAGTTAAGTGATAAGTGAAGTGATTTTTTTTTCAACAAAAAATGGGGTGACGAAATGAACAGAAACTTTCTCAAAGAAGTGCTTTGTCTTTTTAATAGGTATTCTGTAATTTTGTTGCATTTGGCTTTAGTTCAATGACTTTAAAATTTTTAAATATATTTTTTTCAAATTTTCATCTTCGATGCATTGTGGAAATAGAAGTACAAATGATTCAAAGAAAAAAAGTCAACTTCTAATTCTCTCTGTATTTATACTTATTTTATGCGATTACTTTAACCTTTTGTCTTTCATATGTATCTAAATCATGGTTATATTATTTGCTAAGTTTTTGTGTGTGAATTTCTTTATGAGTATTTTGGATTTTACAAGTAGATTTTAAGAAAAGTTTCAATTCTTTTTGTTGCACCCATGATACTTGAGGCAATAGCATGTCAAATCTTTTCTATATAAGTTGTGTCACTGCATGTAGGTGGCCGGAAAACACTTACTTCATCCACAGTATAGTTACTTTTAATAAAAATTGGAATCACCAGTGTACAGGAGAGTAGACTGTGTTAGACGTGATCAAGAAAGAATAATCAACAATTTACAAGAGAGCACTCAGAAATCTAGACTGGAATTTTGATCTTGCTATAATTAGAGGTGAAAAAGAAACTGCTAATTGGAAACAGATTTATCAAGGTGACCCAAATGCTCCTGGTGTAAGGACCATTCTCTTTCCTGCAGTTTCTTCTGTATTGATGGACTTTTCGGAAAGCAAAGTTTTCATGAGAATTACTTTAAATTTATTTTATGGGATTTATTTAATGTGCAGCACAGAGAGAATAATACAGTGACCTAGTATGTACATTTCAGTTATGCAGCTCTTTACATTCGCAAAATGGCTTGCTTTCTGCTAAAGTAAATTAACATAATTATCAACCTCAACATTATTTATTCCAAAATCATCAGTATGTGTCATCAAAATGGATGACTTTGCATGGTAGAACGGCAATGCCAGTTTGTACGGTACCAAAGTTATTTATCCTTCTTATTATCTGATATTTCATACATTTTCTGTTTTTGTGTTTCTTTTTTTTAAGCACATTCATAGTGATGTGTAGTGAAAGTTATGTTCAGTCACCTTCTTTTCATTGAGAAGGATAACAAGTATGTGCTTTGGACAGATAATTTTAATTATCTTCCTGCAAGATCTGATTTGCTGCATTTCATACTGAAGAGCACAGCTCTTCCGTGCTCTCAACCACCAAAAGAAATGCTCATTTAGTGGCATGATGGTGGTAGTTAATGCCACATGTGGGAACCCTATGTATCAAACCTAATCTTCACAATGGCATATGCCAATTATATTTTAATAATTCTATGTGTAAGTGTTGGTGGGAGAGAGACATTGTTTGTTTCCCAGTGGGGCTGAAAGGCCTCAGGGTCAAACCAATGAAGATATGACTTCACTGTGATCCTTAATAAGTGACGTCACATTCTAACCAATAGCCTCTGCTGCTTAGTACAGACTTTCTATAGTCATTTCATATCCACTGGCCTTGCATTTTCTCTATCCATATGTAAAATGATAGAAAATTGAGTTCCTCCAGCAAAAAAAAAGTCTTACCTTCCTCCATAGTGAATAATAAGAGATGAGAAACTTGAGATAATTTCCCCTTTCCGGGCTTTTATACCTGTACACTTGTATCTGCTTCGAACATACATCTGCCTTTGCATATTTGCACTAGATTATATGCCAAAAATGTAACAACAGCATGAGTGGAGATGGGAGAAGTGTAGAAAACAACATAGCAGCTGTTATTGAAAGTATTTCCATGGGTATGCTAGTCATTGCAAAAGTACAAATGTTATTATTTCTATAGACTGACTTAAGATGAAAGAGAGATTCATGGAGATTTTTAGTAATGAAGGGAAGCCAACTTTACATGCACTGAGATCACTTCCAGACATACAAGGCATAATCACAGCAATAATGAAGTATTATATTGAATTAAAATTTATATAAGAACTTATGTGTAATTGGTTTTTATGATCCTCTTGAAAATGAAAAAAAAAAGTTCTGGAGAAAAGATCTGTGATCTGCTGCGTTCTACCTGAGTATATGTAAATTTCTTAAAGAGTCACTCAGATACAGGTAAGTAATATATGCTGCTTTGCTCTTTGTATAAACTAGTGGCATCTTCCAATTTCCTACAAGGGATTCACGGGCAAGAGGAACAGTATGAACATCAACCTTTGACAGAGTTATTTATTTATTTATTTTTTATTAGTGAAACACCATGAGGTGACAGAGTTATTTAAATGCTCTTTCTTTCTGGGAAGGATAGAAGAAAATATTGACCCCTATCCCAGGATATTTGGTTTGATGCCATTTACTAGTCTGAGTTTAGACTTGTCCCTTCCTGTACAAAGTACAAAATGCCTAAAGATAGTGCATTATATACAAATTTGAACGAGTATAATTAGCCCTAGAAGGATAATGGCACATTTTTCTATTTTTCCCTAATTCTTGTTATTTGGTTATTCTGGAATTATCCCATGAGCCACCCACTCTTTTCATTTGTCAGGTTTAATGATGGGCTTGATTGCTCAGTTCTCCCCTCATACCCTGAACTTTGTTTTGATGTCTAAGGCCCACAAGCTGCTCTGTGTTTATCAGAGCTCTCCAGGCAGTCAGAGAGATCACAGGGCAATCCCAACATTATAAAACCTTGAACAGCTCCTAGCACGTCTGATCCATCTACCAGTCAACATAGAGTTACACATGACTCTTCTAGACTCATATATTACAGTATCTGTAGACTCTTAGAGCATGCTTTTGTTCCTTGCACAGACTATCAGTCTCTTCCATCTGTGAATTTTATAAAGTTATATGCAGACTGAGAAGCATAGAAATGTTTACATTATTTACTTTTGTTATGGAAGTTCTTATTTAGTGTGTAGGTTTTACAAACTAAATATTTTATTCATCCAGTAAAGAGTGGGTATTGTATGCAATTTAGTTTAGGGTTGATTTGAAAGAGTTTGAAGCGGATCAGAAAAATAAAACAAGATGAAGTAATTTTAAATAAGAAAACAATGGATATTACACTTATGTTGAGGATACTTTTTTTTAATATATTTTTTTATTTATTGAATCACTGTGGGAAAAGTTACAAAGCTTTCAGGCTTAGGTCTCAGTCATGCAAATATCAAACACATTTCCCTTTACCAATACTTATTTTTCACCACGAAGAACCCCAATAAAACCCCACCTCCCACCCCTCCCAATGCCTATGAGGCAGATGAATTTTAGTTAACACTCTATCTACATTGTTTCGATAAAAGATGTACTATTATTATTTAGAGTTTAGCCCTCCCCCCCCAAAATCAGGCATGCTGAAAAAGCGTTGTGAAATGATTTGCTTTCTACAACTGGGTTCAAGAATTAAATGTTGGTTTTGGATTTCTGCTATTTTACTTATTAACCCTGGAAGTATTTCTACTGAAAGTCAGATAATTAAGAGATCGGTTTCTGTGCTCTGGAGTCGTGGCCGTGCCAGAGAGCCGCTCATGGGGGTCAACTGGTGACCTCGGTAGGGCGTGAGGAACGGGCCGGAACGCCCCCCTTCCCATGAGGTTTTAGTCGCCCCCACACCCCCAGCTCATACCTGCTTTCCACAAGGCTCCCATGCGGCCACCATCTTCCTTTCCAGAGTGGGGAGGGCGGAAGGGAGCAACACCTTCTCACCTCACCTCCCGTGCAGGCATGATGGCCTGGATTAACGCATACTTTTAACCAAACAAGGGGATGAAAGGCATCAAATGAGGGCACCACTTAGCTCTGGATCATGAAAATTAGAATGCAAAGGGAGGCTGGAAGTGGCAGAGGGGACAAGGAGAATGAAGATGACAGTGGCAGGAACAGAAAAACATTGGTCAAGGTTCACGAAATTTTGCTGAGGTTGAAGTGAGGTAACTATATATAGCAAAACTATAAGAGGTATTATTAGTATAAGCATATTATACAAAGTATAATAAATAATATATTTTTAGATAAGTTTGCTAAAAAAGGCAGGGTAGGGAAAGTGAGGGAATCTTGGGTGATTGATGGAGTCGTGCTGATATTGGTGGTGTGTTCGGTTGAAAAAGTGTAGCCACAAAATTGTTATCAACAGCTTTGCAAATCGCAGTGCTCAAATTAAAAAAAAATAATTAATAAAATAAATAAAAAGATTTAAGACAGACTCTCAAAAGAGATGCATACTATGCTGCTAAAATTATGGGTATGTCAGTCTATAGGATGTAGACTCTGGGACACCCGTGGGAGGGGGTCAGAATAAGACCTGGCCTGCTGATGCACAGCTCCATAATCTGACCACCCAACTCACTACTTTGGAGAAATCTCTCACCCTCCCCCTCTCCTTCCCCTTCTCCCTCTCTCTCTTCCTTCCTAGAATTGTGAGGTAAAACATAGTTGCGCTTCTAGTCTCTAAATCTATGGTAATATGGCATAGTAAAGGAAAACTAGTCTATACAGGGAACAACAGACAACCCTGTTAGGAACTTGGAAACTTGGTGACTCAAAGTTGAGCTTCTCAAACAGAAGTTTTGTGGTCTTCCAAATATATTTGTGAAACCAGCTGCTGAAATGTAGAAAGTAGAAAGTGAGAAATATGAGTTCTATAGTGGAACTTAGCTTCTTGTGTTGCCTAGTGTCTCATGGATACTTGTTGCAAGGATCACTGATTAATGAGGAATAATACTGTGGGCAATGCCTAAACTAAATGGGAGAAAATATTCTGCCTTCTTCTCCGGAAAATTCCAGTCAGGCTTCAAGTACAGCTGAGCTTGGTTTTCGGAAGTAACAGTTCGTTCAAACTTACTGGAGTGATTCAAAAGTGTATCTATTTTATCACAGCCCAAATGCTTGAAAATGGACAAATTTATCTGATATGATGTGCCTTCCTTCCTACGGCAAAGTCAGTTATGAAATAATTAATAACTTATGTAAGTTGACCCTGAGAAGCAATCCAAAATAAAACCTAAGAACATGGTTGGAAAAGTTATATCGGCAATAAGTGTTCTTTTCACTCAGCTTTCATCTGTGTTAAGTGAAGGCTTGACATTTTTGAAAAGAAAGTTCTAAATTGCTGTTCTACTGCTAACAGGGTGGTACCTGGTTAATAAATAAGCTGAGATTTTCAGCAACTCAAATTTCACATCTCACATTACACTCCTCCTGCCTTTATATCAAGTTCAAACAACTTTTATTTTTAAAATACTCTCCCTTATCCCACCCACGCCTCTTCTCACATATCAACCCACTCCAGCCTCACCCCTTCTGCCTTCTGGAAATATCCATCCATCCATTGTGCTTTTGCATGGTTGAGACACCCTCAGTTTATTAATTCACTTTCATTAAGCCTCAATGTCCACGTGTGCCCTGATTATCTGTGTCTCCTAAGTTTACTTTAAACTCCAGAATTATGACGGCATTTTGAACTCATCTCAAATACTTTGTAGTTGTCTGTTCCAGAGTGACCCTAAAAGGCACTTAATATAAAATTTCATTTGTGCTGTGGATATGATAATGCACCTAATAACAATGCTTATAAAGCAATAATTATAAAGCAATAATTATAAAGTGTGCTATCAGTGTTTATCGTAGAATCTTCAGTGTTTGCTTATGTAAAATCGAGGCAAAATCATTAACCCGGGTGTTTACCTCAATATTGTAAATGGACTTGCTTAGTTTGTAGAGAGAATCAAATGAGATATAACATAGATGGAAGTTATTTGTAAGGTGTATAATTCTGTAAGTAGAATGGAAATAATCATGTAAAATATCTTGCCAGTTTTCAAATGAAAAATAACACCCAGTGTAGTTGAAGATGCTACACTAGGTGCTATTTCAGTAGCAACAATAAAAGTCCTAAAGTGGAACTTTCCTTCTTGTGTTGCCTAGTGGCTCATAGATAATTGCTGCTAGGATCATTGATTAATGAGGAATAATACTGCGGGGGGGGGGGGGTGGAGTGATAGCACAGTGAGTAGGGCGTTTGCCTTGCATGCGGCTGACATGGCCAACCCGAGTTCTATTCCTCCGCCCTTCTCAGAGAGCCTGGCAAGCTACCGAGACTATCTTACCCACACAGCAAAGCCTGGCAAGCTAACCATGATGTATCCCATACGCTAAAAACAGTAACAAGTCTTACGATGTACTAGGCCCACTCGAGCAAATTGATGAACAATGGTAGGACAGTGACAGTGACAGAGACAATACTACAGGACTTCTTTTTGATGCTCTTGGAATATCAGAGATCATCAAAGTCCCAACAAAGCTTTGAATTTGCTTGTTTGAGGAGTTTGCCTTTTTTCCCTGTTTCAATTTTTGCTTTTTAAGTCTTTTCAGGTGTCCTTTTCTCCTCATGCCCCTGTGGAACTCACACCCTTTCATTCTTGCTACATTCTAGCTGCTTATAAGATTCTAATTTCAGTTCAACTAACTGCATTTATCCCCTATAGTTTATTTATTATATATATTTATTTTATACATAAAATATATTCATTTCTAACTATAAAATTGTAAGTTTTCATCTTTCATATCCCCTACTTAACTACGGTCATATCGGGTCTTAGTTCAATGATTTATTCCAATTCCCAATTGGCATAACTGTCTTATGGGAGGAATTTCATTCCTTCCTTTATTTGTTGTTGTTGTTTTTGTTGTTGTTGTTGTTGTTGTTGTTTATGGACCATCCCAGCAGAACTCAGGGCTTGGTCCTGTCCCTGTGCTCAGAAATCCTACTGGTGGTTCTCAGGGGACTATATGTTGTACCAGGGCTGAACTGCGACTGGCTGTGTACAAGGCAAGCACCTTCCCCACTATACTATCTCTTTGGTTCCTCCAGAATAATTCTCTAAATTTGTCTTTAAGTCATGTGTATTCCAAGAGCATCATGCCTGGACCTTTGATTCATCTTGCTCTTATCTTTCTCACTCAATCATGGCTTCCTCAAAACGCACAGGAACCTCACAGTAGAGGGCCAGTATAAACTTGTTGAATAGAGTTATGTCTATTGTGAGAAATGTAAAACTGTATCTTTTGCACAAACACACACACAGACACTTAAGCATGGTGTGAAAACAGGAAAGATGAGTTTGCTGACAACAATCAATCACAAATCATCCTGTTATTCGTCGATTGCCTCGAGCAGACCCCAGTAACGTCTCTTTCATCCTAGCCCTGAGATTATATTCAAGGCTCTTTAGGAGAATGAGACCCATCATTGTTACTGGTATTTGGCATATTGGGTACGCCACGGGGAGTTTGCCAGACTCTGCCGTGTGGGCAGGCTACATTTGGTAGCCTGCCAGTTTGTCCAAAGTAGGAATGAGATAATAAGATGTCATAATAAGATGTCCGGGTTCCGGGAGCTAGTTTTTATAGTCTCTGAGTCTTGGCCGTTGATGGGATTACACGGTGCCAGGGGGCCAGTTGGTGGGTGTGACCCCTGCCTGCTGGAATTTGGAGGATCTGGGTGGAGGAGGCCTGGCCCAAATCTGAGTAGGCTTGGAGATCTCAGCCCCGGAACCCGCGTGACTTTGTCCCTCTGCCAGTACCTTCTTGTATGCGGAGAGTGGTCTCAGCATGGTGGTGGCTGGTCCTGGAGGTCTTTGGCTGCCGGAGCCCTGGTAGGGGGAGGAAAGCTCAACCCGCTCCCCTGCTAACAACCTTCATTATATTTTTCAGACTACTAATGGAGTCTTCTTTCTTTAAAATTAAAATTAGAATCATGTATAAATTTTAACATCATATTAATCTTTAGCTATGCACAGTTTTGTTTTGTAAACATATTGCAGTTGTTATAACTGGATTTTACTAATGTTTGCACATTTTGTTTAATGAATCTGGAAGGTACTGCAAATTCTTGGGTGGTTTTCATTTCCTGAGTTGGGGTTGATTAGACTTAAGGTCAAGGGCTCTCAATTTTGGCTATGCTGCCCTTTGACAGTCTCTAAAGCAGAAGCCAAAGAATCTCTCACATAATAAAAATAAATTGCACTAACCAATCTCACAGAATTCAGAGAATATATATGATTTATGCATGCACTAAAGATTCCTAGCACCTTATATTGATAAGGGATTTTGGTAGACAATAATAAAACAATACATGGTGTAATATTTATTTACCCTTTATATTTACTGTGGCATTCAAGTATCTAAAATTCAATAGATTAAGTTAAATGAATAAGTAAATTAAAATTAGTAAAACACTAAAATATTCATTACTCAAATACACTGCAGTTTATTATAGTGTCTTGGCACATGGATTACCAAAAAATAGCATCAAATTGTTGCAATCCAGAGATAAATAAATGAGTATACAAATTTTAATGGGAATGCTAAGCAAATCAGAAGAGTTAGTTGGAACTGAGGATGAATCCTAAGATTAAGTTCAGCTTCCAGTACCAGAGGCTCTAGGTTCTTAGTCTTTTATTCAATGCGTACTTGGTTTCTGTTTTACATACACAAAAACCTGAAAATAAATGGTCTACAACTGAGAGATCTGCTCCCTTCTTTAAAGTCTTCATCCCAAGCTCTGCCATCCTTTCTCTAGGGAAGCACTAACAGACAAGTCACTGCATTCTTGCCATATTATCATCATGACAATTCGACCATGGACAGAGCCAAAGGCTAATCATGGAGGGTGTCTCTCTTGTCAAAGAAAGCCTTTATGAAGCTTCACTGTGGCACATTTCCTTGCATTATTCTTTCCTTGAGTTTATTTACTTGCTATCCAGATCATCAAAGACAGAAAATGTAGCCTCTACACTAAGCAGGTACATATACAGTAACAATATGATATCTCCATGGGAATAAAAGACTGGCTTAATCTGCTATAAAGAACAGGATCAAAGATTATCTGGTGACTGTTGTACCTCACCTGAGCTTTGAAGCAATCTCAGCATAAACAGACCCTCTGTGGGAAAATGGGAGTTGGAAGATAGGATAAGCACAAAAAAATATGATCAGCATTTGCATAGAACCCAGGGTATGTATGCTACACTCTATAGCATTAAATTCCAAACTATCAGTTTGGATACTTGGTAAATATTTGCAACCATTGGTTAATTTGTCAATTTGTCACATTATCAGGTTTAAGAGACTGTCTAGCAGGAAGAGATGTAGACCAAATCAGTAAGATGTTCAGCCAGTAATTCCATTATAAAATTGTTTCAGTTCCATCAAGGGAAGGAAAATCTGACAAATGGATATACACTCATACAGTCGAATAAAAAGGATTTACACTCACTGGGTTGAATAAAAATGACTTGTTAAGAGATTATGGAATTGAAGGAGGAAGTGTTCAACATTTGTCCAGTTTCTAAATTGGATATCCAGGAGGAACTTAGACCAGTGAATGCAAATATGAACTTTTAAGTATGAAAAGTCTAGAAAACTCATCTATTTGTAAATGACTAGATATTAAGAGGAAAAATATGATCTAATGGCACTATTCAGATAATATTAAGAGTGGTGTTAGTACAATATTATTAAATATCTCATTTATGCTGTGGTTTAATATCCACTCTCTAAATAGACATAGAGAACTAGATATAAAATTCTTTTTTTGTCTTATAGATGTCTTTTTTAGAAAAAAGAGGCATATGGAATAACAGGTGTATGATAATATTTAAAAGAAAATACCAAGTGCTCTAAATAATCTTAGAGTTCAAATGTATTTTTAATTACCATATTTTAAATAGTGGAGAAAGGATTATAATTATGGTGTTGTTATGTAACTATAATAATGAATATACTCATTTACCTAAAACATAGCAATTAAAAACACTTTAGCAGATTTGGATTATGCCTCTCGTGGCATTAATACCTGGGCTAAGAAAAATAATATTGAAACCCTCTCCATAAACTGTTACTTCCTAATTATGTACTGTTCTCAAGATCAAATATATAAAGGAAGAAAATCTTGTAAATGGAATTAAGAGAAGACACTGGGAAATATAATACCCTATTAATGAATGTGTGAGAAGTAAAAAGGTCAGACATAAACTGATAAATAACAATTAATGCAAATTATATTTTAATTAAGAGCTAGTAAATCATTTACGCAACTTAAAGGACTAACACCATTCAAATGACCACTTCAAATCTATCTGACCTAAGAAACTGCATGCTTTATAGTCTGTTTTTGCAACAACTATTCTATTTGAATTTAAACTCCAACACTTCTTTTCAGAGGAGAAGGATTTGCAGATCCTTAACCATAATTAAACTTTGGTACTTTAAAATTCATATTAAATTGCCTCTAAATGTAGATGTTTTTGATTTTGAATTTCTTTGTGTGCGTGTGTTAATTTGGGCCACACTCATCATTGCTCGATTTTCTGCTCTTGGATCTGCTCAGGAATCCCTTCTGGGAGTCCATGGTGCAGGAGATGGAATTAGAGCAAACTTACACTGTTCTAGCCATGAAAATGGAAAGTTTCTTAAGAATCCAGATCCCCTTTTCTTCTACTTTCTCATTTTTAATTGCTGCTTTCTTTTATTGTACTTTATGTGTGTATAGCAAAAATATTTCAGAGACACACAATTTTGAAAATAATAATAAGAAAATCATCTTTTATTAAAATGTTGCAAATTAAACCTAAATTTAAGGAAATGGTTTTATTAAGCATAAAGGATAAGGCAAAGAGACATCAGAGAGTTTAAGATGCTTGCCTTGCATACAGGCTACCCTGGTTCTAACCCAGATGCTTGGGGGGCATGTGTGGGCACCATGGTCTGAACACAAGGTCAGGAAGGACATTTGAGCATGGCCGGGCATTTCTACAAACCCTTCACATCCCCAACACACCACCCACAGCACAGCGGGTAGGGCGTTTACCTTGCATGCAGCCAACATGGCCGACCCGAGTTCGATTCCTCCACCCCTCTCGGAGAGACTGGCAAGCTACCAAGAGTATTCGATATGCCAGACACAGTAACCCACCAGTACATTTAACTTAAAAATGAAAAAAAAATAGGATAAGGAAAATCAGTCAGAATATTTTGGGCAAACATTTTATTTTGTTTTTCAGCTGAAACAAGAACCAAAATTATCTTCTATGTATCATTAAGAACCTACCTGTCACAGTATTGAGTATTACCGAACATTTGATGTTATTAGGATAGAAGTTTATTTGATTTTTTATTAGAAATAAGTTATTGGACATACATTTATTGGAAGTAACTGGAGATTTTCACATGCATGCTAAACATCATATTTCATGAGTATCAAATATAGTGATCAAAGTGGGAAAGTCCCTTTAGGTATTGCACATTTAATGTGACAAAGATTCCAATTTGGCTACAATGTAAACGTTTCAAGTTCCCTGTTTTTGTTTTTTATTTATTAAAACTATGAATTTGGCTCACACCATGTTTATTATTCCTGGTTCTGTGCACAACAGAGTATATTCTGTGTTGGGGATGGATTCAAGGTCAAAAGCATGAAGGTCAGCTCCTAATCTCCTTATCCATCTCCCTAACCCACAAGTCTGCATTTGGATCTTCCGCCTCCTGGTACACTTGTCTGTAACACTGTAGCACTGTCCTCCCATTGTTCATCAAGTTGCTCATGTGGACCCAGTAAAGTCTCAATTGTGAGACTTGTTGTTACTGTGTTTGGCATATTGAATACATCATGGGGAGCTTGCCAGGCTCTGGTACACTTGTCAGTCAGTGTAAAGTAAATATATAAAAGTTAAATAAATTGCTTATTGCTAACCATAAAATCTGAGAGAATAAGTATCATAATAAATCATATTTCAGCAGATACCAACAATTTAACTCTGAACAAAATGATCCTGTAGACATAATATCGGGGGGGGGGATTATATCTTGTATAATTACTTGTTTGAAATAAGACTATAAGAATTCAATTCAATATTAAAAGTTTCATTTCTAATCTTCTAGGACACTTTCATGTAGTTCCAGGAGAGAAAAACTGAAAATATTTAATATACAGGCAAGTGCTTGTACTTTTTCAATTAATAGCAAAATATAAATTGTAATATAAAATATTTATTTATATTTATTATAAATAAAAAGGCCCTCCCGTTGATTGTTGATTTGCTCGAGCAGGCCCAGTAACATCTCCATTGGAGACTTTGTTGTTACTGTGTCTGGCATATCGAATACTCTCGGTAGCTTGCCGGGCTCTCCGAGAGGGGTGGAGGAATCGAACTTGGGTCGGCCATGTTGGCTGCGTGCAAGGCAGACGCCCTACCCGCTGTGCTATAATATAAATATAAATATAAATATAAATATAAATATAAATAGCCTTGAATATAATCTCAGGGCTAGGATGAAAGAGACGTTACTGGGGCCTGCTCGAGGCAATCGACGATCGACGAATAACAGCAAAATATAAATTGTAGAAACAAAAGTTATCTCAAGCAGTTTCTTTTCAGCAAGAGAAACAGATCAATGTGAGTTCTGCATAATCTCTTAATTAAGACTTTGTCAGTAGATCTATATGCAGTTAATTTATGACAAAGGAGCCAATAGCATAAAGTGGAAGAATGAAAGCTTCTTAAATAAATGGTGCAATAAAAATAGGTTAACCACATGCAAAAATAATGATGTCGTAGCACTATTTCATAAAGTGGCTGAATCACTTATGTTAGAGGAAAAATCTGTAAAATGCATCACATTGGAGAAAAGAGGCAAGACTCTCCATGATGTAGATATCTAAACATGCATAATATTAGTATAATAATATAAATGAGCACGTTAATATAGAGTTAACAAATATAAAGTGCTTTTGTATGAAGACTGCGAAGAGTTTTGTGGGTGTTTCAGTCTGCATTCTATAGAACAGAAAAGCAATCAATGAGAAATATAAGCACCATATAAAATACTGGTCTTCCCAAGCAGGTAACTCCTAATATCTAGGGAAGGGAAGGTTGGAATCAAAATTTACTAATTATATAAAGAATCACGGCTCTCCCTGGGCTCCCAGAATTAGACTCTGGGGTCAGAACACAGGAGACGTCCCTGTAGATGGGTAGAGAGAAGCACCTCAGGATAATATGGATGATCCAGGCACTTCGGTTCTGGTCTTGTTTTGACAATCCCATGCCCCTAAAACACAGAAGCATTTCTACTTCTGTAAAACAATGCTGCCTCAGTAAAAGAGCAGAAAAAGACTTGACTTTATTACGGGAAATTGCCCAAGAAGAGAACTGACTAACTGTGCCTGTTTGGTGCTGGTTGGATGTTAGTTTTTTTTTTTTAATTTTATTTTATTCTCCTGTTCCAGGAATGTAGTATCTGCAGTCATTATTATTATTATTATTATTAGTAGTAGTAGTAGTAGTAGTAGTAGTAGCAGTAGTATATTTTTTCCTTTAGAGGCTCTGGCTAACCTACTCTTAGAATTCTGGAGCCTGTTTTCACAAAAAGAGTGGGTGAGAAATGTTTGTGTCTGCTCTTTCCTGGGAAAAAGCCAGGATATTCACCTTTCACCTCAGCTTGATATTAGGAATGTTAATGACTGAGGCCCAGCTTTAAACAATTTCAAGAATTGAAATCATTTTAAGCAGCAGAAATTAGATAATAAAACACTTTGGGGCTGCTTGGTTAAGTCCCTCTCTGGGTTGTCTTTATCTTCCTGTTGAAAACAACCCTGATTAAGAAAATTGGTTTACAAATCAATCTGGGGACTATTACTTTTTTTTTCTCTATTATACCAAAACAATTGCACTGTTTCCTGGACTATTTACTGTATTAGTCCTTTTCGAGAACAATTTAAGACAAAGAACAGAGAGATGGGAAGGCAATTTCTGGGGATACCTATTTTTGCTGTAGCAGACAGTTTGCAGAAATGGAAAGTTATAATCCTACTCTTAGTCTCCAGAGCTCTGATTTGTGATTCTCCTTCTCCAGGAGCCTTTAACAGTGATCAGATTTCCAGGCAAATATGTACATTTTGAAAGCACATCAGAGATGGCTCTAGTGCTCCGACTTCAGATGGGTTTAGAAGATAAAGGCTCTAGTGGAAAGGCAGGAAGATAGATAAGGAGGAAGCTTGGCAAGGACAAAACCAGGACAGGCAAACCGCCCCAGGCGAGAATTTCTAGCCTGTGAATTTTCTGGAAGAAACAGGAAGGAACCCCTCTGGGATCTGAGACTCCTTAGTGTCCTCATTAGTTTGTACCCGCCAAAAGCTGCTGTCCTCCTGATCCTGAGGGGGACGGGTCTTCAGAAAATGGGGCCACCTGTGAGAGAAGTGAATGTGACAGGGAATGAGGTCCCTCCAAACTGAGCTCTGAGGCCACCAAGGGGTTCAGGAACTCTAGGAAAACGCGCGAGAGTAGCTATCAGTCACGTGATTCTAGGTTGGGATCTGCCTCTGTAACTGACTATATATAGCCAAAAGAAATTAAACTTTTATCACTAGTATGTTGGGATTAGGACCAAATAGGATACTTCAGTTAAGATAAAAGGATACTTATGCATGGTGGAGGAGAGTTGGGGGGGATGGGGGGTTGTGTGCAATTATTCAAAATATAGGCATTTTGGTACTAATTGAGGGATTTTATAAGTCCAAACAAATACCTTTGAGAAATAAGAGGCATATTTAGACATTTGCGTTAACCACATCCATGATTTCCCAGATTTGAAGTTTTTGTTAATCTGTGAAAAGTTTTTAATAGAAATGTCACGTTAGCGTACATTTAGGAATACGTTTGAGAAGACATATAATGTATGCGCTTGTATATAAATGGTAATGCTCAGAAAACCTGCAAATTACAGTCACTTGAGAACACATTTAATTTGGGGGTAAAGGAAGAGAAAAAAATGCAAATATAACATGAAAAATACAACCAATTCCTGATTTAAATTAGAAGCATACTATTACATTAAAACTTCTTCCGTATGGCTCTGAATTTGTGTTTGCATTTAGGATTCCACTTTTAATAGAAACCTAAAATAATGTTGGGTGATTCTTGCCCAACTGCTTACTGTGGTGTCTGAGTGACATTGCTGTATGAAACACAGAAATAATGCTTTTAACATAGCTCCTAAGCTCAGGCAACTTATGAAAAGAGGAAACATTGATAACAAATAAAATAAAGTTACTTCTTGCTCGATGACACTACCAATTCATCTATTTTCTGTTATTAAAAATTGACAATAATTAAAAATCAGTAGAAAACATCCCCATGACTGCTAGTACACGGCGCCAGGGGACCAGTTGGTGGGTGTGACCCCTGCCTACTGGAAGGTGGAGGATCTGAGTGGAGGATGCTCAGCCCGATCCGAGCAGGCTTGGAGATCTCAGCTCCGGGACCCGCATGCCTTTGTTCCTCTGCCGATACCTTCATGCATGTGGAAAGTGGTCACAGCATGGAGGTGGCTGGTTCTGGAGGACCAGAGCTGCTGGAACTTGGGTTTTATAGTCTCTGGATCTTGGCCATTGATGGGATTACATGGCACCAGGGGGCCAGTTGGTGGGTGTGACCCCTGCCTACTGGAAGGTGAAGGATTGAAAGAATCCATATTAGGGCATCAAATTTTTGTGTACTTTAGCTAACTTGCAACATTGCTTTCTGTAAAACTGCTTGGCTGCTTTGCACCTGGGGGAGAGGGGACTTGCAAAGTGAACAGGGCATAACTTCTTTCTACAAGATTCAGGTGTATTTACTGTCCCTGAAATGTATTGTCTCAGTAAAGCACCCTGCAGATTTGGGTAAAGGCTAACTCAGGATGCTGGTGGTTGGGGGAAATTGCCCTTTCCTGGAATGTATTGTCTCACTAAAGCACCCTGCAGACTTGGGTAACACAAAACGAGGATGGTCAAGGGAGATTACCTAAGGCTTAATGATTCCAGCTATAACCTTGCTTGTGCTGACAATCGATGTACGTAAATGCTGATCTTTGAATCTATAGGCTAAGGAGTGAGGTACTTTTAAATGGATTGGTTAAGAAAGTATATGTTGTTACAAATCTATTGGCTATGAAATGCGCGGGCTTTGCTGTAACGGCCAGTGAAGGCCTATATAAGATCCCCTTTGAAGAAGTTCGGGGCTCTCAGCCACTGCCCGTTTTTGGGGTATGCTGCGGAGCCCCAGCATGCTGGTCTAAATAAACCCCGTTTTTACTCCTGCAGGAATTGTGTCTATCTGGTCTCTCCGCGCCTCCCAGGGTCAGGGAACTCCCGATCCCAACATTTGGAGGTCCCACCGAGATCACCGAGGACCCTGCCCCAGGGACGCAGGATTGAGCCGCGGGGTAAGTTAAGGCGCCTCTTTCTCTCTCTTTGTTTCTCCGGTACCGTTTTACTCTAGTTACCGATCGGTGACACAAGCACAGTGGTGTGCAAGCACAGTGACAGTGGTGTGCAGCACACTGTTGTGTGTGCGAGCCTTGTGTCTGACAGACGTGTCGGGAATAGACACGGGCCGCAGCCCTGGGGGACGCCCCGGAGGTGGATGAGGGCCAGGGACGCCTGGAGGCCTCTTTTGTGGTAGCCTCGGAGAGGCTACATCTGGTGTGTCAATCGGCCGCTCTATTACTTCTCTATTCTTCTTTCCTCTCCAAAAGGCCTTGCGCTTGCGTCATTCTTTTTTTGTAGGTTGGATCACGCTCGTCCTTTTTCTCTACCTAGACACCGTCTTTGGAACCATGGGACAATCTCCGTCCACTCCTCTCACTCACTCTCTCCCACTGGTCAGAGGTCTGCTCTCGTGCTCAGAATCCTTTTCTGATTGTTAAAAGGCCTAAATGGCAGACCTTTTGCTCTGCAGGATGGCCGACGTTCCAGATTGGTTGGCCCCCCGAGGGATCGTTCCACTCGCCGCTTATCTTCCAGGTCAAGGGAGTCATCTACCAGCCTGCTCCCCGGGGGTACCCGGACCAGGAGCCTTAGGCAGGAGTGCCAGGCCGGGGGGAGAAGGGGCCCCCACTTACTCTGCTCCTCCTCTGCCCCTGAACCCCGAACTCTCTATTGCCACTCCCGGGCCAGCACTGGCCTTTCCCTACTTCTGATCTCTTCACTTGGAAGAACTAAACCCTCTGGAGGTGAAAAATCATGTGCATGCCCTTTGGGCATATTTGGGAGTCCCAGGGTGACTGGTGAGTGTGGTGCACACCCGTGTGAAAGAGTGGACCGGTCCGAGCGAGTGCCTAAGTGTGAGCTGTGCGTGTATCCATAGTGTGTGTATTTATTATCTTTCTCCTAATTCTGTTTATTAAGATTGTTTAATACGGGTCAGAATTGATCACTTCTCTGAGATCCACAGGAAAGCTCAGGATCTGGGCTTGACAATCAAGAAAGGTAAATTTGACACTTATTGTTCATCAGAATGACCTTCCTTCGGTGTGGATTGGCCCCCACGAGGTTCCTTCTCTCCAAACCTTGTGACTCAGATAAAGGAGGTAATCTGTGGAAGATCTGCTGTGAAGTTCTCCTCCAGGCAAGCATCTGAATAGTCTCTGCAAAGAGGCACCCCTCCTTTGTCTGTCTTGCATCACCATCCACTATTGGGGGGATGGGAGGAAAGCCCACTAGTGAGAAGATTCTGGGAAACTAAGGCAGATCAATTTACAGGCAGAAAATCCTTTTCCCCACCCAGTCTCAGCTAGAGGTCAATTCAAATGCTAATGAAGGCAGTCCAGATGTAAGGCAGAAAGAAAAAAAAAAGGGGTAAAAGGCAGGTAAGAAGCCTAAGAAAAGCAGCAAGCCAGCAAAAGCAGGGAAGATGTAGCAAGCTGAGAGAAGGCAGAACTGTTTTTTTTTAAGGAGCAGAGTTTTTAAGACCACAGCACTAAGTTCGGCTCAGGCACACAGCTGTGGGTCTGCCCAAAGCCAGGCCCACCCAGGTAGAGATGAGCCTCTGAATAAAGGCCAATTTAAGGGAGGTTAGAGTCCCCTTAGGAGAGGCAAAAGTGATAGACCTGGAGAAAAGTTTTGCCAAGGAACCATCCCTTTTCATAGATTATTGCTTGCAATTAGGAAATCATCTGAGGAGCTTCCAACTAGGTAGTTTTAGATAAGGAGATCTTATTGACCTCTGTAACACCATGTGGCCTGAGTATATTGGGGAAAGATAGCCAGTGAATGGCAGTTTGCATTACCAGATCATTTTGCAGTCAGATCTTTGCAGGTAACAAAAGAAATAGGAGAGTATCAAAGCAGAGGAGGCAGGAAAATGCGAGATCTTATGATTAACTGTTTGACATCAGAAACAAAGAAGCCTATCCCCATGTCTGATAGGAAGGTACTAGTTCCCTGCCTCAGAATTAGCCTTGGCGAAAATATGGTAACATCTTTGTCATAGTTTATTTTGCCGGCTTATATCAACAAAAGCGCTTTCTTGACCCATTTTTAACAAGTGGGAGACTGACTAGTTAGGCTGGGAAATGAGGAGCAGAGTTCCCAATCAGCCGCCCTGGGAGCTGTCCCTTTCTCAGTCCATCAGTTTCTCCCTGCCATTTTTTTGAAGGGTCAGATTGATCGATCAACTACAGATATGTGCACATGTACGTGTGGTGTTTTCGTCAATTCACTGTCTGTCTGTCTGTGTCCGTCTGTCTGTGTCTGTCTGTCTGTCTGTGTGTCTGTGTGGAACACTTGAGTGTTGGAACCAGGCTGAAATCAGAAGTAGAAATTTTAGAGAAGTTAGTGACATGCAACCCAGTGATTTAAGAAATGCAGTTGTTTTAGGAACCTGTTAGACAAGGGTTAATCCTTATCAGAAGGTCGAGCCTACAGAGAAAGCAGAATTCTCAATCTAAATTTCTTGTTAGAAGAACATTGATGATTATATTATTAACAGTTGAAATCCTTTTTGAACTTAAGAATCTTGTACTGTCTAGAAGAGCTATGGAAGTAGAGCCTGAAACTAAAGTGAAATAAGAGTTCAGAGAAAGCAAGAACTTGTCTTACAAGCCTCAGCTAACTTTTATGAAAAATTTGTAAGAGGCAGTTTCCCTTTTCTCACAGAACCTAGCAGGTCTTAGATACGGAGATCTCAGGTGCTAGCCAGGCCTGATCTTTGGGTTGCAGATTCCCAGCTCTAGGCAGGCTAGTCTTTGGTACGAGAGTGGAGAGAGGATTGGAATAAACTGCAACTAAGATCAAGCAGCCTGGCCATAAGGTTTCCTTCCTTTTCCTGCCCATCTCCATTTACCTCCCTGGAGTGGGGGAAACTACAGAATGCTGGCGGTGGGAAAGATAGATTGTTGCCATCCTTTTTGTGCTCACACAACAATTCAAATATTTTCTTATGCTGATATCAAAGTTTGGTTAAAAAAAAAAAATCCAAAGGGCTTTTTCTGTGTCTGAAAGCATGTTTGTATTTTTGTGGAATTGTTAAAAAGTATCTGGTGTAGAAAGCTCATGATTTTAAATAATTAAGGTACAAGAACTATTGAAATTAAGCCAAAGAAGGTTTTATCATGTTTTATAAAAATTGATTGTTTATAGGTCTTATGCTGTTATGTTAATGTACATATTTGTATCTGCATTGGATTAGAATATTTGACCTAGAAAGAGTTAAAATAACTATGACACATTAAAACTGGTTTAAAAGTAATGGTTTAGTTTAATCATGAGTTTCTAGAGTTATAAAATTGGTTACAAAGTTTGTCCTACCAGTGCTCTATCTGATCTCTGAGACTCTTGGTAACTAAAATTTCTAGGGCTACTTAGTAATAAGTTGTATTGAATTAGTCTCAGATGTCAGCCTGACAATTTGAAGCCATAGCATTGCTTGTCTAGTGCTTGAAAGTGCATGCTATTATTTTGATAATTTTATTTTATGCCAAGGTTTGTCTCCAGGTATCAACCTAGCCCTGACCTGAGATGCTTTCTGTTTCATGGTAATATATGAGTGTTTTAATCTTTTTGTATTTGTGTTTTCCTCTAAATCAGAATTTTAAGATGTCTCCTGGTTAGTTTCTAATGTAAAGTGATCTTTTGCCCAGTGGATATACCTTGTAAAAGCTTTAATTGTGAGCATTTTTAAGCATTTTGAATATCTATGGAACTGATCTAATGCTTTTGAAATAGTACTGCAGAGTACAGTTTTGTCATGTTAAGTGAGATGGTTGGTAACTTGTGTCTAAATTTGGGAGATCACATTGTACATTGTACTACTATAGATGTATGCCATAAGTCAGAAAGATAATGGATGGAGATATCATCAGTGGGAAGAAAGGAAAGGAATTCTGTTAAAGTGAAATTGATTTTTAAATGAATGAAAGTTACAGAATGTATGTAAAGGAATGTGTAGAAGGTTTGAGGTTGTTCTAAAGAAAAGGAACTGGTCAAACTGTTATAAGAAACGCTTTAAATCACATGCAGAATTCTTCTAGCACCTTTGTGGTAAGATCTATGGTAAAGATGATTGATGGATTATCTGGACTCCTGTTACAGTGCTCTTAAGATCATTGAATTTTTCAAAAGTTGCAGAAATCAAGGGTTTTGACATGGGATTAAAAACATGTTAAACGGTATGCTTTATCTCTACAGATTTTAGCTTCTCTGACTAGGACCCACAGCAAACAGGTGTATTACATCTCTGTGAGTAAAGTGAAATACTTGCTTTTCTCTTCTTTTGTACCTTCAGTATGTTTTTTGATGTTTCATGGCACTATGTTGGTTTGCATAAATCCAGATAAGTCTTTCCTCTCTGTAATAGGGTCTACCCCTCATGCAGACAGGAAAAACCAGCCATGGGACCCCAAAGCCCTCTTCCAGGGAAACAGTCAGGGGATCTGTCTAAATGACAGGAGCAGGGATTTAACAGGTACTGTTTCAAGAACCCTACAAACCTCAGAGCGACCCTAGAGGCAGGCTGGCTCGAGAAAAGACTGGAAACCATCACTGCTATGGAGAATGAGGAATCTAGGACTCTGCAATGACTAACTCAGTCTGGGCCTACTCTCAGCGTCAAGGAAAAACCTGGAAACCAGGATTTCTCCCAGCCCTGAAGAAGGGATGGGATGGATTCCTTTCTGCCAGGACATCTCTGTGGAAAACGAGGACCAAAGCCACAACCCAAGGGCTCGAGACATCGCGGGACATCTTCTGGCCAGGCCTGGGTAGCTCTGACGTGCCAGATAAGATTAATGAAGATTAATGCCACTATTGTTGTGTCTCCTGTCTTTAGCTGATCCCCAGGACTTCTCAGTAAATAATTGGGTATCCCAAATGGAGAGTTCTCTAATCTTACTGTGTTTATGCAAAAGAACAAGCCAGGTTTGTTAAACTATCTTGCAACGTTTTAAAATGAAGGTGGAGAGAAAACCATGTTTCTGTAACTTGCTTTTTGTAAGAATCAGATTCTAATTCTACAGAGGTGATTGAATAAATGTATTCTAATCTTGATCTAAAAGGTACCCCCTTTGGGGAAATTTAGATAAAACTTAGTTTACTGTCTGTAGGTAAAACAGCCTAATCTGTAAAGGGAACTCAATATTATACATGCTGTCACTAGTCTGATACGAGCATTGAAAGCCAGAGCTTTACTAGGGTGAAGCTCATCTCAAAGTGCAGAATTGCTTTCCCCCGGTCTGAATTGGCCAAAGTGTCGAGAAAGGCATCTAAACTGGTCAAATTAGAGTAGATTAATATCTAGTTCTAAAATACTGTGAATTTTCTTTCTATACTTTATTGCATCTCATTTTCTGTGAACAGTCATTTGGAGAGAACAAGAATATTATCAGCTCTTAATTTCTGTTGCATCATGGGATTAACAACTCCTGAACCAATGCAATGGAATATTATTAAAGGGTTATGTTTTAACACTAGTGAGAACCATCTTCCATGGGGAGGAACTGAACAGCAAGTAAGATAGAAGTAATTCAGAACTGTGCTTTCTGTGCCATTAATGAACCTAGTGGAAATCCTGAGCCTTCTCTCCTAACACCTGTTCAGCATCAAGGAACTTAGAGGTGAATCGGCAGCTTGACCTTATACAAATGATCAAATGTTCATATGTTCAAGGTATAAATATATGTTGGTTCTCATTGATAGCTTCAGTATATGGGCAGAAGCTTTTCCAGTCTGTACTGAGAAAGCCAGAGAATGGCTTGGTGTTTCTGTGACCATTAGAAAAATCTGAACACAGGAAGTTATATTATCAACCAAACCTGTTTGTAGAGTTAATCCTTTTCATTGTTTTAATGATAGAGATGGGTATGGCATTATGTTGCTTTGGTTTCTGTTGCTTTAACTCTTTTTAAGACCTCATCGAGAAATCTCTCACATCCCTGTTCGAGATAGTCTCCCAAAACCTGAGAGGACTCGACCTTCGACCTGTTGTTCCTCAAGAACAGAGGGCTTTGCTCTGATCTGGTGGAGGGATGCTGTTTCTACGCAGACCACACTGAGGTTGTCAGAGACTCTATAGCCAAGCTACGGGAAGGCCTTGAACGACGTCGGAGAAGCCTGGGAGAATTGGTTTGAGTCTTGAAGATCCTCCTAATTCGGGGCAACAATACCGGACTCTACCCACTGAGGGAAGCTACTCTTAACCACGGGTCCTTGAATTAGGCCCCGACCCCCCCACGATCTCTAGGATTAGAGATGCTCATGAAAAGAAGTGGGGAATGAAAGAATCCATATTAGGGCATCAAATTTTTGTGTACTTTAGCTAACTTGCAACATTGCTTTCTGTAAAACTGCTTGGCTGCTTTGCACCTGGGGGAGAGGGGACTTGCAAAGTGAACAGGGCATAACTTCTTTCTACAAGATTCAGGTGTATTTACTGTCCCTGAAATGTATTGTCTCAGTAAAGCACCCTGCAGATTTGGGTAAAGGCTAACTCAGGATGCTGGTGGTTGGGGGAAATTGCCCTTTCCTGGAATGTATTGTCTCACTAAAGCACCCTGCAGACTTGGGTAACACAAAACGAGGATGGTCAAGGGAGATTACCTAAGGCTTAATGATTCCAGCTATAACCTTGCTTGTGCTGACAATCGATGTACGTAAATGCTGATCTTTGAATCTATAGGCTAAGGAGTGAGGTACTTTTAAATGGATTGGTTAAGAAAGTATATGTTGTTACAAATCTATTGGCTATGAAATGCGCGGGCTTTGCTGTAACGGCCAGTGAAGGCCTATATAAGATCCCCTTTGAAGAAGTTCGGGGCTCTCAGCCACTGCCCGTTTTTGGGGTATGCTGCGGAGCCCCAGCATGCTGGTCTAAATAAACCCCGTTTTTACTCCTGCAGGAATTGTGTCTATCTGGTCTCTCCGCGCCTCCCAGGGTCAGGGAACTCCCGATCCCAACAGGATCTGGGTGGAGAGAGACTATAAAACCCAGCTCCCAGAAGCGCGCAGCTGCATTTGTGGCCACGCAACATCTTATTATCTCATTCTTACTTTGGACAAACCGGCAGGCTACCGAATGTAACCTGCCCACAAAGCAGAGTCTGGCAAACTCCCCGTGGCGTACCCAATATATCAAATACCAGTAACAATGATGGATCTTATTCTCCTAAGCCTGAAAGAGCCTTGAATATGGTACTTTATAAAAATCTCAGGGTTAGGATGAAGGAGACGATACTGGGGCCTGCTCAAGGCAATCAACAAGCAACAGGATGGTCCTGATCGTGATCGACTGCTAGCAAAGTGTATGTTTATATCAGATTTACTCAAGCCAGACTTTTCTCTAGACATCCAGGGTCTTCTGGGCAGAAGTCTTGTATAATTCCCACATTTACAATTGAGGAAAATGGGGGTAGGAGAGTTCTCAAGCTGTCTGATGGTCATTGGATTAGGATGGCAGGATTGAGGGAGTCACAAGACCTGCCCATGGAGCATGTGTGCCTGGTTGCCGTGCCAGCCGGTGGGGAAATAGGTCAGAAATGGTTCATCTTGATCAAGGCCTTGCCATACACTTATCCCTCTACATGTCCTTTCACTCAGTACCCCTGCCACTTCTAAAACATACCATCGGACCCTGCTAGCCACATTGTCAGTCCCCAAACTGATGGACAGTGACTTGTGTAGATATGAAAAATAAATGATGAGCATATGAACTCAAATGTTCTTTGCAGAATCTTGAGTGCTTCCCCTGTCTTCCTAGGGGTGACTCATTGAAATGTGCACGTGACATGTTCATCATCATTTTATCACCAAAAAATACTGAGTTATCTTCTCTGTACTTGCAACTGATTTTGAATAACTGAAATCTTTCACTATAAGTATTGATATTAGAAAATATAATATTCTTAGCATAACAAATTCTTATCAATTGGTGAAGTTAATTTAAAATAGGATTCTAAAAACTGGAGTAGTTTAATAATAACTTCTATTCATTGCATCAATATGTATTGATAAAGCAAATATTTATGAACTAAATATTAAACCATTTTTCATTTCATCATCCTGTTATTTGTCGATTGCCTCGAGCAGGCCCCAGTAACGTCTCTTTCATCCTAGCCCTGAGATTATATTCAAGGCTATTAAGGAGAATGAGACCCATCATTGTTACTGGTATTTGGCATATTTGGTACGCCACGGGGAGTTTGCCAGACTCTGCCCTGTGGGCAGGCTACATTCGATAGCCTGCAAGTTTGTCCAAAGTAGGAATGAGACAATAAGATGTCATAAAAAAAAGTTCTGATAAGATGTCGCACCATAAGGAAAGAGTTGAATAAATTGCATTTATTCTTGGTGAAAAGCTGAGCATTCATAAACATATTTTCTATGAGGGAGGGATGTAGTTCAAGGGATAGAGGACTCACTTCACATGTGTGGCCCTGGGTTTCACATGCCAGCACCAATACCACCACCAGTGGCAATATTCTCAACTAAGGGAAGGCATGTTGCTTGCTCATAGAAAATAAATAGGAAAATCCCAACCTACAGTTTCATCTCGAGTGTGAAAGCTGCAGAGTGACTGTGATTGGTTATGGAAGTAGAAAGAACTGATGTAGAGGCAGCTGTTTGATCAGCAGGAACTACCAAATTAAATTTCGATGTGGAGACACAGAAGAAATATATAGTAATTTTATGCTTTTGAATATTGTAGAAAATCAACTGGTAATGAAGAGAATAGAAAAGGTGTGGCAGTGCTTGGGTATAAAGATTCAAGAAGCACAGAAAGACGAAAAAGACACCTATCCTCTACAAAACACACACAAGTAGGCTATGGGTTGGCTTCTTCTTTGATGTGCTGGTAAACTTCTGTTAAGAGTCTTGTGTATATTTAATAAGTGAAGCCAAGGTTCTAAAAGAACAGGATCCCAGACCTGACATTGATAAATTGGGTTACACAAAAGATAATAACTTTCTTGCACTCTGTTTGCAGGAAGTGCTTTGTAGAGGCAGTAAATATGCTCCAACTGTATCGTAGGAACGAGCAGTGAGCAGAAACCCACAATACACTCATTATTCCTGTTTGCCTTTTGCCTTAGGCAAGCCTGTGAAGACTTACTGTAAGTTATGTTTTGGGGGAGAAATGAAGAGAAAATATACCTATCCCAAGACAGCCCAAACATTCTGAGTTACTCAAGGTTCCCTCCTGTTTGTGCCAAAATTCACCTCCCATTTTTCAAGACATGGATTCATAAACGTTTCCAGTCATTCCTTCTATGCATGTGAATATTGTTTGAACAAAGGCACAGAAAGTGGATCTGAACCCTGCTTCTATTGTTCTCAGATTCCACACTGCAATAAGATGCTTTGCCAAGAATAATATCTGGCTAAAGGTGTGTAGTGTTTATGGTAGGGGGCCTCTGGCTCATGTTTGGGTTAATGAAGTACAAGGTTTCCTCCCAAAGAGAAACTTTTTTTTTTAATTCAAGTTAATTAAGCAAACAAGCAAGCGTTAGCCCCCCAAATCATTGACAGTTGCTTATTTGAGGAATCAATAATTAATTAAAATAAATAGATTGGTAAGCAGAGCTTAAACTTTCATTGCATAAAACTTTGCGTTATATGTATGTTGCCCTTGGACTCCTGCAGTCTCCAAGAGCCTGTCAGCCAAACCTACCCCTCTGCCTTTGCTGGGATATGACTCCTAGATCAGTAAGCGTTAGCATTTTTCCTTCACCACTGCAGTGTCAACGTGCATCTCATAAGGCTGGACTCATCACATAAAATACTAAACATTCTCTTGCCATTGCTCCTCTGTGCGTCATGAGAACTTGTTCCATGGAGGACAAAGTTTGCTTTCCTCACCCTTTCTTCCTGGCCACCTTCTGCAGGGTCAAATATTGACTATATGGGCACAGGTAGGCATTCTCTACTGACATTAAGTAACATTTATGCTCCCATAACTTGTCTGTTCTATATCCTACATCACTGAAGCCAATTTTTTTAAATTGAGATCTCAGGCTTAGTGATGGTTTCAAGCAGGGAGAAATGAATTCAATCTTATAATATACATCATAAAATACTGTCTAATGATTTTACTAGCTCTTCAAAATCATTGTCAGCTTTCCTAAAAATAATGAACAGTTTTTTTTGATAATTGTAAAAATTTTATTTCCTTTTTAGTAGGAAACTCAGGCATTTTATTTGCCTTTTCAGTTTTATTTCCTAGTCACACTATGTAGATAGATATATATGTATATATGTATATATATACATATACACATATATGGACTTAAATCAATAGAAATATCTTCGTTTTTTTCTATTCTGGGCCTATTTCATCTACTATAGATCTTTGAAATTGTTTATCACTGTGATATTATCCCCTAAGTCATATCTTTAGGGAGACAGACATTATCATCCTGCACTTGGAAAATTTATTTAATGAGCATGTACTACTTATAAGCTAGTAGAAAATTTATTTTTAGGAACTGAGTAATAGCAAAGTATATCTAGTGCAAACTACTACTGGTAAATAATTAAATATGCCTCCACTCTAAGCTCTGTGGAGACCCTTTACTTATAATGATAGTTTGGGGACACGTTGATGTATTTTATATAAGTTATCCTACATACTAGTAGTCTTATGTTGAAAGTCTTTTTATTCTTCCTTAAAAGAAGTAAAAAAAGAGGGTTCTCAGGAGAAGTACACTATAATTCCGGTAGCCCAAAATATGTCATCATGAAATATTATTACTGCCATTTCAATTATGATAAAAGTTTTCAATAATCTTTTGACATTTTTGAAGGCTTGATTCTCAGTAACCTCGTTGGAGAGCAATTGGAATTATTAATCCTTTGTGAGAGCTTCACCTCTTGAAGTATATAGTTCCACTCTCCAAAGCCATATTGTCATTTGACAGATTATTTTTATAGGATGCGTTTGACTTCACTGGAATAGTCACAACACACCATGGAAAGGTAAAAGTGCGATCATGTGCTTCTATCCAACAGAAAATAATGGGTCATTCGAGTACAAATTCTCACTTGACATAAGTGGGAATCACTATATCAAGAAAATAAAAGATAAAATCTGCATGGCAGATTATCTTCTGATAACGCGGGAGATAAATTTCTGCTGCTTCAAACAAATTTGGAGGTTACGATTTTTGAAGAACATTTCCATAAAGGAAAAGGTTTTCAATTGTCGTTGAATGAAACAGCAATGCACTTGCCTGAAATCAAATGATCCTGAATATTCTTTGGGTAGAATAGGGAGCTCTATCACTGAAAGTCTTTTGAAAGCTCAATGAGCTGAAGAGTGCCACGTTTCAACTCTTGCCTTCATGCTACCATTGCAAAGTTCAGCAATTCTGCAAATATTTGCTTAGTAACTCGGAGCAGTAGAGTTTGGAAGGCATGAAGGGCACAGACGATGATTTTATTAATGGTAAATAAAACCCTTCTGTTCCAAGTGACACTTTCGGACATTCACTAAAGATTGACAAACTAAGGAGCTCCTGGGCTTTCTTTAGCTACTTGGTGCCATGGTGTCCAGGTCATCTTGGCACTCAGGATGTAGTCATCATTTCTGTTGGTCCTGAGAGCAGGGCAGCTGCTTCTCAGAGCTGCAGGAGACAAGTAGTTCCCTGACCTGCTGAAGTCAGGCCCAGCTTTCTAAGACCCAAAAGCTACTGTTGTATCTAAGACTCATTAAAAAAAAAAAAAACAGTAGCACTGTAGCACAGTCCTCCCATTGTTCATGGATTTGCTCAAGCGGGCCCAGTAACATTGTGAGAATTGTTGTTACTGTGTCTGGCATAACGAATACCTAACGGGTAGCTTGCCAGGCTTTGCTGTGCGGGCGAAATACTCTCGGTAGCTTGCCAGGCTCTCTGAGAGGGGCGGAGGAATCGAACTTGTGTCAGCCATGTAGGCCCAGTGCAAGGCAAACGCCCTACTGCTGAGCTATTGCTCTAGCCAAAAAAAAACCCAACAAAAACAAACTAATTCTCCAACCCCCGCTACCCCTAGGCTAGATGCCTGATAAGAAATAGGCTTCAGAACAGATGTAGATGACCCAACCTAAAGTTTATAAAAGTAATTTAAATATATAAAAAGATTAAAATTTTTAAAATGTGTATTTTTTTTTAGAGGGGCCACACTTAGCAGTGTTCAGTGATCATTCCTGGTGGTTGTTGGGGAAGCACCTTTGGTGCCAGGGATCAAAATCCAGATCAAACCTTCAGGACCAAGCCAGAAGCAGTGCTTGCAAGGCAGCTGCCCTAATTTCCTGACTCATGCTCGGACCCCCAACCCCCAAATTAATCTCTAGGAAACCCTTCCTCCTTTCCCACAGTGATATCAATGGCAAAAGGAAGCAAATGCCTGTTGGCAATTCTTGCTGCACTTAAAAGACGGTATTGAAATGCAAATGTTATGCTTAGGAAATGAAGGCAATTGGGATTCTTAACCAAGGCCAAGTCCATCTCCAGAAGTTGAACAAATGGAGCTCTCAAGCTTCAAACTTCCTTCTGTTTTCCCTATTATAAAGAATTTTACCTTCAGATAATTTTCACAGGTGCATTAAATATCAAATGAATCAGAATTTCTGAGCTTTAATGGATCGTTTCCTGAGTGCAGAGCCAGGAGTAACAAGGAAAATCCCTGGGTGTGACCCAAAAAGAAAAAAAAAATCCTAACAAATAAAGAGCTCACACTAGGGCTAAGGCACTTACTTGCCATGCAAAGGAACCATCTATCTGGTTTGAATCCTGACCATCATGGTCCTTCATAGTTTCAAATCATCTATCTGGTTTGAATCCCTCACATCATGGCACTGCCAGGAGTGAGCCCAGAACCAGGGCTGGGAGTAAGCCTGAATACCTCTGGTGCAGTCTGAAACGAGGGAGGGAGGGAGGAGTGGAGAGAGAGAGAGAGAGAGAGAGAGAGAGAGAGAGAGAGAGAGAGAGAGAGAGAGAGAGAGAGAGAGAAAGTTCTGAGACAGAGACAGAGACACAGAGACACAGAAATGTGAAGTTCTGCGCTTTGAAGAACTTTGAGTTGTTCGAATGCTACAACTCCACAGCTCTAAAATCTTTCAGAAACTGAGGCCTGGACCTCAGGGGTTATGTAGGCAGACCTGGAAAGTTTAGATCTTTTCACTTTCCACTCAAATCATCAACCTAATTTGGATCCACCTTCTTCAGCCTTCATGGCTGGAATCCAAGCCCTGTAGAATGGAGTTTGAATTTTCTCTCAGAGCAAAGGAACTTTGCACCTCGTGAAGGGCCTGCAGAACTGAAGGAGAGCGAGTGGTTCCTTCCTGCCCCGCTTTGCATGAATATAAACCCACTCTGCTTCCGTTTCTGCACCTACTTATTTTTCTACTTGAGAGCAGCTTTTATGCTAAGAAAGCGTCTGAAGAACTTCTATCTCCTGGGAAGAAAAGTGTGTTACGTGTCAGAGCTGCAATTGTCAGAAGACAGGAATATTTTCAAAGGGTGGGCGCCAAGGTCAAATGAAAAGGCGAAGCCCCTTTCCTTGCCTGCATATATTGTTTCCCTGTCGCTTCTCACTCTATTATAATCATGTCTATTTGCTAAAAGGTTATGCAAAATAAATTAGGCTTTTAGAGCGCTGACAGCTCAGCCATAGAGAAATTCTTTCCTCAATTTTTTTTTGCACTTTATACGTGAACACCTGCTACACTTTTAATGAGCTTTAAATTATACTCTATACCCATGTAACAAGAATGGATATTGCTCTTTAGTTATAATCAAAGAAAATATCAGGATGACTTGTTGCTAAGAGCAACAGCTTGTCAAAAAATGATACTTTCTCCAGGAACAATCTAGATAGATAGGTCTGGGGTGATAGATGGAAAATATGATTCACACTACATTGAGAGTTATCAATCTTTTAAATTTTCTTGTCTTCTGTGATTTAAGAGGAATTTGTCATTGTACTCTGGTTGTGCCTAGATTATTATTTTTTTGTTCTTTGTTCTCTCAGTCTCCTTGCTTTCATAGGCCAATGGAAAAGGGTTTCTTTTTTAAATGTCCTTTATGCTTTTATTTTCTCTGGCACATGAAAATGAGTAGACCTTAAATAAGAGTTCAAGCGTTCCAAAGTACCAAAATATGAAGATGTGTATGTATGTTTTGAATCCTGTCTGTCCCTGTAGCTCGGTTCACTTTTGGAGACTTAACCCTCTCTTGGAATGGTCAGTCTCTGTCAGATTGGCTTTGAGAACAGCTGCGTTGAAGGCGACCTGCAGGGAGTGAGGGGCTGCGTGCAGGAGCACTGTGGCAGAGAGTCTCATGGTACTATGTCTGGAAGGCAGGAAACTGGTAGAGCAGAGATACGGATGGGAAAGTTCCCGTCTACTCTTTCATGAAGAGCTGATGGTGTTTGCTATAGGGGGGCGCAGTGCTCACCCGTCAGGCTGAGGAGAGATATCTGTACTGAGAATTAACGTTTCTCTCCTGCTGCCTTCCTGGAACCCTCCGACAGGCGGCTTCTGTCTCTGATGTTTCTGTTTGGACAATTTTCTCTCTACCTTAGGGAGCAAGCTGACCTCTGGGTCAAACATTATGCCCTTTCAGATGCCTTTTTCAAATGGGGTGGAGCGTGCTTTCTAAGTCCCTAGAGCTCAAGAGAGAACAGTAGCAAGGAACAAGAAAGAGAGCGTGAGAATTAGTTAAGGGAGATGAAGAAGAAGGTGAGTGAAGTGACCAGAACTATCCTCAGCAGATGGACTGGGAAAAAAATGGGCCACTTAATTAGGATAACAATGAATGGCAGAAATCTTGAAATTTCAGATTGTAAATATCCTCGTGCTTATAAAGACGCTTTTAAAGTTTTGAATGAAAATGAACACAATAAATAACCTTTCTTCCCGTGTTCCTTCAAATAATGTATCCTTGCCTGTGTGAGCAATACTGTACTCTCCTTTTCAAAAAGAGAAATTTAAATGTCTCATTAAAACCTGAAGGATGCACTTTTTCCTCTTATCACCAGTAACAAAAAACTTGAAAATATGTTTGGTTCCAGAGCTCCTCAATATGCAAGACATCTATTTATACTAATTATTCAAGCCTTGAGAGACTGAAAACTAGAGATAGAATTCTCAGGAGGAAAAATAAAGTGTACCTTAGAAGTAAGCTTCCTGAAAATTCACTGCTTTCATTCAGAGTAGCTTCAGAAGAATATTGTGTCTGGCATTTTACTTTAGCTAATAAGGATGATAACTGCTTATAGTGAAACAATAAGAAAAATGGCATATTTCCACAGATATTTATTTCTTCAAATTGGCTATAATGATATCAGTAAGTCTGTAAGAAAATGTATACCTTTCAAACATCCTTGTGCATTTTCTCTGAAAGTAACAACAGAGTACAAAATTTTAGGAATAGTCTTTGGTTTTTTTATGTGACTTTCTAGAACAGAGTAAATAAAAAGCCTGAAATCCAGCAAATATATTCTCTTGTATTATAAAGATACTCCTCAAAACATATTAATAATACTGTATTTTCTCATTTCTACCATTCAGTAACTGGGAATTAAGATTCCCTCATACATAGTGAAAAAGTAAAATTCCAAATGCAACTTGCTTTCAGAAAAATATGGGCATCACTGTCTTTATGGAATGCAAAATCCCATAGAATTTAACAGTGTTGGGTCTTGTCTTAAATATATCATAGTGATGTTAGATGTCACTTAGTTCTTTGATTCAATGTCATATGTCAACTGATAGGCAGCTTCTTGAATTTGAAACTGTAGCTTTAGTAATCATCAAGTATTTGTAATTGTATGGACCACATGTGGTGGTACTCAGGTACTGACTCTTCGCTCAAAAATTATTCATGAAAGTATTTGGGGGACCATATGGGATGCTGGGGATCAAACCTGGGTTAGCCATGTGTAAGGCAAGCCCCCAACCTACTGTAATATCACTCTAGCCCTCAGAAAACATGTTTTTGATACAATCAGAATAATTTCTTCCTTGCAAAGTGTGATGATGCTATTTGTTAAAAACATGTTCGTAACCAGTCAACATTGGATGTGACAACTTGGTTTTGTATTAGATGGAGGCATTTTAAGTTAGGGATAATACATACAGCAACTAGAATCCAGCATCATATTCAATATCCAACGTTCATACAAATGGGAGAATCACAGAACTAAAAGGATATATTGGATGTGAAAAAACAAATTGTGTATTTTGACTTCTACAGTATTCTTAGCTCTTGGAAGAGATATATGTATATATATTTATATATAGGGAAATATATATTCTATAGCTAATATATATTTATATGGAGATAGAAGTATATATTCTATAGCTAAGATATATATATCTATATCTATCTATCTATCTATCTATATATATAAAACTGTATCACTGTATCACTGTCATCCTGTTGCTCATCAATTTACTTGAGAGGGTATCAGTAACGTCCCCATTTGTCCCAGTCCTGAGATTTTAGCAGCCTATCCTTACTCATCTTGCATATTGGTGTCTCTTTCAGGTCAGGGAAATGAGACCCATTATTGTTACTGTTTTCAGCATATCGAATATGCCATGGATAGTTAGCCAGGCTCTGCTGCAATATGTGTGTGTGTGTGTGTGTTCATGTATGTGTCCATGTGTGTACGTGTTGAGTCAATAAATTGAGGTAGCCATTAGGAAGAGCAAGTATTTATTAATTTAAAAAACAAAAATAAAAGAAAAAAACAAATAAATTCCTAGATCTAAACTACCCATATTTGTTTGTACTGCAATGATTTTCAAATCTGTTTTTACAAGTGCTAACAACACTCTAACTGGGGTCTTTCTGATATCTCTTAACACAGACTAAACTCAGTTAAATATCAGAGATGCAAACTATCAAAAATAACACTGGTATTTTATTTTAGGAAGCATTTTATTTTAGTATCTTGTATTTTATTTTAGGAAACACTATTTTAGGAAGATTTGGAAATCCTAAAACATGCATCATGATCACGATCATCCTGTTGTTTGTTGATTTCCTCAAGAAGGCACCAGTAACGTCTCCTTCGTCCTAGGCCTGAGATTTAAAAAAGTGCCATATTCAAGGCTCTTTCAGGGTTAGGATAATGATACCCATCATTGTTACTGGTATTTGGCATATTGGGTATGCCACGGGGAGTTTGCCAGACTCTGCTTTGTGGGCAGGTTACATTCGGTAGCCTGCCAGGTTGTCCAAAGTAAGAATGAGATAATAAGATGTCGCTTCCGGGAGCTGGGTTTTATAGTCTCTGGGTCTTGGCCGTTGATGGGATTACAAGAGCTGGGATCAGATGGTGGGTGTGACCCCTGCCTATTGGAAGGTGGAGGATCTGGGTGGAGGATGCTCAGCCCTGAACTAAGCAGGCTTGGAGATCTCAGTCCCAGGACCCACATGTCTTTGTTTCTTTGCTGGTACCTTCATGCGTGTGGAGAGTGGTCTCAGCATGGTTTTCGCTGGTTCTGGAGGTCTTCAGCTGCTGGGGCTCTGCTCGACACATCACACTTAATCACTTAATCACTAAACTTCCCATTAGTCGTCGATTTGCTCGAGCGGGCGCCAGTAACGCCTCCATTTGTCCCTGTCACGTGCTAGTGTAGCCCAATGACATCTGTTCGCTCCGGGAACATGAAGAGCCTCAAACCGATCCTTCATGATCTTGACGAAGAAGTCTGACCATCTGGTAGGTGGGTGGCCACGCGGTCTTTTGACATCCTGTGGAATCCAGTCAGTAACAGCTCTAGTCCAACGGTCGTCTTTAAATCTCATTACGTGACCAGCCCATCCATCTGATTTTCGACACCTTGGCAAATGAGACAGCGTCCCTGATTCTTGATCCTCGATGGATGTCAGAACTCTGGATTCTTTCTCTCATTTGAGTGAAACGTGATATTCCAAGCATAGCTCTTTCTATTCTTCTTTGGGAGACCTGAATAGCATTCTCATCTTGTTTGCGTAGGGCCCAGGTCTCTGAGGCATATGTTAATGCAGGAAGAACAGTGGAATCAAAGAGATGTGCCCGGAGCCGGAGGTTCTTCATCCTCTTAGCTATTTCTTCGACGTTCTTACAGGCGTTCCAAGCCACTCTCTTCCTCCTGCGCAGCTCGGGTGCCAGGTCATTTGTCATGTTGACCTCTCGACCTAGGTGCACATAGCTGTTGCATTTGGAGATGGTCATTCCGTTGAGAGCGAATGGGGCGTCAGGAACGAGGCTGTTTCTCATAAACATTGTCTTCATAAGATTCAGTTGTAGTCCTACCTTTCCACACTCACGGTCAAAGTCAGCCAGCATTTGTGCCACTTGGCTGATGTTTGGTGTTATTAAAACAATGTCATCAGCAAAGCGGAGGTGGTGTAGTTGCTGACCATCTATCTTCACTCCCATTCCTTCCCATTCCAGTCATCGCATGATGTTCTCAAGGGTGGCACTGAAGAGTTTCAGTGAAATTGTATCACCCTGCCGCACCCCTCTCTTGACATCAACGATCACTTCTTTGTAGAATGGTGAGATCCTGGTAGTGAATCCGCAATAGAGCTCACGGAGGATCCTGATGTATTGGGCTTGAATGCCCTGATTGGCTAGGGCGTCAATGACCACTCCCGTCTCAACAGAATCAAAGGCCTTCTTTATGCTCGGAACATAATGATCTATAAAGCAAAATATCAATTAGTAAGAGTTGAGATCTCTCACTGACGTGTTTAAACTTTGAGATGATCTCCCCTAATATCAGAATGCGTTAACAGGCTATATTTTTTTATGCTTTGGATACTTGCAAGTTTATGATAATAGGCCCATGTCTTTGTGGATGGTTTTGAAAGTCATAGAAAAAATGCAAGTAAACATGCTCCTCTTTTCTGTCCCCTCTCCTCTGCATGCCATCCTATGTTACACGTGACAAGAGCAGCATCCTCATAATTTTCTTCCCCCACCAGTTGTTGCCTTCTCACAACATACCATCTCTCATTCTCTGATACATTTCAATCAGCTAGGAGACTCTTCTGATCCTGTTGGCAAGGGTTCCACATAGCTGGCGGGTCTGTGGAGAAGGACTTGGTGGGAAGAGGCTCTGAGGGGAATTGGGAGGAATCTTCTCCATGGAAAACTGAGTTCCGGGTTGGATACAGAGATGGGATCTCCCAGGGACAGAGATGAAAGCATCAGAGGAAGAAAAGGTTGAGATACCAGATGCATGTCCGAGATTAACGCCCAAGTCATGAGTCCAGCCCAGGCCTCCTGGGAGAGAGGATTTCCCACCTCCCACCGTGACTGGGGGGGTGCTGGGAGGAACCACAGATACTAGTGGGAGGGAGGGATCTGCGTTAAGACGCCTTTAACCCTCCTTTTCTTGGTGAGTTTCAATGATGCCTAGAACACACCCAGAAGAGAGATGTTTGTAGGTCAGGCAGGATAATCACCGAGTTCAGGAGAAGTGGAATGACTGTGTGTGCTAGAGAGCACAGTGCAGGTCAGAGGCAGGAAAGAGAAAGCCAGAGGCCAGCGTGTTGGGATGGGCTCTCCTGGACACTTGGGGGGGTTGCCACCTGTGCCAAAGCAGGCCCTCTTCCACCTTCAGGCACCCACTGCACAGACAGGTCAAGATCCCAGCCTCGGGGCCCCAAGGAGAACAGGAAAGCATCCTGCCGGGCTTCCTGTCTGCTCACTCTGCAAGCCAGGATGTTCTACCCCGGAGCCAGGAGGGCATTGGGAAACACCAAGTCACTGTTCCCTTGCATCTGCTCCTGGGGGACTCAGATCAGATGCAAAATTCATGGCTGCACCCAATCAGTGCCCTCTGCCTCCGGTCCCTGGAAATGGGGTTGCCTGGAGGAACAGGGAAAAGCTCAGACAGGGAAGGGCTTTGCAGGATCAGGACCCCCGAGGGCACCTGGACAGCATCTGGCTCTAGCTCCCCTGCAACAGTGATACTCAACGTGTTTCTGACTGTGCACCCTGTCTTAATATTTGCCTCCTCTGAAGTCTTGTGCTGTGATCCCACCCCACATTGATAGATTCTCCAGGGCCACAGGAGGTCCTCTGATCCTGGAAATGAAATGATGCTGTCAGGACAGAGGAACTCAGACCAGCTTTAGGAACTGCAGCTGAGAAATTGATGAGGCGTGTGCGCCATCAGAAGGAAAACTCAGTCCTGGGTCCTGAGTTCCAAGAGGTCCATGTGTGATATGCCTCCATCTCTTGCCTGCAGCACTGATCAGTCCTTGCCCGAACACATGATCAGTTCCAGGCGTGGTCAGAGAACTGCTGTTACAACCCGTTTTCTGGCTGTGCTTGTGAGTGCGTTTCTGGAGATCAGCGTTTGATCCAAGAGTCGAAGGAGATCAAATAACTGCAGTTGTGGGTGGGCATATGGGAGATCCTTCAGGGACTGTGATAAGACAAGTTGGCATGGGAAGTGGGGATTCTTTCTGTCTTCTGGAGCTGGGTAGGTCCTCTGTCCGTGTCTTAGACGTCAGAGCCCTTGTCTCTGGACCTTTGCCTCTGAGATTTACACCCAGGATTCACGGGCTCTTGAATACCAAATGAATCACTTGTAACAACTTTCCTAGTGCTCCTGCTTGTAGATTGACTGTGCAACCTCCCGGCTTCCTAAGTAGTGAAAGCCAATTCTTATTTTAAATGTCCTCTTCGACTACATCTTTAGGTTGTTAGTCCTGGTTCGCTTATTGTGGATACACCTGCATATATTCACTAAGGTGAAAATGTTCACCTCATTTCTTTTGAACTTTCCTTTAGAGACAAAGATATAGCCCAGCAGAAAGCTTTGCATTTTTGTTTTCTTTCGGTACTGGGGAAGGGAATGAGAAATTGCAATTGGGGACCAATAATTCAACCAGAGGATTTTAATTTTAAAACACTAACTTTAAAAAATAGTTTAAAAGCCAGAATTCATTAAAGAAAAGCATCCAAATGTGGATAAAATGCACATATACTTTATTTTACACATTTCTATTTTTGTGTAAGAGAATGTGTTTTCCTAATCATTCTCATTTGCCTGCTCATTGAGCTGTTCATTCATTTTAAACTGTTCTGCGTTTCCCTCTGCAAGAAATTCTGAGTGGGTAATTTTGATTAGTAGTTCTTTCTGCACACACATCTTTTTGTTCTTATTTTCAGCTGCTACAGTTTTACTTTTTATTTTCATATGGCTCTTCATTTTATGACTTGCGATTTAGACTAATGTCTTTGATGTGAGTCATTAATGCAGGGATTTGATCATTTTACATTGACAAAGGTATGAAAATACATTCATTTATTCCTTTAATAAAAATTGTCACACCATGGGGATTTAATAAGTAATTCTACGTGAGAAAATGAAGGTATGTCAGTGGCTTTGTTAAGTAAAAGCAACAAGTCATAAAATTTTTATCTTTGTGAAGAAATAGGTTTCCTTGGAGACCTTAGAAGATACATCTAGAAAGGGGATTTCAAGAAAGAGGTGCTTAAGAGGAGTAGCAGTTTGCATGCATTTCGGGTTCGTTGGCAATCATGGCAATCTTGCTGTCTCTACTTTGGCCTGGCGGAGAGACTCAAACATGGTCAGAATCAAATGTTTGGCTCCTACAGTTTCTTAGCTGGGACACTCCCTGATAGGCACTGGAAGGTGATTTATTTAGACTTTCCTCATTCACCTTCTTCCTTGGGTGCAGAGGGAGTTGGCTTACCTGTCTTCTGACTTTTTGCAGGAGACTTTCTATCTATCTCCTATTTGGATAGTTGCAGCATCTCTACTGGACCTGGTGAAGAGTTGACTTAGCAAGACAAAGTCAACAGTATACTCCTGTGTTGATCCTCCCTCATCTTCTACTGAATGTGGTGTTTTGGGGTCATGGATGAGGAGAAGGAAGAACAACGGCCGTGCTCCTGCCTTATGACAGAGTCATCCACTTGCCAACTTCTTGGGGCTCACTGTCTGCATTTCAGCAAATTCCTGTAAGTTAGCAACTACTTAAGGATCGATTGGTGGTTTGGCTTTTGCAGAGATTATAATTAATAAAAATATATCTGGGTCAATAGCACAGTGGTAGGGTGTCTGCCTTGCATGCGGCTGGCCCAGAGGAGCTGGGTTCAATTCTGCCACCCCTCCCGGAGAGCCTGACAAGCTATCGAGAGTATCTCGTCCACATGGCAAAGCCCAGCAAGCTACCAGTGAGGTATTCAATATGCCAAACACAGTAACAACAAGTCTCACAATGGAGACGTTACTAGGCTCTCTCGAGCAAATCGATGAACAATGGGAGGGCAGAGCTACAGTGCATATCTTATGGAAAGAATCAAATCATGCTTGATTTATACTCATGGCTCATTATTTCATGTTTCTCTCTTTGTTAACACAAACATGAATATGTGGTTAGAAAAATTGAGAATTTTTTCACTGATTTCTACATATTAACAAATACATACTCAAGGACTTTGATCAAAATTGTAAGCAGAATAAAACCACAAGTGCTAAATAAAAAGTTTGGGCTATAATAGAATTAACTAAAACACATTGCAGGAGGATTTTTATTCTCTGCAAATTATCCATTATTTTTTAATGCCTGACAATAATACTTAAATTTTATACTAGAAAGCAATTATTTCCTGTCCCTTTTCCAGTTAGCCAACGAATTCTGAGGCATTTTTTTCATTTTTTTATAATTTTATTTATTGAATCACTGTGAGAGCAGTTACAAAGCTTTTGGGTTTAAGTCTTGGTCATCCAATGAAACACCTGTACCTTCACCAGTGCCCATTCTCCACTACCAAAAACCCCAGTATACCCCATCCAAAACCCTCACCCTACCTGTGGGGCAGATTATTTCCACATTACTCTCTCTATTTTGATCATATTCAATATTTTGACACCAGACCCACCATTATTATTTGGGATTTTACCCCAAAACTCAGATCTGCTGAAAAGGCAACAGTAGACAATTTGTTTTCTATTGCTGGTTAAGAATAACATATGATGTCATGTGTTTGCAGTAGTGGCCGTGCGATTTTGAAATTCTGAAATTTTAACATTTAAATCTGGAGGGATTTCTGCCAAAACCTTCTGAGTTCTGAGATTTGTTCCTGAGTCTCTGGGATCATGGCCGTTAAGCAGCATGATCAGGAGCCAGAAAGGCCATTCATGGGCGGTGACTTGGGGTCTTGTTGGGATGGGGAGGAAAGGGCCGGCTCTACCTCCATCCAGTGAGGTCCTGTTTATCTCGTCACTGAGGGCCCAAACCTGACTGTCCAGTGTTCTCTGGAGGATGGCAGCAACCGAGCCGCCTAGGGGGATTAGGCAGAGGGACAATACCCTTTCCCCACCCTGGGGTGGCCCGGTGCCGGTAACCTACTGTGGGGTCCGGACGCATTTCTGCCAAAAGCCAGTGGGTTCCAAAATTTGTTTCTGAGTCTCTGGGATCATGGCCATTAAGCAGCTTGATCAAAAGCCAGAGAGGCTGTTTGTAGGCGACGACTTGGGGTTTCATTGGGGTGGGGAGGAGAGGGCCGACTCCACTCCTATCCCGTGAGGCCCCACATGTCTTGTCACTGTGGGCCCAAACCTGACTGTCCAATGGCCTCTGGAGGATGACAGTCACTGAGCCATCTAGGGGAAGCAGGTGGAGGGACAGCGTCTTTTCCTTCCAAATTGTGGCCTGGCAACAGTAATCTACTGCGGGGTCCGGTGCATTTCTGCCAGAAGCCACTGGGTTTTGAGATTTATTTCTGTGTTTCTGGGATCATGGCCATTAAATGGCTTGATCAGGAGCCAGAGCGGCCATTCATGGATGGCGACTCGGGGTCTCGTTGGGATGGGGAGGAAAAGGCCGGTCCCATCCCCATCCCGTGAGGTCCCACGTGTCTCGTCACTGTGGGCCCAGACTGTCCAGTGGCCTCTGGAGGATGGCGGTCACTGGACCACAAGGGGGAACAGACCAAGGAACAAAACCTATTCCGACCTGGTGTGGTCCAGCATTGGTAACCTACTGCAGGGACCGGACACATTTCTGCCAAAAGCTGCTGGGTTTCAAGATTTGTTTCTGAGTCTCTGGGATCATGGCCATTAAATGGCTTAATCAGGAGCCAGAGAGGCCATTCTTGGGCGGTGACTCGGGGTCTCGTTGGGATGGGGAGGAAAGGGCTGATTCTACCCCCCATCTTGTGAGGCCCCACGTGTCTTGTCACTGCAGGCCCAAACCTGACTGTGCAGTGGCCTCTGGCAGATGGTGGCTGTCGAGCTGCCAAGGGAGAGCAGGTAGAGGGACAACACTCTTTCCCCCCTGGGGTGGCCGGGCAACAGTAACCCATTGTGGGGTCCAGACACATTTTTGCCAAAAGCTGCTGGGTTTTGATATTTGTTCCTGAGTTTCTGGGATCATGGCTGTTAAGCAGCTTGATCAGGAGCTATAGAGGCCATTCGTGGGCAGTGACTCGGGGTCACGTTGGGGTGGGGAGGAAGGGGTCAGCTCCACCCACATCCCGTGAAGTCCCGTGTGTCTTGTCACTATGGGCCCAAACCTGACTGTCCAGGGACCTCTGGAGTTGGCAGCCACCAGGCCACCAGGGAGAACAGGACAAGGCACGAAACCTAGTCCCACCTGGTTTGGCCCAGCGCCAGTAACCTACTGCAGGGTCCAGACGCATTTCTGCCAAAAGTCATTGGGTTTTGAGATTTGTTTCTGATTCTCTGGGATCATGGCCATTAAAGCAGTTCGATCAGGAGCCAGAGAGGCCTTGCCTCCAATTATATAGCTGAGCCAGAGGTGGTTTGTAGATGTGTCTCCCACATACCTTACTTTTGGCCGTTTACTTTCTTGGTAAACTTTGCCCCAAGTTTTTGGGGTCTGGCCAAAGGCACAGCAGCATCTGAGGCATTTTTATTTCACATTTAGTCTTGACCTCATTTTGTTCCCTACCTCAGAGGAAAACATTACTCTGAAAGTGTAGTAATACTTTTATTTTTCACGTTTCTCATTCCCTATGTCTTTTTTCTTACATCATAGAACTAAGTGTTCCCAATTATTTTTATATTTGCTATTCTAACTGATATGAGATGAGATCTCATTGTCATTTGATTTGGAGTTCCGTGATAAGAAGTTATGATGAGCACTTTAATCATGTGTCTATTAAAAATTATTTTGTCACCAGAAACATAATTTTTCACTTCTTCCCATCTTCTGAGAGAGCTTATTGTTATCATTGTGTACTTTTTCCATATATTGGGTATATAGATTTTCCATTAAATTTCTCTATAAATACAGACCATTTTTTCTCCATTGTTGCCATTTTTTTCTTTTTTAATGGTGACTTTTCCTTAATAATTTCCAGTTTCTAAGCATTAAGGTAAACTTTTCATGTTCCGCTATTAATTTGTATTTATGTAACTTAGCATAAATTCTCCTGAGCAAAATCTATGTTTATGGGGAAACTTGGAGGTATCTTTGATCCCTTTTAGATAAACATACCTCCACTCTGTTCACCATGTGGCCATCACGTCCCTGCTCGATTTTATCTTCTAAACATTAGCACTTCAGAGCATTAGCACTTCATCCAACAGAACCCATTACATTAATTCATTTCTCGAGAACATATTTGAGCATCTCTCTTTCACTGACCTTTCACATTTGCTTTCCTCTTGTAATAGCTTCTCCTCTTTCCCAACTTTATTTTTCGATTGTAATGATGATGCCCTTCTGAGGTTAAGTCCAAAACCCAGAATATTCATGAAGTCAGTCTACTCCTGTGTTTAGAATTTAAAAGCAATCTGAAGCATTGTCATCGTGCCCTTTTTCTGTTTGTAGTTCCCTTACTCCAAGCCATGTGCCTACTTTCATGAGATTTTAGTCAAAGGTGTGTCCCTTGTAAATCAATTGTGAAGAACAAATCTGAAGACCTCCTAGCTTGGGGGCATAAAAAAGGTACTTCAGGAACTCATTCCTATTTCAGGGAATAATGATGTGAGCATTTATCTCAAAAACATCCTGCATTCAATGCAGAATTGTTTGTAATATGAAAAAAAGTTGGTGATCTGCTCATTTACCAAATAAAAAATTAAACTTAAAAAGTGCATACATAATGAAATGTCAAGCATTCGTTGACATGCATGAACTAATGTATTGCATAGATAAACATGAAAAACTTATCATTAGGGAAGTAGAAAAGATTTCCATAATAAGGATTCAAACGTTTCAAATGTCAAGAGGAAAATGAGTAACCGGCCAGTGGTAGAAAACCTGGACGTCAAGGAAAGGCCTCCACAACTCTCGCTTGAGAAACATGTGAAAATTCATGATCAAGTGAAAGAAGTACTCTCATTAATCCACATGAGTGAGGCCCAGCGTTTCCTCTACGGCAGGAGTGTTTTAGCATTTTCATCCTGAGTTGTTCCACCTGACCTTGGTTATCCACATATCCATCCACTTATCACTGTCCTCCCTCTTGTCTGTGAAAGAGAGATTTTTCCTCCCGACTCAAGGCCAGATTTTCACTTGTAATCCAGGGCTCAACAACCCATTTTCCTGGGAACTTTTAATTCCACCCTTATTTCCGCCACCTTTAGGTCAACTATTTTAATATCTGTTTTCTTCATTTCAAGTGAATAACATATATCTGTCTTTCCTCTTTTGACAAAGACATTGTTTTGTGTTTGATTTTGTTTTGGGGTCAAACCCAGCGGGGCTCAGGGTTTACCTCCAGGCTGATCACTCCTGGGGGAGCTAGGGGACCTTAAACAGTATGGGGTGGGATTGGGGTGGGCTTGAACTGGGCCAAGAGCATACCAGGCCAGTGCCTTGCCTCCAGCCCCCAAAGTCATTTTAAACAAGTGTTTCAGCTTCCCTGCCTTTGTTTTCCAAATAGCCATTTGGTCTCTAGAACAAAGCAGTGTTTTCTCTATTTGGGGGTACACACTGGGCAACTGTGGCATTCCCCCAAGAAATGTGCTCACCAAGGAGATACCCAGCCAGTGGCCTCTCTTTATCCTCCACTTCTAAACCGGGATGCCATGTGACCTGGAGTCCCCCTGCCTCTGTGGTCTAGGCTGATCTGTGTTATTTAGTTATATTTTTATCATCTCAATTGTCTTCAGGAGTATGAGCATGCATCTGATAGAATTTGGATCTTCCTTCCTTCCTTCCTTCCTTCCTTCCTTCCTTCCTTCCTTCCTTCCTTCCTTCCTTCCTTTCTTTTTGTTTCAGTCAGGGTAGAATTTTGGAAATAGATGTCTCACAGTGGCAATACTCTGATCACTCCATGCATGGCTAATACTTAGTAAACTGAAGATACGGTTGGAAAGGCGAGACTCACGATTGTCCCCATATCTCAAGAATTATATGCACCGTTTCATATTGGAATTTTACCATTTTTTTCGCACTCTACTTTTGAATGCAAAATTCTCAGTTTAGAGCACAATATAACATGTCACTCAAAGCCAGCAGATGAAGCTTCACTCTTCACAGGGTAATAAATCCATGTGTGATATTTGAAACTCTTCTGTCCACCTACTTCTTTCTTTCTGTATGGATTTGTATATATTTCTGAAAACATTTAAACTATAATCCCAAGCGACTGGACCCATTCCGAAGCCTGAACGGTGGCAGCTGTGGCCAGTGGGAACTAGTTTAGCTGCTTTGAGAGTCTTTTGTCATTCTATATGTTCATTTTGATTTTCATTCTGCCTGTTCTCTGAATCTCATGTCTACAGTATCTCACCGGACAGAAATGGAATACATTTAGGCCTCTGACTTTCAGGATGCCACGGAACCAAGAGTGCTTTTCAGTTCTATATTTAAAAGTTTTATAAATTTACCTTCCATCGCTTGAGTCCTCCAACATTTTTTTGACGTGTGAGGGATTATTAAAATATATTTTCTGTGGTGAAAATTAGAACTCATTGAATATAAAAACGCAGCTATCAAGCCATCTGTTGGAAAGATCTTGATACTTAAAAGGACTTTCCTTCCCTTGACACTTGTATGTCTCCCCACCCTCATATGCTACTCTAAATATGACAGCTGCCACGGGTGATTAGATTCTTCACCTGCAAAAGCTAAATTCCACATGCTTAATATATCATTTTATCTAAAGGAATAGATAGCCACGGTCTTCTTCCTATATTTATACACGGATATATTTGTATACTGGCAACTTATATGCTGCCTCTCCCCAGAGAAAGCCTCAATATGTCAGTTACATTTGACAGAGCACTTACTTAGTGCTTTAATTTTTCAAAAGGGGCACACATACTTTTATATACTTATGTCTAATTTTAAATTGACAACTTGATGTCAAGTGCCATTTTTTAAAGGATTGATTTTTCAAGAAAGACTTCGTCTTAAATCATGTCTATTGATTGGAATTTAGCGAAGAATAAAATTAAGAACAATAAAACCAAACCAGCCTTCCTTTTTTAAAAAAAATGATTTTGCTTAGAACCTATAGCTGGTACATGTGAAGAACAGAGATGTTAAAGGTGTAACAGAATGGAAGGAAGAATTCTAGCTTCATTACCTGACTTCCTTTTATGTGTAAAATAAAGACAGTGATAATCTTTTTAAAAGATCATTATAACAGATGTAAGTAAATGTTCTTTCTAAAAATTTAGTGTGTAGACTAGCAGCCCCGTTTACCTTTATATATTTATATTGATTTAACTATTTTTTCCAATAAAGCAAAGAAGTTATGGGTGCTTACAGAAGAATTTTACAATGGTTTCAGATAAGTTAAGCCATTCAGGATAATCCATCGAGCTAAAATCTGTCCAACAAGGACAATTGGGAATTTGACCGAGTATAGTCTTGAACCCATTATCTCTTGCTCCCTGTCTGACTACCTTGCTGACACTAGTGGAATGAATGTTTGCCTCCTCTCTTATTTGAATTCATAGGAGGTGAAGACATATAAAATAATACATATATTTATAGAAAATTTCACTTCCTAATTCTTTTCTAACAAAGCAGCAATGCATCCACTGGGGCGGACTGCAGTTTCCCAGGTGGCAGAAGCTCAGATTTATTCTGTGATTTGTTCTTATTTTTTTCAGAAGCCTTTTCTCCACATCCACTTACCTAGCACTCTTTGGAAACGGTTAGGGAGACAAATGGCTCGTAGGGAACCCGTTCCCCGGAATCTCTTGGGGATGACCTCATTTCTTTCCCTTGTGTTCTGACTGGAACAACATCAGCTTCATCAGTTAATAGTACATAAATAGACAGGACATTATTTCTCAACGAGTTTGATCATCTCAGTGTCCTAGAAGGATCAGTCGTGTTTTCTTCCTGTGGGTTTAAAAATCACCACGGACTATTTTAAGAGTGTGAAAACGCAAACCATCACTATAATGCCCGCTGTTGCCCACACACACAGTTGCTATCTTTTTTTTCCCGGACCTTATGAATATGTATACATTTTCTGCATATCATATGCCACTTCCACATTCACTGCTTTTAGGATACAAACTTTAAATATTGTATAAAATGTCCATGGCTGTGCGCTGTATGGCCAGGGATGTGATTTAAGCACTGTGACAAATATATCCTTACTGGCTCAAAATAAAAGGAAACATTCTTAGTATTAGATCTGTAGCAAATTCATAGATAGATGCATTTTACAAAACTGAATCTTGGGTCGGAGAGAAAAGAGAAAATCAAAGGCTAATGCATCTGACCCTGGGTTCCATCTTTAGCTTCATGCTATTATCTAAACCCAATCAGATTGTCATCATTTGACCCCATTTCTGCTGGGAAGAATCGCACAGAAAGACAAACCAACACATAAGGGGATGTACAAACTCACAGGGATGGTCCAAACTTTAGAGTCACCTGGAAGCCGCAAAGGAGCACAGTGGCTGGCCACTTAGTCAATGAGTATCACTCTCCCTCCCAACTTGTGACCCACTGATGGCAGAGACATAAAGGACAGTTAGTAAATGCATCAAAGTCCAATGAGGGCGTTAAGAAGAGAGACTGAGGTATTTCACATAGCCAATACCATCCATTTAGCGTAGTCTTAAGGGCTTAGAAAATGATAATTGCATTTGCGTGCTTTGATTCAGCAAGTCAGCCTAAGCAAGGTAGAAAGTATGTCAGTATTCTGCCATAAACAGAGATGAGATAGAGCCAAAGAGATAAAGTCACATAGTTTGCCTAAAATAATAAATTAGAAATAGTGCCACCTTTGTACACAAATTCCATCAATGTAAAAAAGCAAAAAAATAATTGGACAGAAATATTAATGTATGTGATTTTTATGTTTGTTTTCTGGAGGGCACACCCGGTGATACCCAGGGCTTACTCCTGCCTCTTCACTCAGGAATCACTGCTTGTGGTGCTTGGAGGACCATCTGGGATGCTGAATATCAAACCTGGATGCCAGTTCAGATATGATATTTTAAGCTTTTCAAAAAAGATCATTGGGTTATAATACCTAAAAGACTTTTAAGATAGTTATAATATAAAACTATAAAAATCTTTCTCAGTCATTTCTAAATTTAAAGTTTTTGTTTTTTACTCATCATACTATGCGTTTTATGAAACTATTCTGGGAAAAAATTGACTACTTCTACCTGATTAAAAATTTCCTTGAGTCTTTACAAATCAAAGTGCTTTGAGAATTGTAGAATACATAGAATCTTCTATTATTGAAAAAAAAGTTTTTTCTATGAAAATTTATAACATTGGATATACTCACTAATCTTCATTAACAATTAGCTGGTTTAATGGTAGATTTATAGATTTGGAAAAGTGCTAACTTGTGGTCTTAGATTCTCACATTTTATGACAAATTGGCTAATTTCAAATACCATGAATTAGTTGTTTGTTTCTGATAATGTTTTCAATATACTACCTAATATAATAAAATTATAGACATGATATGGAATTATTAAACATAGGAAACATGCAATAGCATTATTTATGCTAGATTATATAAGTATAATAAAGGCCCTCCCATTGATCATCGATTTGCTCGAGCGGACCCAGTAACATCTCCATTGGAGACTTTGTTGTTACTGTGTTTGGCATATCGAATACTCTCGGTAGCTTGCCGGGCTCTCCTCGAGAGGGGCAGAGGAATCGAACTCAGGTCGGCCATGTTGGCCGCTTGTAAGGCAAATGCCCTACCACTGTGCTATCGCTCCAGCTAGATTATTTAATAATAATATGCTAGATTATTTAATAATAAGTATTTGGCAAAATTAAGTCACTAAAAATTTTATTTTATTGATCTCTGATGACTATGAAATTTAAAAGTGATGATACCTATAGAATTATATAAATACTGTCTCTATTTACATTTTTCACTCTAAGAGCCAGAATTATGAACCACACTTTTGTAATAAAGACAAAAATAAAAATTTCTTACTTTAAATATTTTAGTACTAGTGTTAAGTTATACTGTGCCAACTGCTTATTTGTTAAAAGATAAGTTTGGTTTTTTTTTCATCACATTAGAAAAAAATTGTAAATGAAGTAGAAGAAAATATAAAGAAAGAAGAACGTTACACTATTTATGAACTAAAAGACAGAAATACTAGCAACAACCTTGGAAATCAGGCACACGACATACATGACAGTTGGCTTTTTAAAACTAAGGAGCAAAGAGTAACAACCTGTAAATATTGGAAGAAAGGTCGGCTTTCATGGGGAGGGGAGCTCTTAAATATATGAAAAGTAGCCCATATTATGATCACAGAAAATGAATATTTTATCTCATCATATTTACAGAGTTCCAAAAATATGACAAAATATTTCATTAATGACAATGAGGGAAAAGAGTGTCCTGCACATGAGTGAACAGGGGTGGGCAAAGGAAGCTTCACAGGAGTGAAGCCATGACAGATATCCGCTAATGTGCAGTGATCTGCCCTTGGATTGCACTTCTGGAAATCTATCACCACACTAAATGGCAAATTTCTGAAATAACTTGAGCTCATTATGACATTCTTTATGATAACAAATGACCAAAGAAAGAGTTCCTCAAGAGGGAACTGGACTCAGATGTAAGACAGTGTAATATGCTGTAGCCATAAAAGAGAGCATGGACAGTATACAATCAAATTGTGTGATTTTTATGATCTACTGCAAAGGGCATAGTATAGAATGTGCATATAATTTTTTCAATTATTAATATTGGGAAGAATAATCTAGAAAAGAGAAGACAAAATGTGAATCATAGCTTTACCTAAATATTTTCATACATGATAAGTAGTCTTATAAACTTTTATACTTCCTGAAAATAATTGAATCATAAAGTTTGAAAACATTTCTAAAAATAAAAAGATAAAAGTAAGTGCCTAATAAGGATGATTTAAAATATACTTTTGGGGGTGCATATAAAGGGAGTATAGTGGGTAAAATGCTGTAACGCCACCCAAAAGAAACAATATTCTGTTACTGCTCAGAGTTTACTTCTGGCTCTGCACCATATTGAATATCAGAGATCGATCCTGGGTGGATCTTGTGCAAGTGAAGACCTTATCCTCTGTACTATCTCTCCAGCTCTAGAGTATATCATATTTTTCTGGCATAGATGTGCAAGAAAATTATACTATTTTTGAAAATAATGTAGCCTTATGATATGATTAGCAATATGCTGTGATTACATTGAAATGAAATTTTTTATGGCTGGATAAAGAAAAGCAGTAATAAAACTGATTTAGGTTTGGAACCCAAAATTTCACTATACAAGGAAATATAAATTTTCCAATAAAATGAGGTTGGGTAGTATGGAAATGCATGTGTTTGCCTTGTATGCTGCTAACCTCATTCAATCCCTAGCACCATGCATGGTCTCTGAGAACCATCAGGAGGAATATTGGAGCACAAATCCAGTATTCATAAATTCAGGTACTCGGAACTCTGAGTACCGTTTGCTGAGTACCGTTTGCCACACCACCAATAAAACAGTTTAGATTAAAATGTAGTGTTAATTGCTTTGATCTGCAAATAGATTATGAATGCATATATTTATTTTGCTTCTAAAAGGCATGTTTAACTCTCTCATCAGAAGGCCAAAAAAGCAATGGCAATTGAGTTGCCTCCAGATTGTGGCTTCTCAAAATACCTTCCACCAACCAAAAGAGCAGCAATAATTGCAGGGAAAAGCTTCAAAGATTAACTGAAACATCTTAGTGTGCCTGAAAAATAAGATGCTACCACAGAGAAAGCCAACAGGGGAAAACAGAGATAATAACAGAGATAATCTGGGCACAAGAAGAATATTTGTATGAGAGACACTAAATCTCAAAGTGTTTTTGAGAAACTTGAGTTCAGCTAATCAAAAGAGAAACTCAAGGCACTCACCAACTGCTCTGAACACAAGGCTTCCACACTGCCCTTCTCACGACTGTGATCACAGTCCCCATCACCATCAGCACCAGCCCACCAGCCCCAAGGCAGGCAAGGATCTTGCCATGTTGTCCACAATGATAGTGGAGTTCCTTAAAACAGAGCTCATTCCCATTACAGATGTCTACTAAGTAGGTAGAAAACTCATCTTTCTGATGTATTTGATCATTCCTTCTTCGTGGACCCTCTTATGTTCTAATACATGATTTCCTACATTCATGCTGGGGGTACGTGATACTGGAGATTGAGCCCAGAGTCTTGCACATACTACACATGTGCTCCACCTATGACCTAGATCCTAAGCCTACCAGCATGGATTTTTTTCTAAATACATGGTCACAATAATGTGACTTTAAGTCGATGTTCTTGAAAGATCATTCTCGCACCAGAACTACATATACATTCTTAAAATGAAGTACTCTCTACAGAAAGATGAGTTTTTGTGTGATAGCAGTTGATGGTTTATTAACCCTACCAGTCTCTGTTTTAAAATAAAGTAATATTTTAATAGACGCACTAGGTCAATATTGTCTTCTTTTATGATGCAACTAGACTAGACAAAACATAACATTTAGACAAAAATAAAGCAAATAACTTTTTTATGTTGTCATTTGAAATATCTTGAATTTATTCTTTTTAATTCAATAGTTAATAAAAATAAAATATAAAGTGTATAAAATGTATACATCACCCTGGACTAAAGGCAAATAGAAAATTGTTGCATATAACATTCAATTAACACATCCTTTAAATTTAGTCTCCTGCGGTTTGTGACTATTACATTGCTGTGTGGTTCTTTTGTTCTTCAGCATCCCAGGACCAACTTAGCACTTTGAAGCCTGAGTACTGAATGTTCAGCCTTGCACCATGGTCCAAACATCATAGGAAATAGTTGTTAGCCTTATAGCACCTCAGAATGTCAACATATAAATACATACATATATATAAGCTTAATAGCGGGCTGGAGATATAGCACAGCGGTAGGGCATTCGCCTTACAAGCGGCCAACAAGGCCGACCCAGGTTCGATTCCTCCGCCCCTCTCAGAGAGCCCGGCAAGCTACCGAGAGTATTCGATATGCCAAACACGGTAACAACAAAGCCTCCAATGGAGACGTTACTGGGCCCGCTCGAGCAAATCGACGATCAACGGGAGGGCCTTTACCTTATATAAGCTTAATAGTAATGTTTTAGGTTCTACCAATGCAAGATAATACCTTAGAAATATATCATGCAAATTATTTAAGAAATTGTATAATACAATTTTATCATAGGAATAGTATATATTATTGTCCTCTGATATTTCTGAATCTACCAAAACCAGTAACAAGTCCCACAATGGAGACATTACCAGTGCCTGCTCAAGCAAATTGATAAACAATGGAAGGACAGTGCTACAGTGCATTATAATGGTGTAAAACCTGGAATTAATATTGTGTTTAAAATTCAGCTCCCGGAACCGTGCGGCCGCAAATGCGGCCGCACGATATCTTATCAGGACATCTTTTTATGACATCTTATTAACTCATTCCTACTTTGGATAAACTTGCAGGCTATCGAATGTAGCCTGCCCACAGGGCAGAGTCTGGCAAACTCCCCGTGGCGTACCCAATATGCCAAATACCAGTAACAATGATGGGTCTCATTCTCCTAAAGAACCTTGAATATAATCTCAGGGCTAGGATGAAAGAGACGTTACTGGGGCCTGCTTGAGGCAATCGAAGAATAACAGGATGATGAAATGAAAAAAAATGAAAAATATTGTGTTTGTATTGTAGCCGACAGATACTATTTGTGCTGTCATACAATTTCCTGTTTATAAAATTTAAGCAGAAATTATCATTTATAAATTTCTAAACTGAAATGCACACACACTCAAGTAAATGGAGCTATTTGTAGACACAAAACTAATTTCCCACCATTATTCTTACAGTCATCTACCTAACACTAAATTCCCATATGCCTTACACACTTTAGCCCATAAGAAAATCGTTGCTCTTTTTAATTTGTGGCATTTATAATATATCTGATTAACTTTTGCCTTCCTCGAGTTTTAAACAAGCTATAGTAATAACCTTATGATTAGTGAATGATTTTTCTTAATTCTAAATAGGATTGAAAGAGAAAGTAGGTGTCAAGCACATTAAAATATGACCTCTAGTTAATTAAATCAAGTTAAATTGGCTAACATTTCTGAGCAAATGTACAAAGAAGTCATATTCTTTATCTCCTAAAATAGTTGCTGAACCCCCCCGAGGTGGCTGTGAGCATTCTTGACTCCATTTTACAGTTGGGATTGGGGATGAGGCTCATGACAGCTGAACTCTAGCTTCAATTCCTAGCAATGAAAAATTAATTAATCACTGCAATGACTAACAATTTTACAGATGGGAGCTGTGAATTTCAGAGTGGTGAGTTATCCAAAGTTGTCTTGCTAATAGCTGAGATTCTGAGACAGTTGTTTCTATATTTAGTTTCTTTTATTTGTCTTGCTATAGCCATTTATTATTAAATATCCTATGATTGGAAAAAATAGCAGCTTAATCATTCTTAGTCATGTCAGTGTGATAGCTTTCCTACAAATTTAGATGCGATTCTTGTGGGTAAAAACTTCACTGTGTAATATGTACTTGTGAACTTTGAAATGGAGATCCAATCGATTTTCTTTTATCATTTGCATCTGTTATATTGTTTCCTAAACTGTCATTCTGAATCTCTATAACTGCTGATATATAGTATAGAAACGCATGATTTATATAAAGCATACATGTGTACACAAACATATAATACAAAGAAATGCTTATATGTTTTTTAATTATGAGCCCTTTCAACTAGTATTTATTCTTATACAAACATGAAACTCCAAGGAGAAGTGTCATAAAAACCTGTGGCTCCAACCTCCTTCTTTATCTGGTGACATGCATTGTCATTTCTGTAAATGAGTAGAGCAAATAGGATTCCTGGTCATGGCCATTCACTAGCGTAGCTGAACACTTAAAAGACAGGCCTTGTGAGTGGCCAGTGATATGTTAGGAGTATCCCTTGACACCATTCTTCTTCTACAGAAACCCCAAGAAACAGAAACTTCAGGAGTCAGTTCACACTGCCTTTCCCTAGGACTCGGAGACAATCAGCCCAGATGGAAGGAACCAGGAACTGTGCAACCCACGAGATGTCATGCTCTCTCCATCACTGCTGTTCCTTATTTATAAGCTCGAGAGAGTGAGCTTCCACAAAGAGGCTGGGTTTTATACAGACCTATCATCAAATATCGGCTGTTTTAAATCTCAGCGTCGACACAGAGGCCCAGCTCTGGGCAACAAAGCTGAACGGCTCCAATTCCAACAGGTACAGCCCGCCCCCAAGGGCCTGGGTTCCTCTCTGGGCACGCGCAGCTAGAAACAGCCCCGAGACAGCCGGTTTTCAACCCCTGAGCCGCGTGGGACGGGCACAGAGGCCCAGCTCTGGGCAACAAAGCTGAACGGCTCCAATTCCAACAGGTACAGCCCGCCCCCAAGGGCCTGGGTTCCTCTCTGGGCACGCGCAGCTAGAAACAGCCCCGAGACAGCCGGTTTTCAACCCCTGAGCCACGTGGGACGGGCACAGAGGCCCAGCTCTGGGCAACAAAGCTGAACGGCTCCAATTCCAACAGGTACAGCCCGCCCCCAAGGGCCTGGGTTCCTCTCTGGGCACGCGCAGCTAGAAACAGCCCCGAGACAGCCGGTTTTCAACCCCTGAGCCGCGTGGGACGGGCACAGAGGCCCAGCTCTGGGCAACAAAGCTGAACGGCTCCAATTCCAACAGGTACAGCCCGCCCCCAAGGGCCTGGGTTCCTCTCTGGGCACGCGCAGCTAGAAACAGCCCCGAGACAGCCGGTTTTCAACCCCTGAGCCACGTGGGACGGGCACAGAGGCCCAGCTCTGGGCAACAAAGCTGAACGGCTCCAATTCCAACAGGTACAGCCCGCCCCCAAGGGCCTGGGTTCCTCTCTGGGCACGCGCAGCTAGAAACAGCCCCGAGACAGCCGGTTTTCAACCCCTGAGCCGCGTGGGACGGGCACAGAGGCCCAGCTCTGGGCAACAAAGCTGAACGGCTCCAATTCCAACAGGTACAGCCCGCCCCCAAGGGCCTGGGTTCCTCTCTGGGCACGCGCAGCTAGAAACAGCCCCGAGACAGCCGGTTTTCAACCCCTGAGCCACGTGGGACGGGCACAGAGGCCCAGCTCTGGGCAACAAAGCTGAACGGCTCCAATTCCAACAGGTACAGCCCGCCCCCAAGGGCCTGGGTTCCTCTCTGGGCACGCGCAGCTAGAAACAGCCCCGAGACAGCCGGTTTTCAACCCCTGAGCCGCGTGGGACGGGCACAGAGGCCCAGCTCTGGGCAACAAAGCTGAACGGCTCCAATTCCAACAGGTACAGCCCGCCCCCAAGGGCCTGGGTTCCTCTCTGGGCACGCACAGCTAGAAACAGCCCCGAGACAGCCGGTTTTCAACCCCTGAGCCACGTGGGACGGGCACAGAGGCCCAGCTCTGGGCAACAAAGCTGAACGGCTCCAATTCCAACAGGTACAGCCCGCCCCCAAGGGCCTGGGTTCCTCTCTGGGCACGCGCAGCTAGAAACAGCCCCGAGACAGCCGGTTTTCAACCCCTGAGCCGCGTGGGACGGGCACAGAGGCCCAGCTCTGGGCAACAAAGCTGAACGGCTCCAATTCCAAACAGGAGACATTCCCAACTCCTCGCCCAGTGCCAGGGATTCTTTCCGGAGCCGCGGCCGCTAACGCGGCCGCGAAATATTTTCCCACTGCATATGCCATAGGAACCATAAGCTAACTTCTTAGATGGAAACTTCTCTGTTTTAGCTCAGCCACTAGAAATACAGTTGCCAATAACTCATAAGCCTATCTTAACTCACACTGCATATCAAGCAGAATAGTAACACTGAACGTGAAGGACTAAACCACACCTCTCACAATGGTAAAGCAACGCAAAAGCCCACCAAACATTCATATTGAAGAGTCTAGCCCAGATGACACCAACAGTACTGTAGTGTTAGACAACCTCTCTGACAAGGAATTCAGAAGGGAGCTACTTAGGATGCTTAGGGAATTAAAAGAAACAATGGAAAGCAATGCCAATAGAAGACAAGAGGATCTGAAGGCAGAAATGAGGAAAATGCAATCAGAAATGTCAGAACTGAAAAATCTCGTAGGCGAATTGAAAAGCTCAGTGGAAGGCCTCAGCAGCAGAGTAACAGCGGCTGAGAACAGAATCAGTGAGCTCGAAGATGAAGTTCAGAGACTCTCCCGAAAAGAGCAGAAAATGGAAAAGAGACTCACAATTCGGGAACAGATGGCAAGAGAAGATCGTGATGAAGCCAAGAGGGGTAACATAAGAATTATTGGAGTCCCAGAGGGACAGGAAGAAAACCTCGATGAAGAAGAAACTGTCAAAGACATCATTGCTACAACATTTCCAGAGCTGAAGAAAACTTGTGACCACATTCAGGAGGCCCGAAGGGTACCAGCTAGAAGAAATCCGAATAAAAATACCCCAAGACACATTCTGATCAAAATGACCAAAACCTTAGACAGAGACAAAATTCTGAAAGCAGCAAGATCGAAGAAAGAAATTTCTTACAAAGGAGCATCCTTAAAATTCACAGCTGATTTTTCTGATGAAACCCTCATGGCCCGAAAACAGTGGTGGGACATAGTAAAAAAACTCAATGAAATAAATGCCTCCCCCAAAATACTTTTCCCAGCAAGACTCTCATTCATAATAGAAGGAACAACACACAGTTTCACAGACAAACAACAGCTCAGGAACTTCATAGACTCAAAACCATGGTTACAAGAACAACTAAATGGGCTACTTTAAGGCAAGAAAGGCCCCTCAAATACACCCAATTTTAACATAACAATGGGACAAAATCCCATAACAATAATCTCTCTCAATGTCAATGGGCTAAACGCACCAATTAAAAGACATAGAGTGGCAGGATGGATTAGAAAATTGAACCCAACATTCTGCTGCCTGCAAGAAACGCATCTCAATAGTCAAAGCAAACACAGACTCAGAGTCAAAGGCTGGAAAACAATCCTACAGGCAAACAGCTCCCATAAAAAAGCTGGGGTAGCCATCCTTATATCAGACCACATTGATTTCAGAGTGAGGAAGGTCATAAGAGACAGTGAAGGCCATTACTTATTGATCAGAGGATCTGTACAACAGGAAGAACTTACAATAATAAATGTATATGCACCTAATGAGAGACCAGCAAAGTACTTAAAACAACTACTCATAGATTTGGAAAAAGACATCAATAGCAACACAATACTAGTGGGAGACTTCAACACTGCTTTGTCACCTCTTGATAGATCAACCAGACTCAAGCTTAGCAAGGACATACTTCATTTGAGGGAAACAATGGAAGAAAGGGACTTAGTAGATATATACAGGACACTTCATCCACAAAAAGCTGAATACACATTCTTCTCAAGCGTACATGGAACATTCTCCAAGATAGACCACATGCTGAGCCACAAAACATGCCTCCATAAAATTAAGAAGATAGAGATTGTAGCAACAATCTTCTCAGACCATAATGCGCTGAAATTAGAAGTAAATCACACACAAAAACAGAAAACTAAATCAAACACCTGGAAATTAAACAGTGCACTATTGAACAACGAGTGGATTAGACAGGAAATCAAAGAGGAAATCAAAAGATTCCTAGAAACGAATGAAAATGAGAACACGAGTTACCAAAACTTATGGGACACAGCAAAGGCTGTGTTAAGAGGAAAGTTTATAGCTCTACAAGCATTCCTCAGGAAGGAGGAGCGAGCACACATAAGTAACCTAACCTCACAGCTTAAGAGCTTGGAGAAGGACCAAAAAAAGGAGCACAACCCGAACAGGAGAAAGGAAATAATAAAACTCAGAGCAGAGATTAACGAGATGGAAACCCAAAAAACAATCCGAAAGATCAATGAAACCAAGAGCTGGTTCTTTGAGAAAATTAACAAGATCGATAAGCCTCTAGCAAAACTCACAAAGAAAGGGAGAGAGAAAACCCTAATAAACCGAATCAGAAATGAAAAGGGGGTCATTACAACAGAAACCACAGAAATTCAGAGGATCCTCAGGGAGTACTTTGAGAAGCTTTATGCCACGGAACATCAAAACCTCGAGGAAATGGATAAATTCCTAGACTCCTACAGACTCCCAAGGCTGAACCAAGAAGACCTGGAATACCTGAACAGACCTATCACCATCAAGGAAATTGAAATGGTAATAAAAAGTCTCCCCAAGCACAAAAGTCCTGGCCCGGATGGATTCACTAGTGAATTCTTCCAAATCTTTAAAGAGGACTTACTCCCAATACTCTTTAAGCTTTTCCACGAAATTGAAATATCAAAAACACTTCCGAACAGTTTCTACGAAGCAAATATCACACTGATACCAAAAGCAGACAGAGATACCACAAAGAAAGAGAATTACAGGCCGATATCCCTGATGAACACAGATGCAAAGATCCTCAACAAACTACTAGCAAATAGAATCCAACTACTCATCAAAAAGATCATACACCATGACCAAGTAGGATTCATCCCAGGGATGCAAGGATGGTTCAACATTCGGAAATCAATCAACATAATCCACCATATCAACAAAAGAAAAGATAAAAAGCATATGATCATATCAATAGATGCAGAGAAAGCATTTGATAAGATCCAGCACCCCTTTATGATGAAAACCCTAGCCAAAATGGGTATAGAGGGGACCTTCCTCAACATAATTAAAGCCATCTACCACAAGCCTACAGCAAGCATCATCCTCAATGGGGAAAAACTGAGAGCCTTCCCTCTAAGATCAGGGACGAGACAGGGATGCCCACTCTCTCCACTGCTGTTCAATATAGTACTGGAAGTACTTGCAATAGCGATTAGGCAGGAAAAAGATATTAAGGGCATTCAGGTAGGAAAGGAAGAAATCAAGCTCTCACTATTCGCAGATGATATGATACTCTACTTAGAGAACCCAATAACTTCCACCAAAAAACTCTTAGAAACAATAGACTCGTATAGTAAAGTTGCAGGTTATAAAATCAATACCCAAAAGTCCATGGCTTTCCTATACGCAAACAGTGAGAGAGAAGAAAGCAACATGAAAAAAACAATCCCATTCACAATTGTGCCCCAGAAAATCAAGTACCTAGGAATCAGCTTAACTAAGGAAGTAAAGGACCTGTACAAAGAAAACTACAAAACGCTACTTCAGGAAATAAAAGAGGACATGAGGAAATGGAAAGATATCCCCTGCTCATGGGTCGGGAGACTTAACATTGTCAAAATGGCAATACTACCGAAAGCATTGTATAAATTCAATGCAATCCCTATAAGGATACCCATGACATTCTTCAAAGAAATGGAGCAAACACTCTTGAAATTTATATGGAACAATAAGCCCCCACGAATAGCTAAAGCAATTCTTGGGAAAAAGAAAATGGGAGGAATCAACCTCCCGAACTTCAAACTGTACTACAAAGCAGTAATAATTAAAACAGCATGGTACTGGAACAAAGGCAGAACTGCAGACCAATGGAACAGGGTTGAATACACTGACATCTCTCCTCAATCATATGCTCATCTAATCTTTGATAAAGGTGCAAGTAATGTGAAGTGGAGTAAGGAAAGCCTCTTTAATAAATTGTGTTGGCATCACTGGACGGCTACATGCAAAAAAATAGGCTCAGAACTCTGCCTAACACCATGTACAAAAGTAAGATCAAAATGGATTAAAGACCTCAACATCAGACCAGAAACCATAAGGTACATTGAAGATAAAGTTGGCAAAACCCTCCATGACATTGAAGCTAATGGTATCTTCAAAGATGCCACGCCACTGGCCGAGCAAGTGAAAACAGAGATAGATAAATGGGACTATCTTAAACTAAGAAGCTTCTGCACCTCCAAAGAAACAGTGACCAAAATACAAAGACAGTCTACAGAATGGGAAAGGATATTCACCGAATACACATCTGACAAGGGGTTGATATCCAGGATATACAAAATACTGGTTAAACTCCACAAGAAGAAAACATCCAACCCCATCCAAAAATGGGGCAATGAAATGAACAGAAACTTTCTCAAAGAAGAAATCCGAATGGCAAAAAAGCACATGAGAAAATGCTCTACATCATTAATCATCAGGGAGATGCAGATCAAAACCACAATGAGATACCATCTCACACCTCAGAGACTGGCCCACATTCAAAAGAACAAAAGCAACCGATGCTGGCGTGGATGTGGCGAGAAAGGGACACTCCTTCACTGTTGGTGGGAATGTCCACTGGTTCAGCCCTTCTGGAAAACAGTATGGACGATTCTCAAAAAATTAGAAATTGAGCTCCCGTTTGACCCAGCAATACCACTCCTGGGAATATATCCCAGAGAGGCAAAAATGTATAGTCGAAGTGACATCTGCACTTGTTTGTTCATTGCAGCCCTCTTTACAATAGCCAGAAACTGGAAGAAACCTGAATGCCCAAGAACAGATGACTGGTTAAAGAAACTTTGGTACATCTACACAATGGAGTACTATGTAGCTCTTAGAAAAGATGAAGTCATGAAATTTACATACAAGTGGTACAATATGGAAAGTATCATGCTAAGCGAAATGAGTCAGAAAGAGAGGGATAGACATAGAAAGATTGCATTCATCTGGGGGATATAAAGTAACAAAGTATGAGATTAATACCCAAGAATAGCTGAGATCAGCACCAGGAGGATTACTTCATAACTTAGAGGCCAGCCGGGTATCCTAGAGGAAAGGGCTATTCAGATAGAGAAGGGAGCACCAAATAAAGGATGTTTGGAGGATCCTCCCAGGAGGGGAGATGCATGTCGAAAGTAGACTATGGACTGAACATGTTTGCCACTCAATGCCTCTTTTGCAGACCACAACACCCAAAAGGAGAGAGAGGACACAGGGGATTGCCCTGCCACAGAGACGGGGGGATGGGGGGATGGGGGTGGGAGGGATATTATCCATGGTGGTGGAAAATGGGCACTGGTGGAGGGATGGGTATCTGATCATTGTATAATTGAAACCAAAGCACAAAAAATTGTAAATCTACAACTTTAAAAAAAATAAAATAAAATAAAGGGGGGAAAAAAAAAAAAAAAAAAAAAAAAAAATCTCAGCGTCAGTTTCAAGTCCAAATGTCAGAAAATATATACAGTCAAAAATAGAGATTTTTATATTTGGGCTGATTTCCTGATAGTATATTGTTTGTTTTATAGAGCTGTAGGAAGCATTCTTGAACCAAGCAGCCACGGTCCATAATAATGTTGGTGTGAGAAAGCCTGCATCTGTGAATTATGTTTCTTCTTATGAGTTTTGGAGAAGCATGTCCTTGAAGCATAAATTGTCAACTACCAATAAAATTCAAAACAAATCACAGCAAGAGGATTGCTGTATACATCTCATGCAAAGAAATCACTAGAAAGAAAGGCATAGTGTTTAATTCATGAAAGGCAAATCAATGATTGATTTCACATATCCAATTAAATTTATATTATTGATGCATTAATTACAGATGATGAAAGTCAAATGGAATAGAAAAGCTGTGCCCAAAGCAACATCCTCATATTTGTGTTGTTCTGAACCACAGTTCCACTAGGCCCTTGGAAGCAAGGATGCCAAGCGTAGAGATTTGAGGAACTTTTCTACTGCTCCAGAATGCTAAGAAATTGTTTACCTTAGCATTTCTTGAAAAACACAGTGAATACTTTGTTTTCACTGCTTTGTATGCATGACAGATGAAATTGACACACAATGGATATGAAAATTTGAACCACTTTTATACTCAAATAATACTCTGGAAAAATAATTTGCTTTATAAGTTTATGATTTTTCTTACCATTATCATGAAAAATTTAATATCTAAAGCAAAGAAAAGAACATAATGGGAATGCCTATCCATAACTATCATATAAACGTAGCAATAAAATATTTTCATATACTCTATTTTTTTATAGTTTGGAAGAAATTATATTAAGTTGTGGACATTGTAATATTTCTTTTACTTTTGTGTATGGATGTACCAGTTACTTAAAACTAAGATTTATTACAATATGATCAAAATACTATTTTCACATGAGAGAAAATTATTTCTTGTATATTTCTCGGTCCATTCTTACTTTGGTTTAATTGCTTAGGAGTATTCCTGTGACAGTTTGTGCTCTGGGATCACCCCTGGCAGTGGTCAGAAGGCCAAATGTGGTGTCATGTATTAAACCAGGCTCAGCCACATGCAAGACAACTAACTACCTAAAACACCATATTCTTTTGAGCTCATTTCTCATTTTATTAAACACATATTTGATACATTAAAATTAAAAATTATTTTTCTGAGATCTTTACTAATCAATATTCCAAACAATTTTGAGTATATTTAAAAGGCAGTTTCATTTAACCAACCTGATTTGCAGCCTTCATGTCTTTTGAAATTTTCATTAGGAAAAAAAAAAAACTAGTAAAATCAGACGTTTCCTTTTTAAAAAAGTCATATTTTATGATCAAAAGAAGACTTCTTTTATTGCAGTTTGGCCAAAACTGTGGGAAGAAGAATGTCGGGAGCACACTACACACTGGTCCAAGACATTAAGTGCAGCAGCAAGAGGCTGGGGTGGCAGGTGCAACTGGCTAGAAATTGGGGAAACCATGCCGTGCTATCTGCAGAAAAAAACAGTTCAATCCATACCTTCACCCATTGTGGAGGCAGCAAGATTTGTTGCACATTAAGTGGATGTCTTTGAGAAAGGTTGGCAAGACAGGGAGGGCAAACATCAAAGCATAAACAGTTCCTACGAAGCTGAGCTGAGGTTCTGTAGACGTGGAGTGAAGAATTACATGTTCGCTTCTTGCTATGTTAAGTCTCTGTAAACACGTTTCAGCTAAAGGTGGTCACGTGTCTATGAAAAGTTGTTTATTTTTTCTTATGTGCATGACATCTCACTATAAATCTTGGATGAGGATATGGGTCAAAAGAAGTGATTTTTATTGTCTGGGATAATCTAAATAGGAAGGAAACCTTCTTAAGGAAAGGGAGGAAAAGAAGGAGGAAAGAACACGGAGGAAGGGAAGGAGAAACAAAAGAATAGAAAAAAAATACTTTTAATGGTAATTAGGCTGTCAGATGCTCCTCCAATGGTGGCTAGTAATAATCACATTACTGTAACGTCTGTCTTCACCAAATTGTATATTCCTCATGGATAGCAATTATTTTATATAAATATGTGTTGTGTTTGTGAGTGAAAAAGAAAACAATTTCTATTTTTGAGGAAGCATCTATTTCTCTTAAATAGGAAACAAGCTAAGGCTTCTTTCAGTTATGCTTTGCATGATCATATTTAATTTTTCATATCTCATTAAGTATAGATTTTTATTTTCGGATACTTCACTGATTTTTGTTTGTATCGTGATAACTTTAAATTTAATGGGAAGTTTGTACTAGAAAACTATAAGAAGCATATCTATTAACTTTTTTCTGTCAGTTAAATATCTATAAAAAACCTTGACTATAAATCATTTGAAATTAACACCTAATATGATTGATTATGGATCTATGTTTTAATGTATTATATATTTTTCGAATTAAAGCCAGTTTAAGGTGATAAGACAATCTCCCTAGAAAACTGATTTTATCTTTTTATTTTTAATTTAATTTTATAAAGTTGTTTGCAATAATTTATTACATTCTATATTCAAACACCAATCTCACCACCATTACATCTTTCCACTACCATTATTATCAATTTTTCCACCACTACCACCCAAGGCTGCCCCAAAGGCAGATCTAAATAATTTATTTTGTACTGTTTGTTATGAATAATCTGATAATAATGATCAAAAAAGATTTCCTAAGAGGAAACTGTGTGAAAATTATTGTATTTCACCTTGGAGCCATTAAGCCCACGTATAACCCTGATAAGAGTCCACTCATATTGTTACAGGTTGAGCCTTATCCTTGTGTGTGTGTGTGTGTGTGTGTGTGTGTATAAAGACTGCTTGACTTCTACTTTAAACCCCATCAAATGTAGTGTGCTATTCACATCAGTGGCATGAATTAGGAGATGTTGGTGCACTTCAGTTTTTCTAAAATTCTAAATAGGGTGGAGTTAAATTTTTAACTGGATGGGGATTTGGGGATTCTGGAAGCATCCTTGCAGCATGTTGGTCTCTTCCAAGATTTATTTGTGAGACCCTGAATCATGGCCATTAATGAACTTATATGGCATCCAGAGGCAGTTTGTGGGTGTGACTGCCAGGTACCATAAAGCACAGGGAGACAGAGGGAAGGACAACCATCCCTGGCTCTGTGTGAACCTGGAGATTTCAGTCACACAACCAACCAACCTGGTTTTTCAGCCGATTCATTCTCATGGATGAGGGGCTCATCCTGAACCTGTGAAGATCAGCCCTGAGCATGGCGGCGATCGGGTTCTGAAGGTTTGCCACTACCATGGTTCTGATGGGGTACTGACCCCCTCTGAGGTGCCCCGGATGAAACCAGCCTGGTGAGGGGTGAGGAGACATAATTGGAGCATGTTTCTCTCTTCTGGGATTTATTTGTGAGTCTCTAGATTGCATTATGTTTTTATATGTATTATTTGTTGGTTTTTCTTTTCTTACTTTTCCTTTTCTCCTAGACCTCAATTCTTTAAATATTCCATTTGATAACTTTTTTTCAGAGCCTTTTATTTAAATCAAGTTACACACACTGGAATTAAGATTTAACAAATAATTCCAATTAATTTGAAGTCCATGTGTGGGTCACACTAAATTAAGTACACATCGATAACTATTCAGAATCAATTTTGTTCATTATAACACGGATGATAAATGGAATAGCTTTAAAATATACTTAAACCATTTTATGCATGAATTTTCAGTTCTACGTCTTTCTCACATAAATATAGAGGAGAATGATCAAAACTAAAATTAAACCCAAATTTATCTTCCACAGTTTATGTTGGTTTGTTTGTGCAACATTAACATTTATTTTAAAGGGGTGGTTTAGTTTTAAGACACCTTTCTTCACCAGAGAGAAATCCTGTTTAACTTTCATACTAGATCCAATATGGGTAAATTTGCCCACGTGCAATTTGAAGAAGCAAAGTTAACTTCAATCTTCAGTATGACAAACTTTATCTTCTTATTCCAAAACCCATGGAAACAGGAAACATAAGCTACTCACAAAAACTTTACCTAATATGCAGATGGGCAGTTGAGGAAATAAAAGGCTAACATTTCAGAAGACCATCCAGAGTGCCCATTGGAAGTCAAATCTCGTATCTCCTCTTATTTCTGTTGCACCTCTATTATTTCTTAAGGCTCTGTCCCTGAACCCTCCCCAGTCTCTATGTAAGTACCCAAAGACCTGGTACACTTTGCAACAGCAAATGATCTTGATTGCTTAATACCAGGTAATTAGAATGGAAGCATATAATAAAGGCATTTGGAACAGCTTCATATGATGTGCCATTGTTACTTATTACTGGGGAAACCATTAGAGTATCAGCTGCAGGAACAGCCAATACACGCTGATAAAGTATCTGCAGATTTGGATAAGGAATGCAAGTTGACTATGAATTTTATTTCATTTGAGACTGAATTTAAGTCTGCATCTGATCCCCTCCTTGATTACTATTGCATGAACTAAACTGTATTTTGCACAGAGAATGCAAAAATAACATTTATTTTGAAATGCATGTGTTGAGTAAATTTCCCAGGGAATGTATCTGTGGTGATAATGACGGCTTAAAATTAGTCTTTTTTATCTGCCATCACCAGAGAATAATAGAGAACCCAGAATAAAGTTAATCTTTTTCAAATTTGTCACCTGGTGTTGTCAAAGCAAACAACATCAACAATAATGCTTAATACTTTTCCTAATCACTGTTTACCTTAAACTGTCAAACAAGATTAGCTCCGTTTCAACAACACTTTCTACTATATTGTATTGTGTAATGTTCATGTTGAACTATTTTGTTTGTTTCCATTTGGTTTATGCCTGGTCTCAGCTCTTTCACTCTCAAAGCCTAAATTAGAAATTTGAATCTGTCTTTGATTCTTCTTTCCTTCCCAAGCTCAGGTCCGAATGACTACTCTTCAATCCAATTCCATGCCACCTTTTTGATACCACTAGAGATAAATCCAGGATAATTTCTTACAATATCTAATTTCCATCAGTGACACATCTCTTCTCCTTCCGTCTTCAGTTGTCTGTTTCTGAATTCTATCAAAACCAGGCAAGATCAATGTGTTAAAAAATATTCTGTTCAAGAATCATTTGTGTAATCATTTTAAAACTCAACGCAGTGATTACAATTTTGTTGTGCAGATTATTGAAGGAGAATTTATTTCTCAGGTAGGGGGTGAGACAAGAATTTAATTAAACAGATTCAGATTTGAATAATATAGAGTTACGCTGCTTCACTTTGGTTACCTATTTCACTTTGTGGCATTGTCTTTGAAATCTCCAGTATTTTCACAGCCCTACTTATTGCATGTACCTACCTTCTTTGCTATGGCGGACGTACACACAGAGAGACGTAGGGTGGCTTTCTCTGATACATGACTTATATGTATCCAAGACGAATGCTGTTTGAGTTTTCCTCCTCCATTTCCTCCAATAATTTCATGTTATTTATTGACAAATACTTTATTTTTAAGATTCAGATACATTATTAAGTCCATCAAAATATTTTTAGCCACTTGAAAATATTTATACCTAAAAGTGATGTTTATATTATTTATTTATTTATTTATTTGGGGGAGAGGATGTGTAATAAATAAAATTTTGGCCTGGAGAGATACTATAATGGGTAAGAAATACTGTATTCTTGCAGGCAGCTGACTGTTTGTATTCTCAGTACTGCATATGGTCCCAATTAGCACCACCAGGAGTGATCCCTGAGCACAGAGCCAAGAGTAAGCCTTAGGTACAGTTGGATGAGATAAAAACAAACAAACAAACAAACAAACAAAAAATAGCAACAGAAAAAGCCACATCTTTCTTCAATGTCAACGTTGCTAACAATGTATATTGTCTTGCATTGACTTTACCATACCTTTCTGTAGTTATAATATTTGCATCTGATTCTCTCTAAATTCAAGCCTTTAGTGAAATAGAGACCATATTAGAGTGTTTTCTAATGCTGTTCAGTAAGGTAGGGCTTCACTAAATGTCCAATTATTACATGTATAGCAAATAAAGCTGTTTCAAGGTTACTTTTAATTGGTTAAAAGTGGGGGTGATTTAATTTTAGATTCAAAATTACCTGATAGAAGATCAATGTAGCATACTTAGATTTTTATTTAGACACTAGGTATATAACGCACATGATGAACTGACAACTGTTTTATATAAATAAACCTATGTCTGTGATATATAATGATTCCCAAATAAATTAATTTTCATAAAGTGACATTATTTATTTATTTTTGCCAGTGAAGGGAAGATCATCCAATATTATTTTGGAGGTTCAGGAGGGAGTTGAAGATACTGCTATACCCTCAAACAAAGGATGGTACTTAGTTGTATTTATGGGAGGCTGTCTTCTCAAATAAGTTGTGCAGCTTTTGCTGGATGCTGAAAGAGATGAAGGGGACACTTGTTTAGTTAGCAGGATCTACAGAATCATCTCTGCCAATCATGCATAGAAGATATCACAGTCACTTTTATCCATATCCCATTCTAAATATCATTGTCAAAACAGTGGTTTTTCTCTGCATCCAGTACAATTTCCACCCTAACCCTCACTTCTGTTTCCACAAATCCAGTCCCTATCATCTCTCCTCTCCATTACCAATGGCCAAAAAGCTTCACTGAGTTGCATATACTTGCAATTTACAATTTAAATTAATGTAATGTCATTACAAGGAGGAAAGGATCCGGGGTTGGGGATAAACCTAATTCACTGGTATATTAGCTTTACTTTTATTATCACTGTAAGTCTGAGCACTTTGCTTTTGCCAACCTAATCTCATTTCTTGTTCTGAAAACAGAGTTTCTCAATCTCAGCACTAGTGGCATTTGGGACACACAATGCTTCACTGTGGATGGTTCTCCTGGGCTTTGTAAGATTTTTATCAACAAAATTATTCTACACACGCCATGGTTCGTTAGACTCTCCCCTCCAGTTATGAAGACCAAACATATCTCCAGACATTATTAGATACTCCTACAAGGAAAATAAAAATGATCCCTTACTTAGCAAAGAGTAGCAGTATTTATTTCATAAATTTTCCAGAATGTATTCTAACAATAATTGTAAAGAAAGTGAAGCTTCATACGAAATGAGTATAAATTTAAAGCGGTGCCTAAATCATATATATTTTTTACAAATGCTAATTTCTTTTGCCTTCAGAAGGTATAATTTTTTTCACTTTCTTACCAGGTTAATTATTTGATTGACAGCTATAAGGCTTCAAAGATAATATTTTGTCGATATTTGTAGAGCATTTCAAGTTGTAGTGTGATATTTAATGATGGATTTAGAATAATTCTTGACATATTTATGACTCCAATCAGCTTAAGTTTTATCTGCTTTTCTGGAATAAAGCCACTTAGCTACAAAAGATTCAAGCAGTTTGAAGATTATCAAACAGCATGTGTTCTTTCAGTAATATAGCTTAAAATGTTCCTATTGTGGGAACAATCCTCGAAGTGCAACATGCCATCAAACGAATTACATAAAGTATCACAGAAGGCTTTAAGAATCATTTACTTTGTCATGTTTTCTTATTTCTGCATATTTTTATTATACTTATTAACAAGGTTAATTGTAGGAGGAAATAAATTAAAAATTTGCTCCAAAGCATGACATTATCCGTTTAATGATTTCTGATGAAACTTTACAATTTATATGCTTTGTTATTCCCCAAATGTTCATGCCAAAGAAAATAGCCTAAAAATATAAAATAAATATAAAATATAAAATAGTCTAAAAATATAAATGAAGTAATCTAGGTATTTGAGGGATATTTTTACATAACCATTGTTCCTTATGAATGCAGTCTGTATTAGAAACAGAAAATGAAATAGAGTTGACTTTAGAGAGATAACACAGTGGGTGGGGCACTTGCCTTGCACACAGTTGACCAGGCTTGGTTTCTGGAGCTGCATGTGGTTCCAAGTCTCACCAGGAGTGAACCCCAAGAACAAGACAGGGAGAGAAATAGGAGCAAGTCCTGAGCACAGCCAGATGTCACCCGTCCTCCACATGGAAGAGGAAAAAAAACGTTGTTACAAAAATAATAAAATGATTGAAATTATCCTTTTTTTAAACTTTGAAGTTCATGATGAAAAGGAGAGAGAGAAATTGAGACAACAACGTTTTGTCTGGGGGGATGTTGTTCGCATTATTTGAAAACATCAAACTCATTTGATACAGTCAATATAAACAACAGCTCAGCCTGTGGAGAAAGTTAACACTGGAGATTCCAATGTGGGAAAATAAATTATTTGGAGAATTACAGTGTGCAGAATTAACTCTCTTGCTCAATGCATTAGCTTGCGTTTTCCCCTTGGGTTTTGCAGTTCTGCTGCGTGGTCGGCCCTGTTCCATCAGACTGAAGTGGTATACCAAAACTTTATTCATTTTTGTCTCTTGTATCAGCCAAGTCGCACTTCTGGGCATTGACTTCAATCTGGGTGAGATAGTCAAGCCCAAGGAATGTGAGCACGGGGCAGTAACATAACATATCCAAAATATGATCACTATATTATTAAAAAACATGATGCTACAATTAAATTCATATTTCAAACTGAGGCTTTGAAAGATATAGTGCAGTGAATTCAATGTTTACCCTGTACAAGGCCAACCCGGGGTTGATCCTTGGCAGGACATACGGTTCTCCTAAGGTCCCACAGGAGTGATCTCTGAGTGCAGAGTTAGAAGTATGACCTGAGCAAAACTTGGTGTGACAAAATTCAAGACAAAACCCATAAAATAATGCATGCACAGCTTTTTCTTTATTTCAGAACCCTGTGCAATAGTCAGGAAACAGCAGTAGGTGGATTTTGACTTCTAATTGATTTTATACTTAAGATCTACATAAAATTGGCTGTTTTTCCAAATTGATGCTGAAATGATTTTTAATATTTTAGTGACCCCCAGTTTGACTTAGTAATTCATTATTAACGATAAAACACATCTCATTCCATTTAAGAATAAAAATTATTATTTTAAAACTTAATTTAAGAAAGTTAACTTAGAGAAAGAGAGGAGAACTCCAAGGGTTGAAGCATAAGCTTTGGGTTCTGGAACTGTGAGTTTGATCCTGGGCCCCATACATCCCCTGACATAGTCACCCCAGGCACAAAATCCTGACTCAACCCCCTCCCCCCAGTTTCTCACAAACCCCTAAAGGAAAATTGAAGTTTTGCTTATCATTTATGTTATTATAAGAACATTTCTCTAATTGAATGTTTAAAAGAGGTGAATGCTTTCAGACGAGATGTGTATTTTATTTCCATCTTAATGATATCTCTAAAACACAAATGCATACATAATGCAACATAAAAATGTTTACTTTCATGACAACAGAAATAAAGAATGCAGAGCTGAAATATATTCAAGTCACTTTTTAAATAATTAAATCCGGACTCTCTCTAGCGGTCTCATAATATTCCACCACAAAACTTATTTGTCTGTGGAAATACCGAATCCATAGGTGCCTTCTCACTTTTAGAAGTGCAGTTGGTTTGGAAAGACCCTGATAGCCTTGGCAGGCGTGAATTATGTTATTTTTTTCCCCAAAGTAAACTTTTCTTGGATGTCATTGTGTGGAATTTTTGAGCACAGTTGTTCATGCTGAGTTTTCTAAGCTAAAAGATGTCACTGCCAATCTTAAACACGCGGCCGGGGCGCCAGAGAAAACAAGTTGCCCAATATCTGTCAAGCCAGGCCGAGTGTGGGGCAGTGCCCAGAATTCATGAAGAATTCGCTGAAGGTCAGGAAGGCAACGATCAGCAAAGAGCACAGAGGAAACATTTTGAGAGTCTTGAGTGTCCTGTTCCTTTCCCCGTGGAAAATGAACCAGAAGTTTGTGGCTGTCAGAAAGAAACATGAATATTAATGGCTTGGTTTGAAGTTGTAGACTCCAGGTAGTGTTAGGGGACAAAAATAACTCTATCCGTAATTAAAGAGAAGATATAATCATTTTCTGCTTCAGAAATACTGTAGAATTCGCCATCTTAAGACTCAGGAAAGTCTTTTTAATTAAAAACGCACAGTAAATGAGTATTAGCATATTGGCTACATGGGTGATTATGGATCTTGCCTTAGAAGCATGGGGAACGGGTCGGTGATGATGATTTGAAATAAGACTGTGTGTGTCACGGACTGACTGAAGGAGAATTTAAATTGATGACCTCCCAGAGAGGAAGACTTTGTCATTAATTTTTCCTTCCTTTGGCAATATAAATAAGAAGTAAAAGTCTGTCTATCTATCTATCTATCTATCTATCTGTATATGTATATAGTTTGGGGGATATACCCAGAGAGTTCAGTCTACAACATGCAGAGAGGAAAAAAGTTTCTCTCTATTGTACGTGTTACTGCCCTTCTGCTTTGTAGTTGCAAATGGTTTTGAAAGGCTTCTTCCAGACACGTGTGGCTTCCAATCACTTTTTTGATGACACGGCATGCAGCCATGGGACCAGTGATTCTTTGACCATGTAGCCTCAGTATGGAGAAGGGATCCCTTCTTGGTTTGAAAAATGACACTGTTCTATTTGAATAAGGACACAGTCATCTTAGGACCCATTATTCACACATATGCCCATCACTAAGGGACACCTCCCGGTAGATATGCTGAATAGGGAACTTGGAACTATTTTCTATTTCTCCCTTCATTGGTTTGCTGATTGCTTTGCTCTTAATTCCTACCATGTGATCTCATCTCTTTCTTCTTCCACAGGGAGAAAGCTGAGGTAATATGTTATAGATTGGATTTCTGACCATTTTCCTAAACCGGAGATGGGGCGTCAAAAATTTATACTTCACATGTAAAAAAATATACCGACGACATGAAATCAGAATTGCAAAATTGAAAGATTGTATCTCTTAATATTAAAAGGGCACATCTACTATATAAAATATCACAATCACACAATCACAAATCATCCTGTTAATTGTCGGTTGCCTTGAGCAGGCCCCAGTAGCGTCTCCTTCATCCTAGCCCTGAGATTATATTCAAGGGTCTTTAGGAGAATGAGACCCATCATTGTTACTGGTATTTGGCATATTGGGTACGCCACAGGGAGTTTGCCAAACTCTGCCTTGTGGGCAGGCTACATTCGGTAGCCTGCCAGTATGTCCAAAGTAGGAATGAGATAATAAGATGTCATCATAGGATGTCGCGTGGCCGCGAATGTGGTCGTGCGGTTCTGGAAGCTGGTTTTTATAGTCTCTGATTCTTGGCAGTTGATGGGATTACAAGGCGCCAGGGGGCCAGTTGGTGGGTGTGACCCCCGCCTACTGGAATTTGGAGGATCTGGGTGGAGGATGCTCGGCCCAAATCCGAGTAGGCTTGGAGATCTCGGCCCTGGAACCCGCGTGACTTTGTCCCTCTGCCAGTACTTTCATGTGTGCGGAGAGTGGTCTCAGAATAGTGGTGGCTGGTCCTGGAGGTCTTTGGCTGCTGGAGCCCTGGTCGGGGCGGGGAGGAAAGCTCAACCCGCTCCCCACCAAGGGGCCCTGGTGGGGAAATAAAATATATGGTGTTTGAATTTAAATTTTTAATTAAACATTAAATTACATGAGACAAGTTCAAATTGTTAAAAAATGAGTAGAAAGTAGAAAAGTGTTAAGGGATAGATAACTTTAACTAATGGCTTAATGGATTCATTAGTTTGCAGATGCAAAATTTGATTTTCTCATTAAGAAAGGCTTTTTTATATCTATAGAAAGGGTGACACTATGACCACTCCCAAACAGGTCATTAGACACCTTTCTCATGAACTTAATGTTATTTCACCAAACCTACTAATAAATTAAATACTTTGTCCTATTATTCACTAAATGTTACTTTTAAATGACTAAGATACTAACATTTGTAGGGGTAGAAAGTAGTTGGCTTCAAATTTTATACCGCACTTGATACTTTAAAAGGTACCTTTTGGCCTGAAGGACTGCTCAGAGGTTGGAAGCTTACCACAAGTGTGTGTGGGATGAAGGGAAGTTAGGATATAGAAGGGACCAGTACGGTGATAATACTTAGAAATGACCACTGTAGACAAGTATTTAGTTTCAAATGTGGTGGTGGGAAATGGGCACTGGTGGAGGGATGGGTATCTGATCATTGTATAATTGAAACCCTAAGAACAAAAATTTGTAAGTCTACAACGGTACCTCATGGTGTCTCACTAATAAAAATTTAAAAAAAATTTAAAAAGTAGGTAAAGAGATATACTTGGATACACTTTAAGTATCTGTATTGCAAACCATAATCACCACAAGGCTGGGGAGAGGGGGAGGGAACTAGAGATGGAGGGAAGGAGACGAAAGAGAGAGAGAGAGAGAGAGAGAGAGAGAGAAGTGTCTGCCATAGAGACAGGCAGAGGGCAGGTGAGGCAGAAGGTAAAACTGGGGACCTTAGTGGTGGGAAATGTACACGCATGAAGGGAGAGTGTCGGAACACTATAAGACTGAAACCCAATCACGAATAACTTTGCAATTGTGTATCTCAGTATGACTCAATTCACCATCAATATCACTATCACCCTGTTGTTCATGGATTCGTTCAAGCGAGCGCAGTAACGTCTCCATTTGTCCCTGTCATGTGCTAGTGTAGCACAGTGACATATTGGGGGCTTCTTCACGATCGGGGGAATGAGGACCATCCATTGTTACTGTTTTTGACATATCAAGTATGCCACAGTTAGCTTGTCAGGCTCTGCCCTGCAGGTGGGACTCACAGGAGCTTGCCGGGCTCTCCGAGAGGGATGGATGACTCAATTAAAAAATTAAAAATAAAATAATCCCATTAACGATCTAGATAAGTAATAGAGGAGGGAGATGCTTGTATTACATACCACTGACTGCATATTCAATCTCTCCTACTAGTTATGATCCCCTGAACATCCTTAAACATAGAGCAAGAGGAATTCTGAGTACAGTGAAGTGGATCCCATTTAAAAGAAAAAAAATGTCATGTTGAAGATTCATTAAAGCTTTCTAAGGAGAGAGCTATGCCTGAATTAGAAACTTTTTGCACAGAAGTGGGAGATCTATCCAGAGGTGCTTTAAAGCTACTCCCACCTCTGTGCTTATGGGTCACTTAGGAGGACAGGTAGTGCCAAAGATTGAAGTAGGAGTGGTTTAATGCAATACATAGAGAGGACCACTGTATGACGGCTCTGACCTCCATATATAAAAACATTTTTGAGTTTTTTTTTCCCTTTTAAATAGACATGAATGGCTTTGAAATCTCTCCATTCCACTTTCCAAGTGTCAGTTTTCAAAGAACAATTTCTATACTTAGAATTTGACTGGAATGAGATTAATATGAAAGTATAATCTAGCTCTCTACTAAATGTTTAAAAGAATTTCCAAAGCTGTGGGTAAAATTCTAATAATGAAGAACAATCTAAACTGACTAGAAATATTCAAAAGACAATCCTACACTTCTAAGATTTAATGTAATCAAGCACAGATGATGAAAATGTATTAAATTTTGGATTATTAGTTATTTTAGTAATACTTACAAAAACTAAATTAATTTAATGTTCTCTTTTGGTAAATTTATAGCTAAAATCTTTAAAAAATCTTTTTAATATAGTTCTTAATTCTCAATTATGCATTCAATTATGTTAATGCTGAATTTCATAAATTATTGCAACTAAGGAAAATTTTCTGTTGCATATTGGTAAATTCTCAGTAAATAGTTTAAGTGAAAAGAAGTCTATTAAAATTATATATTAAAATTTTTAAATAGAATACATGTATATAGACATCATAAAATAAATCATGTAAAACTTTATCTCCTGCTATATTTATATGTCAGTATCTTCCTTTTTCTATTTTTATCAGAAGTATCAAACTATTTTTCAAAATATAAAATATATAAAATTTTAGTTGGTTTAATAATAAATCTAAATGATTCAAGCCATCTGCATAAAATACTGAATTTAAAAAAAAGTCTGAAAAGCATAACATTGTAAATATTCAGTATTAATTTAGGGTTTTAAGCAAAAAGCAGTAGCTCTTCCTTGTTCGTACATATACACTTGGTGCTTTTTTCATAGTTTTGAAATTAGGTTGGGGTAATGTAACAATTCAATTTATGAATGGTTTCGGAATAAATGACTTAGTTCACCAGATTTCTTTCTTATGCTTGATCAAGAACGTGCTTCCGGTATGGAGGACGCACTCACAGAAGTTTCTCTAAATATTTTAGTTCCTCATTTCTAACCAAGGAGGTTAGAATTTCACAGTGAATTCTGGTAAAGGAGAACATCTTCTTTTTTTACATGTATACTGGAGATCAGACTAGATTTTATATTAGAATACTGGGTCTCAGAATTATGAATAAGAGGACTTGTCAAATTCTCCCTTGGCTGTTTATTCATGTATTACCACCCTCAACTTGATTTTTCTAATCTTGACGATCACGATCACGATCATCCTGTTGTTCGTTGATTGCCTCGAGAAGGCACCAGTAACGTCTCCTTCATCCTAGTCCTGAGATTTTAAAAAGTATCATATCCAAGGCTCTTTCAGGGTTAGGAGAATGAGACCCATCATTGTTACTGGTATTTGGCATATTGGGTATGCCACGGGGAGTTTGCCAAACTCTACCATGTGGACAGGTTACATTTGGTAGCCTGCCAGGTTGTCCAAAGTAAGAATGAGATAATAAGATGTCTGCTTCCGGGAGCTGAGTTTTATAGTCTCTGGGTCTTGGCTGTTGATGGGATTACATGGCATGGGGGATGGGGGGTGTCAGTTGGTGGGTGTGACCCCAGCCTACTGGAAGATGGAGGATCTGGCTGGAGGATGCTCAGCCCCGACCCAGATGGCTTGGAGATCTCAGCCCCGGGACCCACATGCCTTTGTTCCTCTGCCACTACCTTCATGCTTGTGGAGAGTGGTCTCAGCATGGTTGTATTGTTGTGGCTGGTTCTGGAGGTCTTCAGCTGCCTGAGCTCTGGTTGGGGTTAGAGGAAAACTCAACGCACCCCCCTCCAAGGGGCCCCGGCGAGGACAGCCAGGAGCAGGGGCAGGAGACTCTGCGCTGTTCTCTTCCGGGAGCTGGGTTTTATAGTCTCTGGGTCTTGACCGTTGATGGGATTACACGGCGTGGGCGAGGGGGGTGGTGGTCAGTCTTGACACCATGATCATAAAGGTCCCTTCAGGAACAAATGGGATCTGTTGTACCTATTCTATAAAAAAGTTCTCAATCTCTCATGAACATCCTTTCCATTTTGCTCTGTTTCCGTTTTTGCCAACTGTAAATCACTCCCTACTGAAACAGAGTTATCCTATTGTATACCCAGAGATCTGAGGTTGAAGTTTTATTTATCCACATTCTAAGACTGTTGGAAACATCTTATGCCTTTATTTTTCTCTGATTTGTCTAAGATTCCCTTCTTTAGTCTATTATTTTGTGTTAAAATAGTACACATATTCAGTTTTAAAGCTCAAATAGTACTATATTTTTGTAGTTAATAGTAAGGATTTCTAGTCTGACCATCCTCTACTCTTCCTGAGATATACTTACAACTCATTGCTTATTTCTGTTTCATCCTTCTCTGTTTTTCCCTTAATCTTTTCTAAAATTTTCTCATTAAATTCTGCTATGTTGATGCCCTTGAGTGAAACATTCTGTATGCATGAAGTCTGAATATTGAGCAAAAATTTATGTTTGTAGGATAAAGTTAAATATTAAATTGAAAACAGAATTCCTAATATGTGTGTAGGAATATCAAACCTATTCCAATTTTGCCCAATCTCATCACAGCAGACAAGAGTATATCCTAAATGGTTAGAGCAGAGATTACAAACAAAGGCAACCAGCCAGCAGCCAGCAAGTTCCTTGAAGGACTGTTTATCTTCCTACTAGAACACAAAACATATTTCCAAATATGTTTTCTAGCAGAGAATTGTATTTGAAAAGGCTTTAGTTCTGAGATTCAGTGTTTACATATATTTCAAAATTGCGTGGCCACTACTGCAGCCACACAACATCATATGTTATTCATAACCAGCAATAGAAAAGAAATTGTCTATGGTTGCCTTTTCAGCAGATCTGAGTATTGGGGTAAAAGACCAAATAATAATGGTGGGTCTGGTGTCAAAATATTGAATGTCATCAAAGTAGAGAGAAAATGATATGGAAATCATCTGCCCCACAGGTAGGGGAAGGGTGTGGGATGGGGGTATACTGGGGTTTTTGGGGGTGGAGAATGGGAACTTGTGAAGGTACGGGTGTTTCATTGTATGACCGAGACTTAAACACAAAAGCTTTATAACTGCTCTCACAATGATTCAATAAATACAATTATAAAAAATAAAAAAAAGTAAGGTGGATTTCATGCCCAATTCAATCAGCTAATCGGTGACTGAATAAATAGCAGTACTCCTACGTAAAAAGAAAAAAAGAAAGAAAAATATTCTGTAATTAACACTAATTGTACATGAAAAACGCTCTAGTATAAAGACCACATGTACAGTTTATATCAATGTTTTCAAAACTAAAATGTGTAAATGTAAGTACACACGTAATGTACAATAAGTACAATATTCAAATATGTTCTTTTAGTTAAACAGAAAAGTACATTATGATGTAGGAGTAGGTTTGGACAAGTGAATTATAAGCAAAATAGCAACTCTATTAAGTTACTTAATTCAATTATCCTTGAAGCCCAAATGAAGTGTTATAAACATGTTGAAAATGTGGATTAGAAGGGGATTAATTAGAGGGTTTTTAATAATTGACAGTTTCCAATTATTTTTAGTATGCCTTGTGACAAAGATGCCAGGCACTTTCTTCTGTTTATAGCGTAGCTGTAAGAGAATGCTGCCTTTCTCCTTAGCATCAGGTAACTGGAAGAACATAAGTTCAGGACCAGGGGATTCTGAGTTCACTTTGGTCATGAAGAGCATGGCGTGCTTTAGACTTCCAAGAAAGATGTCAAGCAAGCTGTTCAGGGCAGGGCGTGAATCCGAGAGGAAACATTTCCTGAATCTCCTTGTGGACTCTATTTGTCCATTTGTGACCTGCATAGCTCTCCATAAACCCTACTTAACTCCTAAATAAAGACATTACAAACTTATATGTCTACTCAGTGGCATGGCACTTACTGGGTACAGCTGAACCTGCTTGATACCCTGTAATGTAAATGTCATCATATAAAGTTCACATTCAGTTACTGAGTTATGAAGTTGACAGTGATATTCATTATGGTGGATAGAAGTATGGTCTTGGGTTGCCTTTGAGGGACAAGTTGACACAATGATGAAAGTTATGGGTTAAACTAGGTCTTTACATCATGGTCTTCTGAACATCTGATGGAACATGGTTGCTGTGTACAGATGCTTGAAGATAAAATTAACAGTTAAATCAGGTGTTTTTGAATATATTTCAAAATATAGGCGAACCTCACCCAATCAGAGGAAACTCTTCAGAGAGGAAAATGGTATTCCTGTAAACAAGAGGGGATTCTGTCCGCGTATTTCTTACCTTTGGATCTGAGCCTCCTCCTAACCTCTGCCCAGGTTGTCCTTTTGTTGACCCACCAGGATACTGCCTACTCTTCAACCTCCATCACATGGTCAGTTCCTTCAAATGGCCCCCTTCTTTATTTTTAGAGTCCTATACGTGTGTAGTCCCAACTCTATCTGCTGTAGATTCTTTTCCTCCAATGCCCGTTCTGTGTTGCGATGGAAGGACACTGAAGTCATATTTTTTCTCTGGTGTCCTTAGAGCATTAGTAAATCCATACTACATTCTATCATGTCAAGTTTAACTTCTCTGACTAGATCACAGAACAAACCCTTCCTTTCTCAAAGTGTTGTGGCAAATTTTGACTTTCACACTTCCATTAGGACTATAGTATCAGCTAGTCCAATTATACTGCAGTTCCTGGGGAGGTTTTGATTAAAATGCCAATGGATTTTTTTTTCTTGGAGAGAAAACTCTCCTGTTTCTTCCATCTGTTAACTTCTCCTCATCACAGGTGGTTTATCTGGCTTGTAAACACTGGCTGTGCACACTCCTCAGGGGACTTTCGTGAGGATTCATTTGTCTTGGGCTGGGGACACTTATATGAAAGGAGGCTTAGCATTTTGTCCATGACGCTCTGCATTTGCCCTATAATTTCTCAAGTTCTTGTTCATATAAATACCCACATCTGCAAGGTCCGTGATTTCTTCCTTTAACCCGGTCTTTCAGTAATGCAAGTTTACTTGACAGAGTTATTTCAGAATCCCTCAATACACACGTGTAACTTGTGATTTTCTCTTGGAAAATAAGCTTCAGGCTTCAAGTGGGTTCTGAATTCTTGGATTCTAAGCTTCGGTAGCTATAAAACTGTAACTTCTCACTTTTATCTGAATCTTATAACCCATAAATATTATTTTTAGTAATGCTTTAATCCTGAACAGTAGACTTCTTTAGTTTGTGTTCATTACATTTTACATTTGAATTCAACTTATTAATAAAAATATAAAATGCAGTTTATTTCTTGTCTCTTTCAAAATATAATTGTCTTGTGGATTATTAATTCCAGGCTTTTGGAGCCATGATTTTGCATGCTAATTTAGGAGATGCCTAAGACCTGAGGTGAAAGGATTACATGCTGGTGAAGGAGAGCTCTGTCTGCCACTTGACCTCTCCTCATCTCATCTATAGATGTAATGGAAGTAGTAAAAGAGCAAAACTATGAAGATTACTGTGGTGCTTTCTAGCTATGTTACAATAGACTGTCTACTTAATAAACAAGATGAACAATAGCAATTTAAGTACTTGATTCAACTGAAAACTGCTATGTCTTGATGGGAGTTCAGTTGTAACTTATTTTTTGTGTGAGGTGGGGGTTTGGAGTAAACCAAGCAATACTTAGGCTTTTCACTCAGGGATGCCTCTTGGCAGGATCTGGGACCATATTAGATGCCAAGCATGAACCTGGTTTGGCTGTGTTCAAGGCAAGTGCCATGCCCACTGTAATAACTCATTGTCCCCAGAAATTTGAAAACATCTGATGTTCAATATATATCTCAATCTGCATGGAAAATGCTATTCCACTTTTTTAAAGCATGAAGTTGAGATCCTATAGTTTTGCCTACTTGGATCATCTTGACATAATGACTGAGATGATGAAATTAGATGTGTATAATCTTTTATCTGTTTTGAAAAAAATAAATTTTTTCCTTATATGTATTATAAAATCAGGTTTAATTATATTCATAAATTACTAAAATATGGAATACTAAGATGAAAACACTATTTTCTTTCTGTCCCTCTTTCTGTATATAGGTACTGTCATATATATTTATGTGTATTTATTTCTCTTATCTGCATTTGTCGATATCCTTCATTATTTAATTTGCAACATTTTTACTTCCGTTTTCAAAATGTTGCATTTACGTCTTACCTAATTTCTTTCATTACTTGCTTATATTAAAAATATAGGTCACGTTCCTCCCGTTATTCATCGATTTGCTCAAGTGGGCCCAGTAACATCTCCATCGTGAGACTTTGTTGTTACTGTGTTTGGCATATCTAATACATCACCTTGCGGGCACCCCTTAAAAATATAAGCAAGTAAAATTATGAAATATAGACTTTGACTATATCCTACTTTTGTATATTTTGTGGTTTTAATTTTATCAATAGTAAAATACAATTTTTAATAATCACACATTTTATTCAATTTTTTGCACTTGGTTTATTCATTTATTTGTTCCTTTGTTCCTTCTTTTCTTCCCTCCTTCCTGATTTTGAGCCTACCCAGTAGTGCTCAGGACTTAACCCTGGCTCTGTGCTCAGTGGTGACTCCTAGAAGTGTTAGAAGATATTATGGAGTACGGGGATTGAACTTGGGCAAGGAAAACAGTTTACCTATTGTACATTCTCTATTCCTCATCTATTATTTATTGAAAAAATAGCAAGACATCTTTATAATCAGACAATTTTATCTTGAGAATTACACATTTTGTGTCTCTATGCCACCTTTGCAAAAGAGCCGTTTGTGAAGTATTACATGAACTCTCATAATGTTTACTCTCTTTTCTCAATTTATATTATATGTTCATAAAAATCAATCTTATAATAGTCATCATCTTACTGACACCTCTGTGTTCTGAACAGCATAGCTTATAGATCATAGGTGGTTGTTTGAAGTATGTATTATCAATACCTTTTCTCTACCTGCTTAATCAAAAATCATGAAAGTAAGTCTCATAAATGATCATCAGTTTTCATATTCCTCAGTGAATTTAATAAAATGGCAAAGTCTGAGAAGTGTGTTTCTAGATACACCTCTTAGTTTTGTCAACTTGTCACTTAAAACCTAGCACTCAACTAGAACCAAGGTAAAAGCAGTGGTGGGTGTCACATTGGGTGCCTTTTATTGCATGTTCACAGCAATCATTTGTGAGAGCATTTTCAGAAATTTGTGTGTTGAAGCCATTTGTACATGATCATACTCTTAGTTAAGGAAAGGCTAAATTCAATCTCAGGCTATCCAATTGCAATGCCCTTGGCTTCTTTGGTTACAATGCTGACCCTCCAAGTGGGATAGTGGCATTAAACCCTGCCTATGACCAATTCTTACAGTGAACTGTGGTTCTGACATGAGGTTCATGACTTTCAAAAAGATATGTGGCCAGAAAATCATCAAGGTTAATTAAAATAACTTTTTAACCTTTTTATGCCTTTCACATTATATCAGGTTATTGCATGTTTTACAATGGCCATTTTCTCATTTGACCTATAGCTACTCATGTTGTATTTGGTTGATCTTATTTCATTCTCTATAAAGAGTGTATTCCAGAGAGGCAAAAAATAATACATAGTTTGAAACATTTACATCTAGGATCAGATTACAGGGGAGATTTCTTAGAAAATCAGCTTCAAATATCAACAGTGTTTTCTTAGATATTCAGAAACAGTTTAAATTATCTATCCCAGCCCAGTGACTTTTGTTAACAATACTCTTAAATATTTACAATTTTTTATTATTCAGGCTGGACGATAGCACAGCGGGTTGGGCATTCGCCTTACAAGCGGCCAACATAGCCGACCCGAGTTCGATTCCTCCCGGAGAGCCCGGCAAGCTACCGAGAGTATTCGATATGCCAGACACAGTAACAACAAAGTCTTCAATGGAGACGTTACTGGGCCTGCTCGAGCAAATCGACGATCAACGGGAGGGCCTTTACCTTTACCTTTTTTATTATTTAGACTTACTTGAATTAATAAATTATTGGTTCTGTGCCACATCCCCTGATGCTCAGGGCTTACTCCCGGTCTGCACTCAAGAATCACTCCTGAAGAAGAGCATCATATGATTTACCAGGGATTGAACCCCAGTCTGTTGCTTGCAAGGCAAGTACCTTACCTGCTATACTAACACTCTGGTCCCAGTGAACTTTCTTGAATTATTTTTTAAAAGGAAAATAAGGAAGAATATATCAGAAACCTCAAATGTTTTGAACTAGTAAACTAGTGAGATTTAGCATTCAGTTTTGCTATACTTGAGAACTGAAAATGCAAAATGATGTAGTATTTTATGGGAGGATTTTTATCAAATAATATATCTCTTCCTCAAAAGAAATTTACTTTAGAATATCATAGGATAGGGATTAGCTATCACTAACTCTCTGATAGCATAAAAACAATATGTTAATGGGGAGTGAAGAAAAAGTAAATTTAATATTTATAATCTAAGGCCAACAGATTTTGCCAATGGGATAAAACATTTTTCACCATTCCACAAAGGATAGCTTAGTTGGTTTCGGTTCTTTGGCTGATTAGAAAATATCTGGTGACTGGTGAAAGCCTCTTTAAATCGAGGTGTTTACACAGACACATTTCTTCTCCATAGATGAATTTTTTATCAGCACCATATAAGGTCATGCATACGGTTTACTGTGCCTGGCACGTATAAATGACCCAGTTCCATTTGGAATGCATGACTCTCACAAGAGCGAAGTTACCAACACAGAGCTGTATGCAATTTTTTTCCTCAGTTCTAGAGGCTTACGTTCTATTAGCTGAAGACCAGTGGTTCTTGTTACTGGACAGTCTTCCTTTTCAGCACTTAAAGTCATGCCTTTCAGCATCAAACCACATACAAAACTCTCTACTAAGGAGCCTTACATACGGCAGCTAAAGAAAGGAAAATACACCTTCGATTCCAAGAAATGCATTTCTCTTGAGTTGCTTTGTTTGTGCAACATGTAAGGAAATAGTTCTGCTATTTAAAGTGATTTCCTCTCACAGCATCTCACCAGTTCTCCCATTTGGAATTCCTTTGCGACTTTTCTGACTTCCCTGAGCATGACATGACACAGAGAAGCTGCTTCAGACGTCATACTTGGCTTTATTTAGACCAAAAAAGAATGCGCTGCCTTTAGTGCAGCTGCAAACTAATATTAATATGCCATTTGAAGCATGGGGTGCTTTCTGAAAAACAACAAATAGAATGAGTTAGATTGGACCTCAGTCTGTGCACTCTGATGAAGTGAAGATCTATTAAAAATAATGATGCTATGATAACACTAATTTGCCTGGTACTGCTGTCCCGGATCAGAGACGTAGCTGGAGGCAGCTGCAGGTACTTTACTGGAAGCCAAAGTAAATTGGGGCAGTTCCCCAAGCTGTATAAATTAGTCAGAACCTTGGAGACATAGGTATATTTTAGGAGCAAAGAATTCAACCCTTTTTCTAAGAATTATGTCACCTTAATTCAGTAATTTGGTATGCCTGAGGGTCTGCATGTATTTTAGAGATCCTGTAATGAAGTGTGTGAGTATTCATTTAAACACAAAGTCCCCCAAGAATAAAAGGCATGCTTAATTCACTGGAAATGCTGTCATTCTCAGACTGTTTCCGGGACTGTCGCAGACAAGTACCAGCTAGGTTAGAGAAGTTATTAGGAGCATATGGGGTGAAATGTGAAATGGGTAAAATGTGCCAAAGAGATCATTGAAAATGAGGTCATCTCAAATGAGTTACTCAGAAAGCCATCAGTTACAAACTGAAGGGTAAGCGAGTGTTTTACTTCTTATCCTTTTTCTTTTTGATTGCTGTCTTGGATGGAACTACATGGCCCATTTCAGTGTCTTCAAACCCTACATATTCTTGTTTTCATTAATTAGGTATGATACTCTACATTAAAAAATGGTAATGTGGGACTTGGAGAGATAAGAAAGCAGTTAAGCTGTTTACCTTGCCAGAGCCAATACTGGTTCAATCCCTTGCAGAGCCAATACTGGTTCAATCCCTTGCAAGGCATATGGCTGCCCAAAGCACCTCCCGGTGTGATCCCTGAGCACAGAACCAGGAATAAGCTCTGAGAACATCTAGTCATGGCCTATAAATAAACAAACAAAAAAACGTACGAGGGTCCATAGAGTTTTCCAATTGGGGTAATATCCGCTGTCTTGGTTGTCAGTGAATTCACAGGTGGACTACCTAGTGATAACATAAATATGGAAAACCAATGATATAGTAATAGAATGAATATATTTGATTTGTGTGACTACAGTCATACAAATAATGCCAGATAAGTTTTAAAGACAGTATCATTGTTTGCTCAAGGTGGCTTGTTTGTTATCAAAGAAAATCTTCCTTTTTCTTATGCACAATATTTTACAAGGTTGTTGGGTTCACCAAAATTTTACATAATTGAAGACTTTTCTTCCTCCTATTAAAATATAAATGACACAAATGAAATTTGGTATTATCAAAAAACAGAGATTTTTGTGTTTTATAATTATATTAGAACCTTACTAATATTGAAACTTTATATTGAAACCTTAGAGTGTCTAGTTTAGAGATAAAACACCAGATAATATCTTAAGCTTTGTGAAAAATTAACTTTTTTCCTTTTATATATAGACATCACCTATATGTACATAGATTTATTTTTTTATCTGTTATGCATTTTTCATTAAGCCTGTAAGGCATCTGTATGCTGAAAGGAAATATTTGTTATAAATTCAATCAACTATATCTTCTCACTAGTTAACATGGCATATATAGAAGATATATATCTGTCTCATTCTTATTATTTGTATTTAGACAAAATGCATACGTGTTCTTACTTTATAAAGAGTGCATTCATTTTTCTCACTGGCCGAATAAAGGTACTCCTATTAGAACTTTATGCTGAATATTGCCAAGTAGATGTTAAATCGTGATTTTGAAGTTCATTGTAAGATGACTCACCTTCTATGACTTTAGGAAATAGTAATGATGAAAATATATTCTGGAGACAAAATCAGTGGGCATAGGTGTCACATTTATACAAAGAAGACTGTCAACATCTGAGACCCACACCTGTGCCAAAGAAATTTTTGCGAGTCTGATTTTTATGAAGCAAATAAATGCAGAAGCTGGTCGGAAAACATCAGACTGTGTCCATATGACATTAGCATTGAAGTAGTTGAATTACAAAATACAGGCCTGGCATTTGATTTCCATACAAGAAATATGATAGTTGGTTAATCTTTCATTGTAGTTTGTGTCATTTACACACAGCACATGGTAATCCATTTGCAGAGTGTAAAGGAAACTTTTCATTTTAATGCTTTCGTTTGCTGTTGAATATATTTACTAGGAAATCACATTATTAGATATTACTGTAGGTGAGATGGCCAAATGTTTACATTTCTTAGGGCTTTCTCTAAAAAAATATAAAGACCATGTCTAAATTAGTGCAAAGGGATGTTAGATTGGGGAAGTTCTTACTGGTAGAGCACTTGCTTTGCACAAAAGAGGCCCTCCACTGAGCTTTAAAAAAGTTTGGGGGCTGGAGTGATGGCACAGTGGGTAGGGCATTTGCCTTGCACGAGGCAGACCGGGGTTCGATTCCCAGCATGCCATATGGTCCCCTGAGCACCGCCAGGAGTAATTCCTGAGCACAGAGCCAGGAGTAACCCCTGAGCATCACTGGGTGTGACCCAAAAAGAAAAAAAAAAGAAAGAAAGTTTGAAATAATGCAACATTGGATTAAAGTCTCAAGTAGAAAACTTGTCTGTGAGTTTTTGTTCACATCATAATCACTTAAACATATAAGACAGAACAGATCAATTTCCTGTATAGAAGTTTTCAAAACAGTTTATTTAGATCTTCTGATCCAGTGGAGAGCAACAATTTTATCCCATCAAGTATGGACTTCACATGTAAAAATATTTTCAAAAAGCGAAATTATGGAGGTTGAAGAATGTCGTAACTTTATAGAAGAGTAACTGGACATAAATTTCACCAGGCTAAGATTGAGCATTTCAGGCTAGAGCAATAATAGAGTAGGCTTTTTCCTTGCATGTAGTTGACCCAGGTTCAATCCCCAACATCAAATATGCATCCTCCAAGCCCTACTACTACGATGATCCCTGAGCACAGAGTTTGGAATAATCCATGAGCACTGTCAGGTGAATTGTCAAAACAAAGAAAGAATGCTCTAACAGCAATGCACTTGTGATTGAAAATGTGTATTGATTATATGAATATATTGGTAATATATTCATATATTACCAATTACCAAGTAAGAAACCTGACCACAAAATACTCACTTAACCTTGCAGTCTTCATTCCCCCACCCCAAATCATATTGAAACTTGAGATAAAGGAAAAATTTGGCTAATATACTTTGAGAGGAAATCTGCAAAGTTCTTGATCGGTACTCTTACAAACTGACAAGACCACCAATCAAGAAGATCTCCAGAAACTATCCTAGTGAAAGGGAACTTTCATGCCCATGAAATGAGTTAAAAAAAAAAGACTTATGGAAGTTTGAATAGAATCCTAAATTGTGAAGATCATTGATTGAATCCAAGAAAGTCAGAGTAAACAATGTGTGTAGTTAGTGGAAATATATAAATATTGGTTCTAATAGTAGCAGATGTGCCATAGAATAAAATGCATTGATTATAGGGGACAGAGATTTGAGATAGCTTATTGTTTTTTTCTATAAATTTAAATTAAATTGTGTTCAAATATCCAGTCTGTTATTTTGATTCAGTACATATTAACAACGAAGTTAATATATCTAAGTCTGAATATGTGAATGTCATAATTTACTTAATAATCTGTTTAAATAAAATTTAAATTAGTATACAATGTTTTCTCCAATTTATTTAATTTCCTTTGGAAAAATTATACAACTAGAATGATGCCAATTGTCTGAATTACTATCGGAAAACAACCCCCAGTATTTCCTCCATGCTAAATTCTTTCCCCTCAGGAAACTAGCTGTTAATAGAAGTTCATTTAATAGCTTTGCTCACATCAAGTCTGTGATTTATATGTAAGTTCATCACGGTCACGGTCACGGTCCTCCCGTTGTTCATCGATTTGCTGGAGCGGGCCCAGTAACGTCTCCATTGTGAGACTTGTTGTTACTGTGTTTGGCATATCAAATACGTCACGGGGAGCTTGCCATGTGTGCGAGATACTGTTGGTAGCTTGCCGGGATCTCTGAGAGGGGTGGAGGAATCAAACCCAGCTCAGCCGGGTTGTCTGCATGCAAGGCAAACGTCCTACTGCTGTGCTATCGCTCCAGCCCTTTAAGTTCATATTTCATGTGACAATACAATTCATGTGACAATACAATACAAAAGCCTCAGAGAAGTGAAAGAGAAGAAAATAAGTAAAATGGGTGCTACTTATTACTTGTGAGACAGCAATAGCTCATGTAAAGATTAAAGGATCCATAATTTATTCTGGAAGAATGGGATTGCTTCTAAATTTTTGTAAGTGCCTTATTACAGCGGTAGGGCGTTCGCCTTACAAGTGGCCAACATGGCCGACCCAAGTTCGATTCCTCCACCCCTCTCGGAGAGCCCGGCAAGCTACCAAGAGTATTCGATATGCCAAACACAGTAACAACAAAGTCTCCAATGGAGACGTTACTGGGCCCGCTCGAGCAAATCGACGATCAACGGGAGGGCCTTTACCTTTTATCTTTATTATTATTATTCTCTTTCTATTATTCTGCTTTTACACAAATAACTCAATTATATTCGTTGCTTCAAATATTTCTCACAAGAGATATAACATATTTTAAATTCATTTTATAAAAGTAGAAGGCCTCTCTGTATCAGTCAGTCATTTCATTAGGCATGACTCCTGGGCAGAAAAATCAAAAATGGTTGCCTTTGTACCTCCTTACCATTGGGTATTTTTCATTGGCATCTATTTTTTCTATGACTTTTGAAATCAAGAAGTTGGCAAAAGAAAGATTAAAATGGCTCAATTTACTAAAATTCTTGTGTAAAATGATCATTTTTTTTTTGGTTGCTTGCGAGTCAGACCTTGCAGTGTGGGGACAATGGTCATGAGGGCTAGGGAATGTAACTCGAGGGCCTTGGATATTCCAGGAAACTCATCACAAGTTCATTGTAATCTCACCCTTTACTGATCCTGAGATTATATTTTTGTTCTTATTATAGAGGACACCCTTAGTGGTGCTCTAGCCACAGTTTTTTGTTTGTTTGTCTTTTGAAGTGCTGGCATGAATCCCAGGCCTTGAGAGACACAGAGAGAACCATTTGCTGTACCATGTGGGCCTCATCTCCGGGCTAACATCTTCTAATCACTCATTCAAGGTGAATCTGCTCTGCTAATTTACAGTTCTGATATTAATTTCCCTTAAGAATCTAAAAATTAAAGATCCCGAGACGCTGAGTGAAACAGGTAGAGCAGGTCAATCAATATGATGGAGAGAAATTCAACTTTATATGTTGATCATGATGTGACAAAGACAAGTTTCTAATTAAGAAACCTGAAACAGAGAAGTACAGAGGGGTGCCCCTTCAGTACAATTTATTTAAGGAAAGACAACAGGGGGGTGAGTTTATTTGAATACCAAACCCCCACTATGTAGACTAGAATTTGAAATATTTGTGAGACCATCAAAATGTCTTGTCCAGTCATAGTCTGGGGTGGAGGTACTCTAAGTACGGAGTGAGTGGACCAGCACCAGGGAACCGGGCGAGCAGATTCACAGAGTTCCAGGGAAAAAACAGAATGTCTTGTTCACTCTCTCCCTATCCATTGTACCAGCTTCTCAATTGATGATTGTGTGGCTTTCAAAACCTTGCAATGATCAATATTTCCATCACTCAAAATGTGATTGAAAGTAATAGAAATTCAATGAATATTGTATCTAGTAAACATTTTTTTACAGAAATTTAAAAGGACAAACATTTATAGGTTCTTCTTTATCTTGGTAGAAACTGATAAATTTCCATAGTAATCTAATTAAATTTATATAAAAGAAAATCACAATGGGGCAAAGAAATCTACTTCAAATGTTTACTATTTTTAAAAGGTTAAATCTAAATGTTTAAATGTAAATGTTTATGGGATTTAAAAGTAAATCTATAATAATTTAAATAAGAGGAAAACATTCTAAAAGCTTTATTTTTTGCCTAATTGAAGGTAATTTAAATTTTATGCATTTGGTCATACTTGAAGGTACTCGATTTTACAACCAACAGTATTCTAAACTTTTATCATGCATAAAAAGAAAATAATGAACATAGTATGGAGTAAGAAGGAATAATTATCAATAAAGAAACCTGTTGTTTTTTCAACTTTTGTGTTTTTCAAACTAGAAGCAGAGAACAGTAAACTATGTTAAAACATTTCATTCACAGGTATATCAGCTTACATATTTGAAAAATATATGCCCTCCTCCTAGGATAAAAAAGAAATGTTTGTTGTTACTTCAGTGAATTTGTGATGAGGTCCCCAGAAATAAATTTTGTGTTTAAATTATTATTTTTTATTGCAATGTAATTATTTAAGTCTCGAATGTAAGAAAATAGTACCAATTCTATAGATTGAAATGTTTTTGCCTTCCTCTTTATGAGTAGGTAAGACTAGAGCCAATAGGTACGTATGAATATAGGAGAATTAGTTCATTCAAAAATGATAAATTATATATATATGTTTATATAAATTATATATATATATTATATATACTCTTTTCAGAGTAGCTGTGATTTTTTTCTGTAATATTTTGGTAAGCTTTTGATTTAATAAAACTACTGACACCATTTTAACAAACACTATTAGAGATTTACCATTTGGGTATAGTGTCATGAAAGCTTATCATTTGGTGAATATGTTGAAGCAATGGCAGAGGATAATGGATAAACCCACCTGCCACTGTGTATGTTTAAAATTGTGAAAAGGTATCTTGAGGAATACTATTGTTCATAATGAAATGAGTATAAGTGTTTCCATTTTATTTACTCTTGCAACATATAACACCTGCCACGTACTTCTTTAGTTCCTATTCTTAAAATTATAATGATTCCAAGAATTGATTTTGTTGAACAGTTTGTTTATGGAAGTGGTTATGTCTGCCAAATTGAACCATTTCTGAGAAGAGTGCTCATTTATCTTCCTTGGATTTCAACCAAACACATTTCAGAGATAATGACATAATGTATCTACAAAAGTTTAACTTGACTGGCATAAGGTTTAAGTAGAAATATTCCATCTATATCTTTATTCATATCCATATCCAGATCTATTAGGCACCCTGCCCATTTTATAAGACTTTCATCCTTAAGATACAGGATCTCCACATTGTCTTCAGATTGGTATCAGTTGGAGAACTTAAAAGGATACTAACCCAAGTTCCATCTTTAGAATTCTGACTTCACTGATGATAAGCATTGAATGTTCTAAACTCTCTTTGGGCTGGATAGATAGTACAGTAGGTAGGGTGTTTTCTGAGCACCTGGCCAACCTAGCTTTGATCCTGGCATCTCGTACGATTCCCTGAGCACTTTTTTATGATTCCCTGAGAACAGAGCCAGAATTAAGTCTTGATCACTGCTATATATGCCCCCCGCCCCCAAACAAAAACCAAACAAACAAGCAAACACTCTTTAAGTGATATAGAACCATCACATAGAACCACTTGGGATTTCAAGCAGGTTTGGGTTAGAAGCAAGTACCTTAAGATTCTATAGATGTACCTTTCTGATTTGGTCTACTTAGAATACTGCTTTCCTGTAACATTTTAATAATAATGTTTCATGATATTTGTTTTTTATAACTCAGTTTTCATAAGTAATTTATTACTCAGTTGTTATATAAATAGTGTATAAAGGTTTCTTCTACGTTAGGCTCTTCACAAAAATTTATTATCTTTTTCAATGAGGGCCTGTCTATTAGATATGCATATGTCTCAGTATAGTTTTAACTTAAATATCTGGAATGACTGGGTGTTGATAATCTTTTTATGGACCTATGGTCTTAGTATGCCTTCTTTGAGAAAGATGCTTCTTTGTTTATTTTATCCATATGTGCATAATATTTAAATCAATCCTCAGATCCTGATAATGGATAGAATAGCAGCACAATTAATTACAACTCAGAGGAAGAAAGGACGCAAAGCTGTATGAGCAGACACTTGCAAAGAGCCACTAAGTCTGCATAAGTGTTTTTCTGATCTGTGTGTAGCACTGTAGCACCGTCCTTCCATTGTTCATGGATTTGCTGGAGCGGGGACCAGTAAGATTTGTTGTTACTGTGTTTTGGCATATTGAATACATTACAGATAGCTTGCCAGGCTTTGTCCTGGGGGTGAGATACTCTTGGGGCGAAGAAATCAAACTCCGGTTGCAGCGTACAAGGCAAACGCCCTACCACACTGGGAATTGGGAGTGTTGGTAGAAGTCAGACTTATTAGGAATCTAAAAATTTGGATTTAGGTTTAGTAGTGGTAGAAATCACCTGAGGAGTTTCTACCTGAGGACAGTGTGATGCAGTGTCTGCCAAGGACAAGCTGTGAGTGGACTTGGAAGATGGTCTGCGGGCTTTTAGCATGGTTTGGCAAAGGCAGTTCAGACTAACACCATCTCCCACAGTCTGGCCAAAGGGGTGTGTCTTCTTCAGTCTCAGAAAAGTGCAGTGGGTCTAGGGATCCTTCATCACGTCAGCGATGAACAGCCTTTTCAGCATCAACAAAGGAATCAGTACTCTGAAAAAAGGTAAAGCCCTGGACAATGTTATCAGTGAACAGGTCCAACAAGGTGGATATGGATACAATATGAAGGCAGAGGTTCTGCTTCTGCTGAGGGTCACATTATGGGATCTAAGGCAAAAAGAGTAACCAGGGACTCTGAATCATTCAGAAAGGAAACAAACCGAACCCTCTAAAGTACTTTTGGAATGAGAAGTTTAATAAATGAACTTTTTATAAAGCTATGGAAACATTAAAGAGATACTAAAAGTGATGGATTACCCAAGATGTCAGTAGCAAGAAGATCTTATCAAACTTACTTCTAAAATAACAGTTTTATTTTTATTTCTTAAACAAGAACGGATGAATTAGTTTTATTGTGTCATTGTGAGTTAGAAATCTGTTCATGGCTGGGTTTTAGTCATACAGTGTTACAAAACCCACCACCCCCACAATGAAATTATTTTTACTTCACTAAAGTTCTTGGTTCTGCAGTCATAGTATACCAGGTAAGTTGCCTTGCCATGCATGTGATCGACCTATGTTTGATCCCTGGCACCACACAGAGTCCCCCAAGCCCTGCCAGGAGTTATTCCTGAACACAGAGTCAGGAATATGCCCCGAAGAACACCAGGTGTGCCCCCAAAACATAAACATATAAAATAAAACTGCTATTTGTAGAGAGTAGAGAAACATCCAGATAGAGAAATACGAAATAGAAAAATGCTTTGAATATGATGGAGAAAGAATAAGAAAAAAAAATCTTTGATGAAATAGTACAGTTTTCTGTTTTACTCTCCTAAATGGAATGGGATACATTGGGACAATAATGCATCAATACCATAGGAAAAGTCATCCATATTAGCAAGAGAAAATGCCTTTGTAGAAGATCAACCCTGAAGTGTCTTAAATCCCCAACTCTGCTTCTAGAGTCCCATAAGTACCCACTTTCCCACTTCCTAATGGGGAGGCTTTGCATTCAACAACCTGAAAATCCTCAGCTAATTCTTAAAGCAGTCTTTAAGAATTTTTTTTGCTTCCTCGTTGCCCAAGCCAAGACCTCTTCAGATCACAATCTTTTTATCTGCCTCTGGCCTAGGCGTCTGCTATTAAAGCCCGGTGTCCTCATCGATCTAACTCATTACTGGAAGTGATTCCCTCCTGTAGCTCTCGTGAAAAGAGGGTTTCATAAGAGAGACTGAGCAAATCTGAAATTAGAGCCTCATTGCATCTCCCAATATAAAAAAGCCCCACGAAGCTTTCCCCGTCTACAAGTTGCAGTACAAATTGTTTAAGAATCTATTTTTTGATGATCTTATTCTCATTCCCAATTAAAATAATTTGAGTGCTAGATCCGGGGGCACGCCTTGGCAGACAGTGCTGAGAGATAGTCCACACTCTGTGCCTTACATTTTCTCCTGGCGGAACACTCAGAGGGGAACACAGTGCCAGGAACTGAACCAAGGTGGTCTGCATATGAGGCAAGGGCATCGGCCCTGTGCTGCATCTCCTGCCCGTCCTTGCCATTTCCAGGTGGCGAAACTGAGCTGTGTAAATCAAAATGGTATCTTCATACCTCTCCTACCTGAAGTGACTAAGATTTCCATGTGCTTTTCTGGGGTATGTTCAGATGTTGTTCTGTATATATATATATAATATATATATATGAAGATAGATCAATTTAGACATATTAGACATATCAATATTGACAATATAGACATATCAATATAGACAATAAAGACATATCAATATTGACATAATACCTAATAAAAGTAAAAGGGGTTTACTTTATGACAACATTAAGAAAAAGTCAACTGTCGGAAAATCAAGACACTTCAATATTAGCATTGAATTAGACTTATCCCAGAGAAATATAGGGAGGTGAATTGTAGAAAAAGGTAGAGAAAAAATTGTATATAAATTTGAATGAGAATACCATAAGGAAAGCTCCCAAATTTATATTATGCTAACTACAAACACACACACACAATCCTTACCTTTCCTTGGAAAAGGAATCAAGTGCAATAACAATTTTATTATCATTAGCTATATAGGTGGCTCTGAGTATAGTATATTTACATTGAGTAAAGGGTATTCATATATAAATATATATATGCCATATATAAATATATAAGTATATATAGTAGAATTAGGTCTTTAATAACTACTCAAAATAATTAGCTAATAGACTAACAACAGAGCACATTAATAGTATTCACCTTTCTTTTGAAATGACAATTTAAATATTATTGGCTTAATCAGTATAATTCATCATTCCAAGCCCTTTTGTTAACCTTTATAATACAATCCCAAATTAGGTAACGGAATACCTACCAATTTCTTATTTTTCAGTGTGGTTTCACATTGATATATTATTTGCTTAATACACAAGTATCAATAAGTTTGTAAATAATGGTTCTTTAATAAAGTGAAGAATTTTCACTGCAAAAATAAGATACAATGTAATTGGTTAAGTATAATAAGCACAGTAGCACTGTAGTACAGTGCTCCCCTTCATCAATGTTCTCGAGTGGGCACTGGAAACATCTCCATTGTGAGACTTACTGTTACTGTTTTTGGCATATCTAATACGTTACAGGTAACTTGCCAGACTCTGCAGTGAGGGTGGGATACCCTCGGTAGCTTACTGGGCTTTCTGTGAGGGACAGAGGAATCGGATCCGGGTCAGTTGCGTGCAAGGCAAGTACCCTACCTGCGGTGCTATGGATCCAGCCTGAAGTATAATAAGCACGGTGTAGTAAACCAAAGGGAAATCCAAAAAGAAAAACAAAAATTCAGTTTTTAGGAAAGGAATCTTGTGAATCACCCACCGGGAAGCAGAGCCAGACCCTCTTGTTTTGTACTGTGTCACTGTAATTAACCAGAGTGACATCTCACAACACTCTTTTCTTGTGTGGTTCCATGTAGCCTTTTCATGCCAGGGAATAGATTTGATTAACATGGTTGGTTCACATGCCACGTATTTAACTGGGCCATCCCGTTAAGCAAATCTGCAATGCAGTTCCCACAAGAGCAAAACACACAGGCAGATTGATAGTACGGACTCAATCCAGCAAATCAAGAGAAGTAAAGAAAAAAAATTAGATATCCAAGACTAGGGGATGGAGTAATAGTATGGTGGGGAGGGCATTTTCCTTGCATGCGACAGACCTGGGTTCTATCCCCGGCATCCCGTATGATCCCCCAAGCACCTCCAGGAGTGATTCCTGAGTGCAGAACTAGAAGTAACCCCTGAGCATTGCCTAATGTGACTCCCGCCAAAAAAAGCTAAATAAATAAAAGTTTAAAAATATATATATATATGAGATTTCCCCAAATATCCTATTGTTCTCCAAAATTCTTTTCTTAACATGCAAAACTGGACTTGCCTAAACTTTCTTTCAAGGGAAAATGTGTCCCATGACAGAATCTGTTCCCTGGGCTCAGTATTTGGAAAAGTTTTGTTTATGGGAGTAGCGCAAACCACTGAGGCAAGACTGTCACTGCTCGTGTGCGAGCACAGAAATCCCTGTCTCCTTAACGGGCTCCCCAAAGTAAGTCCCAACTAGATCACTTTAGACGGATATTTGTGTATATGTTAATTAAATTCTTTTAACCTCAGGAGACAGAAATGTAATTTCCTTTCCTCCCTAGGCTGAAGCCAGATTCCATGTCTCAGTTGCCTGTTGTTCAGTGGCTTTTGCGAACATATTCACTTCGTGGAACTTTAGTAAAGGTGGTGGCAGTCACTTGCAGACTGGCTTTTGAATCTTCATATTTATCATCTTCTAGTCTTGCCTTCATCTGATAGACACAAGGTAAAATGACCCGCAGAGAAATTTGGGAGCCGCATTTCCAAGACGGCAGATATGTCAACTGCCAGGATCCCACAGTGACAACCTTGAATGGCCAATGTCCTCCACTAATACCCTGTTGGTGACCTGTGAATGAAAAGCTCCCCTCATTTTTTGAGACTTTCTTTACCTCCCAGTGTATTCCTTGTAGCAGCAGTGGCCTATTCGCAGTCTTGAAAGGTTTTGTCTTACCCACTGTGAATTTAGCCTGGACCTACCTTCTTAGCTTACTGATATTGTACATTTCTGATCGCAACAAACTGGTGAGTTCCATAAACCCTGTGATCTCTACAGAGGGGTGCTGCCATTGGCGGGAAATTCCTGAAATGAGGCCCGTACCTGTGACGTTGTGCATTACACATATGCGGAGGGACTCATTCAATAAGTATAGCTTTGCCTTGATAATGTTCCAGAAGCCAATCAAGATCAGCAACATTTTTGACAAGGGAATAGGTATTGTATTAGTCATGTTTTCATGTCTGATTTCTGAGCTGAGGCCATGGGACCAAGATTAGTTTCTTTTGAATATAGGCCATCTCTTACCATTCATTCACAAGAATGTGCCCAACTGAAACAGATTCAATTCTCAGACTTTAAAGTTTCTGTTTTCTGCTTGTTGTTTACGTATTGTTCTATTATTATATATTTTCCAAAATTTATTTTACTAAAGTACCTTGAGTTACAAAGTTACTCGTAGTTGGGTGTTTGGCATACAGTGTTCCATTACTGGCCCTGACACCAGTGTCCACCTCTCTCCTTTTGAATGAATGGTTTTCTGTCCTGGGCTAGATACCCGGAAGCTGAGTCATATGCTAGCTCAACTTTAAGTGTTCTGAGAGCTCTCCATACTGATTTCCATAGGGGATGAACCACATAACATTTCTGCTAATGGTTGCATGAGATTTTCTTTTTTCACTACACCCCCAATAATGAAGATTGCTCCCTTTATTTTTGTAGGTGCCCTTCTCACTGGCATAAGGTGGTATCTCACTGTCCTCTTAATTTGTATTTACATAGTGATAAGTGATGGGATTACTCCTGGATCAGTCATGTGCAAAGGAACTATCCCACTCACTGTCCTATCTTTCTGGTCTTCACTTTCATTTGCATTACTTGGTGGTATAAGTCAGTTGAACAGAGAGAAACTGTCAGTTTACAACTAGTATAATATAGCTATTTTTGAAGGAAAAAAATCAGAAAACCATTAAAGTATGAAATTTATATATTATTTGTGGCTAGCATACAAAAATCATTTGAGTGTTAACAGGTGACTAGACAAAATTAGGACTATCAAAATAGAGAAAATTGAAAAAATAATTATCAATCTGTTTTTAAAGGCCCTTTTATCGCATGAGGTGTTAATGCAAGCATAATTTAACTAGTGTTTGGACATGCATGCAGGGCCGAATGGGTACTGCAGGGGAAGATTAGATAGTGACCTGCATTGGATTATCCAATATGGCAACTCCCAAGAACTGTATGGGTGATGGGTATGGGGAACAGACTCTGAGGGTTCTTTGCAAAGAGTGAGCATTTGAAGAGATTTAAGAAAAACAAAAAATAGCTTAATGATGTTAACTAACGCAAATATTAGAAAGTTGCCATTAGTATCCTAAGTAATACATATGAAATGATGATGAAACCACTAAATGTATAATCAGTTCTGGAGAAGAGGTTTTCGGAGCTCTAAAGGCTTGAAAACGTTGGTAAACATTGGTAAACATGGCATTTCATAAGAACACTCATGCTTAACAATGTTTTGTATTTTCAGAATCAGGACCTGTATTTGAGGGCAATTTATTCAGAAAGTAAAGCTCATGTATTGCAAAAGTCAAAGTATTTATTTCAGTATGATCAGAGAAATAAATAAAAGCTGGGGGGAAAACCTGGATTCCATGGAGAAAGGAATGGCTAAAATTGTCATCAGGTCATCGTATTTTAGATTCAGTAATTAAATATATGTTCGAAGACAGATATATTTTATGTAGGTTAACCCAGGTTATGGTTACAAGTTTAGGAGTTCCTGATATGTAATATTAAAAAAATTCTGTATATATACAACTTTTAATATGCTGTTTTCATATGAAGATCTGGAATACTTTTCAATCTTGCATATTATAGAAGTCTTTAAAACATTCTGCTACATTTATATATAAATTTAGCATTGACTGTGAAAATGTACGCTTTTAAGTGGTTGTAAGTGATTATATTTTTAAGTTCTCACAGATTTGTTAAATATGATTATTTTAAATTTACATATAATCATATTTTACAACTGATCTGAAGTAGATTTATTTGCCAGAATTTATATGAGTCTGAGTATATATATATATATATATATATGACTGTACTATGTGCTATCACTATGTCTACATAACAAAAGTAAGCTTCAGTTGTACTAACAGCATGAGTGGATTATATAAAAATACCTAATCAGTTAAGATAAGCAAATTTCATGATATTAGTAGGTAATTAACTGCTGTGATTAATTTTTTCATATTTACATTTTTCAACTCCTAAAAATTTCCAATACATTAAATTACAATAATATTATTTGAGGTCAATCAAGTGATCTGGAGCTGTTCATAGGTTTCCAGATGAATGATTCATCAAAATCTGTGTTTCAATTAATGAAATATAATCTACATAATATCACTTTTTATGGCTAAGCATAGCCCAAGGTAACTATTTTTAAATTTTAGTGACAATAAAACTTCGTTTAACAAAATGTTCAATCAAATTGATTGGGCATGCAATTCAATTTTATGAAATAATATGCAGTGAATTCAGTAGAATTAGTTTTTATAAACCTTTCTGACAGGAAGCATCAGCTTCCTTATATTCTTTATTTTGTCACAGAATTAATTCAGATTTCCCTACAAATCTTTTTTCAGCTTCTGTGTCTTTCTCTCTTTCATTTGAGAAATGTTTCATTAGATTTCACAAGTCAGTGATCCTGTGAACAAGTGAACTGCAATAAATGTGGTTTGATTCACTACTTCTCTTTCATTAGACTAACATGCATTAATACTTCTGTTAATCCAAGTGTATAGAATTAAAGAAAAAAAGTCTTCTCCTTAAGAAGATTATACAATTAAATCTAGATTTGAGCCAAGCCTCCATTTTCATTTAAAAAATTGATGAAGGTACAAAAGTGATCTTTTCCCAAGATGTTTGGTAAAATATATTATGAGATTCAGTATTTAAGTTCCACTTGTTGGTTTAATGTTTGGACACACACGAATAAAAGATATCTAAATAAAATTCTTGCATCTTAAATACTGCATAAATGCTGCATAAATGACTACCTTAAGAGAAGTTGAGCATGTTTGTATATAATTAGAAACAAGTACTGCTTTGAAAGAGCAAAATCAATAAGATTCTCCAAAAAAATTCTCAGAACTATTTTTAGCTATTGCATTCAGAAAAGTGATCTTAAAATCTGTCACTGTCACTGTCCTCCCATTGTTCATCGATTTGCTTGAGTGGGCCCAGTAATGTCTCCATTATGACAATCGTTACTGTGTTTGGCATATCGAATACGTCACGGGTAGTTTGCCAGGCTTTGCCGTGAGCTTAAAATAAATTTAAACATGATATTAAAAGAGATCTTAAAAGTTATCTTAAAATAAATTTAAGGACATTTATTTTAATAAACTATTTATTTAATAAATTATTTCTGTTTATCTGGTATTTCAATTAATTTGCTCAAGTTTACTATTATCAAAAGGCAAGATAATATGATTTGAGAGTTCTGACTTTAGACTAGTTGCAGTAGTCATTGTGTGTGATGTTGTTGTTTTTGTTGTTGTTTTTAATATTTTGTTATTATTGAAATGGAAAAGTAGTAAAGAAGTTGTGGAGTTCGCCTGGATGTGGCTGACCCCAGTTTGCTTCCAGAAACTACATATAGTTGTCCAAAAACCATCAAGAGTGATCCCTGAGCACGGTGGGGTGTAAAAAGGCAAAAAATATATTTTTAAGGTTTTATATAAAACATTGAAAAATCTACTTATTCATATGTGTATTTTTAACATGAATTCCACTGAGTTGCAAACAAACCAACACACACACACACACACACACATACACACACCCCTCTACTTTTTTTTAGGAAACAAAGCCAAATGGAATAAAAAACATACTAAGTCCCCAGTCAGTTTCTCAAACTCCTGGTAGCAGATGAAAAACATCGTTCTGTTACTTTATGTACATATTTGCAAATTTTTGTATGCCTATTTAAAACTCTAAGTTTATGTTCACTTTTTCCCAGATGATGGTTTACCTATAAGACTACTCAGCGTCAGGCACAGTTACTTGGTGATAACATTTCAGCTTGCTTCCTTTCTTTCTGTGCTCCTGAGAACCAGGGGATCTGTGGGCATAGTGGAATAGGTAATATAAATTGCTTCAAATTTTGGAAACTATTTTGACAGTTTCTTCATCACTTACCCATAAGTATACCACATAACTAATTTCTTTCTTTCTTGTATATTTATCCAAAAGAAGCAAAAGCTTATGTCTCTGTCAAAACATAGAAATACTCTTTGCACTTTTATACTTTAGAGTCTCTAAGTTAAAAAAAAAGTCTAAGTTTTTTTCAGCATTTCTACACACAATTTGGTATACCTATCCCTGTTTCATTACCCAGAAACATAGAGTGTGAACTATAAATGCATACATAACATAGATGAATCCTGAAATCACCATACTCAGAAGAAATTGGACAATAAAAGATTCCATACTTGATGATTCCACTAATAGTAAAGTCTAGGGAACGCTGAAATTCTCATTCTGATTAAATTGAGGCTAGTGGTTATCTGAGAACTATGAGGAAAGGCATTTAGAGCTAGTGTAGAAGAATGATGGATGAGGAATAGCTTTTTAGTTGTAAGCACTATGTTAATTATCTGGATCTTTCGTGCTATATGAAACTCATCAAATCATATACTGTATATAAAGTTTATTGCATTCACATATGTCTAGACAAACCTGTCTTAAAGAATTTTTAAAAGCAAAGATAAACTATTTTTCTTCCCTTTTTTTTATTAGTGAAAAACCATGAGGTACAGTTATAGGCTTACAAATTTTGTGCTTGGGTTTCAGTTATACAATGATCGAGTACCCATCCCTCCACCAGTGCCCATTCTCCACCACCACTGATAACAGTATCCCTCCCACCCCTTTCATCCCCCATCCCACCCTTCCTCTGTGGCAGGGTATTCCCCCTTGTTCTCTCTCTCTTCTTTTGGGTACTGTGTTTTGCAAGAGAGGCTTTGAGTGGCAATCATGTTTGGTCTATCGACTACTTTTAGCATGCTTCTCCCACCCTGGGAGGGTCCTCACAACACCCTTCATTTGGTACTCTCTTCTCTATCTGAGCTTCCTTTTCACCTAGAGCCTGTGGCTGGCCTTCCATTCATGGAGCAAAATTCCTGGTACTAATCTCAGCCATTCCTGGGTGTTAGTCTCCATTTTTGTTGCTTTATGTTCCCCAGATGAAGATAAACTATTTTTTAAGACTTAGTCTTCCTGTCAAAATGCAATGTTCAATCATGACTAACAGAATATTTATCTGAAAAATACTATTTTAATTATCTATATTACAAATTAGTATATGTGCTGCCGAAGCGAGCACAGCGGGTAGGGCGTTCGCCTTACATGCGGCCAACATGTCCGACCCGAGTTCAATTCCTCTGCCCCTCTAGGAGAGCCCGGCAAGCTACCAAGAGTATTCGATATGCCAGACACAGTAACAACAAAGTCTCCAATGGAGACGTTACTGGGCCCGCTCGAGCAAATCGACGATCAACGGGAGGGCCTTTACTTACTTACTTTTACTATATTACAAATTAATGATACCCATAGTTTTAAGAATGGATTGAAAAATCTGAAAACTGTACAAATAATCTAAATTTGAAGTATACATAAAAAGAGTAAATATAGTGTTAAGTAAAATAGACCATGGCTATCATTACTTTCATGACCTAATTCTCAGTTTCAGTTATGTCAGCAGATAGAATTTGGTGTGTTTGTTTCTTTTTATGGTTAGTTTGTACAATGAGGAAAATAATGGCATCTAAATTAGTTAATAGTATAGAAGAAAAATGAATAAAATGTGCTTATTTATTCACAAAATAATTTATAAATTTACACAATACTTTGCAAGCATTCAATAAATAGTAAATGGATATAATAACTATATTACTATTTTTATTCTAACCATCCATAAGGACCTGTTCTCTATTTTAGCTGATTTGTGCTTAAAGTATTTTGGAAATAGCTTTTAATATTTCGGATTTTGTAATATCATGTACTCTAAAACAAAAGTAAAATGGAAATATATATTCTTTAATGAAATATTTATAATAATTGCACATCCTATAAACAATGTATATACAATTATCATTTTCTCTTCCAAACCATTATGATACAACATATGGTAGAGTAAGAGAGCGATAGCACAGCGGGTAGGGCGTTCGCCTTACAAGCGGCCAACATTGCTGACCCGAGTTCGATTCCTCCGCCCCTCTAGGAGAGCCCGGCAAGCTACCGAGAGTATTCGATATGCCAGACACAGTAACAACAAAGTCTCCAATGGAGGCGTTACTGGGCCTGCTCGAGCAATAGAGATTGGTAATTTTTCTTAAATGTCTTCAAGTCTGTTGAAGAGCTATGTGGAACATTTAAAATGAATACTGTATTATGTCCTATAACATATAAAATGTTGTAGGAACAAGTCTGTTTTTTTTCAAACTTTTCTATTCTGAAAATGTAAATATTTTTCATAATTGAGTGAGGAAGAAATTGAGTCTATATATGTAATATTTGTGAGACAAGAGAGCAAATGTGAATTTTAATAGTTGGGACAATAGAGAACACGAGAAAATAATATATTTTATTTAATATATTGGTGTCCTTATGCCTTTTTTTCAATATTTTTATTGAAAAAAATGGATTTACTAAGATATACTTAAAAGGTATTAAGCATGTTTGCATTACCTTGAGCATTCTCAATTTCATGGTAATATTCACACTATTTCCAGCATTTTATGAGATCTTAGAAATTTTTCATTCAAACATTCCATTTATGGGAGACAGAGAGATAGTACAATGGGTAGGACATTTAGGTTACATGTGGTCCATTCTGGTTTGATACACCACACGTCTTATACTTCACCAAGCCTACCATGAGTGATTCCTGAGTGCAGAGCCAGGAGTCAGCCCTGAGCACTGCTAAGTGTGGCTTACAAACAAATAATCAAAAATTGAATATGTACTTTAAAAAGCATTCATTTAATTTTCGCTCACAGAAATACTATATTTAAGATACAATTATGCTCAACTAAATTCAGCACTATTAAAATTGTCTGAAAAATATTCCTATCGATGACATTAAAAATTAAAAACTTTACTTTTATTACAAATTCAATATTTATGTGATCACTTTAAAATATAATTTTATTATTTTTAAAATTTAAGTTATATTTATGGTCTAAGAATTAATTCAATGCATTATGGGATAAATACTGTGGGTTTTAATAGTCATGTCAGGAGATGTAGAAGCTGTATGTCCAATTTTAAATATCATGGTAATTAAACTTTCCATTTATATCTTTGGAATTTGAAAATGTTGGGCTTGTTATAATTATCATGAAATATTGAACACAATTATATGAACTTTAATAATTGATATCAGTGTATCCTCTGTGTTACTCTATAGAAGGTTGAAAAGAAGTAATTAGGAGAAAATCAGAGTTCAGATTGGGAGGTTAATGCTTTTAAAATTATATGGAAGACAAAATTTCATGACAGTAGTTGTTTGACCTTGAATTCTAACAATGAGCACATTATTCTATGATTATGTTATTAATCAAAACTTAAACTTTTTGGAAGTTGAATGTAGTTCATTTGAATATCTGGTGTCAATTTGGGTTAGATAGTGTTCGAATCTTTAATTACTCTACCAAAAATATAAATGCTATTTTGCTAATATGACTTCCAAATAATAAATTTTATTTAGTTAAAAAAAGGAGTTTTGATACACAATGACCACGTTTTTTATATGGTTAAATAATGTAGTAAAAATCCTTGAGAAAGAAGAAGTTATTTCGTAAACCAGAGTCCAGATGGACATTAACAGGAAGCGGTGCTTATTGGCCAAACCATATTTGTACAAACATTCATCTAACCCAGGTTTCCTTTTCCACTGCTAGTGTGAGGGCTACCCCTTTTGTTTCTCAGGGACCCAGGGTCACACCTGACACTGTTGAAGCCCTAGAGCTCTTTTTAAATGAGTATAGTCAAAAGAAACATTCATTAAGTTGTGTTAGAACTGAAGAAATCATAATCCTTTGTGTGTCCAAGGTGCTGTCCATTGTGGCACAGACCCTAGAGGTAGACTTTGTGGCCAAAAGACCCATCTCAATGGTCAAGATAGAATCTTTTGAATTGAATCACTATCACTGTAATCCCGTTGTTAGGTTGATTTACTCGAGCTGGCACCATTAGTGGCTCTATTCGTCCAGCCCTGAGATTTAGCAGTCTCTCCTTACTCAACTTTCCCAGCGATTGGAGGTTCTTTCAGGGTCAGGGGAATGAGACCTGTTATTGTTACTGGTTTTGCCATATCGAAAATGCCATTGGGAGCTTGCCAGACTATGCGGGCAGGATATTCTCGGTGACTTGCCAGGCTCTCCAAGAGGCAAATATATTTTAATGTATTAGTAACAAATTAATACAATGAACCAAATAAGAGATTATAATAATATGTCATATAATAATAACTCTGGATGTGAAAAATTATGATCATATCAAGAATTTTTTTTCTGCTTGAAAAACAGCCAATTACAACATATTGCCTAGAGTTTATAGGGGAGCTTGAATTTAATAACGACAATAAAGAGTTCCTACTAGTAATTACAGCGTTCTATAGACAAATACAATTAGTGGTACAGAGGTCTGGACATGAATATTTTGTGTGTTTCTGAAAAGGCCAGTGTGTATGGACTGATAAATCTGATACATTCAGTATTACTTAGCCTTATTATTTTTGGACATATTCCTCTTTAACATCCTATAAATTTACTTTTATATATGCAATAATTGTTTGTCATAAAGCAAGGTTGTTGTGAATTGTTTATATACATATCTTTGAATATCTCTGTAAAATTTGGGTAGAATAAATCAATAAGGACTGTTACTGGCACTGTTTTCTTTTTGCAAACTGTTGTTATATATGTTTGTTTTCTCCTCTGAAGTTACCCTCACATTTATTGCTTTAGTTATAACAATGAAAACAGGTAACAACAATAAAAAGAGGACAAAAAGTTACCAAGAGTAACACAAGGGGGAAATAACAAAGAAACCAGTAATTTCCATTTTATTACAAATTATTCTATAAAAGCATAATACTAAAAGGATCCTTTATTTACATATTCAAAAGCCTCCTATGTTAAAATTCTAAGTATTTAGTCTCTAGAATGAAATGACAATAATTCTCTGTGATCTAACAGTGATTAATTATAAAATATAGAGGGAAAGTGTAACTTAAAAATTGATGGGCAAAAGAGACAAAGAGACTGTGTATTTAGATTAATTGTATCTGAAGTAGAGGCACTTTTAAGTTTAGAAGTTCTATAATTTTAAATCCAATCATCAAATTAATGGAAGCTGGGTCGTTTTAGTTACCTACACAATCTTAAAAGTTTAAAGTTTCATGATACTGTTACCGAGATTCAAGGGTGTTTTGTATGACTGGGAGCTCTGTGTTATGGTGGAAGAATGAACTCTTTCCGGGAAAGGTGGATATAATCATTTCTCTTAGTAACCACAGCCAAAATTTCAATTCACTATCCAACATGGAAAACTAGAATTGCACCCGTAGAAGTACACCAGCAGTCATGTGACCAGTGCATTCTCAAGTGAAGAACTCTTTGCAAATCAGACGATTTCTTGCTGAATTATAAATCTGATGAAAGGAGTACTATAGATGGGTAAATATTTTAGTGACATCAGACAAGGGTATATCCACTTCAAAAGGATGGTTTGAGATACTCGACTTCTGGCAGTTTTATGCTCTATTCTTTTTAGTAGTTGTCTGCATAATAGGGCCAGAGCGGTAGCATAGCAGGTAGGCATTTGCCTTCCACGCAGCCAACCCGGGTTCAATTCCTGTGTCCCTCTCGGTGAGCTCGGCAAGCTACCGAGAATATTCCGCCTGCATGGCAAAGCCTGGCAAGCTCCCCATGACATATTCGATATGCCAAAAACAGTAACAACAAGTCTCTCAATGGAGACATTACTGGTGCCCACGTGAGCAAATCGATGAACAACGGGAGGACAGTGCTACAGTCTGCATAGTAAGAGCCTTTGTTTTAGTAGTTCTACATTTAGATTCAGAATCATAGTGCTGTAGGAGGGCACTTGCCTTGCATGTGGCCAGCCTGGGTTTGCTTCCTGACATCCCGTATGATCCTCTGAGCACCATCAGGAGTGATTCAACTCAATAGTAAGCCCTAAGGATCATCAGGTTTGGCCCCCTAAACACAAACAAAAATGTAGCCCTACATTTATTATCTGCAAGGTCCACTGATCTTTGTGCATAACGCATAATTTCCCAATATTTTAATAACACTATCAGGTGAAATTAGAAAATGACTTCCTGTAGGAAGACCTTTTCTTTATTAAACTCCATTTATAATATAACTATTCACACTGCTTACAATAAAATATTTATCTAAAATAAAGTCCCTTTGGACTCTCAATAATACACATAACAAATGAAAGCATATTTAAATAAAATCAGGCAGAAACTTGATTTCAACGGTTCAATAAAGAGAGAAACATTTCTGCTTACTTAGGATATCTAGATGTGTAAATAATACGGCAAAGGTAAAGGTAAAGGCTCTCCCGTTGTTCATCAATTTGCTCAAGCGGGCCCAGGAACGTCTCCATTGGAGACTTTGTTGTTACTGTGTCTGGCATATCGAATACTCTCAGTAGCTTGCCGGGCTCTCCTAGAGGGGCAGAGGAATCGAACTCGGGTCGGACATGTTGGCTGCATGCAAGGCAAACGCCCTATCGCTGTGCTATCGCTCTAGTCCATAAAGAATAAAAAGGAAGAGAAATTTTATTTTAATTTTTCTTGTACACATTTTCATTTTTTGAAAATGTATACAATGGTATTTATTATTTTATTAGACAATGGTACACATAATGCATCCATCTGTTAAGAAACTGACACTTATTTTATTGAGGATTTTGGCCCTTATTATTAAGATATATGAAATATATGTTAATGCTATTTAAGTAAGAAGTATGGACTACTTTGCTGGTTTATTCTCATTGAAAGCGGAGAAATTAATCATCATTTTGTTTAGCAAAACAAAGATTTTAGCGGATCAAAATGTGAATAGGAGAATTTAATCAAAATGTAGATATCCCAATACGATGAATGGATGTGCACAAGCAGCAAAATTATAGGCCTCAAGGAAAGTTCCACGTTCCTCTGAGACTTGAGAATCGAGGCAAACATTTACAGCATCTATGCTGCCACTCACTGTCATGACGTGCATAAATTCAGATGTCTTAAGGAGTATCACTCCTCAGTCAGCACTGCAGGTCTGCATTTCAGACCATATTATCTCCATTTCACCCCATTGCTTGTGCTTACAACGCTTCCCAGTCTCTTGCCCCCACTCTCTTTCAGGCCTCAGTCATCTTCTATCTGAGCCCTGTACTCTACTCTCAGTGCTCCCTCATACTCCTTCCAGTGCTCACATCTTAGTCATGAAAGCCTCTCTCCTTGGGGCCACTGACTTCCAGCCCATAAACCTCTGTGAGGTATGGATGTGCCCTTCCCCTTCATAGATTCTCAGGGAACACCGAAGCACCACATCTTACATAAAAGAGTTTTCACAAATTGAGCCCAGTGGCTGAATGAATAAACACGATGACTGATTCTCGCCTTCTCCACTTTCAAGATTCTGCTTGCGTTTGAGCCACAAGATTACCAGCATGGAATCTATTTCTCATCTATTTGTAATCTGCTTTCCGTTCAAACAAAAAACCTGAGGTTAAGATGATTACAAAAATAAAACCAAAAATATGTGAAGGATTCCCTGCCAGAATTGTGTGATTTATGTCGGTGTCCCTAAGTATGAGGACATAATTTGTACATTCGTTTGCCTCTATTCCTCATCAGTAACAGATTCAAAATTATACATCATTAAAGAAAACCTTTTCTTTTTTCACTGGGGTGGGGACAAACCCAGTGAGGCTCGGGTCTCACTCCTCGCTCTATGCTCAGGGATTACTCCTAGGGGTGGGGGGTGGGGGGTTCAGGAGACCTTGTGGAGGGCTGAGAATCAAACTGTCAGCCTCTTGCAAAGCACCTGCACTGCGTGTTGTCCTTTCTATCCAGCCCAAAGTCAAACTTATATTTATCCATTCACATGTATATTAGGGAACAGGCTGTAGGTATCTCTTCTGTTTGAATTTAAAAGTTATCCAAAGTCGACAAGTTTCAAATAAAATGTAGATTTAATTTTCCAATTTGCAGCATACAATATACAAGTCAGATTAAGTTTCTAGAAGAATCTCAAAAGTTTTTAAGAATGTTATGGATATTAACGCAATGCCCAGTAGAAGCTGTTGACTCCGGAGAGTATCTAAGCCCTTTCTATGGTTCAACATAATGTAAGGGTTCAATGTAGGTTTTACTTATCGACATGGATTCAGTCCATCTGATGTTTCAGGAACTAAATTAATTTTTTTCTAGCCCTCTGTAAACATCTAACATTTGTATTATTAGCTGCAGTGGAGAGCAACACCATATCAGAAATAAACGCTGTCTCTTCACTTAAGTCCATTCATTTTTCTCTTGTGTAATATCACTCTGTTTTGAGTTCCACGCAGTGTATCTTTCATTTCAAGAAATATCATTTTCTTGTCAGGAATTTCAATATGAATCTCTTTGGATATCCTGAATTGCTCTTTGCAAATTTTGTTCTCATGGTTATGCAACCTAGGGCCCAGGTGTGCTAAGGATAACGTACATGTCAGATACAGGACAGTATTTTTTTCCTTTTTTTGTTTAAAGCAACTTTGCCAATAAAGCTTGGGGGCTTGGGATCATTTACATACATACTTGGCCCAGTGGTGTGGGGTCCACTGAGACCAAGTGGACTGTAAATCCCTGATATTCTTTTACTGAGTACTAGTCATTGCATATCTTACTTTGTGTATGTGGGATATTTTTTATGGTTATATCCGTAAGTTTTGTTCCTGACATGCAGATACTTGGAAACAATTTGATTATAACTGCTCTTGCTCATAAATATATGATCTTGCTGAGTGTAAAGTGTCAGGTGATGTTCCCTAACCATCGAGACCCAAAGTGAAGATACTTCAGTGTACTGCACCCAACCTTCATAAATGCTGAGGACTTGGGGATGCTGAATGGTGCAGACAAAACCACTCACCCAGTGTGCGAGCTTCGTGGGTTTCCTCTGCTCTTTGCTTGTTTCCCACTGTGGTAGACTCATAATGACACATTCTAGTCACTTATGAAATGAAAATTCAAGGGAAGGTCTATATTTTCTCTTCTTTTTTGGGTTGAAGTTCAGTTTTAAGTTAGGGTTGTGTCTAAAGAGTATGACTTGTTTTTAAAAATCCCAGCCTGGCTGAGCATCTATGTGTTAACTAATTTTTCTTACTGTACAAGACCTAATATATATATATAAATATATATGTATAGATATGTATATATGTATGTATATGACAGATATCACAGAATTAATTACATATACATAGATACATGTATATGACAGATACCACAGAATTACTTACAGATCTTACATACATATTACAGAACTAGTATTATCTATTTATAGGGAGGCTGAATAAGCTGTGTGATAAGATTGTCTTGATGGAGGGAAGGTCATTGTGCTTATAATAATCCTTGACTGTTGTCAATTCAGATGATGGAACTAATGTGGTTATTAAGAAGGTCCTCTCTGAAATCCCAGAGGACACAACTCTCAAAATATTGAAGAGTTGACTTTTGTGACACTATTTACCTTTCTATCTTTTGTCCATAGGTGGTTTGGCTTCTCTAGTCTTCACTATTTTTTTTTAATTCACATGTAAGTGTGTGAAGTTAAATTTGATCCTCACTGGAGTTACCTACGAGTTTTACATAGTTTACCATTTCTGGAAAATTTTCAAATCCTGTGACAGTATCTAAAACAAATCATTTTTTTTCCTCTAGAAATCACCACTTTCTTAAAATCTGTTGCAAATACAGTACTCAAATCACATTAAAGAAATGTGATGTCTCCTATCCTTGCATAGAGATGGATGTAATGTCTCAAACAATAGGGTTAGATGGAAGTTATGCTGTGGGATCTCCAAGGCACAGGCAAAAGACCATGCAGCCTTTGGCGGGACATACATGAGGCGGTCACAAAACTCCACTATTGATTTCTTTGAGGTGATTGATAGTTTCAGAGGGACCCACACAAATAGGCAGATTCTTATTTTCATCAAAACTCTGGCTGAGTTTGTGTGCATGTGTGTGTGTGTGTGTGTGTGTGTGTGTGTGTGTGTGAGTATAAGTACTTGCATGCATGAGTGTGTGTATATGCATGTGTGAGTGAGTGTGTGTATGTCTTTGTGTTTGTCTGTGTGCATACACCATTCTAGACTATAAAAAATGTGTATGAAGTAGACTCCAGATTATTTCAGACTTCATAAATTAATGAAACAGTGAAATGAAGACAGTTATTTCTTTGGTTTGGTTTCTTGTCCAGGTTCAAAACTGCAAAATCCTTGTTATTCATCGTTGATTGCCTCAAGCAGGCCCCAGTAACGTCTCTTTCATCCAAGCCCTTAAATTATATTCAAGGCTCTTTAGGAGAATGAGACCCATCATGGTTACTGGTATTTGGCATATTTGGTACGCCACGGGGAGTTTGCCAGACTCTGCCCTGTAGGCAGGCAACATTCGATAGCCTGCAAGTTTGTCCAAAGTAGGAATGAGACAATAAGATGTCATTAAAAAAAAAAAGTTCTGATAAGATGTCACGTGGCCGCAAATGCGGCCACGCGGTTCTGGAATCTGGATTTTATAGTCTCTGAGTCTTGGACGCTGATGGGATTACACAGCGCCAGGGGGCCAGGTGGTGGGTGTGACCCCCGCCTACTGGAATTTGGAGGATCTGGGTGGAAGATGCTCGACTCCAATCCGAGTAGGCTTGGAGGTCTCGGCGCCGGAACCCACGTGGCTTTGTCCCTCTGCCAGTACCTTCATGTGTGCGGAGAGCGGTCTCAGCATGGTGGTGGCTGGTCCTGGAGGTCTTCGGCTGCCGGAGCCCTGGTCGGGGCGGGGAGGAAAGCTCAACCTGCTCCCCTCCAAGGGGCCCTGGCGAGGAACACCCAGGCGCGGGGGCAGAAGACTGCACTGTTCTCGTCCGGGATCTGGATTTTATAGTCTCTGAGTCTTGGCCACTGATAAAATCCAGATCCCGGACGAGAACAGTGCAGTCTTCTGCCCCCGCGCCTGGGTGTTCCTCGCCAGGGCCCCTTGGAGGGGAGCGGGTTGAGCTTTCCTCCCCGCCCCGACCAGGGCTCCGGCAGCCGAAGACCTCCAGGACCAGCCACCGCCATGCTGAGACCGCTCTCCGCACACATGAAGGTACTGGCAGAGGGACAAAGCCACGCGGGTTCCGGCGCCGAGACCTCCAAGCCTAATCGGATTGGAGTCGAGCATCTTCCACCCAGATCCTCCAAATTCCAGTAGGCGGGGGTCACACCCACCACCTGGCCCCCTGGCGCCGTGTAATCCCATAATCCTTGAGTATAATAAAATGGATGTTTTGTGGCATAAATGTTAGGGTAGTTTGTTGTGTAGCACAAGTAAACAGAGGAACAATTATCAGTTGATAGAACATTCAATGAAGTTAAATTGTCAATTAACATTTTATTTCAACCAAAACTTCAAAGTTTTAAATTCAGTTAAGCTTGCCTCACTGATAGCTCTTAATTGCAAAGTGCAGTTATTTTTAAAATTACGCTAAATATCAAAAATCTAGGGAAATTTTTGTCAGTCTTGAGCCAGACATTGTCAGTATTCAGGGTTTACTTCTGGCTCTGTGCTCAGGGATCACTCGTAGTAGGATCGCTCCCCATATCAAGTCCTGGAGATTGAATCTAGGTTGATCAGATGCAAGGCAATTGTCATATACACTCTACTAGGTTTCTAAATCCCCCAAAGCAGTTTAATAATAAAGTGCTTTGTTTATTATAGTTTACATTATATAGTTTACATACTCTGTAATTACATTTATGTCAAATTTGAAAAACATAGGATTGTTACATTATCCAGCTGGAAGCTCCAGTATATATAACTTCTGTGGGCTGGAGAGATAGCACAGCAGGTAGGGCATTTGCCTTGCATGCAGCTGACCTGGCCGACCCAGATTGGATTCCTCCGGCCCTCTCGGAGAGCCCGAAAAGCTACCGAGAATATCTTGCCTGCATGGCAAAGCCTGGCAAGCTACCTGTGATGTATTCAATATGCCAAAACACAGTAACAAGTGTCACAGTGGAGACGTTACTGGGCCCACTCGAGCAAATTGATGAACAATGGGAGGACAGTGACAGTGACAGTTATTAAAGTTTAGAAGAATTTCGTCTGAGAACTCAAAAGATTAAATGAGATAGTTTAATATCAAAATAGTTTGCTGCAGGTTGACTTTAGGTTGACCTTGTGACCACTCACTACTTTCGGACTAGCCGAAAATAGGACTGGAGCGATAGCACAGCGGGTAGGGCGTCTGCCTTGCACGCAGCCAACATGGCCGACCCGAGTTCGATTCCTCCGCCCCTCTCGGAGAGCCCGGCAAGCTACCAAGAGTATTTGATATGCCAGACACAGTAACAACAAAGTCTCCAATGGAGACGTTACTGGGTCCGCTCGAGCAAATCGATGATCAACCGGAGGGCCTTTACTTACTTACTTACTTACTTACTTAATATTAAAATACAATCAAGTCCTAATGAACAGCTGGTACTTTACGACCAGAAAAAAACTCATCGTGTATTAAAATAACACTTATATCAAGGCAATGGAATAGATAGCTATGCTAGATCAAGGTCAATAGGAAAGAGATTGATTATATGTCAACAATTTTTATTGAATTCTTTGTTATTCTTTCAGTTTATCATAGAAAAATATTTTATCATAATATCTGCAAATGCTCTGCACCTCTCCATGGAAACTAACATTGGATTGTTTAATTCAATGAGATTTGGGGGCAGATATCTTATAAATTTTTTGAATAGATTTAATATCGAAAACTCCAGTATGATGAATATTTGAAATATAATTAGAATCCTTTTACAAATTTATGTGTATTAGTAGATTGTATTGACTTTTTCTATATTATGTGTTTAAGGTTTTGAAATAAATACCCGACAACATTCTTGAAGTTCTATGGAATCTCTATTGATCAATGTTTTCTCTTTGGCAAACATTCATTTATTATTGGATTTAATTTATTACAGTAAATTAGAGGTTAGCAATTTTGTTTCTGGTACTTAACCTTTAGAGATTATCTAGGATATACTTGCAATTTAATCATTGGTCACTGTCACTGTCCTCCCATTGTTCATCGATTTGCTCAAGCGAGCACCAGAAACATCTCCAATGTGAGATTTGTTGTTACTGTGTTACATATCGAATATGTCACAGGTAGCTTGCCAGGATTTGCGGGGCAGGAATTATTTGTAGTTTTTATAAATTATATATACCTAATATACTTTTATTAATGTACTGCATATAATTTTCAGCTGCTCAAAGGTATATTTTGTCTGCATCTTTTGAGTTCTAGATAATAAAAAATGGTTTCTTCCAAAATTAGATACTCAAAATATGCTTTAAGTATAAGCAAGATGTTGATTCCTAATGTATAACTTTCATTAGTCTCCATAACGAGATTCTGTATTCAATTGTTTCTTTAACACATTTTCTAAGGTCATATTAAATATGAAAGTATGAATCCCAGACCTATAATACCAAAACTAGCCACTGGAGAAATAGGATGTATTTTGAGGCTCTTATACATTTAATAGTAAACATAAGTCAACTAAAAAATGTGAAAGTCATGAGATTTCTACTCTTTTGCCTTGAATAGAATTGCATCCTATATATATAGCACTCTTCCAAAAAAGCAATGTTATGCTTTTGTTAAATCACATGTATCCATTTTTTTTAAATTTTAATTTATTATTTAGAAAAAGAGATATCCAATGATTAGGAACCATAGAGATTTATGACCTTAGGGTTTTTACTGTTCAGCTGTTGCCCATGGTTTAATTTAAATTATACACTATTTGTCCAGCAACTTTGGAAGTTGACCTAATATGGACAAAGATGACTCTGCTTTATAGAGAGCAGAGTCAGACATGTCACACCAGGGAATCAACATTGAGCAAGAGTTTAAAAAGTTTTCAAACTTTTCTTTTTCTCATGCAAACAGTAAAGCCATTCTGATTTTGAAAAATGTAAAACGTAAAACATAGAAAAAGAAACAGTTGTACTACTACCATTTTAAACTATCAAAATTGTTTACAAAGATATTCTTTGAACAACACCTTTATTATATTAAATAGAACAATCATGATGCTGCTTTTAATAATTACTCTAGGGTAACACGTATAAATTAGGACTGCATACAATCAACTAGTAAATGTATCCCTATTATTTGTATGTTCACATGTATAAAACCTATCACTTGATCAATAGACTTCCCGTTAATCATCGATTTGCTCGAGCAGGTGCCAGTAACGTCTCCATTCTTCCCTATAGTGTGCTAGTGTAGCACAGTGACGTCTGTTCATTCTAGGAACACAAAGAGCCTCAAACCAATCGTTTGGGGTCTTGACGAAGAAGTCTGATCATCTGATAGATGATCAGATCATGCAGTCTTTTGATGTCATGTGAAATCCAGTTGGTAATGGTTCTAGTCCAGCGGTTGTCTCCAAATCTCATTACATGTCCAGCCCATTTGATTTTAGATGCTTTGGCAAATGAGACAGCATCCCTGATCCTTGAGCATTGATGGAGGTCGGGACCCCGGATTCTTTCTCTCATTTGAGTGAAGCATGATACTCCAAGCATAGCTCTTTTGATTCCTCTTTGGGAGACCTGAATAGCGTTCTCATCCTGTTCGCATAGTGCCCAGGTCTCTGAGGCGTATGTTAATGCTGGAAGAACAGTGGAATCAAAGAGATGTGCTCGGAGCTGGGGGTTCTTTGTCCTCTTAGTTATTTCTTCGATGCTCTTGATGGCTTTCCAAGATGCTCTCTTCCTCCTGCGCAACTCAGTTGCCAGGTCGTCCGTCATGTTGACATCTTGACCTAGGTACACATAACTGTTGCATTCGGAGATGGTCATTCCATTGAGAGCGAATGGAAAATCAGGAACAAGACTGTTTCTCATGAATATTGTCTTCGTGAGATTCAGCTGGAGTCCGACCTTTCCACATTCACAGTCAAAGTCGGCTAGCATTTGTGCCACATGGCTAATGTTTGGTGTTATTAGAACAATGTCATCAGCAAAGTAGAGGTGATGTAGTTGCCGACCGTCTATCTTCACTCCCATTCGTTCCCATTCCAGTCATCGCATGATATTCTTGAAGGTGGCACTGAAGAGTTTCGGTGAAATGATATCACCCTGCTGAACCCCTCTCTTGACATAGATGATCACTTCTTTGTAGAATGGTAAGATTCTGGTAGTGAATCTGTAATACAGCTCACGGAGAATCCTGATGTATTGAGAATGAATGCCCTGATTGGCGAAGGCTTTGATGACCACTTCCATCTCAATAGAATTAAAGGCCTTCTTTAAATTAATGAACGTTAGACAGAGTTAAAAGCTATAATATCATTCAAATCTTCTGAATCACCTGGAACATTTTTCCATTTTAACCACTCCTAATTTTTTATATAGTACATTAAAATTTATCTGAATTTAAAACAAATGATATCAGCACAGGATAATAGGATTAATATAAAAATGATGATATGGAATCAGCATAATATGATTTTTATTTCATGATAGTATTTAATAGTGCAACAAGCATAATTGAATTCCTGTTTGTTTTTATTTCCTTTTACCCATAAAAAATTGTGCACAGTTTTAGCATATTTGCTAAGTTTACTTAAAGTGATTTTCAAAGTATCTGTGTCAGTTTTTAGTTTTCTAACAATTTAGGAAAATGTCAAACACTCATACATATTCTACAAGACTTTATTTTGCCAATGTAATCATTTTATTTTTATTTATTTTACCTAATATTTGTGACAGATTAAAAGAATTACACAGCATTTGTATAACTCTAAAATTTTTGCATTTAGTAAGCCCAACTTTTTTTGGCACTCTTCATTTAAGCTTAAAGATTAGGCTTTAGGGGAAGGTATTTTTTTGTGTGTGTCACTTTGTCTTTTATTGGTCTTTGTGCCTACATATTTGTAAATAAGAGACAAAGTAAGATATAGATGAAGTAATTGAATTACTGGTTACTTTACAGATCTGGGACAAATGGGCACATCTAATAATCACTGCTTAGAGTGATTCCTGAGTGCAACACCAGAAGTAATCCCTGAGCATGCCACACTTGCCTTTCACAAACTTTGGAAAATCAGAAATTTCTCAAGTCTCTATAGGAGCAAATCTTTTGTGTCCTTATTTATATGCTATATTATATTTTACTATGTCCTATTAAGGGATGTTTCATTAATAAATACAAATATCTTACTTTGTAAAGGAGACCAGTCTCACAAAGTAAATTTATATCTAATTACATAGACAAGACATCCACATGCAATTGCCTTTACTAAAATGACTTCTATTAAATTTTTCAAATAGTGCTATTATATATATGTATATATAATTATATGTGTGTGTGAGTGTGTGTGTGTAGCAAAATAATATGGTCAGTGTAAAACTGGTTATGGTGGTGCTTTGTGGAATTACAATTATTTGAAGTATTTCCATAGGAAGTCTATAAGAAATTACGGTCTCTGAAGTCATCATTTTTGTTTTTTTGGAGGATAGGGAGGCAGGTGGGTGGCACGAATACGGTACTCAAGCTATACTCCTGTCTCTGCACTCAGAAATGACTTTTTGCTTGGGAGACCATATCTGGGGCCAGAAATTAAATGCAGTGTGTTGTGTGCAAGGTAAGTGTCCTATGGGTTATATTGTATCTCCAGTCCACAAAGTCATTATGGTTTAACATACAGTCTAGTTTTTAGCTACTTGAAATATGGCAGCCAAAATGTTTGTGTGAATGACATGTTGCAAAACATGATTAAATATTTACATGGATTTGTTGACTGTGAAGGAGATAATGAAAGGACAGGAAATAATGTAGGAGATAATATCTTCTACAAATACAGAAGGTAATATTTGTAATTAAACCTTACAACTACTGTTTACAACTAGATTTGTAAATGAACTATATTGGTTCGTTTTTAATTCTTTCCTGTCCAAACTCGAATTCTATTTTTTTACTTATGTATTATATAAAGTCCCATGTAAACTCAGATGTTTCAAGTAAAACTTTGCAATGCCTTTTTTTTTCTTCTTGCTTCAATGCAAAGATTAAAGAGTTCGAGATGATCAACTAAAGCCCCATGTGAGCTGTGTTAGTTTCTGTAGGAGTTAGGAAAAAGAAGCAGATACTGCAGTGATGACCTTCAGATTTTTTTCTCATCCTCTTTGGAATCCAACCTCTTGCCTGTTGGTTATTGGCACCCCAGCTTGGGTGAGCAAGAAGGACCTGCCCTACATTGCCGAGGACTGGATGAAGGGAAAAGAACCAGAGACTGAAGGTTAGATTTCCTGCTTGATGCTAGAAAGGAAGCTGTGTTCATGTTTCAAAATATCATACGTGCACTCCACACCTTTGTGTTTAAAATATACATGAAAGGTTGGAGCATATTGACACTAATTTTAGAGGATATAGTTTATGGCATAAGGCTGGATTTCATATTTTATTTTTTTCATGTCTTTCTTTTTTTACAGGCACCTGTATACATTTTTCTTTGTAGGTCACACCAGGCGATGCACAGGGCTTACTCCTGGCTCTGCACTCAGGAATCACTCCCGGTGGTGCTCAGGGCATCATATGGGATGCTAGGAATCAAACCCGGGTCGGCCACATGCAAAGCAAATGCTCTACCTGCTGTGCTATTGTTCCAGCCCAAGTACTAAAGTGATAGCACAGTGGGTAGGGCATTTGCCTTGCATGCAGTGGACCCGGGTTCAATTCCTTGCCCCCCCTTGAAGAGCCCAGGCAAGCTACCGAGTGTATCTCACTTGCACGGCAAAGCCTGGCAAGCTCCCTGTGACGTATTTTATATGCCAAAAACAGTAACAACAAGTCTGACAATTTGTTGTGAGACATTACTGGTGCCCACTCGAGCAAATCGATGAACAACGGGAGGACAGTGCTGCAGTGCTACCTGTATACATGTATACAACCATCTTATGTATATATTAATTAAATATACTAATTTTGTATCAATTATATCCCAGCAATGCATTAAGAATATAAAAATTGTGTGGGCAAACATATTATAGTGGGTAAAGTGTTTATCTTACACTTGGCAGACCCAGGTTTGATCCCAAACATCCCTCATGGTACCCAAATACTGCCTGGAGTGATTCCTGAGCACAAAGCCATAAGTAACCATGAACATCACCGGGCAAACTCCCAAACCCCAAGAAAGATGTTTTAATATAATTAAAGAAACATTATTTTTTATTATTAAGAATTGAGCGCCTAAATTAAACTGCGTGGGTTGATCTGGAAACATTTTTCTCTTTGTTTGACTTGAAAAATCATTAGATGCAAGTTTCAGTTTTAGAAACTGAAAATAACACTTATAAATTAGTCCTTATGCCATGTGATTATCATTAGATCGGACCAGATGTTGAACAAACAGCTCTTTGGGAGTGATTAGTACTGAGGGATACCATACGAGAGACCTTTTGAAATCACTAGCCATACATCAGCTCTTTAAGTATTAGTGTTGCTGGAGAACTAGCCCCATGGAATGAATGGAGTCATGAGGTTCAACCCCAGCACTGTCTGGGTCCCTCACTACCCTAAGTGATCCCAGATACAGAGAAGGGGGCCTGGATATCATTAGTTGGCCCTAAAACAAAAAGGAATATATATATATATATATATATATATATATATATATATATATATATTCCTGTATGCTGAGACCACTCTACACATGCATGAAGGTACCAGCAGAGGAACAAAGGCATGTGGGTCCCGGGATTGAGATCTCCAAACCTTTTCGGATCGGGGCTGAGCATCCTCCACCCAGATCCTCCATCTTCCAGTAGGCAGGGGTCACACCCACCAACTGCCCCCCAGCACCGTGTAATCCCATCAATGGCCAAGACCCAGAGACTAAAAAACCCAGCTCCCAGAAGTGACATTTTATTATCTCATTCTTACTTTGGACAACCTAGCAGGCTACCAAAAGTATCCTGCCCACATGGCAGAGTCTGGCAAACTCCCCATGGCGTACCCAAAATGACAAGTACCAGTAACAATGATGGGTCTCATTATCCTAAGCCTGAAAGAGCCTTGAATGTAGCACTTTTTAGAATCTCAGGGCTAGGACGAAGGAGACATTATTGGTGCCTGCTTGAGGCAATCAACGAACAACAGGATGATCGTGATCGTGATATTCCTGTAATTCTTGTTGTGTGGGATGACTAGCTATGTACAGTTATTAGTACAATTGCTGGTTGTATAGGTGGACACACTTTTGTATTAATTGTGTATATGAATACTAGCTGTGCAGTAGGGGGTGTCCAAAAGAGATATTGGATCTGTTGGAAGTTACTTTGCTGAGTCAGAAGGATGCCACATGTTGACCATGATATGGGGAAGGTAAAAGCCCCGTGTGTGTGTGTGTGTGTGTGTGTATGTGTGAAGGTGTGTGTGTGCAAGTGTGTGTATAGCTGAGTTTCATATCACTGCAGGAGGCTGGAGAGGAGGCAGGAAACACACAGAGCATGAGTGAGGTTGGAGTGGAGAACTGGGAGGACCTTGCTGGTTTTAGATACGAGTTAGAGCATTTGTAGTTTATTATTTTATTATACTTTTTGGTTTATCGGCCACATCCAGCAGAGCTCAGTAAATAATCTTGACTCTGTGCTCTGGGGACCAATGAAAGGTGAGGCATGACCTGGAGTCAGCCCCATGCAAAGCCAGAACCTCAACCCCTGTACTCTCCTCAGCCTTGGTGTTTGATTTTATCTGGAAAGAGACAATGTCATTTTATATGGAGTGAAGAGAAACTTTATATGTCAAAAATCTCTTCTTACTGAAAAGTTCAAAATGGAGTGTATAGTTTTAGGATGGATTCTGGAAGGTTGTTTGTAGGATATTGGAGAAGAAATCCTATAACTCACAGGTCAAATGTACCTGATGGTGTCAGTAAAGCTTTGTGTGTACACACGTGTGCCCCCATGCCCTGCTGATTTCCACAGAGCTCAGTAACAGTGACAGTGATGGAGAAGTCAAACAAAGACCCAAATATTCAGCCTCTTGTTTTTGCTAGAGCACAATCTTGATAGTTCAGAGAAGGTACAGTGGTTGCGAGTATTGGGGAAAACAGGTCCATTCAGGAAATATCTGAAGGGTGACTGTCACTGGCACTGTCCTCCCATTGTTTATCGGTTTTCTTGAGTGGGCCCAGTAATGTCTCCATTGTGAGACTTTGTTGTTACTGTGTTTGACATATCAAATACATCACGGGTAGCTTGCCAGGCTTTGCCATGGGGGTGAGATACTCTCGGTAGCTTGCCAGGCTCTCCAAGAGGGACAGAGGAATCAAACTCAGGTAGACCACATTGACTGCATGCAAGGCAAATGCCCTACCTTCTGTGCTATCACTCCAGCTCATCTGAAGGGTTAAGGGGAGCTAATGAATGGCTTGAACAGAGAGGATCAAAAGGCTTCTGGTGTCATGACTCATTCCTGAGTTTCAGGCTAGGAAACTGGATGTGGTCATGAAATTATTCTTAGATGCATGGGCATTGATACAAAGTGCAATGATGATGTGAGTCAGTATTTGAATAATTAAGAATCACAGGAGGAAATTAACAGCAAGTTCACATTTTTACAGTGCTCACCTCACCCTGGGCCCTATCTATTGTTTCCTACTAGAAACAGAGATGTATCATTTAGGCTTGGAGGCAGCATGGACTGCTACCATGTAGGTCACTGGTTTTGTTTTCTACCATGACAGTGGAAATCAAAATTTTGAATACCCCTTTAATTCCTATAATTGCTTTATAGCTATATGTCTTTGTCCTATTTAGGTGTTTCCTCCACGATTTATGCTATGTATTCAAAATATTCCATTTGGATTTAATATTTATCTATTTAGATAAATATTTATGATATTTACATCTATTTCAGCCTAATATTTCTTTGCATCATGTCAGATATAGCAACTTTGCAATACTGTAAATTCTCTTACTATTCCTGTCATGTCATGTTTGTCATAAATTTTACATTTATGTACTTTATAAACAATGTAACTATTTTTTGCTTCTAGCAATCCTTTAACTCTTATTTTTTTTATTTGTTTTTGTAAATAAGGTCTGGGGGATAACAAATTCTTATTTTTATTTTCTACAAATCACAAATCACAAATCATCCTGTTATTCGTCGATTGCCTCCAGCAGGCCCCAGTAACATCTCTTTCATCCTAGCCCTGAGATTATATTCAAGGATCTTTAGGAGAATGAGACCCATCACTGTTACTGGTATTTGGCATATTTGGTATGCCACGGGGAGTTTGCCAGACTCTGCCGTGTGGGCAGGCTACATTCGGTAGCCTGCCAGTTTGTCCAAAGTAGGAATGAGATAATAAGATGTTATAATAAGATGTCACACAGCCACAAATGCGGCCGTGCGGTTCCAGGAGCTGTTTTTTATAGTTTCTGGGTCTTGGCCATTGATGGGATTACATGGCGCCAGGGGGCCAGTTGGTGGGTGTGACCCCCGCATACTGGAGTTTGGAGGATCTGGGTGGAGGATGCCCTGCCCCAATCTGAGTAGGCTTAGAGATCTCGGCCCCGGAACCCGCGTGACTTTGTCCCTCTGCCAGTACCTTCATGTGTGCGGAAAGTGGTCTCAGCATGGTGGTGGCTGGTCCTGGAGGTCTTTGGCTGCCGGAGTCCTGGTCGGGGCGGGGAGGGAAACTCAACCCGCTCCCCTCCAAGGGGCTCCGGCGAGGGCAGCCAGGTGTGGGGGCAGGAGACTGCTCGCTTTGGCAGCACATATACTAAATTTTCTACAAAATGACATTAATTTTTTAAATCAATTTATTGTTTTGTTTTGGGCTCACACCCAGCAGTGTTCAGGGATCACTCCTGACTCTGTGCTTAAGGACCGTTCCCAGTGGGCTTAGAGTAACATATGGGCGCCAGGGACGGAACTCAGATCAGCTGCATGCAAGGCTAAATCCTTACTAACTGCATTTTCATTCCTGTCCATTTTCAAGGTAATTTTTGAATGATATTTTCACTGAACATAAGATCCTTGTTTACCATGATTTAAGGGATGATAAACACATCAACCCATTGCTTTATTTTCCTATTTCTGAGAAAAATGCCCACCATCACTCATATCTTCCTCCACTGAATGAGTAGAGTTAGTTTTCTCTTATAGCAAAATTTCGAAGGAGGGTGCTTTTTACAAATTTGAAATGAATCTTCTAAATTTATGTTTATTGTATTTCATTGGAAGTTGTATTCTGCAAATTCATGTGCTTTAACAAAATTTGTCACCAGGGTAATTCAAATATTAGTTTATTTCATCATGTCTTCCCATTTTGTTGGCGGTTTGGGGACATGATGGAGAGAGATATTGATATATTAGTTGGATTTTCCTCCCTGGAACCCATGAAAGCATGTTTATGTTTATTCAGACTTTTCTTCTTTCTTTACTTAATTTAGGACAGTTCCTATTAAACTGCTATCATATTTAATATTCATATATGTTACAGTTATGACATGAAAAAAATTTTAATTTCAGACTTCATAGCCTAATCTTTTGCTAAAATTTCAATGTTTTTGTTTCTATTTCCTTAAAATAAAAATATATACACATTCAATTCATGTGTTGAATTGTGTAACATATCCATTACTGCTTTTGTAAGGTCTTCCTCTGTTTGGTTTAAAAATGTGATCATCTAAGAGTTAAGCACTGTAGCACTGTCCTTCCATTCTTCATAGATTTGCTCGAGCGGGCCCAGTAACATTGTGAGACTTGTTGTTACTGTGTTGGCATATTGAATACATCACAGGTAGCCTGCCAGGCTTTACCATGCTGGAGAGATACTCTTGGTAGCTTTCTGGACTCTCCAAGAGGAGAGGAGCGGAGGAATTGAACTCATGTTGGCCAGGTCAGTTGTGTGCAAGGCAAACGCCCTACTGGCTGTGTGTAGTATCTAAGAGTTTACTTCTAATACATTCTTCTATTAGATGTTCTGCACATGAAGAATGATTTTTGTTCTATGTTTGACATTCTTAGTGATTCTTAAATTATTCCCCTTTCTTGATTTGGGAAAACTTGCTTTCATTCTATGAAGATGCAGGTTGGTTTAACTTTGTGTTAATCCTTGAGGTGAGATTCTTAATATCATGATATGAGCTTGTCTCTTGTGTCTATTCTGTATCTTCACATCCATATGACTTTATTGTCACTCTATCTCTATCCAGCATTCAAGTTTAATATCTTAGTATTGTGAACAATTCCTTATGTAGTCAAATTGCATTCCACACTCGAGAATTGGTATCCTTCAGTACACACAGAATGTTACCCTGATCAATAGCAGCTCGTCATTTAAAAAAGGACACAAGATCAATCTTCACTTGGAACCTTCGGGGTCTAACAGTTCACTTTCTGCTTCATAAACCCAACTCCACAAATTCCAGCTTCTTCAACACCCTGCCCTCATTCATCTCTGCCACAGTGGATTCAATGGACTTCCTGAGAGTGTTGGGTAAATCACGGAACTTCCTCTAGATTGTTTTTCTCCAGGAGACACTGTCACATTGTATCTGTTATGTATTAACATCCAAAATTTTACGTCATTTTTGTCCAGTTTCATAAATGTGTGTCATGAAAAAGAAAACGCAGGAGTACATATTTTGATGTGATCAGAAGGGTGAACATACAATTTTCTCAAACTTTGATACACGAAGGCATTTCTCACATTTCTCTTTTAAGACATATTTTCCTTTGGGGTGGGAGATATAGTACAGCCTGTAGTGCTTCTGCTTTGCCTACTGCAAACATGGATTGAATGCATGGTGACTCATACTATTCCTTGAGCCTTACCAGGAGTGATCCCTGAGTATAGAGACAAGGGTAAGTTCTCTGCACTGATAAATGTGCCCCCCCCAAAAAAGCACAAAAGACATATCTTCCTTTTCATATATCATATCATATCCTACTATCTAGCTATGTTCTAGAACTGTCTTTCTTTATTATATATTAAACTTATGTTTTAAGTAAATTGTAGAAAAGTGCAAAAATAAAATGAAAATATCATACATATTTTACTCCATTTCCTGTAATGTTGATATCCTACCCAACCACAGAGCAAGAATAAAAAAAATCTGCATTTGTCCTGAATGAGAATCTACATTGCCTCCCTCAAATATGTCAGTTTAGCATACTGATTGTTTGTAATTTATTATTTTTGATAATCTGTAGGTCAAGAAGTATCTCTTAAGTCAGAGTAAAATTTGTAGGGAAGGGGAAGTGAACTTTTATTAAAAAAAAAAAGAACTTCAGGGGCTGGAGCCATAGCACAGTGGGTAGGGCCTTGCACACAGCTGACCCGGGTTCGATTCCCAGCATCCCATATGGTCCCCTGAGCACCGCCAGGAGTAATTCCTGAGTTCAGAGCAAGGAGTCACTTAATCACTTAACTTCCCGTTAGTCGTCGATTTGCTCGAGCGGGCACCAGTAACGTCTCCATTTGTCCCTGTCGCGTGCTAGTGTAGCCCAATGGCATCTCTTCGCTCCGGGAACATGAAGGGCCTCAAACCGATCATTCATGATCTTTACGAAGAAGTCTGACCAAGGAGTAACAAGTCTGAGCAAGGAGTAACAACTGTGCATTTCTGGGTGTGACCAAGAAAAGCAAAAAAAAAAAAAAAAAACAAAGAGAGAGAGAGAACTTCATTATAAAGGGAATTTCCCTTCTTTTTCAAGAGAATGCTAATTTTAATTCTCCAGAAATTTCTATCAATGGAGAAGACAATATTTGGAATCCTTATAAAACTTATTTTTGGTTACCACAACTTTTCTGGTGCCCTCTTTTAACTGGTCTTCCCTCCCTCTAACAGCTTTCTTTTGTACTTAGACACATATTTAAGATAAACTAGAATCTTCCAGAATTTCACCGCTTTGCTCATGCTTCCATTTATACATGAGATACATGTTATTAAACTTCTGTTTTGTTTTCTCCAGTCAATCAATTATTGCAGTCGCGTCTTAGTCATAGAACCTAGAAAGATATAGGCAACACCTCGTCTATAGTTTTCAGTAGCAGACTATTAAGGAGAAAACATTATTTTGCTGGACTCTTCTGAGTTCTTGGCTGAGATGCTACTGCAATAAAAAAAAAGCAGATAAACAGTCAAAATATAAAAGCATCAGTTTAATAATTGGTCGACTTCCTGTACCTTTGAGCAAGATACAGGAAAATAGAGTTACTCTCCATTATGGCACTGGCTGTACCTTTAATAGTAATTTCAGTTACAACCACAAGAAGAAGGTTGAAGTTGAGGTTCCATAGTAGGCAGGAAGTTGGAGAAGTGAGTGCTTAGTTGATACCATATGCTGTGCCATGCAGTCACAAAGTGACACGACGGAAAAGCAAGCCCACTAGCGCCCCTACACCAATCGACTGCATTTAGTTTATATTCTTTGTTGAATTCTCAGATAACACATGTCTCCGTATCAAAATTATTTTAGGTCGTTCTAGGGCTGGAGCAATATTGCACAGCAGGTAGGGCATTTGCGTTGCCTGCGGCCACATGGTTTCGATTTGTCCATCCCTCTCTGAGAGCCTGGCAAGCTACTCGTTGCGTATTTGATATGCCGAAACCAGTAACAAGTCTCAAAATGGAGATGTTACTGGTGCCTGCTCGAGAAAATCAATGAACAACGGGATGACAGTGCTACAGTGCTAAGAGAGGTGAAGAATGATTCCTGAGCCTGTTGGGTCCACGTCGCCTTCAGCTCCAAATCACCTACAGATCAAAGGGCAATCTTTGGGACAGTATTTCACCACCTATATAAGAACTTACAAATGTGTTGCCAACCAAAATACAAGCTGTATGCATAAAAACGCTCTAGTCTCAGATACTGCAATGAAAGTTGGTATGTCAGTTCTACATCCCTGCGGTTGGTTAGAATAATGTGGGAAATACTCATTCAGGAAATGAAGAATTCAGATCCAGCAGTGCGACAAGAAGGCTTGGGTCGGCTGCAGAAGCAATTTGATTACAAGCAAAAAACACTAAAGAATATTTTGCAAATATTTTAGTTAACCCATTTAAATGTGCCTTAGACCTAGAGCAAATTGTCTTAATGCGTTTTAATCTAGACCGTTTTCATAAAGGACGAGAGCCTAATTTCTAAGAGGATAAAACCAGCTCTACAAAATGACATTTGCAGGAAGCACACTGTTTGAACTGGTCTGTTTAGTTGTAGCAAAAGGAAGCCTCCAGCTGATCCCTTTGATTTCCCTAGCTGGTTTGTTTGATTACCCTCATATGGATAATGCAAAAAACCATATGGGGGGAATTTACTCCTTTCGTTTTTGCGACTAAAACCTGCTGGGATGCTTAGATCTTACAGCTTATAAGCAAACAAGAGGAAAAGTCATATAATTTTTTTTTATTTCAGGGAAAAATAATAAACTTTGTAAAACTCAAAATGAAAAGAATGGCTCTTAGGTATAACGCAAGGCATAATCATACTCAAAAGTTCCTTTTTTATTTTTGGATATCTTATTTGATTCTTCTGATGATTTTGATCATTTTTAACTTTGCGTACAAATTTTCTCATTTCTGTTGTTCAATTTGATATCTGTTCACAACCATGATGCATACTTTTAAAGCATACAGACAAAAGTACTTATATGAAATCTCCCTCCCCATGGCCAACAACAAAAGATATAATAATTTATTAGTACAATGTAAAGCAGCAGTCATACATTTATTCATATATTACTTAATAAGTTGTAGTTTATGCCTAACACGTGGTTAAGGTTTTAAAAATTCTGTGATGAACAAGATAAAAATGTTTTTGATATTAGGAGTTTGTGGGAGACAAAATATGTAACTTTAATTTTAGCAAACATAAATGTTACAGAATGGACAGATGACAAACAATATATAATGAATAACACTATGACTCACTCAACCAAACTACTTTTCCAATTGTTCAATTAAAATTGAACATTGACTATGCTGAGACCAAGGAGTGATGGAGTCAGTTTCTGGACACAGTCACTACGCCAAGGGTGAGTCATAAGCCCCAGGCCACTTCTCTTCCCCTCTACTTAAACATAACACACTCCTGTTCATCAACTCTCTCTTCGAGTTTAATAATTTGCTGGAACAAGTCAAGGGATGCAGAACCACTTTAGCAATTTCTACTAGTTTTTTCAGACTGGAGCTATAGCACAGCAGGTAGGGCATTTGCCTTGCATGTGGCCAACCCAGGTTCAATTTATCCATCCCTCTCGGACAGCCCGACAAGCTACCAAGAAGTATCCTGCTGGCATGGCAGAGCCTGGCGAGCTCCCCATGGTGTATTCGATATGCCAAAAACAGTAACAACAAGTCTCAGAATGGAGACGTTACTGGTGTCCGCTGGAGCAAATCCATGAACAACAGGAGGACAGTGCTACAGTGTTACTAGTTTTTCAGACAGGACACATATCAGGAGATCCAAGAGCATGAAGCACAAAGGACAAGGTTAAAGGCTGGTTTGCCCAGAGATTATTTCTTCTTACCACTCACACTCTTTCTCTCTTTCTTTCTTACTTTCCCCTTCCTATACACTCAACATCTTTGCCAACCTAGAAATTCTCTGAACCCTGATATATTGGAGATTTGGGGGATGTTCCATTATGTAGACGAGATTAAGTGAATTGCTGACCACTGGTGATTAAATTCTCTCTCTAGTCCCTCTTCCCTGTGAGAAGGTCAAATTTGATCATGGAAAGAGATGAATATATAAAGCCATGGAGAGCATTAAGTTTTAGCTTCAAGAATCATGGCATGATGGAATGACTACAGACATTTTCAGCAAAACAATGACTTGTTTTCAGTGTATTTTAAAATATCAATCTGACTGCTCCACGGAATTTCATTGTAGGGCTACAAGAATAATGAACTGTATATATATTTTAAAATTAAACTTATGGATATAAATATTTAGCACTTGGGAAGACTCTAATAATGGAAACAAAATGTTGAGCTGAGATAATAGTTCCTCTGGGAAGTCTTCCCTGAATTATTACTCAAAGTTAAGTGATTTCTTCGCTGGACCCACAGAACATCCTCTCCAAATGTCTACTAAAAATAGAAACTACTGCATTTTATGGTTATTTGATTATATGTCTACAAGCACCATTAGTGGATTATAAGCCTCTGGAGAACTTACTCTGAGATTGGACATCTTTCTGCCTGGTAGTTATTATACTGTAGGCAATCAATAAATATTATTGAATGTGTGAATGGATCCAAACACTTTTGAGACTTATATATCCAGTTTTCCATACTCCTGCTTTTATTATTATACATTTTATAAAGCATATTTTAGAATTACTTAAAATTTATTTCTATTCCATTTAGTGCACATGTTGAAGGGCATAGCATCATATTAATGAGATAACTTAGACAGTAACAACTTCTTTTACAGTATGCAACATTCCAGCAATTTTATGACCTTTGTATACAAGTTTCTATTCCTTATGGTTTTGATACAACATATTGTAGCGCACTGAAATGAAATCTTTATTTTATACCATATGGTAGTCTTCCACTAGCAGTCAACAACTAGTAAAAATTTGAGGAAGGAAACAAAAGTAACACATTCCATTCCAAAAAGTATTATTCTGTTAGCACTTGCTGAGAAATAAACAAATTTAAATAAGTGATTTTGCAGAGTCAATAGAGAATGCAGAAAAAATATTATTCTGTTCTTGTGTGCTTTATAATCTCATAAAACTACAGGGTTTTATTTTCTACTAAAACATTCATTACTGTTTAACATTTTAGAAAAGTGTTTAAAAAACAAACAAAATAATATTGTGCTAGATGATAATATGAAATAGGGAATTATAAATTACAACAGCCATGTCCCAAATGCTCATATAAGTACTCATTTTATACATATCTATTGTAACTCACATCAGCACTGATATATCACACTTGTTTGCAATTAAAACCAGAAGACATTACTCATATACACTTTCAAATATCTATTCATTTTCTTCTAATGTATATCTGTAATATTTATAAGTATGTTTCATCTTAAGGTTTATTTACTAGTGATTTATACTTTAAAATATTATTTTCTAAACTGTAAAACCAATAATTCTTGTGAGAAATCTAATTTGACTTTTTAAAAAGCTAATAAACATCATAAATGTCTCTAACACCTATGAGATTTTTTTCAAATTCAGCACACTAGTCAGCCTGTCTATGATGAATTTTCAATAAATTAAGTACAAAAATATATTTTAATGAGAAGTTAAACTATTGGTGATCTCAATAATTATTAAAGAAAAACAACAGTTGAGTTAGATCTCTTTTGACTCTAGTTATTCCAAATAACCAGCACAGTCTCTGCTAGCTAGCATATGTAATTTATGTAACATCTTGTGTTTGGGAGAAAAATTCACTGAAGTAAGTGAACATGTTTAAAGAATAAACATTTAAATAACAAAAGTCATTTAGACCATCAAATGTCTTTAAGTAAATGCTTCCTTTATAAGTTTAGTTCATTGCTTAGCAGTGATTTAGACAAGTTTTATTCTTGTTCCAGGCACCAGAATACAATGGGGTAGCACTTTCTTGGTGTGTTCCTATAACACCAAGAGAGGAAATATCACTGTATGCTTTCGCCATAGGTAATCACTGCTGCTCAGTGATCAGTCACATTTGCCGTTGTTTAAAATTAAACAGCAACCATTTGATCTATTCTATTTGATTATGTTTAGGAGGAAAACCTTTGGGCTGAATTAGAAATTAAACTATTGCTTTCTGTAGAAGGACATTCATTTCTTGAGGCTTATTGATGCTAGTCTAATTTACTTTTAATGCAATGGGGTCATTTAGTTGAAGTCACGTGTTTTGATTTTGCATCCTGTTCTTCGGGGGTTTGCCTCATAGGATTAAGAAATCAATTCTTAGACTAGGTACTCAAGTTTATTCTCTCCCTGGAGTCTAGGAGGGCTTATGCATTTCTACTTAGTGAAGCCCACTGAGCAGGCTGGAGTAGTTACTTCTACTTCAAAGTAATTGTAAGTATCCCTCTGAAGCAGTTCTTCCCCAGGGCACAATTAGGAGGATTCTTCCCTCTGCACATAACTGCTTTTAATCACTTTGAAGTGGGCGTAATGATTTCCTTCTGACCACTGTGGGCCCTGCACACCCAAAGGTTATTGGGAGTAAGGGATCCTGTCTTCAACAGCAAAGGACAGACTGTGTCATCTACTCCGGTGCAGTAAGAGGGACTCTGGGAACAGAAATGACAGCAGAAAGGCAGAAAGTGGGATAGCCAGGATGAAAATTAAGAAACACAAACGTTCTTAATCTTCAGCCAATTTGAGCAAGTATCACTAAGGAAACCTGTCTTCATAATCCCATAAGCTCACTGAGGAAAATAAAGCCCTATTAATAAGCCTACCAGTGTCCTTTCTGAATAGCAAACAACGTATTCCCATAGGCCTCGATGATTATTTTTAACGTAAAGAACTTCAATTCCTGGACCATGTCTGCATTGAATAAAAAGAGCTTTGGTGCTTCTGGAGTTTCAGAAGTGCCCTGAAGTTACCCCACCTCCCTCCCACCACACACACACACACACACACACCATCTTGTGGAATATACACTCCAGGTTTTCTATTTTATTTGAACAGAGAATAGCATCAACAAGACAGGAATTCTTATAGAAAATGACAAACGTTTCATTTGTGTTTTGCCAGGCTCCTATAATCTGCGGCATCCTAGCCAAACAACTACTTCTCTGTTTTTATATTTTGTGGCATCTAAAACAGAAAATAAGTGAGGTGTGAGAAATTACAATTAGTTGGATAAATAGTTAAGATTCAAGAAGAACATTCCACCCCGTTGTTAATCGTTGTTACCAAAATGGCCTCCATAAGGAACAGGCATAAATATTGGATGGGGTTATCTCAGCCCTTTCCACACTAAAAGGAAGAGTTTTCCCTACGCACGGAGCCTTTAGTGCTCAGGACTTCTTCCTGACTGTGCTCAGGTTTCACTCCTGCCTGACTGTGAGGACCACATGGGATGCCAGGAACTGAAGCCGGGTAGGCCGCACCTACGGCAAGTAGCTTCCTGCTCAGGAAAGGCTCCGGCCCCTGTGCTAAGAAGGTAACACAGCCAGGCAGCTCACCTGGCTTGGAAGGAATTTAATGGTGGTGTCCAATGAACATCAGAAATGCCAGGGCTGGAGCAATAGTACAGAGGGTACGTAGCCGATCTGGGTTCAATCCCTGGCATCCCATGTGGTCCCCCGAGCACTGCCAGCGGTATTTTCTGAGTGCAGAGTCAGGAGGAACCCCTGAGCATCACCAGATATGGTCGAAGAAGCAAAAAAAAATAAGAAATAAGAAAGAAAGAAAGAAAGAAAGAAAGAAAGAAAGAAAGAAAGAAAGGAAGGAAGGAAAAGAAAAGAAAGAAAAGAAAAACAGAAAGAAATAAAAATTAGAAATGCCTTTGGACTTGGACTTGGGCTGAGTCTTTCACCTTTGCGTGTTGGCTAGTGGCAAATTCCACGCTCCCTTTTTCTCTGCATGAGTGGGAACGCAGCTCCTGTGGTAGCGGGTCATGGCACAAATATTTGTTCTCATATGAAGTGAGGGGACCTTGGCTACCTGTCCGCCAGCACAGGACGCTTGTGGTGTCTTGTCTGGCGGGAACTATGAGACCCGCTTCACGGTTTGGGAAGTCACCAGGCTGGTTATCTGGAGACAGTGCAGGAGACGAAATCTCGGCTCTCATCACCCTGATGGTGTGTCTGGACTTGTTTGATAAACAACAGACAAGCCTGGCAAAAGAGACACGCGAAGCACTTAGGGATCTTGAAACCTCCTATTGCATTGTACCAAGCTAATTTCATCACAAGATTAACCTGGATTCTGGGGTTTGTAGGAAGCAACGTTTCTTGAGAGGAAAAAAAAACTCAAAACTCATGATGGAAAAGGCATGGATGGAGAAGAGCTGGAAACAGACTCACAGGCCATGACTATTTACAGGAACACTTCTTATTTTTGGTTCTGTTCCTCGGTGATCTCACCCAATCATAGAAATTATTGTATAGGTCATCCTCATTTTAGCTTCCAAAATTAATTGTTATCCTAGTATACCAGTCTGAAAACTCAGACTTCTACTTCCCTTATTTTGTCTTCAAATCCAGCAGTGTCCTGGGGCTTTTTCTGGCACTGTTCTCACCTTGGCAGTGCTCAGAGGACCTTGTTTAGTGTCAGGAATGTGGCAGTGGAAGTCACATGCACAGCAAGTGTCTTAGTTCCTGGACTATGCCCTGCAGGTGATTCTTGCTAGTCAGTAGGTGATCTAGGAAAATAATATGGTTTTCTAGCTAAAATGCATATCATGGCTTTAAAATCTTTTCTAAAGTTTACTCTTCAGGCGAAGGAAATAGAAGAGTGCTTATCAACATAGACAATATAAACATTTATCATAATTGTGGCAAAATATAATCATAAAGTTATAGTCACACAAAACGGTGCACAGATGCAAAACCATAAAAATAGAAAAACATTACTTGCAGTTGCAAAAACTCTACTTCATTGTTTGCAAACACAAAGATGTGATACACAAATAGCAAATATATCACAAACTCTTGGGGTTTATACAGAATATTGAATTGAAATAAAAAATATAGTTCACTTTAAAAAATAAATAAAAATTTGAATCATATGCTTATCTCAGCATGCAAACGGGAAGCAGTGGGACACACTTAACAGTAATCCATGATGGAATCAAACTTATACTTTCATGAGATAGAGTCACTGGAAGATTTTATTTAAGAAATTTTTCTAATAAAATTTAGAAACCATGTGCAAGTCCTTGAATACAATATAATGCATTTTGAAAGAATGCCTCTCACCACTGTTTCTATGAGCTTTTAAATAGACAACTGATCATTTTTCAAAATGGCCAAACACCAACAAGAGACATTGCAACTGTGAAACAAACAAAAAGGAAAAACAAAATTGCTGGCAGCATTTTGGTTTGTGTACTAAACTCCAAATATCTAACACAAACCATTAATGCAACCAGACAACACTGCTTCACAACACACAAGAATGTTATAGAAAATAATTGATTTTATTTTAAACAGTTTTCAGATTTACAATGTATTTCCACAACATACATACAATAGCATAGAGGCTAAACTTTATTTCTTTCATTTCCATCATGAGTCCATGGGCACTAAGAAGCTTTCGGAAGCCCTTGCATATGTTTACTCTTCCTAGTAACCTGCTGCTATTTTGCAGTACTCCAGGGATGCTTTATTCAATAATTCACTTTTCCTTTTCTGTGAGTGAGGTGGCCAGTGCAAATTGTATACTGCTGATGAAGAAAATAGGTGAGAAAAGCGAATGTGGACTTAGAAAGAAGAACTCTATAGCAAATAAATACATGCTGGTTTCCCTTGGTCTTTCTGCTTCAGGATCGAATATAGGGATCCTTCATGCCAAGCTTCATTGTTCACTACACTCTCTCCTGGACACACACTTGCTCTGACCCCTCCAGGCCCTCTCTACTTGTCTTTTTTTGTTTGTTTGTTTTTTTAATTTAGATTTTTATTAGTGAAACACCATGAGGTGCAATTGTAGATTTACAAATTGTTGTGCTTGGGTTTCAGTTATACAATGATAGAATACCCATCCCTCCACTAGTGCCAATTCTCCACCACCACTGATCCCAGTATCCCTCCAACCCCCCGTCCCCCCACCCCCCATCCTACCCTGACTCTGTGGCAGGGCATTCCCCCTTGTTCTCTCTCTCTTTTTTTGAGTGCTGTGGTTTTCAAAAGAGGCATTGGGTGGCAATCATGTTCGGCCTAGAGTCTACTCTCAGCACGCATCTCCCATCCTGGGAGGATCCTCCCAACACCCTTTATTTCTCTCTTTGTCTTAACAGAGATGATTCTCGTTTTGGAGATCTACACACCCAATTTATGCTTTATTTATAAGACTATTTTGCTTTCTTTAAATTAGCTTTGGGTGGTCATTAAAGAATGAGTACCCCTAGATTTGCTGTCAGGGAGTCGTGTTTAATTTCTCTGAGTGCCTGCGTCTTGGGAGGTGCATGCAAAAACTGTGCTCTGCAGGAAAAGGTAGGACAGGCACTTGGTACAAGAAAATGTGGTTATAGTTAAGTGCCAAAAACCTTAAATCAAAATCACTTTGAAAGTTAGGAGAAGTCATCGGGATATAGTTTCTTAAAGGTTACACTTTGCTCTGTTAGGACAACAAAATGGGAGAGAAGAAGTGACTGAGAGAGGAGGGAGAGAGATTGGAGAGAGAGAGAGAGAGAGAGAGAGAGAGAGAGAGAGAGAGAGAGAATTACTGTTTTTAAAAGAATAATTGTAAAGTGCTTCTGCAGGGGTAGGATTGGACCACATACCCCTTTGTTCTGTCCTGGCTCTGTCCTGGCTCTGAACTTAGCCGACACTCGTAATAGTGGTTGAGGGACTATAGACAATGTCGTGAAATTGCACTGGGGTGACTGCATGCAAGGCATGCACTGTTCCTGCTCTTCTCTCTTCTCTCTCTGCTCCATTTCTTCCCTTTGCTTATTCGAATCTACTGAAATTTCACATAATCGCTTTCACACGTGTTTCAAACTCTTCATTTCATCCCGTTACAATAGCACAGTGGGTAGGGCGTTTGCCTTGCACTTGGCCGGCCAGCGGCCGAGCCAGGTTCGATTCCTCCGTCCCTCTCAGAGAGCCCGGCAAGCTACCGAGAGTATCTCGCCTGCACGGCAAAGCCTGGCAAGATATCCTGGCATATTCGATATGCCAGACACAGTAACAACAAAGTCTCACAATGGAGACGTTACTGGGCCCGCTCAAGAAAATCGATGAACGGCGGGAGGACAGTGACCGTGACAGTGACTCTAGAGACAAATCGATGAACAACAGGATGACAGTGATACAGGGCTACTCTAGAGACAAAGATGATCTGTACAAATGAAATCAATTCACTGTAGGGAATTTGGCACATTTGCTTATTGTAAGGAAGGAGGTTGCATCTTCACTTTCTGGCCACTTTCATTGTATTTATGCCTAAAGTCATTCTCCTGATGTGCCATGAGAGCCAGCTTGGTGCCCTCACTTTGCCTTCTAGAGTTGCCCATGTGGGCAATGTGGAAATTCTTTCATCTTTCTGGTGGCAGGCAGCCCTGCTAGGATGCCTGCAGACTGCCATCTGAGTACAGCAGCTGAGTCTAATGTGGCAGTGTCTTTTATTGAACACATAAACAACTTTCGGAAGCCTTTTTAAGACGGGGAATACATTAGAGTGTGTGTGTGTGTGTGTGTGTGTGTGTGCACGTGTGTGCATGGGTGCACCAGTGAGATAGATAGATAGATAGAGAGAGAGAGAGAGAGAGAGAGAGAGAGAGAGAGAGAGAGACGGTGGGTTGGTTTTCGGGGTTGTGATCCAACTAGTTTGGCCCTGTCACTTTTAAACTCTCTCTGAACTTGAAACCAAGCGTCCTCTTATTCATTTCCTCCTGTGTTGAATGTAGATGAAGATTTTTTATCACAGGCTCTATTTCCAACCAACAAAGCACATCGTGCAACAGATTGGGACTCAGTAGGACATTTCTCCAGAACTTTTGTTGTTATTTTCGATGCAAAGTTATGTGTTCAAACTACTCCCATTTCAAATTGTTATTGGACAGAAAGAAACTCTCTTAACTACACATCCTCATTCTTAATCCAGTTTACAGGTTTCACGCCTCCAAAAACTAAGATAAAGAGGATGCAGTGTAATGTTTACATGTTTGCTTTTGTAATAATGCCAGTAGTGCTAAAACGCATCAGTGGAAGCTAGTTGACTTTGTTGAGACCTCTACATAGTCTTACATTGTAAAGGTCCTGATGACAATTCCTTTGTAAAGTATAGCTAATTTCAGTCTCTGTACACTATAATTATGAGTTGCCATATGATTCTCCAGCTTGCTTTGTGTTTCTGTCTTTGTTAGTATGGGACAATAGCTATAGAAGCATTTTCGTGCTGAAGTTCTCTTGCAGTTTTCAGAACTGCTTGTCTATATTCACATATTAGAAATTTAACAAATTCTGACAGATTTTGTAAAAATATAATGTTTATTGATGCTCTGGAATTTCATGGAAGAGCTTTTATAAAACCTGAGTTCTTTGTAATATTTTATTTTTTGGTTTGGTGTGTAGGTTTGGAGACCATACCCTGTGTCACTCAGGGGCTACTCCTGGCACTGTCCTCAAGAGTCACTCCCAGAGTAGTCAGAAGAACATCTGGATGCTAGGGATTGAACCAGAGTGGACAGCCTGCAAGAATGGGGCCTTCACCCCTCTCCTCTCTCTCGTCCTGCTTTGCTTTTAAGACAAACAAACAAACAAAAAAACAAACACTGTCCTCTCTTTGTTCATCGATTTGCTCCAGCGAACCCAGTAACGTCACCATTTTGAGACTTGCTGTTACTGTGTTTGGCAGATTGAATACATCATGGGGAGCTTGCCATTGGGGCAAGATACTCCCGGTAGCTTGCTGGGATCTCCGAGAGGGGCCAAGGAATCAAACTCGACTCGACCGGGCTGGCTGCGTGCAAGGCAAACGCCCTACTGCTGTCCTATCTTTCCAGACAAATTTACTATTATTCAAAAATCAACGTGGTTAAGATTTTATTAACCCTAGAGTCAAGATACAGAGTCAAGGCACTTTCATTGCACGGAATAGTTTCTGTGCCGAGCACAACATATGGTCCCCCAAGGCCCACCAGGAGTAAACCCTGAGCACACCTCGGTGTGGCCGGATATCTCTGCCCCCAAAGAGTTACTTTCCATTCCACATATGCACTGAGAGAGTCTATGATAATTATGAAGTTGATTTAAAAGATTAAAATTGTTAAAAAGAACTTTCCTGGGATATCACTTATCCACTGCCAACTGGTGTCTGGTCTGAAAATGTTACTTATAATAAATGTTTTGTGAGTAAGTGAGAACAAGCGAGAGATTGAGAGATAGGAAGATATAGCACCTTTCACAGCACTTTCATAAAAGTAAAGCACCTTGTCAATTGTTTTATTATTAGCATTGCTATTTTCTTACAAAACCTAAAATTTAAAGTAAATTTTATGATAGGTTAAGTATGCATTAAAAATAGTATACATGCAGTTCAGAACACTCATAATACCAGGCTCCACTTGGGATGTAACACCCACATAGAATGAATTAATAAGGCACATTTTAGTGTAATAATATGTGCAGAGTGTTAAAGTTGAATTATATATAAATTAAGTAAATATGAGAGTTAGAAATCAACACCTATAAAAGTCTGTCTTTTGCAGAAAATGTCATCCATGGTAGAGACAGATGGAAGATATTTGGAAATGACCTTGGATAGCAGAAACACACTCCATTCAAAATATCAGGATCCTTTAATAGTTATGGCCATAGACTAAAGTCCCGAAACAGATGAAATCCCTACACAAATCATTTTGATACAGTTCTGAGTAGATGACGTTAAATTCAACTCCATCTAATCAGACTTTTATTTTCTTAAATGTGTCATTGTGTCATAAGATATCAAATTATTGTGGGCTTTTTTTTCTGTAAGTCATTATGGACAAAAGTGATTGAGTTTCTCTTTAGAGTATAATATATGTCAAGGTACTAGGATATCTCAGTCCATGAGACAGATGGTATTTCATTTTGAATATAAGCCAACTTTGATTGGTAGCTCAAAGGGAAAAGTGTTTGAAAAGTTGTTTAACTGAAAAAAAAGGCTTTAAATTTAAGTTAGAGCTGGCCTACTAAACAGCTATTAAGGAAAAATAACTTTTCTTTCCATTCTTAACATTTTATCACAATTTACAGCATGTTTCACCCTCACTTGAAGCAATGGTAGTACTTCTCCTCAGAGTTGCAGTCCAAAGAGTAATTTTCACAAGGACTGCCCTGTTTCAGTGGCCAAATGACTTAGGTAAAGTCACAAAAATAGAGTATTTATCATCTGTATAATACAAGTAAAATTCATTTCTCCCAATTACCAAATTGTAGAAAATTGAGAGAATTTTAGATTGATTATATCAGTTACATTATTTCATATTGTTCAAAACTGTTTAAAAAGCTTACTTGAACTAGTACTCTTCAAAAAAATTGAAAGAAACTTTTCATGGCACAAATGTTCTATGTAAGAGGTTTGAGCATAAAAATGGGGTTTCACTTATCTCTTTTAATAGCTATCAGAGTCAGCGGTGTGTTCCCAGATTGTTCATCTTTCTGTTTAGAAAAGAGAGTTTTTACGTGAGCCCTTTCACCAACTCAGCAATTCCCTGTTAAAATCCACAGCACTCCAAAAACCATTCCACTCTTACATGTTTACTGCAAATGACGGGGTTCGCATAACATGGCTTTTGAACACTATAAAATAATGTAACTGATATAATCACTCCTGGCTCTGTGCTCAGCATACAACTCCACATCAAAGATTATGTAAGTTAAGTAATGGGAATAAGGAACAACACTGAGCCTCCAAGCCTCTGTGCTCCCAGAATCCCAGTGACTTACGAAAGCCATGTTATGGGAACCCCATCATTTGGAAGATTTCTGGTAGCATCACAGATAGAAGAACTGAATAAACTTCTGGAGCACTTGGTAATTCAACCTGCATTATTTCTTCCTCCAAGAAAGTTCCTGGGAAGTCTAAAAGGTCTAATCTTTAACCTCAAATTTTGTAATTGAAGTCACACTGGTTAATAAACATGTATAGGTGTAAAATCTTATCACACCGAAGGTTGTGTGTTCACGGGCTCACTGGATGGCACTGTCTCACTGCCTGCGTTCGGTGCTCTTGAGCCGCTGTGTGTGGCCTGGATCGGAACAGCTATTGGCCAAGGGCAGACAGAAGAAAAAACGAGGGCCAGGCCAGTCTATATCAATAGTAGTTTATTCCAATCCTCTTCACTCCTGTCTTTCTCTGCCTCCTTCTCTCCTGGGCCCCGATCTTGGAACCTCTCTCCTTCTGGCTCTGACTCTGGATATCTGGAGCCCGAGATCTCTCACTTCTGACTCTCCCCTCTCCGAGTTTATGTTTTAGTTTATATAGCAGTCACATAAGGCGGTGACATAAAGGTGGGTTGAATACTGACGAATCACCAAAGAGAGGTAAGACCACTCCTCCAGGAGATTAACTCAAGGATAAAATCTCATCTACAGAGATTACTTCAGATTACTAGGAGATCCACCCAAGGGTGGGATCCCAACAAGGGTGTGTTCTTCCTTCAGTTAGTAATCTACTTAAATAGTTGTAATAAATCTACTTCTAATATTTCTAGCAATGTCATTCTGTATGAGCACAGTAAGAGATATAAACTTAGTTTGGTTCTTCCTAAGAACATCTCACTATACATTCCACAGTCCTCAGGCCAGGTTAATCTTCCTAGCTCCAGCAGGGTCTTAGTCTCATCGTTACTTACTTTTGGATCATGACAGCATTTGTCCATGATCATGCCCTCAACTTATAGTTGAGTATTGTGGCTCTTTGGCCTGGCCCATTTTGATGCCAGGGTAGCTCACTGCTTGCCCTGGGTCCATTCAGTCCCTCATCGGGACCCTGCTTTTGGAGGGCTAGGAACTAAGGGCAACTGAGTCAAGAAATCAGATGCCCAGGAGTAAATATTATTCGTAGTCAATCAACTCCCAAGTTACAAAGCGTAATATTAACTGTCTTCCTGTGTCCACACAGAAATGACATTGCTTACAATACAAGTTCAGTGTCCTTAGATGGGTGTGACCCGATAAACCTAAGCTACCTGAGGAAGGACAAAAGAGTGGTATCCTACATGTAGGTTTCAGATTCACCCAGTAGATGCACTCAGGGATCACTCCTGGCTCTGTGCTCAAAGATCATTTCTAAATGCTGCTTAATGGTGCATATATGGTTCCAGGGATCAAAGTGTGGCTGGCTGCATTCAACAAAGGTGCATTTGCATTTGGTAAATTATCACATTCGGCCCCTTGTACCCACTCATCCACCTAGTTCTCCCTTCCTTTGACAACCACAATTCTGCTCTTTTGTCTAGGTGAGAAATGTTCTTTTGTTTTGAATTAGTCCCATTATCTGTCTTTCACATACACATGAGATTAACATTTGTCTTTCTTGGTATTTCTAAAAAACCAGCCTCATTTCTTAAGAAACACATCACTAGCATTAAACTCATGTATGGTTGAACAGGGGTTATGATGAATAGTACAATGTACTTCTTTGTTGTTTAGGAAGTTCTGAAGGTTTAAAGAACTCTGTGATGGGAATTAGATAAAATGTATTTTTTAAGTAGCCAATTGTATCTATTGTGATTATTATGTCATGGTATTATAATTATTAGAATAATTTTATTTTATTGGGTACAAACTCCCAGGCAATGAGCAAAGAACCCCTAGTACACTCGGTGGCACTCTGTTCACTGGACTAGATTATTCAGTGCCCAGGACTAGTGCCTTACTGAGTTCGAGCAATTTTCAGGGGTCACAGCGACCAGTAACAATTAGGAGACCAAGCTATGCCAGGGTATGTCAGGTCTTCTTTATGCAAAACATGCACTCAGCCCTTTAATGTATCTCATAGGTCCCTATAGAATTATACAGATATATATACATCATATAATATATATATTATATATATTATATATATATATACACATATATGGGCTGGAGCAATAACACAGTGGTAGGGTGTTTGCCTTACAAGCGGCCAACATGGTCAACCCGAGTTCGATTCCTCTGCCCCTCTCGGAGAGCCCGGCAAGCTACCGAGAGTATCTGCCTGCAGGGCAGAGTCTGGCAAGCTACCTATGACGATTCGATATGCCAAACACAGTAACAACAAGTCTCATGATGGAGATGTTACTGGGCCCGCTCAAGCAAATAACAGGAGGACCGACAGGACCGACCGATACACATATATACATATATATGCATATACAACCACATATTTATACTTGGCATTATATATAGAATTTCTAACACTTACAGACACATTAAATATTGACTATAATAGCTATTAAAAGAGATAAGTGAAACTCCATTTTATGCTCAAACCTCTTACATAGGACATTTGTGCCATGGAAAGTTTATTTTTGGTAGTATAATTTGGTGGTATAGAAGGCATACACATTGATATCATTATAATAGAATCTATGTGATAATATACTCTTACTTCATTTATTAAATTTCTTATAAAAGCAGTTGTATAAATCCCTCTAATTCAATGCAAGGTGCACCTTATATGCATTTGGTAAGAAATATCACATATCTCATGAATATTAAAGATGTTTTCTATATGGTACTTAGAGGGACCAGAGAGAGAGAGTACAGTGGTTTACGATACTTGCTGACCTGGATTTATTCCTGATACTAGACAGGGCTCCTGGAACTCCAAGACTCATCCCTGAGCAGAAGTGGGACTCGACATCTCCCTGCCCTTGCAGAACAAAATGAAACTTAAAGCGTTGCCATTCATAACACTAATTCCAGTAATCACAGTGACTTTGCTAATCTTTAGACTGTTTATCACATTGTATGCTTTTAAATTGTTGATGGGGTACCATTTTCTAATCATTTGGATATATTAGGGCTGGAGTGATAGCATAGCGGTAGGGCGTTTGCCTTGCACGCAGCCAACATGGCCGACCCGAGTTCGATTCCTCCGCCCCTCTCGGAGAGCCCGGCAAGCTATTGAGAGTATCCCGCCCGCACGGCAGAGCCTGGCAAGCTCCCCGTTATGTATTCGATATGCCAGACACAGTAACAACAAAGTCTCCAATGGAGACGTTACTGGGCCCACTCAAGCAAATTGATGATCAACGGGAGGGCCTTTACTTTTTTACTTTACTGTATATATTATGTTCAGAGAAAAATTTATATACCAAGCCTTCATACATTAGTATTGTTACTTTTAATATTAATGAAATTAATTGATTCACATTTATATCCAACTTGTTTGTATGGATTTCAGTTTTTCTTTTTTAAGGAGGCTTCTGTCTGAAAAATTTGAGTGACAAGTCCACATGGACAGTCCTAGAAAAATCAATAGTATTTTTTTATTATTATTATCAAATAGCTGTCACAGATCCCTGGATATACCTGTCACAGGACTCATATAGCGTTTGTATTTGTCAGATTTGCAAATGTTAACACTAGCTTCCTAGGTGGGGGTTGCAGTGGCCTGACACTGCTACATAACAAAGCATCTCTCAGAAACTGATCTTCGAGAATTGTTCTGCTTGCTTGACATTTGTTCTTCATTCGTGTTTGGTTAGAAAAAACTTTGCATGGGTCTGAGAGGTGGTCCTGGGTAAAACTGTGCCAGACCGAATGATGTGTTGAATTCTTAAACAACAGCAGCATGAATGTGAATGTGACTGTGTTTAGAAATACGGTCTCTATTAGATATTATCAGTTATAATGAGATCAGCACAAAGGGCCCTCCTAGTAGACTGGCTTTCCTTTCAAAGTGAAAGAGACAATAGGGGTCACTATGGGAAGACAGGAAACACCATCAAGGTGCAGCAGGAATCAGGTTATCAAGAAGAGCTAGCCATGAACCAGATATCCAACTTGGCAAGGGCATCTGCCGCCCAGAGCCTCGAGAGAAGACATCTCTTCGAACACCATCGCTTTTGACTTGATGCTTCCATAATTGCTCAGGTAGAGTTTTAAATTACCCAGTTCTCATGAATTTGGAACAGCCCTTGGGAATTAGTGTGGAAATAAAGTGTATCCCCTCTTGGTAACATTATCTTCGGTATACACATTGATATCATTAATGGAAGTGTCAATGACACACTGGCTTTAACTTTCCTGGAAACAATTTAAGGTGGAAGTTTTTCAAAGCACGTGCCAAACCAACTTTCAGAAATAAAATTGAAGCTAATAAACACTAATAGCTTTCTATCAGTAGGTGCATTCATATTGCTGGGCTATAGTCAAAAAGGCAGTAAAGAGAGCAAAAGGAGTCTAAAGAACGACATTCAGTCATTCTCTTAATGAATCAAGGATATTAAGCACAAAAATGAATAAATTCCATACAATTAAGGGTTATGTAATCATGAAATGACACACAATTGAGAATTTTAATTAAAATTTCATAGTGGAGCATAAGAAATATCTCAAAGGAGAAAATGAGCATAAAGTTGTACAAATTAAAGGAGCACACGGAATGAACTAAAGGCGGTGGCATTTGTTGGGAAATATGAGAATTTCCCATCTATTTCTTGAATACAAACATTCATGTGTATGATTTTTCTAAACTATTAGATCGCCACTAACATGGATGTAATAAATGATACACAGCCCAAACAAATCTGTTGATCTAGATAGATAGAGAAGTAAAAGATGTGAATGGCATTGGAAAAGATGCTCTCATGTGGGTCTGTGGGCAGACATGCCCACTGTCCTCCAGGTGTTTTCAGAGACCCCGAGACATCAGGGCACATGCCTGTAAACGTAGCTGTTGATTATGAAGTCTGGAAGATCGTCAGCTGGGTTGACGTTGAATCAGCAAACACCCTCACAATCATGTTACAGAGCATAAGATCAGTTTAACGTTGACTAGGCTTCTGTGGTTGTGCTATAATTGCTGTGATTTGTCTTCCAGAGTGACTGAGTGCACAGCTGGCAGATCTAGGGTCTCTCTGTCACTCTCCTTCTTTCAGATCGTATGCCCCCTGTGGTCATGATGAAGAAGAAAGCTCACACACATGCCCGGATTGAGTGTCGCTGGGTTTGAAAGTGACCCACCATCCGGTTTGTCTCCATCACTTGTCGAGGACGAATGGAAAGGGCACCACCCCCACAAGGTTCAGGGAGGGAAATGTGTCTCTGTTGTGGGAAATGATAGCATCCTACAACAAAAGGCGGGGGGTGAGACTAAGGAAGGACAAATGGGTGTGGTCCACATTGATCCCACCACATAGAATTAACTCCCCCCCCCCCCCCCCCGACTCCCAGAGTTCATGCCACAGCCTTGTTTTGGTTGCCTATAATTTGCTCCATGATCTTAGCACTCTGAAAGTGATGAACTTAGTATTTAGATATAAGTAAGTAAGTTGTCAATTTCATTGCATCCATCGGTTTTATGAGCTCATGTAATAGGAGTCTTTTCCTGAGAAACAGAGTCTATATTTTCTCATTGGAAAAGTGAATACCATTGTCCATTCCTGAAAAGCCGAGAGCAGAGACTTCCACTGTAACGTTGGGGGATTTGGGGTGAAGCTGATCTTGCACGCAAGCCCACCTTCTGATCTCTTCAGACACCCAAATGACTGGAAGATGAATGTAACCAGATATAAACGTATCCGTAACCTGTGCAAATGAAAACATTTTGATGACAGTGTTTTCTGGGGGGAAAAAATCAGCACCATTATATATTAGTTTTGGACTTAAAATGACAATCACAGCTGAAAACTAAAGAAAAGCAGCCCAGGAAATCTTCCATTCTAGATTCTGCTGTTTACCCTTAATCTCCTATCAGACTGATCCTTATTTTGGCATGGTGCCTTTTCTTTAAATATGGAATATTTTTCAAATAGCCCTTTAGATACTTCTTAGCATAGAGTAACATTTTTTCTAAATAAGACTTGTTCAATGGAAATTCAATCAATTCAAGTTCTATTACCACAGTTATTTTTTTAAATCCACTTTTCTTTGACTGACAGAGACCAGGTTATATCAAATTTGTTCAACTCTGTGCTAATTTTTCTGATTATAATATATTTATATAAAGAACCAGGAATTCAGACCTGACATTTAAAAATAAATGACATGTCTTCATAAATAAAGAAAATGCATTAGAAAATATTTTTTTTCCCAGTCTCATCCCCTTCCAGGTCCTTAGAAGCACATTTTTTCTTGGACAGAACCACGGATGTAGAAGTGATTGGCCATGCTCTGGGGACCCCGCAGTGCTGGGCTGTGACCCCGGTCTCCTGCTTGCAGAGCTTGGCTCAGAACTTGCAGATAGTTTACTGGCCCCAAAAAGATTCTTTGGAGCTTCTTTCATTCAATTACTAAAACAATCCTTTTGAAGTGCCACAATATCTCATTCACTTCAAAGATGAGCGGTAACCATTGGCATTGGCAACTGGTCTTTTCTGTATTATTGGCACAGATGTTTCTGCTTTGGCATCCCAAACCTTTCCTTATATCCCTTTCCTCTCTGCCAGACATACATTTCCCTTTTACTGGTTCTTTCCATGCTCCCTTAAGTCATTGAGACATTTGAATCCAAGAAAACATCAATTTGACCTTTTCTAGAGTGAAACCCATTCAAATAATCTGGACCATTTATTCCATAATATCTGTCTAGGAAAAACTTCTCATAATGGATGTTGAGAGGTGGTCTATGAGCTCAAAACCTTTCTCCTGCATTTCCTGCCGTGCCATTTTATTGATAGTGCTTATGAGAAGCCATGGTAGCAATCTTTGAAAAAGAAATTTGCTGCATTTTCTCTAAACAGTATTCTATTTGTCTAAATAATAGTTTCAATCTATGTAAGAAAAGAAAAAAAACTGAATATCTGAACATCTTATTATCCAAAGAACGTGAGATAAAATAATAAATCTGAATCTGTGTTTTGAGGTTGAGATATTGGGCCTTTTCTTTTCTTTTGTTTTTCTTCAAAATGCCTCCCCCCCATCCCTTCCCATGGTGGCGTTACTACTTCATCCAGTTTGCAACGGTGAAGTGAAGAGCTATTAAATGCTAGGCATAGTGTACTAATGGTTTCTTTAGAGCAAATATAAGCTTGGCAATTCCCAAAAAAGACATACAAAATGAATGATATTTACAGAACAGTTTCAGATATTACTCCCTCTTGACAATTTTGTGTTCTTCTCCTGGAATTCTATCTTTTATCTATATGAACGATTTTCATTTTTAAGTCAGAAGAGCAAGATAAGGAAAGTACAAAAGGCTTCTCTGTTCATTCTAAAGTGAACCTGTCCTAAGTACATTCCTGATTGTGAACAGAAGCATGCAGTGAGTTAAGAGTCCTCACAATACAAAAAGTTGTATGTTAGAGTACAAGTTAAGGAAATGATGCATTACCCAACAACAACACAGACAGTAGTTACCTGCATGAATTGTAGCACAATACATCGCAGTACATGGATTGCAGCACAATTTTATTGTACAATGGACTTGTGTCTCTAGGAGACAATTGCGTGACAGAAGCCTGCCCAGATTGCTCATGATTAAGACAAACTTGCTAGATAAAATGACTTTTATTCTATCCTATCAATCTGTGCTCAGGACTCTGGGAGTGACAGTATCTGCAAGGAGAACAAGGATGCTTCTGAGAGCAATCCACAGTGGTCTTTGGGATCCGAAGCAAAGCAAGTCTCTGCTGTTGTGCTCGAGTTTCAGATACTCACTTGCAGAGAGACCAAGTCCACTCACGATAATGCAAAAACCAAGGAACTTTATTGCTAGCTCGAGCTAGGGTCCGAGTTATATCCAACACAGTGGAGTCTTGACAAGGTCCCCGACTCCGAATCACAAGCAGATTGTATAGGGTTCAGTTCAGAAGCGGTTTATATACTGGTCTATTTTTAGCATTGCTCTATTACAACAGTGGTCAGTAATTAGACAGCAGGTACCAGTAGCAGTTTGGCGTTCTTTCCAAGAAGGGTGCAGCGACCCTTCATGACTGGCCAGATCCAACTGCCCTCTTTCTTATCTAGGTGAATTATTCAATTGGGAGCTGCAAATCCTGCTTTGGGGAAGCAGAAACTTAGGCCTAGTTGAGACTTAATGTTGGTTGCAGTCGGTCATGGCATTAGTTTTGCCCTCACACTGTAGGGCTGAGTGGGATGCCCGACCTTGTGCAGGCAGAGTTATAGCTTTCTTTACTTATTTTCCAAAAGAATATCCATTTAGGTCACACAATACCAATTGGCTTTTGTTTTGGATATGCAACATTCACTAAGGGTCTTATAAATATCTCAAGTTGTTGTTTTTTTTCTAAGACTCAGCCCTTAAGTGCGTTTGGTTTAAAATACAAGGTCATCAGTGCTTTATATTAATTTAACTCAACAAATTCTCATTTGAATTGCTATACAAATGCTTTTGCTTTCTTAGCCCTACGTGGAAACATTATGAAAGATCAAACTTTTACAACATCTAGAAAACAATTGATCATTCAATTAGAAATGATATGAATCAATTATATGGTCACAGAGGAATGCAATGAAAGCCTCATAGAATTTCTTTTCTATACAAAATGTGCGTCTCTTGAGATTGGAACTCATGTCAGGCTACATCAAAAGCTTTCCCAAATAGATATCCAGAGTTACTTAACATTAAGATTAAATATCAGATCATGCTGTTTTGTTAGAGAGGTACCCCTCAAGGCACTCTAATTCCTTACTTAATTCACATATGGATGGGTAATGGAATTCTACATTCAAGAAAACTCCAGGATGCTTACTAATGTTGCAGAAATAGGAACAGTTTCACTTTACCTGACACAGTTAAATAATCTGAAGATACTAAATTCTTCTTCTTGGTTTCAATTCTTTAGTTTCTCACTTGCACTTTATAAGGCCTCATCCAAAAAAAAAATTGGCTCTGACTCCAGCTTTATATACTCTGAAGTTTGTTTTGATTTATTCACTTTTAATGTTCTGACAGTTTAATAACTAGGTGGCATTTCCTTTTGGTTCTATGATGTTGAACAATAACTATGGCTGAACGTTTGCATTTGAGACAAGGTGTTAAAAGGAAAGATCTGCCTCAGGGCAATTTGTAATAATGCCTTAGTCAAAGGCAGAGCTCAGAGAGGGAGAATCGATCTGACACCTTTTCATTTAGGTGTGAAACTAAATCTATTCCAGCGATTTGATGATAAAGGTAGATCCAATTTGGGATCAAACTGCCAGGCATGCATAATGGGGGCCTTTGGGAAGTTGACTGCTTGGAGTGAAAATACAGAGAAAGAATTTAAGAAAAGGTAAGAAAGGTGCCTCTAGACAGTGGTTTGCCAAGAAAACATCTGCCTGGACCCAAAGATCTGTAGGTTGCTTGTGGTTTGTTACCGTTCATGGAACAGACTGATCTACAAGGGAGCTGAGGAAAAATGATATTTTGACAAAGCAGCCATTTCTATTTTGTTTGCTTGTTTGTGGCCATACACCTTGGTACTCGGGGCATATGCCTGGCTCTGTGGTCAGGGATCCCTCCTGGGGGATTAGAGGACCATAGGGAGAGCAGGGGATCGATCCCAGGGCATTGTGCTATGTGCAAGACAAATGCCTTACCCACTGTGCTATTGCTCTGGACCCAAAAGGAGCCATTTATTGTGTGTTGCCTTATTATTTTGTTTTTGGTAGATAGTAATAAAGTGCTTCCCCCCTCATTTCTTTGTCTCATTTAATTATCTAGAGCAAAATACTCACAGGCAGCCTCCATGGTTGTGGTTGGAAATTAGAAAGGAAGATGGAAGTTCCGTGTAAAATGCAAGGAAGTATTTGCTCAATGTTTGCTGGCTTGGCTTCCAGATCCCATTCTGTATTACTTTTAGAACTTTAATTTTCCCCAGAGTTACAAAATCTGCAAAATGATTTAGCATGAAATGTGCGATATAATGCAAATACCGCAGAACAAGTGTTTTCCCTATCATCATGTTTTATGGGGACATTAAGTTCTTTTTCTCCCCTATTGAACATTTAAGATAATTATATGTAAATGTTATATATGAATTTCCAAATAGCGTTTTTCTACATGCTGCCTCTCAGATGTCTTTTCTGCCCTAATAAAAGTATAACTTGGTGATTTCCTATGGTAAATTTAATCAAACAGTTCTCTACTGTGCCTAGTGATAAAAAGTAAAACTAGACCAAATCTTAATTTTGTCCTTAATGTGAATTTTGGGCTGGAGCGATAGCACAGCGGTAGGGTGTTTGCCCTGCACGCAGCCAACATGGCCGACCGGAGTTCGATTCCTCCGCCCCTCTCGGAGAGCCCGGCAAGCTACCGAGAGTATCTTGCCCTCAGGGCAGAGCCTGGCAAGCTCCCCATGACGTATTCGATACACCAAACACAGTAACAACAAAGTCTCCAATGGAGACGTTACTGGGTCCACTCAAGCAATGTGAGTTTTAGAATTTAAATATTGCTTGTCACCCCCAAATTGCCAAAGTACCCTGTTGCAATGAACTTCCTCTTTAGGTATTTTGGTTAGAGAGTATAATTTGCATTTAAGATTATTATAGTAAGCTACATTGAATGTAAGAGAAGAATAGGTATACGAAATATAAGAAAATATTGAGTATATGCTATATTTGGCATAGTTGATATATATTCTATATATGAATAGGATTAGCAGAACACTAGATGAAGGACAACCATGTGAACAAGCTGGATTCCGAAAAGGATTCAGTACCATCGACCATATCCACACAATAACCAAGCTCATTGAGGTATCTCGGGAGTTCAAGATGCCGCTCTGCTTAACGTTCATTGATTTAAAGAAGGCCTTTGATTCTGTTGAGACGGAAGTGGTCATGGAAGCCCTAGCCAATCAGGGCGTACAAACTCAATACATCAGGATCCTTCATGAGCTCTATTGCGGATTCACTACCAAGATCTCACCATTCTACAAAGAAGTAATCATCCATATCAAGAGAGGGGTTCGGCAGGGTGATACCATTTCACCAAAACTCTTCAGTGCCACCCTCGAGAACATCATGCGACGACTGGAATGGGAAAGCATGGGAGTGAAGATAGATGGTCGGCAACTATACCACCTCCGCTTTGCTGATGACATCGTTCTAATAACACCAAACATCAGCCAAGCGGCACAAATGCTGGCCAACTTAGACCATGAGTGTGGACAGGTTGAACTACAGCTGAATCTCACAAAGACAATGTTTATGAGAAACAGCCTTGTTCCTGACGCTCCATTCACTCTCAACAGAACCACCATCTCCGAATGCAACAGTTATATATACCTAGGTCGAGAAATCAACATGATGAATGACCTGGCACCTGAGTTGCGCAGGAGGAAGAGAGCAGCTTGGAATGCCTTCAATAGCATTGAAGAAATAACTAAAAGGACAAAGAACCTCCAGCTACGAGCACATCTCTTTGATTCCACTATTCTTCCTGCATTAACATATGCCTCAGAGACCTGGACCCTACGAAAAAAAAGGATGAGAACACTATTTGGGTCTCTCAAAGAGGAATCGAAAGAACTATGCTTGGAATATCACGATTCACTCAAATGAGAGATAGAATCTGGAGTTCTGATCTTCGTCAATGCTCAAGAATCAGGGATGCTGTCTCATTTGCCAAGGCATCAAAAATCAGATGGACTGGACACGTAATGAGGTTTACAGACAACCGCTGGACTAGAACCTTTATTGATTGGATTCCACGGGACATCAAAAGATTACATGGACGCCCACCTATAAGATGGTCAGACTTCTTCGTCAAGACCCTAAATGATCGGTTTGAGGCTCTGCATGTTCCTAGAACGAACAGATACCATTGGGCTATGCTAGCACGCAACTGGGATGAATGGAGACGTTACTGGCACCCGCTCGAATAAATCGATGAATAACGGGGATTAAGTGATTAAGTGATTAAGTGAAAGTGATATATGTTAAGGAAAATATATTGAAAAAGAAAACTCAACAAATTATAATCTCTCAAAAAAATTAAAATTTATTATTTTTGGTTCTAATTGCTTTGGTAATACTGATAAATTTACTTTTATTTAAGACATGTGATTTAAAATACCATTCATGATAGAGTTTCATGCTTACAACTTGCAACACCCTACCCACCCCAAGGATGTCTGTTATCTCTACTTTGTCACTGTCCTCCCGTTGTTCATCGATTTGCTCAAGCGGGCCCAGTAACGTCTCCATTGTGAGACTTGTTGTTACTGTGTTTGGCATATTTAATACGTCACGGGGAGCTTACCAGGCTTTGCCATGCTTTGCCGTGCGGGCGAGATACTCTCGGTAGCTTACTGGGCTCTCCGAGAGGGGTAGAGGAATCGAACCTGGCTCGGCTGGGCCAAATGTGCACTAGGCAAACACCTTACTGCTGAGCTATTGCTCCAGCCCGTCTTTAGTACACCATAATTACCAGGTCCCATTCTCTTCACCTTCCAGTGCCTGATATCTATGTTCTCTTCAGTTCTTTAGAAACATTCTAAGGTTCCATTGCAACTTGCCATTGTTATTACATTAATATGTTTGATATCCCACACATGTTTTTGTTGATAATTTTTTCCCTCCTAACCTAAGTAGGCATGTGCCAACATCATTCTGTATGATCTTGAATTTCTATCGGGTGCTTTAGAGAGAGATGGATAATGGAACTTAAGCAAACTTCATTTCACTAAGGTCAACCTTGGATCCATATAAGCATCCTTATTCCCTTCACATAGAATTTTTTGAAACCAAAGCAGGTACATTGAGAAAAGCAATAATGTACATGGCTTTACTTATTCATAGGGCCTTGACTAATAAATCGGCAATAGAAACTTTAAGGTATATATAGAAAGTGACATAGCACAGCAGTAGGGCGTTTGCCTTGCACACAGCCAACATGTTCGACCCGAGTTCGATTCCTCTGCCCCTCTCAGAGAGCCCGGCAAGCTACCGAGAGTATCTCACCCGCATGGCAGAGCCTGGCAAGCTACCCATGACATATTAGATATGCCAAACACAGTAACAACAAAGTCTTAAATGGAGATGTTACTGGGTCTGCTCGAGCAAATCGATTAACCATGGGAGGACAGTGACAGTGACAGTGACTCTTCATATACAATATTAGGACTATTTGATTTCAATCATATTGGGATGAATGAAGAATCAAATAAAATGAGCAAATAGAACACACCAAAGCAAACCCTTGTATTCTCATAGCAGAATGGTTCCTAGCAGAGTAGGGAAATGGAGATAGATTGGGGACCAGGTAAGAGAGAACATTGGACTAAAGTGAATGAAAACCTGATCTTCAGGGTGTAGGTTGCTACCGTAGATGCAGATACTGAGTTGTGAGGCCATTGTTGGCAGTACCAAGTAGTAAACCAAAACAACCTCCACAAACACAAACAGTGTTAAGTATCTTGACTGCTTCTACTTAGATCATTATTTATTTATTATTATGTGGTAGTTTAGAAGCAAACTTGAGTGTCATTCAGGTCGTATTTATGCTCTGTATTCAGGAGTGAGCCATGATGGTGCTCAGTAAACCATATCCAGTGCTGTAGGTGAAACTGCATTAACCATATGGAAGGCAAAAACCTTCTCTCATGGACTCTGTCAAACCCTTAACTTTTCAAAATAGTAACTACAACTGGTTTCTACTGAAGAGTCACAGGTTTTATTTTCAGTTGGTTATGGGTTCTAAGTATAAGATTAGAACAAAGAGTATAATCAGGATGAAAGAGACGTATGTGATTAGTTATCATCTTCTGAAGAGAATCAAAATATATTTGCTTTCTATATGTACATTTATCCTCTCTTCAATCTACCTGAACCCAAGAATGAATTAACTAGATTTTTCCAGTGTTCATTTATTAGAGGCTTGATTTATCACATTTTAATTTGATTACATAAATATTCTGAACATTATTGAATCGACCATTTTTTAAGATTATTAATTTTGTAGTTCAGTATTAAAGCCTTCTGATGTTAATCTCCAGGAGGTTTGAGAAATAATTAATAAAAGCAGGAATTCTTATGGCTTGGGTTTAAATCATGTTTATTTTAATTGAATTAGTTCCCCTCTGTTGGCCCCGACAAGCCGTTATAATTTTCTGTTAAGCTCTCATAAGTACATTGCATTGTGTAATCAGAAGTAAGAAATAAAATAGGCCTTTTACCTAATCATATTGTAGCCAGAGAAATAGTAAAGTGGGCAGGTCACTTCCCTTGCATGTGACCAACCCAGGTTTGATCCCTGGCACCTCACATGTTCCCTGGACTATCACCAGGAGTGATATCTGAGTGAAGAGTTAGGAATAAGCCCTGAGCACCTGCCAGTGTGGCCCCAAAACAAAACCAGAAACGAACAAACAAAACCCATTACTGATTCTGTCTTTCAGAAACTGCTGATAGAATAAGTTGGTAAGAATGAATATGTGGTATGAAAAGAAGAAATTGCTGAATTTAAATTCAGAATTACATAGCATAAACACGGTGATTGCTTAAAATTGCCTCCTTGGACTCTTTCCCACTGAAAATAATGTTTGTAAGTCTAACAGAATTTTGCACCTTGCTAAACATGCTTTCCTAAAAATGCCTGATCATACTTTCAAGATTATGTTCTGTTTAAGCATGGCAATGAAATTCCGCTATTTGTTGTTCCTGATACAGTGAAGATGTCATTGTTGTATACTTCTCAAGATTTCAACAATTGGTCAGAAATAGTCAACCTGTGAACACCCAGGCTAAAATTGATATTTTGGAGTTCTATCTGTTCCCAACAGCAAACGGTGTCAAGCTGAACTTAAACTGGACGTTGGAATTCTTACGGAGTTTGTTCTCTCAATTTCAAAATGAGCCACATAGTCTGAGGATTAAATGAGGCCCTTAAATAGCTTTGGAGGAATTTCTACTTGAAAGATGCAGTGGGATGCTTCAGAGTATGTATTTTATGACCCAGTCAAACATTTAATATTTGGAGGATGTTTTGGATACACGTAAAGAATGGACGTTTTTTGACTGATATTTTATATGAAAAAATTACGATTTATAATTCACATTTTATAGGGGAGAACAATGCTTTGGCAAATGAATTCTGTTTTTATTGATTTGCATAGAGCAATTGTACATGAACCGAATCCCTCTATTTATTTGTTTATTTTTGTGTGTTTGTTTGTTTGGGGGCCACATGTAGTGATGCAGAGGTTACTTCTGGTCTCAGGAATTAATCCTGAGTAATGGGGTGCCCAAGATTGAACCCAGGTTGGCCATGTGCAAGGTATGCACCCTACCCACTATACTATCTCTCCAGCCCCCTCTATTTTCTTTTTCTTTGACTTTTCTGTTAGCTTTTATTAAGATAATTTTTATCTAATATTCAACAAATGTTAGAAAAAATAATAAAGTTTAATTTTTTGCTTAAGAATTACATTACAGTTAGTAGATTTCAGAGTAGCATTATAAAGCACCATGTAAATATATTTGATTAGTTGCACATAGGAAATGGAAGTATTTTCTGAGTAAGTTCTATTACAAGGGGACTGATAAAAATGGTTTACACAGTTTAGGTTATTATTTTTTTAAATTTTATTAGTGAAACACCAGGAGGTACAGTTGTAGACTTACAAATTTTTGTGCTTGGGTTGCAGTTATAGAATTATAGAATACCCATCGCTCCACCAGTGACATTCTCCACCACCACTGATCCCAGTATCCCTCCCACCCCCCCATTCCCCCATCCCATCTTACTTAGATTAGATTAGATGATCATATGCTTGAGGGGAGATGTCAGTATATTCAACCCTGTTCCATTCGTCTGTAGCTCTGCCTTTGTTCTAGTACCATGCTGTTTTAATTATTACTGCTTTGTAGTAGAGTTTGAAGCAGAGGTTGATTCCTCTCATTTTCTTTTTCCCAAGAATTGCTTTAGCTATTCTTCGGGGATTATTGTTCCATATGAATTTCAGAAGTGTTTGCTCCATTTCTTTGAAGAATGTCATGGGCATCACAATAGGGATCACATTGAATTTGTACAGTGCTTTGGGAAGTATTGCCATTTTGACAATGTTAATTCTCCCGATCCATGAGCAGGGGATATCTTTCCATTTTCTCGTGTCCTCTTTTATTTCCTGAAGTAGCATTTTGTAGTTTTCTTTGTACAGGTCCATTCCTTCCTTAATTAAGCTAATTCCTAGGTAGTTGATTTTCTGGCAAGCCCCTCTGTTTTCAACAATACAAAGAAATGATGTCTCAAGAAATGTTCTTTAGCTGTAAAAATTGAGAGAGTCACAAAGATCCATCCTAATAAAACATAATTGAGCTGGGCATTGTGGAGAAAAAAATATGGGACATAGGAAAAGAGTTTACGTAAAGGCATATCATTGTGCAAATATGCATGGAAACTGAATGATAAGTGATGAACAGTGAAGAGTTCCCTTTTTAGGGAAAGTTGTATTAGAAAGACACAGGAGATGTAGCTCAATAGCTCAAGTATGGTACGTTCGGTTTTTTTAAGGATCTCTTCCAGACAAAAGCCTAGTGTGGGTGAATTAATGATAAAAATGACACAATATCTTGCAAACCTTCACCCAATCAAATATCAGCACTATGAACGTCTAAATGGGTCAAACTGTTATAAGCTCTATGGAATTGTAATACATTTTACAAGTTTTATGCCTACTGAATAGAAAAGTGTTTTTGTGCTATTTTTTAATTAATACAAAGAGTCACAGTCATGGTTAATATTTTCAAGAATAAAATGTTAATGAGGGTTCAAACTCTTGTGTCATGTGTCACTCAAGATTACTTTGTCTATGATGTGCTAGACATTCAGGAAATAAGTTTGGGAGAGCCCGGCAAGCTACCGAGAGTATTCAATATGCCAGACACAGTAACAACAAAGTCTCCAATGGAGACGTTACTGGGCCCGCTCGAGCAAATCGACGATCAACGGGAGGGCCTTTACCTTTTACCTTTTATAATATATCATATTATCCCTCTTACTTTACTATTAGTCCATTATGGTTACTAAGAAAACCAGAAACATAATTACCTGATGATAACTTATCTGGTGAATAAGCTCTTACCAATCAATAAACATCACTCTTAAAGTATGAATTACTATGATGCTTCTGTCTTGTTCACCTATTATATAGGATAAAGTTACATAAAGGATATTGTAAACCATAGTATATCAACGATGTTGCTACATTAACTTTTTAAAAAATAAAATAATTTGTGGAATATTTATCAAGTACAAGAAACTATGCTAAGAATTAAACATGGGACATAGGAGAAGAGTTCCATGCTTTATTTATGTTCAAATAATAGTGTCACCCTTGTCTTAGTAAAATTATATTTTATAATGCTTTAAATTGTGACAAAGGTTACATTTTAGTGATCTCAAAAGAATCAAAGTCACGTTCATGAAACTTAGAAGATGTGGAGGTAGTCTCAATCACAGACACACACACACACACACACACACACACACACACACACACACACCACGAGAACAACATTGCAGTAGCAGAAAGAAATCACCCAGGATGCTGTTCCATGTATCCCTGGAAAGAGAAAACTCACCCAATAAGCAAAGAAAAGAGAAGTTCATGGGTAAAGTGATAATGGTTTGAAAGGAAAGGTGTCAGCTAGGGAAGGAGGGGAAGAGAAAACTCTTTGGTTTAAGAAGTCTGAAGTTAGTCTCCTATTTTGTTACTCTATGTGCCCTAGATGAATGTAATCTTTCTATGTCCATCCCTCTCTTTCTGACTCATTTCGTTTAACATTATACTTTCCATATTGTACCACTTGTATGTAAATTTCATGACTTCATCTTTTTTAAGAGCTACATAGTACTCCATTGTGTAGATATACCAAAGTTTCTTTAACCAGTCATCTGTTCTTGGGCATTCAGGTTTCTTCCAGTTTCTGGCTATTGTAAAGAGTGCTGCAATGAACAAACAAGTGCAGATGTCACTTCGACTATACATTTTTGCCTCTCTGGGATATATTCCCAGGAGTGGTATTGCTGGGTCAAATGGGAGCTCAATTTCTAAAATGTGTAAGTCTACAACTGTACCTTATGGTGTTTCACTAATAAAAATTAAAAAAAATAAAAAAAGAAGTCTGAAGTTACTAAGACCACCTGAAGAACAGAAAAAGCCTCACCCTTTGTTTCCTACCACAATACCTCTGTCTCTTTTTGAGTTCAAAAGGAGAAAAAATTACAAACCTGCTTCTACGCCCCTCTCCGAGCCCGGCAAGCTACCGAGAGTATCTCACCAGCACAGCAAAGCCTGGCAAGCTACCCGTGATCTATTCGATATGCCAAACACAGTAACAACAAGTCTCACAATTTGTTGTGAGATGTTACTGGTGCCCGCTCGAGCAAATCGATGAACAGTTGGAGGACAGTGTTGCTACTTTAGAAATGGGAAAGCTGAGTGCGGTGAAGCTGAAGGCACTGTGTGTCTCTGAACCAGAACCTTTGTTTGATTTTGAATTTATATACTGTTTCCAAGAGTCTCTATGCAGAAAGTTGTCCAAAAAGCCCACAGGCACATTAGGGTTGCACAGGCACCTCTTTCAAGCAAGTGATTGAGCGGGGTGGATGGGTGCAGAGCGAGCATTTAACAGAGGACGTGTCCAGAATTTAGTAACAGAATTCTGGAGAGGCACTAGCAACATTTGATGCAGGGAAATGGAAGTCTGTCAGAGAAGATGACTCTGTGAAACTCGGTGTGGTCTTAATATGCAGGAAAGTTGTCATTACACTCTCAAGGGCATTCCCATCCACATCTAAGAAGTTTTGGTTTGCTGCAAGAATTTCAGGTTTCCTTCTGTCTGCTGGGTTGAACCAGAGTCATTTAAGTATCAGCACTGCCCTCCTGGAAGGATCTAGAACTGAAAATGGGTTGACCTTGTTAGTGTCATGGACCATGTGCCAGCAATTCCCAAAATGGAAAGTCTGAACAAATAGCACTGGCCAAAGATTGTCCTTCCTCTATCTCTAATGTTGAAGCTGGCAATAGTATACTGACTACTAACTGTATCCCGTAAAAATACCAACAATCCCAAAGCAAAATTGTTCCTTCAGAACAGAAGCTCCACACATAATGATAATACAATTGCATATAACTCCACCCATTTTGTTTTCACCTATAAATTAGCAACAAAGAAATTCTATGTGATACAATGGCACTTAAAGTAAGATTTTCTGCAATTATTTTCTTTTTTTCACTGACTCAGTCTGGAAGATTCTTTGCTCATGTAGCTCGCAGCAGCATGCATATGATTACTTGAATAGTGATACATGATCTGAGGGCATCACCCTCATTGCCTGACAGCTAACTGGGTGAGCTGGATGGGACACAGACACCATTTTCCCTGTGGACCTCCCAGTAGGACATTCTGGAATTGTTTTTATAGTGAAGGTGGAGATATGAAATGATGGAGCCACTTTGGAATAGAAGTTCAATTTCATACAAAGATAACCATAAATTTCCACGCAACAAAGTCATTATATTTTTAGGATTCATATAAAAGAGATGAAAGCATATGCCCACACAAATGCATTTATGAGAATGTTTATAGCAACATTATTCATAAAGTCCCCCAATAAAAATATCTCAAATGTCCATCTATTTAAAAGATAAATAAACATGGCTTATCCAGACAATGAGATACTATTGAACAATAAAGAAAAACAATGAACATTATACCACACAGATAAATAAATAAGTTTTGTGTGAGTGATAAAGGCCAAACATAAAATAGCACAGTATTATATGGCTATGTATGTGAAAAGGCAGAACTCCTTATTAAAAAAAAACATGCTTATTACTTGCCTGTAAGTCATGTGAAAGAAGAAATCAGTGAAAATGAGCACAGAGGACCTCTAAGTAACAAAAAAATGTTCACTAGCACCTTATAAAATATTGTATATTCAATAAACATAATAAAATTATATGGGTATTCATTTAATGTTCATGAATGTGAATTATGCCTCTGTAATTCTCTAAAATATGACATTTTAAAGTTAAATTACTGATTTCAGACTATTAGAACATTTAAGCAAGCTAAGCATAGAGTAACGTTTATTTTTGTTCTAGCTTACCAAAGGCTAATTTCTGTTAAAAATCATGTTCAGGGGGCCGGAGCCATAGTACAGCCAGTAGGGCATTTGCCTTGCACACGGCCGACCTGGGTTCAATCCCCGCATCCCATATGGTCTCCCCAGCACTGCAAGGCATAATTCCTGAGTGCAGAGCCAGGAGTAACCCCTGAGTATCGCCAGGTGTGACCCAGAAAGAAAAAAATCTCTTTCAAGGGACTGGGGTGATGGTGCATCAGGTTAAGGCGCTTGCCCTGCGTGCAATCACCCCAGCTCAGCCCCAATTCCCTGACCATGGCCAGGTGTGATCCCCGATTGCAGAAGGACCGAGGAGATGACACAGGCAGCACACACATGTCCTGTGTTCGGTTCTGTGAAATTCCCTAAAACGAGGTGTTTCCCCTGGCACACCGATGACGGTGTGATCTTGTGCATGGAGCAACCTCCCAGCTGGTGCTGGCTACTTCCTCCCAGTACAGTTTCAGGACTTGTCAGTGCCTTTTCTCTCCCAGAACCTGCACACGGCCCTCCCCATCCAGGGTTGCTTTCCTTAGCTCAGGGCGTCCTCATTTGTGCAGAGTTGAGTCTTCAGGAGGTGGTGGCTATTTGCATCCTTGAATTTTCTCAGCGGGGCCACTCCTGGGGGCTTGTGTTCCACTGCTGTTGATGCCAAGGCAGAACTTTGCCTGTGACCCTCTTCCCACCCCCCCTTTCCCTCTGCTGTTTGTTGTACTTTTCCCTCCTTTATCCCAGTTCCAGTGCTTTAGCCTTCCCACGCCTTGCCACTCCCTAATCATTAAAATGTCCAGCTAGAAGCAAAGACCTCAAACTCTGACCCCTCAGCCCTGGAGACTCTGACTCTCACCAGAATCAGGCTGGCTATATAGGTTCTGGGGCTTCTAAATAATCAACTGCTATTATTCCTGTTTTTTTAATCTCATGGATACTACAGTTGATCTTAGCTAAAAGGCTGAGAAGCGCAGAGTCTCCTGCCCCTGCACCTGGCTGTCCTCGCTGGGGCCCCTTGGAGGTGGGCGAATTGAGCTTCACTCCCTGCTCCGAGCAGAGCCCCGGCAGCCGAAGACCTCCAGAACCAGCCACCACCATGCTGAGACCACTCTCCACATGCGTGAAGGTACCAGCAGAGGAACAAAGGCATGCGGGTCCCAGGGCTGAGATCTCCAAACCTGCTTGGATCAGGGCTGAGCATCCTCCACCCAGATCCTCCAAATTCCAGCAGACAGGGGTCACACCCACGAACTGGCCCCCTGGCACTGTGTAATCCCATCAATGGCCAAGACTCAGAGACTATAAGACCCAGCTCCCAGAAACATCTTACTATCTCATTCTTACTTTGGATAACCTGGCAGGCTACCGAATGTTACCTGCCCACACGGCAGAGTCTGGCAAACTCCCCGTGGCATACCCAATATGCCAAATACCAGTAACAATGATGGGTCTCATTCTCCTAATCCTGAAGGAGCCTTGAATATGGCACTTTTGAAAATCTCAGGGTTAGGGTGAAGGAAACATTACTGGTGACTGCTCGAGGCAATCAACGAACAATAGGATGAATGTGATTGTGAATCTCATGGATGATGGTGTCTTTGAAACCTAAGTTTAAAGGTTAATTGGGAAAGGAGACTAGGGGGTACTGAATGATGGCAAAGTGTTTGGCATGAAACCCAATGGGCAAAAGGAGCATAAACCACACTACCTAAGTTGCTGGAGTGATAGCACAGCGGTAGGGCATTTGCCTTGCACACAGCCAACATGGCCGACTCAAGTTTGATTCCTCTGCCCCTCTCGGAGAGCACGGCAAGCTACCGAGAGTATCTCGCCCACATGGCAAAGCCTGGCAAGCTACCCGTGACGTATTCGATATGCCAAACACAGTAACAACAAAGTCTCCAATGGAGACGTTACTGGGCCCGCTCGAGCAAATCGATAAACAACAGGAGGACCGTGACCGTGACCTAAGTTGTAACAAAAGTGCCTGCCAAGCAGCAGTGGGAAAAATATTGGGGGCATTGGTGGGACAAAGTGGGGAGTGGTGGAGTGATTGGTGTCCAACAGCAGGTGCTTGAGACCAATCATAGATAACTTGGCAATTCACAGTCAATAAGTAAAGGTAAGAAATTAAAAAAAAAAAGATTAAAAAAAAAGTCAGTGCAAGTCATCGTTTCAATAGGTTCAGTTTACCCCAAGCAGCGTTTACCAAATCAGGCACTACTTTTCGACTGTGATTGAAATAAATTTAAAATAGATACCCGCCCCCCCACCTCATTTTATCAATAGAAAACTCGGTCCCATACAGGTTAAATTACATTTTATCAAAATCTTTTATTCAAAGTGAACTTACTTTTAAGTGTGGAATTCACCCACTTCTCTCATTATCTATGTTGATACATGAACACATCTGATAGCAACTAAAATTGCAATTTGCATTTTTCTCATTGTTAAATGCAATGCTTATTGCTATCAACTATCAACTAAAGGCTTTTAAGCTAGAGCGGAGAAAGTCTCTCTCTGTCCATCCCCCCCATGTCTCTGTCTCTCTCTGTCTCTCTGTCTCTCTGTCTAGGTCTTCCTCTGTGTCTCTGTGTCTCTGTCTCTGTCTCTCTGTCTCTCTGTCTCTCTGTCTGTCTCTCTTTCTCTCCCTCCTCATGCATTGGCCCAGTCTATGGCAGGACGATGGAGTGCCGCAGGGCGCTTCTTGAGGATATTCCACTGACAGTGTCAGAGTTCCTGTGGTGTGTGAGCAATAGGCGGCCTCCCCTCTCCTGCCTGAGAAGCAGTTCTTCTGGCCACAGTGTAATCAGCCAAGGCATTGTGAGAGAAGGAAGGCAGCCCGAGAGCGTGAGCAGTATTAATTGCTCTGCTTTATGGGCCAAAAATAGACCAACACTCTCTGATTGAAGTTAAAACCAAAAAAAAAAAAAAACAGATATGTGAGATTAAAAATAGAATGGGATTCAGAAGGGATGAATTGGGCAGCCCTACAACAACTGTTTCCAAGTGTGTATTTATTAAAGGGAATGACACACTTAAACACACATGCAGTATTTGCACGGACACTCTTTTTTCTACATTTGAAAACGATCTCTGATTTAAAGTCCCAGAGTCCTGGGTCAGGTAGACAATTTGACTGTTATGCCAAGACCCCACTGCCTGAAGGAACGAGGTTTAAGACAGCAACATCATTATCCAGTTCTCTCCCAGAGAACCAGGCTTTCCAGTCTGGTTACCCTAATAGAATATTTACTTATGTTAACAGGGAATTAAGTAGGCAAGTTACACAATCCACGGCAATACATCTTGAGTTTTTGCTTATGTTGTAAAAAAGTCAAACACTAGAGTTCATCAACTTAGGGAAAAGCAACTCATCAGTAGGACATGCTTTCCTAGCCAAGTACTTAAATCGTATGCTTCATATTAAATGTGATATATATTGAAATCATGACTTTTTTGTACTAAACAAATAGATCAGAACTGATTCATAACAGAAAATGTGCCTAATTAATTCGGTGGAAGAATTTTGTAATATAATGAAGCTAGTTTTATATAAAGAAATAAGTATTCCTCAAGGTCTTTTTTTTATTTTTAAGGCAATTTGTAAAATAAATATTTCACTTAGCTATTATGAGTGAAATCAAGAGAATCCAATCTTAGAATGTGTGATTTAAAAAAAAAGTACATGTAAAGTGTAAAATACAGGATAAGCAGGTTTTAAGAATTTTAAATTTCCGTACTCTAAAAATTCAAAGCACCACTTTAGAAATAGAGCTAGAAATATAATACTATTTATTCAATTGGAATTTTGGATGGTGGAGTTCAGAAGTATGAGCCCCACTTTATATCTTAAATCCACTAAAGAGGAATTTTTAAAAGCAAATGAGAATTCAGACTATTGTAAATATTCTCAGAAATACTAGACTATACAAACCAGGTTCAGAATAACTCAATTTATTTTTATTAATTTGTTTTTGTTTTATTTTATAAAGTTGTTCAAAATATTTGATTACATTTAATATTTGAACACCAAATCCCACCACCATGAGACTATCCACCACTATATGTTCATCCTGAATCCCAAACCTTGTCCTCAAAGCAGAACTGAAATAATTTATTTTGTATTGCTTGTTATGAATAATCCACTAAAAAGGAGACAAAAAAAGGTTTCTTAGAGGAAAGTGTGTGAATATTGTTGAATTTCACCCTGGAGCCATTAAGCCCTTGTATAAGAGATTAGTAAAGTGCTATTAAAGGTTGAGCTTTGTGTGCTTATGTCTACATCTGTATAAATCTATTTCCCCCTAGGATTGGTTGCTTTCTACTTTAAATTCCATCAAATGTGGGGAACTACTCTTGGTGTATTGCTAGTGTAAAGTACGAGATGTCCATGAATAGATTCACTCATGGGTGAGGCCCATGGGAGTTTGTGGTGAGACACCTTGAGCAGGGCAGCAGTGAGTTCTGGAGGTGCCAGGGTTGGCTCCTTGGGGGAGGGAGGGACCTCCCCCTCCCCCTCGGGGGTGCCCCAGATGAAACAGCCTGGCACAGGGTCCGGTGGCATGGCTACAATATCTCATTTTGTGCTCTCTTCTGAAAAATTTATATTGAGTCTCTGAATCATGGTCGTTGATGAGATAATATGGTACCAGCGGCAGCTTGTGGGGGTGACTGCCAAACTACTGGAAAAAGTGGGAAACAGAGGGGGTCACCCATTTCTGATTTCATTGAACCTGGAGAATGACTCAATTTATTTTGGACCACCCTGTAACACGGTCCTCCTGTTGTTCATGGATTTGTTTGAGCAGACACCAGTAATGTCTCCATTGTGAGACCTGTTACTGCTTTTGGCATATCAAATACATCATGGGTAGCTTGCCAGGCACTGCCTTGTGGGCAAAATTCTCTCGGTAGCTTGCCAGGCTCTCTGAGAGGCGCAGAGGAATCAAACCCAGGTCGGTCACGTGCAGGGCAAATACCCTACCCGCTATGTTATCGCTCCAGCCCTTGGACCACACTATGTCCAAAAACTTAGTATAGTATAGAAAAATATAGTATAGAAAAAACTTAGTATAGTATAGAAAAATATAGTATAGAAAAAATTAGTGGGTTATTCATAACAAGCTATATGAAATAAATTATTTCAGTTGTGCTTTGGGGACAAGGTTTGGGATTCAGGATGAACATATAGTGGTGGATAGTCTCATGGTGGTGGGATTTGGTGTTCAAATATTAAATGTAATCAAATATTTTGAACAACTCTATAAAATGAAACAAAAATATTTTGAACAACTCTATAAAATAAAACAAAGTAGCCATTACTTTGATACTGTCTTGATGGAGTTTTTGAGAAATCACCCCTAAAACATTTAAATGAATTGTTATTTTGCTGATGACTTACTTGAGTCTTTTAACAACTAAGTGTCAATCATTCTATATTTCTATTAGTATTTTAATTTTGTGGCAGAACAGTGAAATATACTTTGGGACATATTCCTCCTTCACTCAAATGTATTTATAGTATATTTATTTCTGGTTTTAGAAATATAAAAGTAAATAGGTCAGAATTCCACTTGTAATTTTCATTGTCCTAGGAGCTAAGCTGGGCAGAGCTGGGAGAGGGAGTCCCTGAGGACCACTTGGTGACAAGGTTCTGGAATCAAACTCAGCCTCCGGTTTCCCAGTCAAGTGATCGACCTATTAGGCATCATGATAGCTTCAGGTTTTGTTTTACTCAGTTTCCCCATAAAGGCTATGGAAGCAGCTCAACTTAATGATTTGTGTTTAATTAATTTGCCAAGATTAATAAAATCCAGCTCCCGGACGAGACCAGTGCAGTCTCCTACCCCTGCGCCTGGCTGTTCCTTGCCGGGGTCCCTTAGAGGGGAGCGGGTTGAGCTTTCCTCCCCACCCCAACCAGGGCTCCGGCAGCCGAAGACCTCCAGGACCAGCCACCACCATGCTGAGACCACTCTCCGCACACATGAAGGTACTGGCAGAGGGACAAAGCCACGCGGGTTCCAGGGCCGGGATCTCCAAGCCTACTCGGATTAGAGTCGAGCATCCTCCACCCAGATCCTCCAAATTCCAGTAGGCAGGGGTCACACCCACCACCTGGCCGCATTCGCGGCCGCGTGACATCTTATCAGGACATCCTTTTATGACATCTTATTTTCTCATTCCTACTTTGGACAAACTTGCAGGCTACCGAATGTAGCCTGCCCACAGGGCAGAGTCTGGCAAACTCCCCGTGGCGTACCCAATATGCCAAATACCAGTGACAATGATGGGTCTCATTCTCCTAAAAAGCCTTGAATATAATCTCAGGGCTAGGATGAAAGAGACGTTACTGGGGCCTGCTCGAGGCAATCGACGAATAACAGGATGATGAATTAATGAATGATAATTTGCCAAACAGTGGGGTCTGGGAAGGTCCTGTGTAAGCCACATTTGATCAGAGTGAGTTAACTCTTCTCCTCCAAAAAGGTATTATTTAAAATAATTCTGGCTCGCTCTCTGTGCAGTCCTAAGTGCCCATTGATCTGACAACCATATTCATGCACTGTCATTACAGACCACGTGACACATTCTTTATTGCCCCTGTCAGAATCACATAACCATGGCGATCTCTTGGGAAACAGATTTTGCTAGGATTTTCAACTTATTTTGGAAATCAAGAGAAAGCTATTTTGATGGATTGTGAACAACATGCTAAAATGAATTGAGAACCTTTTAGCGTTGATCTGAATGAAACTCGAGTCGCTCTTACTAGGCTTCAATTTGCTTTCCAGGCCGTCCAGTCCAGCTCTAAAGTTTAATGGCATTAGCCCAATTTCCTAATGCTTTTTAAATGGGCACTTTCTCAGGCATGGTAGGATGCAGTGAAGAATATGGGAGCAGGGAGAAAGTGAAATACACAATATAACTGCGAACACCTCTCTAATGTCATATTCCATTGGTTGGTCTGAGTCTTTATCTCACCCACTTACTCATCCAGTAACATGATTGTGCTGAAAAAAAAAAAGTAAAAATAAAAAATAATTGTGCTACTGTCACATTCTGTCATTATAGCATTATTGTAAATCTAATAATATTAGTTTAGTTAATAAACACAAATCTCTTGCAGTTTGCATGGAATAGTGTATTCCTTGTCGGTACATCTCAACGTGCATCATGATACTTTCTAATTACAAGTGATTTATTTATTTTATAAAAATTTACTTAGAATGTATTTAGTACATTAGTGATACAAGTTGGTATGTTCAGCTTAATCATCAAACATTTTTATTTAAGGTCCACATTAATAATTAATGTTTACAGAGAGTAATTGGGTTTCAAACCGGATAGTCAAACACAAGTGGAAAGTTTCTAGGAAATCAAATACATGGATTTACAGGCAATTATAGGGTAAGGTTAAGGGGCCTCACTTTCATTTGTAGTGACAGTTGAGGTATATAGGTATATTTAAGCTCTAGCGCAGACAATACTTATGCATTTAGATCCCAACAAAATGGTCAAGCTTAAAATGAAGGCTTAGGGGTGGGAAGGACCTGGGGACTTCAATTCAGGGATGTGGACACTGATGGTAGGGTTAGTGTTGGTGCATTATACACTTGAAACTCAGCAAAGAATAACTATGCAAATCATAGTGCCTTTTAAAAAAGTGAACACATGGAATGAGAGAAGAGCATGCCTAAAAATCTTTCACTGCTAAGTGTTTGAGGTTGAGATTGTGGGGGGTAGGACTCGCGGGCAACACTTACATGTGAGGCGTTTCCGTTATCATGTTAAAGGTGTCTGATGCTCTAATGCTTGGGCCGAGTTCTCAGATCTCATGCTCTGCGGTACCTGAAACCAGCACGGCAGCTGCCAGAGACTCCCAGGGCTACATTGGTAGTTCTCTGTGGGCTGTGTGGTGCAGGGCTTGGAACTCAGGGCCCTCACATGTGTGTCCCTGGTCTTGTAGGCATTGGGAGCTGAGAACTTTTACATTACATTTAGGATAAATAGAAATGCTAATGGTGGCATTGACAAGTTTAAGTATGAACAAATGGGTCATGTGTATATCAAGATCATTTAAAGGAGTGAGGTAGCTAAAAGGAAATTGGGAAACAGGAGTCCCTTCCCTGTCCCTGTCCCTGTCTTTGTTCCCTGATTGGATCACTCTGGCTTCTGTTCAGAGGCAAAGAAGAAAACTTACAGTGAAGGTTGAAGAGGGATATTATATCTCCTTTTTCGTTTAGTTCCTCTTATAAAGAAGAGAGAACAAAGAAAAACATGGGTCCAGAGAGAGGGATGCAAGGATGAAGGAGTTTGCCTTCCACGCAGTTAGCTCTAGGTTGGTTCCAGTGCCACCATGGTTCCCCTCTGGGTGGGAAAATTGGGGGAGCCCCAGGAGTGAGGTGTACTGAAAGGTGTGGCGCCACTAGAAATAGCTACAAGGCTGTGGGAAGTGGATCGGATAGGAGGCCACTGGTTCCTGGCCAGGGGTGCAGGGAGGGGATGCTGGAGAGGATCCAGAGCACTGCTAGAGGGGGGGAAAGGCTGGGAGATGTCATGGCAGTGCCCCCAAGAAGGCAGCACAGATTCAGGAAAGGAGATCCAAAGGCAGTAAGTAAACTGTGAGAGAGAGGTCAGAGAGGGTGCAGTGGATAGGGCACAGCCTGGGGTCAATCCCCAGCAACACCAGGAGTGATCCTGGGGCACAGAGCCAGAAGGAAGCCCTGAGCACTGCCAGGATACAAGCACATAAATAAATTGTACAAGTACATAAATAAATTGCGACAGGGAGAAGCAATCAGAAAAATGACAATTTCTCAGAAAACTCATGTTTAAGTAGTTATTAATCATGTACTCCTGCTACTGTCTAAATTTTTTTAAGTGAAGTCAAATTTTGTGACACAGGTTTAGTTGTTATTCTAAATATTTTTTCAAATAAATATAAAGCAATAATAAGATAATCTGTTATATTAGATCAAGACCTAAGAGAATCTCCAATCATCTTTTTTAAGTGCATTTCTTAGAAAATTCTAACTTAATTGGCAATTTCCAAGAAAAGGAAACTGTTCAAGTAAAGAAAAAGGAAGAGAAAAAATGTTTGTGTGTACATACATTTATATACATATGCACATGTATCTATGTATACCAGTGTGTGTATGCATACATGCACATATGCATATATGCATATAACTCTGTAATGTTTTTCTGAAATGCTAAAGAGTGAAATGATAAATACTGAAGTACTGAAAAATGTTTTTGCTAATTAAATATATTTCCAAGATTTGTGTAATTGCCACTGTTATTTCATAGAAACGATCAGTAGTTTTTAAGGATACTGTAAAGTGTGGCTAATATAAATTTTTCATTAACAAATAGGTCAATAATTTACAAGACTTTTATTCTAATTTAAAAAGTTGCTGTCAGAGTCTGGGAAAATAGGACTCAAAGAGGCCTGAACTTTCATCGCCACAGTATCAAATGCCTATGTTAATTTCATTTGAGAAGTCGATCATTAACAGCACAATGTAATATTAAATGGGTTTTTCTCCTCAGCCCTCTTTGACTTGGCTCTAACTATAAATTACCTAAAATTAGAAAGAAACTAGAATAAAACTCCCACTTTGGTAGCTTCCCTCCCCCAAATAGTAACCCCCAACATCAATGGAACAGCTAGTCAGTAAGCCAGCTAAACACTGGATAATTAGCTTTACAATTTCAATTTGATTGCAGTAGCAACAGAAAAAAAGAGAGCAGAGAATTTCACTGAATGGTTCATTTCATTTTCCAAGGGATTCCAGTTGTGGGAAATCACTGTTTTTTCTGTTTGTGGCAAATGTTAAAAGTCCAGGCAAGATTTACCTCTGAAAGTTAAAACAAAATATTAGGTTGAAATGTGATCTTGGCACCAGTTGATTCATTCCTCCCGTGTCTGTGAAGCACGTGCTAAGCATTGGGAGCTATTGTGGTCTTTAAAGATTAAAGTGGGAGATATAAAATGGATTGGACTTGCTCCTAAGAAGACTACAGGACCTCTAAGACTTTGAGCCTTGAAGGGAAAGTTGAGCATGTCCCTTTAGCTTTATAGGGACTTTCTTATCTAGGCTGAGAATCAAGGTGGGTTAGGACCTATTGAGAATAACAATAAAATCTACTTAGCACACTTTTATATAACCCCAGAGGCTTCTCCAAGACCTAACAAAGACCCCAAATTAGGATTGTGCCCTGGCAGGGCTCCCTGCTTGGTTCTGCTCTGCTTGGTTTTGCCGGATATATATATATATATATATATATATATATATATATATATATATACATACATATATACATATATGTATATATACATATATATATTTATATATATATGGGGCTGGAGCGATAGCACAGCGGTAGGGCATTTGCCTTGCACACAGCCAACATGGCCTATCCGAGTTCGATTCCTCTGCCCCTCTCGGAGAGCCCGGCAAGCTACCGAGAGTATCTCACCCGCATGGCAGAGCCTGGCAAGCTCCCCGTGACGTATACGATATGCCAGACACAGTAACAACAAAGTCTTCAATGGAGACATTACTGGGCCCTCTCGAGCAAATCGATGATCAACGGGAGGGCCTTTACCTTTACCTTTACCTTTACCATATATATATATATATATATATATATATACACATACATATATATATATTTAACTTTTTTTTAATTAGTGAAACACCACGAGGTACAGTTGCAGATTTACAAACATTTGTGCTTGGGTTTCAACTTAACAAAGATAGAGTAACCATCGCTCCACCAGTGCCCATTCTCCATCACCGATGATCCCAGTAGCCCTCCCACCTCCACACCCCATCCCCCCCACCCCACCCCGCCTCTGTAGCAGGGCATTCCCTTTTGCTCATTCTTTCCTTCAGGGTGTTGTAGTTTGCAATAGAGGTATCTGCTGGGTATATTTTTAACATTCTTATGGCCAGAGCCTTAGTTCAGTTGGGAGCATGCTGGCCTTGGAAGTGGTGGACCTGGGTTCAATCCTTAGCACACCCTGTAGTCCCCAAGCCTGCCAGAAGTGATTCCTGAGCACAAAACCACCAGGCATAATCCACTCCTCACTCTCCCCAAATAATAAAGCAAAAGTAAAGGTCCTCCCGTTGATCATCGATTTGTTCGAGCGGGCCCAGTAATGTCTCTATTGGAGACTTTGTTGTTACTGTGTTTGGCATATCAAATACGTCATGGGGAGCTTGCCAGGCTAGAGCGATAGCACAGCGGTAGGGCGTTTGTCTTGCACACAGCCCCAAATAATAAAAAGATAAAATACCGTTAGCATATATATATGTATATATGTGTATATATATATATATATACAGACATACACACACATATATATATGTCAATACATATATATATATATATATAGATTTATGTCTCAGAGAAATCTGTGTGGACAGCATATTCTAGCTTCTATCAGATTCTGCCATTGTATCTCTGGAAAGTAAATCTTTGGAAGAAAACACATTTGTTCCCCGTATTTTATTTTTTATAAGGAAATCTCAAGAAGTTGCACTGACCTACTTCCGTAAGGCCTTTGTGCAAGACTTCAGCACAGGTTGCAACCCTGCAGGGTGTCGGAAAATGTCTTTATTCTGGGAAACTCAAGCCAAGATAAGATCCAGAGCCAGTTGGCTGAGGTAAGAGGCCCCGTGGGAGCTGGGGACAGAAAGCTGTCTGCGCCCTGTTATCTAATGCAGCTGCCTTGGAGAACTGAGTCCCAGAGGAAAGGAGGGAAGGAGCGGCAGAGAAGCTTCATTTGCAACCTGTGGCTCTTTGGACATTTGATCTTCTATGCAACTTGGTATTTAATGTCCTTAGAAGTGTCTGGATGAAATATTCTTGCCTCAGACCCTGTTCCGCTCTGTCTCAGACTGAGAGCATCTGGGGGGGAAGTTTCTCCAGATCTGCACATTTCCGAAGGCCTAAGAATCTCCCCAGGTACCGAAGGAGAGATGACACACCTGTAGCCTCAGGACCTCAGCCAGGCCAGGGCGAGAGCTCAGCGTGACTTATGTGTCACTCCTGAAAGAACAAGAGACTTGTGTGCCGTGTGGTGGGGAGGCTAGATTCCAACATGTGGCTCATTCTGTCCCTGCTACAAATCCTCACGATTTGCCACTTCTGATAATCTGCCTTACAGCTCTGCCAGGTACAGAAAGTGAGACTGGACGCGCACAAGGCAAGGGAATAGGGGGTCAGAAACTGACCCCTGCCCTGGCTGTAGGGATGAATATCCCAAGTTTCAGGAGGAGAGAAAGCCGGGAGAACTGGAACGCAGACCAATAGGGACACAAAAACCATGGGGACGGGTCTTGGCTTTTCGATGGCGGTGAGGGGAAGTGCCTAAAAAATCTAGAGTCATCCCCATATTCATGGCCTAAGAGATAATAAAGACATAATTTTATTTTTTATTTATTTTAATTTATTAATTTATTTATTTTGAATACCCATCCCTCCACCAGTGACCATTTCCCAACAACATGGATCCCAGTATCCCTCCCACCCTCCATCACCCCCCATCCCCCCCTGCCTCTGTGGCAAGGCATTCCCTTTGTTCTCTCTCTCCTATTGGGTGTTGTGGTTTGCAAATAAGTTAAGCCTGATTTTCAGGGAGAAATGTTGGATGATTTACTTTCCATTGATCCCTTTGTATTTAAGGAGATGTTGCCCGGCTGCTTATGCAGCCGCGTGGTTTGGAGTAAAAGACCTGGTTCCTGCGTGCCCAACCTATGCTTATAGAGGCTCATGGTCACCGGGGTTCCATCTGGAGAAGGCGGGATGCGCCACCTACTCCATCTGGGACTTCCTGGTGATCTCGGCTCTTTTTGGGACCTGGAGCATTCTCCCGGAGCTGTGGAGCCTCCCAGTGGCCTTTCTTCTCTCAAGACATAATTTTAGAGAGTGATGGAGGTCTGTGTGGACAACTGGGGGTGATGCAATAATTTTGTACGTTAAAATCTTAAGAATCACTACTGTTATTCTAACCATACTCCTTGAAGTATAGGGCATTTACCTTGCATGCAGCCGACCCTGGTTCGATTCCTCTGCCCGTCTCAAGAGCCGGGCAAGCTACTGAGAGTATCCTACCCGCAAGGCAGAGCCTGGCAAGCTCCCTGTGGTGTATTCGATTTGCCAAAAACAGTAACAACAAGTCTCACAATGGAGGCGTTACTGGTGTCCGCTTGAGCAAACTGATGAACAATGGAAGGACAGTGCTACAGTGCGCTTCCTTGAAGTATAGTGATGTTTTCAGTTTGCTTGTTTTATGCAGCAATGACAGTCATATGTCTGCCTTACTCAAAGAGAAGCACTTCGAATAGTCAACTTCCGAAAAATGCTAAAAGATATTTACTTTCGAAATGAAAGGTCTGCTCAGAATAGTCCATATGCGGGGTAATGGAAGGGACTCGCTGCATGGTAGAGGGCTGAAAGGTACTCGTTTTCCATATACCTTTTCTAAAATATAAGTAATTCTGTACATATAACTCACCTCTCACCTCGAGCTTCTAATAGAAATGGAGCCCTACAAAGGTGACACATAGACACATAACGGGGGCCTGGAAAACTGGATAATTGGATTGTTAGTTATCAGCCCTTCACCTCCATATTTGTGCAGCCTGGGAAGGTATCATTTCAGAGGAGCCGAGGCGAGACCTTTTGTCTTGAAATGCTGTATGGTGGGAGCCAGGCTGCCTTTTAAGATAAGGCCAAACGGACAGCTGAAGCCTTGTGCTGGCGACCGGAGCATCCTAATTGCGTGTCTTTGTTCCGGCTCACCATTGAAAGGGTTTTGTTCATTTACACATGCACATAAAACCATTTTAGGCTCATTCGCGGCAATTGTCAGAGGCAGGCATTTGTGAACTAGTGTTGCTAATGCTGAAATACAATTTATCTCCGGCTACAGATGACCACAGTCCTGGGGAAATCCTTTTATTCTTTACATTATGCCTTCGCTTTGTATTCATTTTCATTCCTCTAGCTAGACTAGATTTCTTGACAGTCATTTCAAATTCCATTTAGGGAATAGCACCAAGGGGCATGACCAAGATGAATAAGATTTCCCATCTGTACCCCGAAGAGCCTGTATTCAGAGGTGACTTTAAATGAGAACACACATTTCCAGAAAGTTAATAAGGCAGACGGTGCATTTGGAATGAAACTACCCTCTAAAGTTCTCGAGAGCAGTTAAACAAAATATTTTAAAAATTTTAATGCAATTAATACATTTAATTAGGTTTCCCCTTTTATTTCAAGGAAATGTAGTTCCCTCTGCACCGGGAATGCATAGGGAATTCTTACACCACTAGATTCTTCTCTGTTAGCTGGACGATGAGAATAAATGAGAATTAGAATTAGACAGAAAAGGGTCTTTCAAACACCACCAGCAGATTCATGAAATCTTCCTATTACTTCAAGATAGTGTCAGGAACAGAAGCATCAACGGGGTGAAATACTCAGTAAACAGCTTCAATTTTATCAGTTTACATGTTTTTGTGTCTGGGATGGGCCATATCTAACAACCCTCAGGGTTGACTCCTGGCTCTGTGCTCATGGAGAGAGAGATAGCAGAGTAGAAAAAGCACTTGCCTTGCATGTGGGTTGGTGCCCCAGAAGGTCCTCCAAGCACTGCCAGAAGTGATTCCTGAATATCCAAAATCCAACAAAAAAGTATTTAAGTATTTCAACAACATGAAATCTAACTGGTCTCCATTCTTTGTATTTCACATTTTAATCGGAGATGAAAATGTATCACAGTCTTAGTAATATTAGATAAAATATTCATCATATAAAATTTTGCTAAGCAATGAAAAATAAGCAACGGAAAATAAATAATTTAACTGGAGAGTGATTATTTTATTTCAAGTATAGCATAACAGTAGACAAAACAATCCAATTATTTATATGTAGATATTAAATTTTGAAATTGAAAATAGTTCCTTTTTATTTTATTGATTTGGCATCTTTTTATTGCCAAATTCAATATTTCTCTTGAACTATAGTTTGAAGGAAATAAGAAAACTGAATGGTGAGGATTAGTTTTTTGAAGAAATGACTTCACATTAAAATGATAAGACTTGGACTGAAAAAACAAAACTAAGGGCTGGAGCGATAGCACAGCGGGTAGGGCGTTCGCCTTACACGCGGTCAACATGGCCGACCCGAGTTCGATTCCTCCGCCCCTCTCGGAGAGCCCGGCAAGCTACCGAGAGTATTCGATATGCCAGACACAGTAACAACAAAGTCTCCAATGGAGACGTTACTGGGCCCGCTCGAGCAAATCGACGATCAACGGGAGGGCCTTTATCTTTGGCTGGAGCAATAGCACAGCGGTAGGGCGTTCGCCTTACAAGCGGCCAACATGGCCGACCCGAGTTCGATTCCTCCGCCCCTCTCGGAGAGCCCGGCAAGCTACCGAGAGTATTGGATATGCCAGACACAGTAACAACAAAGTCTCCAATGGAGACGTTACTGGGCCCGCTCGAGCAAATCGACGATCAACGGGAGGGCCTTTATCTTTGGCTGGAGCAATAGCACAGCGGTAGGGCGTTCGCCTTACAAGCGGCCAACATGGCCGACCCGAGTTCGATTCCTCCGCCCCTCTCGGAGAGCCCGGCAAGCTACCGAGAGTATTGGATATGCCAGATACAGTAACAACAAAGTCTCCAATGGAGACGTTGCTGGGCCCGCTCGAGCAAGTTCTTTGCCATTTGAAATAATTTTAATGTCCTTCCCTTACATTCATGCTAAATCAAAACCTTTGACTATGGTGGACAGAGCATCTTTTTTTCAGTCCAGGTATGTTTGTGTGAAACCAGAGCAGGTTCTTCTGGTACACTCCCTAATCTCTTCCACCCCTCTCCCTTCTATGAGAAGGAATGGTTTCTCACCTACATCAGAGTTTGTCCATCTGTCAAGTATTCCCTGACCCAGTGTGCTTTCAATTTTAGTGTTTCCTTTGTCATGCTACAATCACCATCACTTCAAATCCTGGGATTCCTTGCTTTTCAAGAACTTGTGCAATAGACCTGGCTTCGATTGATGCTCAGTTCTTGAACAAATTCTCATCTCTACACTCACATTCTGTACTTCGGTTATTCCAGATTATCTTTTGGAGATTTATAATTTTTCTTAACTTTTGTATTCAGGCTACGTATGGTTATGCTCAGGACTTGTTCTAGCTCTGTGCTCAGAGATCATTCTTGGTGAGATCTAGACACTATATGTAGGGCTGGGAAAGGAAGCCAGGTCAACCACATATAAGCCAAGTCACCTAACTTTTTTGTATGGTTTTTTTTTTGTTGTTGTTGTTTGTATGGTTTTAATTCTTTTGGTATTTTTAAAATGTGTTTATACTTTTTATTTTTCCATAAGAACTTGTTTCTCTTCATTGTACACATCATAAGTAACTTGTCTTTCTAATCTCTGGGTTTGAAATTATCATGCCATCCTTGCATTTCTCAGTCCAAATGATCCTATAAACAGGATTTTTTTTCCGAGAAGAAAAACTGTCAATGACTAGATGAAGGAGTTAAGCATAAATTAAAATAGATTTTTGTGTAATTCAAGAAGTAACACAAATATACAGCTCAGTGTTTGTTCATACATACGTTGAGCTATTACTAGGACAATATCCAGGAAATTTCTCATCTATCTATCTTTCTTCCACCAAGATTTGTTTCTCTTCTTCTTGCATTTGATTTGCACAAAATTATTAGCATATTCTCTCTTGTGGATGACTTCCTTGGTTAATCTCCATGTGTCTGATATCCAACCATATTCATAGAGAATTATTGTGATTAATTGAGCCACACTTCATTTTCGTTTATGGAGACAGTGAGTAGTGACCCAACTGGGGGAACTGGAATAATGCTTCAATAAAAAGTTCCAAAACATTTATTTTGGAAAATTAAATATGAGATTTATGTCAAAGATGATGAGTCGCATATTACAGGAATTGAAATGGCTGTTCTCTAATATTTTTAAATATGTTTTTAAAAATATTTAAAAATAAGAACCTTAACATTTCTCAGTATTGACATTTATAATATTAACATTTATGTAATAAAGTTAACATAATGGCCTGGGTTTGATACTCGATACTATATCGGGTTCCCTAAGCTGCTCAAGAAGCAATCCTTAAACACAAAGCTAGAAATAAACTCTGAGCACTGCTAACCATGGCTCAGACATTACAAAGAAACAGTATGAGGTCACATAGCATCCCAGCACAAAAGAGATTTCCAAATAATTTAATGACTTCCATGTGAAAACACAAATCGTTCACTGATACAACAAAAGACACCCTGATAGCTCTCTTCGATTGGGAAATTTCAGTGTTTTTAGGAGCTCTGGAGCAAATCGATGAACAAGGGGAGGACAGTGACAGTGACAGCGTACCAAGAAACATACAAAGCCCAGAAACATATTTCTAACAAATTGTTATATAACAAGCTAGACTCTTACTAAAAATATTGTGAGTTTCTGGCATATCTTTATTTTCTTCAACCGTTAGAGTTCTGTTTATTAGGAGTGATGTAGGTCTTGGCGGGGAGCATATCAAATAGAACAAAGCTAGTAAACAATCTTAAATAAACTGGAAACCTCAACTGTTATCTCATTTGACTAACATCTCACTCAGAATGCAAACAAAGCTCTTGCTTCTAATTGTTCAATGTGGGATATGTTAGAGTGGGTTGTCCCGCTCATAAACACTGAAAGAATTCAAGGCTCATTAATGGTCTGTACGTGGGCAGTGATGGGGGAGGAGCCTTTGTGAGAAGGCACAGAGGACCATGAAATCACTTTCTCCAGTGTACTCCACTTTGTTCTTTTCTTAGTTTTTGTGTAGTCAAGTTAGCACATGAAATTGCTTTGGCCCTTGGTAGCCACAGAAATACTTGGTCAAGTCCCAAGAGAAGCCTCGAGCACCAACACATTCTTAGTTATTTAGGAATGAACTATCTATTTTTTCTGTTCTTAAAATAGTGTTAACAACTGGCAGACCAAATGTCACAGGATCAGGTTTTATGAAAACAGACTATTTGGGATGTTTGGTATTTAGTCCTCATGGTAAAATGAGCAGAAGATTGTCAGATGCTTATGTTTATCATTCTTCATGTGTAAGAATCAAGGCCTCTCAATATAAAAAGTGCCTACCTATGGGACAAAGAGGAAAAAATTGGATATGAGAGAGACAAAAAAGTGATCAAAGTCAGCTCTTTAAAATAACCTAATACAATAAATTTTTGATTGACCAAAATAGAAATAATATTGAATTCCTCAGTAGCTTAATAGGCAATTCTTTGAAACTCTACAATAAGCATTGCTTACACATGAGATGTAAAACTACAAATATTATTAATTATGTGAAAGCTTGTCAGTATTCCTTAAAGTATCAATATTTGATAAGTGTTTCATAATTTTATATTTATTTTTGTGATTCTAATGTCTCAATGGACTGAATTTTTCTTAAGAATAAGGACCCAGTCTGCTAAGCTTTCTATTCTTTAATTATTCTGATCAATAGTGAATATACTAAAAGCTAAAACAAATTTTTTTCATTTACTTTCAATAAGATAATCCAGACCCTGAAATGTTGTTCAGAAGCTTAGCTTTTAAAATGTAAATAACTGTCAAAATTCTTGACACATTCCACATTCGTAGACTTAATTATTTGTGTTTTGATTAATTAGGATTAACCTTTTATGACACATGTAATATGCAAAACTAAGATGTAAAACAACTTAGTAATTATTCACTGAACTTTTTCAAATCAGTTTTAAAATAAATGTGTAATATGATAGACAAATTGTTTAGATGCAGGCTTCTAAAAACTGTAGGTGAGCTAGTATCATTAAAATAGTGCTTTCCGGCATGCAAATGATCTACAGGCCATAACCCTCCACCAGCAGGGGGGTGTCTAAGACCCTCTTCTGGTGAAAGTTCTTGTCTGCCTCCTCTGCCAACCTGCCCAGCTTAGGCATATTGATTCTGTATCCAAAATCAAAAGGGTTTAGTATCCGTAGTTACCATCCCTTCTTTTGCTTTATATTTTTTAATGACATTTAGGTAAGATCATTTGGAATTTGTCATTTTCTTTCCAACCTATTATGTTACTTAGCCTAATCCTTTCTAGTCCTATTTAAGTTGCATCAAAAAAACACAATTTCACCTTTTCTTAATGCTTAATAGTATGCCATTGTATGACCTTATTTATCTAAGTGTATTTTGTTGAAAGTTTGGGTTATTTCCATATGTTAGGTGCTACAAAGAGTACTTCAATGAATGCAGATGTGCATAGATCTTTTTTAGTTAATATTTTTGGGCTCTTGGGATAAATACCAAGAGTAAAGTGATTGGAGCTTATAAACGTTCTATTTTGAATTTTTGGAGAAGTCTTCAGAAAAAAAATTCAGAGCCTGCAGCCAGATGGCATTCCCAATAACAGGTTTTCTTTCCTGTCTGTATCCCACCCATATTGAATGTTTCTGGTTCTTTTGATACATGCAATTATTGCTGGTGTGAGGGGATATTGCATTCTTGGCAAAAGGTTAATATCTGATATATGTAAAATCTTTAAAGACTTAATAACTTCAAAAAAGAGAGATAAATAATGAACATACTTTCTTGAAGAAGACAAATGGATGGATGATAGTCAGATGAAAATATGTTACTCTTTACTTATTATAAGGGAAATGAAAATCAAAAGTATCAAATACCACCTCATTGTGAAAGTAGCCTGAAAACTAAGGCCAAGAACATTACTCTACCTTGAATAAGTGCTCATTTCTTATAGGAATGCTAATATTTTTAACTGGAATATATAGATACTAATTATAATAATCACAATTATACCATTGTGACTAAGAAGCACATCTCTTAGAAGATATGCCTCTAAAGCTATCAAGAATATATATTGTCAGGTTGTAGACTTTTCTCTGGTCTACCTTAATTAATCTCTCTCATATGAGAAAAAATAGTTGTGAGTTTCTAGATTTTAGAACAGAATAAATTATTCTGACTTGAACATCTGGATTCTAAACTATATGAATTATTTTAAATAAATAACCAAACCATTTGCATTTCAGGCATGTATCAAAAGATTTAACTATGAATTATTTACAATTAAGAATTTCTTAAATCTAACTTAAGACATAGAAGAATCTGTAATTATTTACCCGACTACTTATTCTTGATATTTTTTCAATCCACATACCTAGAACAAGTTAATACCTTTTACAGGCTCACCTATATCCTAGATCCCGAAACAAATCCCTTTTCATAATCCTGAGAGATTTAATTTCTCCTACTTCAGATGATTGACATTTTAGCATTTTGAGCTGGTGTTCTAATTTCTGTTACTATAATAAGTTTTGTAAGAACAACAACAAAAGCCATTTTCGATCTCCAAAGAAATACTTTCACTGGGTTGAATTAATCTTACATTCTCAGTATCTACAATCTCCCCATAGAAAAAATACCTAATTGTTTTGTAAAACATAATAGAAAATTTTACCTATCATTTCTCCTGTGCCCTGTATGTGAGTGCCTTGTGTGTCTCTTATGTAAGAATCACATAGAACTTTTTGTTGTTTTTTTTTCAAAGCTGAATTGTGTGTTTTATTTTATTGGAAAATATAAACCACATATAATAAGTCCATCCCAGAGCAAAACAATGAATGTCTCCAAATGTACCTATTTAACTTACAGTAGAAAAGACTCCGTACTATGTATTAGTATCTCTGCTAATCTTTTAGAATAAGTGGTCAGAAAAAAATAGATAAGAACTATTCAGTTATAATGAAAGCACAATTCACTGCATAAAAATAGACTGTCTAAGTTAGGTTAATGAATATTCATAAAGTTACATGCTCGTTGAGCCTAGGAGTTTATAGTGGTGTTGCTAGCTAGGAAACTGATCTGGGTTAAAGAATATAGGGCAGATGGATACCTACAGGAAGTTGGTTAAGCAGGATCATGATAGGGATGGTAGGGGCAGACAACAGAAGCAAAATATTTTCTGAGCAGAAGAAATACCATGTAAGTAAAAAAAAGAAAATCAAATATAACGTGTCCTATTAAAATCAAATATAAATAGTCTCCTAAGTATAAAGGCAATAAGTAAGTCCTGAGAAAATCCAGGAGTACAATCCCCGCCCCTCCCCCCAAAAAAAGTAGGTCTCGGGCATAACATGAGGTTAGCATCAACCAGCTTATATATAGGAGATTGGAACTAGAGGGTGGGAAAACCATGGTAGAGGAGGGCTCACAGTAGGAAGAGACTTTTCACTGTGGAAAAGTAAGTGACATTTTGTGTTATGGAGATTGCAATAGTCCTGGAGAAGAACTTTAGGTGGTGTGTGTTAGATATGCAGCCTGGTCTGTTGAGAAGTTGTTTTTTTTTTTTTTTTTGCTTTTTGGGTCACACCTGGCCATGCACAGGGGTTATTTTTGGTTCTGCACTCAGGAATTACTCCTGGTGGTGCTCAGGGGACCAAATAGGATGCTGGGAATCGAACCTGGTTTGGCCACATGCAAGGCAAACGCCCTACCTGCTGTGCTATTGCTCCAGTCCCTGAGAAGTTTTTTAAAGAAATAAATTGATGAGTTAGATTATATTGTACTCCTAATAAGGAATATAGAGGAAGCATTGCTAAGATTCCTTAAACAGTAATTTTAATTTTAACATTCCATCCACATTGTGATTTTATTTGATTTTTTTTTCAGGAGTACATGAGATCTTATTTGGAAGTAGGGAAGTACATTTTTAAGATTTCAAATTTCTTTAGAAGCACAGTGAAGACGAAAATGTGAATAGGGGTTAGGTTGTTGGCCTGAGAGTTCTTAAAATAATGAGTCATTATACAAAGACAGTATATAAAGAGGGAAAAAAAGATAGAACTGCAAATGGAAATATGGCCAGTCACTGGTTCCCAGGAGGGAGAGAAACAGTAAAGCAATCCATCAGGAAGTGGAGAAGTTTGGTACAGAGAGCAGAATGACTAAAAGGGAAGGTGATTTCACTCTCTGTTATTCACTTGAACAACGTGTTGGGGTGTAGTGTTGTGGATTGACACTGAGGAAGAAGAGGAACATCACTAGCAATGAAGTTAAGCATAAAGGTTCAATGTCAGAACGGTAATCTCTATGGAAACTGGCAGTGCTGGGAATGTTCGTAACTATGGAACTGGGAGTTAGAAGTGGAAACCTGCTGGTAATAGCAGATGAAGAATGTGGGGTGTAATAGCATTAGGTTCTATGACTCCACGTGCCAAATTTCTGTAAGGTCATTTGAAGACAGAGAGGGAAGCCATTGCAGGAACAAGCAGAACTTTAAGCCCAATAAAGTAGTTGATGTTCATGGAAGACAAGTCACGCTGCGGTGGGTGATGCCACGCGGATAGCGGTCCTCAGGGAAGGGACAATGCCTTGTTAAGACATGGGACTCTCTTAGGAAATTGTTCATCTTGTTTAGAGAGTACACATTGGAGGGTAGAATGGAATACATTCAGAAAGCCAGTTCAGGGGCAGTAGTCACCCCATAACCTCATGGGGATGATATTGTTTCCAATGGAAGACTGAACAATACAAGGTCTGGGTAAGATAAAGTATGTGGATGGAAGAAGATCCCTAGTGATATTTTGTGAAGACATTTTAGGGGATAGCATCCATTTTACATTTTGTGCTATTCTGTAGCCCCCACAAATCCTGGAAGGACAATAGGCTCTCATGTCCCACTTATTTCCTAAACTTTGAAAAAAATATTGACGCTGGTGATCCGGCTTTTTGTTATTTTCTTTTTTACTTCCTGTTTTTCTTCCCTAAACTAACAAAGTTGAGAATTACCGATCATTAAGGCATCAGTACTTCCCTCTACCTGCCAGTTCCCTTCCTCCTTTATTATTTCAGGGTGTTGGTTCACTTCTGAATACATCAACTACTATGCGAGGGTACTGTAAGGCAGAAGCAAGTTTAAACACAGATGGATTCATCTGTGCATATTCATGATCAGTTCTCATTACCGGAGGCTGCCCATCACTGTATTTTCAAACACATCAGCTTAAAACAGTTGGTATTTGCATAAATAGTGCTCATCACGAAAGCATTAACATTGTGTGAGAAGGTGAAAGAAGTGCATTGAGTGCATCTGTCTTTACCATTATCATCTCTCAAATTATGGTCATTTCACAAGACAGAAAACAGGATCTTATGTATCAGAAAAATCTGTATAAGCTTGTAATTTTAATTTCCCAGTAAGTGTTTCTGCAGTAATTAAATATGCACAGGTTTTTAAAATAGAGATTAAAATATGAAAGAGATCAAGCTATTTACAATCTAATTAGCTCAAAATTGGATGAGTAATATAAATGCATAATTAATCTGGTTTGACGATGACAAACTTGAAAGGGAGATTATGGAATTAGTCACAGAAAAAAAAGTATCTTTTTAAAAGAAAAACACTTTTTATAATCAAAGTCAAAGTGAAAAGTTCCTCAGATAGCTTTAATATCATCTTCCATACCTATTTTCTGGACATTTTTATATGATATATTAGTAAATAAAGGTACAGTAAAATATTTTTCTCTCATTAGAATTTCTTTTAAAAAGCTCTTGCTATAAGATACTTATTAAGCAGATTAGTTATAAAAATTTACTTTTGTAGTTTTCTACATACTTTTTGTTTTCCACACTATAAATAATTTATGACAAAGTTTTGAGAAAACTACGTATATATTTTTAATCTCTACTTAAAAAAACTATAAGACTAAGTTTACCCGTGATAAACTACAATTAGGATTTTACTTCAATTGCCCTAGCATTTTCTCTTCCTCTTCTCCTTTATGCTCAAAGGAGTAAACACATCAGATACTATAGTTTATACTTTCTTCTAGTCACTCAAAAGCTATACGACCCTCCAAAGACAGATGCAATAGCTGCATTACATTTTTCTGCCAAGGTGATTTGCCCTCCTCTGCTTCATGTTATAAGAAAGAGAAACATAATTAGAGTGATTTATCTATAGCAATGTTCTTTGTCCATAATACTTCAGTATGAATTCTTCTAAGAATAATGACAGATCTTACATAGCTTCAGGGTAATTATAAACATCAGTAACTTTTGTACTTTTATATCATACTTTAAAACAATTGTCTAATAATTTCTGTATGTCATTTGATTCACTAATGTCCCGGGTAGCAGATTTTTTTTCAGTAACGTTTCTGGTGTGGGGATAAATATCATATAGAATTGTCATTGCTCTTTAAGGACTGAAGGTCGGGTTTTGGGCTACACCCAGTGCTCAGAGATACTCTTGGCTCTGAGTTCAGGGATGCCTCCTAGCAGTGCTCACCGTATGTGGTACTAGGGATCAAAGGTGGGCCACCCACATCCACGACAAGAACTTACCCTCCTATGCTCGCTAGCCTTCCATTGCTCTTTGATTTTGCTAAAGCTGGGAAACTATATAAGTTTCTTGCACCTTATATATTGATGCTATTAAAAATGACTATCCATCCATTTTATCTCTTTGTAAAATTATAAATCAATGCCATTTTGTGTCTATCTGACGTTTTCATCTTGAATACAGTCAAGTTCTCCTTACCTGACCTGAATACTTGGTAAGACTTATCATGGGTCTGGAGGCAGGAGCCTGACAGCCAACTGGCCCTCATGACTGATACCAAATTCTTCACACACTCAAGTTTCTGCTGGATGTGATCACTATAAAGATGGCTCCGATGATGTACCAGTGTCTGGAGGAACCCAAGGATGGTTTTAAGTTTTCTTGGAAAGCACAAGTTGGCAACTTGAAGGTTGTTCCCAGTTACGTTTTTACAAGTCCATATACTTAATGTTTATCCTGCTAGAATCAACTCTACATGCAAAAACAATGCAGAGGAACATAGTATCTCTTTCCTTATTTTGAGAACTGTGCGAAGTGACTAAAATAAATTCCGCATGTCCTATTAGATTAGTTAAGGACAACAGATATGAAAGATAATGGATTTTTGCTGTTGTTCTTCAATAAGTCAGTGTTTTTCAAATGGTTATGAAATCTTTGTGTCCACAATGTTAACTGAATTCTTTGGATTAATTATTTAAGGAATGGAACTTTGGGGTATATTTTTGGTTCCAGCAGAACTATTTACAACATGACTCAGATATTGCACTGTTTGCTTCTCCAGGATGGTGACATTTCCCCATTGTTGTTCTTAGGAAATCCTTGGCGAGACACTTTAAGAAATTGAATTTTTTATTTTTGTACTTAATCTAGAGGAGACTTTTTAAGATCTTCGCCAATATGCCTCATGCCCAGATTAATCATTTAGTGAAGAGGATGACCTGGTTTGGTCATTAATATGGCGATTAGCAAGGATTAGCTCCTTCATTCTTTCAAAATGAGACACTCCATAATTGGCCTTTGCACTAAAAATTTTTGCCTTTTTCTCTAGCCATGGAGCTCACCATCCAGATTTGTAGCATGTATTATAAGTTTGCAGAAGGAAGGAGAGTGCTTAGCAAAAAATTGGTCCATTTCATATGTCAGAAGCAGTTCCCGCCTATCACAAACCTTTTATGGGCCCAGGCAGCAGACCTCAACTCTCTAGCAAGGGACCCCAAGGTGGCACAGCTTGGAAAATTCACTGGCACATGGCAGCCACACCCCCTTGGCCAGGAATGGCCCAAACCTATGTACTCTGTGTGTGGAAACCTTCTTTCCTTTCAAAGTTTCAAGGCAAACTCCATTCCTAGGAACCCCCACCATCCCACTTGGGGTGCAGAGTAATTCCTGGACATTGGACAAGATGCTCCTCAGACTCACTGCCTGGAGAAACCAAGTTCTCAAGGCCAGAATTCTCTTCTCTTCACTGTCTCCTTCCCCACACTTCCCAGATCAATTTTGTGTGCTTTGCTCTGTCTTGTCCAAAATTCTTTTCTGTGAATATAGAAAAGTCTGGAAATCCTGTGTATGACTCTGGACTTTGTTGTCTACACCACACAGGTGGCCCCATGGGCTTTGGTCAGTCTGACTTCCCAAGAACACAAATACCTGAGGTCCTCACTGAACAGGGCAAGAGGCACCCACCTTCCCCCCACCCCACTCCCTATATTCCCACCAGCCAGAGTTTCATGTGTTAAATACCACTGTAGCCCTGTCCTCCTGTTCATCAGTTTGCTCAAGCAGGCACCAGTAACGTCTCCACTGTGAGACTTGTTACTGTTTTTGGAATATTCAATACGCCATGGGGAGCTTGGCAGGCTCTGTCATGCAGGTCGTGTTAAATAATAATCGCTAAATGTTGACGATGCTTGTGGGAAAATGCCCCTATTCTAAAAACAGCCAAAAAAAAAAAATCTTGGAATATTCTATAAAGGAACACTCAGAGTGGGGAGAATGAGGAAACTGATGCGAATAAAGAAGGGTGTCTCTGCATTCTCTGCCCGTTGACAACTGGTCCATGGATGCTGAGGGAAAGGCACCTTTGGGGTCACCCACAGATGCGCATAGTTCAGGCAAGACGGAACAGCTACTGAACACTAACCATTGCCAGTGAGGGCAACGGATAGGGACTGGGAAGGAAAAAGAAAGAGTAAGAGAACTAGAGATGAAGAGACAGAACAAAATACTTGAAAGAAATTTTAAGCCTGGAACATATAATCCCCGCCCCTCCACCCCATCTCTCACGCCCCTAAAAAAACGTGGTGTCAAGAGAGAGAAAGAAGACACAAACCCCGTCGTTATGCAGAAACAGATGGAGCCCACTGGGTTGTTGTGTGCACAATCTTTTGCTTTTAAATTTTCTTTTATTTTTTTTCTCTTTATCAGAGGTGTGAAGATGCAAGAGAGAGATTCAAACAAACAAACAAAAAAAATCACATCTTCCGTTCTTAGAACAAGGAGCAGAGGAGGGGGAAATCGCCTGGGCAGGAAAATGGAATGTAGCATCTGCAGCTGTCCTTGGGGCTGTGCCCAGCTTTTGACTGACTAGAAGGAAGAGTATAAACCAGAGGATCTGTTGTGTGTCCTCCTAAAAGATTTTGGTGTGGAAACAAAGTGTCTGGTTGTGCATGCATGGAATTCACTAGTCTACCTTGTTAAGCTTGTCATGAAAAATAAGCTACTAATAATTACTAACTTTGATGGTCATTATATGATGAATACTAAAGCATGAGATATCTATTGAACATGTGCATTTCACATACAGTAAAACTTTATATAACACATCTTTGAGTTCATATAACTGTAATATGGATAGTTGCCAATAGTAAGACAGTTATCTAAAAAGGTTCTTGAATTCAAGGAGATAGGAGTTTCTTTTTTAATTGAAATAGTGAAAGTCATTTCAATGAGTCATAATAAAACAGTCATAATTATATTAAAATATTAAAGGAAATCATGTATTTTGGAGGTAAATGATTAAAATTCTAAAGAGAAGTTAAGTAAATTTCAGGAATAAACCTCTTGAGCAAAATATGCAATACAAGCAAAATGTTTGTATTGCAATAATCATTGAGTAATGTTATCTGTTTAATAGCAAACTAAAACCCAAAATAATTTAGTATACATGTAGAAGAGAGAACACATTATTGAATATTTTAGATAAAATATAATTACAAGTGTTAAAATATTACTCCAGTGAGATTTTTGTTATCAGGGAAATTAAGAAAGCTTTGAGAAATGAGTGGCCATTGAGGTGCTTTCCAGAGCTTTGGAACATGGAATTTCTGATATGCTAAAAAATCAGCAAAGTCTTCTATGAAAATGTACAGTGTACAGAGAAGAATAAGCTGTTCATTAATTTGTTACTTATGAAAGACATGGGTTGGGTACACTCATGGAAAAATAAAACTAACTCTTACATATCACTTATTTTGACTCATTCCCCCTCTGTTTATACTTCGTTTCTTCTCTAAATCCCACAACCCACTTTTGGATAGGATGTGGACAACATCAGCTTATATTTGTAGCAGTTTGTGGGAACAGCCACTACGGATATTTATAAATTCTAAACCAGTAAGAATATAAATATGCTATGGTCCAGTTAACCAACTCCCATTTATTTATGCACAGTGTGAAAATAACACTTCAAAAGATATGTGCCCCCTCGTTCACTGCAGAATTATTTGTAATACATAGGACTAGGGAATTATTGGCGTGTTAGCAGAATGAATAAAGAAGTGGTATGCATGTGGATACTCACACATATATGTACATATTTAATAATATTTCCTATAAAAAGTTGAAATCATGTCATTTACTTCATAAATGTACCTTGAATAAATTGTGTTAAGTGAAATAAATCAAAAGGAGAAACAGAAATACAATGCCGTCTCACTCATGTGAAAGATAAGAGACGAAGACAAAGAAGAGTCAGGACAGAAAGTACAAACCCATAAATTCATATTGGTAGTGAGCAGAAGGGTGGAGGGGTGAGGTGAGGAAAGGAAAGGTAAAAAGGCTAAGTTTCATGATGGTGGATGAAAACTAGACTTCGTGAGTGGAATTTTAGAGCCACGGATTACAACATAGTATACGAAAAACCTACATAGTGGTGTAAAAACCATTCCCGCATTAAATGTTTACTTAAAATGTGAAATAAAATATAAAATAAATGATCACAGTTTTCCATTATAGGAAAAATGTTTAGTGCTGTTTATTTTCTGTAATTAGTTTTTTTTCTCTCTTAATTGCATTATAAGCATTCCCTTTAAGTGCTTATGAATGCTTATGTCAGAGTAAACACATAATTTCATGGTTTGTTTTATTCTCCTGGGTATTACGCAGGGGCTAAAGCCAAATTAAGGATGATCTATATAGCAGGCACCCATGGCCCAATCTGAAATTAATCAGGGGTTCTCTGTGTCTGGGGGATCTAAGGCACTGGGGTTATATTTATGCTAATTTGTGTTAATAAGGCTGGAAGGCATTGGAGTATAGTGGAACACAGAGCAGCTTTGGAATCCTAAGAATAGAAATTCGATTTATCAACTTCACTAAAGCAATCATTCACACTTTATAATACAAAAACTATTCTTTTGTCACTTAATAGATTGTGAGCTTCCCGGCAGGACTCTGATTATATTTAACTTGTACATTTCAACTGCTGCTTCAGATATTAGTGTATGTTGGCTCAGACCATAGAAAACTTAGTCTGGGCTGGTCTCTCTGTAGAGACTTCAGTTGATTTTCCTATTTTATACTATTAAAAATAAGCTAGTCATGAACAGCAGTTGATATGTTTCATGAACAAATATCTGAGTACACATATATGTACATTTAAATTGTGTATCTGATGGAACCGAGAACATCATGTGATGACTGCAATGGGAAGGAATGGGAGTGAAGATAGTAGGTCGCTTCGCTGATGACATTGTTCTAATTAACACCAAACATTAGCCAAGTGGTACAAGTGCTAGCCGACTTCGACCATGAGTGTGGAAAGGTCGGACTCCAGCTGAATCTCAGGAAGACAATGTTTATGGGAAACGGTCTCGTTCCTGATGTTCCATTCACTCTCAATGGAATGAACATCTCCGAATGCAACAGTTATGTGTACCTAGGTCAAGAAATCAACATGAAAAAACCTGGCACCTGAGTTGTGCAGGAGGAAGAGAGAGGCTTGGAACACCTTCAAGAACATCGAAGAAATAGCTAAGAGGATGAAGAACCTCCGGCTCCGGGCACATCTCTTTGATTCCACTGTTCTTCCTTCATTAACATATGCCTCAGAGACCTGGGCCCTACGCAAAGAGGATGATAACCCGATTCGGGTCTCCCAAAGAGGAATAGAAAGAGCTACGCTTGGAATATCACGATTCACTCAAATGAGAGAAAGAATCTGGAGTTCAAACCTCCATCAACAATCGGACGCTGTCTCGTTTGCTAAGGCGTCAAAAATCAGATGGGCTGGACACGTAATGAGATTTGGAGATGACCGCTGGACTAGAGCCGTTACCACTGGATTCCATGGGACAGGACGTCAAAAGACCACGTGGCCGCCCACCTACCAGATGGTCAGACTTCTTCATCAAGATCATGAATGATCGGTTTGAGGCTCTTTGTGTTCCTAGAATGAACAGACGCCATTGGACTACACTAGCACGCGACAGGAACGGATGGAGACGTTACTGGCACCTGGTTGAGAAAATCAATGAGTAACTGCATGTCAAGTGATCAAGTGATCAAGTGATCTGATGGATTACCCTGAAAAAAGTTCTATCGATTTTCTGTGCCCACACTTTCCAAATCTAGGAAGTGACAGTTTCATCTTCCCCTCAATTTCTGTAGTCATTCTATGATCTCTCTTGAATGCCTACTTTAGACATTGTATTGAGGAGAGTTAGCCAAATAAGACTTCCTGTCATTTAATTTGCATAAATATTAATATCTACAAAATAGAATAGCTTTTTTTAATGATGCACTTCCCACACAATATGTTCAGATATTACTTCATTTTATTTGCCACGATCTGTTTAAATACCCCAGTATATTTAATTACTAGTGTTACATTTTATTTAATTTATATTTATATTTTTAAGGAGTTATTTTTCCAAATTCATTTGATTATGCATGTATTTCACTTCTAATTTAATGACTATATACGTACACACATTTCATATGTGTCTATTTCAGTGTAGAGTCAGTAAATAAATTAACAAGCGCTATTTTAAATGGACACCAGAAACAGAAAATCAAAAATTTCAAATAATATATATTTATAATTTATTTTAGGCTTTGATCTTTATAATAAATCTGAGTTGTTAGTACATAAAACTATTTCATAAGCATAAATAATAACATGTAACCATGTTATGTAAGGTGTAAAAACAAAAGACTGTTTTATAAAGGAAATAAATTATAATTCAATGAAACAATGTAATTTCACAAAGTTATTAGCTTCACTCTCTACGTATCCACTTAAGACTGAAACCTAACTCCATATTCTCCATCTCTCCATGTTTCAGAGTTGGTAATGAGTTAAGACCCGCAGGTATGGCAGAGTTGCTGCTATGTTCTGATTGATTTGACATTCAATTTGATTGATTGGTGCCTACACTGTGTTGGTTTTTGAATACTATGAATATTATATCTGGTCACATTTAAGTCCGTAACTAATCACTTTCCAAGAACACTAATTTCTATTTTTAAGTTTCCCTGCAATATTTCTATTTCTTTCCACCTATGGATAAATATTCACATAAATATTCTAAACCACAACAATATCCTCTCTCTTTCAGAATACTAAAATGAATTCCAAACTCCTAAATCAAAGCTGCTGCAAACATGTGAAGGCTCCGGCATTTCTTAAGGCAAAACCCAACTTCATTTATATCACACAAGCAGTTTTTTAGCTACATGCTGTGGTAGGGTTACTGGGTTGAAATCTTGCATCGACATTTCAAAATATAATAACCTATAAAGTTTCCATCCTTAGAAAACTATTATTATGACAACACAATTATACAGCTATTGGGATAATTGTGGCACGTATCCATTTAAAAATAAATGTTGGCCTCTTAAAGTAACAAAATAGGAGACTAAAACCCAAGAATAGCCAAAATAAATACTAGGAGGTTTACTCCATGGCTTGGAGGCCAGCCGCACACTCTAGGGGTAAAAGCAGGTCAATTAGAGAAGGGAGCACCAAATAAAGGGTGTTGGGAGGATCCGCCCAGGATGGGAGATGCATGCTGAGACTAGACTCTAGACTAAACATGTTGCCACTTGATGCCTCTTTTGCAGGCCACAGCACCCAAAAGGAGAGAGAGAACAAAAGGGAGTGCCATGCCACAGAGGCAGGGTGGGATGGGGGGATGAGGGGGTGGAGGGGTACTGGGATCAGTGGTGGTGGAAAATGGGCACTGGTGGAGGGATGGGTACTCAATCATTGTACAATGGAACCCAAGCACAAAAATTTGTAAATCTACAACTGTACCTCATGGTGTTTCACTAATAAAAAAATAATGTTGGCCTCTTCGTAAAACAGCTAACTCAAATCGTCATCGTCACGATCCAATATGCTCTCATTGTCTCAATCATCCCTCACTCGGTGCTAATCTACAAACAATGCTACTGATATTAACTATAGCACTGTCTTCCCATTGTTCATTGATTTACCCTAGCAGGCACCAGTAAGGTCTCCATTGTGAGACTTGTTATTACTGTTTTTGGCATATCGAATATGCCAAGGGGAGCTTCCCGGGCTCTGCAGTGTGGGCGGGATACTCTCCTAGCTTGCCGGGCTCCTGTGAGGGTTGAAGGAATCAAACCTGGGTTGGCCGTGTGCAAGGCAAATACTCTACCTGCTGTGCTATCATCACATCGTGGGGAAGTTTACTAAAAGCAGAAATACATTAAAAAATAAAAGAAAAAAAAGAAAGTTGCCATTCTTTCAACAAAACTTGTGCTGAATTTCAGCATTGTCTGCTCTCCTATGGCAGGACAGGGGTGCTTCTTTTTGTTGGATCTGCCTCTAAACCCTCCAGCTTTCTAGGTGTGATGCCAGGAACTAGCTGACGGACTTGAGTGAGCCACGGCCTGCTTTAAAGACTTCTAATATCAGATTACTCAGCTCTACACTGGCCTTAAACATCCTCCTCATCTGGTTCCAGTACTAGAGTTTTAGCAGAAGCCAAAGTGTCCCTCCACTTGGGGCTCATTCCAGGCAGTTGAAAAGGATGCTACCAGCTTGTTAGGGGTTTCCATCATCTCAGTGATAATGAACTGCTGTTTCAGTCTGATTAATGAAAGCTCAGTTTGAGAATAATATTCTAATAGCTGCTTTTTCTGGGTCCATCTTATTTTTGAATACAAATTTTATCTTATTTTATGGCTAAGGGAAATTGAGTCCTGAAATTGCACCATCTGGTTAGTTTATAAAGTGGCAAAACTTGAAATAGGAGAGAGTTTCTGGCACAGACCCTCCAGATCTTAGAGTTTGGACTGACAGGGGAATATAGGGACGAGAAAGCAACACACAGGCAAAGGCTGAGTTGTCTCCCTTGGGTCTTATTTATGACTCTATTGGATTCTTTGCACAAAAAGGTATAGTGTTGAGTTGGAATTATATCTGGAAGGTAACTGTAGCATTGTCATTGTACCACGGTCCTCCTGTTGTTCATCGATTTGCTCGAGCGGGCCCAGTAACGTCTCCATCGTGAGACTTGTTGTTACTGTGTTTGGCATTTTGAATATGTCACGGGGAGCTTGCCAGGTTTTGCCGTGCAGGTGAGATACTCTCAGTAGCTTACCGGGCTCTCCGAGAGGAGTACAGGAATCGAAACTGGCTCGGCCAGCTGGCTACGTGCAAGGAAAACGCCCTACCACTGTGTTATCTGGAAGGTAAGGAATGGTGAAATTAAAAAGAGTAGTAACTTCATTAAGGTTTGACTACCATAAGTATCTCAAGAGTTTGGGGAGGACATAAGTGATGGGAAATATACAGAACATACCAATAGGAGTGAATGAGCACAGAGACTTACCTTGTCAGGAGGGTGGTTATCTTATGCACATCCCGTTAGTTCTATATTATGACTAAGGAGGAGGAAAGAAGGTGACTTTCAGTACGCACATCCCACATGCCATTTTGCTAAACTTGCAAAAACTGAAAATATGGATGAATCCCTAAACACCTCAGAAGAGGGAAAGAGCCACTTATTAGAAAGACTTTTAAACAGGTGTTTTAAGAGCCCTTTTAAAAATGACACTGTAAGAGCCCTTTTAAGCTGTCGAAATTGAGAGGGGAGTATAAATATTTCCTAATGATGCCCTGTTCCCACACTTGTACAAGCATCACCTGTGTCCATATAATTTACGAGAAACGCACATATTACCCTAGAGATGATCCTGTAGGGACGCATTATTAGTGAAACCTAAATCAATAGTTTGACTTAGGAGTCACTTGTCATTTTCATCTCATTGTTCTAAGTAAATATGCCTTGAATTATGCCATTATTGCTATATAATAATACTTTGAACTGACCTAAAAATCCTCTTCCCTATTTATTCGTATCACCAAAGCCCCTTGAACTTCCCCTACTGACCTTTTTATATTATCTGTTTTGTCTTTGTAGGTGGTCATGTACTTGGCATCACACCATGTTGCCTTTTCAGGTTGACATTGTTCATTTATTAGTAACCATTTCAGATTCCTCTTCGTCTTTGTATGGCTTGATAACGGTTTTCTTTGTACCGTTGAGCCACATTATATGTTATCTGATATATCAGCTTGCCTATTCACCTCCTAAATGACATCTTTGTTGCTTGAACGTTTGAGCTTTTGTGAAAGCTGCTATGAGCATTCTGCCTCTGATAATTGTATGGACATGTTTTCAAGTTGTGGGTAAATATCAAGAAGTACGATCGCTGGATCATTTAGCAGGAGTATGTTTGGTGCTGGATGGAGCTTCCAAATGACTTTCCGGAGTGTCTGTAAGTTTGTTTTCTCCATAGTGACATGTGATAGTTCCCTTTGCTCTGTCTCTTCACCAGCATAATGAGGAGGTCTGAGTCTGCCAGACGTGGGCCATTCTGAAGGGGATGTCATGGTGTTTTGTTCAAATTTGCATTTCTTTGAGATGTGACATGGAACACTTTTAGGGATATATAGAATTGATCGAGTCCTCTGTTAAGAACATTTTCCGCTACTGCATTTCCACTTTGATGTCAAAAGAAGTGCTTAGGGGGAAGAGCTGTTGCTCTGTACCTTGTCTACGTGGGAATGTGTTAAGTTTCTCAGAATCAAGTGTGATTTTAGATTTAGTGATTTTACATGTAGGTTTATTACATTAAGAAAATTCCTGCCAGTTCTTTGAGTCTACTAGAGCCAAATCTAGTAGTGCTAGGGGGCCACGAGTCTAAGGTAGAAGCCTGTGTTTGAAAGTATTGAGCTCTACCCAGCCCCAAATGGCCATCAGTATTGCTATTTTCTTTTAGGTCAGTTCTTATTGATATCATCGTTCTGAGTATTGAGCTCTGCTGAGTATTGAGCTCTGCCCAGCCCCAAATGGCCATCTGCATTGCTATTTTCTTTTGGGGCAGTTCTTACTGATATCATTGTTTAAGGAACCTCAAGGTCCTCTTCTTCGGAGAGTGAGAAAGCGTGCAGGCAAGGGATAAGAATGAGGATACAATGAGGCAGGGGATAAGAATGAGGGGATAAGCATGCCGGCAGGGGATAAGAATGACATATGCTAATAGTCTGGTGTGTAACTTCCCATTATTAATTGGTTTCTTTCATCTCCTCTTAGTGTCATACTCCCCTCGTTTAGGAATTTTCTGAGGGGCCAAAGAGAGCCAACAGGGCACTTGCACGTGGTCTACTCAGATTCAATCCCCAGCACTCGATAAAGTCTTCTGAGTCCCACCAGGAGGGAACCCCGAGCACAGAGCCAGGAATAAGCCCTGAGCACCATGGGTGCGGCCGTAAAATCCAAACCCTGAAGTAGTTCAGGTGGTATAATCTGACTATTTTAACAATCTGAACTGTAATCTGAGCATCTTGTTTTGTTTTTTTTTGTTTTGTTGGGCCACACCTGGCTGTACTCAGGGCTTATTCCTGGCTCTGTTCTTTGGGATCACTCCTGGCAGGGCACCAGGGACCATATCAGAGATCAGGGATCAAACTTGGACCAGGCACGTGCAAGGCAAATGCTCGACCAACTGTAATGTTGCTCCAGCCCCTCCTATAAGCATTTTTATTACCATAACTAACAAAATCTTGACATATATAAAATCTGCATTCCGTTGCATTACATGGCTTACCATCACAGAACTGACAAAAACTTACTGAGATGAGAATTGAATGGGAATGTTTAACCAAGGAGCTAAGGGAGATTCGTAGCTTGCTGTTGTTTTATGCTTGATTCCAACAACCATTCAAACACACTTCACTAAAACTGAAAGTTCTTTGAAAAAGTATTATATTAACAAGCCCGAACTCTGCCTCTTTATAAACTTGCACAATGATCCTTGTCTATATGTCAGCACAAATGACAACGTTGAATGAATAATATAAGGAAAATTCTCTATTGATTGGTATCCAGGACAGAGAGACTATTATTGGAATCTATATAAATCATCTTCTCCTAAACTTCTGCTATGTCTTGGAGCTATAGTCAACTTGATAAAAGCTAATTTGGAGAAAAGGCATTTCTATGTGTCCTTGATGGTATAACTGCTAGTCTATTCATTATAATATAATAATGACAGTGTTTTGAATATGTAAAAAAATCTATGAATAATGAATTTTGGTCTTAGCTTTTTATAGTATCTTAAAAATAGGAACATGAAATTTATTTTTTCTGGTATTATTGGGCTACTTTTCCTCGTGGAGAACATAGTCTGTCTACTTTATATATAAAGTATTTTGAAACATTATATTTTATATCTATTTAATAATTTAATGATGAGAGTGAATCATCAAAATTATTCTTCCCTTATATTTTATTCCTTAGTATTCACTATAAAATTATTCATTATAGAGACATTAATTTTAGCTCACTCCAATAAATTTAAAATATCTGTGTATTATCTGATAAAGTGGTCATATTGCATAGTTATTATCAGTGAGCCCCACGAAGTAGTCCCAAGAGAGAAAAGGTAATTTCTGAGTTATGTTCCTAATTTTTTAATTATAGGCAGATGTGTAAAAAAATTAAAGTAAAGGCAATCCCCTGACTATGCCATTGCCTATCTGCTTTAGACATTTTTTGAATAAATATATTTAACTGTGTCTAAAGGTGTTGCATGTTGGGACCATAGAGATATGTGCAGAGGGTGAGTCACTTGTCTTGCATGTGTGTGACCAGGTTCTACCCCAGCACAGACTATGGTGCCTGGAGCACAGTTAAAGTGATGCAGGAGTAAGGTGAGTGACCAGGCTTTATCCACACTGGCTACGGTGCCCAGAGCACATCAGAGTGACCCCTGATCACACAGCAGGAGAAAGACCTAAGCACTCCTACGTGTGGCATCCAAACGGAACAAAACCATAATCCTTGTGTTATTTTTCTATGATTTTTTGTCAAGCCCCAGTTTTATATAAATATAAGTACACTATATATCACGAAAATAGGTGCTTTAAAATTTCAGCTATTTATAAAAATATCTTATGATTCATTTTTATCTTTTAAAGTATTTTTAAAAATTATATGACTAGGTAAAACATTTAAAACGCAAACTATTTAGGATATGTTAGGACCATGCTATTTTCAGAAATTATATGAATTCAAACTATTTTAAAATGAAGTCTTATAAAGAAGAAAAAGGACAAATAAGCAAACTAAATTAAAGATGCAATTTTGATACAAAAATTGGCTTAATAAAAGTGTTAAATAAAACTGGGAGAAAATAATAATCTGATTTACTATTCAAGCAAGAAATAATATGTGTCTTAAATGTAATTTCTTCTGCCATCAATTAAAAAAATAATGACTTCAGTCTTCAAAAGAAATTAAATTTGATTAGATTCTTTTTAATACTTCTTTACAATTTTCCACCAATATCAAGAACATCAAGTATTTCAACTTTCATTTTAATACAAAATTAAAGGATGAAAATATCTAGGGATGTGTGACCATATTTTTTCCCCTGATAACATATGAGGGTTATGATCGTAACTCAATGATTAAAAGTAACAAGCACACAATCATTCTGAGTATGATATGAATTCTACAAAAGCACTTATAAACTTGGATTTCTTTTTTTATATTGAGTGTTCTATTTATGATATGTACAAGCATGGATTATATTTGAATCCACAAGTAATTATTGATTCAATTCACTACATAATTAATTGGTGATGGTCAGTTAAGTATTGGAAATATAATGGTGCCTAATGAGTACAGTTATTTTGAACAGTTATATTGTTGAAAGAAAATGTGTGCATTAGCTGTTCTCCAGAGCCTTACATTGCAGACAGGAGGCAAGACTAACAATAGTAAAACAACACCTCAAGGTAGGTCACACATTGGAAACTATGAACTACAGAGCAGTAAATCATCACTCCAGCTTAATAAACAAAGAGTGAGGCCGGAGCATTAATACAGAGGGTAGGACATTTGCCAAGATGTGGAAGACCCAAGTTTGATTCGCGGCATCCCATATGATCCCCCAAGCACTGCCAGGGTGATTCCTGATTACACTGTAGCACTGTCCTCCTGTTGTTCATCGATTTTCTTGAGCAGGCACCAGTAAGGTCTCCATTGTGAGACTTCTTGTTATTGTTTTTGGTATATTGAATACTCCATGGGGAGATTGCCAGACTCTGCAGAGCGGGCGGAATACTCTGAGTAGCTTGTCAGATTCTCGAAAGGGGTGGAGGAATCGAACCTGGGTTGGCCACATGCAAGGCAAATGCCCTCCCTGCTGTGCTATATTGCTCTGTGATTGCACAGCCAGGAGTAAAGCCTGAGTACCATGGTTGGGTGTGGCTGTAAAGGAAAAAAAAAGAATATGATAGTTTCTTTAGGAAAAGTAACATGAAATTTGTAATAAAATCACAAAAGACAATATTTGGTAAATGATACGTGAGAAGTAGAATGCGAAGATACATCAAAGACACCAAGAGGAAATGGTCAGACTATATGCAGACTTCAGAGAAAGATCATTCTGAGGAGATTGTTAGTTCACAGAAGCAACTGAAAGGGATAGGTGGGACAGGGCCATGGTTTTGAATTGGCAAAGAACTAAATTTGTTCATTTGAGAAGAATGTTTAAAAAATGTGTTCTGTTAGAAGCAGCTTGGTGGGAACAAAGCATCACAAGTCTACTGTGAACTCTTAAGTCACTTTCCACACGACGAAAGAGAAATCCAGCATTTGGGAGTAGCCAGACCATTTCAGTGACAAAGTTTTCTCAAAATATGGTGACTTAAGAATGGGTTTTTCCAACAATGAGATATCGTTTCACACCACAGAGACTGGCCCACATCCACAAGAACAAAAGCAACCAATGCTGGCGTGGATGTGGCGAGAAAGGGACCCTCCTTCACTGCTGGTGGGAATGCCGGCTGGTCCAACCCTTTTGGAAATCAGTATGGATGATTCTCAAAAAATTAGAATTTGATCTCCCATTTGACCCAGCTATAGCACTCCTGGGAATATATCCCAGAGAGGCAAAAACGTATAGTCGAAGTGACATCTGCAATTGTTTGTTCATTGCAGCACTCTTTACAATAGCCAGAATCTGGAAAAATCCTGAGTGCCCGAGAACAGATGACTGGTTAAAGAAACTTTGGTACATTGACACAATGTAGTACTATGTAGCTGTTAGAAAAGATGAAGTTATGAAATTTACATACAAGTGGTACTACATGGAAGTATCATGTTAAGCGAAATGAGTCAGAAAGAGCGGGATAGACACAGAAAGATTGCATTCATCTGGGGAACATAAAGCAACAAAAAGGGAGACTAACACCCAGGAATGGCTGAGATTAGTACCAGGAATTTTGCTCCATGACTTGAAGGCCAGCCACACGTGCTAGGTGAAAAGGAAGCTCAGATAGAGAAGAGAGCACCAAATAAAGGGTGTTGTGAGGACCCTCCCAGGGTGGGACAAGGGGGTTGGGGGTTGTGGGGGTCGCTGGGACCTGTGGTGGTGGAGGATGGGCACTGGTGGAGGGATGGGTACTTGATCATTGTATAATTGAAACCCAAGCACAAAAATTTATAAGTCTATAACTGTACCTCATGGTGTTTCACTAATAAAAAAAAATTTAAAAAAAAAGAATGGGTTTTCCAAGATTTGATCCCCATATTTTCTTCTTTCTCCTGTAAATAGATGTTGGTACTAATAATTTTCTGATTTTTGTTATGATTCACTGAAAACCACACACGAAAACACATATGGATACATATATATTTAAATTAAAAATATGTTTCTTAAAATTTCTCATACATTTTATATACACATATGTATATATGTGTGTGTGTATTAAAGAAGTCTTCAAGTGATCTTAACAATATATTATAGGTAATAATATTGCTAGTAGTATTTGTTTTTTTTTTCTTTGGTTTGCGGGCCATACCCAGAAGTGCTTAATGCTTAGTCCTGAGTTAGTTCTCAGGAGCAGTTTTTGGTGGGGATCACTCTGGGGGCACAGAGACCATAAGTGGTATTGGCAATTGAACCCAGATTGACTGTGTGCAAGGCAAGTGTCTTAACTGCTGTTTTGTTTCTCGGTCCCACTATTTAGTATTTGATATTCAAAGACAGAAAAGCCATTCAAGATAGGAGGAAAGGATCAAATGCTCAAAATGCACAGGCAGTTTTTGTTTAAGGTATGGAATATTGAAAAAAAATAGATAACTTTTCATAGTAAAAGAAAACCAGAATGGAGTGACACGGAAAATCAGAAATGTTCAGGAAACCAAACTCACAGGACAGTAGTGAGTGGCCTGAGATGCAGGAAGACACAGCATCTCCCAGCAATAAAGCAGTTCACCTCAACAGAGCAGAGAAGAACACAGTGAAAATCTCAGGTGTGCTGGCAAGAGGAACTGGCTGAAGTTTAAAGCAAAGACAGCTGAGCACAGTAGGAATGCTGATAGTCTTAGATCGAAGCATTATTTGCAGCCCCTTCTCATGGATCCCATCACTAAGAAAGCTGAGGGCAGAGCCTTCCTCGGTGGCGCAGACGTGGTGTGGAACTATCAGTTGCAGGGTCTTACTGCCCCAGCATCCCTGTGCCACTGTGTCTGTAGGATAATAATGGGTTTGTCCTTTCAGACTTGCCACAGGGAACTTAGTTTACCTTAAAGCAATGTCCTTTCTGTATGAACACAGGAAGACAGTTCACATCATGCTTTGTAACTTGGGAGATGATTGACTCCAATAATATTTACTCCTGGGCATCTGCTCTCGACTCAGTTGCCCTTAGTTCCTAGCACCCCCAAAAGCAGGGTCCCGACGAGGGACTGAATGGACCCAGGGCAAGCTGTGAGCTACCCTGGCATTGAAATGGGCCAGGCCAAAGCACGAAAATACTCAACTATAAGTTGAGAGCATGATCATAGACAAATGCTGTTATGATTCAAAAGTAAGGATGAGACTAGGACCCTGCTGGGGTTAGGAAGACTAACCTGGCCTGAGGACTGCGGTAAGACGTCCTCAGGAAGAACCACACTTTAAGTTGATATATGTCTTACTGTGCTCATACAGAATGCCATTGCTATAAGGTAAACTGAGTGCAAGGACAGGGAAACCAACATTTTTGCTTTCAGACCGCAGCTCCCAACAGGACTCCCCGAGCACCCCTGTAAGCACCCCTGAAGCCTTATCTTCCCAGACCTACCTCACCATCTCACAGAAGTCAACACTCCGAAACTCGATGTGGGCCTTGTTTGTGGGAAAGAACTGAGAATTGTTCAATGAATATATCCTCCAAGAACAGAGAACTGACACAGCAGAGGATGCTTTGTCTCTGGACTTAAGGCAGCATCCAGATTCAGATACCATCTCCCAAACGTTTTGCACACTTAACTTTTGAGTTCCTTTAAATAATGATTCCAGGTCTACTAAATACGAATAGGGGTTATAAATTATAGTTGCCTGTCTCAGTAGGAGATTCTGTGGGTTCTGAGTATAATTTTTAGGTTCACCATTTTAAGCATTTAATCTAAATGAGATCACATACTTCTAGCCATGACTCAGGTAAATATTCTCACTAAATGCTGTTTTCTCACTAAATGCTAAGTGTTGGAAAGGGCATTAAGAAGATTGCCCAAGAAATTTCAAAAACCAAATATCCTCGTATGTTCTTAAATAAAACAGATTTTTCTTATCCTGGTCTTAAGTACATTTAGTGCATTATGAAAAAGTAAAAATTACCAGACGAGTAGCTACTCACAGATGATCTGAAAAAGAGGCCGTGTAATATGCAGACAGTGAAATAGATGTTATTTTCACAAAATACATGATGAAGTCCTCCTGTTTGCAACAAATCGATGAGCCTGCAGGGTATGATGCTAAATGAAAGAAGTCAGATGAAGAGAGACAAACATGTATGACTTCATTCATTTGTAGATAATGAAGAAGGGAAAATAATGATCACATAAATAAAAGTAAACTTTTAAGACTATTAGGGAAAGTTAGTGGTTACCCAAGAAGAAGGGAAGTGGTTGGTTGACCCGGACTGAAGGAGCCAACTGCTTGGTGCAGGATGGACTTAACACTTAGTGGTGAACATGATGTATGACATACAGGTGTTGCCATGTAATGATCCGGAAGCCTACATAGTGGCACAAACCAATGTTACTTCACTAAATTTTTAATTAAATAAAAGTATTCATAGCTTTAAGACATCCCTATGATTAGAAATGTGTCTGATCCAATTGCACAACCAGTTCTGTAGCAGACTTCTACTAAAATAGAGATACAATTTGCATATTGCAATCCATTTTATATAGCATATCTACGCTCCCAGGCAGTGAAATTCAATTCAACAACTAAGGAACTATTTGGAGCATTACTCTATCAACTATTTACCTGAAGAAGTGTGACATTTAGTATATTAAATATAAGATTCCTTCCTCGGCCTTCTTACAGTAAGGATACTTACGAGGACAGGAGAACTTACGGAAGCTTATGTGCTCTAATTACAATCAGTAGTTAGTGGTTCTCATTTCAGAATAGGTGCGACGTCTAATTTATTGGCAAGACTCTAGGTGCTAATTTTGCTTGTAAATGAAAAGAACAAGTGTTTGCCAATTAAATGAAGCGGCTGCTTCACAGTCAGTAAGACTAATAACTACCAACAAAACTCCAAGCCATTTCTCTAAATTGTTTAATGAACTGCTTTCGATATGTGGTCAACTATAACCCCGATTCCTTAAAAATGCTGGGCTAGGGTTTAGTTACTTAGCTTTCATTGACCTCTCAATGACCTTCTGCATTTATTATAGTAGTGTGGAGACCCGATATAAAACTCACATTGAACTGAGATTTCCCCACTAGTACATTTACAGGCTTGCGCACTAGGCAAAGCTGTGATTGGTGTTTCATTATAGAAATGTCAAAAGTGTAAGTATTAACAGATTGTTTTCATTGGCATCCATATATCCAACCTAGATTCAACAGCTACCTTTATTCCATCTTTCTGTTTTTGTCTATACCTCGAACTCCTGCACTTTTGCCAATGTCCACCACCTAATGATGAGGATGAAGATCATAATTCTCTTTTGAGCTTAACTTTATATGATTATCATCCATAATGTTTAGCTATATGCGATGAAGTAACAGATTTGCTCATTTAACTCAGTACGAGGGAGACCATGCAGTCCTGGGAATAAATGCAGGACCCCCTACACACAAGACATGATTTCCGACCCATTCAACTAGTTTGCATACTGTCATGTTAAATATATATTCATGTTATATATGCTTGGGGCTTAATCATAGATATATGTTGTGTGCTAAAGTCCATGCCAGATAGCATTATATTGTGACCATTTTCCTATTGATTGGTATCTGTTTTTTGGTTAAAGCTGCTATTATGCTTCTGGGATTGTTTTTGAGGGCATCCAGAATTTTATTTCTTTGGGTCAAAAGTGCCCGTTGCAAAGGCTAAAGAGTCTTTAAATTAAAAGAACCATTCTTCTCATGCCCCAAATTGTTGTTCCATTTTAGACTACCAATGATGTGTGAAGGTATGAGAAGTTCCATGTTCTTATCGATGTTTGAAAGACTTAAAAATGTTTGTGATTCTACTAAATTTGTGCCTGTTATCTTATTGTGATTACAGTTCCCTAAGGAAAAATGTTTGTAAACCATGTTTTCATATGGCTTTCACCATTCATGTGTTTTCCTTTGAGGAATGTCTATTCAACAACTTATAGTTTATAAATAATAGAAATATTCTATTAAAGAATCAAAACTTTTTTATTATATTTATTTTTTATTTTAAAAATAATAAAATTATTTTAATGATAATATAAAACTTTACCAAATATGTTTGGTAAAAATTTTTGCCAAACTCCAATTTTCCAAAATTTTTGCCAATCTACAAATTTCCTGCTTTGGTTGAAAGGAAATGGGCTTTATAACCAGTGAGGTCAGAGTTTTTAGCAGATCTTGTCACCAATTCCTAGATATTCAGGTTTTATTTTTAGAATTATTCTATTTTATTCTTATTCATTGGGGGGGGGGCATGGCTTAAAAATGCAAGTAGTGTGAACACATAGTTCAAAAGACATGTAAGACATTAAAATAAGCCTTTTACACACAGAGGGTAGAGTGTTTGCCTTGCATGCGGTTGACCCGTGTTCGATTCTTCCATCCCTCTCGAAGAACCTGGCAAACTACTAAGAGTATCCTGCCCTCACAGCAGAGCCTGGCAAGCTCTCACAATGGAGACATTACTGGTGCACGCTTGAGCAAATCGATGAACAACAGGAGGACAGTAACAGTGACCCCTGTCAGTCAACCACTAGATTCCTGTATAAGCAGTAATTACCATTATTAGTTTTCATCTTTGCTGACAGAAATATTATCTATACTATCTCTGTACCATTAAATTGCATACAACAGTGCATTAACAAAGCACCTTATAAATTTAGGCAAAGTATACATAAGATTGGGTAGGGAGTTTGACTTCCACGCGGCCGGCCCGAGTTCGATTCCTCCGCCCCTCTCAGAGAGCCCGGCAAGCTACTGAGAGTATCCCATCCATTCTGCAAAGCCGGGCAAGCTATCCGTGACAAACTCGATATGCCAAACACAGAAACAACAAGTCTCACAATGGAGACGTTACTGGGCCCGCTTGAGCAAATCAATGAACAACAGGAGAACAGTGCTACAGTGCTACAATTTTCTCAGTCACTTTCTGAATAGAAGTTTTTGAAAATTAGTATTTGGCTTAGAGAGATTGTGCAGGAGGTTAGGTGTTTACAGGCACGCAGCCCATCCGTGTTTGACCCCTGGCACCACATACAGTTCCCTAAGTACTACCAGGGGTCACTCCTGAACACAGAGCCAGGAATAGCTTCTGGGATTCATGGCTGAAGCCCAAAGGACAAATAATCAAATGAAAGTTGCTATCTATTTTTATAAAATATACCTTGTCATGTCCGAATTTTATGTTTCTCCTACAGTGTGTCTAATGACATTTTCTATTGGCAGAGAGAAAGAGAGGCATTTCTTGTCATTCCACTCAGATGTTTGCCAGCATTGGCTGTGAAACTGGTTGGGATCCACGTCCGAGTCATGTGCTCTTATCACCATCGACTTCATATTCACTTTGTCTACACTGCCTATGCGTGTTCTCTTACTATAGACTCATATTCACTTACAACTGTCTGTGTTTATACTTTTGTTCTATCTGCTTGAGTTCATTTTGGGTGTTTATTTAAATTTAATCTTTTTCATAACTACTACCATTTAATGATTTGTGTGGTTCTGGAAGTTCACTGCTTTCTACCTCCAAGTTTATTTCATGGTTTAAGATGAAGGCATATGAATGACTGTGCTTTGTGCCCTGTTCTCATTTTCATAACCAATCAGGTGTGAACAACCACCCACAATATTTCCTCTCCTTCCTCAGTGTTTTGCAGGATTAGTGTGCGTCTCTCTCTCCTTTAAGGGCAGTCTGGATAGCACAAGCTAATTACATTATTTTGCTGAGCTATAAGTGAGTGGGATTCACCTTTTCTGGTGATGAGTGGAAGAGTTTCGACTATTCTGATCAAGCATCCAGTGTTGTAGTAGTTCATGCTGAAGTTCTTAAATGCAAATGTTCAGCAAGCTGTAGTCACAGTAGAAATAGTACAGAACTTAGTACACTCTATCCTCAGGAATATTATATGCTGCGTAAGTGTGTCACTGTCACTGTCCTCTCAACGTTCATCGATTTGCTCGAGCAGACTCAGTAACATTGTGAGACTTGTTACTGTGTTTGGCATATCAAATACATACATCACGGGGAGCTTGTCAAGCTTTGCCATGTGGGCAAGATACTCTCAGTAGTTTGCCAGGCTCTCTGAGAGAGGTGGAGGAATCGAACTTGGCTTAGCCAGGTCAGCCGCGTGCAGAGAAAATGCCCTACCCGGTGTGCTATCACTCCAGACTGCATTAGTATGTATGTAAAATTATTAAAACTGTAATTTAGAAATATTTTAAAATTCAGATTTAGAGAAAAATATGAGTTGAATATAATCTCAGGGCTAGGATGAAGGAGACGTTACTGGGGCCTGCTCGAGGCAATCGACGAATAACAGCATGATTTGTGATTGATTTGTGATGAGTTGAAGATAACTATGCTATCAAAGATTGATACCTTTTAAAATATTAAGTGATGATTCAATGGTTCTTACATTTTTCAAAGATATGCAGACACAAGAATGGGATCTTGCAACACTCACAGAATGCATAGGTGAGGGGTTGCAGTTCCCTAGCATTTACGGTTAAATAGCATGCCGATGGAGAGAGTAAGAGAGAAATTGTCTGCAATAGAGGTGGGGGAACAGTTGGGATGGGGAGGGATGGTGGGGACATTGGAGCTGGAAAATGTGTACTTCTGGAGGGATGGGTGTTCAATCATTGTATGACTGAAACTCAAACATGAAAGCTTTGTAACTATCACACAGTGATTCAATAATAAAAAATAGCATGCAAATATTTTTCTATTAAATATTAAAGTCAATGTGCTTTTTATAGAAGCCTGTTAGTACTTTATATTGGAGTGATGGGAGACATTACTATTATCAGTCTTCCCCAAGCCTAAGACCTCAGCTACTTGACTAACAAGCCTCTTTATTAAGCTGCATGTGGTGTCATGACAAAGCATTTGATGAGGGTTGGTATAAGGACATAAGACAGGCAAGAAAAGGAATTTCTCTTGCTATTTCCTCATAACATTCATGGGAAACAATTCACTACACCAAATGAACATCTTCAATCCCACTGTCTCTGATGAGAGGAGTGGCGCTCCCCAACTTTCTCCTTAGTTCTTGATTTATTTTTGAGTACTGTTGTATGATTTGCATAAAGAAATATAAGTGCATGCATGTGTTAAAGTAACATATATTTATGTATTTAACGTATTAATCCAAACAAGTTAAAGTTTTATTAAAGTATTATGGATGTGGCATCACATTTGAGATTAGCATTTATTTGGCAGAATAAAACAAAGCATTTTGGAAGTGAGACTCCATGTCTTATTTTTGCCAAGTTCAGGTATAAGTGATATCAGAATTGTCAATTTTAGAGATTTTACTCCAGAAATTTACACATGCTGGAAATAGTCTCTAGAAACAGCAATAAGGATATTACCATTATTCGAAATATCCACAATATGTTAATTTTATGAAAAGCTTTTACTTTCACTTACACTAATGTATGGATGACTAATCAGTTTAAAATATTTACATTTAATGATCTCAGAATCTTATCCAAATCTTAGATAAGGTTTGTAGGAGATGAGGATGGTTAGGTAGGGTACAATCTTTACAGTACTTTGTGTGTGTGTGTGTGTGTGTGTGTGTATGTGTGTGTATAGGTGTGTATTGTGACTTGGGAATCTTTGCTAGGGTGCTTTAAAATCACATTAGGTACACACTTTTTTATAGCACTGAGAATTGAGTTATTTTCCTAATGAAATTGATATAAAGAATAAATTTCATATTGCTGTTGCCTTTGGTATCAGTATATATTTTCTAGGTAATCTTAATTTGTTTGAAATTTTTGTATCTGCTTTTCTGCAAAGTGAATCTTATGATATTTGTGATATATAATACTCAAAGGAAAAATAAACCCTTAAGTATAAGTGAATGTCACCCTATATGTCAATCTTCCTATTTGAGTCTAACTTGCCTAATAAACAGATAAATAATCCCAGATCATCCTTCTATTAATGCAAGCTATTAAGTGCGAAGAAGTTAATTGTATCTTTTAGATGTTGCAAAATACTTTCATGTGAGGTTTTGTTTCTTTATTTTTGGAGGTGCCTGCTCTGGTGAGTTACAGGGAATCATCTATGGTGTGTGGGATTGAACCGGGTGGTTGTGTACACGGCAAGCAACTTACTCTTCCACTCTCTCTGGAACTCTGATTTTTAAAAATCTTCTTATATTTAACTTCTGTAAAGTAGCATGAACACATCTTCCAATAAAAACCTATTTCATGTTAGAACTGTCTACTTTATTCCCATGGAGTCAATGTCAAATGCCAATTGTTTCAAACCAATTCTAAGATTATCATTCCTACTTTCCTTGGGTATTTTAATGTCAAGATAAGAAATCATTAAAATAAAATTTAAATTATCAGTCATAGCAAATCCAGTTTCTAAAACACCAGCTCTAACCATTGGCTTTTCTCTTTGTTTCATTTTTTTTCAGGGCTATAGCCAGCAGTGCTCAGGGTCATGACCAGGGGACCACCCTCAGTGACTGGATTCTATACAGACTGGCCTCAAGCAAGGTAAGTTCCTTGAGCCCGGTGCTATCTCTCAGTCCTGTCAAATCATTAAACATCAAGGCCTTATGATTGGGGGAAGATGGTGGAATCCTTCTTGTTCCTAACAGGAATGCAGAGTGGTGACTGTGGTATAATGGGGGGTTTGGTGTAGAGATCAGAGATGAGGGGGCAGTCACATCATCTGTGACAATGAAAGAAAAGTGTGTTGGATTGAATGAGGGGCTAGTTATGTGTGAGAAGATGAGTTGCTCTTGAGGAAACTTCTTGCCATCCCTTTTCTAAATGAATCACAGCCACCTGCTCTGTCTTCCTTTGACTTCCTGTCCATTCTATCTGGGTTTTACCCCAGTTCTCTTCTTCACTGTGATGTAGTCAAAGGTACACAGCTGGGCATTCATTAAAATTAAAAACATAGGTTTTATTTTGTTGAATTTACATGTTGGGTTTGGAATAGAATTCTCTTTCCTGATGTTCAGAGGTGACCTGGTGTTTTCAAAGGAGGAGCAAGAGCAGGGTGCCAGGAGAACTGAAGTTCTGACAGTACTAAGGTGGGCAGTGTTGGTGAGATGGGGCCACCGTCTGCTCTCGGTCCACTCTGTGCCAGGGTTTTTTCTGTCCGAGAGCCCTGGCGTTGTTTCCTTAGACAGTGCATTGCAATGTACTCATTCCAGAACAGTCAGACAATGTTCTTGAGTTGTTTGAGTTCCTGATTGATAATGAAACACATTTTTTTCTTTTCTTTCTTTTTTCTTATTTTTTTAGTAAATGCTCTAAGAAAGAGACAATGGGGAACTGATTAGAGCATTAGTTAAAGAGAAATTATAGACTTTCCTGGTAGTGTTGAGCTTTCTTGGGCAGGGTAGGGGTCTGGGATGATCCTAAGCCTCTTAGGGTCCTAGAACACATGCTAGTGTGGTCCATGGCTCTGTTTGGAAGATCGTTCTTGGTTCCTTAGCCAGGCTGCTTCCTACCCCCTCAGAGGCCTTCTTTATTTCTGCAATGCACAGATGACCTTCACTTTCTATCTTCTGCTCACATCTGTCATCAAAAGAAGGGTGTCCACAGAAAATTTAGTAAGAATAAATAAGGGAAGCTTGTCATCCTCAATTCAATCTGAATTTTGGTCCTTTTCTCTTGAGTTTTCTGTTTTATTTAAATCTCACTCTTTGCTGTAATTTCCCTATCATTCACAGCATCATCAAGCACAGACAGAGATAAATCTTTGTTATTTGTTTCAGTGAGGAACTTCTAGCAAAATTCTTTAACTTCTAGGGTTTTCACTCAACATTCGTGTTACTGTGGGTTTAACCATTAAAATAGTATGACTCGTATTAAATCATAACAAATGATGTAGCATTTCAACATTTCTTTTTAGGCGATAATTAAAATTAAATAACAATCAAAATTTAATAAAAATGGCAAATATAATAATCAGATAGAAATAAACAATTTATGATTGTCCATCAAATTAATATACCTGATTTTCAATTTTTAAGCATAATCCACTCATACACTTTGATAGTTGATTCTAAAATATCCCTTTTGGACAATACAAAGGGCATGGGTTCCTTGATGAATGAATCTAATGTGTAATAGGAGAAAATATCACGTTTTATTTCTTTATTTTTAGTATATATATCCCCTGTCATAAGTTAAATCTATAGTTAAAGACTGAATAACATGGAAAATGATTTTAATCAGTAGGCTCAGCTGGGGTCAACTGGGAATTTTGATTCAGAAAATAGGGCCTTGCCCATGACATGTGGATTTAGTCCAGAAACTCATTGTCTGCTACTTCTGAATATATAGTTTGGGAATTCTCCTCTCCCTAAAAGTTTTCAGCCCCTTTCCCCCGCTTGAGTTACACACATTTTATTGTCAGGAATCAGCACAAACTATTCAAAGTTTTCCCCAAGAATAATTCGATTTTTATCTATTCAAAAGCTTCTTCCAAATCTACTGAACACATGTTCCATTTCTCTCTCCTCTATGCGTCGATTTATTTACTAATGACTTACTTTATGAAACATTACTCTGAGTTGATGAACATGGCCTTACTGTAGAGTTTGAATAAAAAGGTTGTCCTATGGGGTTCATTTAATAATGTCTGGCTTTTCTAGTCCTATTGCTCACTAAAGTCTCATATTCCTTTACACACCTGATAGCAAATTGCCTTCACTTTTGGGGGGGGTGTTACAAATAAGGAAACTATTGTAAATCACCCTTATGTGTGATATCCATGGTTTAATAGTACTGAGCTAGTAAGTAGTAAGTCTGTGAATATTCTGTGTTGCTGTTTTACTAGATCCAATTACATTTGAGAGTATTACAAATGCAGCATCATTACTACATCAAGGAGTGAGGACAAAGTGCATCAATAATGTATCCTATAACAACAAAACAAGATGTGGCTATTACTGTTGCAAAATAAAACGGTTAACCAGAGGATTAGTTTTATAGTCCAGATGATATGATTTTAACTACTGTGTCAATTTCTAAAACTAAAAATCTAATGTTCTCTTTTTTTTAATTTAAATATTGATGTCTTCAACTCAAACAGAGAATTTTTTTACATTTTTAGCTTAAAGACCTTCAACATTATATTTTTTTCTGAAAAGTTGTAAATGGTTTATGATTAATGGATATCATGAACATTGGTAATCTCATGAATATAGTTTCTATCTTAAAGAGGAGAATTAGACATCAATAATATAGAGTGTGTTATACAGACTAAATTAGATTTCCAAGAACTGAATGACTTCCATTGTTTTGAAAGTATTTGTGTTTTATATATCTTGATTATAACCATTTTATGAGGTTTCTCAGACTTTGAACTCACAGGGGGGTTGAAATCTTTGTGTAATTCATGATAATGTCATTATACAATTTGCCTTTGTCAGTCTAATTTATAACATCTGTCTTTAGGCATTATATAACATTTAATATTTAATGGTTTGAACACAAATGTGGAAATGAGAACTTATTTGACTTCTAATAAACAAAATTCTAAATATTTACAAAGACATAAACCTACATCACATTTAATCATTTTAATAATGGTGGGTTCTTTTTGCTTTTTTGTTGTTGTTGTTATTTTCAGGTTATACCCAGCATAGCTCAGGGCTTACTTCCAGTTCTGTGCTCAGGGATCACTCTGGGAGGTTCCTAAGACCATTTGTGGTTCTGGGGTTTGACCCCTTCTTGGCTGAGTGCAAGGCAAGTGCCCTATCTGCTCTGGCCTCCTGTTGTTTAAGACATTAATTACTTTTCATGGACTTATAGTTGGTATGTAATTGTTTTTAATTGGTCCATGAGTAATTTTAAAGAACTCAGATTGAGTTTCTAGTACTGAGATTATCTGACATATAAATAAAACAAGTTTGATTTTTGAGTAGTTTTAATGAGAGAAAAGAGTCAAGTCAAATTATTTCAGAAAAGGCTGACCTAGAATGCAAGCCACAGAAATTGATTTTTAATGTTTTCATTGGCCTTTAGCACCAAATCAGTGAAAAAAACCTTAGTATCCATCTGTTTGTTTATACGAACATATCTCATTTAGTTCATTGAAATTTTCTTTTAAATATCAACCATATTAATGATGAGTACCTATATTTACTACTTTTGACTATAATTTATTTGTAATTCATAAATATTTCTTCTACTTATCTGACAGAGGATTTATCTTAGCCATGGAGAGCTGTCTCTGATTTCAGGTGTGCTGTGACAATCATATGACTGACAAGTGTAGCAAAAATTGTCTAGTTTGTGGCAAATGTCTCACAATCTGTTTGCAAAGCATCTGTCTTTATCAAGAACATGAAAATTCAAACTTTCATTTTGTCAACCTTTATATTCTTAAATTCTTTCTGGGTGAAGAAACTATTGCTATAAATGATGGATTTTATTTTTCAAAGGTGCACTTCTATTTAAAGAACTAATTTTAATGCTATGATATTTAATGAAAAAAACTGATTGCATGGTCTGATTATATGTCAAAAATTTAAAATGTGAAATAGTCCCTCTTGATTTTTCATATGTTCCAGAAATACTTGCTATTCACACATATCATATAAATACCAGGATCTTCTATATTTTGTGACTAATTAAAAGTAATTGAATATCACTAAAAGAAGCAACTTATTATGCTGACAACCCCCTATGTAATTTTATTTTTATTGGATTTTTTTAATCCAGAATAGTAAGTAACTCAAGAGTAATTGGTTGTGAGATTTAATCTAACTGTCTTTGCTTTATGCATTAATAATTTCGAATAAAATAAGTTCATAGCCTTTTAAAATATTTAACATTAAAAATCTTAGGTGAGACAAAAGAAAGACAGCTGTGTCTATGATGAAGGAGCAAGAACAGTAGGTGCGGAGACATCTGGAGCCTGTAAGAGAGGTGTGGATTCTTTTTTGTGACATCTTCATGGCATCTTGGGAATGCATAGAAGATGTTGAAGAAAAGTCTTTAAAAGTGCATTGAAATTGCAGTTTATATGGCCAGTTTGACAGCCCACAATTTGGCTTCAAAATTTACAGGAAAGATAAAAACATAATTTGAGACCAAAAAAGGCTAGTTGATAAAAAGGTAAATTTAGAATTACTAAAAATATTATTCTGTGTGTTTTGTTTTAATATATCACAAAATTTTTAATGAACATATACACACATAGATCTACTAATATAGAGTTGTACACCAAGTTTAAATTCTAACAACCTTCTGTGGGGACAGGGTTTGGGGCCACACCCAGTAGTATTCAGTTTACTCCAGGATCTATGCTCACTGGTCACTTCTGTCAGTGCTCGGAGGACCAAGTAGTGCCAGGGATTAAACCAAAAATAACACCTTTCTTCCAGTATTCTCCCATCCTTCCAATGTGAGCAAAACCTAAACCTAATATGAATCTTTCTTCTTCTTCTTCTTCTTCTTCTTCTTCTTCTTCTTCTTCTTCTTCTTCTTCTTCTTCTTCTTCTTCTTCTTCTTCTTCTTCTTCTTCTCCTCCTCCTCCTCCTCCTCCTCCTCCTCCTCCTCCTCCTCCTCCTCCTCCTCCTCCTCCTCCTCCTCCTCCTCCTCCTCCTCCTCCTCCTCCTCCTCCTCCTCCTCCTCCTCCTCCTCCTCCTCCTCATTTGCTTTTTGGGTCACACCCAGCTATGGCAGGGTTTAGTCTTGTGTCTGCCCTCAGGAATTACTCCTGGCTGTGGTTGGGAGACCATATCGGATGCTGGGAATTGAACTCAGTTTGGCTGCATGCAAGGTAAACACCCTACCTGCTGTGCTATCACTCCGGTCCTTTGTTGTTATTTTAACCATAAAAATTTATTACATAGGATGAAAACACAGACTTACTTATGTGACCTTTTGACATTGCTTCGTAATAATCATGTCTTGTATTTGATAAAATCTTCTCCGAAGGTTTTTGTTATGAGGGTTTAACATGCCAAATTTCAACCACAGTAGTTATAGACTAACACAGTCGTAAAGGTTTAAAGAAAGAGGAATCTGAAACACCCCTATCATCTGTCTTGTATTCTGTGTGAGAATTCTCTTCTAAGTCAATCAGATTACAGAAATTACATTTACATGTGGATCAGAAAAGAGACGCAAACTTCTGACTTTACAGATGGCTGTTTTTCTTAATTATATGGATAACAGTTTAGAAATAACTAATTGGTCATGCCTGACAAGTGATAGCAGTTTTTCCAAGATAAACAAATGTTCGCATTTTTCATACTTAATCAGAGACTTTATGTGCAAAAATGACCAAATGTATCATCTATTCTAAGCCTCCTGTGTTGTTTTGTAATAAACGACCATCTGTACTTTGATTTGACTGAGTTTTGTCTGTGATGACCAGAGAATCTGATTACATGGCAGATGGTTTGGGGAGAAGAACTTGTCTTTTTAGAAGGAAGCAGACAGGCGCTTTTCAGTATTTTGCCCATGCTTTCTCAGCTTGCATCTGGTTAAGTTCAAGGCATCAGGATCTCAATGGACAGTCTCCAGCCTTCCTAAATCAACCTGCGCACGGGGCATCTAAATCCAAAATGCACTGACGGACATGCGCAGATCACAGTGGCCGGCTCCTGAGCAAGGGAAGTCCCCGGGGTGTCTCTATTGAGGGCCTGGGCTTTGCTCACGTGAGAACTAAAGGCTGCCTTTCTTGTTCTCAGCTACCAGTTTTAGCGTTATCTCCTCTTAGGAATCTGCGATGTCTGCCCTCCAAGGCATGGGATACTTGCTGAAGAGCAGTCAAATGCTGTTTTTCCATATAAAACATGCATATTACACATTGGCGCGCTATTTGACATATTCAAAGCCAGATTGTACCACTGTTTCCTTTGACCTTGCCAGTTATCCTGTACATGAAGGTCACACTCCATCACTATGTTTTCAAGAATACTAAAGTTCTGGCAGGTATTTAGCAGAGTCCATGGTTTATGCAACTAACACTCAGAGTAAAACCAATGTCTGATTAGGTTGAATACAACACACACGAACACACGGACGCACACACTAAAAGGTCACCTTCATGATAAGTCACCAGTGTGCAATTTCTGTTTGGTTTCCATTCTTAGCAGATGCTCCACAGACTCAAACAATAAAACCCAAATGTTTCACAAATTTGCAGAAGTGATAATTTTTGTGTTCTAAAATAAGTCTTTGAAGCTGTAATGGTTTGCGGATGATGTCCCTATGGTAGTTCAGGGGCTCTAGGAGATACTTTCTCTTCCACTGTGATGTGTTCTAAATCTTGAAAAAACAGATGATCTGAATTGTTTGAGGAGGATAACTTTATGCTAGTTGAGATCAATGTTAAATGTCAGACCATGAGACTATTTTGGCAAATACCAGATTATAGCAGCTTCTGCATTTTTATAGTTGTGTATGTGTGTGTGTTTGTGTGTATGTGTGTGTGTTTATTTCAGAGAGAATTCAAACTATGTGGTTTAGTTGTATTTTGTATTAAACCACAGTCAGCCTTGATAGTAAAAGGAAGATGCCTCTCAATAAGTATAATTTAAGGTATATTAAAATGGTATTGCTAATAGAAGATTTTTATTTTTACATGAAAAAGGTGAGTTTGAACTCATGTTCTTCTATGTGCAGATGTAATCTAAAATTTAAGACAGTTAGAGATATATATTAATCCACAGCATCCCTAGAAATAACTGCTTGGCATAGATGGTCCTGATATTAAAAGAAATTTGCCTGTTTTAAAAAAATTATGACAAGATTGTCTAAGCAAAAATACTAAGTGGGGAAAAATGTCAGTAGTGATGAGCTACTTCTCGGTTGATTTCCCCTTAAGAATTCCATAAATACAATAAAAACAAGCCCCCCAACCACATAAATTACCAGCCAGTTCCAGAGTCCTTGCTGGAGTTTAATTCAGTAAATAACCAGAGAAGTTATGAGGACTTACCTTTGTTATTAAGAAAGAATAAAAGCAAAACGCTAGGTTTCTTATCTTAACATCTGGGATCTCTTTCTAAGTGATCATTATCAGAGTTTACACACTTGTCTTTCTAATTTCACAAATAATTTTATCTATTTAAACCAATTAATTACTAATTTTTAGATACATATCTCTTTGTGTTCCACTCCCTTTTATTTTTACAAATTCCTTTGCACTTGATATCTGACCTGATTTGCACTTACAGTTTATAATTTCAAATCCAAATCAAAGTTTATAATGGATTTTCATTAAAATTCTTCACAAGTTACATTCTCCTCATACTCTGGGATCACAAAATATGTGGATATAGACAACTTCTGGAGCCTAAAATATGTTAAGTAATTATTAAATTACTTGCTGGATTCAATCCTTTAAGGTTTTGACGGTAGAAATCCAATCTTCATAAAATGAAACAAAAATACAGGAAAAGCAAAGGCAAAGGGGGAGTTTAGAGTGTTTTGGTTGTCAAGGCAATGTACACTTTAGAAGATGTCAAAATCCTACTTAGATCAAAGAGGGATAAAAAGCAAAATGAGGACAAAGTTATTAAAGAGAACAGCAGACTCTATTTGTTAGAAACTTTCATAAGATGTGTGACTGCGACATTTTGGGGCAGACTTAAATATAGCTTTTGATCATGAGTTTGATAATTATCAAATTTTATTTCATTAATTTTACTTCTTTCTTTAAGGAATTAGCTCAAAAACATGGACAGTTTGCTGGAAAATTTGCCATTGTCCGGGACTTCCCTGTGTACTACGAAATGATGTCTACCTTTTCCTACTCCTACCCCGGGGGCTTCTGGGCACTAAATCTCAAAGCATTATTCTCCCCAGGCTAACCAACATCCCCGTCTCCTGATATTGCAGAATATTTCTTAGGAGAAAATGTGACATTTCTTGAAGAAGATTATATGTGAAGATCTTAGGAATGAAATACCTAGAAAGGATCTCTTTCTGAAATTCCCTTGTTTCTCTAATCTCAGTAGTAATTGCTGCCTAAAAAATGATGCAAAACAGTTATGGATTTTTTTTTCATCTCCAAAGGAAAAGTTTAAATGATAAAAAATTAGTCACATAAAAATTTAAAATGTTATATCACATATAAATCAATCTATGTAAGTTATTTGAACTCAAAAGTAAATTTTTTGTTTATGAGGACAAGGTTTACGTAGAAAATCAAGAGTGATGACTCGTGTTTAACTTTAAAAAGGGAAAAAACTATTATAAATTAGGAAATCTTTTGTATTTGTTGAACTTCCTTGAAATAAAATGACCGTTTATGAACCTATAAGAAACTCCTTCCTCTTCTCATTTCCATATCAACAGCTATTTCAAGAGAAATAAAAATAAAAATGTACTTTTGACTAGTAGTGAAGTTTAGCCCTTTGGGAGTAATTTTGGTTAGATTAAGGTACACTGAATTCAACCGAGATATCCTTTACTATGGTAAAAAAAAATAGTGTTAATAAGAAACAGTTCATATTCATACCAGTGTTAACAAAGAAATATAATGCAAAGAAAATTTTCTAAAATCCCCTATTTATTAAGCAGACTGCATTTCACAGCACCTTATCAGATATAGCCATCTTGAGTGTTCCAGCAAAGACCTTCATGTTTATATTTCAAGTATAATTGTGTGCCAAGAATAGAGATGATAGCGAAAAATCTTGTTCCCTTTACTCTTAGTCTTGGGCTCTTATCTTTAAAACTTCTCCCCAAAATAAAAACTGTGTATAAGTTAAAATATTTTCCTCTTTCTTTCATAACAAAGACTGATGGGGAGCAGTGGGTGGTAGAGAGCCAGCAAAACAGGTAACAGAATTGTGTGGCTCGCAGTGGGACACAGTTAAATCCCTGCACCTCATAAGATTCCCTAAACAATACCAGAACAACCAACTTAAACAACAACAACAACAACAACAGCAACAACAATCTTCTCACAGGAATGTAGGGCAGATGGGTACTAACATCAACCTGACAAAAAGGGGGATGGAAAGATAGTGTAAATGATCTTGTAACTGTCAGTCGAAATAGTTCAAACGATGCTTCCAGTGAGAAATTTAAATGTGACTTCAAAATCGCAACTACTACAGTTTCTCTTTCATATATTTTCTAACCTACAGGAGTTACGTAGTATAGCCCATGGAGCCTCTGCAATGCTACAGAGCTAAGAAAGTTCTAAAGATCATATTCTTTTGGTTTATTTTACACATTAGGAAAAATTTCCCTAGATATTCATGTTTTTGTCCATATGTGATAGTAAATATCAGTTTCATGTGTCAACTTGGACAGGATAGAGTCTCCATTTATTCAGATACTAACATTGGTGTTGTTGTGAAGGTGTAGGTGTCATTGAGTTCATTATCAGTTGAATTCAACCAGTTACCACCTCAGTTAATGAGTGAAACTTCAACCAATTGAAAGTCTCAAGAATGTAAGAGCAGTTTCGACTCAAGCTCAGAGCTTCTACCTTATTCTTATTGATGGTCTAGTATGGTTTTTTAACTTACCTCTATAATCACCTAACCTAATTCCATCAAAAATATCACTTTGAATCCATCAAGTGAAAAATAAATGCAGAGACAGATACCTCAGTGAAATTCCTAGAGTTACAGTAGTGTGGTGTGTGAGTAGATAGCTTCTCTAGAGTAAAAGACAAATATTGCATCTTATCCAACCAAAAGAAACACAGTGCCAGGTGCAGCTACATCATTTTTGCCGAGTTGTCTATTAAAGCAACTTTTTTTTTTTAGTCCAGGGTTATATGGCCTCCAGATATTCAAGGGAACCACAGATGAAAATAATATCAATATGAAGCCAGTAGGAACAAGGGACTAGGGGAGATACAGGAAACAAAGAAGGAGGGCCTGAAATTGATTGAGAAACGGTTGGAAATTGATTGAGAAACACTGTTTGAGAATCTTATTGTCTCAACGCTAGTACCCACATACTCCATCAAACACTAATCTAAATGTTGAGATAAAGGCCTTGGTATGTGTAATTAACATTCATAATGAATGAGCTTAAGCAAATGAGATTATCCAAGATAAAATATGGGTGTGTTTTCATTAGTTACAAATCTTAAGGACAGAACTGAGGATCCTTGGAAGAAGTTCTGATTGTGTCCCATGTCCCTCGCACTTGTGCCCAAGAGTTGCACTGTTCCCCTCCTGAGGATCTGCCATAGACACTCTGGCTGACTGAGTTCGTGCTCACATTCATTCAAGTTGACACTTTTCAGCAAGTTCCCACATAGCTTCTGTTGACTAGTTGAACATTCAGAAAGAAAAGTCAAACTTAGATAAGTGGACTGGAGCTATAGCACAGCGGGTAGGGTGTTTGCCATACAGGTGGCTGACCCAGGTTCAATTCCCAGCATCCCATATGGTCCCCTGGGCACCTTCCAGAGTGGTTCCTGAGTGCAGAGCCAGAAATAACCCCTGTGCATTGATGGGTGTGTGTGACCCAATAAAAGCACAAACACACACACACACACACACACATACACACACATACACAAAGCTTAGATATGTGTTGAGACACCCAGACTTAAAAGATGGCACAGAAGTAGAAGACTCAACCATTATTGTAAAGGCAAAATATGTGTCATTAGATATGTATTTGAAGAATCTGTGCTTATTTTGTTATTTAAGGAATAAAATACATATATAACAAGAAATGTTGCCACAGTTAATTTGCTTGGAAAAATTTTTTTCTAGGAAGGTATCTCAAGGAAGCAAATTGAAGAAACTGAGGAATATTTGAAACGGTCCATGCAGGCTAAATGATAATAAGCTTAATCCTCAGGGATTAAAAAAAATAAACCACTTAGATGTAGCACACATAACACTAAGACTAATAATTACATAGCAAGACTTCTGAGATAAAGAAAAGTTATAATGGGGGAATAAAAATTGACCTCAAAAGAACCTAAAATAACTACATGCTTATTTATAGCTCTTGCATTCACACACACATATCCCCAAATACTCTGGGCTGAAATATGCAGGCCCATGACCTCCGCTGATTGATGGCCATTAATCTCCCTCAGTTTGGAGGGGATCAATCTGAGAACATCTCAAGGAAGGAATGCTCATCTCCCCTGAGTTGGTCTCTTCATTTCCTGACACGTACACAAGCATCAACACAGGAGTTTCCAAAATGCAATTCCATTTGCTTTCCTGGTCACCACTGAAAGCAGAAATTGAAGAGAGGGGGAAAAAAGAAAAGAAAAGAAAAGAAAAGAAAAGAAAAGAAAAGAAAAGAACATAAGGAAATTATGCTAGAATAACAAATAGAACGCAACCAGGTCTCATCCTCAGAAACAATAAATACAATCTTGAATAGCAATATACCTAGGTTTTGTGTACAATATACCTATACTGCCTTAAAAACTGTGAAAGAAAAATCAAATTATTTGCTTTTTTGCACCTGGCACCACATGCAATTAGTCATCTCTGAGTATCCTCGGGAAAGCATTGCTTTTCTCCACAGTGTGGAGGCTTTCAGCTCATTTCAATAAAAGATGCTCTGTCCTGTAGCCCCCCTGGTGGAGCCCATGGGTTTGGAGTGTGCAGATAAAACTAAATGCCCTGTGCACAGTGTGTGTGCTGAGAGCCTTGGGAGCAGAGCAGAAGACACCAGACATGAATCTGAGGCTCGTGTGGCAGCCCGGGGAAGGCCAGGTGACGCCTCTAGATTTCACAGGCCAGTTGGTAGACATGGGGCTCACTCAACGAAGGGGTTTGCTTCCTTTCTCGAAGCAGTGAACCAGCCCTTTTGGGGGCACGTGGCGCAGGTACAGAATGTCGCTAATTATGTGATTAACATATGGATCTTGCAGCCACCTCCGTTGGAGGAGCTGAGCTAGGAGGAAAAATCTTATGAAAACACAGCAGGGATTTCTGTTTAGTCTTTTCACAAAATGATGAAATTAGATTTTTGTTTCTCTGCCTGCTTCTGAGTTATGAAAAGAGCATTCTCAATTTCACACATTATCTCGTCAGCTACCGTGAACAATGCTGTGCATTTTCTTCAAGTTCTTTGTCTTCCGACAACTTAAGCAAGTTAATTTTTTTTGCATGTGTGTGTGTGTGTGTGCCTTCTCTCTCTTTTTAAAAATTGGCGTTCACAAGACATGCAACACTCTTCAGAGAAAAGCATTCTTTTATATGCAAGATCATATTCAAATAGACAAGCTGTTTCTACTGCTTTTATAGTTAAGTATACTATTACAATCAATAAAACAACAGGTGCTTGGATCCTGATTGCCACAGGAAAATAACCTGTCCACATCTCTTCAAAATAAATAACACAGCACTACCATATTTATCTCCAAGACCACAGTAGTGGGAGACATTCTGTAAAGCACAAATAAATTCTGGAAAGAAGAGCTTAGATGAACATAGAATAGATAAACCGTCTGAAATGCCAAAGTATTGAGGCAGATAAATCATCCAAAATTTCTCAACTGGTACCATTTGGCTACCTGTAGGCTTCCAGAATATTGAAAGATGCACAGGTCAAAATATTGTATGGGGGTATGGCATGAGACCAGAAGGGTCAACTAGTAAAAGGGCTGGTGGGGGACGGGGAACTCACCGGGGGAAACAAAGTAAGAAGGGAGCTCTATGATAGGAAAAAGGTTAAGAAACACATGTTGAAAAGGCAGTCAGAATTTTTACTACCATTTTTTTTCTCTTTTACTTCAATTTCCCCTGAGTGACTGCAGACACTAAACAGATTCTTTGTCTCTCTTTCCTCATAGAGATAATATCCTCAAATGGAGCATTTAATATTACTCTCCTGGAGGTTCACAGTCTCTGACGGTTTTATTAGAGATCTGATCAGTCCTGCAATATATTGTTTCCTAAAGATAGAATTAGACCTATATGTAGGGAAGAAAAGTAATGTAGGACCAAATATGTTCTACATTTATTTAATGGGGCTTATTTAAGAAATAGGGGGAATACAGACCCCTTACAGGGGGTGAGGTAATCAAATGTGGGCAATTGCTAACCAATCATTTGTTGCTTACTTGAGGAAATCCTTTGAAATATTTTGGTATCGACATGCTTTGCCAAAGTTGTAATGCTGCCAATGTTAGCTTTCTTGCATAGAGTGTTCTGGTTTGCAATGCTGTCAGAGTTAGGGTTCCAGGCAAGCAGAGTTCCCTCACTCTCCCTGAGACTGTTTCCTTCCACAATGGTCTCATCATTGTTTAGATTGTCCAAACAATCCTTCCACCATTGTTCCAGCTCCACCCCTCCCCCTTCAGCCCCCCAACACACACACACACACACACACACACACACACGCATCCCTTCCATTCCACCGTCTCCATACTGATGTGTTCTCAGCTCTATAGAACTGATTCTGTTGCTCTGGATCATTTGTGATTATCTCCATGTGGGAAATGCATGATGAGAATAGACTATAGACCAAACAAGATTGCCACTCAATGTCTCTTTTGCAAACCACAGCACTCAAAATGAGAAAGATAACAAAAGGGAATGCCCTGCCACAGAGGTAGGGTGGGATGGGGGGATGGGGGGAGGGAGGGATACTGGGACTGGTGGTAGTGGAGAATGGGCACTGGTGGAGGGATGGGTATTCGAGCATTGTATAACTGAAACACAAGCACAAAACTTTGTAAGTCTACAACTGTACCTCATGGTGTTTCACTAATAAAAATTTAAAAGAAAAAAAAAGTGTGTGCTTCTTTCCATCATACATGTGAGAGTCATCATTTTATGTCTGTCGCTCTCCTGGCTGGCTTTACTCAGCATGATACTCCCTAGCTTCACACAGCAGCAAAGTGATTACTCATATCTTGCAGACCAGTAGCATTCTCCACCTCTAAGTGCCATTGCTTCTTGATCTATACATGTATTCTGGGACAGTCAAATTGTTTTCAGATTTTGGCAATTGTGAGGAGTGTTGCAATGAACATAGGAGTGCAAGCGTATTTTCAGAATAGCTTTCTGGGCCACTGGGGTAGACACCAAGAAGTAGAGTCATTCTGTTCTTTGAAACCCCTCTTATACCTTCCTCTTCTGCCTGCTTCAGTTCACCTCCTTAAGTGCTGGGAATACCTTATTCCAAGGCCCTGGTGGTCGTTTACTGTTTGCATAGGTTGTCAAGGTAATTATAACACTATGACAGTGCTTGTTTGTGTGATTTTGGTAGGCCCAAATCCTACATTGTTAATGAGTTGCTATGATATTCTAATGAAGTAGATTTCCTCCAGAAGTCACAAGACCTATGGTTGTCTGCTGAGCTGGAACAACAGAAAAGAACTTGCAGAGGACCATGGAACTTGTTGGGATTTCTTTCTCACGTCAATCTAGCCTTGCCTTTGCTCTGCTAGACGTTGAGTGATCACCCGAGATTTCCGCTGCTTTTTCCAGTAATTTCTCATGCTCCTCTGACATCATCCATACCTTTAGTTCTTTGACTTGTAATATTATGTTGGTGCTAGCACATTTGTTTTTATTGCTTAGTCAAATTCCAGTATATGGATTTATCGCAATTTTCTTCTCTATTCACTCCTTGAGAAGTAACAATTTGATTACTTCCAATTCGGGCAATGATGAATGAAACTGCTGTAAATATCCACGGGAAAGCTTGTGTGTGAAGAGACTTTCTCAACTCACCTAAAACTGTGATGACTGGAGTCTTTGGTAAAATAGATTCACATTAAATTTTAAAAATGGAGCTTGGGGTATGGGATCACAACCAGTGATACTCAGGTGTTACTCCTGACTCTCTGCTCAGGAATTACTCCTGTGGTGCTCAGGGGATCATATGGGATATCAGGGACTGAACCCAATTCTGTCAGTCAGTCGTGTGCAAGGAAAACACCCCGCCTACTATACTATTTACTACAGCCACAAAACTGATTCACATTTGAAGAGTCTGAACTGTCTATGAATTTCCTGTATAATTTTGCCTTCTGTTAGCAAAGAATACAAGTTCCTGTAGCTTCCCAACTTACCCAGCATTCATTCTTCCCTGCACATTGGATATTAGTCATCCTAATAAGTATGTAATGGCATTTCCTTGCATTCCAATTTGCAATTTTCTCGTGATGGAAAGAAGTAAGCATTTTTGGAAAAGTATGTATGTACCTGATTATATCCTTTGATGAGCTGTCTCCCAGATCTTTGCCCACCTTTATGATTTTTTTTAATTGTGTGCTTATATGCTCACTAAAAGATAGTTAATATGTTCATAAAAAGTCCTTATTTATCCTAAGATTTCAATTTCATTAATACCGCTTCTGCATCTTTTGATATTTGAATTTTTATAAACTTTAGTTTGTTGGTGTGATAAATTTTATGAACGGATTTTTTATATTAGACCAAATTTGCATCTCTGAAACATGTCTGAATTAATCATAAAATACAATTTTTTCTTGAATGTCAGATTTGATTTAGTCCATTTTGTTTGCTTTTGTATATGTTTATGAGAGATAATGACCAATAATATTTTCCCTTCTTTATAGATATTTATCTATTTTCATGTAATGATAGATTCATAGCCTAAGTTAGTAAGCATTTATTTTATTTTTATTCTTTATTTTATTTAGAAGATTGCATAAAAGAATATTATTTCTTGAATGTCGAAAAAATTTGCCAGTGATATTATCTGAGCCTAATATTTTAATTATTAAAAGCATATGAGTAATTCAATTTTTCTATAAAAGTTGCCAATACTTACTTATACACAATACTATATTTCTTCTCTCCTAAATAGTATAGCAATTTTATCTAGGTTGTCAGATGTCTAATCTGCTCATAATGGCTTTTTCGGTGTAAATGTGATGAGTAATTAAGATTCCTTGTATATTTCTGATACTCATATTCATCATTTATAATATCTTTTACTATCTGTTGTCCTATATGAATTTATCAATATAACTTTATTTTCTGAAAGCCATTTTTTCATTTTATGAATTTTCTGGTATTTTCTTATTTACATTGTATTGATTTGCGTTCCTACATTTTATTTTTCTTCTTTAGATTTTCTCTTTCTTTCTTGGATTTTCCAAAGTATTAGTTTTGATTATTGATTCTTAGATTTTTTTTGAAGTATGCATACACTGATATTAAATTCAGTTTAAGCATCTATATATCACTTTAAAAGGAATAGATTTTATTTTCATTTAAAGCATTTTGAATTTATCCTGAAAATTCTTATTTGACCAACTGTTATTGGATGTGTCTAATATTCAAATAGATTGTTACTTCTTACTTATTCTATTTCAGCTGTCTAATATAATTCCATTTTGTTTTGTCAACATATATTTTATTATTCTTTTTCTTTTAAATTCCTTATGTTATGTTTGTGGCCCAGAATGTTCATTATCTTGGTGAATGGGCCTGTGAACTCCAAAAAAACACCTGTTCTGCTTTAGAATGAGACAAACTATCCATAATTTAGTCTATGATGAATCAATCAAACATTTTGATTCAGAGAATAAAGATTAGGGAAGTCAAATTGTATTGATGAAGGAGATCATAGTTAAAATGAAATTTTCAAAATATAAAATTATATGTTTAAACTAAACTTAAGTTTCTAGATAATTGAGAAATACAATAAAAGTATTTAGTTAAAATAAATACTTTATTTATTTTATGTATACTTTATGTATTTATTTAAAATAAATACTTTTTTCTTTATTTTTCCACAGTTTTTTTCAGTCTGAATTAATAGCCATTAATAGTCTTTTTAAAATTTTAATAGAAAAATTTGGATTAATAAGGTTCAGTATTTTCTTATGAATTCAATGATTTTCATAAAAGGCAACATGATGTATTGCATTTTTATAATAACACTTAATTCCAAACTAACAAGTTTATTTTATATTTTTGAAATGAATGTCATGTCATTGCTTTTTTAAAAATGATTATGCTGATCAGACACAACATATAATGAAAACTGCTCATTTATGACAATATTGATTATTGGAATTTAAAGCCAAAATTAAGAATATTTAAAAAATATCTTAGAATCATAGTTTTTTAATATCTAAACTTATTTATTTCCTTTAGCTGCTGATAATGTGAGCAAATAGACTGCAGTACTTAACTCGGAATTGGAAAAGTTCAAAAATATTCAAAGTAAATGTTCTTTTTTTTCAGAGCAGAGTTGTAATTAGTGAGTACACCAAAGAATTCTTTCAGGAGCATCTTGAATAACTTAAAATTTTTTCTCTTAAGTATATTCATGCCCACAGGTAGAATCTGCCTATAGGTGTTTATCTGCTTGTCTTTAGTAATAATGAAAGAAAATTAAGGCTTTTTTTTTCCCCAACTGCATATATTAGCCTTCTGTTTCCTGGTAGAAAGAAGTCTGAAAGCATATGTACCTGCAGATGGGGGTGGATTGGCAAGATATTTCTGCTAAAGGCCAATATTACTGAAATAAGCTCGACTCTGTTCAGACTGGAAATGTAATAACAGTAGTTAGTACAGATCAATAACACAGGCTCTTAACACACAAACACAAAATAGAGAAATTGTTTCTTTATGCTTGCTTCTTTGTTAGCTGTCTTCTGCTTTTGGCCTTTTCTTTACAACTACACACTTATATTTCTCACGCTCGTATGCCAAACACAGTAACAACAAAGTCTCCAATGGAGACGTTACTGGGCCCGCTCGAGCAAATCGATGAACAATGGGAGGACCGTGACCATGACCGTGATCTGGATTACTAACTTTTCATCTACATAACACCAAAATTAAATATACCTGGATTCTCTAAAACAGACTTCTTCCTAAACCCTACATGTTTTTTGAGAGGAAATGGAAAAAAATGGATAAGTGGTCTCCTCTCAATATATGTTATTCCATGCAGAAGACTGAGGTACGAGAGAGAAAGGTTCTGCTTTATGAAACAGTTCAAGTAATGGTAACGGCCTGATTCCACAACCCCCACTGGTTAAATCAAGTTGAGTGTGTGTGTTTGTGTGTGTGTGTGTGTGTGTGTGTGTGTCTTGCATATGTCTCCTTGATATGGTTGTCCCATTCATAAGGTAAATTCATTTGCTGGTGCTTCCAAGATAGCCACAGAGAGTATTTAAATATAGTGGGAGTCTTTAGACACTGGGCACCGTTCACACCCCCATGCCCTGTCCATAGGACATAAACTTAAGGTATTTTATTAGATTAGCAAGGGAGTGGTTTAATAAGTTGTGGGTTACAGACAACTCCAGTTTGTTAGATAACACAAAAATATTTTCCAAGATCAATATACAGTTTTTCATTCTAATGTGTAGTCTATGAGATTTATTTTCACTTACAACGGCACTATGAGAGTACAATTACCAGGATATGAATATCAGCCAAATTTCTCAAACCAAAAGAATGGATAAAGCAGCTACGACACATGCACACAGAATACCATGATGTTTTCAGAGAAGATGAAATCAGGTTGGAACTCTAGTACAGCAGGTTGGTGATTGCCTTGCAAACTGCTGACCCGGGTTCTAACCCCAGCAGCCCCCATGCTGCCAGGAGTGATTCCTGATTACAAAGTCAGAAATAACTAAGCACCATGGACTGTAGCAACAGGAAAACAGAGAAAAGAAAAAGATGGAAGCATTGAATTCACTAAAGTGTGAATAAAATGTGAGACTGTTGTGGTAGGGGAGGTAAATTGGAGAGAGAAAAACAAATACCACAGATTAATAATTAGGGGTAGGCATATACGTGATGAAGGTGGACTCAAAGGTGAGGTGGGAAAAGTGGTGGAAGGTCATAGGCACTTTGGTGGAGATGAGGTGCAGCAAGGTTACACACCAACGCCAGAAACGTTAGCACTACTGTACCCGCAGTATCTAAACTGTAGTGGCAGCACTGCACTGTCCTCCCGTTGTTCATCAATTTACTCGAGCGGGCCCAGTAACGTCTCCATTTTGAGACTTTGTTCTTACTGTGTTTGGCATATCGAATACGTCGCGGGTAACTTGCCAAGCTCTGCCGTACGGGCAAGATACTCTCGGTAGCTTGCCGGGCTCTCCCAGAGGGGCAGAGGAATTGAACCTGGCTCGGCCGGGCTGGCTGTGCGCAAGGCAAAAGCCCTACCACTGTGCTAGATGGTGACTTTAGGGTTTACTAAACTATAGTAAAATTATTTTATTGGGGAACTCTGTATTATTATAAATTTATTCTAACCTGAGCTTCAAAAATGCAATATTTCAATATCAATCATCCTCCACTAATGTCCCCAGTTTCCCTCCTATCCTCCAGCCTACTTTCGTAACAGGCATATTTGTAAGTTTTATTGTTGTACTTTGGGCTCCATTACTTCAGTTTTGTTGATTGTTGATCCAAATGTATAGATAAGCTTCCACTCTAGAAAACCACCATATCTGAGCACCCTTCCCCATTACCTCTGTCCACTTATTCTTCTACCCACTCATGGTTCCCTTATTCCCTTGCCCTCAGTTCTATATTTCAGGGTCAGGGTAATATAAGTAGCCCTCACCCTTGATACCTTGATTTACTGTTTGTTGTTGTTGTTTTTTTTCTCATTTGTGATCCTAGGATTTATTTAAACATTCTTCTATACAGAGAAGAAACTCTTCCATACAGTTGGTGCTGACACCAAGTGGGCCAACCATTATAGAGAGCAGTGTAGCTATGCTTCAAAAAGAACAAAAACAGGGGGCTGGAGGGATAGTACAGCAGGTAGGGCATTTGCCTTGCATGTGGCCAACCCGGGTTCAATTTCAGCATCCCATATGGTCCCCTGAGTACTGCCAGGAGTAATTCTTGAGTGAAAGCCAGGAGAAACCTCTGTGCATTGCTGGATATGACCCAAAAAACAAAACGTAAATAAATATGTAAATAAATATATAATAAATAAAAACAGAAATTCCATATGAGCCAATTACTTTGCTTCTTAGTTTTTTACCCAAAAAATACAAAAACACAAAGAGATATCACCACGTACCACCAACTTTATTGGAGTTTTATTTCAAATAAAAGTATTAGAAACAATCTCCTTTGGCAGATGGATGAAGAGAATGTTATACAGAACTACAGAGACATCACAGGCTCTGCTGTCCACGCCCATGGACATAAAGCACTCACTGATGAACACCCCCGATCAGTTCCACCACCACCCCCCCACCGCATAATGTCTCTGGAGCACTCCCATGACTGATCACTGAGTACAGGTCCTGGAATAAGGCCTAAGCACTGGTGGGTATGACCCAAAATCCCCCTGGACCCTGAAAAAAGATTATACATACAATGCAATACTATTCAACTGTTTTTTAAAAAAGATGATGAAATCCTGTAATTTGTAAATGGACTACTAGGGTATTATGATCAGTGAAATAAACCAAAAGACAAAAGCAAACAGCATGACTTCACTCATGTGTGGTCTGCCGAGAAAACAAACAAATCAATGGACAAAAGAACTTTAAAAAAAGTGAAAATAAAGTTATAAGTGATTATCAAACTTATTTGGCATACTGCCTCCTTTATAGAAAAGAACAAAATCACTCAGCATCCTGTTGGAAATCTTCCCCCTTTTGGGGGGGGTGTCACACCTGGCGATGCACTCATGCACTCAGGAATTACTCCTAGTGGTGCTCAAGGGACCATATGGGAATTGAACCTGGATCAGCCACATTCAAGGCAAATGCCCTACCTGTTGTGCCATTGCTCCAGTCCCTGGAAATCTCCCTTCTTTATCTGATGCACAGAGAGTTTGTTCCAATTGTACACAAAGGTGTTCCCATTTCCCTTCCTTCCAGCGCCAACCTCCTCCCCTCACAGAAGTACTCACCTAAGGGTGAAGTACTGAAGACTAAATATGGATGAGTGGTTACTAAAGGAGGAGTCGTTGGGTAGATTGTGACAAAGAGAGAAATTGTATGGTGACAGAATTGGATTTGGGAGGAAGCTTACTTTGATTATGAAACTATGTGAATTTATGACAAACACCTGTAATTTACATGACCATGTAATATAATGTAGCTAAGGATATAAAGACATAGTGGGGGTGGGAGGTGGCACAGGCTGAGGTGTACTAGGGACCCTTGTTTGATCTCTGACACCAACATTCTGGGTACCACTGGTTGTGGTCTTCATAGTACTTTTCTGGCCCACCTGAGATTGCAAGGAACACTGAAAGCTGCCTGTAGCCCCTCCATACAATACAATAAAATTGCCACACTAAATTTATTTTGAGGGTGGCACACCGCTGATGCTTAGGGTTGACTCCTGACTGTATGCTCAGAAAGCCATTACTCCTGGTGGTGCTCAGGGGCCATACGGGATGCCAGGGACTGAACGGGGTCATCTGCATGCAAAACAAATGTCCTTTCCACTGTGGTATTGCTCTTGCCCCAACACACTAAATTCTTAAGCTGTCCTATGGTTATAAATCAAAATCTATCAAACAAAGTCTTACAATTTTCTTTACCTCAGAGGAAAGATGCTTTCACAATCATCTTCACTTTGTTCTCTTGTTCCCTTGACATCTGTTTTGGTGTGTGTTGCGAAATACAACTCCATTTTGAATGGTAGTGTTCCAAATTTGTAAACACAGGAATGAAAAAGGAAATGGTAGTAATAGGAAGTGGCAGTCCATTAGAAAGTGATTTTTATTTGGATTGTGATTTCACAGCAAATAGATGGCAACGTATAGTAGGGAGGGAGCTGAAGACCCACCCTCGGGAGAAAACTTTCCCCATCTGAACTAGGAAGAGGAAGAGTCATTATCAGAAGCTGGAAAAAAATCTGCATTTGTATAAAGAAGGACCTTTGGACAGCAGTATTTGTGGAGAGAGGGTCACTCTACAAGCTTGGCCCAGGTCCACTCTACAGCTTGTCAGAGAGAAATGTGGTCAATGAAAGTCATTACCATTTTCATATTAACATCTGTCACCTACAGAGTTTCTTTTTACTGGGGGCAAGATGGTTCACTCGACACCGTTGTAGAAATGAATTTTATGAACCCAGAGTACTTGCAGAGATGGTCACAGAATGAGTCCAAAGGGCAAAATAACTAGCACAGACTGTAAAGGATTTCTAGGCAAACTTTCAGACACTGGGAGAGACTTGTATATGGCAAATATAAATGATCAGTATTTACTCAGAGAATGAACAGTACAATTAGACTGTATGAAATGAAGTCTTAAAAATCTGAATGTGAAAAACATGTAGTAGGATCCAGTTAATAAAATAAAAGAGCTTAGTTGTGTATACCAACATTTATATATTTTGACAGAAAGAACACTGAGGGTTATTTGCAAGAATCACATTTGAAAATTATGGATTGGTGTAGACTTAGATTGCTGGAGATGTGGAAACCTAACTACAAAGTGTATAAAACATGGGACTTGGTGTTTAATATATCAGTGTGGTAGTTGAGGAAAGAAAAATAAACATTTTTGAGTGATAGTTACAGGTTTGGTCTTTTTGGAAGTCATAGAGGAAATGGAATATAAAATGTTGAGAGAAGGCTCTGTAGGCTACAGTCAGGTCTTAGACTTGGCTCAAGAGAGGTGAGAATCAGTGTACAAGTCTCTAAGGGACTTATTATGAAGAAATGTCACCAGGGGGTCAGGTGTCTGCAGAGCAAAGGGTCTTGAAAACTGGAGGATGATTCAAAACCTTCAACATAATGCTGAATTTGGTGTGATTTGTTTATTTTAATATGTGTGTTAATATTTGTTTCTTTTAATAATTATGATTTATTAGTTATTAATCATAATTGATTGTTATTAGTATTTGTTACATATTTTAATATTTAAAAGACATCATTTATTTTTAGGTAGCATCAATAGAGTCATGTATTTCTGGACACATTACTTTTATTTTTATTCATTTTTATTCTAGTTTTCTTAAAAAAATTGATTAGGGTATAATACGGTGTCATGTATTAATTGGTATTTCTAGAGCTTATTTTCATGGTGATTGTTAGATCTTGGAACTTATCGTTTTTGTAACATTTGAAAACTTGTATAAAGGTAAAGGTAAAGGCCCTCCCATTGATCGTCGATTTGCTTGAGCAGGCCCAGTAATGTCTCCATTGGAGACTTTGTTGTTACTGTGTCTGGCATATCGAATACACTTGATAGCTTGCCGGGCTCTCCGAGAGGGGCGGAGGAATCGAACTCGGGTCGGCCATGTTGGCCACTTGTAAGGCGAACGCCCTACCCGCTGTGCAATCGCTCCTGCCTATATATACAAAATTTGTATATATGTTTTATTAACAAAACTTGTATATATGTTTTATTTTCATATTGCTGAGATTTTTTTCTGGTTACTAAAATCATACACACATAAAATTTTTAAAAAAATGTAAAGGATGGAGAATGAGCACTGGTGGAGGGATGGGTGCTGGATCATTGTATAACTGAAACCCAAGCACAAAAATTTGTAAGTCTACAACTGTACCTCATGGTGTTTCACTAATAAAAATTTAAAAATAAATTAAAAAAATAAAATCACACACACATAACACTCAAATAACTAGAATCCATGGACTTGCTCCATAGTTGAATGGAATTGTTAAGTTTCTATTCAGGGATCTGTGTGTTGATATATTCTTTTCTCTGTCTTTTACTTGTTAGGTAATTGCTCTATTTTGAAGGGCACTGGGTATTATCTTCTTTTCTTTAATTTTGTATTTTGTGTCTCAGCAATATCTGCAGATGCTTCACTTAATCACTTAATCACTTAACTTCCCGTTAGTCGTCGATTTGCTCGAGTGGGCGCCAGTAACGTCTCCATTTGTCCCTGTCGCATGCTAGTGTAGCCCAATGGCATCTGTTCGCTCCGGGAACATGAAGGGCCTCAAACCGATCGTTCATGATCTTGACGAAGAAGTCTGACCATCTGGTAGGTGGGCGGCCACACGGTCTTTTGACCTCCCGTGGAATCCAATCAGTAACAGCTCTAGTCCAACGGTCATCTTTAAATCTCATTATGTGACCAGCCCATCTGATTTTTGACACCTTGGCAAATGAGACAGCGTCCCTGATCCTTGATCATTGACGGATGTCAGAACTCCGGATTCGTTCTCTCATTTGAGTGAAACGTGATATTCCAAGCATAGCTCTTTCTATTCTTCTTTGGGAGACCCGAATAGCATTTTCATCCTGTTTACGTAGGGCCCAGGTCTCTGAGGCATATGTTAATGCAGGAAGAACAGTGGAATCAAAGAGATGTGCCCGGAGCTGGAGGTTCTTCGTCCTCTTAGCTATTTCTTCGACGTTCTTGAAGGCGTTCCAAGCCGCTCTCTTCCTCCTGCGCAGCTCGGGTGCCAGGTCATTTGTCATGTTGACCTCTCGACCTAGGTACACATAGCTGTTGCATTCGGAGATGGTCGTTCCATTGAGAGCGAATGGGGCGTCAGGAACAAGGCTGTTTCTCATAAACATTGTCTTCGTAAGATTCAGCTGTAGTCCTACCTTTCCACACTCACGGTCAAAGTCGGCCAGCATTTGTGCCGCTTGGCTGATGTTTGGTGTTATTAAAACAATGTCATCAGCAAAGCGGAGGTGGTGTAGTTGCCGACCATCTATCTTCACTCCCATTCCTTCCCATTCCAGTCGTCGCATGATGTTCTCGAGGGTGGCATTGAAGAGTTTCGGTGAAATGGTATCACCCTGCCGCACCCCTCTCTTGACATCAACGATCACTTCTTTGTAGAATGGTGAGATCCTGGTAGTGAATCCGCAATACAGCTCACGGAGGATCCTGATGTATTGGGATCAATGCACGTACGCTAGCATCAGATGCATCCATCGAGGAGCAGATGGTACAAGCGCGAATGATCAAGTACGACATCATTGGTCTGACCGAGACAAGAAGGCAAGAATCTCACCATGCCATTTTCAACACTGGAGAATTGTTCCTCCGAACATGCGATAAAAGAGGTGTTGGAGGCATCGGTGTCCTTGTCAACACAAACTTGGCCTAGAGCATTGATTCATTAGAATGCCCAACAACCCGAATCGGACGTTTACATTTGAATAGATGTGACTCACTGCCTGCAGTTTCTATCTTCGTTGTCTACGCACCAACATCTCATTATGATGAAAGAGAAATCGAGACGTTCTACATGGAGCTAGAGAAGTTCTATAAAGAAGACCACACCTTCTACAAGACCATTGTCGGTGATTTTAATGCCAAGATAGGACCGAGAAGATCAGCTGAAGAACTTCACATCGGGACCCATGGCCTAGAATGGAACGAACATGGTGAGAGACTGTCTGAGTTCATCATGTCGACCAAGACCATTCATGGTAACTCACAGTTCCAGAAGGCAGAATCTAAACGATGGACATGGGAGTCTCCCGGTGGATGATTCCACAACGAAATAGACCACATCATATTCAATCAACGGTTTTGCCTGACTGATGTCGCTGTTGTCCCAAAATTCCGAACGGGATCGGACCACCGTCTCCTTCGTGCAAAATTCTACATCACAGAGTGGGGAGAAAGGGCTGCAAAGTTCAAAAAGAGAACTCCCAGAATGACCACCAACTGGGAACTCTTTGTTACTATTACGGCAACATGGGAAGATGCCATTGTTGACAACATTGATGAGGAATACGATCGACTGGTTCAGCACCTTCATGAATGTGCGAGGAACACCAAGAGAGAGATAGCCACAAAAAATCGCCTATCTTCGAAAACTCTTGAGCTAATTCGCCAGCGTGGTTTGGCGCATGCCTCAGGCAACCGCAAGCTAACGTCCGAGCTTGCAAAGCAGTGCAGAGATGCGATCAAGGAAGACCTCAAGGAGAGAAGAGCAGAAGTACTGGTAGATGCGGCAGAAGCTGGGAAAAGTATTTGTTACGCCCGCCTGTCCTTTGCCAACTACAAGACCAAGATGACTGCCCTCCGACGTCCTGATGGATTCATCACATCCTCTAGAACGGCAATGGAGAAGATTATCCATGACTTCTACTCAAATCTCTTCGATAGTCATGTCCACTTGCCGACATACCAAATTCCACAGGATGGATATGTCGTTCCCAACGTTCTCCCTTCCGAAATCCGACACGCCATTTCGTCGATAAAGAAACAAACAGCACCCGGCCCAGATAAGGTCAGACCTGAACACCTGAAGAACCTGCCGTCAGTACTCATCAATACACTGGCTCCGCTCTTCACTCGCTACCTGTCTGAATGCAAGGTTCCGTCCCAATGGAAAACCAGCAGGACCGTACTACTGTTCAAGAAGGGAGACATCCATGACATTGGCAACTATCGCCCGATCTGCCTATTGTCTGTCATCTACAAGCTGTTCACTCGAGTCATCCTAAATAGGATTGGCAGAACACTAGATGAAGGACAACCATGCGAGCAAGCCGGGTTCCTCAAAGGATTCAGCACCATCGACCATATCCACACAATAACCAAGCTCATTGAGGTTTCTCAGGAGTTCAAGATGCCGCTCTGCTTAACGTTCATTGATTTAAAGAAGGCCTTTGATTCTGTTGAGACAGAAGCGGTCATTGAAGCCCTAGCCAATCAGGGCATTCAAGCCCAATACCTCTGCAGATGCTAAGTTATAGTATAGAGAAGTTGCAATTTTTATTTCCAAAAGTTTAATACAACATTTATTATGTTTTCTATAGCCTGTACTTGATATGCTCAATGAGTTATGAGGATTTTATAGCATATGGGTATCAGTTCTAATAATTTTGCTCTATGTTTCTGCTACTTGTATCACTGTGTGAACCCCAGTTGGTTTGACTTTTCCCTTAGTACAGGACACAGTTTTTTGCTTTTTCACATTTCAAGATTTTTCCATTGAATTATATTTGTTCAAATTGTTGAGTACTGAATAACTTGTCTATTTTGTTTCTTTGTGTTTTACATTACCAGGCATGTAGGGTATTGAACCCAGTTTTCTCACACATGAAGTAAGTATATGCCCAGCTAGTTCAGCTTTTTTCTGACATACTCTGAACATGATGCTAACCACAGGTGAGCAAACATGGAAACAATATGATACTTATAAATCTTACTCCTATGTCTCTTCACTTAATCACTTAACTTCCCGTTAGTCGTCGATTTGCTCGAGCAGGCGCCAGTAACATCCCCATTTGTCCCTGTCATGTGCTAGTGTAGCCCAATGGCATCTGTTCGCTCCGGGAACATGAAGAGCCTCAAACCGATCGTTCATGATCTTGACGAAGAAGTCTGACCATCTGGTAGGTGGGCGGCCACGCGGTCTCTTGACATCCCGTGGAATCCAGTCGGTAACAGCTCTAGTCCAGCGGTCGTCTTTAAATCTCATTACGTGGCCAGCCCATCTGATTTTTGACACCTTGGCAAGCGACACAGCATCCCTGATTCTTGATCGTCGACGGATGTCAGAACTCCGGATTCTTTCTCTCATTTGAGTGAAACGTGATATTCCAAGCATAGCTTTTTCGATTCCTCTTTGGGAGACCTGAATAGCGTTCTCATCCTGTTTGCGTAGGGCCCAGGTCTCTGAGGCATATGTTAATGCAGGAAGAACAGTGGAATCAAAGAGATGTGCCCGGAGCCAGAGGTTCTTTGTCCTCTTAATTATTTCTTCGACGTTCTTGAATTATGTCTCTAGACAGAATTATGTCTCTAGACAGAATAATTTCTGGGGTTAATTATTCCCAAAGGAAACCCAAGGATTAGCTATTACCAATCTGTCTGGTGATGGCAGGGGAGGTTCCCATTTAGTGTTGGTTCAATATATTATTTTTTATCTTTCTTTATAGGTGGTTCTTCAGTTTTCTTTCCTTTTATTTCCTTCCTCTTCTTATTGAACCACATTGAATTACAGTGTGATACACAGTTTCATGGGCTAGAGTGATAGCACAGCGGGTAGGGTGTTTGCCTTGCGAGCAGCTGGCCCTGCTGACCCGAGTTCGATTCCTCTGCCCCTCTCGGAGAGCCTGGCAAGCTACCCGTGACATATTTGATATGCCAAACACAGTAACAATTGTCACAATGGAGACTTTACTGGGCCCACTTGAGCAAATCAATGAACAACAGGAGGACAGTGACAGTGACACAGTTTCAAAATTGTTCATGTTTGGTCTCAATTTTCCTCTTGCCCTATCACCTGCCTTTATGCAGGAACTTCTCTCTCCTCTCTCTATCTCTCTGTCTCTGTCTCTCTCTGTTTCTCTCTGTCTCTCTATCTCTGGTTCTCCCTTTCTCCCTCTCCCTCTGTCCTCCTCTCTCTCTCACTTTCTCTCTCTCTCTCTCTCTCTCTCTCTCTAATAAATCTAACCTTGGGCAATTGTTACGGTCCTGCAGCACCGACAGGAGCATTTCCTCAGTGTAAGAACCAGGAATTACCTCTGAGAACCACCAGGTTTGACCCAAAAAGCTAATAAATAAAAAATAAAAAGATAATAAACTTGGACAATTGCAAAGCTTGCTTTATTTGTTTATTGCATCCCGAAGAGCACAGAGTTTAGCAACTCAATACTTACCTGACAGGGTAGATACTGTGCTCACAAAGTGGTTTTTTCCAGGTAAGGATTTTGGTAATAGTGGCAGACTGTATTTATTCTTTTCTTTGAAAAAAGTCAATTAAAAAAATAAAAACTCAATGGTCATCAAAAAGTTGTATTTTATCCTGTAAGTTTTTTAGGTGTTTCATGTCAGGAAATGAAATCTGGAAACAGAAATTCATGTCAGGCAATGATTACAAACTTTATTACTAAAATGTATTAATTCATAGGAGTATGATAGTTAATCTAAATAATCTTGCAAAATAATTTGCTAAAGATTGATTTCATGCTTAAGAAAGTCTCTAATAAATAGGTTAGCATATTACATTGAAGATGTACTTAAAGTAGAAACAGAATTACTATTTAAAGATTAAGATAGTTTTATTTTATTGAGTACTGGGTATGATTTTCTGTTTCCACTTTTATGTCCATAACTTAATGGTCTCTTCGGTTTGGACAAGATAGTAAGAATGACCTCTAAAATATTGATTTCAACATATTAGTTCTATGTCTTCAAAAATACATGTATGTTTTGTATTTTACTTTATACTGTATCTGCATTTCTTGGAAAACTTTTAAACTTTTATCTTTTCGTGATTGTCTCTATCAAATTTCTTCTCACCTCTTGTTCAAAACAGATAGTTTCTCTCTCGCTTTGTTTAATATGCTATTCATGCATCTATTGCCTTTTAGTTATGGTCATAATGCTTTTTGATACAAACCATTTCATGACTTTTATAACATTAACTATCTGGTATGCTGAATTGAACAATGTTTATAATCTACAATTCAAAACTTTTATTTATTTTGTGAGAAAATTTAATTCTGGGTCCAGAGTGATAGTAATATGGGTAGGGTGTTTGCCTTTCATGCAGGTGACATGGGTTTGATCCCTTGTATCCTATAAGGTTCCTCCTAACACCGCCAGAAGTAATTTCTAAATTCAGAACCAGGAGTAACACTTTGACATTGTTGGATATTGCTCCTCCACCCAAAATAAAACAAAATGTATCTAGTATACAGCTACTTACATTTATTTTTCTGAACCATCTGAAAATCCAACTAAATACTATTGCAAAATTCAAAAACTATAGCTACATATAATTTAAATATAAAGTTGATTTATGTAAATGATATCAATACATTTTTCACTTATACAGAAATGCTTTCTCTTATTAGAAAACTACTAATTTTCCAATTGAAGTGACATATCAGGTTAACGATCTAGATGTGTTTGGTAAATGTGCCTTTTCCCTCTATTCTTATTAAATTTAAATCAACTGTTTTCTTTGATGACAGACATTTAGAAATAGAACTAAGTGATCTTATCTTTGCACTCATCAGAGCCTTCTCTGGAGGATATACCCTCTTCCTAAAAATGGAAAGAAGGGTGTAGGGTGTAGGGTGTAGGGGCAGCAGAGACAGCATCTGAGTTAAAACTCTAGCCTTGCAAGGTATGTGCCTCTTTAAGTTCCTTACTTTACGGGGCCGAGACCTCCACGCCTACTCGAATTGGAGTCGAGCATCTTCCACCCAGATCCTCCAAATTCCAGTAGGCGGGGGTCACACCCACCACCTGGCCCCCTGGCGCCGTGTAATCCCATCAGCGGCCAAGACTCAGAGACTATAAAATCCAGATCCCGGACGAGAGCAGTGCAGTCTCTGCCCCCGCGCCTGGGTGTTCCTTCCCGGAGTCCCTTGGAGGGGAGCGGGTTGAGCTTTCCTCCCCGCCCCGACCAGGGCTACGGCAGCCGAAGACCTCCAGGACCAGCCACCACCATGCTGAGACCACTCTCCGCACCCATGAAGGTACTGGCAGAGGGACACAGCCACGCGGGTTCCGGGGCCGAGACCTCCACGCCTACTCGAATTGGAGTCGAGCATCTTCCACCCAGATCCTCCAAATTCCAGTAGGCGGGGGTCACACCCACCACCTGGCCCCCTGGCGCCGTGTAATCCCATCAGTGGCCAAGACTCAGAGACTATAAAATCCAGATCCCGGAACCGCGCGGCCGCTTTCGCTTTCGCGGCCGCGCAACATCTTATTATCTCATTCCTACTTTGGACAAACTTGCAGGCTATCGAATGTAGCCTGCCCACAGGGCAGAATCTGGCAAACTCCCCGTGGTCTACCAAATATGCCAAATACCAGTAACAATGATGGGTCTCATTCTCCTAAAGAGCCGTGAATATAATCTCAGGGCTAGGATGAAAGAGATGTTACTGGGGCCTGCTCGAGGCAATCGACGATTTACTTTACGTATGCACCCACAAACAACAAGAGGGATTGAGCCAGAGACAGAAGTAGCCTGTGAGCACTGATTCAGGTGATTCAACCACCTTTCTTCTTATCAAGAGAGAGAAGGAAAAGATGGGGTGTTTGCATACAAGAGGACAAGCAAAAAATAAAGAAAGAAAACATGAGAACGAACCCTAAAATGTCATTGCTATGAAGAAATTTAACCTCAGATGAAACTATGCCCAAAATATAAATTTATTTTATGTCTCGAGGCATTAATTGCCTTAGTTAACATTTCATGAATGAATCCAAATAAACAGCCATATGGCAGTATCTGCCGTGACTAGAAAACTTTCTTTGTCATTAGAGTTTAGGAGAAAGAAATATTGATTTTCATTTCCCGTCCACTTTTAAAGATCTATATTGGTTATAAATTTGTAACAGTGAGTTGGGGGGCATGTCTGCAGGAGAGATGCTTACTTTCCCACAATTGCAGTAGTTTTAAAAATAGGTTTGAAATGTTTTGTTTTATTACCATTTAATTCTCAGTAAAAGCTCCTAGAAATGCTTGGCTGCTCACCCGAGTCCTTCTGCTTAAAAAAAATAAAAGAAAGAAAGAAAGAAAAAAAAACACATTATGAGCATTATAAAACATGTGTATTTTTCTTCAACCTACAAAGGCTTTTTGTCCTGAAAAGAAAATGAGGATTATTTTTCAATGCAACAATGAAAGGATGAACAGGGGAACCGCTTTGGTTTTATTCACGTAATCCTACTTTAAGCAATGGTGCTAGAATCAGAATAAAGAACAGAATCAGGAATGTCTGTGATATTTACTAATGACTAAGCTTCCGTCAACCTCTCAAAGCACCTCGATATTAAATTATGAATCTCTCTGATAGATGCTTCTAACCTCGCCCTGACAAAGTTGCTAAAATAAACTACAGCATCACATTATTTCCTCTTTGTAACCCAGTTTCCATCTTATAAACAGCCTTTATGACAAATTGAGCCTGAGAGCAGGAAACTGTGGGATTGGTTTTGTTGGGTCTCTTGCTTTGTCTCCACACCCCAGGGTGTGCAGGGGCTGCTTTGAGCTCTGCATTGGGGGTTGCTCCTGGTGGTACTTGGGGTATAGTGTGGTACCAGGATTCAACAGACATGCCCCCCTGTTTCTCAAAGATGCTTGCAGTCCATTGCTCTACTTCTCTGGCTCCAGAATAAAATGTTTACAAGGAAATAAAAGACAGAAGCAGAAAATAGGCCAAAGTGGAGAATCTGTTTCAGAGTCAATTTATATAGGGCAAGGTAGCACTGTAGCACTGTCCTCCTATTGTTCATCAATTTGCTCAAGCATGGCCCAGTAACGTCTCCATCGTGAGACTTGTTACTGTGTTTGACATGCCGAATACATCATGGGTAGCTTGCCAGGCTTTGCCGTGCGGGCGAGATACTCTCGGTAGCTTGCCAGGCTCTCTGAGAGGGGTGGAGGAATCGAACTTGGGTTGCAAGGTGAACGCCCTACCTGTGCTATCGCTATAATTATTTATTTTTCCTTCCAAACACAAACAGCTTAACGCAAGGGAATGTGACACCACCCCCAGACCCTTACACTGTGTATAATGACCACATGCTTCATGGTTAAGGCTCACATGCCTAAGAGTGACCTGGTACGGGAGGGGCTTCTAGAGCATGTTGCAATACATGATAAGACCAGAGGATGTAAAACAACTAACCAGAGCCCAGGATGGCTACACCCACTATCTCGGTGACCAACATAACATCCACTGAAAATCAGAGGCACATTGTAAAGCCGCTGAACCCCAGGTGTAACTCCAGAGCTCAACTGGAAAGCACCCCCAAAATACCCCAAATAAATAAACAAAGCTGCTTTTCTTGAATCTCAGTATGCCAGTTAGAGTTTGCAAGGCATAATGTAATTGCATATATGAACAGAAAAATTGCTTATGAACCATCACGGATCTAAACAGACTCTCATCTGTACTGTGTTCGGACTTGGTGAAGATCAAAAGGAGATAGTTGGGAAGTGTTTTCACAGAATTCACTTTAATATTTAAAATATTATTGACAATGTTTCTTCTGACATTCTCTTATCAAGACAGATGGTGTATAAATTAATGAATATTACTTTGTTATCGAGTATTTTATTTTAGGAAAATGAGAGGAGAACTCAAACTGCCACAGGGGGATATTTTATTGCCCAAATTATTAGCACAGGTTTCAGAAGAGAGCAGTCTTTAAAAAAATTATTTTATTCTTATAAATTGATTCACAATCATTTAGTACAATTAATATTCCAACAGCAATCCCAGCACAATTACACCTTCCCACCCCCATATTTTGAATATTTCAACCCCAAACCCCAAACTCTGTCCCCAAAGCAGGAAATGAATCATTTATTTTGTATTGCTTGTAACGAATAATCTGCTAAAAATAATCCAAAATAGTTTTCTTAGATGACAGTATGTGAAGATTGTTGTATTTCAACCTGGAGCCATTAAGCTCTTGCATAAGAGATTAGTGAAATGTTCTTAAAGGTCGAGTCTTGTGTAGGGCTGGAGTGATAGCACAGGGCTGGAGTGATAGCACAGCGGGTAGGGCGTTCGCCTTACAAGCGGCCAACATGGCCGACCCGAGTTCGATTCCTCCGCCCCTCTCGGAGAGCCCGGCAAGCTACCGAGAGTATTCGATATGCCAAACACAGTAACAACAAAGTCTCCAATGGAGACGTTACTGGGCCCGCTCGAGCAAATCGACGATCAACGGGAGGGCCTTTACCTTTACCTATTTATATATATATTTTTTTTCTCCCCCATATTGATTGCCTTCTACTTTATTCCCTATCAAATGTGGTCTGCTACTCTTGGTACATCAGTGGTGTAGAGTATGATATAATGCAGGGCCACACACCCCCAAAATTCTAAAATTTTAGATACAGTTATGCAGCTGAGGTTAATTTAATTTTTTTAAATGGATGGTGACTTTGAGGGATGGAGGCAGCTCCACAGTGTGTTTTGTCTCATGTTGCTCTCTCCTGAGAGATTAATTTGTGAGTCTCTAGATCGTGGCCATTAGTGAGCTTATATGGTGCCAGAGGCAGTTCTGGGCATGACTTAAGTGCAAACAGGTTTTAAAGGATTTTTCAAAACAACTCAACCACATTTCACCTATAAACTATAGAATTAATTGATAATATTCTAACTACTAGCCAAAGAAGGTAAAGGTAAAGGTAAAGGCCCTCCCGTTGATCGTCGATTTGCTCGAGCGGGCCCAGTAACGTCTCCATTGGAGACTTTGTTGTTACTGTGTCTGGCATATCGAATACTCTCGGTAGCTTGCCGGGCTCTCCGAGAGGGGCGGAGGAGTCGAACTCGGGTCGGCCATGTTGGCCGCTTGTAAGGCGAACGCCCTACCACTGTGCTATCACTCCAGCCCAAAAGAAAATTATGAACAAATCAGCGAGAAATCTGGAGTAAAGTGGACAGTTGGAGTAATAACGAAGAAGACAAAAGGGAAAGCTGATAATCAGAATTATTTGACATGGATGTCACATATTTTGATAAACCTTGGACTGAACAGTTTCCTGTCAAAGATGAAAAAGAGTTTTATGATGAAATAATATTATTTTTATGGGATTCTATTACATATGCCAAGTAGTTAGGAAAAAGTCATTATTTCTTTTTTTTTCCAGTTTTTTTTTTTTGCTTTTTGGGTCACACCCAGCGATGCTCAGGGGTTATTCCTGGCTCTGCACTCAGGAATTACTACTGGCAGTGCTAGGGGGACCATATGGGATGCCAGGGATCAAACCCAGGTCAGCCACATGCAAGGCAACTGCCCTACCCGCTATGCTATCGCTCTGGCCCCTCATTATTTCTTTATACTTATAAAATTACTTGGTTCTTCTTATAGTAAATAGTAAGACTAATATAATCACAGAGACTAGAAATAAAATATGTATAATTTCAGAAATCGTGCTCTTTTTAAGTTAGTTTAGTATTATGTTATGAAAACTTCTTAAATCTGTAAATTTTATTAATTGTGGGTTAGCCTGTCCTATGACATGACATGGAATGTTCTGACAATACTGATTCATCATAGTAGATTCGGATATAGAATATAAGATGTCATCTTTTTTACTGAAGTGAAATGGTTGAATCTGGAGAAATATTAAGAGTGATTTATTTTATCCGAATGGCAAAAAAGCACATGAGAAAATGCTCTACATCATTAATCATCAGGGAGATGCAGATCAAAACCACAATGAGATACCATCTCACACCTCAGAGACTGGCCCAAATTCAAAAGAACAAAAGCAACCGATGCTGGCGTGGATGTGGCGAGAAAGGGACACTCCTTCACTGTTGGTGGGAATGTCCACTGGTTCAGCCCTTCTGGAAAACAGTATGGACGATTCTCAAAAAATTAGAAATTGAGCTCCCATTTGACCCAGCAATACCACTCTTGGGAATATATCCCAGAGAGGCAAAAATGTATAGTCGAAGTGACATCTGCACTTGTTTGTTCATTGCAGCCCTCTTTACAATAGCCAGAAACTGGAAGAAACCTGAATGCCCAAGAACAGATGACTGGTTAAAGAAACTTTGGTACATCTACACAATGGAGTACTATGTAGCTCTTAGAAAAGATGAAGTCATGAAATTTACATACAAGTGGTACAATATGGAAAGTATCATGCTAAGCGAAATGAGTCAGAAAGAGAGGGATAGACATAGAAAGATTGCATTCATCTGGGGGATATAAAGTAACAAAGTATGAGATTAATACCCAAGAATAGCTGAGATCAGCACCAGGAGGATTACTCCATAACTTAGAGGCCAGCCGGGTATCCTAGAGGAAAGGGCTATTCAGATAGAGAAGGGAGCACCAAATAAAGGATGTTTGGAGGATCCTCCCAGGAGGGGAGATGCATGTCGAAAGTAGACTATGGACTGAACATGTTTGCCACTCAATGCCTCTTTTGCAGACCACAACACCCAAAAGGAGAGAGAGAACACAGGGGATTGCCCTGCCACAGAGACGGGGGGATGGGGGGATGGGGGTGGGAGGGATATTATCCATGGTGGTGGAAAATGGGCACTGGTGGAGGGATGGGTATCTGATCATTGTATAATTGAAACCAAAGCACAAAAAATTGTAAATCTACAACTTTAAAAAAAATAAAAAAAAAAAAAAAAAAAAAAGAAGTAAAGAGTGATTTATTTTTATTCCCTGCTTATACACATTACTTTGGATAGTCCAAGATTGGTGGACAGAATGTCGAATAAACATTATTATTTAAGTTAATTAGCTCTTAAGATTTAAGATTTTAATATTTGTTATGCAGCTCAATAAAATAATATCATTTTTATATAGAGATAGAGAGATTAGTTGAGAATACAGAACCCTGGAAATAGAACAACACATGTTTAAATTATTTTTGTCCATAAGCTTAATGACTTTAGAGGAGGTTCTGGTCTCAGCAAAATTTAGTGAGAAGAGATCACAATCTCAACATCTCCTTGTGCTTTGTTACAATGAATGAATCAGGAATTAACACATTATTTGTGTTCAAATTCCATCATTTTCTATAGGATTTTCTCTTGATAGTGTGCCTTCTTTCAGTTATGATGAATGTAGTGTAATATGTAGCCACATTCTTTCCCCAAAAAGAATATTACCACTACCCTAAAATTCTCTATACTTTGTCCAATTTACTTTTTACAAAAATGAAAATGAAAATACATTTAACTCAGAAAAGAATCTTTAAAGCAAATGATACTGAAGCAGACTCGCTAGGCAAATAAGAACTACTTGACATACACCTCACACCCTCAAAAAGGTGTATCAATTTGAATCTTGAATTATAGGAAAACTGAAAAGTTTCAGAAGAAAGCGAAATAAGGAAATCTTTCAAAACAAATACTTGAAGAACAGTTCTTAGACTTAATATCACAAGTCAAATCCTTTTTTCAAAAGTTCAGTATATTTGACATTTCAAAAATGAAACAAAACAAAAGCTTATTTCTGCAAAGTACTAAGGAGAATGGGAAAACTTGCTCTGGGCTGGGAGAATATATTTCTAAAGCACATATCTGACAAGGACTGTACCTCAGCTATAGATAGAGGACTTGCCGAACACAAAAGGACAAAGCACAAAAAAATCAAGTTAAAAATGAGTGAAGACATGAACAGTATATTACCATAGAAGATAAAAGGTTGGAAAATTAGCACAGAAAAATCTACTGAGGGCCAGAGAGATAGTATAGTAGGTAGGTGCTTGGCTTTCTCTGGATATATCCAGATTCTCTCCTACATCCTATTATTGCCTGAGGAGTTCCTGAAGAGAGATCCCTGAGGATAGAGCCAGGTGTAAACAAATGCATTGCTCTATGTGTCTTAAAAACAAAAAAAGGAAAGAAAAACATTCTCAATATCATTGTCCACTAGAGAAATTAAATTTGCAAATTTATTAGAAAGGTTAGCCAAACAAAAGAGCAACATTACCAAGTGTTTACAAGAATATGAAGAAACAGAATTTTCCTACAGAGGTATAAGGAATAAAAAAAAATATGCAGCCATTTCTAAAAAAATAATATGTTGATAGTTTCTTATTTTTAAAAAGCACACGTACCTCACAAACGGGCTATTATTTTACAAGGTATAGGCTCTAGAGAAATCAAAAGTAATATCTATACGAAACCTGCAAATGGTATTCAAGTAAGCTTTATTTGTAATAATCCCAACACGTCTCACAATCAAGATGTTACTGGGCCCGCTGGAGCAAATCGATGAACAATGGGAGGACAGTGACAGAGACAGTCCCAAATGGAAGCAATTTATTCACTTCTATGGGTAAACTGCTAAACTTAGTGGTCCATTCGTCCCCAGAAATACTTCATAGCAGAAAAGTGTCTGCCAAAGAGGCAGAGAAGGAGTGAGGGATGGGGGGTGGTGGGAGGGAACTTGGGGACACTGGTGCTAGGATATGTATGCTGGTGGAAGGATGGGTGTTGAAATTCAGTCATGAATGGCTTTATAATGATCTAAAAATAATAAAATTTAAAAAAATAAATAGAAAAATTTAAAAGAATGCAAAAAAATGTGAAATACTTCTTAGCAACAGTGAGGCAAAAAGCATTGATAGATGCCAAAACTACAGTAGATCTCAGTGAAATTATGCTAAGTAGGGAAAATTAGTATCTGGCGTTTAACTGCTATGTGATTGAATGCATGTAACATTGTTCATGTGACAAAATCATATGAACATGGAGAATAAAATCAGTTACTCTGGAGTTTAGGCACAGAGATACATGATGATAGATCGACTGATTGACTATCAAGGGCAGATGAGAGAGAACTTTGCACTAATTAATTGCCTTACCAACTTGATTGGGGTAGTGGTAACATGAACATGTACATTTGATGAAATGATTTCACATGTGCTGTACCAATGTCCAATCCTTGTTTTGTTACCCTGCCTTGTGAGGTCATATAAAGTGCAACAACTGGGGAAAATTCCTAATTAGTACATCGGTGTCTCTAAAATTTGCCTTGCATGCTGCCTACCTGATTTCAGTCCTTGGTATAACACATGGTTCCTTGAGCACCAGCTTGATTGAGCCTGAGTTTGGAGCCAGTATTAAGCCCTGAATACTGATAGGTGTGGCCTCCAAACCAAATTGTATATATATTATAGATAATAGTCTATACATTATATAATATGTAATATATAAATATGATATATAAGAATATATGTACATAGCTATATTTATATGCATTTATGCATATTCTTTAAATACATTTTCCAGTAGAATCTTTTGGGGTTTCAGGGGATAGGATTTGGGTCATACCTGGTGATGTTCAGGTGTTACTCCTGCTCTCTGCTCAGGCATCCTTTTCGATGCTCAAGTGATTGTTCTGAGGTCAACCACATTCAATATAAGCCCTTTAACATTGCACTATCTCCCCAAATCCTAGAATCTTTCTTTATATCTTTCTTCTATGTAAGTAACAACCTATATACACAGGATTTATACAGTAATGGTCGTATTTTATGGCATTGCTCTGAATGAAATAAAAAATGTTATTGAAACTGATGAATTTTGAATCTCAAACATTTTTCAAAGAGGAAGAAATTTCATGGGATAGCTTGAAGACTATTTGAGAAAAAAAATCTATTCTTGGATCACACCTTATATTTCTGTATCAACAGACAAGAAGACCTATATAGAGCGTGACACAGACAAGCCCCACTTATTTTTTCACAAAAGTGTTAAAGTACAGTTCAGTGAAGGAAGGAGAGTAATTTTTTCAACAAATAGTGCAGAAGCAATTTGTAGGCCACAGAAAAATATAAAACAAAACGCCTCCTAACATTTATCTAAAGTTAGCACCTTATACAGATGCTAACTCAAAAGAATCCAAATTAAACATCAACTATAAAACTAAGCCTTTTATAAATAAATTTGAAAAAAAATAATAAAACTTTCCATTTTGGGTTCAGAGGTCTGAATATTTTAAAGAAAATTTTGATGTGATACTACAATTTGTCATATATATATATAATTGAACAAAATTTAAAAAATCCATGAATGGCATCAATGCCATATTTAGTGGTAGTGTTGTGTTATTATTTTATGCAAGGTACTGGCAGGGCTAAGGACATTGTTTAATAGTTTAAAACTGTGATATTTAATGTACTGTTTCAGACTCTGATAACATTTTTATCCTAAGATGTTTTTCTAAGCATTTTATCTCCAGATATTCTGTAGTATATTTCCCAGGAGTTTACTTACTTATTTCATGAGACTGTTTCTATTGCAGAATCTTAAGTGCTATAATTTAACAGCAATCTGAAATTTAGTGGTGTCAAAATATTAGATAACTATGTACAATGACATTTTATCATTTCAAAGAGTTTTCCGGGCCAGAGCAAGAGTACAGTGAATAAGGCTTGCCTTGCAATAAAGTTCAATGGTCCCCATCTCCTAAGGTCCCCAAGCACCACCAGGAGTGATCTAGGAGTACAGAGCCAGGAATGAACCCTGAGTACTGCTGGATGTGATCCCAAAACAAACGAACGAATAATACCATATCTGTCCTTTGAAATATGTGTCTAGATTCCCTTTAAATAGTAGCTATTTCAAGTTTCAAGAACTGAAAATATATTCTATAGCATTCTAATTCCAAAATCATTGAAAATTCCAAATAGAAATAAATATTTAAAAGTGATCACTTGCAAGCTATTCAATTACCTACAGTCTGTATAGAAACTTTAAAAATATTATCAGTTAATGGGATGGAGCAATAGCACGGCGGATAGGACGTTTGCCTTGCATGCGGCCGACCGGGGTTCTATTCCCAGCATCCCATATGGTCCCACGAGCACCGCCAGGGGTAATTCCTGGGCACAGAGCCAGTAGTAACCTCTGTGCATTGCCGGGTGTGACCCAAAAAGCAAATATATATTAATATTAATATATTAATATTTATATATGAATATATTAATATTTATATATTAATATAATTATAATTAATTTATATATTATTATATTAACTATATTTATATATAATTATAATTAATTTATTCCTGGCTCTGTACTCATTAATATAATATAATTAATATAATTAATATATATTAATATTTATATATATTTATATATAATCAGCTAAGTAATACATTCCATTGTGTCCCTGAAAAGTCAAAGTCTTTCTTAAAGGAGAGGAAGTAGGTGTTGAGTTCTGAAAGTTAGGTCTCTTCCCTGTTGGATACCTAGGGTCTGGCCATGATCTTTGTTGACAATTGACAATTGAGTTACCCAGTGAAGCTACATATTTAAGTTCATTCCCATCAGATTGATTCTCAAAATTCTCTACAAGTGTTGTTCACTTATGATCCTAGTTAGCGATTCTGTTTTCACTTTCTCCTTTTTTGATAATAAACTCCCCTCTGGTATATCTGCATCTTCTTTGACCCTCACACAGGGATATAGATGACTGAGCGACACTGTGTCCCCAACAGTCAAATACTGCAGGTTAACTTGTTCTCACTTGAACATAACAGATCAACTTCTAAAGTGGGTGAAGCAACAGTACTTGGGTAGGACATTTGGCCTATATGTAGCAGAACTGGCTTGGATCCAGCTGGGTTTTTGAGCTTCACCAAAAAAATATTCCTGGAGTGCAGAGCCCTGAGCACTATTGAGTGTGCTTCAAACACACACACACACACACACACACACACACACACACACACACACACACACACACACACACAGAGATTGCATTTTTTAATAGAAAAGAAAATAAAATGTATTGGGTGACAGATAGTACTGTGTATATGGTTCAGATCCTGGGCACCGTGTATGCCCCCTGCCCCAAATCCCATTTGTAAGGATCCCTGAGCTAAGAACCAGAGTCAGTAGTAAGCCCTGAAAACTGGTTTTTGTGGCCCCAAAACAAAATTAAAACTCTAAAGAAGATATACTGGCTCACTCTACTGCACTGGCTAGACTGAGCTCAGAAAAAGACATGGCTTAATAGGACTCGTGTCTTTTATTTTTTTAACAACTCCCTGGAACATTCCTCATATACATATGGGCTTTATGTTGTTTGGTTCCTTCACTACTGAATATGTTTGGGGATTATCTATCCACACCTACGTGGAACATGGGTCCAAAGCTTGGTGCTGATTGTGGTACCATTCATTCAAGGACCAGTATTGTGGATGGCAGGTAGTACTTTAATGGTCCTAGTTACTGTGATGATCTCAGTGGCTCAGAACCCAGGTGACTAGAACGAGGTAGGTAGCTGACAGGACAAAGGTACTTGAGTAAACTCTGCTTAAGTAAACTCACGTGGTTTACATGAGTCAGGAGAAGGTCCAGGAACTGTGGCTGAGCTGAGGACACCGCTTTTGGCTCAGGTTTCGTCTTTATCTATCAGAAATATTAGGTGGTCTATGAAATTGTCACAGGTTATTGGTGCGATTTGGCTGCCGTCTTGCATCTATAAACTTTAGGCTCAGAGGATGAGTTTTCTCTGTAGAGGGTTGGAAAGCTGTAGATGAGAAATATAAAGAAAAAAATGAAGGAACATAATTGGAAATACTGTACATCTCAGTTTCTGGTGCTGTCAGAATTTTGTGAAGAATGTGTTATTTTTGTTTATGAATATTTGATACTTTATATGAAACACTGACAGTACCCAGAGACTTGTAGAGCAGATGAAAAGTGAATCTAGTAGAAAGTGTAAGAGAAAGAGAGAGAGGAGAGAAATGTTCAGTTCCTCTGGGAATCAAAAATAAGCATGAATATTTCAATAAAATACAATCTTCCATCTTGATTCACTCAATTAGTCCAATAAGATATTTTGAAAAATTCAAGTTGCTTCAAAAGTAATTAGGATGCATGTATTGGGATATATGCAGAAACAATTTTATAATTACCATTATAATATATTTAAATCATCAATTGTATTAGAAAAAATTATACAGCTAGAGCAGGACTTAAGAACAGTCTGAATATTTGGTCATAATCTAAAGTGGAACTATACTTGGGAATTTAATTTTCATCAGAAAGATGAAATAATAATGAACACACAGGATCAATAAAGGAATAAAGATGAGAATGTTCTGAAGATCTCAGAACAACCGAAAGGTTAATGATAAGCGTGACGTACAGGAATCCAGAGATAAAATTTAGCTTCGACATATAGAAAGCGGTGATAGTGACCAGTAGTTTTTTCATTTCTTAATTGGTGTTGCTTGTACAAATCTTAACCCCTCTCCCATGTTAGACGTTGAATAACTGATTCTAAAATGTATCTGTATTGCAAAACATAATGCCCCAAAGCAGAGAGAGTTTGGGGAAAACTGTCTGCCCTATAGGCAGGTGGACGGTTGTAAAGTGGAGGCGTACTGGGACATTAGTGGAGTGGTGGAGAATGTGCACTGGTGGAGAGATGGGTGTTTGATCATTGTATGACTGAAACTCCAACATTAAAGCTTGATAACTGTATCTCCCGGTGATTCAATAATTTAAACAAATAGGAGACCCCAGGCAGAATAGGGTTAAAGGTGCTTGTGTAACACATGACCAATAATACTTCACTCCCCCGGCACCTCATATATTACATGATTAGTCTAAAGTCTGTCAAATAGTTAAACCATGTGATTTATTTCAAATGTCCCAAAGTGTATAAAGTCAGGAACCATCAATAAAAAGTGCCTCAGGGATGCAATAGTGTAAAGTAAAAAATTCAAAACAGTTTGCAAAAATTTTAAGGAAGTATTCAACTAAAATGACCATTGGTACCATTCTGAAATATTCATCTGAATGTAATGGTAATTAAAACTCCCCCTAAACATGCACACATATTCGTTGAAGATTTGATCATTGGAGTGACAAATTGGCAAAAAAAAAATTAAAGCCTCTTTAGATATTCGGGTAAACAGATACATCTTCACAGTGAAAATGCCACCTAGAATTATAAGAAACAAACCACTGCTTTAATCACATAAACAGGGAAACTTGACTTAATAATAAAAAAATTTAAAAAAACCTGATGCATAATGTACTGTGCATTGCAGGCTTCCAGATAATACAGATAATAAGAATTTCTGATCAGGCAAAAGTCAGCCTGGATAGAAAATATCCAATCAGCAGTGCCCTAGGGTTGAAGAGTAGAAACCAATTTTGATGGTGATCTAAGAAACTTGGGGGATAATGGGAGATTGTTTCAAAATGATGCTTAGACGCCATCTCTTGTCCATGCACATTAATCTGTAAGCTTGAAATCTAGACAGTTTCTTTATGAAAATAATACCTGAATACTTTTGCTGCAAAATAGTTTGTAAAACTAAGATTTTGTGAATTATAAAGCTAAATTTTTGTCACATGATAGCCCAATTAAAACTTGTAAAACCTAAGAAATGTGCAAAGTTTTAAAGTATAGAATGCTAAGAAAGCAACAGTTTTTATACATTTATACTTCATGGAAACTTTAAAAATATTTTCAAATATTTTAAAATGATGCTGGAAGAGAGTCAGAGTCTTGAACCATAATGGATGGCATGGTAAGAAGATAGGAATGAGAATAATAAGGGAAAATGCATTTTTCCTTGCTTTTATGAGCTGGACTGATAGCACAGCGGTAAGGCGTTTGCCTTGAGCGCAGCCAGCCCGGCTGAGCCAGGTTCGATTCCTCCGCCCCTCTCGGAGAGCCCAGCAAGCTACTGAGAGTATCTCACCCGCACGGCAAAGCCTGGTAAGCTACCCGTGACATATTCCATATGCCAAACACAGTAACAACAAGTCCCAAAATGGAGACGTTACTGGACCCGCTCGAGCAAATCGATGAACAACCAGAGGATAGTGTTTGTTTGACAGTTTGTGGGATATAAACACACACAGGCGGTATTTTAAGAATTATTTTTATTGAGGAGGTACAGGGATTTATAGTACTGTTAATCATACTTTTCATGGATACATCATTCCAATACTGTACCCATCATCAGAAAGCTTGCTTCCCGAGGGCAAAATACACACATTCCCTAAGGGAGCTCAGTCCTATAGACAAAATAATAAGTTCTGATGACTTCCACCATTTTTTGTTTCCTTACTATGCTTCTTTTGTTTTTCAATCTCCCATTTGGGACAGATCTCTTTCTCTCTTTTGAATTTAATTTTAATTTTTAATGTGAAGATGATGACACACACATAGAGATGAATAGAGCTAATATCTTGGAATTCGACACACTTGTAAATCAGTAATAAATTGATAAAGTAATTTTTTTAAACATTCTATCAATTGAGCCCGATCAAAAGTACAGTGCATAGGGCATGTGCCTTTATGTGGTTCATCCCTGGCACTCATAGGGTCCTCCACCAAGAGTGTTCTTGAATGAAGATCCAAGAGTAAGCCCTGAGCATCACCAGGCCTGGACCCTCAATAAAAAAAAAGACGTTAAACATTAAATCTTCTTATAGGTATATACATTATTAACATAATAAATAAGTACTAATACATTTTAAATTTTACATGATAGTTAAATTCTACAAATTTAAAATTTAGTAAGATTGAAGATAATTAGAAAAATATAAGGGTAAAATATGAATAGTCATATAAGATAGAAAAGTGTTTATATCATAAGATTGAAGTAAATTAAGAAAATATAAGGTGAAATATAAATAGGCATATGAATATAAAAGTGTTTATTATATACTAATAATACAAGTAATATTAAGAAGAATATCAAGGTCTTTTCAGTATTATGACAGTCAGCCTAGGTTTATTTTTTTCTTTTAACTGAAAAAGATGTCATGTTAACTGGAGAGGAAGTCAGAAGGAGACATCTCTAGCAGGAAAGATCAGGTTTAGTTTGAAATCATGACCCTATAACAATTAAGAATTTTGAAAAACTCGTCTCAGCATAGAAAGAATGTCTTTATCTCTCATTTGATCTTAATGTTTCCTTCTCTCATATTCTCCTTTTATTAACAATTTAAATTATTTTACAAAGCAAAGGAAAAGACCACATCTAATAAAACATATTCTTTAACCACAGAATTGAGTTCATGCCTCTGGGGTCAAGTGTGGTCTGAGCAAGACCTAATAGTGAGTGGTAAGGATATATTGGTGTTTTAGCAGTGAATGTGGTATACTAATATTGTACCCCTAAACATAAAGACATCTGCAGTCTTGAAAATAGTATTATCTAATAAAAATAAAACTGGAAGTTGATAATTTATTGAAAAAAAGTGAGTATTCTTGTTTTATTGCAATTACTTTGTGTTTTGTTGTGGAGCCATATTCAACTGTGCTCAGGGTTTACTCCTGACTCCACACGAAGGGATCACTTCCGGGGGGGCTCAGAACACCCTATGTGATAGAGTCAATTCGGATTGGTTAGATTCAAAGAAACTGCCTTAAACATATGATCTCTTCTTCTCCTTAATGCAATTTTATATAATTCATAATGTTTTCAGTGAAAAATGTTTGATTGTTGTGATTGATTTCCTTTGGAGACCTGGAAGTTAAGATTCATCATTAAAGATATTGACCTGGGGCTGGAGCAATAGCACAGCGGGTAGGGCATTTGCCTTGCACGCGGCCAACGTGGGTTCGATTCTCAGCATCCCGTATGGTCCCCCAAGCACCGCCAGGAGTAATCCCTGAGTTTAGAGCCAGGAAAAACCCCTGTGCATGACTGGGTGTGACCCAAAAGCAAAAAATAAATAAATGAATGAATGAATAAATGAATAAATTAAAATAAAGATATTGTGCACTGCCAATGTAAGACATAGATGGGACAAGTGCCTCTAAACATATAGTTTGAGATAGGTTTCTTCTAAGAAGAGATCCTGACAGCACTTTCCTTTTTATAGTAATGGGCTATATCATAAAGACATATTAATGCAAGACAAGGAAAGAGGCTACTAAAATGTTTGCAGTATTTAGGTTGGGTTTGTGTTGGGAGGATTTTGACCTTGGCCATTTCTGGGTACAACTGATAAATATGTATGTAGTTCATTTTTGAATAGTATCTTGCTTTTGTGATGATGGGTAAAGATGTGCTTTCAGCAAAAAAAAAAAAGGTGTTCAAGAATACACAACCTGCTTCCTGTAAGTGCAGCCAATATAATTTGCATTTAAGTTGCCTATGTGCAGTTGTGAGCAATCGTTTCTAAGAGCTACACAAATTTGATTGATTGAAATTGAAAATAACGGTAATGCTATTTTGGTGGTCGGTGTGTGTATGTGTGTGTGTGTTTGTGATTGTAGAGTGTCAGACTCTTCTTGAGAGTAACTTCCTGTTTTTATCTATAGGCAATTTGAAACTAATGCTCCTGTGAAATGCACTAACTGCTATATAACCGCTGTGCAGAGTGTCTTCAGGAGCTGCATGAATAAATACGCAACGGTTTCAAGTTATGGCAGAAACAAGCACTGCATCCTCTTATCCATGCTATGAGGGGTGTTTATTTTTAAGACTGTCACTTTTGAATTTCACTGGATCTGAACAAAACAAAACCACTGAAGGGCTATATTTGTCATTACAATTGTTAGTGTCTGCTCAGAAGTTCCATCTCCCACCACAGTTTTAAACAAAACTGTCATTTTGCAAAATTAGATTATTAATTTTCACGAGCAGGCATCTCAACTTTTGTGGTACTTTTTTCAATATAATTATTAAGGAAAAGTTGATGAATACCTAATTGAAAAGAGGCGTTTGCATCCTATAAATGCCTTCCTTCTCCTGTTATGTATGCTTTGGTTGCAAGACCATCTGGCAAAGGTTTCAGTTGACTGAAGCTGGAGCAATAAATTAATACAGTAAAAGATGCTACCAACAGTTTTAGACCAATTAAAATGCTTGAAGCAGACTCAATGCATGTTAAAATGTTATGCCTGCTCCTGCCAACAGCCATGTACGTTAGAAATATAATGAGCAACCATGGCTGAAGGAAAGTTAGCGAGAGTCAAGGGTGCTCTTTACTTTGGGTACTTGAAGCAAAGGCTCACAATTAAAAAGTAAATACTGGCGTGTGCCACCCCTGGATGCCATCCTTGCTCGAAGATAAAGGGTGGCATTTAATCTTCTAACTGAGCATAGGAAATCATTGTGTTTCAAATTGAATTCATTTCTCATTGAGAACTTGCTACAGAATGAAATCTAGTGGTATGGAATTAGCGCTTAATTTCCAAAATTTCCAGATACAACTGAATTAAAGAGAAGATAAATGTTGATCCCAAATAATTATAAAATTGTACAGTTTAATCCTAGCACCATAGGAGTGACCCTCAAACACAGAGTCAAGAGTAGCCCCTACATAGTCAAATAAAAAATCACATCAAGCAATGTCCTCCTGTTGTTCATCAATTTTCCCTAGTGGGCACCAGTAACTTGTTATTGTTTTTGGCATATCAAATATGTCACGGGTAGCTTGCCAGGTTTTGCAGTGTGGGCGGAATACTCTAGGTATCTTGCTGGGCTCTCTGAGAGGGGTGGAGGAATCAAACCCAGGTTGCCACGTGCAAGTCAAAACGCCTACTCCCTATGCTATCACTCCAGCCCAAATAAAAAATAAACAAAATTTAAAATGAAGTATTTTTCTCCAGCTTATTTATTGTGGCTTTGTTTTTAGTGCTAGTTTTTATTCTCAACAAAGATGGCTTTTAAACAAAAATTCAGTAGAGATTTCATAAAAGTCTTGTGCTACAAAGATAATTTTCATATGGCCATTTAAATTGGATAAAGTAACAGATTCACCGACTTTCACATATGAAACAGTAGATTTCTATTCTTTAATGTATTTCTTTATTTAAAATTATTATATTGAGCATACAGCCGAAGAGAAGGGCCACATGGAGGGTGGGATCCACAGCTCCCGGAGGAAAAAAAAAAAAACAGGTTCCAAAAAGAGCCGAGATCATCAGGAAGTCCCAGATGGGGTAGGTACCGCATCCCGCCTCCCCCAGATGGAACCCCCGTGACCAGAAGCCTCTACAAGCACAGCTCGAGTATGCGGGAACTAGGACTTTTCCTTAAAACCGCACGGCCGCACAAGCAGCCGCGCGACATCTCTCTATATACAAAGTGATCAATGGGAAGTAAACCACCCAACGTTTCTCCCTGAAAATCAGAGTTAAGTTTGGAGCACGGCCACAGCCCCAGAAGCACAAGAACTTAATGCAAAACCCAGCAGCTTGGAGCAGAAAAGTGAACGGACTATGTGTTAATCCAGGCCATCAAGTCTGCAGGAGGGGAAAGGGTGTTGCCCCATTTGCCCTCTCTTCTCTGGAAAGAAGGATGGCGGCCGCATGGGAGCCTTGTGGACAGCAGGTATGAGCCGGGGGTGTGGGGGCGACTAAAACCTCATGGGAAGGGGGGCGTTCCGGTCCGCCCTTCACGCCCTACCGAGGTCACCAGTTGCCCCCCGCGAGTGGCTCTCCAGCACGGCCACGGCCCCAGAAGCACAAGGACTTAATGCAGAACCCGGCAGCTTGGAGCAGAAAAGTGAACGGACTATGCGTTAATCCAGGCCATCAGGTCTGTCCAGAGGGGAAAGGGTGTTGCCCCAGTCGCCTTCTCCTCTCTGGAAAGAAAGATAGCGGCCGCATGGGAGCCTTGTGGACAGCAGGTATGAGCCGGGTGTGTGGGGGCGACTAAAACCTCATGGGAAGGGGGGCGTTTCGGTCCGCCCTTCACGCCCTACCTTGGCCACCAGTTGCCCCCCACGAGAGGCTCTCCAGCATGGCCACGACTCCAGAGCACAGAAACCAATTTCTTAACTATCTGACTTTCAGTAGAAATACTTCCAGGGTCAATAAGTAAAATAGCAGAAATCCAAAACCAACATTTAATTCTTGAACCCAACTGTAGAAAGCAAATCACTTCACAATGCTTTTTCAGCATGTCTGATTTGGGGGTGGGGTAAACTCCAAATAATAGTGGTGAATCTTTTAATGAAACAATGAATGTGATCAAAGCAGATAGAGTGTTAACTAGAATTCATCTGCCTCACAGGGACTGGGAGGGATGGGGGGTGTGGTTTTATCGGGGTTCTTCATGGTAAAAAATAAGTATTGGTACAGGGAAATGCGTTTGATATTTGCATGACTGAGACCTAAACCTGAAAGCTTTGTAACCTTTCCCACAGTGATTCAATAAATAAATAAATAAATTTAAAAAAATAAAATAAAATTATGATATTATCTCTACAAAGTTCTTATCGTCAGTGAATTTTATGCACTTTGCTTAGTGGTCTTACAAAAATAGTCACATTTTAAGGAATCATCAAATGTATATTCTGATTACACCAAATGAGTATAACAAATAGAAGAGATAATTATATTTTAATGATGTTAGGGCTGGAGCGGTAGCGGTAGCACAATGGGTAGGGCATTTGCCTTGCATGTGACCAATCTGGTCGATCCAAGTTCGATTCCTCTGCCCCTTTCGGAGAGCCTGGCAAGCTTACAAGAGTATCTCGCCAGTATGGCAAAGCCTGGCAAAGCTACCGGTGACATATTCAATTTGCCAAACACAATAACAACAAGTCTCACAATGTTACTGGGCCTGCTCAAGCAAATCGATGAGCAACAGGAAATCAGTGACAGAGACAATAATATTATATTTAGGTGTAGGTAAAATAGGCTTGAATAGTTTATCATGTGTTTGGAGAATTTTCTAGTATCATAATATTGTGAATAATTATAGCTACGAATTATAAAATGTTTTGTAATTTATAAAAATTACTAGGAAATGTATGGAGTTAAATTGAACTAAATTGTCTCAGATTAAGAATAGTTGTGCATTTTTCAGTTAATAATACATAGCAACATTGTCCTTTTGGAGATAGTCACATTTTGTCTTGTGCAAATACTTAAATTTCTTAAAATGAGAAAGGTATATGTTCTAGAGACTTACTGATTATGAACATAAACCAATATACCAGGTTTATGATTTTTTGAAAGTTCAGTTTACTTAAGTATGTAGATAGAAATGTAACTAATGATATCATGAACCACAGAATCTCAAACAATTCAAAAATAAATTGAAAAAGAATTTAAAAACATGATGGATTCAGAGGAATAGTAGAGTGGGTAAAGAGTTTGCCTGCATGCAACCAACCTGGGTTCGATCCCTGTCACCCATATGGTCCTCGGAGAACTGCCAGAAGTGGCTCCTGAGTGTAGATCCAGGAGCAAGCCCTAAGTACTGCTAGGTGTAGTAACCCTCCCCAAAATGAAACCAAAATTAATTTTAAAAACTAAATAAAAAGCAAATAAAATATCCTTTCCCTGGAGCGATAGCACAGCGGTAGGGCGTTCGCCTTACACGCAGCCAACATGGCCGACCCGAGTTCGATTCCTCCGCCCCTCTCGGAGAGCCCGGCAAGCTACCGAGAGTATTCGATATGCCAGACACAGTAACAACAAAGTCTCCAATGGAGACGTTACTGGGCCCGCTCGAGCAAATCGACGATCAACGGGAGGGCCTTTACCTTACCTTTTACCTTTTACTTAGATTGTAGATCTATCTTATCATCTGTTATTTCTGAAGTAGATGTGTCAGCATATTCGTATTATATGTAAAATTCCTTTTGCACATAATTTACATATAGATTTTTATTTATTTTACTGCAAGTGGTCTAGGACATATAATGAGTTAAATTAAACTAAATTGTCTTAGTAGAAGAGTACTTGTGTCTTTTTCAATTAATAATCCATAGCAACACTTTATAAGCAATACTTTATACAAAGATATCAGTAAAGTTTCCCTTATAGTTGCACCATTTATTTATTGTTGCCTGAGAAAACATCCCCACACTTAATGTCTGAAATGATTACCTCTAATGGAAATTCACAGTCCTGTGGTTAATTTGCTCTTTCCTCAAGTTGGCCTCTCCCACAATTACTTGGGGCTCATCAAACAGTCACTGACCCCCAAAAGGACATATTTCAGTACGAGAGCTGAACAAACCTCTTCCCATGTACATTTTCTGAATTTTCATTGGTCAAGTTATAGGAATGATCATAAAACCAAGAGACGTGATTCATGGGTGGGCATTAAAGTAACAACCTCATAGAATGTAACCCTAAAGATTCATAGACCTACTTTATGGCGAGTATATTTAAGATCTTTCCATGACACCCCGAATCTCAAATAGTCATGCATCAAGTCTAAATCCCATGATCCTTGGGTTTGGATTACATTAAGAAACTGATGATGTTTCTTGGATATCCCCAATATTTAAACCTGAAGAGTGTTCCTTTTTGAACACAGACTTTAGAATTGAAATGAAAATGTATCAGTCCTGCACATTCCTAATGTAAAGCTAAGACAGGGAAAAGAAATATTTTTCAGATTTCTTTTCAAGTATTCACGGTAGGGACTGAAGAGATAGTACATAGGTAAGGTACTTGCCTTGCATGGGACTGACCCGGGTTTGATATACAGCACGACATAATCTCTGTAGCCCGCCAGGAGTGATCCCTGAGCACAGAGCCCTGGGCACCATCAGGTGTGACCTCAAAACAGACAAACCAAAATTCAAATTAATGGACAGTGTATAGATTCATAGTAATGATACAATTCAGCAAAAAGCACTACCGGTATGCTACCCATTCCAGAGACAGAATAAGTTTCTCTATAGGGTTAAATTCTATTTTTTTTTTTTAGTGAAACTCACCAAACAAGTTATTTCCATAATGCTAGGTTTTACCATTTGGGCCATTAGTTCTACCGTCTGAAAAATTCTTTCGTTACCATGGATAATGCTATTTTCCCATAAATAAATTTTAGAAAGTTAGGGCCACTGAGATAACGGGGTTTTAGCACTCAAATGCCTTAACCCTGGTTTGAAGCCCCGGCCTTGTCTCTAGTCCTCCAAACACTGCCTGGAGTATTCACTAAGCACAAAGACATGAGTAATTCCTTAGCACCACTGGGTGAGGCTGTCAAACATAAATAAATGATGTTAGAGAATGGAGATAATTTCAATTTTTTTCTTTCCGGGGACTGCACCTGGTGATGACCAGGGTTGCTTTTGATTTGGAACTTGAGAAACAGGGTGCCAAGGATTGAACTCAATGCACCTATATGCAAACTTGTGCTCCTCTTTGCTAAAGTAGCTACTGGTCCCAGAAGGGGATGTTTCTGTTATTGTTCAGTTTGGGGTCTTACGAATTTCTTACTACTCAAGTTATACAAGCCCTTTTCAAATACAATTCTCTCCAACTCTTTGAGCATTACCCATTGCAAAACTCTCTTTTGCTTCCACACCATGCTTGTTTGTTTGTTTGTTTGTTTACAATCTTTTCTCTGCTTTGGGTTTTTCAGGTTTCAGAGACACCATACCACATGGTAGATTGTTAAAACTGTCATTAAAATAAAAAATCAGGGAGCTTTCAAGTACCAATTGGAATTTTTCTAGGGCTTTATGAAAAGGTCTTCACCTTTGAGGTAATTTCCCATGTTAAAAATAGCTTGCCTAGTAAATAAAATAGAAAAGAGATTTGGAAGATTTTAATTCATCTTATGTCGAATTTTCTTCCTTCCCTCTAAATCTTGCAAGTGAAGACTTACACCGGAATAATTTGAATAACTAATATAAAATGTCATAATAGTGAATTATGATGATGTAACCAATACATATAATATATTCACATTTAAAAATCAATTGATTTAGCCATATGCACAAGATCTTTAGGATACTATTTTTTAATCTACTGAGATAATGCTATGTGCCAATGTTTCTGGTGCTGTCTAAAATGAATTTTCTTTATTTCCATCTCCAATAATAGTTTCGCTTCTGATTTCTTGTCTTATCTATTACAAACTGTCTTCTGATACATTTTGGTTAGTATCTGTTTCTGACCTTGAATTAAATGTCAGACATTTAGGGCTTGTTTCTGTAGTGATTCTGCATTCAATTCTAACCTCTGTCTTTATTATCTGTTCTTTCAAACAATTTGTTTTCTTAACATAATGGTTAAAAATAGCTATTGTTTTGTATCCGCTCTTCTACAGACTGCCACTTTGCCACTCATCTTTATTTCTGGTGGTGACAGTTCTCTTGCCTTCTGGTTTTGCTCAGCTGACACGTTTTTCTTGGGGACTAATTGATTCAGAACAACCACAAAGGCATCATTTGGGCAGGTCACCCCCATGTGTGAATGCACAACCCTCTGCTAGCTTGACTTTCTTGCATGACAGTTGGCTTCCAAGACACAAACATCAATAAATATTTTGTAAAGTTTTTGTTATTTTCATAGTATCGGTCTCATTGGCTCCACTAAGTCACAGAACAAAGTACATTGTCATACTTGAACTAAACTTCCTAAAGTCTTAGCTCCTTGAATTTTCAGAAGCACTAATATCATTATCTCACACAGTGGCTATCTTTCCTGTTTTTCCCAGAATTTTCATAATAAATCACAGTTGTCAGAGATTCCTGCAAAATAAATGATGTGATTTTCTATTCATAATAATTCAATTATACACAGTCAGGAAAATGTATCTATTTCATCCACCTTTCCTTCCAAATTCACTTTAAGTCATATTGAAGATGATGATGATGATGATGATAGCATTAATAATTAAGGTATAAATCAGCAATGGGAACTATATACAATTACAGAAAAATCACAGAGCACACTACACGTGATAGTGCCATATCTGGTGATGCTCAGGGCTTATTCTATCTTTGTGCTCTGGGATCACTACTGGCAGTGCTCAAAGAACAATAAGTGGTTCCAGGGATCATACCCAGTTGGTTGCATGCAAGGAAGCTTTGGCCCAAATTCTGTTTTCTTTTTATTTGCCATCACTTTATTTAAACACCATGATCTCCAAAGTTGTTCTTTTTGATTTATTACAGTAATGCAATATTACAACACCAACCCCACCACCACCATCACCTTCCCTCCAGAATTATATCCATTTTCCCAATCTCCCCTAAAATCTGACCCTGTAGCAGGCCGACAATAACTTATTTGATAACTCTTATTATGATTAAATGGCAAACAGAACATTCAAAAAGTATTTTTGTAGATGAAAGCTTATTAAAGTTGTTGCATCTCATTCCGAAACCTTACGTCCTTGTCTGGAAGTTTATTAAGGTGTTGTTGAAAATTAAGCCTTCTGTCTTAATGGTTTTGTTGATCTAGATTGGTTGTCATCTACCTTACAGTCCCATTCAATCTGGCGTCCTACTACTTAGATTTTGGAGATGTTGAATAGCTGCAAATGTAACCACATGCTCCAGAAGAACTAGAATATTTAACTGAGAAGTCTGGCAGGAGGCATGACAGCAGCTTGATGGTGTGGAAGCTTCGGCTGATGCTTTGTTTGGTCAGGAGTTGGCCATCTCCATTCTGAGAGTGCACAGATGCTTCAGCCAGGAATGGTCTTTGAGAATTTTTTGTGGGTAGCTGATCTTTGTCAAGACTTATTTATGAGTCTTCGGAACAAAGTAGGTAGATAAGCTTAAATGGCAGCAGTGGGGTGTGGGCATGGCTGCCTGGTCTTATGGAAATATAGAGAGTTGGGAAACTTTGATACTTTTATAGAAAATAAGTTTGTAGAGGACTAAGTTAGGAGCTGAGATTTTATTAAAATCAGATGTTTTACCAGGAAGTCAAAATAGATGATTGTAAACTCAGGAATGAGGAAACACAGGTGAGAAGTTGCCACTGTGGAATAATGGCTCTCTGGAAAGATGGGGAAAAAATGGGATTTATTAAGCATTTTATTGCTGAGAGTATATAAGAGTTTGGAAGGTGAAAAAAAGATGTGAAAGTAAAGAGGACTGCAGTTTCCTGAATTGCACTGTTACTATTATGGAGGGTTTGTATCAAGGCCACGTAGCTAAGATGGAACTCCTTCTCAGCGTCTTCCACCCACTCGGCTCATTTCTAAGGTACCATGAACCACGAAAGACAATTTGTACAAAATTCCAAAAGCACAAATGAAGCGTTTTCTTCTTATGCTCACAAAACTTTTAGTGGGCGTGGGTCATGCTGTTCCTGCATCTGACTCTCATGTCGTCCCTCTCCCAGTGGGCTGCAGTTGGAAATGGGGAGTAGGTGGACCTTCAGCTGTTCCTGCTTCTGTGAAGCTCCTATTTTCGCTCCTCTAGGCCAGGAATGTATTTGTCTCCAGGATAAGCTGTGACAGCTTCTCTTGAAAGCCACCCAACCTCCAGTTCCCTATCTAGAAGAGATGTTCTAAGTTCTTCACTGTGATAACTTTCACTACAAGGCTTTTGAAACTTGGTGCAGAAGTAAACATATATCCAGGACTGAAAAAAAAAAAGACACCTCTCATAGTAGAGAAAACAGCCAAGAAAGAAAAGGTGTCAAACTGTGTCCTGTTTGATGAATGCTAGTCTTTTATTTCTCATGGTCTTGCTCTTTATTTATGGCCAGTTAGCTCATCTGTGAAAATATTTATGGTGTAATACTTTCAGGGAAATGACTGTGACAAAGCACGTGCGAGAAAATTACCAAGGACCTCTCCAACAGGAGATCTGGGCTGGATGAATTCCTTGGGCTTCCAGTTCAAACTCCCAATCCTCAGAGGTCTTTTTCCCCCTTATTTTGCTTCTACTCCCGTCGATTCCCTGTTGTGACGTTTGCCTCTCAAACCACATTCACCAGCAACAAAAAGATTAATGTCAGTCTCATATAATCTTTTTCTCATTGACGGTACATATCACATTGCCCCGCATAGCATAAGGCAACATCCTCATAAAGAATTATAGATAATGGCTCACTATGTCCATTTTATTATTTTCTGCTTATTGTTTATATTCTAAACATAAATTATAGCTATATATATAGTTACAGGCATAGGACCACATAATTTTTAAATATATAGAAAAAGACAGTATATGCGATTGTATGTGTATATAATCATATTGGGAGGGCAGTGCAGTGCAATATAAGCATATACATATATTCTGACTGTTTTAAAATTATAGTTTGATAAATTATTAATGGTTAGCAGTTGCAAGAATAGGCTTTGGTTAGTGGAGCCATTGAGTACAAGCTTTGAAATCTTGTATTCAGTTTCCTGGAACTGATTCTGATCAAGATCAGCAGTAGATGGGTTTGTAAAATTGAGTCCACTGTCATTTTAATTCAGAGTGAAGACATATGCTCTGATCAAGAGTCAGAAAAGAATGTCCAAAAGAAAACCTCGCATATACAGTTAGCTAATTTTTGACAAAGGTGCTCATAGAGTGAATGGAGTAAATAGAGCCTCTTCAATAAATGGTGCTGACAAAATGGGATAACATGTGTAAAAAATTAAAATGTGATCCACATCTCACAACTTACACAGAAGTCATTTCAGAGCGCATTGAATGCCTGAGATCAGATCAGAATCTACAACATACATCAAGGAAAATAAAGGCAGGATACTCAAAGCTCTGGACCTCAACATTTTCTTCAATGATACTATGCCACTGGAAAAAGGACAGCATCAAAAAGCAACAAATGGGACTACATCAAATTAAAGAGTTTCTGCATGGCAAAAGGAACATGGGCTAAAACTAAAAAAAAAAAAAACAGCTAACTAATGGGAGAAAATATTTGGTGTATTAACATCAGATAAAGGGTTGATAATCAGAATATATAAAACACAAAGATACTCATGATGAAAATGAACAAAAAAAATAAACTTAATAAATGGGGAGAAAAAATGAACAGGGACTTCCATGAGTAACAGACAGCAAACACGCACATGAAAAAATATCCACTATCATTTGTTATTAGGGAAATCCAAAGCACGAGATGAAATCTTTGCAAAGGTAAATATGGAAGTTGGAGAGAAAGGAATTTTGAGCTACTGTGTATTTTGAGTCAGATCATTTGTTTGTTTATGCTCAGAGTGAATGCAAAGTCAAAGGCATGGTGATGATCGGTTGGGGAGAGGAACTGGAGAGTTAGAACAGATTTCTGATGGACATTAATATTGAACTAGCTTACCTGACAGATCTCAGTTTGAAGATATACATGCTGATTAGTTTTAAATAAAAAAAATTAAGAATCTTTGGGGTAGGTTTATAACACAAGAGACAAGTTACTAGAGAGTTTGCCATTCTTAAACACCATAAAATATTTTTTAGTACAGTCCCTGTGAAAAGATGTGACAACCCCTAGCCTCTAATCTATGTGAAGGTGACTGTTTGGAAACCAGGGCTTGGCAGACCCAATTAGCATATGGATATCAAAATGAAATTAACCTGGATTAGGGTGGGACCTAAATTCCATGAAGGGTGACCTAGAATTAAAGGAGAAGGCACAGAAAGGCACATAATAGGCAGCAGATTGAAATTACTCTGAAAAACACCTAGTATGCTACCTGCTTGGTAATAGGAGAGATTATCACTCTGTACCACATGCATCAAGTAACCCAATGTGGCCACAGGCTTCTTTGAACTTCTGGCTCCAGGAATTGAGAGCAAATACATTCTCACTCTGTGGTGTTTATGCCACTAAGTATGTGGCTGTGAGTGTGTGTGTGTGTGTGTGTGTGTGTGTGTGTGTGTGAAGTGGGGGGAGGGGAGATCCTGTATTAGAGTTGTCCTAGGGAGTAACTAATCTTCCATTTAATTTGCATTACAAACTATGTTCAATCCTGTTAGTGCCCATCTCTGTGATTAGACCAGGAAGGAAGCCTTCTGCTGTCAGAGACATAGAAGTAAGAAGGTAAAAGTTGAACAACTTACGTTATTCGTACTTCTGGGCTACTTTCATTATTTAGGGAATTTTAGTATTAATAGTTCTCATTTGAATATTAATCTAACATGGACAATATTATCACTAAAGGAAATGTACACTATACTTGCCTCCATCCCACTTGGAGAGCCCAGCAAGCTACTGAGAGTATCCCGCCCGCACAGCAGAGCCTGGCAAGCTACCCATGGTGTATTTGATATGCCAAAAACAGTAACAATAAAGGGCCTCACTTTGTGTTCCTGGAGCGAGCAAACACCATTGGGCTACACTAGCATACCACACAGACAAATGGATGTGTTACTGGCGCTCACTTGAGCAAATTGATGAACAACGGGATGACAGTGCTACTGTGTAGTGCTATACCTCTCCATATTTGGAGTGTTTCTGGGATGATAGGCTTAACATGTCAAGTTTTTGGATATTTTTGTTATATTTTTAACAATTATTGCACAGCGGGTAGGGCGTTCGCCTTACAAGCGGCCAACATGGCCGACCCGAGTTCGATTCCTCCGCCCCTCTCGGAGAGCCCGGCAAGCTACCGAGAGTATTCGATATGCCAGACACAGTAACAACAATGTCTCCAATGGAGACGTTACTGGGCCCGCTCGAGCAAATCGACGATCAACGGGAGGGCCTTTTTAACAATTATAAGAAAAACATTTTTATTTAAAAGTATAGCTACAGTATTTTTGATGACAGCTTCAAAAATAACATATAAATAAATATGTCATGCTCACCTATGCTGTGGCATACTTTCATGGAGAAATATGTAGTAGTGAGTGATCTAGAAATGATACAACTAGTAGAACAAGCTTCCCTCCTCTAATAACTGTGGAAAATATTACATAATAATGTATGTAAATGCTTTGACTGGAATTTCCACAAATTATCCAATCACAGTTTAGACGTGTTCTCAATAATAAGTCACTGCATTTCTAAATCATTTCCAATCACATCTAATTTGATAAAATTTTAATATAATAAAATTCTATCAATAGGGAAATCCCACTGAAAGTGATAGTCAAAATCAGGATTGCTGAGCTAAGATCTAGGTAAGGCACTCGCTTTGAAGGCTGGTAGCACTGGTCAAACCCCCAACACTGCATAGTGCCCCAATACTGCTGACAGCAAAACCCCAGGCACTGAGCCTAGAGCAGCCCTGAGCACTGCTGTTCCACCAATCTTCGCCAAATCTGGCACTCTAGTGTTGTAGGCAGAATATCCATTCCTTAAACTTAATTCTCCAGGTAAAGGTCTTGGAAATGTGTTCCCTGGGGTTTTAAGGTTGAAGATCAAGAGCATCTGCCTAATCCACCATTGAGGTGACAACACTTGAAAAGGGGCGAGCTGTGAACCAGGAATCAAATCTGCTGGTGCCTTGGGTTTAAGCCTCTCTCACTACAATTCTGTGATAAAGAAATGGTTATGTTCTTCCCAGGAGCTGAAGTGATAGCACAGCGGTAGGACATTTGCCTTGCATGCAGTCAGCCCGGCAGAGCCGGGGTTTGATTCCTCCGCCCCTCTTGGAGAGCCCGACAAGCTACCAAGAGTATCTCACCCGCCCAGCAAAGCCTGGCAAGCTACCTATAACGTATCCAATATGCCAAACACAGTAACAACAAGTCTCACAATGGAGATGTTACTGGACCCACTCGAGCAAATCGATTAACAACGAGAGAACAGAGAGTTCTTCCCAAGCTACCCCCACCTGTGATAAATAGTGATAGCAGCTTCCACCAGTGAAGATGCCTCCTTTTTAATTAAGCTTAAGGCAAATATTTCTAGAAACTTCTTTATAGATCACCTAATGATGGGGCCATGCAGGGTGTTGACAAAGAAGTTCGACTATCTTGTAGGTGGGCAGCCAGATGTTCTTTTGACGTCTGGTAGAATCCAGTAGGTAACAGCTCTAGTCCAGTGGTCATCTCCAAACCACATTACGTGTCCAGCTCATCTGATTTTCGATGCCTTGGAAAATGAGAAAGAGTTGACGGAGTTCAGAATTCTGGATTCCTTCTCTCACTTGAGTGAAGCGTGATATTCCAGCCCTTGGTTTCGAACCCATGCCTTCTCGTCTTATCTTTTGTGTTGCAGTTTTGACACTGCCTTTCCAAATCCCCATTTCTTAGACCTGTGTGTCAAACCCAGTAGAGAAAATGAAGTGAAAAGGATGTGTCTGTGTCGCGTGTACTCCTGAACGCTGATTTCCACATTGTCTTCTATGTGCCCTCTCTCTCTTGTCCATGGCTGGCTCTCACTTGTATCGCTGGTATCCTTGTCATCCTGTTGCTCATTGAGTTGCTTGAGCGGGTGCCAGTAACGTCTCCATTCATTCCTATCACATGCTACTGCAACCCAATGGCATTTGCTAGCTCCAGGGACACGAAAAGCCTCAGAACATTTGTTCAGGATGTTGACAAAGAAGTTTGACTCTCTTGTAGGTGGGCAGCCAGGTGTTTTTTTGACGTCTGGTAGAATCCAGTAGGTAACGGCTCTAGTCCAGTGGTCATCTCCAAACCGCATTACGTGTCCAGCTCATCTGATTTTCGATGCCTTGGCAAGCGAGACAGAGTTGACGGAGTTCAGAATTCTGTATTCCTTCTCTCACTTGAGTGAAGCATGATATTCCAAGCATAGCTCATTCAATTCCTGTTTGGGAGGCCTGAATAACGTTCTCCTCCTATTTTTATAGGACCCAGGTCTCTGAGGCATATGTTAGTGCAGGAAGAACAGTGAAGTCGAAAAGATGGGCCCAGAGCTGAAGGTTCTTCATCCTCTAAGTAACTTTTTTGACTCTCTTGATGGCGTTCCACGGCACTCTCTTCCTTCTGTGCAGTACTGGTGCCAAGTCATTTGTCATGCTGAGATCTCGACCCAGGTACACATAGTTGCTGCATTCACAGATGCATTCGGAGATTTGGCTGGCTAATAAACATTATAATTGTAATAATGTCTGTGCCCCTGCAGACACCCCTTCTCAACTCCTCACTATGGATAGTATAGCAAAGCCATGTAAAAAAAACAGCACCTCCATCAAATGGGTGCATCCAATTTCACTCTGGACAGCCTGGCATCGTGGTGGGCTATATCCGAGACCAATCCATTTCCTTTCAACACCACTTCATTGCAAGTTATTTCTGTTACCGTGCGCAGCAGCTCACTCTGTAATGAGCTATATCAAAATTGGTTCAATTGTGTCCCTCGAGATTATGTGAAACACAAAACTGTGATCTCTTGAAAATTCCAGGCTTAATGCCTGCACGGGAAGTGATTTCTAGTCAAATGTATTACTCCGAGTGCTTTTTCAAGTAACAGAAACACAGACAATTTGAAGACGGGAAGTCACAAACCTGCTGCAAAATTAATGTGGATCACTGCTTCAGACAATTTCTTAAACAAAAAGACATGGTTTCAAATTAGAGGGTGGAGAGCTTTTAAAAAACAGGAATCAGAGAGAGACAAGGGGTGGTAATGAATTACATGGGAGGTGATAACTGCATGCTTAGGCAATAAAGGTCAGTGTTCCTTTCAAGAACACACACAAAGGAGCTTCTCATAATGCAGGGCAGTTGGTGTTTGAGAAAGCAGCCTTATTCCAAGGACATCGAAAGCTCCCAATGATGCATTATCTCTCTACTTAAGGAGACATGATAAGCCTTCGAAAAGGGAAAATAATTCTGGCTTAATGTGGGGGTCAATGTGAGAAAATTTGAAGCAATCAGAAGAAGATCCAAGTGTCTCTGGCATGTGGAACTGAGTGGGTTGCTAGAACTTCAGAGAAACCCAGGAGATGTGGTCCAACCTGATACGGCCAGTCAACATATCTCACCAGAAAATTGAAAATATATAGCAGAGTGCTTGGGACGGTTGACCTCAGAGGGAAAATACTCAACTCTTTCACCAACCAAATAGGTTTATTCAGAAGCAACAACAAAATGGCACTTGGGGAAGTTCTGTCTTCTGATCAGAAATAGTACAAATTCATGGATCTGGAAGGCAATATCCAAAGGGCTCCTAGGAGCTCGATGTGCGACATCAGCATGCTTGCTAGTTTCTTATTCTCTCATTGGTGGTAGAGAGGAAACTTCTTCCTTCCCACTGGAGATGCACAGCATGTTGGGTTTTGTAGTTTCCCAGTTACTCTAGCATGAGCAACTCTTTCAGCTACATATTACTTTTCCGGAAGTTCTAGTTTGTCTTCTCCTGTGATGAGCTTGGACTAAGAGTCTCTGGTGTCTTGTTCATTTGATGTAACATTTGAAACAGTGCGTGAAATCCTTTTGGGACCTAACCTCTAAGGTTCCCCATGTGAATCGGTTGTAACTAATATCCTTATGCACAGATATAGATGCCAGCTTCATGCTCAGCCTTACCTGAGAGTCACTGTCTACAATGCTTCTGTGCACACTCGCGATCTGCTGCCCCTGATGCTAAGCCATGTGTGAACTTCCAGATTCAGCACAAAGTCGATGACACTGGCAGTTTGCAAAGGCACACGGTGCCGGGTCGGCTGAGCTGAACCTTCCTTGGCACGGCAAGCAGAGTGAGCCACAGTGCTGCTGGAGGCTGAGGTTGTTGAGTGGTTTCTATTCCCAAGACTAAGCTGCCACTTTCCTCCCTTCTTGTAACTCCCAAACTGACACAAGTCTGTCTGTGTCCTCAACAAATGCTTATTGGAGACTTTTCAGAAAAGGAAGAAGAGAGTTTCCACATGACCCAGCAATTCCACTTGCTATCTATCCCCCAAACTCAAAAATATTCTTTCAAAAGGGCATGTGCACACCACTGCACATAGCACAGGGGCTGGGATGTGGAATCAGTGGCAGGATCAAGGACAGATGAATGCCTAAAGATGTGGTTCACACAACGACTGCTAGACAGCTGCAAGGAAGGATGAAGTCATGGCATTTCTCTGCCATGGAAGGAGAAGATGTCATGCTACGTTACATAAGACCAAAGAAGAAAAGCAACCACCAGATCATCTCACTCATCTGTGGTGTAGAGAACTACAGGAGGGGGATGCAAAGTATTGAATGACATGGGATGCTAAGATTACCCTGGTTCCTAGATTCTAGAGGGAGAAGTCTACGGAAGGAAAGGGACCGAGGGATGGGGTGGGGTGAGATGAGATGTGGATGAGAGCTGAGAGCCTTGGACGGATCGGAGCTGGAGAACTGTGGTATACGTGAAGCAACCAAACTTTAAAGATGTGCCAGTCCAGGAGGCAGCCTGGAGGGTGGAAGGGAAACTGAGGACATGAGTGGAGGGAACTTGGCTTGGCGGTGAGACAGGGTGTTGGACATTGTATGTCTCAATCTGAGACTTATGGGGGCCTAATCAAAAGCCAAGTGTTTATCGAATAATTGGATGAACTGCTCACTCTCCACACAGCCAAGCCCCAGCACATATTGATTGGGAGACTCGGGGTTAATTAATCACTTGCAAATGCAACAGGAGACAGACTTTTCAGTCCAGCTTTTCTGCCATTCCAAATTATGGCCACCACTTGGAATCAGCAGTTTGTCTTTCATCATCTCTGAGTTGCCGACGTAATTATTGGTGACTGTGAGTGTTTGAAGCAAGGAAAACTTTAGCGGGGGCACCCATGTGCGGAAGGAACAGCCGTGTATGCAAACACTTAGTGTTTTATCTTTCAGTGATTTTTTTTTCCTCCAGCAAGTGAGTGTTAGTCTGCCCTCACTTGCTCTGCCTCATCTGTAAGGAACTGCAGGGAACACAAAAGGTGCAAAATACATTTCTCAGTTTGGTGAGCAGTGTTCTGATTAGACAGCGTGGAGGTGCCCTCTGCCTCGTCACCGCAGAGCCTGTGAAATGCCTGGGAGAGCCACGGGGGCAGAGGGCTCGGAGAATTCAACATCTGCCAACTTCCCACTCTGCCTCTTTCTGATCCATAACAAAAATACGGAGTAGAGAACGGAGAGGGGGTTACTTTGAGTTCCTAATCGCCTTCTGTCCCGGTGGACATCTTTAGCCCATTGGATGTTTTTATATTCAACCAGACAGAAATAGCAAATTTTCTAACTAAACTGTTATATAGAATGACTCAGTTATTTTCTAATTATATTTATATTTAATTCTATATTTATTTATTCTATATTTAATTCTAGTTGTACAGAATAATTTTATTTTCTTATTCGCTACTTTCTTTCTTTTTTTTTTTTGCTTTTTGGGTCACACATGACGATGCACAGGAGTTATTTCTGGCTCTGCATTCAGGAATTACCCCTGGAGGTGCTCAGGGGACCATATGGGAGGCTGGGAATCGAACCCGGGTCGGCTGCGTGCAAGGCAAACGCCCTACCCACTGTGCAATTGCCCCAGCCCCATTATCCGCTATTTTCTAATTAAGCAGTTATGTAGAATGACTTTAAGGTCAAAGATATAAATATTGAGATAATTTAGAATGATGCTTGTAACTATATAGAGATTGAGACTCAAAGAAAGTATGTTTTAAGCTCATGACAATACTGCTTATTCAGGGCTATAGTACTAAAGTTCTTTTCTTGAAGACTAAATTTCTTTGCACCATATTAGCTGTTTTTATAGCTTCGTAAAAAGAAAATTTTCATACTTTTATGATTTAAGGAACATTGGGAGCAATTGCTCGAGTAACAACAAAGTTTATACTATATCAGTGTAAATATTTGAAAAATGCACTTTTGGTCAGATTAAAGAGAGATAAAGGTAAAGGCCCTCCCGTTGATCGTCGATTTGCTCGAGCGGGCCCAGTAACGAAAGAGAGATAAAGCCCACACACTAAAGGTGTTATTCATTGAAATATTAAAAATGGGTAGAATTCAATATATCATTTTTATTTCTGTAATGATTTCAACATGTGTCATGTAGTCAGTTATGAGGCGTACGCATGTATAGTGCCAATTTTTGAGTTCTGTCTGTCATGCTCCACATATCAAGTTGTTTCGTGAGTTCTTTGACATCAAGCATTCATCCAGATATACTAAAAATTACTTCTTGTTCTTCTTAAAGACAAAAACATTCATATCAAATGGAATGTTATGATATACATTTAAATTTTCCCACAGAGATTAAACCTTAAATAATCAGTATGCATTATCGCATCTTACAATATACACAATAGTTTGTATAATTCAGGAAGAGAATGGTATTGCCAGTACTATCCAAACAAAGCACTACAGAATAGTGTCTTCTCCAGCAGAGTCTTGCTTCCTCGGTGCTCTAGAGGTAAAAGTCTAAGAGCAAAAAATGGGCAGGCTGGAATTCTCCTGAGGTGTCCCTCCCTCACAGGCAGGTTGCCACCTCTCCTCACCTTGTATCTGCCTGACTGACTGCCTACACCCCCTGTCATCACCTTGTGGGTCTAGATTTCCTCCTCTCAGGATTTCCATAAGGCTAACCCTAAGATTCTGGTTTCCCCTCTCTCACCTCTTTTTTTAAATTATTTTTTTGTAGTTATTATTAATTTTTTAATTAGTGAATCACTGTGAGGTACTGTTACAAACTTACAAACTTCCGTGTTTGTATTTCAGTCATACAATGATAGGTTCTCTCAACCCTTTCAATATCCTTCCCCAAATCCAGTGCCCTGCATTCAGGTGGTTATGGCTTCAATGTGGGTTCTCTACGGGAAAAACTCAGTCCATACCAGACAGAGTGTTTCTTTCAGCACAGCGGGTAGGGCATTTGCCTTGTGCGCGGCCAACCTGGTCAAACCCAGGCTCGATTCCTCCACCCCTCTCGGAAAGCCCAGCAAGCTACCGAGAGTATCACACCTGCACAGCAAAGCCTGGCAAGGTGCCTGTGAAGTATATCAATATGCCAAACACAGTAACAAGTCTCACAATGGAGACATTACAGGGCCCGCGCGAGCAAATTGATGAACAATGGGAGGACAGTGACAGTGACAGTGATAAAAATGTAGGTCTTTGTGTCAGTAAGAGGCAACACTACTGGACAGAACTCACTGGTGTAAGAGTTTATGGTTCTGAGTATTTGGCCTCATTCTCTCTAACGTTCTACACTTGTATGAGTCAGAAGTCCTCTATGACTTAGTATTCTCAGTGGTGAAATAAAAAGTTGGAGCCAAGAGATCGTTCCATCCTTCTCGCTGAAGTTCAATGGTCCATGAAAATTTTAAGTATGTAAAACTTCATTTTTATTTCACCCTACGTCTGATATTTTTCCATAATATAAAATAATAAAGTCCCAATTTCTCAAGGTTCCTAAGCAATCTTTGAAAATAAGAATATAACTCTTTCCACTTTGTTGCCTTCAAAGTTTTGCTATCAGGCCTGTGTTAAAAATGCAAAATGAATTTTTAACAGAGCACTGCCACTTGCATTGTTAATGTGCCTTCAGGCATGTAATTAGCTGAGAAGTTTAATCTTTTATATTCCAAAGTTTGATCAGAATGCATAAGCTCAGAAAAGCTAAAAAGTATTGACCAGCATCTTTGATAAAAAAAATAAATAAATAAAAGGAAAGAAAGTTATAAGCAAGCCCTTGAAGACACTTTAATAAATGCAAATTCCCCTGGTGGTCTCTCAATATCTATATAATCTATAACAAAATGAGGTTTTATTTTTCAAATATCAACCAGAAACAAAACATATGACATTTTTTCTATTTTACATATTTTAAGGGATTTATTTTGCTTGAAAATGTTGAAAAAATTTTGTGTAATTTTCTGATACACAGTATGATATATTCTATGAGTCATTCAACTTTAAAAGACAGACCACCCAATAAAGAAAAATCTCTAAGTCAGCATGGTGAATATATAAAACATAACTATAACGATAATTTAAATAATTATAATATCTATCAGCATCCAGTTACATCTTAAAAACACACAACAGTTATTTGATAGACAAGATTAAGAGAAGACATGGACCTCGGATAGAAACCGATGATTCACATAAGGAGGGATCAAAAAAAGGAAGTCTCATAAAAATTAAGAACATAAAAACATGCTCAACACAAAGAGAGCTGGAAACAGTGAGCCCATTGATTTGGAGGTGATTTTCTGTCATGTGGAGTGCTTGTTTATATAGATATACTCTAAATGTTCAAAATCTGCCTACATAATTACTTTTATATCCACTCATTGCTCAGCAGAGAGTAGGTGGTAATTCTTGTTAATTAAAAGTTGCCTGGCCTAAGAGGAAAATCAGGTTTGTCTGGCATCTCTACTTGGGGGAAGACATAAGACCTACCTACTCAGGTAGGTTCAAGTTTTCATAGGCATAAATCAGACAAGGTCTCCGAGAAGAACTAGTTGTATCACAATATAGTGTGTCATGGTTGTAGTGGCATTTGAAAACAGAGTTTGGGAAAAACTTATTTCCATGTCTGAGCTCGTTCTACCATCAAATTCTAAACTATATTATAGTTGCAGTATAAGATAACACTGTTTTGTCCTTCCTGCATAGCCTCAGGTGATTTAGGTTTATTGGGTCGCTCCCATCACAGTGCTCCCATTCCTCTGTGTTATTTGTAACTTCTTTCTTTGTGCTCTGTTGGCTTGTAAATATTGTTTTTCTCTTCTCCCTAAGTTCTTTGCATAGTTTATTTAGAGCAATGTCCTTTTTGCATGGACACAAGGAGACATGCCTTTGTAATGTGACTCTCAGTGATATTTTCCTCCTGGGAATCTCTTCTCTCACCTAAGCCTTAGCTGCCTTTACTTCCTAGCAGCCCCAAAAGCAGGGTCCTGATGAGGGACTGGATGGAACCAGGGCAAGCAATAAGCTATGTGCTACCCTGGCATCCAAACGGGCCTGGCCAAAGCGCCATAATGCTTAACTATAAGTTAAGAGCTTAGTCATGAACAAATGCTGTCATGATCCAAAAAGTAATAATTAGATTTGTATCCTGCTAGGGTTAGGAATGATTAATCTGCCCTGAGCTCTGTAGTCTGAGTCTGTGGCAAGATGTTCCCCGGAGAGCTGCCCTACAAGCCTCAATGTTATCTCTTACCGTGTGGGTACAAAAATAACTAGGATTGAGATGTTGATAGAGTTATTGGACTAGAGAAAAGAGAAAAACACCTTAAGAGGTATTTTTCCTGGGGAATTCAGGAAGGGCTTTGAAATACCTCATAGGTGGTGTTCCCTTTGAACCTGGTGGGCCCTCTGGAAGGGCTTTCTTATGTTGACTTTGCTACCTGACTGGGGGCAGTGTCAGCTGAGAGTGTTGGGGAGTTGGTGAGGCAGGAGAGCTGGGGGAGAGAGAGCAGGACAGCAGGATGGACCACGGAGAGGCCAGCAAGAGGGACAGAGAGAGAAGAATGTAGAAGAAGAATACAAGGACAAACACGTGGAGAGAGAGAGAGAGAGAGAGAGAGAGAGAGAGAGAGAGAGAGAGAGAGAACCAGGCTGCAAGATGGACCACAGAGAGATGAGCATGAGAGAAAAGGAGACAGGAATAAGGGACTGTGAGACTAGAATGGGAGGCTCAGAGAAACTGGGGCAGGCGAGTGGGGAGGATGGAATAAACAGCTTCTGATCAATCAACCAGCTTGGCCCTCACTTCCTCCGCCTTCTGCCCCATAGCCTGGGCTGCCCTAACTTTGGGAGCAGCTCGGGACCACCCAGAAATGCAGGCGGTGAGGGGGAGAGCCGTTGGGGAGCCCCTGGCCGCCCCTAAAGAGTTTATTACATTGCAGTTTGTTTCTAATACTTTCGTTTCAGAAAGCCGTTAAGCATGTCTTAATGAAATAATTCTATCAATCATTTTTACAAAAAAAACTCGTCTTAATCTAGTTGGAAACAAATGGAATATATGTGAGCGATGGTGATGTGCCCAATTTCTGTGTACCCACAGAATTCTTCACACTTAGAAACTCATGACAGAGCATTTCACATTTGGTTAAGGATATCTTCATCTTATTCACTATTTGGAGCCTTTCTGAGCTATAATGTGATTCAATTTTATTTATTTTATCCATAGTACCACTTATTTAGACAAATATCTTTTGTCTCTGGCAAAGTAATGGTGGTACTTTAGAGAAGATGATTGAATGAAAAAATAGTGTTTTTGGCACCAGGAAATATTATGCCAAAAACACAGACACATATGCCCCTATGTACATGCATGCATGCACGCACATCCCTCCCCCCTACACACACACACATACACACTCACAATAATACTTCTAATACCTGATATATTAAAGGGAGCAAGAGTTAAGGAATACACATTCCTCATAGCATGGAATGGCTAATGAAAGTCAGATATTATCCAGCAGTGAAATGCTTCGGATGTTATTGGAAAAGGAGTTGGATTTTTACATTGCAGACAATAGGGTCAAACTTCACAAAGCATGGTGTTTGTGAGAATCATCCAGGATTTGTTGTTATGGTCTTAATGATTTTAAGAATTTTACGGGTGATTGCTGTGACATGTATTCTACATAGGTGATTTATGAACGTCAGAATAAAAATCAAAAGAGATGACAAGATGAATGAAACAAAGCATAGAATTATTTCCATAAGAAAAGGTAAACAGGTCAAAGAAATATATTCTACTAGCCCAGTGTCTGCATTCTATACTGTAGAAAAGAAAGACAAAGAAATTTAGAAGGGGACTGCCTAGAAAAATTGCCAGTGAGTATGCTTCAGGGACAAATAAGGGATGCTGGAAAGTATTGAATTGAGGAAAAATAACACTTGAAAATCACACAAGTCATTTTGGAAACATCTTAAAAAAGTCATGATTTTGAAATGGAAGGGAACAGCAAGATCACCAAAGGGTAGCATTTTGTTGTGTATATAGCTGATTTCTTAAGACTTTAAATCCACATTTAAAAAGTTCTTATGGCCAAAGTTTTGTATGGTTTACACTTGTTTTCATAGCTGACTTTGATGAAGTAGTTCTATGGATTTCTTTTATTTTTGATGCCATGTCTCACCCAGCTGTGCTCAAAGCTTTCTTCTAGATCTGCACTTGGGATCAGTCAGTTGGTGCTCAGGGAACCCTGTGTGGTGCTGAGGATGGAGCCATGTGGACTGGGTGCAAGGCAAGACCCTACCCACTGTACTTCCTACTAGGCCCCTGATGAGATAGCTTTAAACTTGAGTATCTTGTTGCTATTAGCACGTGGAGCAAAATGGCAGGCAAATTAGCAACTTGCTAACTTCTTATCAGTATGAATATTAAAGAGTCTTCTTATCACCAATAGAACTTGGCCAAAGAGTGAACACCAGTAGGTAGTTCTTGAATTATTTATTTTTATATAGGCACAGTGGTTTATAAAATTATTCATGGTGAGTCATCACCCGGGCCCCTTGGAGGGGAGCGGGTTCAGTTTTCCTCCCCAACCCGACCAGGGCTCTGGCAGCCGAAGACCTCCAGAACCAGAAACCACCATGCTGAGACCACTCTCTGCACACATGAAGGTACTGGCATAGGAACAAAGGCATGCGGGTCCCGCGGCTGAGATCTCCAAGCCTACTCAGATAAGGCCTGAGCATCCTCCACCCAGATCCTCCAAATTCCAGTAGGCGGGGGTCACACCCACCACCTGGCCCCCTGGCGCCGTGTAATCCCATCAACGGCCAAGACTCAGAACTATAAAACCCAGCTCCCAGAAGCGACATCTTATTATATCTCATTCCTAAAAGGTAAAGGTAAAGGCCCTCCCGTTGATCGTCGATTTGCTCGAGCGGGCCCAGTAACGTCTCCATTGGAGACTTTTGTTGTTACTGTGTCTGGCATATCGAATACTCTCGGTAGCTTGCCAGGCTCTCCGAGAGGGGCGGAGGAATCGAACTCGGGTCGGCCATGTTGGCCGCGTGTAAGGTGAACGCCCTACCTGCTGTGCTATCGCTCCAGCCCCATCTCATTCCTATTTTGGACAAATTGGCAGGCTACCAAATGTAACCTGCCCACATGACAGAGTCTGGCAAACTCCCCGTAGCATACCCAATATGCCAAATACCAGTAAAAATTATGGGTCTCATTCTCCTAAAGAGCCTTGAATATAGCACTTTCTTAAAAATCTCAGGGCTAGGATGAAGGAGACATTACTGGGGCCTGCTCGAGGCAATCGACGAATAACAGGATGGTCGTGATTCGTGATTCATGGTGAGTATTTGGCATCCAAAGTTCCAGCACCAATTCTTTCAGCAAACTTCCTCCCATCAAGGACCCAGCCCCCCAGTCTACACACAGAGCTGGCCTCTATGGTAGTAGCTTTACCTTTCAAACGTGTAATACTGATATGTTTTCATGCCTAGCATCCTAGCCACTCCTCCTCCAGAGTGGCCACTGCACTCCATGACAAGGGGTCCTCCCTGCCCTGACATCTCTTCCTCAGTTCAGTAGGTTAAGCTGGCGTTTCCAAGAACCAATTTATAGAATGTACTCCTCACCTACATGAACTTATTTTTGCTTTCATCTCCTCATCTCCTCCTTTGCCTGTTACAACAGTGTCTAACCAATCTCTCATTGGTTTAGTGTACAGTATTTCTTTATTGGCTTCTTTGGAGATGATATCATCTGTGCTATTGACTTTAGTTATTATGACAAATGACTATGCTCTCTGAACCCATGTTAAATAATTTAGTGCCAAAGACAATCTCTGTCGTTGTGCTTAATTTGTGCTCTAAACAGAGCACCATGGTGATTTAATTGACAAGTCTACTGCACATTCAGGTTCAATTAAATTTACTGGAAAAGGGCTGGAGTATCTACCCTTTAACAAGTGTCACCAGATCATTCCTATGTCAATGGAGGCTGGAACATACTTTGGTAAAATGGCTTTATAGGTAGCTCTGAATTTTGTCCATTTGTGGATCAAATTATCCACAAAGGAAATTGTGTTAAAAATGGCTCTTAATTAAAATTAGTGATTTTCCTACCATTCAAAGATATCAGGATTCCCTAATTGTTAAATAGTTAAAGAAGTGACTTCCTCCCTCAATTTTAAACAGGAATGAGAGTATACAGTATATGTGTATTAATTCTAAGTCAAACAGAGAATCAAACTTCAAAGCAAAAAAAAAAAATTCAACATGATTCTCTAATTCACTGCAAATTTCTTCTTTACCTCACTGCAGTTCTCTGTTTAGAGGCTAAGAGTCACATTATTTTGCATTTCTCCTTCTCCTAAGTGAAACAATCCATTCAGCACAGTCAGAACCAAATGGGAGTAGCTTTGCCTCCAAAAGGTACTTTTGCATCCTCAGGATATATCCTCAGAAGTGGTATTGCAGGGTCACGTGGAAGCTTAATTTCTAGTTTTTGAAGGACTGTCTATATTGTTTTACAGAAAGGATGGATCAGCCAGTATTCCCCACCAACAGTGAAAGAGCATTCCTTTTCCCCCACATCCATGCCAGCACTGGTTGCTTTTGTTCTTTTGAATTTGTGCCAGTCTCTGTGGTGTGAAATGATATCTCATTGCTGTTTTGATTTGTCTCTCCCTGATGGCTAGCGATGTGGAGTATTTTTTTCATGTGCCTTTTGGCCATTTGTATTTCTTTTTTGAGGAAACTTCTGTTCATTTTTCTCCCCATTTTTTGATGGGGTTGAAGTTTTTTTCCTTACATAAATCTGCTAGTGTCGTGTATATCCTGGATATCCATCCCTTATCAGATGGGTATTGGGTAAATATTCTTTCCCATTCTGTACTCTCTCTACATATATGTTCATTGCAGCACTGTTCACAATAGCCAAAATCTGGAAACAATTTAAGTCCCCAGAATAGATGACTGGTTAAAAGAAACTTTGGTACGTTTATACAATGGAATACTATGCGGCTGTTAAGGAGAGATGACGTCATGAAATTTGCTTATTAGTGGATAAACATGGAGAGTGTCATGCTAAGTGAAGTGAGTCAGAAAGAGAGGGACAGATGTAGAAGGACTGCACTCATTTGTGGAATATAAAAGAAGATAACATGAGACTGACATCCAAAGACAGTAGATACAAGGGCCAGGAGAATTGATCCTTAGCTTGAAGCCTTCCTCATAAGCAGAGGGGAGATGGCAGCTGGAATAGAGAAGGGATCACTAAGAAATTGATGGCTTGAGGAATGGGTTGGGATGGGATATGTGTGCTGAAAGTAGATAAAGGACCAAACATGATGACCTCTCAGTGTCTTACTGCAAACCATAATGCCCAAAAATATGGGGAATATTTTCTGCCACGGAAGCAGAGGAAGGGTGGGAAAATTGAGTATACTGAGGAGATTGGTGGTGGAACCGTGTACTGCTATAGGGATGGCTGTTTGATCATTGTGTAATTGTGTTCCAAAAATGAAAGCTTGTAATTATTTCATGAAGATTCAATAACATTTAAAAAATGTAGACACACACAAAACAAACACACACACACACACAAACAAAAAGGTATGTTTGGAAACTGCTTTGGGGAGAGTGGAATCTGCTGACACCAAAGAATAAGGCAATGCTCTGGTTGACATATCCTGATTCAGATTAGGTAATCTTCATCCGAGCTCAGAAATTTGGTGCACCCAATTACTTCTGCATCTGATCAGCACTGAGATTGCCTTGGGGAAATTTTCAGTGTGCCATTTTGGGCTAGTCACAATTAGCTCCTAATCGCTTCTCATTTATATCTTTTATTTCATCCATTTATTTACTTTTGATTTGGAGGCCACACCTAGAGGAGCTCAGGGCTTCCTTCTGTCTCTCTGTACTCAGGGATCACTCCTGGAAAGATTTGGGGACCCACTGGCATGCTAGACATCAAATTTTATCTACCATGTACAAGGCAAGCTCCCTTGTCCCCTATACTATCTTTCCTGCAAACCCCTGACGTCTTTAGACTCAGTTCCTGTGTTGGGTTGATATTTTTTCTTGGAAAGAAAACAGCACATTGGGAATCAATGATTTTCTCATGCATATCAGGATATTTCAAATCGTTGTCTCCTTGAATCCCTCTAGCTGGATTTTCAGATAGATACCATGAGTGCTTCAGTCTTTCTAGGCTATATGAGTAGTCCCACAATATTGGGCCCATAATAGTGATTTGGTTCTCCTTGCTCAAGAAATTAGTTGTTCTTCTTTATTTACATATCTTCTAAGAGATGGGTGAAACATTTAGAACCTCACACTGGGCAAGAAACTTCAGGGTGAACATTCTCCTGAGGAGCTCCAAATTTCAGATATCTGCGCACTGCATGGGAAGGAATGGAATTCTGGTGACTATGCTCAGTTCTTTTGGGGCCCTTGTTACAGCTAACATAGAAATTTGATCTAGGTGCTTCTATATCAACTTTTCAAAACATGGAACTCTCTTGGGTATTGGGGTATGGGTGAAAGTTGACGGTATTGAAATTCAGAATAGAAAAAGTCAAGTTTGTCTCAATAAATCTGTTCTTGAAATATAGACTAGAAGTTGACTCAATGATATGTCAGAGACGAAAAGAGACATGGGGGGAAGTCATTCTGTGGTAGGAAGGGGCCAATGAAGCCCTCAGCTGAACTCTATACTGTTACGGGGCAGAACACAGATTTTTACAGGTAATGACTTTTAGTAAATGTTCTATGGGAAAATATAGATTGATAAATTCTTAAGCAAAACAGAAAATGATATTATATAAAATTCTCAGAAGAAAAAATTGCATATTTTCAACTTCATTTCAAGATGTTAAGCCTAATCTTGCTAAGAGAGCCAAGGGTGAGAAAAATCTACTGATGGGAATATTAAGCGTGTGATGTAGAGGTCCAGTAAGTCATTTCAGTAGGATCCAGAGACAGAGAAGAAGCTGTGTGGTAGGATCTTTCGAGAACCCTCATGCAAAAGAAAAACCAGAAGAAACATTGTATACAGAACACCACCATAGAGACGCATTCATCTCTGATTTTGTTATTGTGACCTCATAATATTTGAGTAGATGGTATTGAAGTGAGATTTGGGAATTAAGAGTTGATTCTGGAACACTAGTAAGACTCAAGAATTATTGATTTATTTGGGATGATGCATATATGTTTTGCATGTGGAGTATCTGTTAAATTTGGGGTGGAAGCAGAAGATGGAAGGTACTGGGTTGATAACTGTACTACCAAAACTTATATGCAGCCAACTAGCCACTTAGTCTGTAGTACTATATTATAACACTTGGTTGATAGAAAAATAATGTCAGGGGAATATTTTCTGAATGTCTAAAGAACTTAGCATCCCCTACTGCACATGTTTATAGTGCTCTCTTTTGTTCTTATCCATTCCAAGTAGGAAAAACTCTCAAAAAAATAGGATATGGGTGATCTTGTTTATCTGTAATGTGAAAATTTACCTTTGAGGAGTTCATACAGGATGCTAATTGTACTGAGATAATCAAACTTCAGCACTGAATTCCATGGTTATTATGCATAACCAAATATCTACGGTATAATCAGGCAAATACTTTTGTCCAGTACTTTAATCTTTTCTGACACCTGGTAGGACCGTAGTTAACATAAGTCCCACAAAGTATTGCTGATGATAATTTTTGCTTAATAACTGGCAATGTTTAAAACATAGTTCAGATTCCATAAAGTAACCTGAACTCTTTCTAGTCTTAAAATCTAACACAAGAAATGTACACATCATTTGAGACACCCTCCTGGGTGGAGAGCCGGACACAGATTGGGAATTTTAGTATTGCTGATGGGTCAGACTTCTTAAAAAAAAATCCCCCGTTCTTTGCTGATTGAACAGCCTCTCAAGGTGCCATTCATATCTATTTTAAGCAACATGTCGATTCAGAGTTATATTTTTCCTTTAAAATTGCTTTTCTTCTGTTTTTTTCTGGGTACTCAAAGGAAGTTAAAAAATATACCCTTCTTTGCTCATGCAGAACAACTACAGTTTGTTCTGGAACAGGAAACAAATACTGAGCTAAATGTAAAAAAAAAAACATAGGTTCCAAAGCATAATAGAACTGATATAAGGAAAATTATAAAATAGAATGGAGAGGAAGTACAGTAGGTAAGATTCTTGTCTTGCTTGTGACTGAACCGGGGACAGAGTATACTGTAAAAATTGCACACTGCATAGTCATTCTGAACCCAGTAACAACAGATTAAATCTTCTTATTCCTTCATGAAGCACGGTGTCACCAAAAATCAGATGATCAGGAGACTAGCTCTGCCTTGTAAAATATGAGGTAAATTATTAACCTGATACTGCAGATTTGCATTGATTTGGAAAATAAACACCAAGTATTTAGGTAAACTCTAAGTAAATAACAGAAAAGTTTATTTTTATATTGTATTTCAGTGCTTCAGTTTATTTGTATACAAATATTACATAAATAATGAACAAAAATAAGTAAATTTATAATATTACATAATATTATTCCCTTAGGTCAAATCTAAAGCAGTGTCTCCTGATGCTTGGTAGGTAGGTCATACTTTGCCTCCTCTTGAATTTGACTACAATCTCTGTCAGTACAACCACCTCCCCAAGCTCTGGCAGGTGCAACCCAGGTGGTCCCTAACATCAGTCAGTTCTACAGTAATGGGTCTTAGCATTGAATTGCCCAACCAAGTTAGCCAAGATGCTGATAATTATCCCAACATCCCTCAGAATTACTTGAGAGGTGTCTGCAAAAATTGTCTCTTTGAATACAATTCTTTGTCTTTATTACATCCCAACTCTCAGTGACTAGATGATTTTTAATGATTATTTTAAAACTGTAACCAAACATCTATTGAAAACACAGACACGTTTATTCCAAAGGATATATGCACAACTATGTTTAGTATCAGTACAATAGCGAAGATATGGAGTAGCCCAAATGCCCAACTTTGGGCCAAAGGATCAAGAAGCTGTGGTATAAACACACAAGGAAATATTATGCAACTCTAAGAAAAGACAAAGCCATGCAATTTATCATGACATGCATAGAACTAGAGGGTATCACAATGGGTATCACAATGAGTAAAGTCAGATAGAAGGGAAGGGGTTGATTCAGAATGATCTCAAGACACAGCAAATTAGCAAAAAAAAAAAAAAAGAATACTGTCAATAGTATGGGAGAGTTGATCCAAACAACTGAGTTTTTTGGAATGGTTGAAGGGAGAGGGACTTCAGGACTTTGGGGGAGGAAGGTGGGTACTTGTGGTTGGTGTGGTGTTTGACTTTAGTACACAGAAGATCACCCCTAGCAGTATTGCTACAGTGCTTTATCCAATACATATAAAACATTAAAAAATAATAAAATAGACCATAACCAAACTTACTATGTGAAAGTGCATTTCATTCATGAAATCTATTGAGCATCATCAAAACCTATAAGATTTATAAAACTTAGTAATCTGACAAGAAGGTATATGAGTATCCACTGATGATATCTATCACCATAAATGTTTTTTACCAACACAAACATGCACACAATTTTTATTGTTTTATCTACCCCCAAAATATTACTTATCACAAGCCTCATGGAACAATTTATTCATATTAAAATGATAACTGAGAGCTCAATGTCAGAGGAATTTGTTTCAATTTAATTATTTTAAATTTCCCAAGATTTTGTTCTGAATCTCCACACTGTATCATGCTACAGCAAAGATTTATAGTTAGAAAGTTGTATGTTTTCCATAGCAACAGTGATTTGGAGAAATTGGCCTTTGATTCTTCAGATGAATCAGGCACAGCGTAAGAGTCCTTGCTTGAAGCTAATAATCCCCAGACGCATTACCTAATATTAGACTGCCGATAATTCCTGCTTCCTGAGGTGTGGTTCATTCAGAGAACAGCATTTTTCATGTCCTCATTCTCCTCAAGCTTATTCTTTCTTTTCACTGTTCCTTATTTATTTATTTGCTTGTTTGTTTGTATTTTGCTTTTTTGTTCACACCCTGTGATGCTCAGGGGTTCCTCCTGGTTCTGCACTCAGGAATTACTCCTGGCAGTGCTTGGGGGACCATATGGGATGCCGGGGATTGAACCCAGGTGGGCCACATGCAAAGCAAACGCCCTCCCCACGGCACTTTCACTCTGGCCCTGGTTCCTTATTTTACTTCAAAAGGTGAGATTTCTGTATAAATCTTGTGATTTATACAGAAATCATGATTTATAAATTTCATGATAATGAAATATATATGCCTAAAATAAGAAGATAAACACTGTCCTCCCGTTGTTCATCGATTTGCTCGAGCGGGCCCAGTGATGTCTCCATTTTGAGACTTGTTGTTACTGTGTTTGGCATATTGAATACGTCACAGGTAGCTTGGCACGCTCTGCCGTGTGGATGAGATACTCTCGGTAACTTGCCGGGCTCTCTGAGAAGGGTGAGGAATCGAACCCGGCCTAAATATAACTGTTAAATTCATCTTATAGAGTGGAAACCATTATGATACTAAATGTCTGTTGAGGAAGAACTATGGTGTCAACATTTATTTCTCAACAATTAGAACTATTGTTTCATTTTTAAAATGTATGTCACAACCAAATATCGTTGCTAAACTAGGCACTCTATTTTTTTTTCAAATTAGTAAATAAATTTAGCATCTCAAATAAATTTAGCATTTCCAGAGCATTTTGTTTCTGGCTAAACATTGTGTGAATGATGTACAAAAGACAAAAGCATCGCATTCTAATGATTTAGTTATTTGTAATAAATTAAAATTTCATGTCTAATTTTATCTTAAAAACAAAAAAATTAACAAGTGATTATCTTAAAAAGTAAGCTTCTAAATACCAGAAGATCTAAGTGATTAAATCTATTAAAATTTTTGAGAAAAATTGTAAATGAAGTATCACTCCCACTTTTCTGATAGTGAATATCTAAGAAAATTACTAAACATATCACCAAATAAGCATTTTTTTTATTGTGCTGACTTTAGAGTCTAAAACAGTTTTGAAAATATTAAACTTATTTTAAACTTCTGAGTAGATATATAGGAATAATTAATGTTAATGTTTTGTAGAATTACCATCAAGCTGTTTTTCTCAGCTTTCACTTTTCCCTTTTCATTTTTTTAAAATTTTTTCAGGGCCACACTTGGCCCAGGCATGTGTGTGCTCAGGAATCAGTGATTTTATACAGCTGGATTCATTGAACCATTCAGAAAATCTAATCTGGGTCAGCCATGTGCAAGGAAAAAGTCCTACCTCCTATGTTCTCTCCAGCCCAAAGCCTTTCCTTTTATACTGATGAAGTTAACAATAGCCCTAATAAATCCTACAGAGGGTGGCAAATATAAAACTTTCATAATAACACAGAAAATAATGTTCAGAGAATAATGTTTATTATAGAAATTTAGTCAAGGGACACAAGAACATGTAGCATTTTGGTCATTAGATTCCTGCACCAGAGCCCGGTATTCATATGTATCTTTGGGTTAAGAGGATATTCGATAGTGTTTCATACCCATAAGGAGCAAGGGAGCATCACAAATTGACTTTTCCAGGAACTGCTTTAGAAGAAGATTTCTGAGGAAAAACTTACAGTGATTTCTGGATGAAATAAAATATACGTAGGTGAAAAAATTCTGGATCATCGTGAGGATCTTCTAAAATGCATAAATCAACTCTTAGCATGAGCATGTTTTTTCCACAAATGGACAGGCCTGTGGTTGTCTCAGAGAAGCAAAATCTATCTCTTTTCTCTATTAGTAGATGGCCTCTGAATTTGGTCTTTAATAAGGGTTATGCCACAGCATGAAATGCAAGAATTAGTAAAATATCTATTTTCTCAAGCAAAAATTCTAAGCAGAAAAAAAAAACTATCAGTGGAACAGAAAAAAAAAACTATCAGTGGAACATTTTATCACCAAGGATGAGGCGAGACAGGTCAAGAACAGATCATTTGCAGGCTTTGCTGCTTATTCCCCCAATGATTGGGTGACTTGCGTTGGGATTACAGAAATAGCTATGCTGCCTCTTCTTTTTGATGGGGAATGCTAATGCATTCTGTCTGCTGGAGCAACATTCCAAGCAACCCGCAAAATGATCCATCAACCGTTTTCAAGAACAGTTTGAAATCCACTCTGGATGTTTTCTGTATAAAATACAAGGGCAAACTAATATGACTGCCAGAAATGTGTAGAGGTCATCTGACATGCGGCTTTCCTGCTTTGCAAACTGAGAGGACCAAGCTGTGGATAGATAAGAGTAGTTATTTTCTGCAATTGGTTTCTCAATGTTTCCATAGGCCTGGTGCTGAGTTAGGGGTGCAGTTATCAAAAATAAATACAGTAGAATCCTACTATGAAGTCTTTTGTGTAATGAGTCAGACACTGTGATAATTAATCCATCACTTAACAATATATTAACATATTTATGTTATATATTAACATATATAACATAATATATATTAACATATAACATTAATATATATATTAACATATATATATATATAGTGAAACACCATGAGATACAGTTGTAGACTTACACATTTTTGTACTTGGGTTTCAGTTATACAATGATCAAGTACGCATCCCTCCACCAGTGCCCATTTTCCACCAACACGGGTCCCAATAACCCTCCCACCACCCATTCCCCCCATCCCACCATGCCTCTGTGGCAAGGCATTCCATTTTGTTCTCTCTCTCTCTCTCTCTCTCTCTCTCTCCTTTTGGGTGCTGTTGTTTGCAAGAGAGGCATTTAATGTGAGGTGTATTGATGTACTCCGATCGGGGCTGAGCATCCTCCACCCAGATCCTCCAAATTTCAGTAGGCAGGGGTCACACTCACCAACAGGCCCCCTAGCACTGTGTAATCCCATCTACAGCCAAGACCCAGAGACTATAAAACCCAGCTCCCAGAAGTGACATCTTATTATCTCATTCCTACTTTGGACAACCTGGCATGCTACCGAATGTAACCTGCCCACACTGCAGAGTCGGGCAAACTCCCCGTGGCGTACCCAATATGCCAAATACCAGTAACCATGATGGGTCTCATTCTCCTAACCTTGAAATTTCCTTGAATATGGCACTTTTTAAAAAATCTCAGGGCTAGCATGAAGGAGACGTTACTGGGACCTGCTCGAGGCAATCGATGAACAATAGGATGGTCATGACCGTGATCGTGTTGATTTTGGAAGCCCTACAAAGTGCTTTGAGATTTCATTGGAAGAAAACTAAATTTAGCCTTAAAATCATTAAATTTCACAAACACTTAAAGTGGATCTTGGTACTCATTTACAACAAAGGATTGTTTTCCTAAAGTGGACATAAAGATGTAGCCTTGTTTAATTCACATTCGGTCATGATGTGAGGGAGAGATCCAATCTATTCTCTAATTCTCTTAGAATTCTCTAAGCCAGAGAATTCTGGTATGAAAATAAGTTTTTCTGTAAAATAGTCTTGAAACTTGTTGCTCTGTCTTATTAAAGTCATCTCTCTCTCTCTCTCTCTCTCTCTCTCTCTCTCTCTCTCTCTCTCTCTCTCTCTCTCTCTCTCTCTCTCTCTCTCTCTCTCCCTTAATCTCTTTCTGACCTTTTCCTACAAACTCAAACAATCATGTTTTGTTCTCAGCCATTTTCCCTCTTTCTTTGAGAGACTTCACAATCTCCCATCTAAACTCCCACCTTCACTTGCTTTTTCATGGACAAAGAGGAAGTTATCAAAGAATAACTGAATTTCCTTCCCTTCCTTTAGAGAATCAGCCCTCCCTTCTGCAGCCCTTCTCTCTCCGCATTGCACATGTACCGGCAGTTACTTTCCTAGCTAAGGACACTCCTAACAACTCTTCACAAGGGAATGTCCCCTCTAATTTCTCAAGGACAATCTCACAGTGCTAGCCCCGTCCCTTCCTTACAAGATCATTTTTTCCCCCTTTGATGTATTTTTCCTTGTAGAATGCAATTTAACACTTGACCATTTCACAATGTTCTTAATTCGCTCCCATGCTAAAAATGAAGAAACCTCATAAATGTATTTCATAGAACATTCAACTCTTCTCCCCTCTAGAGAAAATGTTCTAGGAAGAATTATCTACCATTGTGCTCTCCATTTCCGTTTCCCTCTGTCTCTTTTGAATTCCCTCTAATTGAATTCCACTCCCAGGAGTGTGCTAAAACTGTGCTTTCTGATGACGCTAATATTCCTGTCGCTAAATCCCAGCACCGGCTTTCAATCTTCCTTGACTTTAATTGGGGGCAGCATTTAACCCTTCTAATTACTCTTTCCCTTTTTCAGACTCTTTCTTTTCTAAACTCTAGATACCAGGCTCATTTGATATCCCCACATTTCCCAGCACTGTATCTCAGTCACTTTTCTGCTTCAGTAGCATCTTCTCACTCTTTACTTTTGTTTTTATTTTTATTTATTTATATACTTTTTTGCACTTCGGGTCACACTCGGGGATGCACAGGGGTTACTCCTGGCTCTGCACTCAAGAATTAGTCCTAGTGGAGCTTAGGGGATCATATGGGATGCTAGGAATCGAACCCGGATTGGCCACTTGCAAGGCAAATGCCCTACCCGCTGTGCTATCACTCCAGCCCCATCTTCTCACACTTTAATGCAAAGTATGAAGATGCAGTTAGACTATGGAATGACAAATTTACACCTCATCACCGGCACAGATTTAAGGTTAAGACCCCCAAATTTAGTAACAATATTCAATGAAATCAAGTCATTTATTTTTCAGAGCATGTGAAAATTCATGATAAAATAGATAATTACAAATAAAAACAGAATCTGCACTACTAATTTTTATTTTCTGTCTCAGTTCCAATATGGCAATATGGGTCAATTCAGCCAATCATCTATGACCCCTTCAAGCCGTGCATGTATATCATCACATAATTGCATTTGGACCCCTGGCTTTAAAAATGCCTCTATCTTGGTGAACCTTAAAATTATACCTCCAGTCTGAATCATACTTGGAAATGTGATTTATATAACTGCATAATCAACATCTCACATTAAAGATTTAGTAGGTGCTAACTGCAGAGCCGTGAACATTCAGAATCTTCGTGATTCATTTCGTTCTATACTGTAAGCTGGTATATTGTTTATATTATTACTTTATGATTCTAACACATTTTATTTGGTGGCGGCTAATCAAATGGCGTCTAATATGATGTAGTGGAAACTCGTATAATAGATACTTGGCAGAAGCTAAAAATGAAGTTATCATATACTTGATAATGATCAGAGAAAATGTAAATTTTTACCTTCTCCACTTCTTTTCTTTAAATCACCCACATTGTGTCCTGGTTATTTGTAGCTTTGCTACATATTTCTGTGAATTTCATTCCATGCTATATTTTTGTGCCTATATTTTGCGACTGAAATATCTTCCTATTCATTTGTAATTCTCATTTAGTATGTATCTTTAATACCCATTTTCCAAGAATTTCTTTCGTGATTTTTTTCCTAATGTTTTCATTTATAAGATTTATAAAGTAAACATTTTTATTTTATATAGAGAAATCAACTTTAAATATATTTATTTAAATAAATATTTATTTAAATAATACATTTCAATCTTTAAATATAAATAATTTTATTTCTTAAATTGATAAAAATTCAGAGCATGGTTATTTTTCTTTAAATGATTAGATTGCATCTTTAACTTATTCTGTATACTTTCATTGAAGTAAGGTCAGATTCTGCTCTCATGATTTTTAACTTTGATGGTCATTTTTTATTTGATTGCAATACCTTTTTCTTTCTGCAGATTCTTGAAACTAAGTGTCCAACAGTTTTATAATAGAGTCTGATCTGAGAAAAATGTTTCTAAAATCATGGTTCAAACCCTATCTCAATGTATTGCTGATGTGGTCATAGAAAATAAAAGTCATCCTTTCTGATAACTTCTTCTATAATCTTGCTTTTAGCAGAAACATCTCTCTTCCCTTCAGTGGTCCTATACAAAAAGGGATTTTCTTCCAATTTACTCTGTGTGGGAGAACTTTCACATTTGTAATTTGTGCCTCTTGAATGTTCTAACACCCATCACCTTTACCATGTTAATGTCCTCTAGCAGTGACCCACAACTGGGGTCTTAATAATTTGTTCCTGGTTGGATTAGTCTTATCCAGAGTTCTATCATTGGTCAGGATGTTGCGTAGACAGATTCCTTTCCTCGCTCCTTCCTGCATAGTTGCTAAGAGCACACATTTAATGAACACTACTAGTGATTTCAAATTTATGAACAAAATTTTCTCTATAGTTTTTGTTATGCACTGGTCTATATTTCAAATACTTATCCTTGTTTTTTATTTAGTTATCTCTTTATATACTGATTTTCAGACTACACTAGGCAGTGGTCTGGGCTTATTCATTAATTACTTTTATATATCCAGAATCAATTTCAAGTGTTTTAAAGGCATAATTATAAAATGAAAGATTGGAAAGGTTCCCCAGAAACTAGAAAAAAAATTCTGACTTTGTTGCAAGGAAGAATGTCTTAAATAAGGCATAAAGGACACAGTGTAAAAGAATTCAGTCGAATCTTGACTAAGTTAAAATGAAGCACATTTCTTTGTCAGAAAATGAGTCAGAAATAGGTCACACCACAAATTTAAGAAATGTATTTGCAATAAATATTTCTGGCGTATAATTAATGTAAATATACAAAGAATTCTCAAAATAGATTTTAAAAACAACCCAGTAAAATATCAAAGTAACAGAGATAAGAAAATTTTTGATAGCAAGCCGATAAGTGACAAACAATAGTTCATCAAACATTCCTGCTATTTTATATTTAATTAAGAGTATAATTAATTAGCTTTCACAAAGAGGTCAAAATTCTTATTCTAAATTCAGCATTACATTTGTTTCATTAAAAATCTAAGATGTTTTTGTATTTAGCAATTTTATTCAAGTGGAGAATTAATATTTTTCTTTGCAAATTTGTGACTTAGTAAAGAGGTTCTGTAACATGGACTGTGAGTTCTCAACCCTGGTGAAACATTGAGGCTAAGGGAAGGATTGTGAGGTCTAGAGTTTGGGATTTTGTGTTTAACTCTTCAGAGAGGAACTGCCTCACTTTTTGTATGTACTAACATGTACTGATGCTACATCCACAAGGAAGGCAAGTTTCATTTGGTCTCTTCTCATTTTTCCTTCCAAAATATATATATATATATATATATATATATATATACACACACACACATATATATGTCATCTTATGTTATCTTTTTCTCTCATCTTTTCATATCAATAAAATATAAATGATAATAGGTACATATTAGAATTTGGTAAACTATCTGCAGAGAATCAATGATGGCTTAACCCAAAGATGTTAAGTACATTGTCAACAAACCAACAAAAACATGGATGATGTGTACTTTGATCCAGAGTAAAAATTATATGTTCTATTTAGGTTTGAGGAGTTTGGCTCACCTCCAGTTGTGCTCAGGGCTTATTTTTGACCCTGTGCTCAGATATCACTCTTGTCAGTGATACTGGGACCATATGTGGTAGCAAGGATCAAAAAGGGGACAGGGGGAATGTTGATGAGAACATAAAGTAATTGGGGTTGGAGAGCCAATGTAGCGCTTAGGCACTTGCTCTGCATGCGGCTGACCTAGCTTCTGTTACAGGTACTACATATGGTCCCCTGCCCATTGATAAGAGTGATACCTTAGCAGAGCCAGAAATAAACCCTAAGTAATTCTGGGTGCTTCCCTAAGCATATTATATACATATATATATATATATATATATATACATATATATATATATATATATTTGGGGCTGGAGCGATAGCACAGTGGTAGGGCGTTTGCCTTGCACGCAGCCAACATGGCCAACCCGAGTTCGATTCCTCCGCCCCTCTCGGAGAGCCCAGCAAGCTACTGAGAGTATCCTGCCCGCAAGGCAGAGCCTGGCAAGCTACCCGTGATGTATTGGATATGCCAAACACAGTAACAATAAAAGTCTCCAGTGAAGACGTTACTGGGCCCGCTAGAGCAATTTGATGAACAATGGGAGGACAGTGATCAGTGACAGTGATATATATTTGACTTTGATAATTGTAATCATTGTGACTAATTCACTTCCCTAAATATGATAGGAGCATGAATCTAGAGGTGAGAAATGTTCTTGTCAGGTGGTTGCATTTTCCTGGTAAACTGAGTTCATCCCTGAATGCATGAGGATTCTAATATCATAAGGAATACTATCCCAACCAACGTCTCAGTACAGAATGCAATCTCTCAGCACTTTAGCTCAGAGTCTTGAGTTCATCTGTGTCAGTGCCATATCCCATATGTCCAGCTGCATATGACTGGGTGCCCTCCTCCTCCTGATGCCAACGGCCTTTCCAGGTGGAGTTTCAATGAGATAGCAAGGAATTGGGAGAGAGGCAAGGGCACAGGAAAAAGAATGCCATCAAGGAATTCCTCATGCATCTTCTTTTGCTGCCACAGTGTTCCTCTGAAAAGGCCATTGGAAAACTTCCAATAAGTGTTTCTGCTCAAACTTCTGTAGGCTACAAAGACTATTCTTTGTTCTCTTAGTTGTCCCAGGATCATCTGAAGAAGTAAAAATAATTTTTCCTCCTATTTTTTTTTCTTTCTGTTCTCGGGGCTACATCCTGCAGTTCTACGCTCAAGGACCATTCCCAGGGCACCTATGTGTTGCTGAGGATTGAACCAGGGCCCCCATGTGTACAGAGAGCCTGTCCTGTCTTTGAAGCCCTGTGGATTTTATTTTTCTAAGTACAATGTGTGATTTGCTTGTTGCCTCTTGAAATTCAAGCCTACCTATCTTGTCTTTGGGGTTTCCTCCTATAAGATTTGAATTGTATGCCTCTTCACAAAGGTAATCATTTTAGAAATTTTCTCCGGTTAGCTGTGGGCTTCTGACTTATACAACTTTCTTGGTCTGTGGCCATTTCCTCCTGGAGTTTTCTATGCCATCATTTCCCTGCAAAGTCCGGGGTTCGGTATTTTTCTGGTTTGAATCAGAGCCTACGCACACAAATATATTCAGAAACTAGAATCTAAATTTACTCACTGTTTCTCATCCCATGTTTTAAATATTTTATATGCTCAATCTTGTAGTGTGCTGTAGGAAATTAATGGGTGAAGGCGGGGACGGGGAGGCCTCTTTGTACTTTTATTGTTCTTAAGATAGAAACAGTAAACTTAATTTTGTTAATTAATTCCTCTTTTAAGATTTAGAATTTAATAATTTAGTCCTAACTTTTCACCTTTGTCATTTTGTGAACTTGAAAAGATGATAGATTAATAAAGCTGACCTATTTAGCATTCTTTAATTTATTTTGCAGTTGAATATAATCGGCTTTTGTGAAAGACTTATGATTTACATAATTACCCAAGTACTCAAAATCAAATTTCAGGGTTCATCTTCTCTATTTATCACTTGTCAGTTTCATTCTCGATTCCTGGGCATTCTTGCTCCCTTTTGTGAACATCCGACAATTACTATATTTTTGTTCATCAGTTCTGCCAACAAGCCTTCTCCTTCCTTTTCCAAGGGAAGCAGTTCTTGGTGTCTGGGGGGGGAGTTGATTTGTCTACCAGAGGAGATTGTCTTGTGTCCTCCTAGATTCAGTTGGGCTTCAGACAAGGTCCTGTATGTGCTGGGAGTAGTAAGGGCAAATTCAGGTCTTTATTTGTACTTGCTGCATGATGTTAATTTTGAGCAAATCATGTCCAGAGTTTCTTCCCACAGTGAAACACTGAAGTTGAGGGGTCCAGTTGCCTGGGGGCTCTTCCTTCCCAAAAGCCTAATTAGTGAATGAGGTTGGATTGTCTCAAGGCTTGTTTTCACATGGGGTAGTTCTAAACATGGTGTAGCTTTGCACATCCTAACGGATAATGCATCCTAATGGATAATGCATCTTAATGGATAATACAGCTGCCTGTTATTTTTAATGGTCTTGTAACTGGTTTCAGTAATTCGGCTTTGATCACCTAATGCCCATTATCATGACTACAATAGCTTCAGTCATACTTCTAAAGTTCACGTACTCATATATCTCTTTAAAACGTCGCAGATATTTTTCACTTTGGATTCAATCCAGACTCTTTATCATGGTTTATGCGGCTTTTAATGAACTGAACTCAACTTTATGACACCGCACCCTACTTCAAATTCCCATATCCTTTCCAATCATCTACCATCCTGTCCTGCAGACAAACTTCTTTTAGTGTTTCAAGCATTCCATATTGATCAACTCCCACAGAACCTTTACCATTGTGTTCTCTCTCCATGGAATCCATTTCTCCTTTATCCCCTCTGTCGCTCGCTACTGACATAATGACCATGCTTTCTGCCTACCTTGCCCTCTTTCTCGCTGGATCATCTTAAGATTCCACCAATTATTATTATAGATGAAGCCAGAGGAAGGCACATCACATTTTGTTACTGTTTGTCTGTATTCGCTGTTATAAAAAGAGAAATGTAAAGAGTTTCATTTTGTCATCATTGATTGCCAGTATTTAGCACAACACCTAATCAACTGTGGGTACTTAATAAATATTTTCTGAGTGTTACTGAATGTCCGGGGTTTGATTCCTCCGCCCCTCTCAGAGAGCCCAGCAAGCTACCGAGATTATCTTGTCCGCACTGCAAAGCCTGGCAAGCTACTCATGGCGTATTCGATATGCCAAACACAGTAACAAGTGTCACAATGGAGACGTTACTGGGCCCGCTCGAGCAAATTGATGAGCAATGGAAGGACAGTGCTACAGTGCTACTAAATGAAAAGAAGACATAATTTAAAGTCTTGGGTTTAGCAATATATGCTTTCCATATCAGCAAGACATTAATAAGAGTCTGCTGTAACTCCACATATAACTTTTCTTTTCTTTTTTTTTCTTTTTGGGTCACACCCAGCTATATACAGGGACTACTCCTGGCTATGCACTCAGTAATCACTCCTGATGGTGCTCATGGGACCATATGGAATGCTGGGAATCGAACCTGGGTCAGCCGCATGCAAGGCAAACGCCCTACTCACTGTGCTATCTCTCCACCCCCAAACTTTTATTTTCATACAAGATATTATACTAAGTATTGTAAATTAGTAAAACAATATTCATCATAGATATATCTTATCTTTGTCAAGGTCCAGAACATTCATATAAGTCTATGTGGCTTTAGGAAGACAAAAACCTTAGTGGTCACTTAGGTTATCCAAGCTGGATTTCCTTTTTTGTTGTAGTTTTCTTTTTCCTTATAGCTTCCAGTTTAGTCTAGAGGGAAACAAAAATATCACACACCAAAATCACCACTGACCAGAGATAAACTTCATCTGGGGAACTAAGGCAGCATTGAAATTATCTTTGAAAGTGATAATTACTGGTTAATCTTCTCTTAAGGCCATCTTGTTCACCATACATGAAAATCCCTAATGGCCTGCCTTTCCAGTGGAGAAGGCAGCTCTTCCCAGAAACTGTCTTGTTTTGGTGTGCCTTCTCTGGCTAAACTCTCCTGCCCACAATGATCCATGTCCTCTGTGTAGATTCAGCTGTCTAAAATTGGTATCCAAGGCCAGGAGGTGAATAATTCAGTATTGGCGTGTCTCTTTCAGATGCTCAGAACAAGTTCCTGTTAATGTCTCCTGTCTGATGATTGTTCATTGTCCAGCCTTTGAAGAACTCAGGGGGACTGAGGATAGTTGTTTTTAGTGCCCCCCGACCAGTCTTTGTGACTGAACTCATAGGTTGATCTCACTAATATAACACTGGCGAGAATTTATCTATCCAAGTCTAATTTCACTGACTCCTGACAGAAACATTCCAATGGTTCTCATCCATTGCCGAGATGCCCACATTTACTTTATTGATGGTTCCTACTGTCTCTTTTGCCCCGCAATGATCTTTATTCAGCAACCACAACCGTCTTGCAGAAATGTACTCAGAACTTAGTAAATCCCTGTTTAACGAAAGCTCCGGCAGCTATTTTTCAAAATTCTGTCCTTTCGCTTCACACATTTTTATATCTATTTAAAAACGTGGCAATATGCATGCATGCTTATGTGACTTTTTTTAGATCTCCACAACTAAACTGTAAAGGCCAAATTCTTGTTTATCTTTACTGATAATAATTTTTTCTTTTGTGACCAACACATGGGAGATCTTTAATAAACCACTTTTATGAATGAATGCATTGGATTAAGTTATTCTTTGTATTAACAGAAACGTCTCAGCACAATCACAGTTCCCTGTAACTTTGGATAAATAAAATAAATTCATATCTGCTTGTTTCAGAAAGTTCTAAGTGATGAGCACTTCTCATTTCATTTGTAGTTAATAGCAAACCCCCAGCACTGGCTGGGTATGGGGGAAGGAGGGTCCTACCAATTCTCTGTGGATGCCTATCCTCATTGTCTGGGGCAAGGCTAATCCAGCAAGAAACTTCAGCATGACTTCTTCAAGGGTTCCATATTTGTCATCAAATTCAAAAGATATTTTTCACTAGCACCTCTGCTTTTATTTCCATAACTAAGGAATAGCTAAGAGCAGAGAGAGAGAGTTACTTACAGTTACCAATGGTATGTACGGTTACCAATGACTAGCAAAGTTTATTCTATCTTGACATATATAAACACCAATACTTTTATTCAACAAGGAAATAGCAAACTTGCCTCACACAGCAAGAAAATATTTCAGGGAATAGAGAGATAGTACAGAGGGTAGGATATTTGCTCTGCACATGCCTAACCCAGGTTCCGTCTACTGGATCCCCGTATGCTCTCCTGAGGGGCCAGACATGATCCCTGAGCGCAGATCAATGAGTATGGCCTGAGCATCACCAAGGGTGGCCCACACCCTCAAAATTTTAAAAATATTGATATTTTGTTTTGACTAATGCCACTGTTTCACAATGAGCTTAATGTTTATAATATTATTATATAATATTTTATGGCAGTTCTATCTGTAATTTTTTGATTATAGTTGTATATAAATTCACGATAAAATTGTGATACAAAATTATAACAATATTTTTGTATTATCATTCTCTAAAATAGACATTAAGTGATTAAGTGATTAAATCTAAAAAGAGGACATTATCTCTTAAATTAAAATTATACAAGACACACAGCAATCTTTCAATACCAGAATGAAACAATTTTAACAGCTATTGAGATATCTGTCTTAGAGACCCACCTATGATTTTCAACAATAGTTTTTAATTATTTCCTATGCATGAAAACTCAATTTCCATTTTATTTCTAAGAAAATGTATTGGCTATCTGTCTGGAAAATTCCTGGGTATTCTTGAAACTACTGTAAAGTTACATGGGCCATACCTTTATTATTTTATTATTATCAGAGGTTGACAAGTATTATGTGTCTGTCATCATATCACAGCTTTGTTACAAGACTTGGGTAAGAACGAATTTCTGAAAGTGAAGGTAATTGATTAATCTTGTACTCTAAGCCCCTGTGACTCACCCCTATTTCTTTTTTCACTGATTCCAGCTGGGCATCCTTAAGAGAACCCGGTCTTCATTCGACCTTACAGCACCTGCTTTTTGCTTCCCTCCTATTTACGGGGCTTCATAGAAAAAATTAAGTTTGGTGTTTATGTATCTGTGGTTCAGAGTTAAGCTCCAGCAGAGCCAATGTTCGTCGGGAAACTGCCTTATGCTGTGCGTTTCTGCTTTGCCTTAACAGGGCTATTGATGTCTACCCAGAGGGTAGTTGTGCGATTTAGGTGATAGTAAGTATAAATCAACTAATGAAAAAACAATCACACAGTGGGTATAAATGGATGGCGATTGTTCTTTTATCTTATTTTTTTAAGCCGGAACATTTTTCAGACTATCATATAAAGTTTCTATAGTCTCAGTATTAAATTCACCCTGAGGATTTAACTAAGTTTCTACTATTAATCCATGTTGGGGCTTCTGAGACAGATGACTCCTAAGGTATATTTTAAACCTGGGTGTATTGCTTCCCCTGGGTTTCCCACACTCCATTTTGTCAGTTTCCTCTCTTTAAAATCCTACCATTTCTCCCCTTTAGATGTGTGATGTTCTCATCATTTTATACTTTACAGTTAATGAGACTACACATACAAAGAAATACTTCCACCACACAGCTGCCTTTCAGAATGCAATATTCAATCCCGTAACACCAGACTTTTTCACTTTTCAAATAAACACTTTGAATGCCATGTCTGAAATTCAAAGGCAAATAAGGATACCTCCTAATTATCTCAAAATAGTAGAAAAGTGTAGTTTTATTCACCGTGCATCTTTTCTTCATCCCATGCAGTAGGGGAAAAAAAAGAGGGGAAATAAAAGCAGTCCATCATAAAACTAAACGAAATTCATTGTGATAATGCTTGGCTTTTAAATCCAGGAAAATAGCAATGAAGAATCACAGTAATCAAATTTGGCCTGAATAGAGCTTGGTGTAATTAGTACATTACACATAATGATAATGATCCTGTATTTTATTTAATTTTATTTATTTATTTATAAATGGCTACCATATTGCACCTGGATACTTTGCCATAATTAAAATAATTTAAAAAGGACAAAGTGAGTCTTAAATTTAAAAGGCTCACCCATTTCCTAGGCTGATAAACTCAACTAATTAAAAGCCAGAACTCTTATTTTCAGTTTTCACTGGCTCCAAATACTGGCACATCGACTTATTTCTAAGTTAGAGTGTAATCACATGTCTAAGGACTTCATTAATAGTTTCCTTTAAAGAGACAACATTTCCAAGTGAAAATAAATTTCAGCTTTAAAAATCTGATTATAGGGAAAATAATGTCAAAAGTATATATTCCTGAGTGGCTTTTTAGAAAGTGACTTCATTAATTAAAGATGTCCTCAGGACTGGCTGTTCTCAGGCAATACCCTGTAGAATACACTTTCATTTTTCATCTACATGCTCTTCCTGTCTTCAGTTTACTTAAATTTGTGTAAACATCATCTTTGAAATACTGCGGTACTAGATTCATTTTATCCATTGATAGTTTATTTTAAAGAAAAATTTCAATCAAAATATATTTTTCCAATGACCTCTGGCTTCTTTGTTCCTGCTGAGAAGATGGCTATTAAGATTACTGGAATTCTCACGTATGATAATAGCTTATTTTTCTGCTGTCAAAAGATTTCTCCTTGTTATGTATGTTTACATGTCTTCTGTGTTTTATTTATTTTTATTCCACTTGGAGTTTATTGCAAATCCTGGATGTGTAGGTTACTGTGTTGTTCTTTTATTTCTAATTAAACTTAAAAAAGTGCTTTCTCTTTGCATCTCTACTCCAGTTGTCTCATGGATGTGTTGGATATCCAACGTTATACCTCTTTCTCTCTTTTGCTGAGATTGTCCTTTCCCTTATTTTTTCCACACTCTGCCTGACACTTTTCCTAACAGTACAATATCAACTTGTCCCTGAAACCTTTGACTAGTTTATATCTACACTGAAGCAACTCCACTAAAATTTCTACGTATTTATTTTTACAAATGAATTTTGAAATACAATAAAGCAAAGGATAAAATTAGAGTTTAGTTTATTTTTATTGGTTTATAGGACTGTAATGTAAATATTTATATTCTTTAGCAGTGAAATGTTACAGTACCACATTCTGCACAGAGGTGCCAGCATCCCTTAATCATAGTCCTTTAGACCCTGTAACCAATCCATGCCCCTGGTAACCTCCATACAAGTGTCTGTCTAGGAGTTTTATTTCATTTTCATTGAACGTTATCTATTCATTAATTTCTTCACCTTATGCCCATTAAATAAGCTTCTGTTTTTCTTTATCCATCCCCCTTGTCTTTCTTGACATAACACTCGTCAATTCTATCCTTGTTTTAGCCAGAGGCTAGACTCTATCTTTTTATTTATGGTGCTTTTAAATTCAGGATTTCCATGTTTCTTTTTTAAAGCCCCTCTATTTATATTTTATGGAGTGCTCTGAACAATGCTTTCATAAGCTCCTCATATCTTTCTTTGTTCATTAAAGTTCCAATTTTTTGACACTTCCAACGTGCAACTTCTGGTTTTCACAAAATGTGTATTTATGACTTCCACATTATGTGGCTTCCCCAGGCCCGAGAGATAGCACAGGGGAGAAGCATCTGTGTTGCACATTGTCAAGCTCAATTCTGTCCTCAGCAGTCATATGTTCCCCTGAGCATGTTCCCTAGAGGTCACTCTCGGTCACAGAGCAGGAATAAGGCATGATCACACTGGGGGTTGTCTCCTCCCCACCTCAAAAAAGGAAAGAAAGAAAGAAAGAAAGAAAGAAAGAAAGAAAGAAAGAAAGAAAGAAAGAAAGAAAGAAAGAAAGAAAGAAAGAAAGAAAGAAAGAAAGGAAAAAACCACATGTGAACATCTAATAGTCTAATTCAACCCTTCTGAATACAGTTGATTCTTGCTCCAAACTTTCTCCCCCTTTCTGCAACCCCCTCCTTGGAGCCACAGAATATGTTATTCTGAGAGCTGAACAAAGTAATCAAACCCCACTCTGGATCATCTTTACTGTCTGGTGTCTCAGAATTTCTCCTCGGAAAGCTTTGGTGTAAAAGTGTCACAACTTTTGTTCTGTCTGACTCTCTTGTTTGCTTCTGAGTTAGCATCTCCGTGAGGAGGGAGCCATCTGTCCTCACCGTCCTGGAAGAACTTGGACCACCACTGATGCTCAGGGATTCATTGCAGGAATGCTACAAGCATCCCAGATGCACAGTTTTTGCCCAAACCTGCCATGACCCCTTCTCTTCCTGACCACGTCCAGTCCAGTCGTTCAACTCCACAACCTGCTTGACAGTTTTGTTTTCTTCTCTCAGTACCTCGGGCTTACAAATCACTCTACAGAAATATTTTATCCCACTGAGGCTCTCCTGAAGAAATAGTATTTGAGCTTCATTTTGGTCAGTGTTCTCAAGCCCAGTTGATCTTCTGCAAATCAGCTTGACCACTAGCTCAATTTCGACCATCAATATATCCATCGACAGCCTCTCTGCTGTCTTTTTCCACATACTTTATTTTATAAGACCCTTAGGTTGGACCAGCAGCACCCTTTCTTGTAACTCAAATCACTTTCTTCGGGCAAGGAGGAAAATCTTTCTAAGGATTTCTGTTTTATGACCTCTTCTTTGTCCCAGGCAAAGTCTAATCCAACTCTTGGAATCCAGGCGGGGTGAACAATGGTACGCTGCCCTCAGATCAATCTTTCAGAAAAAAACATGCCTATCAATCCCCACCTACCCTTCCTCATATGCTAGGACGAGTTTACATTCTAAATTCTGAAATTCACAGTATCATTTTTCTCACTGTCAAGAATTAATTAATAGATGCTTGGGGAACAAAAATTCTGCAAATGGTATCTTTTGCCCTTCAGAACTTAGGATCCAGTCCAATACTTCCGTAGTCAAGCTGTAGCGAGATGGTTTCATCCCACAAATTTAGCTAAGAGGTCAAGCTCCCACCTTGCACATGCTCCATTCCTTGTGCTTTGAAAGAAGCTCTGAATTTGCCAACTGGTGCGCTGATGCGTGGGGCCAGGGGTCTGGACTGAATCTCTGAAAACGGTCTCCGGAGCCATCTGACCCTCCCCGTCAGGCAGGATTCTGGAACGCTCACACACATATGGAAGAGGAAGTTCATTACTTTGAGAAAGGAAACATTTACAACAAATCTATTAATGAGTCTTAGATATTCTTCCTACTCCAGCCCACTCTCTTTTGCAAGCATCTTCTTTGACAGCCATTATAATACAGAAAAAAGGGTGAATGTGTTTTTAGTTTTTCAACTTAAAGTAAAAAGTTTATGTTATCTGAGCACCAGACACCCCGGAAAGCTGACCATGCATTTTTAGGTAAATTGAGTCATATATTCATTTTTCTATGAAGTGCCGAGTTTCAGGTTTGAAGAAAATGAGGTTTTATTTTATAGAAGAGATCTGTAAGAAGTTATGCTACCCACCCACTGTTCCAGAAGATTAGTTCTACTTATTGTTTTTAGATATGTACATGAAGAATTTTCTTTTTAATTGATTCAAAAATCCTGAATCTGTCAAGCTGGGGACAGCAAAAATGCACATATTGTCCAAAAAGAAATTTGAAAAGTCAATTTCTAAATGTTTTTACAATTTACTTTTATTTAAATCATAATAATTTATTTAAAATATAAAATATATTTTCAGTATTATTTTGAGTTAAAAAGCAATATTATAAGGCAGTGTTTTTCTTTTTCTTTTTTTAATTTTATTAGAGAAACACCATGAGGTACAGTTGTAGACTTACAAATTTTTGTGCTTGGGTTTCAGTTATACAATGATCGAGTACCTATCCCTCCACCAGTGCCCATTTTCTACCACCACGGGTCCCAGTATCCCTCCCATCCCCCCACCCCCCCATCCCACCCTGCCTTTGTGGCAGGGCATTCCCTTTTGTTCTCTCTCTCTCCTTTTGGGTGCTGTGGTTTGCAAAAGAGGCATTGAGTGACAATCAAGTTTGGTCTACAGTCTACTTTTAGCTCAGATAGAGAGGGGAGCACCAAGTAAAGGGTGTTGGGAGAATCCTCCCAGGATGAGAGATGCATGCTAAAAGTTAAATTTTAAAGTGAAAATTACATGTGGATATATAAGGATTCATTCTTGCTTGCTTTGTGATCTAATTATTTCTTAATATTTGATGAGGTGTTACTTTTATATATTTAGTGAAATATAACTGAAAATGGCATTTCTATAGAAGTTGTCACTGTCACTGTCCTCCCGTTGTTCATCAATTTGCTCAGGTGGGCCCAGTAACAGTATGAAACTTGTTACTGTGTTTGGCAGATCGAATATGTCACGGGTAGCTTGCCAGGCTCTGCCGTGCGGGCGATATACTCTCGGTAGCTTTCCGGACTCTCCGAGAGGGGCGGAGGAATCGAACCGGGGTCAATCGGGTCGGCTGTGTGCAAGGCAAATGCCCTACTGCTGTGCTATCGCTCCAGCCCTCTATAGCAGTTATATTGAAGGTATCAAATTATGACTCTTCTGGGGGGGAAAGCTTGACTATGTAAGTAGTGTGTGTGAATGATGGAGGTCTGTGTGGAAATGGTTACAGAAAATCTGTGAATGGTGACTAGAAAACATTGACTGGTCAGTACAAATTTGCATCAGGAAAGGACCTGCCATTGGTTTCTGTTATGGTTTACTTATGCTCTCATATGACTTTTTAAGCTCTGGGTAGAAAATTTTAAGAAATGATTCTGAAACAGTTACCCTTCCCAATTTTTCTTCTTTCCTGCCCCCCTTATATTTCCCCCAGACACTCTGCTGAAGTTACATTCCCAAATATTAAGAACAGTTTCCGCTATTCCTGGTTGTTTGGAAGGGAAGCTTCATTACAATACAGGACAAACGCCTTAATAATGCACAGAAGAAAAAATAACTTGTTTATAGGAATTCATAGAAGAAATCATATTTATTCATTGGCAAAATTCAAATATATTGTAATCATAATGCTTTATATTCTTATACCCCGTTGCCTCCTCCATTTTTTTTTTCAAATGTGACTTACAAGATTCTCACAGAAACAAATCCTTTCTTGTCCAAGGTCATGCTTATGGGTTTTATTGGGACTAGAACAGGGCACTTGGTCCCCCAAACTTAGTACAGTGGCTTAAAAGACAGTTTATCATGAGGACAAAAAGAATATTCTGTGCACTCTTCCATTTAACTGAGACTAAAACTTTTCAGTTGAAATTAGTTGTAAATGATTAGGCAATACACTTTTTTAAAACACAAAATGAACGTGTGGAAAGAAATGATGTTAATCTGGGCTTACTGTGTTTTCCATTTACTGAGGGGCTTTCTCATAGGTTGGTGATATTTGCTTTTTAGTAGTTGCAACATTCCTATTGAGCATGATGTCAGAAAATCATTATCTTAGCAGCTGGAAATTTACTTTCATTGGAGTTTGTCCAGGGAAAATAGTGTCCTAAATAATAACCCAATCTTTTGCACATTAATGTACTATAATAGGATAGCAATATTATTATTTCCTACATTATGATTAAGAAAAATATATATCCCGTAACTGCAATAGATAAATTAATCTCATTTGCTGCTTTTTGTTTGTTTTTAGAATTGAGTAGTGATGTGTATTCTTTTATTAGTTGAAAATACTAATCCTAGTTTATGAGTATATCTCCTTTATATTTCAACTGAAATAGCTTGGGGAACATTTATGATAAAATAGTTACCTAAGTTATAATGTAAAAATAAATTCAACATAATCCATTTAGGTCCATGCCAAGATATATTAAATGTTTACTAACTCTTAATAGCTAATGATATAATGCTAACAATGATATCCACAAACCATTAGCATGCCACTCTCCAATAGTCCCAAATGTTTTTGAGTATTTAACAAACAGTATTTACTCATTTTTTATGATAATTATCACAAAATGACATGGATTCAAAAAATACACTATGTTGAACTCAGTTTTGCTCAAGTAGGCCCAGTAATGTCTCCATTGTGAGACTTCTTGTTACTGTATTTGGCATATTGAATACTCTCGATAGCTTGCCAGGCTTTCCGAGAGGAGTGGAGGAATCAAACCTGGCTTGGTCGGCCGGGGTGGCTGAGAGCAAGGCAAACGCCCTACAGAGGTAAGGCGTTTGCCTTGCACGCAGCCAAAATAGCCGACCCGAGTTCGATTCCTCCGTCCCTCACGGAGAACCCGGCAAGCTACCTAGAGTATCTCACCCGCATGGCCGAGCCTGGCAAGCTCCCCATGATGTATTCGATATGCCAAACACAGTAACAACAAAAGTCTCCAATGGAGATGTTACTGGGCCCGCTCAAGCAAATCGATGAACAACGGGAGGACAGGACAGTGATTACGGTATTTTGAGAGAATAGTAATATATAAGGAAACCCAGTATTTCTAATTGGGTTTCTAATAATATTTATTATCAATTTTGTTCAGCAATAAATGTGGATATGGTGATGCATGGTGAAATTTAAGCTTTGCAGATATATTTCCTGGTGCCACGAACACTTGTTCCCTTTTATTTCACTGCATTTTTTGAGTCTGACTTTCGTAGTATCTTCAGTTCTATTGGGCCATTCTTAATTAGACTGGAAACTTCGGGACAGAGGTCTTGTGTATAATCTCGGATTATGGTTAATGATGTCCTGAAAAACTCTGATTACAGTTGCTGAGGTCTTCAGTCCCAGACTCATGTAGATGCCAAGACAATGGATCCGGTGTCTTCTGCAATAAGAATAATAAAACAGAAGTTAATGGCAGCTGTCCTTGGTGAACTGAAAAAACTCCATTGAGGTGATAGTTTTCATGATCAATAGTTTTCGATGATCAAACCACTGACAGGTCCATTGTTTTAAGCAATTCTTATCAGGGTCTCTGTGACTCATTTCTTGACCATTAGTAACTAAGAAAACAGAATTTTATTCAATTCATGATTTAGAGCTGAAAGAATATACTGACCCTTTAATTTTTTCTCTTAGGCTTGAAATCTTTACTCATAGATATTCAAACTTACTTATTGTATGCACGCCTTTTGCATAATTCAAGTATGTGATGTGGTTCTTCCACTCCATCTTTTCAGTCTTCAAATGGCTATTTTTTAGATTGTTTGGGGAGGGCACAGCTGGCAGTTCTCAGGGAATACACCTGTGTCTGTGCTCATAGATCACTCATGATGGGGTTTGGGGTACCATATGGATGGCAGGGATTGGATAGGTGGTGGGGAATATCAAAGTATTACCTGGAATTCTGGCCAAAAGGAAAAATTTTAAACATGAAACTAAAAACCCAGGACAGGAACAAAAGCACAGCAGGAGGATGTGTACCTCACATGCTTCTTATCTGGGTTCAATCCCAAATACCATATATGTCCCCAAACTCTACCAGGACTGTTCCCTGAGTGCAGAGTCAGGAGTATACCCTCAGCATCACTGATTGTGGCCCCCTAAATCAATGTACAGAGAGAAATTGAAGCCCACAATCATTGTCAACTTTTATCCAGGAGTTTAATTTTTAATTAAATTAAATAAACACTGGAAGGAAATGTATGAATGTTTTTATTCTATAGTTGGACAATTTAAATGGGAGTTAACTGTAGCACTGTAGCACTGTCCTCCCGTTGTTCATTGATTTACTTGAGTGGTCACAGTAATGTCTCCATTGTGAGAATTGTTGTTACTGTGTTTGACATATTGAATACGTCATGGGGAGCTTGCCAGCCTTTGTCGTGTGGGTGAAATACTCTTGACAGTTTTCTGGGCTCTCGGAGAGAGGCAGAATAATTGAGCCCAGGTTGGCCAGGTGGGCCACGTGCAAGGTAAATGCCCTACCACTTAACTGAGGGGAAAAAAAGCTCAAACAACAAAACAAAGACTGGAGTGATAGTGTAGTGGATAAGACACTTGCTTTGCATGCAGCAAACCCAGATTCAATTCATTGGATCACTTATGGTACCCCCAGAGCACCACCAAGAGTAACTCCTAAATTAGAAAATTGAACCCAACATTCTGCTGCCTGCAAGAAACACATCTTAATAGTCAAAGCAAACACAGAATTAGAGTGAAAGGCTGGAAAACAATCCTACAGGAAAACAGCTCCCATAAAAAAGCTGGGTAGCCACCTTAATATCAGACCACATCGATTTCAGAGTGAAGAAGGCCATAAGAGACAGTGAAGGCCATTTCTTAGTGATCAAAGGATCTGTACAACAGGAAGAACTTACAATAATAAATGTATATGCACCTAATGAGATACCAGCAAAGTACTTAAAACAATTACTCATAGATTTGGAAAAAGACATCAATAGCAACACAATACTAGTGGGAGACTTCAACACCGCATTGTCACCGCTGGATAGATCAACCAGACTCAAACTTAGCAAGGACATACTTCATCTGAGGGAAACAATGGAAGAAAGGGACTTAGTAGATATATACAGGACATTTTATCCTCAAAAGGCTAAATACACATTCTTCTCAAGCATACATGGAACATTCTCCAAGATAGACCACATGCTGAGCAACAAAACATACCTCCATAAAATTAAGAAGATAGAGATTGTATCAACAATCTTCTCAGACCACAATGTGCTTAAATTAGAAGTAAATCACACACAAAAACAGAAAACTAAATCAAACAACTGGAAATTAAACAGTGTGCTATTGAATAATGAGTGGCTTAGAATGGAAATCAAAGAGGAAATCAAGTGATTCCTAGAAACGAATGAAAATGAGGACACGAGTTACCAAAACTTATGGGACACAGCAAAAGCTGTCTTAAGAGGACAGTTTATAGCTCTACAAGCATTCCTCAGAAAGGAGGAGCGAGCCCACATAAATAAACTAACCTCACAGCTTAAGAGCTTGGAGAAGGACCAACAAAAGGAGCACAAGCCGAACAGGAGGAAGGAAAAAATAAAACACAGAGCAGAGATTAACGAGATGGAAACCCAAAAAACAATCCGAAAGATCAATGAAACCAAGAGCTGGTTCTTTAAGAAAATTAACAAGATCGATAAGCCTCTAGCAAAACTCACAAAGAATGGGGAGAGAGAAAACCCTAATAAACCGAATCAGAAATGAAAAGGGGGTCATCACAACAGAAACTACAGAAATTCAAAGGATCCTCAGGGAGTACTTTGAGAAGCTTTATGCCACGGAACATCAAAACGTCGAGGAAATGGATAAATTCCTAGACTCCTACAGACTCCCAAGGCTGAACCAAGAAGACCTGGAATACCTGAACAGACCTATCACCATCAAGGAAATTGAAATGGTAATAAAATGTCTCCCCAAGCACAAAAGCCCTGGCCCGGATGGATTCACTAGTGAATTCTTCCAAATCTTTAAAGAAGACTTACTCCCAATCCTCTTTAAGCTTTTCCACGAAATTGAAATATCAAAAACACTTCCGAATAGTTTCTACGAAGCGAATATCACACTGATACCAAAAGCAGACAGAGATACCACAAAGAAAGAGAATTACAGGCCGATATCCCTGATGAACACAGATGCAAAGATCCTCAACAAACTACTAGCAAATAGAATCCAACTACTCATCAAAAAGATCATACACCATGACCAAGTAGGATTCATCCCAGGGATGCAAGGATGGTTTAACATTCGGAAATCAATCAACATAATCCACCATATCAACAAAAGAAAAGATAAAAAGCATATGATCATATCAATAGATGCAGAGAAAGCATTTGATAAGATCCAGCACCCCTTTATGATGAAAACCCTAGCCAAAATGGGTATAGAGGGGACTTTCCTCAACATAGTTAAAGCCATCTACCACAAGCCTACAGTAAGCATCATCCTCAATGGGGAAAAACTGAGAGCCTTCCCTCTAAGATCAGGGACGAGACAAGGATGCCCACTCTCTCCACTGCTGTTCAATATAGTACTGGAAGTACTTGCAATAGCGATTAGGCAAGAAAAAGATATTAAGGGCAATCAGGTAGGAAAGGAAGAAATCAAGCTCTCACTATTCGCTGATGAACAGTTACTATACTTAGAGAACCCAATAACCTCCACCAAAAAACACCTATAAACAATAGACTCATATAGTAAAGTTGCAGGCTATAAAATCAATACCCAAAAGTCCATGGCTTTCATATACACAAAGAGTGAGAGAGAAGAAAGCAACATGAAAAAAACAATCCCGTTCACAATTGTGCCCCAGAAAATCAAGTACCTAAGAATCAGCTTAACTAAGGAAGTAAAGGACATGTACAAAGAAAACTACAAAACTCTACTTCAGGAAATAAAAGAGGACATGAGGAAATGGAAAGATATCCCCTGCTCATGGGTCGGGAGAATTAACATTGTCAAAATGGCAATACTACCAAAAGCATTGTATAAATTTAATGCAATGCCTATAAGGGTACCCATGACATTCTTCAAAGAAATGGAGCAAACACTTCTGAAATTTATATGGAACAATAAGCCCCCACGAATAGCTAAAGCAATTCTTGGGAAAAAGAAAATGGGAGGAATCAACCTCCCTAACTTCAAACTCTACTACAAAGCAGTAATAATTAAAACAGCATGGTACTGGAACAAAAGCAGAACTGCAGACCAATGGAACAGGGTTGAATACACTGACATCTCCCCTCACTCATATGATCATCTAATCTTTGATAAAGGTGCAAGAAATGTGAAGTGGAGTAAGGAAAGCCTCTTTAACAAATTGTGCTGGCATCACTGGACAGCTACATGCAAAAAAATGGGCTCAGAACTCTGCCTAACCCCATGTACAAAAGTAAGATCAAAATGGATTATAGACCTCAACATCAGACCAGAAACCATAAGGTACATTGAAGACAAAGTTGGCAAAACCCTCCATGACATTGAGGCTAATGGTACTTTCAAAGATGCCACGCCACTGGCCGAGCAAGTAAAAACAGAGATAGATAAATGGGACTATCTTAAACTAAGAAGCTTCTGCACCTCCAAAGAAACAGTGACCAAAATACAAAGACAGTCTACAGAATGGGAAAGGATATTCACCGAATACACATCTGACAAGGGGTTGATATCAAGGATATAGAAAGTACTGGTTGAACTCCACAGGAAGAAAACATCCAACCCCATCCAAAAATGGGGCAATGAAATGAACAGAAACTTTCTCAAAGAAGAAATCCGAATGGCAAAAAAGCACATGAGAAAATGCTCTACATCATTAATCATCAGGGAGATGCAGATCAAAACCACAATGAGATACCATCTCACACCTCAGAGACTGGCCCACATTCAAAAGAACAAAAGCAACCGATGCTGGCGTGGATGTGGCGAGAAAGGGACACTCCTTCACTGTTGGTGGGAATGCCGAATGGTTCAGCCCTTCTGGAAAACAGTATGGACGATTCTCAAAAAATTAGAAATTGAGCTCCCATTTGACCCAGTGATACCACTCCTGGGAATATACCCCAGAGAGGCAAAAATGTGTAGTCGAAGTGACATCTGCACTTGTTTGTTCATTGCAGCACTCTTTACAGTAGCCAGAAACTGGAAGAAACCTGAGTGCCCAAGAACAGATGACTGGTTAAAGAAACTTTGGTACATCTACACAATGGAGTACTATGGAGCTCTTAGAAAAGATGAAGTCATGAAATTTACATACAAGTGGTACAATATGGAAAGTATCATGCTAAGCGAAATGAGTCAGAAAGAGAGGGATAGACATAGAAAGATTGCATTCATCTGGGGGATATAAAGCAACAAATTATGAGATCAATACCTAAGAAGAGCTGAGATCAACACCGGGAAGATTACTCCATAGCTTAGAGGCCAGCCAGGTACTCTAGGGGAAAGGGCAGTTCAGATAGAGAAGGGAGCACCAAATAAAGGGTGTTTGGAGGATCCTCCCAGGAGGGGAAATGCATGTTGAAAGTAGACTATGGACTGAACATGATTGCCACTCAATGCCTCTTTTGCAGACCACAACACCCAAAAGGAGAGAGAGAACAAAGGGGAATGCCCTGCCACAGAGGCAGGGTGGGAGGGGGGGTGGGGGGAAATGGGCACTGGTGGAGGGATGGGTATTTGATCATTGTATGACCGAAACCCAAGCACAAAGATTTGCAAATCTACAACTGTACCTCATGGTGCTTCACTAATAAAAAAAAAAAAGTAACTCCTAAATGAAAAGCCAGGAATAACATTTGAGGATCACCAAGTTTAGCCAACACTTTAAAAAGAGATAAATTAAAAAAACCTAGATCATACATTTAAGTGAAAATTTTATGTAAAGTATCCTGTTTGAAATCTATTATTGAAAAGTTTGCTAAGCTTCTAATAATGTTAGTATCAGATCCAGGATTTCTGTAATTTTCATATTATAACATATAATCATAAATATATAAATATATTCTGAAACGAATAATGAAACTGTAGATTTTAAACCATGTCACTGAGCGGAGTAACCACAATTATGAACTATTGGGAAATTCTTGAGAATTCAGGCAATACAACTCTGTTAAGCAGAGATCTTGAATGTTATGACAGGTGATTTCATAGGTTGCTCGAGTCCATTTCAGTCAAGGCTGACACTCTCACTGACAAGTGTCATCATCTTCGGAGCCCATAGGTAAATGAGATGTGACAGAGATCTCACAGTAGAGGTTGGGCCCATTCTGAATCTCTGCCTTCCCCTACTTGCTCTTCCTTGCAGAATTTAGAACAGTAAATATATTTTGGGCTTTAGAACATTTGGTTTTCAGTTGCTGAGCGACTCTGCTGCATTGTCAAGCATCACTGCAACATTACTCAAGGTCAGTTCTAGAATCTTCTATCTACAAGCTGATAACCGTAGCCTGTGATGCCAACAATGGCATCTAGGACAGTCACCCATTCATTTGCTCAGGAGTTGTGTTGTCTAGACTATATAATGTTTAAGATTAGTGTTCTGACAGTTCACTGGAAATGATTTAAAGTCACCCTTGAATTAATATTGTCCATTAACTAAACTGAGTAGACTCTGTTAAGTGACGTTCTAGTAGCAGTCTTCTTTTTCAAAGAAGGAAAGAAGAAATAGACCATAAAAACCATGACTAGAAGTCTGTCGGACAGCAGTGCTTTTTCGCTTCCCATTGCTGAGAGAAAGTTGCTCCCAAGATGAAGTGCTTAAGACCATCCTTTGATGTCGCTCAGAATTTTGTGGTTTGGGATTTGAAGAGCCTCAACAAAGGCTTCAGTCATCTGCAGGCTAATAAGGAGGATGTGAACTTTGGTTCACTCTCATGGTGGGAAATACATAACGGCTCTTCTCTGCTCTGTGTGGCATATGCAACATGATGGTTTCCTAAGAATCCGACTTTATCGATGGCAGCTGTTTTCTCTAAGCAAAGATCCTTAGAAAATTTGATGGAAGCACTAGAGGCTTCTTTAGCTTTGGAAGAGAGAGACTTCCAGAAAAAAGTCGCTTCTGCAATCCCTTACTGATCAAAGACGTTTCTGTCACTGGGGAATATATTAGATTCTAATTTTGGATGTCGGAATAGGAAGGTCATATTGAAAACAATAAATATAGGAGATAAAATGTGATTATATTTGTCACTAAAGTGAACTAATTTTATCAGTATAGTTGCAGTACCCCCTTTAAAAGCTGGCACAGCACGAATGCCACGAAAAAACCAACCTGTAATTGCCAAGTTATTGAATGTATCTGAGTGTAGGAGAAGATATAAATATTAGGACTAATTAGGACTTAATTATTCTAGATAAAAATATTGGTTCATAGCAAGGAAAATACAAACAAACCAAGACTTGCATCTAAAGCACACAACAGCAAACATTGTTCATACAAGTGGAAAATATTCAACCTTTATATTCATGACAAGTACCCACTAGGTGCATTCACTTACTAAACCATAGCTTCTGTTTTGAATAACAAAAGCTTTGAAATCCACTGTTGGTTCAAACTGTTTAACCCACTGAACCTGACAAATCTCTATGGAAATCTAAAAGATGACATGTAGAAGAGATGATTTGGAGAATGGTGTGTATTCATACATTGTCTGCTCTAATCTATTCATACACAGCACATAATTTTGAAGTTTACTTAATAAAGAAACCACATAATTTAAAATACTTGAGCCCCATCCTGTCCTCCTGAAATCGATTTTGACTAGTTTAAAAGAAATTTGATGCATAATTAAAAACTTTGTAACAAGAATTGGAATTCAATGTGCATATGCTTCATAGTAGTACACTGTTTTATTATTATTTCTCTAAAACAAGTCTGGAGATATCAAGAGGAAGATGAGATACTCTAAAAAATGCATATTTTAGGTTAGCAATGCGTAAATCCTTAATGTGGTCTAAGACTCACCTAAGTATTTTATAAACACATTCTTACTTAATTCTCAAAATATCAGCATAAAGTAGGTACTATACCATTAACAGCTATTCTAGGTCTGATTCCTAGAAAAAATGGCTTAGGATAATTGAATGTGGGAAGTAGATTTTTAATATATATATATTTTAATATATATATACATATATATATATCAAGAGACTACACTTTCTCAGGAATCATGCTCAGAGCTTACTACTGGCTCTGTACTCAGAGATCGTTCCTCATTATGCATAAACATAAACTATAAACAATGCTGGGTATCAAATCAGGATCTGCTGTATCAAGGCAAGTTTCTTATCCATTTAACTCTCTCCCTGGCCAACCAACTGTTATTTCTAAGACATCCCTTTGATGAATGTTGATCAGCTACATTTGGAACAATTGATCATATACTGTGCCCAGTTTCAAACATGAGGAAGTTGATTATCAGAAAAGGACTTACACATGGATATCTCCTATCCATATGAAGCACATTGTAGAATTTACCCTTTATATTTGGTTTTATTACATATCAACAGAATAAATTTATTTAAAACAAGCTAAAAAGGTCCTTTGTTATCATAATATTTTAAAAATTACTTTTATTAGTTTCTCTCCAGGATGGCAGCACACCAACTCTCTCACACTGTGTCTCACAGACCAGAGTTTGGGATTTCTGTCATTTTATGACACTACAACATTTGGACATCTTTCTCTTCCCCTATTACTGTATATATGTACCGACATTTATGAAACTATGAAAAATTTTGAAGAAGAAAGTAATAAGATGTAACAAAATGTCTTCCCTTTGTTCTACCCCTTTGCATATTTTCAAGGGTGTTGTTCAGTGCTTATGTTCACTGTTAAATTTCTTTAGAACAGCTCTATGAATTACATTGATCTTGATTTAAAAGACATACTGTGCAAAGGATTTTCTCTGGAATGCTGACAAGTCTCCATAGATGGAGATCTTAGATGGAAAACAGGAGTTCTGACTCTAGAATGCACTAGGCAGCTTTTTCATACTGACCCAGCATGTGCTGGGTTTCATGTAAACTGAACCAGCTGCTCATCCCTTCTTAGGGAGAGACCACGTCTACCTCTCTTTTTACAGGATTGAAGATTGATCCTGGTTTGAGGACTCAAATACTAAAATAATGGTCGCCTTCCTTTTAGCTACCTTTTTGTTTACAGATATGGGTTGGATTCCAGCTTCCTGTTACCCACAGAATCCATTTTCCTGGCTAGCATTGGTTCCATGCATTCCTTCCTTGAAGGGACAGTAATGAGCAAATGAGGACCCATTGACATGACCGTGGATTCACTGTTCAGTGCACTATGTTTATCACATGCCAATGGTGAACTAATGAGTAATGGAGGCACTATGGCTCTTTAATTCTTGCAGAGTCTTTACGTAAACTCCACCCTCTCAAGTGGAATGGTAGAACACATCTCAGAAACTCTCTGTAGAGACCTTTGCTTCCACAAAAGAATCATACCTCCTGCATAAACCCACTGAACATTTCACACATTTTCTAGTGCTACAGAGAAGGAAAAGGAGGTGCTTTCTACAGATACGGAACCAGATGACTTTGCACCCAACAGTGGGTGAGGGCACCTTCCTCACAACAGCCTTACCAACACTGCTTATTTTCAAACCTTTTGATATATGCCATTCTTGCAATGTTGAACTTTTGGAGGAACTTGAGGAGATCTTGCAAAATTGAATTTTTGGAGGAACAAATTTACCACCAATACAGTTTCTTTTCCTGAATTCAGGTCTCTATATCCTATACTTCCGGAGTGCCAACTGATCTGAAGCCCTATGTAAGATTTTCTTCAATCAGATGCTTGGGAAGAATTATTTAGATCTTTTCCACAAGCAAAAAATATTCTCTTTATTTAGACTAGCAAACTTCAACATGCATATTTGAGTCTGAAACCAAACTCAGGTCATATCCTGGTTGATTTAGGATGGGAGTGACTGTGAGTGCATTTCAGGCCTGAATCTGAGCATCTCATGGTTCCTGTCTGTTTTCCTAGCAGAAGTAAAGGGGCAATGGCACCTTCTTTATTTAATGGTTTCCACTTAATTATACCTAAAGGAACAAAACTTATACAATCCATCATTATATTCTGCACTGGCATACATCTACCCCAGTTAACAAACTCCCCCCCCAATTAATGTATTGCAATGAATGCTTTAGTGCTAGTCAAAGATGTTCTTCATTAATTGCAAATATTGAAAAAAATTCCATTGTCTCTTATTCAAACAAGTCAAACTGCTGGCCTTTTGGTGGCTGTGTTAAGCAAGCAGAGGGTGGAAAATAGAGTTTTCACTCTTGTGAGCCCATTGGATTGACTTTGCAAACACTAACCCTTGTCACCTCTATTTCCATAGATCTCACTGGACACAAGCAAGAACGAGGCATTTTTCTTTCTGATGTAAGACCTAGGAATGGTTCTGTACATATGTATAGTCCATTTGCCCTTACAGCTTAGCAGAAACCCGAAGCTATCCAAACCTCACACACGTATGGTCACAGGACTGCCACTTTCTTTTTCAAAGTTTATCGATTCAGACGTGGACCTAATTCAGAGCCCAGCAGCTTGCGGCAGAAATGTGAATGGACTGTGCGTTAAACTACATTGCCATGCCCGACCACCACCCTGGAGGGAAAGGTTGTCTATCTCTTCCGCCCTCCCCCCCTCCACAAGCACCACCACCATAGCACTGTGGCCACCGCCTCAGAACTTTTTGGACAGCCAGATATGAGCCAGGGGTGACGGGGCAACTGCAGCCTCATGGGATGGGGTGGCAGAACCAGCTCATCCGTCACACCCTACCGAGGCCACGAGTTGCTTCCCATGAGCGGCTCTCCAGCATTGCCATGGCACCAGAGGCACAGAAACCAATCTCGTAATTATTCGTCTCTTGGCAGAAACCCCTCTAGACTTAATTAGTAAAATATCAGAAAACCAAAATCATCATATGGTTTTCATAACCAGCCGTAGAAAACAAATTATTTCACAATGCCTTTTCAGCAGTTCTGATTGTTGGGGGAAATTCCAAACAATAATGGTACATCTCTTGTTGAAATAATGAATGTAATCAAAGTAGAGAGAGAGTTAAGTAGAAATCATCTGCCTGACATGTGTCGGGAGGGGTGGGAGGGGGGTATATTGGGGTTCTTCATGGTGAAAAATAATTACTGGCGAAGCTTGTGTGTTTGATCATTGTATAAACGAGACTTAAAACTGAAAGCTTTGTAACTTTTTTCATGGTGATTCAATAAATAAGTTTAACAACAACAACAAAAAAAGTTCATTGATTCAAGTAGTATAAATTGCTATTAATAATGGTTTCCCATGTACAAACTTCCAACAATGAGCTACCAGCCTCCTTCCCCCAGACCATAAATCTCCCGCTCTTTCAATCTCTCCAAGCACCCTGCAAACTCAGTTTTGTGGATCAGCAATCCATTCTGTTGCCTTTGGTACTAGTTGCTACTTTACTGTGAATTATTAAACACATCCACATCTGAGAGAGATCGTTCCATACCTACCCTTTTCCTTCTGACTGACTTCACTCAGCATGATATCCTCTGTTTTATCCATGTCACAGTAAATTGCATGATTTTGTCCTTTCATAGAGATACATAGCACTTTATTGTGTGTGTGTACACCACAATTTCTTGATCCATTCATCCATAATTGGGTGATTATATTATTTTCATATCTTGACCATTGTACTAAGTGCTGTAATGGATATCAACGTGCTTATATCTTTTCAAAGTAATGTCCTATTGTTTAAGACTAGTTACCAAGAAGATTTATCACTGGCTCATATGGGAGTTTGATTGCTATTTTTAAAGAAATTTTCAGATTTCTTTCTACAGAGGTTGAACCAGATGTCATTCCTACCAACAGTGGGTGAGGATTCCTTCCTCACCACAGCCCTGACAAGACTGGTTATTCCCAGACCTCTCTATCCATGCCATTCTCACAGGAGTGAGATAAACTTACAATGTCTTTGTGATTTTCATTTTTCCAATCATAAGTGATGTTGAGCACTTTTTCAAATGAATACTGGCCATCTGAACATCTCCATTGCTAAAGTTTCCATTCATCATCATTCCTCATTTTCTTATGCATTTTTAGAGTTTTTGTTTTGTTTTGTTTTGTTTTTGCTTTTGATTTTAGTAAGGGCTTGGTTTTGAATATTGACCCTTTTTCTGATGTATTATTTTGAGTGTTTGCTTTCTTTCATCCTGTGGAATGTCTTTCTATTATAGCTTGAGTTTCTTTTTCTGTTCAGAAGATGTTCAATTTGTTGTAATACCATTTGTTTATTTGAGTTTTTTGCTATCTTTGTCTCTGTGATCATCTCACGGAAGATACATTTGAAGTGAATTTCCTGGAAAATTGAGTTTCCTTCAATGTATTTTTTGGATTCTGGTCTAGCCACAAGGTCTTAAATACACCTGAGTTCACTTTGGTGAGTGGTGTGGCATAGGCTGTAATTTTTTTTCTTTCTTTCTTTCTTTCTTTCTTTCTTTCTTTCTTTCTTTCTTTCTTTCTTTCTCTTTCTTTCTCTTTCTTCTTTCTCTCTTTCTTTCTTTCTTTCTTTCTTTCTTTCTTTCTTTCTTTCATACATTCATTCTTTCTTTCTCTCTCTTTCTTCTTTCTCTCTTTCTTTCTTTCTTTCTTTCTTTCTTTCTTTCTTTCTTCTTTCTTCTTTCTTCTCTCTCTTTCTCTCTTTCTCTCTTTCTTTCTTTCTTCCTTTATTTCTTTTTAACATTGGGCTATTCCGTTTTTCCATTTGTTGAAGAGATGTCATTTGCTCTACTTAGCACAAAAGACACTCAATTTTGAAGTCTCCTATGAATGCTCTGTTAGAAATACATGAAAATCTGTCCTTTTTAAGGGGCTTTGGGAATTTTGGCTACACCTGGTAGTGCTCAGGGCTTACTCCTGGTTCTGTGCTCAGGAACTTGTACTGGTGATTCTCAGGTGACAAACATGGTGTTGAAGACTCAAATTTGATTTGCTGCATACAAGGCCAACATCTATGTAATATATATATCCAGGCTAAAAAATAATTTTTAATTTCAAGATACAAGTTGACGGGAGTCTTTTCACTTGTTATCATTGAATGATTTGAGAATAAAAGTCTGATTTCCCCTATCCTACTTCATGCCCTGGAAGGATTCAGAGGTTCTGATTCATCCTCTAAACTGCAGAATTTATATAGTATTTCAATTTTGTGGATGTTTCAGATAAATTAAACCATTTAATTTTAATGTTCACACTGGAATTCCTGCTATCAATTTTTTTTAACTCACTACTCTGGATTAGTGGAAAAAAATGAGAACTTTGAGGTCAAATGCAGATGACTTTGATTCTTTACACTACTCCCCATTTATGAATGTAGGCAAATTATTACAACTCTAATGGTCTATGCCTCATCCTCTGAAAAGAATAAAATGCTATTGTGACTGATTTGATGAGAAGATATGATTTGTGAATAGGCCTAATACATAGAAGTTGCTTCTCGCCTGCTAGCCTACACCGATAACTTCCTATTCTATTAGCATCTTTATACTCAAATATATTTCAATCCCTCCAATTTTATACATTAACTTCAGTTAGATTCAGATAGTGATAAATCACAGTAAAACATAAATGGGATAATAAAGTTAAGGATAGCTCTGTCCTTGGGAAGAATGATTAGGCAGGCGTCAAAGACTATTGACTTTAGAATTGATTGTCATATTGTGGCAAAATCATTAGAGCATGATTTAGACTTCTCAATTCTCAGTTTCCTCACCAACAAAGGTTGCTAATAATAACTTCCATTTGATTACTGCGATACTGGTATTAGTGAAATTACATAAGGAAATGAACGGCTAAATAATGAAGACAGGTTTTTGTTTTATTTTAAGGAGATAGAAAAGTGACAAAACACTTTGTACAGAACTTATTGTTTTTCCTGTGAGTGACACGCCCACTTCAACATTTATTTGGTACCTAATTCTGGGGCTTTGATTTCTCCTGAGAAAAATTATAGTTGAGTTTCTTCTCAGATTAGAACTTCATTTTATCTTTCACCTTCATTATTGGTATACTTTTCACATTATTGCAAAGGTCAGCAGAACCCACAGAGTAAAATGAAAATTAATGGATTTTGAATCAGGAAAAAAAACAACAACTGAACTTTACTCAGAATCCTACAGTGGCCCTTTTCAGTATAGTGTTTCGGGAAGAACTTGCCTGTGAAATTTGCAGAAGAACTTATGTAAATAGGGTGACGTGGTTTTATGAAGTGGGTTTTAAACATTAGCTTCTTCTTCTATCTAGTTTAGGATATTGAGATAGTAGTTGTCAACTGTCTCTCTGACACACGCAACTGTCATTCTTATCAGTTGCATAGTCAACATAAAATATGTAATATCCAGTTATTCATATAAAAGGAAAATAAGGTACATTGTATAAACATCAAAACTAATGAATTTTATCCTGTATTTCTGTTTCTTTGGTGTTACAGTAAAATAACACTTTTCAGTTGTGCAGTATGTTCTAGTTTTCAGTATAAATAAAATTTTTCTTTTACCACAACTTCAAATGTACTGACATGAAGATTAGCAATGAATTGCTGACTCATTCAGATTCTTCCTAATTATTTGCTATTAATGTCCTTACTATATTATACTATTCATTTTTCTTTCTCACACTCCTTCTATTTCTCAGGGTTTTGTTTGTTCTTTTGGTTTCTTTTTAACTTGGTTTTGGAGTTCAGTGCTAAAACTGAAAAGGTCACTGCTGATGATCTAAGTAGTGCTCTGAGGTTACTCCTGGTTCAGTACTTGGGGATCTCTCCTCGTGAAGCTCAGGGTCCAGGGAGTGATGGACTAGAACCTGAATCCCGGCATGCAAAACGTGTGCTCCAGCCCACAGTGTCATCTCTTCAGCCTCATTTTTATTTAAATATCAATTTCGGTTTTGAAAATCTAGTCCAGAGGCCAGAGCTAACGTGCACTGGATAGTGTTTGCCTTGCACACAGCTGAGCCGGTTTGACCTACCTTGTATGATCCTCAAGGGCTATCAGGAGTGATCCCTGAGTGGAGACCCAGGAGTAAGCCCTGATCACAGCTAACTGTGCCCCCGCAAAATAAATAAATAAATAAATAAATAAATAAAGTTTACTTTATTTTCATTAATTTTTCTACTCCTTTTGTTTCTAGTATCATAATCATATTTCTACAAGAGAAGAATTATGATAAGACACAGTTAAAGGTACCCATTGTTATTTTATAACTATCAGATATTCTGAAATATGTCAAAATATACATAGGGAATTTAAAACTAAATACAAACTTAACCTTTATTTTTAATAAGACAGCTGTAGAATCAATGTTTGTTATAAATCTCAAAAGTAGTTCAATGTAATGGCTGGTACATAAATCAGGAACATACATCTTGTAAAACCATCACTCTTCAGTGTAAATTTAATGTCATGAGACATGTTAAATAAGTATCTGAACTTATCATTTGATACATAAGCTTAAGTTTCCTTTTCTTTTTGTCATAAAAATCAAAAAGCCGATTTCTATCAATACAATTAGGTCTTCATGTTAAATTTTAAATTAAATTCAACTTAATATCAGCACTAGAAAGCCTGTGGTACATGCAGGAGGTCAAAGTTTGATATCCACTAGCACATCATCTCCTACACGCTGCTGAGAATGTCCTCAGAGCACTATGCCAAGAGTAGCCCCTGAACACTGCAAATATGACCCCAAATCAAAACAAACGAAATTTAACATTGAATAGGTATTGTCCCAGTCACCTTACTTTAAGTGAATCAAGACATGCAGATTCACTTACACTATTTTTACTACTTTTATACTATTGCAAAAAATAGTAGCACAGAGTTATATTGACAATTTTGAGGGTATAAAATTTCAATTTATGAGTTGCTACTTCTTATTTATATTGCAAAAGTGCAAATATGCATTCTATGGAAATAATAAGAATATGTAAAATGACTTCCAGGGTTCTTTTCAAAAACAATGTCTATGCTTGTTCAATTCATAGTTCACATTACAATACCAACTTCTTTTTTTGCACTGAACAGCTAACTACACCTGAGTTGTTGGTCATTGATTTGGGTGACAAATTGCTTCTCTCAACACTTGTTTTCTTCCTTTCTGAACTTTAGTATCTTTAGAGATACATATGCATAAACACTTTTTTGTTGGTTATAGGTAAGAGGAGAAATCACATAATTTTTCTCCTTAAAATATTTTCCTTTAAAATCTTAGAAAAGATTTACAGGATATTAAAAAAGTAAAAGCAATAACCAAATTACCTTGTATAGGTGTGATTTTAACAGGTATAATTTTGCAAATACTAGATACTTTTGAATACTATGCCAGAAATAAAAGCTACCCGAGGTGGTCATGATTATGTGAACAAAAATCCAGAAGTTGCAACATTAATAACAAAAACATTGATAAGTATTTATTGTGGATCTAAGAATGCTTGAAAACGGGAAGTATCTGATAATTAAAAGAGATAAGAAACAGGCTGAAGTTACAGGTTGGCTTTTAAAGGGAAAAGGAGGAAGTCATTGAAGTTGATAATGATTGGATATCGGGAGTGTGTGGAGATTCTAGGCAGCAGGGGATTGGTTAGAACGATTCTCTCATAATATTTTTAAAAAGAGGCGTTAAGTGACTTTTATGCCTGTTAGATGCATTTACAAGAAATAGCCTATGTTGTGCTTATGCTCATGAAATAAGCTAGATTCAGTTTTGCTGAAATGGCTTAATGGGCTTCATCTGCTCAGAGAACACACAAGCCTGTTATATATATATATATGTAAAAAAAGGTAAAGGCCCTCCCGTTGATCGTCGATTTGCTCAAGCGGGCCCAGTAACGTCTCCATTGGAGACTTTATTGTTACTGTGTCTGGCATAGCAAATACTCTCGCTAGCTTGCCGGGCTCTCCGAGATATATATATATATATATATATATATATATATATATATATATATATTATTTTTATGTAGGAGTACTGCTATTTATCACTGATTAGGCTGATTGAATTGTGCATGAACTCCATCTTACTTTTTTTTTCTATTTTTAATAATTCTATTTATTGAATCACTGTGAGAGCAGTTACAAAGCTTTTGGGTTTAAGTCTCAGTCATACAATGAAACACCCATACCTTCACCAGTGCCCATTCTCCATCCCCCAAAACCCCAGTATACCCCTATCCCACACCCTCCCTCTACCTCTGGGGCAGATGATTTCCAAATTACTCTCTCTCTCTCTCTACTTTGATTACATTCAATATTTTGACACCAGACCCACCATTATTATTTGGGATTTTACCCCAACACTCAGATCTGCCGAAAAGGCAACAGCAGACAATGTGTTTTCTATTGCTGGTTATGAATAACATATGATGTCGCATGGCTGAAGTAGTGGCTGTGTAATTTTTAAATTCCAAAATTTTAACAATTAAATATGGAGGGACTTCTTGCCAAAACCTCCTGGGTTTTGTTCCGAGGTTTGTTCCTGAGTCTCTGGGATCATGGCCGTTAAGCAGCTTGATCAGGAGCCAGAGAGGCCATTCATGGGTGGTAACTGGGGGTCTTGTTGGGACAGGGAGGAATGGGCTGGCTCCACCCCCATCCTGTTAAGGCCCACGTGTCTCGTCACTGCAGGCCCAAACCTGACTGTTCAATATCTCACAGCACTCAAAGAAGCCTTACATGATATCATGTGGCTCCAAATATTTTTAATTCCAGGGTAACTTTTCTTTACCAAATTATAATATGAAGAGAGAACAGGCAGTTTTATGTGGCTGCCCTATTCTGCAGTTTTAAGACTTTCCATTTGCTGTAACACTTAAAGAAGCTGAATTATGTAATACGGTGTGGGAAGGGGTGTTTGGCATTCTCATTAGTAATTGCTAAGTGATGTGATTAGTGAATCTTACCTCAGTCTTTTAAGTCAGCATTTATTATGCTATTTTTTCAAAATTGAATCCAAGTAAATTATGTTCATAAATTACATGGTATAATTTTGCTATGGATAATATCTTACAACCAGAGCCATACATGCTTAAATATGTTGAAGAAAAAATATCATTTAAGATTTGCAGAGTTCATATTAATTTGTCATTTATATTATATTAAAGGATACAGGCTATCATAATGAGCGTATCCATTTTCACAAAATAGCCTGAGAGTGTATCATTGTATATATTTTATATATTAATTAATTTTATTAACATTTTCTTTTCTTCAACTCATCAAATAGCATCTACAAAATGTATGCGACCTAAAATTAATATTAGATCTTATAATTAAGATTAAAATGATTTTAAATTGAAATATGGCTTTATATTTTTAGACAATTTTACATTTCAAATAAGGATTTATTTGGGTTATTCATATTCTCCTCAGCAACTCTCTCCAGTAACGTCTCCATCATGAGACTTGTTGTTACTGTGTCTGGCATATTGAAGACATCACGGGTAGCTTTCCAGACTTTGCTGCATCGCGAGATACTCTCGGTAGCTTGCTGGGCTCTCTGAGAGGAGCAGAGGAATTTAACCCGGCTCGGCCAGGTGGCTGTGCACAAGGCAAATGCCCTACCGCTGCGCTATCGCTCCAGCCCTAGAAATAATGTAGTATTATTAAAAACAAAACCAAATCTAGCACTCCAAAAACGAAATGCCAGCTATTTCATTACAGAGTTTCAACCTCTGGTTTAGCAGTTCTATTAATGCTACATATATCTCTGATGTGTTTTGACAAATATATAAGTTCATTTTCACTCCTAATCGAACAATATAAAATATCGAGTTTCCAAGTCATCCAAAACCACCCATTGCATACTTCTGTTTTTGTTTGTTTTGATATCGAGTTTGCTCTCAGCTCCCACTCAGCTACAATTATGCACACAGGTTTAATTATAATGTAAACACAATAAATTAGTTGCTTATTTAATTCTGTGATTATACTACCTATGCTAATTTTAAATACCATAAAATTCATAAATATATCATTTATATCAATCAAGGCATAATTGCATTAAAGGAAACTTGAGCTCTCTAGTTGGGGGGAGGGAAACACATAAAAAGTAGATTCATTTCATTCATTCATTTCATCATCCTGTTATTCGTCGATTGCCTCGAGCAGGCCCCAGTAACGTCTCTTTCATCCTTGCCCTGAGATTATATTCAAGACTATTTAGGAGAATGAGACCCATCATTGTTACTGGTATTTGGCATATTTGGTAAGCCACGGGGAGTTTGCCAGACTCTGCCCTGTGGGCAAGCTAAAAAGTAGATAAAAATGAATATTTTCTTCTGTAACAAACAGGACTGCCTAAAAGAAGTGGTCATTTATGTTTTCCATTTTTTTCTTTCCTGTAGTCCCAGAACACCACGAATTCTGAATAACAACCCCGAAGTTTCAAAGCAAATGACCTAGCATCAGCCTGGTCCCCGGACTAAAACATCTATTATTCCCTCACTGGCAGATTAGACCTCAGATGGACCATGAGTCTCGATCCTAAGTCTTCTTCCCTGTTCTCAAATGAAGGCTCTGGTGGTTATATTAGAGCCTGATTACTTCTCAGCTGATACCGTTCATTATACTAAATCCACAAGAAAAAGTAAAAAAAAAAAAAGTCATAATTAGAAATAAAGTCACGGTCACGGTCATGGTCCTCCCGTTGTTCATCATTTTGCTCGAGTGGGCCAGTAACGTCTCCATCATGAGACTTGTTGTTACTGTGTCTGGCATATTGAAGACATCACGGGTAGCTTTCCAGACTTTGCTGCGTCGCGAGATACTCTCGGTAGCTTGCTGGGCTCTCTGAGAGGGGCAGAGGAATTTAACCCGGCTCGGCCAGGTGGCTGTGCACAAGGCAAATGCCCTACCGCTGCGCTACCGCTCCAGCCCTAGAAATAATGTAGTATTATTAAAAACAAAACCAAATCTAGCACTAGAAACAAGCTCAAAGTAAAGACACCATCAGACACAGATTATAAAACTATTCTGACGATACTTGAGTTGAAACACAGGATTGACATTACAGAAAAAATTGAAAGTATAAAAATAAGCACATGAGTATTTTGGAACCTAAAAACAGTAAATGAATTAAGATCTTAAAGAGTGGATTGATGACTGATTAAACAGATTAACAGATCACTGTCCTCCCATTGTTTATCAATTTACTCAAGCGGGCCTAGTAACATCTCCGTTGTGAGATTTGTTGTTACTGTGCTTGGCATATCAAATACATCACGGGGAGCTTGCCAGGCTTTGCCGTGCAGGCAACATACTATCAGTAGCTTGCCAATCTCTCCAAGGGGGGGGCAGAGGAATCGAACCTGGGTTGGTCAGATCGGCCGCATGCAAGGCAAACACCCTACCACTGTGCTATTGCTCTAGCCCAGATTAATGCATGGGTGGTTCAGTGGTAGAACTCTCACCTGTCAGATTAACAGATGATGATTAGAAATGTAGGTTGCAAAAAAACAGTTATAGATGATATGAAAAAAGTTAACTAAAATTGTCCATTTTAATGGCAAGGTTGGACTGGAGCAATAGCACAGTGGGTAGGGTGTTTGCCTTGCACATGGTCGACCCCGGGTTCTGTCCCTTTCAGAGAGTCCGGCAAACTACTGAAAGTATCCCGACTGCATGGCAGAGCCTGGAAGCTCCCCGTGGAGTATTTGATATGCCAAAAACAGTAACAACAAGTCTCACAATGGAGATGTTACTGGTGCCCACCGAAGAAAATCAGTGAACAATGGGAGGAAGTGCTTGATGCGATTTTTATTTGGCAGTACGTAGGGGCTACTCTTGACTCTGTGTTCGAGGGTCACTCCTGTGGTGCTAGGATTAAACAGTGTATGATTTTATAATCATTTGGGGTCAACATTTCACACTGTATCACTGTCATCCTGTTGTTCATCGATTGCCTTGACCAGGCCCCAGTAACGTCTTCTTCGTCCTAGCCCTGAGATTTTAAAAAGTGCAACATTCGAGGCTCTTTCAGGGTCAGGAGAATGAGACCATCATTGTTACCGGTTTTTGGCGTATTGAATACGCCATAGGGAGTTTGCCAGACTCTGCCGTGTAGGCAGGATAATTTTGGTAGCCTGCCAGGTTCTCAAGAGTAAGAAATAGATAATAAGATGTCGCACGACCGCAAATGTAGCCGCGCGCGCTTCCGATAGCAGGGTTTTATAGTCTCTGGGTCTTGGCCGTTGATGGGATTACATGGCGCTGGGGGGGGTGGGGGGTGCAGTTGATGGGTGTAATGCCTACATACTGGAAGATGGGGGATCTGGGTGGAGGAGGTCCCAGTCCCAACCTGAGCAGGCTTGGAGATTTATGCCCTGGGTCCCTCACACCTGGGTTCCTCTGCCGGTTCCTTCATGTGTAAGGCTTGTCCGAATGTGTGGAGATTGGTTTTAAGCGTGGCTGTGCTGAAACTGGAGGTCTTCAGCTGCTGGGACTCTGCATCAGGTAGGGAGGGAAACTCAACCCACCCTCCTCCAAGGGGTCCTGGTGAGGACAGCCAGGTGCGAAGGCAGGAGACTCTGTGCTGGGTTTTATAGTCTCTGGGTTTTAGCCATTGATGGGATTACATGGCGCCTTGGGGCAGTTGGTAGGTGCAACACCAACATTCATCTTCTCTTTAATTCAGTTGTATCTGGAAATTTTGGAAATTAAGTGCTAATTCCATACCATTAGATTTCAATCTGTAACAAGTTCTCAATGAGAAATGAATTCAATTTGAAACACAGTGATTTCCTATGCTCAGTTAGGAGATTAAATGTCACCCTTTATCGTTGAGCAAGGATGGCATCCAAGGGTGGCACACACCAGTATTTACTTTTTAATTGTGAGCCTTTGCTTCAAGTATATGACCAGCAGGACGACAGTGCAGACAGAGACAGAGCAGACAGTGCAGACAGCACAGATGGTGTGATGGTAAGGTTAGAAGACCTGTAAGCATTGGGCATGTACTCCCAGAGTTACAACATGACCTTTTCCCTGCCTACAATATCATAATTTTTTAATTATTTCTGTTTAAGACTTGTGTGACAGTAGCCAGTCAACAATGGATGGGATCAGCTCCTTAGAGAAAGCTTAGAAAGAGCCACTTGAGATGGAAAAAGGACCTTTAGGAAATGGTTTCCCAAAACAATGACAGACAGCTCAGAGAAATTTAGACTGCTCTAATCTCCAAGGAACTGCCCAAAGCTACTTTTCTTAAGCTGATTTAAGGCCAATTAAGAAAACACAAAGCTGGATGAGAAGGCAGATAAGGAAACTGATACTTCAGATCTTTGATCACCACATTCCAAGATAAGGGCACTCAGAATTGAGATTTCTGTGCAGAGAGAAAGGATGGTTCCAGAGACACCTTAAGCAAAAACAGCATAGGCAGCCACTGAACAGACAAGCTTGGGTCCTGTTGGATCCATACTGTCCTTTAGTCTGGTTAATTCACATGAGAAAGAGGACGAGGATGATGATTGGCTTTTATCTCAAAACCAAGAAGTGAGGGGAGAGGTAGGGTGCTGCTCAGATATTATGGCAGAGCTTATCAATCACCAGCATGTGTGGGTTATTATAAGGAAGCAGCTTAGCCCACCTGCAGCCAGATTTTTGCAGGGAGCTCTCAAAACATGTTAAGGACAGTGGAAAGTGCAGTATCTGAGTGGTGGGGAGATAAAGGAATTACCTTTAATTATCTTTAATTACCTGGTCTCTTCATATCTGATTTAATCACACTCAAAAATAATTTATACTCATATATATTTTCTTTCAGGGCTGGAACGATAGCACAGCGGTAGGGCGTTTGCCTTGCATGCAGCCAACATGGCCGACCCGAGTTCGATTCCTCCGCCCCTCTCGGAGAGCCCGGCAAGCTACCGAGAGTATTCGATATGCCAGACACAGTAACAACAAAGTCTCCAATGGAGACGTTACTGGGCCCGCTCGAGCAAATCGATGAACAATGGGAGGGCCTTTATCTTTATCTTATATATTTTCTTTCAAATATATATATATATATATATAGATATATATGTAGTTTTTACGATCCTAATTTTTATCATTTATACTAATGTCACCAATAGCTATGAAATAATTTGATATATTAGGGACCTATGTCCATTCTGTAAGAGATAATGTATTCAGGGGCCAGAGAGATAGTACAGCAAATAGGGTTCTGGCATCCCATATGTTCCCTGAGCACCACCAGGAATAATTCTTTTTTTTTTTCTTTTTGGGTCACACCCGGCGATGCACTGCGGTTACTCCTGGCTCTGCACTCAGGAGTTACTCCTGGCGGTGCTCAGGGGACCCTATGGGATAGTGGGAATCGAATCCGGGTTGGCCGCGTGCAAGGCAAACGCCCTACCCACTGTGCTATCTCTCCAGCCCCAGGAATAATTCTTGAGTGCAGAGTCAAGAGTAGCCCCTGAGCATGGCCAGATTTGGCCCCCAAATAAAACAAAACAAAGCAAAAAATAACACTTGCATTTGTATAATATATATAAAAAAAATCAAGTGTGGTTCTTTGTTTTAACTAAAAGTATGATGGAGCCAATGTTGTGTATTGTTTACTTCAGCATTGAATTTCCTCTCAAAATCTATTTAATGCACTCTTAAATTATTAAGGGTTTTGATGACTGTGCCAAAAAATTATTGGGTATCTTTATTTTGATTAAATATGTCCTTTATCATCCTTTAACACATTTTGTTCAGTGTTAGTCTTCAAGATTGTCTTTTCATAGCCAAGACACGTATCTAGTAATTCTTTGTGAAGAAAACTTACTTCAGATTGATCACTTGATCACTTGACTTCCCGTTAATCATCGATTTGCTCGAGCAGGCACCAGTAACGTCTCCATTTGTCCCTGTTGCGTGCTAGTGTAGCCCAATGGCATCTGTTCACTCTAGGAACATGAAGAGCCTCAAACCGATCGTTCATGATCTTGATGAAGAAGTCTGACCATCTGGTAGGTGGGCGGCCACACGGTCTTTTGACACACCGTGGAATCCAGTCCGTAACAGCTCTAGTCCAGCAGTCGTCTTTAAATCTCATTACGTGACCAGCCCATCTGATTTTCGACACCTTGACAAATGAGACAGCGTCCCTGATTCTTGATCATCGACGGATGTCAGAACTCCGGATTCTTTCTCTCATTTGAGTGAAACATGATATTCCAAGCATAGTTCTTTCAATTCCTCTTTGGAAGACCCGAATAGCGTTCTCATCCTGTTTGCTTAGGGCCCAGGTCTCTGAGGCGTATGTTAATGCAGGAAGAACAGTGAAATCAAAGAGATGTGCCCGGTGCCGGAGGTTCTTCGTCCTCTTAGCTATTTCTTCGACGCTCTTGAAGGCGTTCCAAGCCGCTCTCTTCCTCCTGCGCAGCTCGGGTGCCAGGTTATTTGTCATGCTAACTTCTCGACCTAGGTTCAGATTAAACTAAGAACAACTTAGAATGTGCCACATTGTGGTGTGGTCACCCAGTGGTGCTGAAGCATTTGTCTCCTTTCACCTGAAGAGCAGCCAACCATATATCTTATTTGTAGCGTTTCTTATGGCACGGTCTTAGAGACATGTGAGAACCTAAATTTTCTCTTACAACTTAGATGCCTCCTTTTCTATTAGGGATTCAAATTGTAAAGTTGGGCACTGCCGACTTTTGTTAATCATTAGTCTGGTGAGGAATTGTGGAAGGTAATTCATGTATCAGTAGTTTTTCCCTACCTATGAAGGGAGTCCTCAGAGACACAGTGCACATTAGGGGAAATAGGACAGCACAGCATCCTGGCTTATGCCTTGAGTATTAAAACTGCACCATAAATACTTGTTCAATTACACTGAGGCCTACAGATAAAACACTAGCAGGACACCCAAGTATGGGCATGTAATTAATCACATATTAAATACTGGGTAACATTATAGTATGTAATTAATAGCACTGTAGCACTGTACTCCTGTCGTTCATCCATTTTCTCAAGCACGCCCAGTAACGTCTCCATTGTGAGACTCATTGCTACTGTGTTTGGCATATCAAATACGTCACGGGGAGCTTGCCAGGTTTTGCCATGCAGGCAAGATACTCTCGGTGGCTTGCGGGGCTCTCCAAGAGGGGCAGAGGCATCGAACCCAGGTCAGCCGGGTCAGCTGCGCTCAAGACAAGCACCCTACAGCTGTGCTATCACTCCAGCCCATGTAATTAATAATCTAGATTTTATTTTATCAGCACACTAAAAAAATGAAAGGAAGGTATAAGGGTATATCCTCTTTAGTTTTCATTTCTTTGTTTATGAGACTGAGTCTATTTTTTTTTTTTTTTGGTTTGAGTAACCACTTCCCAAGTTACATTTCTTATTGTGATTTTCATATTGACAATTGACCTTACAAGTCTGTGACGAATTGCTGATTCTTAGACTCTGCTTCTTCAAACATTTCCTCGAAAATCTGAGATCACAGTAAACATTGAACGTAATTGTAGGAACAGGAGAATTTTCCTTTATCCTTTCTTTCCACGTCAGCACTGACACTGTAATAACTATTCCTCACCAAAATGCTCAACATAAATTTTGAGAAAATCTCAAACACAGTGACAAGAAGAGGACCAATACAGGACACAAGGTTAAGAAGGGATTAAGGAGTGTTTAAGCAATGGAAAAAAACACCAAAACAACTTCAAGTGGAAAGGGAATCAAGTCTAATCTTAACAAGGCTGAGAGATAGCACAGCAGATAATGTGTCTACTTTGCATATGACTGACCTGGGTTTATTCCCGGCACTGTATATGATCCCTGAGCCTACCGGGAGCCATTCCTGAGCACAGAACCAGGACTAAACCCTGAGCATCATGGGGTATAGCCCTAAAGAAACAAAAGGAAGAAGAATCTAAACAAACGAGCATACACAGAAGCACAGAGAAATAGAAGTCAACACAGGGGTTGGAAGATATCTGCCCTAGTGTAGGGTTGCCACTTGGGCTTTGGGTACAGTGAACTTTGGGTTCTGTAAGCAGGAAAATGAGCACAAGTGCATTGAAAAGTGTCCCGTATAGAAGGGATATTGGTCAGCAAGCAGATATGCTCATTTGGCCCTTCAGCACAGCATCACGAGACAATAGGCAAGGGTCAGGTTTGGCGATAAAGGTATATATATATATATATATATATATATATATATATATATATATATATAGCACAGCGGGTAGGGCGTCTGCCTTGCACGCAGCCAACATGGCCGACCCGAGTTCGATTCCTCCGCCCCTCTCGGAGAGCCCGGCAAGCTACCGAGAGTATTCGATATGCCAGACACAGTAACAACAAAGTCTCCAATGGAGATGTTACTGGGCCCGCTCGAGCATATATATATATATATATATATATATATATATATATATATATATATATAAAATCAAGTAGTTAACCAAGCACACTTACACAAAATGACTATAAATAATATATCATGTATTCATGTATTTCTGGTATTGATTTCCAATGGCTGGCCAGAAAGAAGCCGTTAGATTGGGTTGGCTTCAAGACAACCTGCAGTGTCTTCCCTCCTCATGCCTGCAGGCTTCTCTCCTGGAGATCCTTTACCACTTTTATTTTTATCAGTCTATTTGGGGTTTTATTTGCTAGTGACAGAAAAAGCATTTGGCTTGCATCAAGAGAAAACAAATTCAATTTTGGGAAGTAGAATAACTATGAACATAGCATCAAAAATGATGTTTTCTGTTCTAAAAATACACAATTTATTCCTTTATTATTAAGTGTTAGAGTTCCTTCTTGTAGCTTCGCTGAGCTGTGTAACTGGTCCTTCACGATTCTGCGTCATCCTCAGGCTAAATTGTAGAGTAAGATCCTGAACATCTCCAGTATGTGCGGAGACAACTTCTACACTGACTCTTGACTGAAAGACAATTGTTATTATTGATGAGGAATATGAAAGACGTGAAATTGAATCTTAGTATTTAATTTCCAAGAGACAAAAATACTGTGTTTTTGCTATGTAATCAGTTCACATACTAAAATGTGGGTTCTATTATGCACAAATCCAGGGTAACTAGTCTCAGCAGTAGTTAAGCCAATGTACATGATGCTAGTAAAATTTGAGGGACTCATTTACCAGAGAGATTTACCAGATTGCAGGCTATCGAATGTAGCCTGCCCACACGGCAGAGTCTGGCAAACTCCCCATGGCGTACCCAATCTGCCAAATACCAGTAACAATGATGGGTCTCATTCTCCTAAAGAGCCGTGAATATAATCTCAGGGCTAGGATGAAGGAGACGTTACTGGGGCCTGCTCGAGGCAATCGACGATTAACAGGATGATGAAATGAAAATGAAAAAAAATTTACCAGAAAGAATATTACATTTTAAACACTCAAAGGAAAATGTACTTGTGATTTCTGAAAAGTCTACCCAATTTATATTTTTTTTCTTTTCCTCTTGGTTTTTGTCACACACCTCGTGTTATGTGTGGTGTACTTCTGGCTCCATGCTCAAGGGTCACTCCTGGCAAGCCCAGAGGACCATATGGTGTGGCCTGGATCAAACTCAGGTTGGCCCTGTGCAAGACAAATTCCTTATTAAGGGTAAACTTCCCTTAATCAAACAATTGTCTTTTGGTGTTTTATCTTTATAAATCTTGACAGACTTTTAAAAAAAATGTTTTTCTTTTTTCTTCCCAACTTTATTTTAATTTTATACAATTGTTCACAATAATTTATTACATTCAATATTACAACACCAGTCCCACCATTACACCATCTCACCATTATTTCAAATTTTCCCACAACCTCCCATGCCTATCTTAAAAGCAGATCTTAAATAATTTATTTTGTATTGTTTGTTATGAATAATCTATTAAAACTTATCCAAAAAAAGTTTTCTTAGAGGAAAATGTGTGAAGATTGCTCTGTCTCTCCCTGGAGCAATTAAGCCCTTATAAGAAATGACTAAAAACTGTCAAACAAACACTGTCCTCCTGTTGTTCATCGATTTGCTCGAGCGGGCCCAGTAATGTCTCCATTGTGAGACTTCTTGTTACTGTGTTTGGCATATTGAATACTCTTGGTAGCATGCCAAGCTCTCCGTTGGGGGCTAGAGGAATTGAACCGGGCTTGGCCGGGCTGGCTGTGCACAAGGCAAACGCCCTACCACTGTGCTATCACTCCAGCACCACTAACATGTTGTTATATGTTGAGCCTTGTGTGCTAATATTGATTGATTCATTGATTATTGATCTAGATTGGTTGCTTTCTACCTTACACTCCTCCATCATATGCAATGTGCTACTCTTGATACATCAGTAGCATAGAGTATGAAATTTGCCCAAGCAGTGAATGGGACCACATGCTCTGGTAATTCTAAAATTTTAAATAGGGTGATACAACTGGGGGTGACTGTGGGTTCCGGAGGCATTTCTGCAGCTAGTGACTATCTTCCGAGATTTATTTGTGAGTCTCTGGATCATGGCTGCTAGTGAACTCATATGGCATTAGAGGTAGTTTCTGGGCATGGCCACCAGGCTCCCAGAAAGACATGGAAATGGGAGGAGGTAGGAATAGCTTCAAAGCCTGGAGATTTTTATCACAAAAGCTACATAGCTGAGTTTTTCAGCAGTTCCATCCTCATGGATGAGGCTCGCCCCTATCCTGTGAAGATCAGCCATGAACATGGTGGTGATTGGGTTCTGCAGATTTTTGACTGTTGGGGCTCTCTTGGGGCTGGTTCTGGGGCTCACCCACTCTTGTCCAGGATGCCATGGAAATGAGATGCAGCCTGGTGTGGCAACTGAAAGCATCTCTTCAGCTCAAGGCTCTCTTTCAAGATTTATTTGAGAGAATTGTCATTTGATTTTTCAAAACTTTCAATTATCTTCTGTGGTTTTGAAAGTCATGTATACTGAGAGATGTTGAGTTGTGAAGTTCTCAGTGGAATGACAAAGGTAAATCTGAGCCCCACCATCCGTAATGTGTGGAGAAAAGGGTCACACAATGAGATAAATCTATTGAAAACTGTTCCTGAGAATAAGCATATAACTTCATTAATAAATGGGAATATATTGTAGAAAATTTCTAAAGGAAAATATGAATCATAAGGCAGACCTCCTGCACTCATGCACCACAGCCATGGTCAATGTGTCAATACATTCAAAGATGAATTGCATCCCACTGATTGTGTTATAAAAAGGTCTCAGCAATTATGGCTTCCATGGTGTGGTCCCAGCAGCCTGCTGCTGAGTTGTGGAAAAACATGGACAAAGAATCATTGCACATTTAGCCTCTTTATCAGGGAATAGCTGACCGGTGTTTAAATTATCTACTGATGTCAAAGGTTCTTCTACGGTAACAGAACAACTTACTCCATCATCTGATCTCAATTAGGATGAGCCCATCGGCAGAATTCTAAAATGACCTGACCTAAGTGAAACTGACCTCATACACTCTTCCGTATCTTTCTGTGAGTGAACCTGTGATTATGTTATATTACAAGGCACAATTGACCTTCCAAAAGAGTTATTATCTGCATAGGGTTCATATTGTAGCTTTATGAGCTCTGAAAGCAGAGTATTTACTGAATACATTCAATCAACCAATCAATAATAAACTTGTGAAATAAAACATATTCAATGTTGCTTGATTAATGTTACGTACTTTCTTATAACTCACCATGCCAATACAAAATATTTACCCTTTCATGGCATATATAGACACATTATTTTGCGTAGCTTCTAAGTGCTTGTTACACTAAGTATGTGTTCCCAAGGGTTTGATTTAAAAGAGAACTGAATAATTTGATGATTATAGAGTATTTATATCAAGCCATTTGTAAAGACGTAAGGCAAATAATTGTGCCAAATGTGAATCTTCAGGTATAATTTAGACATTTATGGTTTTAGAATAATCTTGTTTAAAAACGTAACTCAAGCAAGACAAAGTATTTATTATCTATCGTATTTAGAATAAACTTATGTAATTACATGATCTACATCTGAGTGCAAACATATACATATCTACCCATACATTAAACAGATAGGTAGAGAAATGTTATAGAGAGATAATGTGTCTTTAATTATTTTTTCCCACTCTTTGTCTAAAATTTTCTAGTGAGAATTGATGTTCCGGTTTTGCACTAAATACTGCTAGCTTGACAGCCCCTTGCTCTGCTGTCTTTCTGTAGAGATGATATACAGTGACATTCAGTGCCTCTTACCCACAAGATTGATGATATTGTTATTCAGGATTTTTAGGCTTTTGGGTTATAAGCTAAATGGGAAGGACAAATCTACCCAGTCTATTACTCAGGACATGATTTTAAAGCTATAAACGTCACCAAGCTTTCCAAGAGGCCATGTTCTTTCATGGAGGCTGATTTGACAAGTGGTGGGGAATTTTCTAGGATCTCTGCATTTCTGCTTTCAAGCACTAAGGTAGACATTCAACAGTTTTAATGGGTTTTGTTTTTTTCTCTTCCTCAATATTTTTAAAGACCAATCACAATTTTATGTGCCCGTCAGTTATGAATATTTCCTTATTTCAAGAGTTCGAAATATGTATAACAGCTAAAATAATCATTATAATCAATTTTTTTCAATAAACTGGGTCTTGATGTTCTTTTTGAATTGATAGCAATAAAGATGATATTTAATCATTTGTTGTTCTTTCTATGGGCTTTTACATGCAAAAAGATATTTAATTTTCTGAAATATTAGATAAACGTGGATATTAGTAGAAACATGTTCATCCCCCCACTATTTTCTTTTACTTTATCTAGTAAATCATTCTCTGAATCAGCTCCTACATTTTTAACCTCTTCTTGCTTCATGCGATAATATCATATTCACCTTATAGTCAGATTATATAAATTGTATAGATTGTATTTCCAAAATTCTTAAATACCATGATTCATATCTACCTTTTGAGTATGGATTTGAAAATTGGTTCTCCAGTACAGTGGTCCAGAAGTATGTCCAACTTCTTCATCTTCTTTCTTCCACCTTTTTCTACCTTCTTATTTGTTTTATATTTTTTAAGCATCTGGAATGCTTTGTAAAATAATCCTAATTTATACAATTTTTTTTTGGTAAGACATGTGTTAGGAAAATTTACTTGAGTTAGACCATTTAAGTTATATCCTCATCCAATCACATTTTTTTGTTGTTGCCTTGATTCATATTATTGCAGTCCTTCATTTAGAATATCTCTAACTTTCTGTAGCTTAAGACATCCAGGAAGCAAGCATAATAAATAATATTCCATCACTTTGGTCATTCTATGACAAGACTTGGACCAAATTATTTCTTGTCTTATTCCACAATAAATTTGCAGTAAATTTTATCTGTGGTTTTGATGCAACATTTGCTCAATGGTAGAAATGAGATTTCAACTGTCTCTATAGCACTCCTCTTTTTACCCCATCAAGGGTGAACCCATGACAAATAATTGTGTGTGAGAGAAAGACAGAGAGAAAGAGAGATAGAGCATAGAGAGGAATTTGCTTTTGTTACTGGGTAAGAGGGGAAAGTTCATTCTTCCTAAAATAAATGCAAAACTTTATTGAATCTATTTTATCCAAAGAGTGTGATTTATTTATAATAAATTATTTTTTGGAACTCAATTCTTTATTAATACACTTAAAATGTATTAATCTAATAAATTTTAGATGACTGCCCAATCTAAAAATAGAATATTATTATTCTACTATATGATTACAATAAATTGATCATCTTTTTTTAAAATCCATATATATATATATTGACTATATGGTCAAGATGGTCAATCCCTAATTATTTCATAAAAATATAGCAACGTCTAAATAAATGAAACCATTTTTGTGGGGTTGACTTCAGTTTTATTACTATTTTTTAACATTTTTATTGAATCACTTTGGGCTGGAGCGATAGCACAGAGGGTAGGGTGTTTGCCTTGCATGCAGCCAACATGGCCAACCCGAGTTCGATTCCCCCGTCCCTCTCGGAGAGCCCGGCAAGCTACTGAGAGTATCTCGCCCGCACGGCAGAGTCTGGCAAGCTCCCCGTGATGTATTCAATATGCCAAAAACAGCAACGACAAGTCTCACAATTTGTTGTGAGATGTTACTGGTGCCCACTCGAGCAACTTGTTGAACGATGGGAGGACAGTGCCTAACTGAATCACTTTGAGAACACTTATAAAGCTATTTATGATTGGATTTCAGTCATACACTATTCCAACACCCATCCCTCTACCAGTGTACATTTCCCAGAACCAGTTTCCCCAGGTTCCCTCCCATCGCCCTTCATCCCCCACAACCTGCCTTCCTCTATGGCAAGAAGTCTTTCTGTATCTCTCTGTCTCTCTATCTCTCTAACTCTCTGTCTCTCCGTCTCTCTCTCATTTGGGGCAATATTGCTACTGAGAGGTTATCAAGAATATCCCTTCACCTACTTTTAACCCTCAGATCTTGTCCAGCATGATCATTCCCAGCTAATACTGCCATACTGGTCTCCTCTCTATCTGACCTACCTCTAAGCCCCACACTGACAAGTCTTCCTCCTAACCTGTTTCCTCTGGCCATGGATATTATTATTCTACTATATGTTTGCAATAAATTGATCTTTTATTTTTATTAAAATCCATACATATTTTATTAAACAAATTCTTGCAAAGACCATACTATGATGAAGTTTTTATAAAAATTTGCTAGAAACAATATTAATAAAATTGGCATCTGAAGAGCTATTCATCTAAATTTGCTCGAATGACTGAGGTTAAATTTTTTGTTTCATTTTGTGTTTTGTTTTGGGGGTCATACAGTGGTTCTCAGGGCTTACTGCTGGCTATGTGATCAAGGTTCAATCCTAGCCATGCTCGGGGGATGTTATCAGGTCTCAGGGATTGAATCCAGGTCAGTTGTATGCAAGGAAAGGACCTTACCCACTGTAATGTCGTTCTGGCTTACTGAGTGAGTTAAAGTACTTTTTTAAAAATTATTTTGTAATTTAATCCAAACGTTTCTAAACTGGTCTTTTTAAATTTCAAATTTTTATTTTAAAATAGTTATATTTAATCTTTATTGTGAAAATATTTACAAAAACAGTCATGAAAATTAAGAAATGTGAAATGAGACAAAATCTTAAGTTTTTTATCTTTGTTTCAGAATTTTCTCAAAATGATGCATTAAATTGAAGTAATAACTGTGCTATTCATATTTTAATTAGGTATTGCATCAACGCAATGTGTAAAGTACTTGAGAAGACTGAGTCTGATGGGTAATAGAGATGCAGTAAATTTTGATGAACAGTGCCTGTGGTTTCAAAAAAATACAACAGCTCCATTTATGAACATTAAGTTACTTTGTGATTAAAAATATAAAAATCCCGTTTATTAGGAAAATCAAAGGAATGAAGACAGGGTAGTTAATTTGGTCAGGGCATGTAAATAGTTCTACCTTAGGGAAAATAATATAATATATCCAGTTCCAGTAACATGCAGAATATTAATTGCTCATAAATGTTCATGAATTTATGTGTCACATTATGGGCTTGTTTGAACATGCACAAATTATTCATTATTCACTGCCAGTAATTATGCTGCAGGTTCTTCATTCTAAGCTTCTGCATATTATGTAAACTAACTAATTTGAGGACTTGTCATTGATTCAGAATTCTGCATTTAAATATAAGGAAAGTAGTTACTATAATAATTGTGATTCACCATTTCTTGATTTTCAAAGCGAGAGAGATGCTAGCTGTATTAGGAAACTTGCATGTAATCAGTGATGAGTAGAAATAAATTTTAAAGTTTTTCTCTATATAGAAATTGTTCAAATTTTGTATTGTAGGCCTTTCAATAGGAATTCCATGGTTATTATAAATGTTTAAAGGGTAGATTTTGAAAGTTTATGCTTCATAGAATATATATGAAAAAAGTCTTTGGCTACTAACTGGGGTTGGTTACTATGTATTTTGTTTCCATACATATCAAGCATAGTTTAAAAATCATCTGCCTATTTTAAAAGTGAATGTTTAGATAAATGATACTTGGAGGAGAAAGAACATTAACACTTAAAGTTGCTTTTACTTAACATTGGACACATATAATAGTTGATTTAAACTAAGGCTATATGAACGTCTCGACCAATCTGCGGTATTTCAAAATAACACCATTGATAGTGGGTAAACCGACAAATGGCATTTATTTGGGGAAAGGAAGCGTTGTGTGTGTGAGAGTGTCTACTCAGGCCACAGCCAGTATCCCGCAGAGCTGACCCTGCCTCAGTCCTCAGAGCACTCTTGGAAGAAGACAGGAGTCCCTTGTGTGGTTTGTGATCACACATGCTGAATTCCATCCCGCAGAGCATAAGCTCTGGTGCTCTGAGCCACTGCCCTAGGCCCTTGTTTATAAACAGTTCTAGAAGACAAGGCCTTGAAGGCCAGAACTTGAAACACTACTATTCATAGAACTGAAGAGAGGAAAGATCTTTTAGATGATGCCTATTGAGAAGACTCTTATCAAACACAGTAACAGTCTTCCGTATCAGTAATCTAGAGAGACAGAATTGTAAGATTTTGTTCCCCTCTTCAGAAACAGTGAGGTTGGATACCATACCATTGACGGGTGTGTTGGATTTTCCCTCCCATTTTTTCTTTTTCTACTTGCGGCCTTTTGATCTTGCCGTGCACTAACCTCCTCTGTTGGAACTCGTCTTCCAATGAAAATAAAAGCGGAGCATCAAGGGAATATGTATCTAATTCAGCACCCTGTGTTTTCAAAATCATTAAATAAAAAGAACATACAATTATATTCCACAACTAATTGCATGCATTAAAATAGTTCCAGAACATTCCTCAAGTATTCTCATCATCTCGTCATCTCCAACTTTAAAAATCTCAAAAAAATATAAGGAGTATGAGAGAGAGAGAGAGACAGACAGAGACAGAGAGAAAGAGAGAGAGAGAAGAGAGATTAGTGCACTCACCTTTTCACACAATTGGCTCTTGCTTGGTTCAATAGTACCACTGAGAGTGATCTGGGGGTGCATAACCAGAGGTGCTGGATGTGCTAAAACACTTACCCTGAAACTCCCAAATTGTGAGCAAATTAGAGTTTTTAAAACATAGAATATATACATACATATACAAAATCTAACAATCAATATTTAATTCTTACACTCCTAGTTACAAATATTGCTCCTACTCAAAATAGTTTTCTTTCTTGCCATCTACAATACTTACTGCACAACATAAATCACCAAAAATACTTTTAATTTAATAACTATTGCTAATATATGTTATGAAATTGATTGTATGTTTTTGACAATCACGTGTATGTATTTAATCACTTGATCACTTCACATCCCGTAACTCATCGATTTGCTCAAGCAGGTGCCAGTAACGTCTCCATTCATCCCTGTCGTGTGCTAATGTAGCCCAATGGTGTCTGCTCGTTCCAGGAACATGAACAGCCTCAAACTGATCGTTCAGGGTCTTGACGAAGAAGTCTGACCATCTTGTAGGTGGGTGGCCACACGGTCTATGATGTCCCGTGGAATCCAGTTCGTAACGGCTCTATTCCAACGGCCCTCTCCAAATCTCATTACGTGTTCAGGCCATCTGATTTTCAATGCCGTGGCAAACGAGACAGCGTCCCTGATTGTTGATGGTGTATGGAGGTCAGAACTCCAGATTCTTTCTCTCATTTGAGTGAAACGTGATACTCCAAGCATACCTCTTTCTATTCCTCTTTGGGAGACCCAAATAGCGTTCTCATCCTGCTTTTGTAGGGCCCAGGTCTCTGAGGCATATGTTAATGCAGGAAGAACAGTAGAATTGAAGAAATGTGCCTGGAGCTGGAGGTTCTTCATCCTCTTAGCTATTTCTTTGACGCTCTTGAAGGTGTTCCAAGCCACGCTCTTCCTCCTGTGCAACTCAGGTGCCAGATCATTTGTCATGTTGACTTCTCCACCTAGGTACACATAACTGTTGCATTCTGAGATAGTCATTCTGTTGAGAGGGAATGGAACATCAGGAACAAGACTGTTTCTCGTAAACATTGTCTTCATGAGATTCAGCTGTAGTCCGACTGTTCCACAAGTAGGCCAACATTTGTGCCATTTGGCTAATGTTTGGTGTATTAGAATGATGCCATCAGCAAGGTGGAGGTGGTGTAGTTGCCAACAATCTATCTTCACTCCCATTCCTTCCCATTCCAGTCATCGCATTACATTCTCGAGGGTGGCACTGAAGAGTTTCCGTAAAATGGTATCACCCTGCCGAACCCCTCTCTTGATGTCAGTGATCATCTCCCTATAGAATGGTGAGATCCTGGTAGTGAATCCGCAGTACAGTTCAGGGAGGATCCTGATGTATTGACATTGAACGCCCTTTTTGGCTAGGGCCTCGATGACCACTTCAGTCTCAACAGAATCAAAGGCCTTCTTTAAATCAATGAACGTTAAACAGAGCGGCATCTTGAACTCCCGAGAAACCTCAATGAGCTTGGTTATCGTGTGGATATGGTCGATTGTGCTGAATTCTTTGAGGGACCCGGCTTGCTCGCATGGTTGTCCTTTATCTAGTGTTCTGCCAATCCTATTCAGGATGACTCAAGTGAACAACTTGTATATGACAGATAATAGGTAAATCGGGTGATAGTTGCCGATGTCGTGGAAGTCTCCCTTCTTGTACCGTAGTACAGTCCTGCTGGTTTTCTGTTGAAATGGAACGTTGCATTCAGACAGGTAGCATGTGAAGAGCCAAGTCAGCGTAAGTGCTGACAGCAGGTTCTTCAGGTGTTCAGGTCTGACCTTGTCTGAGCCAGATGCTGTTCATTTCTTTACCGACAAAATGGCATGTCAGATTTTGAAAGGGAGAACATTGGGAACAACATTTCCATCCTGTGGAATTTGGTATGTGGGCATATGGATATGGCTATCAAAGAGATCTGAGTAGAAGTCATGAATAATCTTCTCCATCGCCCTTCTTGAAGATGTGATAGATCCATCAGGACATCAGAGGGCAGTCATCTTGGTCTTGTAGTTGGCGAAGGACAGGCGGGCGTTACGAATGCTTTTCTCGTCTTCTGCCACATCTACCAGCACTGCTGCTCTTCTCTCTTTGAGGTCTTCCTTGATCGCTTGTCTGCAATGCTTTGTGAGCTCAAACTGTATGTATTTGTCTCCCCAAATTGTGTATATTGAAATCCTAACTCCCTACATTATGGTATTAGTATGCAGGGCCATTTGGGAGGTGGAAAGGACATAGTGATGGGACTGTCATGAATGATATTAGTGCTTTTGGGGGGATTGGGGGGTGCTTTTGAACACATTGTGAAGTGCTCAGGGTTTACTGCTGTCTCTATGCCCAAGAATCCCTTTTTGAGGGGGCGGGGGACCACTTAAGGTGCTGGGAGCAAAATCTGGCTGTTGGTGTGGGTGAACAGCACCTCGCTGCTGGACTCTGACCCCAGCCCTGACCTAGTCCCTTTGTGATACATACTCCCAGATCCTGCTTCCACCGGGAAAACTTGGCAAAGGGTGCTGGCTCGGAACCAGGCCCAGGTCTCTCAGCAGCGCATCACCTGACCATGCTTTGATCTGAGACCTCACAGATTCCATGATTGTGAGAAATAAATTTCTATGGTTTGTCAGCCATCCAGACCAGGGAGTGAAAAGCAAGATTGAACAAAGAGAATATGTACTGCTTGTCAATCTTCTAGATCTGAGCTATTGAATATCAACTTGAAGAAAAAAAATTCCTGTATTTATTTGTGTTTAACTATAAATATTTTGCAATCACCTCATGACCCAGCATTTGTGGCCTTTTTTTTTTCCAGTTCTCAAAACTGTCAACTCTGAAATGAAGCTCAACAATAGAAAAAACAAACAAACAAACAAAACAAAAACAGAACAGTAGACCCTGCATGAGTCTGGGATTGAGACACCGATCTCTGTAATTTGTCTTGAGATGTTCCATTCCTTGTCCGTTTATCCTTTGATCTCGTAGGTAAAAGGGATAGCAGTGGAGAACTTTTCCAAAGAAGTTATCAGTTTATTTCAAAGTAATAGGTATAAGACTGCAGTGGGGATAGTGTCTGCTATTACTCATTTCTATTCCAGCAGAAACTCTGAGACATGGGAAAGCAGTGAAGAGAAGGCTTTTCATTTCCTTTGTATTCATAGATTGAGAGATGAAATTTCTCTGTTCCTCTCACCTTAGCGAATATTTTTCAGTCATGAAGGCCTTGTGGTTCCATGGGGAAGCCTGTGCTGTGGAGAAAGACAGGGGCCCACTCTATGCTACTAGTAGACACCTGCAACCAGTGATCGAGCTGCCTGTGACTAATGGAAGCGCAAGGGCCTTCTATTCTCAGGGCAGCTACTTCACTCTCCCTGTATCTCTGAGACAAGACATACCAGGCAAGTCTCATCCAAATTGATGAGATGTAAATACTAAGAGAAAGTGATGATTGCTGCCATTAAGCCACTATCCTTCATTCACACAGATCACCTTCATCCTATCCCCTCTGGAATCTACATCCTGATTGAAGAACAGTGGGGGCACGTTGATTATCAGAGCCATACACCAATTCAGGACCACTAGCTCTGAATTCCAATGGATGATAATACCCAACATTCTGCAATGCCTGGTAAATGACTACAAGTTCCTTGGAGGAGGGCTTGAGGAAGATTTGGGATACAGAAGAGGCTAAGTATTTGGCTTTAATTAAAGAGCCTAATATAAAAATCCTCACATTTGAAATCATACATTTTAGATCTGATGAGCAGATACATAAGATAAATGAATTATTAAAGGGATTAGAAAACCCCAAACCCTTTCTCACTCCATCCAGTTTGAGTATCTGCTCATCCCATCTAGAATTTATCTACTTATTCCTCTATTTATCTATCAATATTCTTTTGTTTTGGGTCTCATTCTCCTAAAGAGCCGTGAATATAATCTCAGGGCTAGGATGAAAGAGACGTTACTGGGGCCTGCTCGAGGCAATCGACGATTCTTTTGTTTTGCTTTGTTCTGGGGGGACACACATAGCGGCACTCGGAGCTATTTTGGTCTCTGTGTTCAGGAGTGAACCAGATGCAGTAGCCAAGCTCAAAGTAGGGCCATGATTGCAAAACAAGGACCTTACCCGCTCTACTATCTCACCTGCCCTAAATATTGTATTTTCTCATGTCTAACTGATTTATTGTGGGCTGGAGCGAAAGCACAGTGGAAGGGCGTTTGCCTTACAAGCAGCCAACATGGCCGACCCGAGTTCTATTCCTCCGCCCCTCTCAGAGAGTCCGGCAAGCTACCGAGGGTATCTCCCCCGCTCGGCAGAGCCTGGCAAGCTCCCCATGGTGTATTCGATATGCCAGACACAGTAACAACAAAGTCTCCAATGGAGATGTTACTGGGCCCGCTCGAGCAAATTGATGAACAATGGGAGGGCCTTTACCTTTACCTTAACTGATTTATTGTAATGACTGTTCAATCTCTGGATATGAGTCTCACTATCACCTCTTTAATACTTGAACCCTAGTAAACCCACTGAGACAATAGCACTCAGTTCCGTGCCAGCATCCTGTACCACATTCTATTGCCTACAGAGAGAAACCGGCACAGCTCTCTTGGAATGCTCAAATCCACGACTATTAATTCTACCATGCACCTCTCAAAGTTATTGTTAAGGGATAGCTGAGCTCTCTGTCCACTCTTCATGCTGGTCATCCTGAGAGTTGGGACTAATTCCCTCTGTGTTATTTCAAGAAATTCCTGGCACCCCAATCTCATATACTAGCATAAAATATTTACTCTAAACTTTCTTGTCAAATTGGTAAAACATCAATACTATCCCAAAGTTCTAAAGCAAAAATACTAATATTAAGCCTGCATGAATAGATCCATGTAACATTTCCCACCCTCTTACTCCATACTGAAAACTAAGTTACACACATGCTCTAGATTTTTCTAAAAATTTGTTTTTGTCACATCAAGTTTTCCATGGCCCTTCTGTTCCCAAGCTTTTGCATGTTTTCACTGGAGACTGGAACAGAGTAATGGCAACTCCAAACCATCTAGGTGATTCTCTACCATCTCATATTTAACTCATGGTGTAGTCGTTGGTTTTGCAAGTGGCAATAATGAGAATACTTTTGCTAGTGTGACTTCCATACAACTGAATCTGAAATAGCATTTATTACCTTTGCTGTGTTCTAATATTTAGAGACAAACCACGTTTGCCTTTTTCCATCCCATCAATATTCAAGAGGGAATGATAAATTTTGGGTGTGGCAGTCATAAGAGTCATCAACCAAGGTTTTTCTTAAATGTAGTATGAACCCATGAGCAAAGAAGTCAGTTAATTGAAGAAATAAATGACCTCCTCAAAACGTTAACAGTTGCACATATATTGTATGCATGATATCTATTTGACCCTAAAAATTAGGCTTACCCAGAGATCTCCTCCGAAAACCAACCTCTAATTTCTCACCAAAAAAGTAATTGACTTTTAATTATTGCATATCATTCATTGAGTTAGGTTTCTACTATATAAAACCTAAAAGTAGGGGGAAAATGGATTATATCAGTGGTTGCTGATTGCTATCCTGTTTCTCTGGAATGCATTACAAAAGTACATGATTTTTCTCTAGCTCCTGACACATACTCTATTTCAATCCTGAAACATCACATATTTTAGCAAGAGTTTAAAATAGTTATCTTCCAGTTAGAATGCAGGCAGTAAGGGATGCAAGTTGGTTCCCTGGGGACCTTGTTAGAGAAAATCACTCATATGTTCAGTGAGCATTTGAACAAATGGACCTGCTGTTCTACCTAATGCTGGTGTAATTCCTTGATATATGGTCACTGTGTGTGACAACTGATACTGTCAGTTCGTAAGCATAACATTTCTAAACTCCAGTCACAAAAGCTGCATGTTAATGCTTCTCTGTGGGGTTATCATCAACACGACAAATAAATGAAATCTCTGGGCCAGAAACTCAATAAATTATAAAACTTTATGCATACTCATAGTGGAGAGAATTAAGACAGTGTCCTGACTCTTTATATGCACATATAATATATGTATATAAAATATAATATTTATAGATTATATAGGATATAATATATATGCATATATATTGTAATATGTGTTGTGAAAAGCCCTGGTTGAGTATACTTACAGGATTAATTCTATTTTTCACCAACATGTATTTCATTATAGAACTTTGCTGTTGCAGGTATATCTGTCTAATCATGGGAAAGAATGAGCCTATTTATGGCTTGCATAAAACTGCCAAAAATAGCTTTAAGTCTGGCCTTTATGGCCATGACCTTCATAGGACATTTAGGTGGATTTTCATCAACAGAATGATACTCATGATTCCAGGAGACGTCTTTAAGTCAAGTGGTTCTTAAGGTTTAATATAAAAGCCGAAAATAAATATCAATATAAACTTGTAACCATACAGCATTTCCCTAATGGCATTCTTTAAATAGATCCAAATAAAAGCTAGTCTGATTCCAAAGAAAAAGACTTTCTCAAGTGTATTTCGAAGACATTTTCGAGCTATTAAACACCAGGTTTAGGAGTCGAAACAGGAATCATGGATTAGGTATCATTTGATTCATACTAATAAATGGGAACGAAGTACAAAAAAAAAAACCCAGAAATTTAAGTAATCCAAAAAGTAACTGTGCTTGACATCAAAACTTGATCTATTGACTTAATTATAGTAAGTATTTCCGGAATTCTGAATGAGCACTTTACCACAGATTGGATTCAGATTTAATCAACACCTCACCTTTGTAGTAACTGAACTATTTTCTCTTCCAATAAGCACACAGTCCTCACTGCTAGAGCAGAGATACCCTAGTTTGTTACCCTGCTTTTCAAAGTCTTTCTCTCTTCTTTGTTCTGGAAGGATTGAATGTGCTCTCCATATAGATGTCAGCAGCATGTAGGATTAACAAAAGTGTATTTCTATCATAAAAATAAACAAAACATAGCAAAGCAGATCAATAAAATTAATATCACCATTTGGATAATAAATAAACAGTTTACTAGATTATTCTAATTTTTCAAGGTCAGAAATTAAATATATATATATAATTGAATAATAAAACACTAATTGAATATTTTGGATTTAAGTTTTTTAATATTTACCTGCATTTGATTATATGTGTGAAGATATAAACATGAAATACATTACCTATATTGAAGATATATCAGTGTAGTATTAGTCGTGTTCTGTGCACTTGAAATGCATCTTGTTTCTGCAATTATCACTTCAGTGTTCCATCTACTGCTAAATGTTATAATCATCCTTGCAATGACTAACAGCATTGGTTCCTGTTTCATAGGTATTAAGTAGTTTAACTAGTTGTGTAATATCTGTATCCAGGAATGTTAATATATAATCTTTGTAAGATGTATATAATCTTATAGATATGAATCTGACTCATCCAACTTTCCTGTTGCCCTGTAGTTATGTACTTAGCCATTTTCATTTATAAATGCCCATGACAGTGGAGAACAGATTTGGACTTCGGGTTTTTTAAGCTGAAAGGAGTCATGAGTCAGGTCTACAATCGCATATCTAAAAATCATGGGTCTCAAGGTATTTCAAGATTAAAAAGTGCAAAACAAACAAAAAACTGCATCAGCTTCCAAGTGCATGCTGGGATATAGGTATCTCCTCACCTGTGCTCAGAGTTCCTCAGACACATTAACCTCTTATCACCAAAGAATTGCACACCCACACCGGATCTTCAGACAGACTCTAGGAAGACCCTCACATCTGCTCAGGCTAGTTTATGTCGCCAAACAAATGACAGGATCTGGGGCTTCAGCGGTAGCACAGCAGGTAGGGTGTTTGCCTTGCATGAAGTCTACCCAGGTTTAAATCCCAGCATCCCATATGGTCCCCTGAGCACTTCCAGGAGTAATTCCTGAGTGCAAAGCCAAGAGTAACCCCTGTGCATTGCCGGGTGTGACCCAAAAAGAAAAGAAAAAAAGAATCAGTTTGCAGAGGTGCAAAGAGCCAGCGATTGTGACTTGATACTTTGCCTGCACCTGGCGTCTCTCAATGCCTCTGCAAAGCCCTTCAGCTCATTGGGAGATTTTAGAAACGTTTCGTGTAGTGTTCAAATATCTCCTTAAAGTGCTATTTACTTCACTTTTCTGTGTTTGATGGCATGGGGGCCATTTGTTGCTTCCTTGTTCTGGGATAAAGATCCCATGTGAGTTTTCATTTGAATCGTGAAGCATTTTTGATTTACATCATCGGAAAAGCAGTGGGAAATGTCAGTATTTGAAGTAACAGGTAAAGACGTTGCAATGATTGGAGTAGGTTGGAGGCAGTGCAGGGGTGGGCGCTGGCTGTGCACGTGGCTGACCCTTCCTTCTCCCCCTGGTACCACATATGGTCCCCTGAACAGAGTAATCCCTGAACACGGAGCCAGGCATAAGCCCTGAACACCACCTGGTGAGGCGCCCACAATGTAATTATAATAAAACAATTGAAGTGGGGGCGTGAGCAAGTGCAGGAATGAAGGCATGTGGCCTTCACCTATCACTCTTTGATTCCAGGCAGCGGCTCGTACCCAAGCATCTTCCCAGGTGCAACCCTAGATGATGCCAGCATTGCCTGGGGGCCCAGAGATGCTGGCATTGCAGAGCACAGGTAGATAACACTGTGTCCTTGGGTGCTTGCAGTGAGATGAGCAAAAAGAGGCTGGGAACTTCCTGAGCACTGCTCTGGAGTCCCCCTAGTAAATAAAATCACTGGAGTGATTTGATATGAATGATATTTGTTCTGAAAGCAGAGCTTCTGGGATATCCTTAGTCCCAGGATGAAAACCTTTAGACTTGCAGGCTCTGCTCTGCCAAGTCTCCCAGAGGTCCTTCCTGCGAGGGCCCAGATCCTCCGCTTGGCCACCCAGCCCCGCCAGGGCGGCCCACGGGGAACATCTGTCATACTGGCAACGCTCTATTTGTTTAATGTGTCAGTGGTTCTGTGAGTGTTCTCTTTCAGATAATTTATTCATACACGCATTTAAGATTCTAATTTTTGGGAATGTGTGGAATACATAAAAAAAAAAACTAAAAAATCATTTACCAGGGGAAGCTATTAGCTCATTACAGCAAAGAGGATTACATGCCTAAAATTTTTCAATTTAGCTTGAATTATATTTGTGCAATAAAAAATTTAAGTGTTTTTAATAAAAATTCGATTTGGCATAAATTTTCTATCCCTTGCAGATTTTAAATTGAAGCATGCTAAATAAGCAAAGGTTGACAGTAAATCTTACTTAATACATCTCTCTCAACATTAAGTACTAAGTCAGTACCCTGGCACAGATCCGTCTTTACAGATTATTGATACTAGAATGATATGAACAGGGATACTTAGTCATACGATGTCATAAAATAGCTGCATTTATGAAAACAGGTGAGAGCATTGATAACTGAATTTTTAGAAAGATGGTAGCTGTGAAATATGATTGGCAGTTTTATATTATTGGTCTGGCATTTTATTAAAAACCAAAACCTCTTTACAGAGGACAACAAAATAAATATAGTGCTTTTTTTTTCCCTTTTCTTTTTCTTTTTTCTTTTGGTTTTGGGCATACTCTTAGAGATTCTTAGGGTTTACCCTTGGCTCTGTGCTCAGGAATCACTCCCGGCTGTGTGCAGAGTTCATATGTGGTGCTGAGTGTCTAACCAGGACCAACCACACTTAACTCCTGGATTATCTCTCAGGCCCCAAGGAGGAAGTTTCTCCAGCAGCCCTTTAAAGAGGGGGATATACATTGGCAAGCCAGAGCCGTTGTTTGTCTGTTGAATGGTATGGAGGATTCTGGGAACTGTCCTACCATTGACCAAGTGACTGGGGCTAGTGTGGCAGTTGGATACTGGAGTAGGTAGTGTGGTATTGCTACAGCCCAGTGTTACCGGGGTCTGTCCAGAGAATGCCCACCATGGCCATGCCAGTAATCAGGTACCTCCAGGCTATACCTGGACAAAGGGAAAGGACATTCAGTCCTAGGGATATAATAGCCTTTGCCTGGGAGACAGGTGCCCCAACCTGGAGCTATCTATGTCCCCACCAAGGTCATTTTTCTTGGTATTTATGGGGAGTCACTTGACTGTGCTCAGGGCTTGCTCCTGGGAGTGCTTTGGGGGACCATATGTGGTGCTGAGGATCAAACCCAGTAGGTCACGTGCAAGAGAAGGCCCTTCCCTAGTTATTAACTCTCAAGCCCAAGGCCAATAACAATAAATGTTATTTGAGAACAACTGTAGCACTGTCCTCCCGTTGTTCATTGGTTTGCTCGAGCGGGCCCAGTAATGTCTCCACTGTGAGACTTGTTGTTACTGTGTTTGGCATATCACATAGAAAGGAAGTCGTTCTCTTCCGTTCTCTACCTAATATGCTTTTTTCTTCAAGATCGGATACTTATTATTATAGTTGGACTCAAACATGTTGGATGATAATTCTCTGTAACGTGATCTCGCTACTGACAGTTCAATTGGTGCTTTATGAAAGCGTAGTGCAGATGAAATGCAAAACATTTCAACACAGGACCAGACAAGTTTTTATCTTTTTTATTTTTTTAGATTTACATTTGTAGCATTTATTTCATGAACATTTTTAAATGCATTAACACAAATAATAATTTTTGACAGGTCTATGAGTTTTCCCACGCCTCTCAAGTTGAGTGGGATCAGGCAGAATGAGAGCCACAGACTTAGAGCAATATCTCTCATATGTGGCACGAAAAGAAACTGTCTGGGAATATTAAATTTCCAATGGCAATAGAAACTAATAACAAGAGGACGGGTCTTCAGTAGGAAGCTTGCCACTGGGGGCATCGGTGAGGGGGATAAGTTAGGGAAGGAAACGTAGGACAAGGGGCCGAGGGGGTGGCTGCCACAGTGGCAGGCTAAGGGATGGAGGAAAACGAGGACTTTAGCCAAATGAGTTTTTAACCTCTCACAAGTGTTTCAATTCCAGCACAGCAAATTTCTAAAATTGCTCTCTAAGAGTTTTCTTTCTCTTAATTCCTTAACCCCAAATCTCAGCAGAACAAGGCGGAGATTCTAGAGGAATATGAGTAGTTTTCAAGGATTTTTTTGTTGTTGTTGTTCCCTCTCATTATGTTATAGAACTATCCTCTAGTATTTCCACTGGGATAGTCACTAGATGAGATCCTGCTGACTATAATAAACAAGAAAAGTCATTTGATTTTTAATGGAAAAATTTGAATTTTTATAATGATAGAAGAACGCCTCAATGTTTACACATTTGGAGTGAATCACCTGGTGTACATATTGAGATTTCAGGAAACAATAAAATACATATGACTAATTAAGCATCTTCTTATAAGGTGAGGGTTATTGTCCAAATTAATAGCAACCATATTTAGAAAAAGAATATCTGTATTTTTTAAAAATATTTATCAACAACATAACATTAGTAATTTGTCATACAACATTTTGTAAGTTATTGAGTGTATAACCGTTTTTAAAGGTTTCATTCTAAAACTTTACAACAGAAAGGAAGCCACTGTCTTGTTCATCTGTGTAACTCTCTTAGGTAATGCAAATAAATTTATGGTGAAATGCAAATACCTGATTTGTAAGAGAAATTACTGTTTCTAACTTTTAACTGGTATAAAAATTAACATAAATTTACATGCTCCATTAATATAACTAAAATGATTTTTAGATGTTTTCAGAATATTTAGAAATCTCTTTGTTCAACATTGTTGAATCAATGACCTTAATCTCATAAGTGGAGAGAGATTACTCAAATGATCAAGGTAGGTAAACACATTTGAGTCTCAAAATGATTCTTCCCGAGTCCTTAATGAGTCAAGGGTCTTAAAACTCAGATTTTCTCAGCTCTCAGGAACTAAATCTCATGGTTTGAATGAACTACATAAACCATGAAGTATGAAAGTGACAAGAGCTATATAGGAAAATTGTCTAATGAATTTAGAACTTTTCTTCTACAGAATTTGATCTAGAGAAGGCAATCTATCAGTTTCCCCATTGTCCATATTTACTGGATTGAAAATAGTGGGAAAGAATATGGCAAAATCACATACGATAGCATTTGCATGTCACAGGAAGAGGAAAATTGTCTGTTCTTTATAGTTTCCAGGAGTCTTACAGAGTTGATAGGCATACCTTATCTAGACTAAATGCCTTATCTGGGTAATGTGGGCAGTTGAAGGACTAGAAATAGCACCCCATGTCTCTAATGGATAAATTCTAGTATAAACAAAGGGGCCCAGAAGTTCCCAACTGTTCTCCACTCTATTTATAGGGTAAACACAGAGATAGGTGTGTGGACTATAGCCGAGACTTCAGATTAATGGGCTACCCACAGAGATGGAGATCAAATAGCACAGGATCGAAAAAAAACACAGTGTTCTCCTGGATCAGATGAGAATGGGACGGAAACTGAAAGAGCAGGGAGTGAATTTATTTGCCTCCAGTGAGTTCTCTTTGGGGTCATAACAGAATGAAGAGACCATCTGGACTTGACGGTGTTCAGAAAATTGAACATGAATTACACTGTCCTCAGATCTTGTCTAACAGAGGCAGGGGGAAGGAGGCTGTTGCTCAATAAGCAAGTGGGATGAATAGATTCAGCTGGAAGGTACCAGGTGAGCAAAACACAAACAAAGCAGTTTTCACTGAACACACAAAGCATCTATCTGCGCCTTAGAATTTCACTCTGTGCCGTTAATTAACTTTTATCTTTCATTGAGTCAACATTTAGTTTACACTCATAGTTAAGTCAATGATACTAATTGAATTCTTTACTGAAAAACATAACCCAAATATGAGTTTTACACATTGAGAGCATTGAATTCTCAGCTGCTGAGATCCAAATGACCAAATAAATAAATAAATAAATGACTATGCAGCAAGTTGTCAATACTAAAAAAGAAATAGTATTTGACAACTCTATGATAAGAAGCAAGAATATGTGCATTGTTGTGAGTTTCCAATGAAGAGGGTGGGGGTATGCGGGCCGGTGGGGTGGGTAGAAGTCTAGCATGAAAGGTGGGGCATGCATAGGTGGAGTTGAACATTGTCATAACAACAAACGGAGGTAAAGCCACTCCAAGGGAAATTCTAGGAGATTAACTCAAGGACAAAATCTCATCTGTGGGAGGGTTCAGCACTCCAGATTACTAGGAGATCCACTCAAGAGTGGAATTCCATCTAGGGTATATCGCTTTATCTTCTCTTCAGCTAATACTCCATTTTAACAATCATAGTAAATTTACGTATACTATTTCTAGTCATTTTGTATGAACACAGTAAGAGATATTTTAAGCTTAAAGGTTGGTTCTTCCTGAGGACATCTCACTATATATTCCAGACTACAGTCCTCAGGCCAGTCTTTCCCAACCTCAGCAGGGTCCTGACTCAGTTACTTCTTTTTAGGTCATGACAGAGCTTGTTTCATGACCGTGCTCTTAATTCATTATACTTATGGGGCTAAGCTTGTTCCCTTTCAATGCCAGGGTAGCTTACAGCTTGGACTGGGTCCATCCAGTCCCTTCATTGGGACCCTCCTTCTGGAGGTGCTAGGAAGTAAGGGAAACTAACTTTTAAGTATTCATCATAAATATGATGAATACCCAGGAGTAAATATTATTTGGAGCCAATTATCTCCTATGTTATAAAGAATAGCATGAACTGTTTTCCTGTGTCTATACAAAATGGATATTGCTAAAAAAGCCATGTGAATGACATGAATGAAAGAGAAAAGCAATATAGGATTATTAGTGCTTTGGAATTGGGTGTGTTTCAAGGGCACTGTTGTGGGAGTAACTCAATGAATCTAAGCTCCCTGCAGGAGGATCAAGAAGGAGCAAGACAAATCAATGTTATCCAGCACATCATTGTTAACTATACCAACTTTATATATGATTACACTGTTGACTTCTTTTGAATGCTTTAACTAAATTTTTTATTCAGTAAAATAGTTTTATGGGACATAATTTACTACATTCTTTAGATAAACCAAGCTTAATCAATGCCATAAATATTATTTATTTAATATTTACATAATTCAAGAGTAGCACTGTAGCACTTTTGTCCCCTTCATTGATTTGCTCAAGCAGACGTCTTCATTGTGAGACTTGTTGTTACTGTTTTTGGCATATCAAATGCACCACAGGGAGCTCGCCAGGCTCTGCTGTGTGGGCTGAATCTTCTAGGTAGCTTGTTGGGCTCTTTGAGAGAGACTGAGAAATTGAACCCAGATCAGCCAAGTGCAAGGTAAACGTCCTACCCACTGTGCTATCGTTCTAGCCCAACTCAAAGTAGATTGCTTAAATTATTAGATAAACATATATATTTGGAGGCAATACTCTATGTCTCTCACTTCTAAGCTGACAACTTATTTTCTGGACTATCATTTCAAGAATATTTATGCCAGCCATCCTTAGAAGTAGAGAAAATGGCTCTTTAAAGAAGAGTGAGTAATGGGCTGGAGCAGTAGAACAGCAGGTAGGGCATTTGCCTTGCACGCAGCCAGCCAACCTGGGTTCAATTCCCAGCATCCTATACGGTCCCCTGAGCACCGCCAGGGATAATTCCTGAGTGCAGAGCCAGGAGTAATCCCTGTGCATCACTGGGTGTGACCCAAAAAGCAAAAAAAAAAAAAAGAAAGAAAGAAAAAATAAGAGTGATGAAGTGTATTTTTTTTTTCTGTAAAATAGAGATGAAAACTCTCTTTAAGGCTAAAACAGGTAATTGTGGTTTGATCAATTTTGAGAATTGTGGTTTACAATGCTTGAAATCCCTGAGCTGGAACATGAAACTACTGAATGAACAATATCTGTCTTGTTGGGGCTGCATCATCCCTTGGGGAGTTCCTGGGGTACCAGGCAAACCTGAGTTTCATGCTGTCTATAGCATGACACATAGAAAAGCTTGTGGTCTGGTGCCCATCTTCATTTGCAGAGAGCAGCATGCTGACTGGTAAACACAATTCAGATATATTGAATTTCAGAATCTTCATGTTTTTGAGAAAGTGCTTTGCTAACCACAGAAAGAGATCATTTAACCCAGAAATATATGCTTCTTGGCGTCAGTGAGATTCCCATCCAATAAAAAAGGCAAGTAGCTATGTTCTATGCGTAATGCAGAAGGAAGATTGTGGCTCAGTTGTCACCTATCTGCTCATTAACATGACTTTCACATGAATTTGGTTTCAATGAGATTTGGCAAGAGAATAATGTTGGATATGTTAATAATGAGATATCCAGGATAGTGAAATGAAGACCCAAAGAGTTAGTAATTATATAGCCTTCCTGGAACTATTTGATGACACAAAGGATTGCTATGATGATTGAAGACACTTGCTGAATTCTGGATTTACCTTCTTTAGAGTTGAAACCAATGACTATGTATTGAATAAAGAATTGCTGAATTTTGTCAAATTCTAGATATTGTATTGTTCTTATAGCCAGTAGCTTGTTGCAACTTGTTTGAGAGAAGAGCCGTAGAATAAAGTGCATCATGAAAGAACACTGTGTCAAGGTATAAATTTACCCTTGATACCCTTTTGTCGCCCTTCATAATCATAACACAGAAGTGAAATATTTATGAATAGAAGAAATTCATGACCATTTAGAAGAGAATATACTATTGCTTCAGAAATGAATAATAAAAAAATCACTCTAAGAGTTAAGGAATAAATCTTTTGATTAGAAGAGGATATTACTAACCGAACAAACATGCAGTACTGTCAAAAGGTGGTGAAGCTTTAACTGGGAGAAAACTTAATAGTTCTAGTTAGAGGCCAACAATGGCTTTTGTTTAACCAAAGACAAGGAATATTCACTTTGAACAAGAATGATAGAAAAAGGGCCAGGGATAGAGTGCTAAGCCTTACAGGTGTGAGATTTAAGTCCCTTTCACCATATGGCCAGCATGAAGATTTGGGATCCTTGACAAAGTAAAGCTTAATCCAAGCCAAATATTTCAGGATATCAACCTCTGTCCCAGTTGTTCTCTTCTTGAACTCCTAAACCCAAGTAACCTGCCTTAGACCAGAGTTGAATCATCGAGTTATTGGGTTAGTCTGAGATTTGTCCCTGGAGTGAGTGGCTTTCAGAAAAGAGAAAATAATCTATGTCCTATAGGATTTCTCAAGGTCAGAGGGGCCTCTACCCAATAGAGAGGTAATAAGAGGTCCTGGGGTCGGTTGCCAAGGAGACCATTGATTGAACCACATATCAATTTAAAACAGACCTGAAGAGGCACAAGTGGATGATCTCTGTGGTAACAGCCGCTGTCCTAGGTGCCAGGGAGTGCTGGGTTAGCCACAGGGTGGAACGCGGCTTTTCTTGAGCCGTGATGGGCAAGTGTATTGTTAGCAAAGGAAGAACTCGGATAGATGAAAGGGAAACGTTCTCACCAGACTGTCAGAATACGGAGCACTCGGACAGCGCATGTCCATGCTTCCATGGTCCAGGTTGGCTTTTTATGGCATTCATAAACTGCTCTCACTATACCCATCGCAGTGTGTTGCTGGGGTTATTGCCACACAGAGAGCTGGGAGCAGGTGATATTCCTGAATATTCCTTCAATATTCCTTGCTGAGTCTTTGTTCCTGTGTGCTTCTCTGTAGGGGTCCAGTCTTCTCTGGCCCTGCAGATGCCCCAGCTAGAGTTCTTATCAGACCAGTTCCTGCTTCCACAAAAAGGGTCCTAGCAGTAATGCTTTTAGAGTTGATGCTAGTAACAGTGTAACTTCTTCAAATCCCAACATTCAGGATTTATTATGCCTCTAGAACTCAATAAAGAGAGCTTCCCACCTGCCTGTTTCCTTACCCTGTCATAGCAATGTTACCTCAGTTACAAGAATGTAGCACTGTCCTCCCATTGTTCATCGATTTTTCCAGAGAGTAACTGGTAATGTCTTCATTGTGAGACTTGTAACTGTTTTTGGCATATTGAATATGCCATGGGGAGCCATAATGGCATTTTAGATAATTATTGGTAAAATACATTATTTGATATTAATTACTAAATGTATATTACCCAATAAATCAACATTATTTCAACATTCTAAAGAAATATTTTAGTATACAGCAAATACAAAACATATTCCTTATCTTGTTTTTCAGATATTCATATATATATATATTTTCTTTTACACATTTTGGTAATTGTATCTTTCTATAAATTTGCCCCTTACTACCTAAGTTATTAAATGTACTGGCATAAATATGCACATTTTCTCAGACGTCTCTCTTTTTGAATCAGTACTGGTGCCTCCCTTTATACTCCTAATCTTGTGAATTCCCCCTAGCCTTCTGTTTCTAGTTTTGGCAGGTATGTTCTTCTATTCAAAAGCAACCTTGTTTTCTTCTAAATCTCCATTGACTTCTGTCTCATTGATTTTTTATATAATCTGATATCCTCTAACTTATTTCTCTTTGTTTACTTTGCTCTTATGATTCTAATATATTATGTTGGAAGCTTAGGTTATTGACTTGAGCACTTTGTAAACTAGATATCTAAAGCTACAATTTCCAGCAAGAATGTCTTCTTCTAAAATAAAAGTTTTATATGAAGGTAAAGGTAAAGGTAAAGGCCCTCCCGTTGATCGTCGATTTGCTCGAGCGGGCCCAGTAACGTCTCCATTGGAGACTTTGTTGTTACTGTGTCTGGCATATCGAATACTCTCGTGCATTTTAATTTAATTTTTAAAAGTTTCTTTTTTTGACCAATGGATATGCATTGTTTAAGTTTTAAATATCGTATGTGTAGAATAACAATTGTTTTGTCTTTTCTGCCTTGCTGCAGGGAGCTTAGGTTTATTGGGTCACTCCCATCACAGTTCTCCCATTTCTCTGTGTTTATTTGTAACTTCTTTCTTTGTGCTCTGTTGACTTGTAAATATTGTTTTTCTCTTCTCCTCAAGTCCTTTGCATAGTTTATTCAGAGCAATGTCTACTTCTGTATGGGCACAGAAAGACAGTAGTAAATGCTATGCTTTTGTAATGTGGGAGTCATTTGACTCTAAATAATATTTTAGTCCTGGACATCTGTTCTCTTGACCTAAGCCTCAGCTGCCCTTACTTCCTAGCACTTCCAAAGGCAGGAGAGACTGGATGTAACCAGGGCAAGCTGTAAACTATGTGGTACCCTGGCATCGAAGTGGGCCTGGCCAAAGTGCCATAGTGCTTAACTATATGTTAAGAGCTTGGTTATGGACAAATGCTGTCATGATCCCCCCCCCCCCCCAAAAAAAAAGCAATAACTAGATTCAAATCCTGCTAGGGTTAAGAATGATTAATCTGACCTGAGCACTGTAATCTGAGTCTGTGGCAAGATGTTCCCAGGATAGCTTCCCTACAAGTCTCAATTTATCTCTTACTGTGTCCATACAAAAATAACTAGTATTAAGATGTTGATAGAGTCATTGGACTGAGGAAAGGAGAAATACACTTAAGGAGGTATTTTTTCCTTGGGCAGTCAGGAAGGGCTTTGGAATAACCCATAGGGGTTGTTTCCCCCTTTGAGCCTGATGGCAGTCAGGAAGGGCTTTCTTATGTTGATTTTGCTACCAGACTGGATGTAGCCTTGACTCACAGTGCAGGAGTTGAAGAGGGAGGAGGGAATTGGGAGAGAGGCAGGACTGTGAGATGGAACACAGGGAGACTAGCAAGGGGGACAGAGGAAGAAGGATGTAGAAGAAGAATACAGGAAAAGGCGTGTGGAGAGAGAAAGCCTAGGCTGCGAGATGGAGCACAGAGAGATGAGCAGGAGAGACAGGAGGAGACAGGATGAGGGGAGTGTGAGACTAGAATGGGAGGCTCAGAGAGACTGGGGCAGGCACGTGGGGAGAATGGAATAAATGGCAACTGATCAACGAACTGGCTTGGCCCTCATTTCCTCCACCATCTGCACCATGGCCCAGGTCACCCTGGCTGAGTGAGCGGCCCAGGCCCACTCTAATCCAGACGGTGAGGTGCAGAGCCGCTGGGCCTCTTCCCCGGGCCACCTTTGGAGTTTATACACTTATGTTTTTAAAGATTTCTCTGTAATTTATTCTTCAGTTTTGTCTGAAATCATTTGCTCTGCTTTTCTTCTGGTTGTTTTGCATAGTTTTTCCCATTATTTTTTATACTTCCATTACTGAATCTAAATTTATTTTTGTGTTTTGTTTTGGGACCACACCTGGTGGTACTCAGGTTGTACTCTTGGCTCTGCCTTCAGAAATCACTCCTGGCAGGCGTGGGCAACCATCTGTAATGCCAGGGATCAAATCAGGTCAGCTGTGCACAAGGCAAGCACCTTAACCAACTGTACTCTCTCTTGGACCTGAATCCAGGATTTATCTCTTGGAATCATCATGTATTTGGGTTTTGCAATCGTTTCCAAAATGCCAATCTCTGTCTTTCAAATAGGAATGCTTAGTTCATTCATAATAACCAATTATGTTTTATCTTGGGATCTTTAGACCATTTCCTAAATTTAATCTCCAAATTTATTGCTTATAATTCTGTTTCCACATCACTGGAAGGGACAATTGACTGGAGCTTTCTCCTTCTCTCTTGAAAGGTTTCCTTCCAGAACCAATGTGTTTCCTATTTCCTCATGAGCCTTCATGTGTACCAACTTTACCGTTCTCACGTAAACAGTGGTTTGCTCCTGTCATATAAATGTTCCCAAAAATGATGTGCGCTTCTGATAATGCTTGTACTTCTTCTGAGACCTTACAAGAATGTCATGAGCATTTCTATTTCTTTTAATTGTTTCAAAGCATTCTTATATTTTTCCTCCATGCTCTTCAAAATTCTTCCATGATTCTAGATACTCTTCCACATATGTAAGTATTTACTAAAATGAAAAAACATTCCGGGGTTCCGGGGCCGAGATCTCCAAGCCTACTGAGACTGGAGTCAAGCATCTTCCACCCAGATCCTCCAAATCCCAGTAGGCGGGGGTCACACCCACCATCTGGCCCCCTGGCGCCGTGTAATCCCATCAACGGCCAAGACTCAGAAACTATAAAATCCAGCTCCTGGAACCGCACGGCCGCATTTGCGGCCGCGCGACGTCTTATCAGGACATCTTTTTATGACATCTTATTATCTCATTCCTACTTTGGACAAACTTGCAGGCTATCGAATGTAGCCTGCCCACAGGGCAGAGTCTGGCAAACTCCCCGTGGCCTACCAAATATGCCAAATACCAGTAACAATGATGGGTCTCATTCTCCTAAAGAGCCTTGAATATAATCTCAGGGCTAGGATGAAAGAGACGTTACTGGGGCCTGCTCGAGGCAATCAAAGAATAACAGGATGATGAAATGAAATGAAATGAATGAAAAAACATATCCAGTTTTCCAAATATAATTATTTTTCTGGTAATTCAGTAAAAAAATCACAAAGTTAGTGACTTTAAAAAATACTAGTTTATTATGCAACAATTCTGGAATTCTGAATTTATTAAATATTTAGACTATACTCCTCTGTGGACTTAAAAGGAGTATTTTTTTTATCTTCCTTTGTTTCTGTTTCTAGTGTTGGGATCGGGAGTTCCCTAGCCCTGGGAGGTGCGGAGAGACCAGATAGACACAATTCCTGCAGGGGTAAAAACAGGGTTTATTTAGACCAGCATGCTGGGGCTCCGCAGCATACCTCAAAATGGGCAGTGGCTGAGAGCCCCGAGCTTCTTCAAAGGGGATCTTACATAGGCCTTCACTGGCCATTACAGCAAAGCCCATGCATTTCACAGCCAATAGATTTGTAGGAACATATACTTTCTTAACCAATCCATTTAAAAGTACCTCACTCCTTAGCCTATAGATTCAAAGATCAGCATTTACGTACATCCATTGTCAGCACAAGCAAGGTTATAGCTGGAATCATTAAGCCTTAGGTAATCTCCCTTGACCATCCTCCTTTTGAGTTACCCAAGTCTGCAGGGTGCTTTAATGAGACAATACACTCCAAGAAAGGGCAATTTCCCCCAACCACCCGCATCCTGAGTTATCCTTTACCCAAATCTGCAGGGTGCTTTACTGAGACAATACATTTCAGGAACAGTAAATACACCTGAATCCTGTCACACTTGGTTTAGAAAGAAGTTATGCCCTTTTCACTTTCCAAGTCCCCTCTCCCCCAGGTGCAAAACAGCCAAGCAGTTTTACAGAAAGCAATGTTGCAAGTTAGCTGAAGTACACAAAAATTTGATGCTCTAATATGGATTCTTTCACTAGAAGCTTTCTTGCTTTGTGAACCCTTTGTCTTTAAGGTCAGAGCACAACATGTCACCCTACCCCCAATCCCACCCTCTCACTCTGAGCATCCTCCAATCCTTTCAGACAGGGTCTGTTGGCCACCTGAGACCAGCCATATAACCCAGCATAATTCTCCCACCATAAGGTCCTTCGTCACACATTAAGGTTTCTTTTGTTTTATGAAGAAGTTCACTATCTAGCTACCTGAATTCTGGGTGGGGTCAGCTCAAGACTGAGACCTAGTATTCTGTTCAGCATCAATGAACTGGACTTGTTCTGACTAGCTGGAAGTCTCAGCACTCAAAATGTGCAGCCACTGTGTGTGTGTGTGTGTGTGTGTGTGTGTGTGTGTGTGTGTGTGTTGTGTGGCTTCCTAGAACTCAACCCTGTATCTGTATTTCATAACTGACAATCAAGACTGCTCTGAGATTCTGTTCAAACACTCGGAGCACACGCGGCTTCTGTTCTCCACAGATAGGTCTGAGCAAATAGAGGCTGGAGCCCTAGATAGAGACAAAACCATTTCAGCATGTAGACAGACACTGAGTTAAAAATGTAGCTACTTATCCACAGGAAAATAAGGGGTGAGAGCAGGTTTTAACTATAGAGAGAATGTGACTGTATTTTGTAGTGGGAAAATTATCGTGGCTGGATGAGAGAGAATTGCCTGAGCAAGAGTGCCTGGATTCTATCCCTTAGGAGATCCTATTCATTCCATTATTTGGAAAAAGTTAAAGAGGCTCGCAGTAGTAGAAATGGAGAAAATTGGTCAATCATAGCATGGCTAAAATTGAAGCATCACCCAACCCCCCCTAAAGTTTTCTGCAATGGGGAAATGTAAAATACAGGGAGTGGAGAAATGGTACAGTTGGTAAAGCTCTGACCTTGCACACGGCAGATCCAGGCTCCATCCTCAGCATCGCATGTGGTTGTGCTCCCTGAGCACAGAGCCAGGAGTAAGCCCAGGAGTAAACCCTAAACCCTGCCAGGTATGGTCCAATGCCAAACTATATGTCAAATAAGTACATGTCAAAGATAATTTTAATTTTCTGACAAATAAAACTGCACTGACATTTTATCTTCTTCTGGGATAGAGCATAATGGGAACAATAATAAATTAAGATGAGGAGATCACATTGTATAACTGAAACCCAAGCATGAAAGTCTCTAAGTCTACAACTGTAATTCATGGTGTTTCACTAATAAAAAAAAAGAAATGAGGAGAGCATACATTGTATTTTCATATATTTACTGGCATCTATTTTAGTTTCTATTTCTTACACTATACCTAGTAGTGCTCAGGGCTTACTCCTGGCTCTGTGCTCAGGGATCAATGCTGGAGGGACTCTGGGGACCGTAACGTCCTGGGGATCAAACCTGGGGGTCATCTGTGTGATATTTACTGTACTATCTCTCTGGGCCCTGTAGTCCTGTTTAAATTTAGGGTTTGATGATATGAATGACAGGACAAATGGGTCCACTCATAAAATGAGCTGGAGATTTTAATGTAGCACTGTAAGAGCTTACAGGATCTGGGAGTGTCCCAAGATACACTCTGGTGCCTTGGGGCTGCTTCTAGCAGTACTGGCTGGGAAACCATGGCAGGGGTTCTCTGCTTGGACCTTGCCTGCCCAGGAACCGCTGGAAATACTTGTGATGCCCCAGAGGTTGCGGGCCTACACTTCCTTATGCTTAAGAAGAACCCAGGTGGTGCCAGGAATTTACCTGGGTGATGTACATGGCAGGTATGAGGCATAATTTCTCCACCTCTTCACAACAAACTTGTAGAACAGATGTGTGAGCTGACACTGCCTTGGCACTAAATGGGCACTGTCTATTGATTGAATGTCTTTTTTCATAATTTTTTTTTACTTCCTATCATGTCCCTCAAAAATAGGTGTCTTCTGTCTGCCTAACTGTTAGATGTCCTGTCTCTTACTTGTTAAGGTTTTTCAGTTTTACATATCAGAATATGAACATAGCTATGCTTCAGTATCCTGGATGTTATGGGCTTGGATCCATGAAAATGTAGCTTCAACAGCCCCTCATTGTGCTGTGTAGACATTGGTAATATTTTTAAATCACATCCAGAAAGATATGTTGAGTTTAATGTTCTTGGAGCTGAATGAAGATGCTGGTTCCACATTGAGAGTTGAGTTTTGGTGAACACTTGGAACTTACAAAGACAAGATCCTAAGTTAATTATTGGTTGTTGCTGTTTGTTTGCAGTACTGGGATTGAACTCAGGGTCTCACATTTATAGGGCAAGTGCTCAGTCACTGAAGTACATCACCTGCTCAGGTGAATTTTTGAGGAGTGAATTCTGAAAGGTCCCTCAAGGTCTGGGAGCTGTGTCTTGATTGATGCTTGCTTGGCACTAGCACTGCAGCTTCAGTTGGTTGAGCTGGTTTCTGCAGAGACAGAGTTATCCATTCTCCAGGCTCTAATATGAGGGATAAATATAATTTCCCATGGCTGCCAAATGGGCTGGAGCGATAGCACAGCCAGCGGTAGGGCGTTTGCCTTGCACTCAGCCAACATGGCTGACCCAAGTTCAATTCCTCCGCCCCTCTCGGAGAGCCTGGCAAGCTACCGAGAATATCTCGCCCACATGGCAAAGCCTGGCAAACTCCCCGTGACGTATTCAATATGCCAAACACAGTAACAACAAAGTCTCCAATGGAGATGTTACTGGGTCTGCTCGAGCAAATCGATGAACAACGGGAGGATACAGGATACAGGATGGTTCCCAAAAATATAAAAAAAAAAAAATAGAGTCCAAGAAGTTACAATCCTCAAGTGACTAAAGATCTGTTACTAGAAACACAGTAATATTTTTTTCTTTCTGGATCACACCCAGCAATGCACAGGGGTCACTCCTGTATTTGTGCTCAGGAATTACCCCTGGCGGTGCTCAGGGTACCAGATGGGATGCTGGGAATCGAACCCAGGTTGGCCACGTGCAAGGCAAATGCCCTACCCACTGTGCTATCACTCAAGCCTCCAGAAATAACTTTTTTTAAGTCAGAGTTGTCCTTAGTTGGGTCCGGAGAGGTAGCACAGCGGGTAGGGCATTTGCCTAGCACGTGGTCTACCCGGGTTCTGTCCCCAGCATCCCATATGGTCCCCTGAGCACTGCCAGGAGTAATTCCTAAGTGCAAAGCCAGGAGTAACTCCTGAGCATTGCTGGGTGTGACACAAAAAGGAAAAAAAAAAGAATTGCTCTTAGTAAAATGAGTTATTAGTAAAAAAGTAATAAAAAGAACAAAAATAATTTTAAGCATGCAATTTGTTGAGTTGTTGAACTTATCACTTGTCAATACCAGACTGCTGTAGTGTGCTTGGTTTATTTAGATATAGTGTATTGAACTTTACAAAATATCTCAGCATGTTTTACTTGTGGGAGGTCTGAGCTTGATCCACGGGACAGCATGGTCCCTGGAGTGCTGCCAGCAACATATCATAAGCAGAGTTCCGGGCATAGCCCCCCAGCACCTCCAGGTGTGGTCCCCAAGCAAAATAGAAACTTCTTATATTTAACTCAGCGTTTTAGAGCTTAATGGAGAAGATGTGGACTCTTAGCCAGGCTGCCTGGGATTAAATCACAGGCTTTAACAGCTGATAACCTTGAATTACATACTCAAACTCCCCATGCCCCAGTTCTTCAAATGTTAAAGTGAAGATAATGATAGTACATAAACCCCATAGGGCTGTTGTGCGGATTGAGTTCTCCAGTGTATGTGAATAACTGTGCCTGGGATATTAACTGTCTCTTCTATATTATCTTTCAATATTGAACCTAGTGAAGGAAATACTTATGCCCTTCCTTACATAACTCCTCTTCTGGCAAATTGATCAATGTTCTGATCATCTCAGTACTTTCTATGTCATGGTCAGAGATGAATAAATAAAATATATTTTATAAAGTCAAATACTAGATGCCAGATTTCAACTTAGAGCAGTAAAGCTGTTGAGCAAATCTATTAGCATTTTTGACTCATGAATTATAATTTACTTTATCTAGTCAGTATTAATTAGCTGGAGCTTCATTTACATAGAATAATGCAATAAATTAATAGATATTTCAGCATATGTTCAGTTTTTTTAACTTTTAATAATGTTAATATGACTGAAGCTTAATTGAAAACTATAGCTGGTTAAATTTGATGGTGTATATATATATATGGCACTATATCCATTTATAAAATACATATTGCCAAATATTAGTAAAACTAATAGATAAACCACTTTTAATCTTTCCCAATTCCATTGTGATTCAATTCAGGCTTTAAAAGTAAATCTATGCACATGCACTGATTCAAAAACTGCCACTAAACTCATATGTAACATTTCTGTGCCCAAATTTTAATAAACTTATGCTCAAATCGAACAAGAATAAGAGATGAAGAGAAAACTGCAGTAGGAATCTAATTGAGTGTATGCCAAATTAAAGACATTTTAGAATTATTAACAGATTTAATATATTTGAGCTCTAAATGGAGATTTATATATGTGATGTGTGTATATAAATCATACTAAATACATATATAGGAAAAGAGATAGTCTCTTTCATTATATTCATAAATTATAAACCAGTTTTCTTTTAATGTAATGGAGCAACAATAATATACTAATGTGAGTACATAAATTCAATACATTTTTAATGTTTTCTCAAATGTCAACTCATATAAGCTAATTCTTTATATTTATCAATGTTTATTATGCCTCCATGGCGGTATAATTAAGAAAAAGTTATTTCAACATAAAGCTTAGCGGTTTTTGGGTACTTTGGGGCATCATGTTATCACTGTTACAATAATTTTTTTAACTTTGCTCTTTTTATATTTAAAAAAAAATACCAGGATCTCACCATTCTACAAAGAAGTGATCGTTGATGTCAGGAGAGGGGTTCGGCAGGGTGATACCATTTCACCGAAACTCTTCAGTGCCACCCTCGAGAACATCATGCGACGACTGGAATGGGAAGGAATGGGAGTGAAGATAGATGGTCGGCAACCACGCCACCTCCGCTTTGCTGATGACATTGTTTTAATAACACCAAACATCAGCCAAGTGGCACAAATGCTGGCCGACTTTGACCGTGAGTGTGGAAAGGTAGGACTACAGCTGAATCTTATGAAGACAATGTTTATGAGAAACAGCCTCGTTCCTGATGCCCCATTCGCTCTCAACAGAACGACCATCTCCGAATGCAACAGCTATGTGTACCTAGGTCGAGAGGTCAACATAACAAATGACCTGGCACCTGAGTTGCGCAGGAGGAAGAGAGCGGCTTGGAACGCCTTCAAGAACGTCGAAGAAATAGCTAAGAGGACGAAGAACCTCCGGCTCCGGGCACATCTCTTTGATTCCACTGTTCTTCCTGCATTAACATATGCCTCAGAGACCTGGGCCCTACGCAAACAAGATGAGAACGCCATTCAGGTCTCCCAAAGAAGAATAGAAAGAGCTATGCTTGGAATATCACGGTTCACTCAAATGAGAGAAAAAATCCGGAGTTCCGACATTTGTCGAAGATCAAGAATCAGGGACGCTGTCTCATTTGCCAAGGTGTCGAAAATCAGATGGGCTGGTCATGTAATGAGATTTAAAGACGACCACTGGACTAGAGCTGTTACCGACTGGATTCCACGGGATGTCAAAAGACCGTGTGGCCGCCCACCTACCAGATGGTCAGACGTCTTCGTGAAGATCATGAACGATCGGTTTGAGGCTCTTCATGATCCCAGAGCGAACAGATGCCATTGGGCTACACTAGCACGCGACAGGGACAAATGGAGACGTTACTGGCGCCCGCTCGAGCAAATCGCCGACTAACGGGAAGTTAAGTGATTAAGTGAAATATTATATATGTAACAGATGCATAGTTTTTAAAAGATAAAAGTCATTTATTCAGGACATTTTTTTTCTTAGATGGGGTGAACCTAAATGAGAGAAAATCGTGCTCTTTCCTGCTTATCATGCATTTCCAAACCCCTGGGGAACCCCACCAGGCACCTCTTCCTCAGCCAGTAAGTGGGATGCAGAACATCGTGACCTGATCATCAAGCTTAGTCACCTAACTCCGGCATCAATCATTCATCCAGTTGCCCATCCTAAAGCAGGCGCCTGGTTTCGGGGACTATTTAGAGCACCACACAATCCCAGTCTCAGGACTGCTCACGGTGAGAATATTCCAGAACGTTCATTCATTCATTCATTCATTCATTCATTCATCATCCTGTTAATCGTCGATTGCCTCGAGCAGGCCCCAGTAACGTCTCCTTCATCCTAGCCCAGAACGTTCAGCGCGCTAAATAAAGTTCACTGCAAGCGTCTGAAGAGAGAATGTCCTGCTCTGTGACTTGTTCAAATGAAGTTCTTGGCTGCACCCAGAGGAGTGGTTTCACAGTAAAAACTTCCCGAGGAAAGCAGCTTCCAGTTGCAGGAGTGAAAGAGAAAACGCTCTCTTCATTTCCTGCAAATCTGTGAACTAGATCTGAATTCTGGCAGCCACATGGGGAATGAAGGAGTGTGTGTGTGTGTGTGTGTGTGTGTGTGTGTGTGTGTGTGTGTGTTGGAGGAGTGGCCGGGGAGCTACTGCTCTTGCAGCCCGACTCAACCTGTCCACAGGCGGGAAGGCCACCATGGAAGAGCAATTCTGGATGCAGTGCAGACAGGGGCTTCTCCTTGCTTGTACCAGGTATCCACAACTCGGCCTCCTCTCTCAGGATTCTCAACAACCAAACTGGAAATCGGACATTCTTAGAGGGTTCACTATACAGAGCTACATTTTACTTGCTAGCAAGTGATCAGGTAACCTGAAATTTTTTGAGGGGAGGGATTTGGGGCCACCCCAGGGTATGCTCAAATTTAGTCCTGGCTCTAGGCCCAGGAAAGTCTTCTGAAGGGGCTCAGGGCACCAGAGGCAGTACCTGGAACCAAACCACGCTTTCTCATTTGTAAGGCACGCACCTTCCTTCTCGCTCCATCTCTCCAGCCCTCTGGGGTACTTATTGGAACTTCAGAATTTGGTGGGCCGCTCGAAAGCATGAAGGAGACAAGAATGATTGAACTAGGAGGGTGAACACGGCAGATACTTCTCTGTCACAGTGACTGCAAGAGGCAGCTGGAATGGTGGGAGAGGTCTGTACCAGGGAAATCTGTAAAAAAAAAAAACCACCACAAATGGAAATAGGTCTTTGAATTGGAGATGGACAGAGGAGGCGTAACACACTCCGCTACACACCTGGGTCATTGGGGAACTGCAAGCACACTTATTCTCCTCCACCATGGGGCACAATATAGTTGCCTGATTGACATTCATCTTGGCAAGATGATTTGCTCCATCTATTCTATGATAGCCAAGTATGATTTGAGCAGAAGTCCTATAGGGACTTTATCAGACAAATTAAAGGGATTTAAATATCAATTTTGCTTTGCTTTTCAGTAGCAAGAATTGAACCCAGGGCCTCAGAGATGCAAGGCAAATTCACTACTGTGGAACTTTATGCCCTGATCTCAAAGGTCTTTGAATGGTTGAGCTTGTGCCCAGAACTTCAGTGATCTGCTTATAAGCAGTGTGTAGCTACTTCCTCCAAGTCCAGGCCATTTGCAAATTGGAATCACTGATGCAAACTGAGTCTACGGTCTCTTATTTATTCATTTTTTCCTTTTTGGGTCACACTGGGCAATGCACAGGGGTTACTCCTGGCTCTTCACTCAGTAATTACTCCTGGCGGTACTCGAAGGAATCGAACCTGGTTCAGCTGCATGCAAGGCAAATGCCCTACCCACTGTGCTATCACTCCAGCCCCTGAGTCTACAGTCTTAAAGAGGGCAGCAGCATCCTGCAGTCTCCAGTTCTGTCATCTAGCTACTAAGTCACTGCACCAGCATCAGAAATCAAATCACTTCCTGTTTATTGTTCCAAAAGATTCGGCATGACTTATTATACAGCTTCAACATGATGAGAACTGACTTCAACAGATATTGGGACCCAGGGACCCAGTACTAAATGCCTAGTACTGACTTTGGCCTAAGGCCAGATGAAAAGGAAATGCTCATAGAAAAATAAAGCTATATGTTTGATTTTATGTTATTAAAAGAGAACAAGAGTTGCAAGTTGGATCATGGTTTTGATGTTACTTTCATTGCCCTGAAATCCTTGGGAAAGTTTCAAGACTTAAATTTAAAAAATAATTTAAAAAAGTAAATATTTCAACAGACTAAATGAAGTTATTTGTGTTGCAATCGATTGTAAAAATTAATTGTAGCAAATTTTTGTAGTGTCTGCAGTAGTTCTTGATCAAATGATTGCATCAACCTCCATAACATAACCAAATTCACATATTACAAACCCTCTCAAGAGGCATAGACAAATGGAAGAGAAAGAGGCATGTATTAAAATGAATTCCTGTTATCAGGAAAAGTGATTTATTAGCATAAATAGAATATTACAAATTTACAAATTTGACAGTTTTACAAAAAATATAATTCTACACGGAAAACCTAAAATAAGCAATATCACAATTTTCATGTACTAAATAATCAAAACGTATTATTTTTGCATATAAAATTAGTTACTAGTATGCTTTTTAATCAGTTTGATATGGTTTGCCGTTATTCTTGGCAGTTTGGAGAATTATAATATCATTAAAAATAAATGAGTTGATGTTTTTGCTAATTCTGTTTTCTGAAAGAATTTTTATGATTTTGAAATTACTACTTTTGTAAATTTTTGTTAGAAATTTCTGTTAGAGAGAGAGAACAAAGGGGAATGCCCTGCCACAGAGGCAGGGTGGGACGGGGGGTGGGGGGGTGGGAAGGATACTGGGATCCGTGATGATGGAAAATGGGCACTGGTGGAGGAATGGGGCTGGAGCGATAGCACAGCGGGTAGGGCGTCTGCCTTACAAGCGGCCAACATGGCCGACCCGAGTTCGATTCCTCCGCCCCTCTCCGAGAGCCCGGCAAGCTACCGAGAGTATTCGATATGCCAGACACAGTAACAACAAAGTCTCCAATGGAGACGTTACTGGGCCCGCTCGAGCAAATCGACGATCAATGGGAGGGCCTTTATACCTTTACCTTTTTACAACTGTACCTCATGGTGTTTCACTAGTAAAAATTTAAAAAGAAATTTCTATTAGAGACATTGCTATCTCCAGTTTTTCTTGTGGAAAGTTTTTTTTTTTAATATTTTAGTTTTAGTCAACTTCTAGTTTGGGGGCCACATCTGCAGACCTCAGGGCTTACTCTCAAGTCTGTGGTGGGGATCCTTCACTGCTGCTAGTCCTTGGGGGACCATCTGTCATGCTGAGGAACCCCCATTGATGTTGGCCAGGTGGAAAGCAAGCACTTTAACCTCTGTGTAAGCAATGTTACCCAACACCTCTGAACCATATTTCCAGCCCCACAAACTAATTTTGCCTATTTTTAAAGCAAAAGTATTATGGCTTATTTTCTTATTCAAGTAGCTTTTGTTTTGGCAACACAACTAGCAGCTCGGAGCTTACTCCTGGCTCAGTCCTGGTGCAGATTGGGAAACAACCATATGGATGCCGGGATAGAACCAGCCTCGTGCAAGGCAAGTACCCTCCCCGCTGTATTATCTTTCCAGCCCCAAAGCAAAGATATTTTGAAACAAATCATTGCCAGAAAGTTTTAGAAATCACTAAGTGAGACGAAAGGTCAGTAGACTGAAGTCAGCAGAGTTAGTTTACCATCTCCCTCAGGGTAAAGACTTTTGGATAACAAATGTTTCCAAGCCTCTATCTCACTTTATATTCTGGGATTAGTTGTTATGGAAACAGACTTTCTAACAGTCAAAATGAGAGTGAATTTATTGATCATGTCTATAACTTTGATTATTACTGTGTATGCAAATTTTATTTCAAAGAAGAAAGCCAAATTTGTATATTTAAACTCATATAATGATATCTCGAAGCAAAAAGCTATTTTCATAGCACATTACATAACAGACTAGGTGTGAAATTGGTTTTATGGTGAATGGACTCCCTGAAGGTTGTTAGCTTTTTATTAGGGAAAGCTTTGTGTATATAGATGTATTAGCATTTCTTCTTATAGATAACACAATTAATATGTTCAAATGAATGACTAACTCTTAAAGTGCACTTACCATTTCTTAGGTACTAAAAATACTAATTTCATTTTATTCTGCAACGATAACTTAAATTGAGAGTTTTGCTCTCGGCTTGGCCAAACATATACTTTGCATAATTTAAGAAACAAAAACTATATCATTGAAATAAACATTGTGAGAAAGTAAAACAAATATTATTTATAAAAGTCATATAGTCATAAACATGTTAAGGGTGGAATCTAGCTAACATTTAAAACAACAAAAATTGATGAAAACATTGGATGTGCTCATTTCTAAATTGGAATGACAGAAATGAAGCAACATCTCTATGCACTGATTTATTCCATTGATGATCATGATGATGATGAATTCATAAGTGTTTCTTTTTCCTACAAGTAGATTTAGTAGTGTAGTGCAAAACAATGGTAAGCCAAAAGAAATCATGCATTTCAAAAAATAGAGTGCTGCTACTCAAGAATCTTTTGGAAGGCTGTAGAATTTATTCTTGTCTTCTGTTTTAGTTAAAAGATGACAGTAGAGTCTACACAAAATATAAGATTTATATCTTTCTTTCAGTTAATGTATCTCAAAGAATTAATGGACTTTGAAATTATAAATATAGCTGAACTGATATTGTCTGTGGATTTTATGAAACTAGCACACAGATGGAAGGAAATGGCATGAGCTTAATATTTGTTTTATTTATTTATTTATTTATTTATTTATTTATTTGCTTTTTGTTTTACACCCAGCAATGCACAGGGGTTCCTCCTGGCTCTTCACTTAGGAATTACTCCACGTGGTGCTCAGGGGACCATATGGGATGCTGGGAATCAAACCCGGCTCATCCACATGCAAAGCAAATGTCCTATCCACTGTACTATCGCTCCAGCCCCAATATATTTGTTTTCTTTTTCTTGATAGAGGCCTCTCATTTGGTGCTTCAAGCACCATGGGACACTCTCAGGGACAGTCAGGGGAGACAGTGAGTGAGAGTCAGAGACTGAGGCTGTTGGACCTTTCTGGCACTGGCATGATGAGACCCCCAAAGCCACCAGTGGTCAGGCTCTCCCACTGTGATCAGGGGTCATTCCTAGTGGGGTTCATGGGACCATTTGCACTTCTAAAGTTCAAATCAAGCAGGCAAATACCCTAACCACTCTACTTTCTCTTGTCCAACACAAATCTTTTAAAATCTATAGTTACTTTTGTAGAATTATAATTAAAAGTGCTAATATATTCCTAAACATTATCTCCAAAGCAGTCTATTTACAGGAAAAAAATCAAATTTGAATTGAAACTAAAAGGATTTGTAAAGATATTATTTAGTTAAGTGCCATATTGCATGCACATGTGATTTAAAATATAATAACATTCAATTAAATTTACTTCTCATATCCTAAGTATCTCTCAGGTATTTTTTTCTGAAATAAATCTCATATTTGTTCATAAAAGAACTGTGTTTTCTTAAGCAGCTTTTCTGATGCAATGCACACTTTTGTAATTTTTCAATTATCGTACAAAAAATGTTTGAAATGTTTTGGTCACTCAACATATTTTATCTTACTGTAGATGAACAAAACCATTCTAATACACTCTTAGATGTCTTTTTTTTTTAATTTACTTTAAAAGAATCACATAGGGCATCAGTATCAATGATACATAATGGGGATAGCTAAAGTTTATTGAATTCTTTTTTTTTTCTTTTTGGGTCACACGGCAATGCACAGGGGTTACTCCTGGCTATGCTCAAGGGGACCATATGGGATGCTGGGTATCAAACCCGGTCAGCCGCGTGCAAGGCGAACGCCCTACCTGATGTGCTAATCTCTCCAGCAACCTGAATTCTTAATTTGTATTTGTGCTAGATGAAGCAATTGAAGAAAATTGTCTTATTTTGGAGGAAAGTAGTTGAAAATACATAGTGTTTTTTACTCATTTCATAAGTAAAGCTACTGGGCCCTCATGATATTCCATAACTTGTTCAAAATTACATATCCTTTATGTGAGAGACAAAAATGGAGAAGTATAGTAGGTTGTAGTATTTATATTAATGCTTATTACTTAAGTGGGGGCATCATAGAAAAGAGTTGCAAGCAATAAAATAAAAGTTACTGAAAAGTGAAAAAAAGAATCTGATTGGACTTTGATACTCACTTGAAATAATTCCCTTTTATTTGGGCTGGAGAGATAGTACTGCTGATAGGGCACTTGCCTCTCAAGTGGCCAACCGGGTATGATCCCTGAGCACTGCCAAGACTAATTCCTGAGTGCAGAGAAAGGATTAACCTGGAAGCATTACTGACTGTGTCCCAAAATTCTGCGCGAAAAAGAAACATTTCCCTTTTTATTCAATATTGACCAATTAAAGGCAAATAAATATAAGAAAAATAAATCCAATATTTAAAAGCATGACAAATATATTGTATAAGGTCAACTAAACAATACATATAAAAACAAACCTCTTTACCTATACAATTTGAGAGCAATATCAATAAGAGCTACTGCCCGAATTGAATTATTTATACTTTTCTGAGATGTGTTATATATAAAACTTACCTAAGATTAAGAACTACCGTAAACTACAATAAAATATAAACACACAGAGACAGTTTTTTTCTTTAAAAATTTTGTTAGGATAACTGGTATCAGTGTAGAAATGTCACCTTTAAATTGACTTTTTTGATTTCTAAGTGCATTTATTACAGTGCAGGAAACTACGAAAGTAAGTGACCATCTACAAACTATTAAAAGCATACTGTTCTCCCTCAACCATTTTTCTAAATCTTTAGTTATATCAGTTAATTTAATTTACTTGCAAGGAACAGAAAATGGCATTTTTTTTCCTTTGAAGCCAAAGGAGATACATGATCACATCGCAAGCAAGCAATGGGCCTTAATAGGAAGACATCCATCTACGCAGCGAGATCTTAGCAAATTCTTTCTTTCTGTCTGAATTGCTGGATCCAGCTTGGGAGGGAAATCAGGACTAGCCCCAAAGAGAAGAAAGAGGGATTTTTCCAGAGAAAGAAAGAGAAGGCCATTGTGTGCAGTGTGGTGCCTACAAAAAAGCGGACAAACCCATTCATGTGTTCATTCAATGGTAGTTTCTTTTCAAAAAGGCTTTCCGTAAATTGTGAAAAGAAAAAGAAAAAAAAACAGAATATTTACACCTCTGGGAGACTAAGACATGGGAACAACCAAAATGCACCATGAAGGAAGAATGGATGAGAGGCTCAGAGACAGCACGGTGGGGAGGGCACTTGCATTCCCTGTGGAGGACCTGGTTTAGAACCACAAATGGTCCCTCAAGCACTGAAATGAATGATCTCTGAGCATGGAGCCCTAAGTGAACCCCGAGCACCCCTGACTGTGCCTCTCATCCCCCCAGAAAAGAAAAAAGCGAGAGAAAACCCAAAATGAATGAATCAATAAAGAAGTAAAGTCCAGCCAGAGGATAGTACAGATTCCTAGTGCGCTATCCACCAGGTTTGGAAACTCACACCCCATAGGGCACCGTCACTTCCCCAAGCACTGCCAACAGTTAAGCACTGAGCACTGCTGGGGGTGAGAAGTGGGAAGGGATGCGGGGAAGGGCAAGGAGGAGGGGAAGCCCAAGGAGAATAAAGGCTGCCTAGCTGTTTAGAAAAGACGATAACATCTTGTGTGTTTGTTTGTTTTGTTTGTTTCCCCCTTTGTTTTGGTCCTCACCTTAGCTTGCTCAGGGTTTACTCCTAGTTCTGTGCTCCTAGTGACTTCCACCCCCAGGGCCAAATGTGGTTCTGGGACTCAAAAGAAAAGATGAAATCGTGCCTCTGGCAGCAACATAGACAAAAAAATTGAGGACATTATGCTACGGCTGAGCCTGGCAAGCCACCCGTGATGTATTCGATATGCCAAACACAGTAACAACAAAATCTCCAATGGAGACGTTACCGGGCCCGCTCGAGCAAATCGATGAACAACAGGAGGGCCTTACTTACGCTAATTCAGAAATAAGTCAGAAAATAAAAGACAGTTACTCGATAATTTTGACTATGTGTAAACTAAAAGTAAGGTAGATAGACTAACAAAGCACTGCAAAATTAACTCAAGCCCGAAGAAACGTATGGTGATTGGCAGAGCAAGAATGTGGAGTGAATGGGCATTTGGGTGGTGGGTGTAGCATCTTATCACGCCACTCCCCAAACACTTGTCACTTGAACTAATGATAAAGTGGCACTATTGTATTCTCAATGAACATAGTCTAGGCGCCTAAGAGATGGAACAAGTATCAAGTTTGGCCTTGCATGACGTGAAATTGGAGTTTGATGTCCAGTATTGCATATAGAACGCTGAGTACTTCTGCAATAGCCCTGAACATCATTCGACATAAGCCCGTCCAAAGTCATCAGTGACAAAAAAAAAATAGTAACGAAATTTTAATATTAAGCATCATTAAAAGAATGATATATCTCCAAATGTTTTTTCCTTTTTACAGAGAGCAGAGCTATCTTTTTCTCTCAAGCATTTCTCAGTCATTGTGCAAGTTGGCAAGAAGACAGAAATATCTTGGGAATAAATAGGTATGAGGAATGTGAAGATACCTTTTCAGTCAAATAACAGTATTTTGTGTATCTCAGTGAGATTTTAATACATACTAAAGTCTGCATAAATATCATCTGCAAAGCATTGAATTTCAGAGTTCCATAAGCCCTACAATAATTATTTTGTGATTTTGATACCATGTGTCAATATAAAATATGATTTATCAGCATATATTCTCAGAAACCTATTTTTAGTTTTTACATTCTACTCTCTTTCTCTGATATATCTTATAATTTATAATTATAGATGTGTATAATTCTATTAAGCATTCAACCAATTCATTAATAAAGTAGCTCATCATATTTCATGAATGCACTGTGAATTAGATATAATGCCTCAGAGCCAGTTTATAGGTTTATTTAGACTATATATTCATGAATGTTAAATTGGTATATAGTATAAAGTTTAATAAACTTTTTTGTAACTGTACTGAAATTTTAAAAACATACAACTTACAATTACTTTAACTTGTACTTCAACAATTACTTTAACTTGTATTAAATATTTTAATGATTTAGTAAATTTTTTAATGTTTGAACCAGAACTAATCTTGAAGTCACATGTTGTTCCTAGCAAGTGGATTGGCAGTAATTTACAAAGTTCACGTATATTACATTTTAGTATATACAAATAATATATTTTTATTCAAAAGTTACCATTTTGTGATGAATTATTTTAAATAATGTGCAGTCAGATGTTTAATCATAGGTAACTTAAGGCAACAAATTCCATGTTCGAATATAAACTTTCACTTTTATAAGAGAATTGATGTAATTAACACCTCAAGTTTGAATGCTGAGATAGTAAAATAGAACAACTATATACTTTTAAACTGAGGATACTTACAGAAATGAAGTAAATAATTCCATTTCATTTACCTGGCACCTTTTCCGAATAAAGTATTTCATAAACATGAGTTTTCCAATGACTTGAAATTTCCTAGTAACTAACAGAAACTGTGATTATTACTATTCTAGTAGAAATATTTCAATAATTTATGACATACTTTCCTGGCTCATTTTTATAGTGCATAAAATATAATTTAGTTATCTCTAGTTAATTCAAGCAGTGATTTTAAATGCCATTTAGTTATTCATTGATTATTTACTGAATACACCCTAATTCAAAATATGAAAAGTCTGGACCTAAAAAGACATATAGATTTAGATGGCCAGTGGGATCCTTGGTACCAAATATGTCTCTTTCATAAAAGGCCATTTTAAAAGAGGTTTAGATTTTTAAAACAGATTTAGATTTTTCTTTATCATGAACAAAAACATTAATTTCTGGACTAGAGCTTAAGACACTCTTCCTGCTTGTTTGATCCCCAGAACTTCATAGGGTCCCACAAGCCCCACCACTGTTGATCAATGAGTATAGAGCCAGGAATATGCCCTGGATATCAGGGCCCAAATCCCGGAACTCCAAAACCATATATTAATCTCTAAAATTTAGCCTCTAGTGTCTCTGCTCTCTATACCGAAACATTGCCTGAAACCAAATGGGGTAACTTTTACAGTTTGTGTAGTCATTCTGATTATGGAAATGTTATTTTATAAATGTTACCATGGCATAAAAATATTGAAAATTGATGCATAGCTCTTATGTATCCTTTGCGATTAGTTCTCTCATGATTCCATATTTGTAAAGATAAATGAGCTCTTCTCTTTTGTCTTCTCTCAGATTTTGGGAGTAATCTTCGGTTCCTATGTTGTACAGGACAGTATAATGAAACACCTAACATTCAGTCTCTCCAGATAATGAAAAGAACTGGAAGCGCATTTCCAAGGATTTTTACAGGATAGCTCTTAGACTAGAGTCTAGTTCAAACAAGTGCATATAACAGACTAAATTGCGTTGACAAGGATTTTGTCGTTGGCAAGTGAGCGTACGTGCGTGCGTGTGTGTGTGTGTGTGTGTGTGTGTGTGTGTGTGTTTTATCCCCTGTAGTCCATACAGACTCTAGTCTCTAACTTTTCTATTTGAGAGAGTATTTGCAATAGAAAAATACAGTTCAATTCTAGACATGACCAGGGATGCATGTTCCAGCTTCCTGCTTTCATACCACTGCACGTTAAACAAGCTGTTGCTTGAATCAATCAGATTGCAGTGTGGCCCCAGCTTTCTCTCTTTGGAGGTCTTTGGCCTGCTGCAGGTAGTTAGTGACTATCTAACTCAGATCTATAATTTTAGTTCCTGTAAAAGTTATGCTAGTTTTCAATTCACTCTTTGCTGAAATAGACTCTGTTGAATTATGATAAACTATTCACGAATTATCCGATCTCTTAGATCTCTTAAGCTGCATGATGAATGGAGGTAAAGCAGGATATTGTGTTTTTGTTGCTTTTTTTTATTTTTGCAACTGTTCCCCCCAAATTTTATTTTTTTTATTTATTTATTTTCTTTTTGGGTCACACCTGGCAATGCATGGGGTGACTCCTGACTCTGCACTCAGGAGTTAGTCTTGGCGGTGCTCAGTGGGGGACCACATGGGATGCTGGGAATTGAACCCAGGTCGGCCTCATGCCAGGCAAACACCCTACCTGCTGTGTTATTGATTCAGCCCCTCCCCCCCAAATTTTAGTAGATTTATTTGTACATTTATAAATGATTTTATTTTCCTCTATTTGGTTTCTTACTATGCTGGGGATGGCTACGGTAATTGAAAATCATTAGAAACTAATGGTAAACGCAAACATTGGAGAAGAGCTTTCATGGGGAAAGGGTCTATTTGGGAATAGGTACGTGAGGGAAAGAGGTAAAGTTTTGAAATGGAACATAAATATCTTCAGAAAAATTTCTTTCACCAGGTCATTTATTAATCTGAAGGGCTCATGTGTGTTTTGCCTATAATATTTGAAAGGATATAGTTGTGAGCAAGGAGCCAATGACTGACTGGCCAGCAACAGGATTTAGTAAATAATAAACAACGAGGTGAAGGTTCAGTGACAGAGCCTGTGTGGAAAGTACACATCAATTAAAGGATTGAACCCAACTGTGATGGTCCCATCCAAGCCAGTGGTCGAATGTCCTTTAAAACAAACCAGTTTGAATTTTTGAGAAAAATACCAATGTTTTCAAATAGTTACGATGTGAGAACCTTCATGGGAGAGGAAGAAAACTGTGAACATTGAGCATTCATAGCTGAGTCCTTAGGGCAGTAGAGATCATACTGTCACTGTCACTGTCCTCCTGTTGTTCATCGATTTGCTCGAGCAGGCCCAGTAACATTGTGAGACTTGCTGTTACTGTGTTTGGCATATAGAATCCATCACAGGTAACTTGCCAAGCTTCGCTGTGCAGGCGTGATACTCTCGGTAGCTTGCCAGGCTCTCCAAGAGGGCCAGAGGAATCGAACTCGGGTTGGCCTAGTTGGCCATGTGTAAGGCAAACGCCCTACCTGCTGTGCTATTGCTCCAGCCCTAGAGATCATACAGAGTTTTTATTTTGTTTTGCTTTTTGTTCACTTATTTGGGTCCATTTTAAGTTTCCCTTTAGTTTTTGCAAGAATTGTTTTAAGTATCAGAAGACCTTTTGCTCCTTTCTTTGTGTCTTTGTTCTATAAAGTAAAACACAGGGTCAATTGGGACTTGTGGCAGAAAATGTGAATCTATGACTAAATCACACTAATTACAATGTTCAATTTCACATAAAATGTTTAAATTATTCTAGTTTCTGGTGTATAGGTGGTTGTATATTTTTCAGGGTTCGCTTTTTTTTGATACATGAAAACAGTTCATAGTTGTAGTCAGACTTTTAGTTTAGGGACTAGTGTCTACCCTTAAGCACAATGCCACCAAAGAGACTGTGGACATCTCCATGCCTTACTTAAGGTTTCCTCTGTCCTATTAATTATTATTATTCATTATTATTATTATTATGGTTAAAAAACACTCCAAGATAAGAAACTCCTTGCAAAATTTAACTATGCAATAATTCATTTGAGTACACATGTCTTTCGTAAATAAGAATGTACAGAATATTTACAGTAGTTCTAGTCAGTAAACCTTCTCTTGCTAAATTTTTTGCCATTATAATTTCAATAAAATAGCATAAATTAAGAGCCCCCTCCCATTCCCTCTGGGGCAGGGGTGATATTTTTTTTTCCCCTTTATTTTATTTTATTTTTTTTAAAGTTGTAGATTTACAATTTTTTGTGCTTTGGTTTCAATCATACAATGATCAGATACCCATCCCTCCACCAGTGCCCATCTTCCACCACCATGGATAATATCCCTCCCACCCCCATCCCCCCATCCCCCCTGTCTCTGTGGCAGGGCAATCCCCTGTGTTCTCTCTCTCCTTTTGGGTGTTGTGGTCTGCAAAAGAGGCACTGAGTGGCAAACATGTTCAGTCCATAGTCTACTTTCGACATGCATCTCCCCTCCTGGGAGGATCCTCCAAACATCCTTTACTTGGTGCTCCCTTCTCTATCTGAACTGCCCTTTCCTCTAGGATAACCGGCTGGCCTCTAAGTTATGGAGTAATCCTCCTGGTGCTGATCTCAGCTATTCTTGGGTATTAATCTCATACTTTGTTACTTTATATCCCCCAGATGAATGCAATCTTTCTATGTCTATCCCTCTCTTTCTGACTCATTTCGCTTAGCATGATACTTTCCATATTGTACCACTTGTATGTAAATTTCATGACTTCATCTTTTCTAAGAGCTACATAGTACTCCATTGTGTAGATGTACCAAAGTTTCTTTAACCAGTCATCTGTTCTTGGGCATTCAGGTTTCTTCCAGTTTCTGGCTATTGTAAAGAGTGCTGCAATGAACAAACAAGTGCAGATGTCACTTCGACTATACATTTTTGCCTCTCTGGGATATATTCCCAGGAGTGGTATTGCTGGGTCAAATGGGAGCTCAATTTCTAATTTTTTGAGAATCGTCCATACTGTTTTCCAGAAGGGCTGAACCAGTGGACATTCCCACCAACAGTGAAGGAGTGTCCCTTTCTCGCCACATCCACGCCAGCATCGGTTGCTTTTGTTCTTTTGAATGTGGGCCAGTCTCTGAGGTGTGAGATGGTATCTCATTGTGGTTTTGATCTGCATCTCCCTGATGATTAATGATGTAGAACATTTTCTCATGTGCTTTTTTGCCATTCGGATTTCTTCTTTGAGAAAGTTTCTGTTCATTTCATTGCCCCATTTTTGGATGGGGTTGGATGTTTTCTTCTTGTGGAGTTTAACCAGTATTTTGTATATCCTGGATATCAACCCCTTGTCAGATGTGTATTCGGCGAATATCCTTTCCCATTCTGTAGACTGTCTTTGTATTTTGGTCACTGTTTCTTTGGAGGTGCAGAAGCTTCTTAGTTTAAGATAGTCCCATTTATCTATCTCTGTTTTCACTTGCTCGGCCAGTGGCGTGGCATCTTTGAAGATACCATTAGCTTCAATGTCATGGAGGGTTTTGCCAACTTTATCTTCAATGTACCTTATGGTTTCTGGTCTGATGTTGAGGTCTTTAATCCATTTTGATCTTACTTTTGTACATGGTGTTAGGCAGAGTTCTGAGCCTATTTCTTTGCATGTAGCCGTCCAGTGATGCCAACACAATTTATTAAAGAGGCTTTCCTTACTCCACTTCACATTACTTGCACCTTTATCAAAGATTAGATGAGCATATGATTGAGGGGAGATGTCACTGTATTCAACCCTGTTCCATTGGTCTGCAGTTCTGCCTTTTTTCCAGTACCATGCTGTTTTAATTATTACTGCTTTGTAGTACAGTTTGAAGTTCGGGAGGTTGATTCCTCCCATTTTCTTTTTCCCAAGAATTGCTTTAGCTATTCGTGGGGGCTTATTGTTCCATATAAATTTCAAGAGTGTTTGCTCCATTTCTTTGAAGAATGTCATGGGTATCCTTATAGGGATTGCATTGAATTTATACAATGCTTTCGGTAGTATTGCCATTTTGACAATGTTAAGTCTCCCGACCCATGAGCAGGGGATATCTTTCCATTTTCTCATGTCCTCTTTTATTTCCTGAAGTAGCGTTTTGTAGTTTTCTTTGTACAGGTCCTTTACTTCCTTAGTTAAGCTGATTCCTAGGTACTTGATTTTCTGGGGCACAATTGTGAATGGGATTGTTTTTTTCATGTTGCTTTCTTCTCTCTCACTGTTTGCGTATAGGAAAGCCATGGACTTTTGGGTATTGATTTTATAACCTGGGGCAGGGGTGATATTTTCCGTGCATCCGGACTGTGTTTTTGTGGTTACTCTGATTCATTGGAGGAAAAGCGAGTCTGTTTGAATTCAAGATTACTTGGAAAATGTATTCCTGGAAGCAAAAGCACAGTGTTTAATTAAACTCATGGATTAGGGATGAGGATGAGGTTATTCAACACATGTGAATGTGTTCCTAAATGTCTCTTTGAATTTGCCTCAATCAGTGAGCTTGTTTCCTATCATGTTTGACTGTAATTGGCGACAGACAATGGAAGACACAGTGAGAAAGCAAGGACAGACATGAGAAACAATCCAATAGACACTATCGGCCAAGAACCAATAAGGCAATTCAGAATTTAAGAAAAAGAAAAAGAGAGAAAGAATATCTACCGGTTGGTAATCAAATTTTAAGGTTGCTACTTTATCTGCGAGGGGAAAGAACATTTTCTTGTTGCTCAAAGCTAGTTATTAGTATGCAAAGAAGTTGAGAGAGGGGAAATCTCTCAGCAGTGTGTCAGGATTTGCGCACAGATGAGGTGTAGATACTTAAGACCTTGGCAGAAATTAAAGCAGTGTGAAATGTTCCACACACAAAAAAAAATCCAGATATTCAATTGTAATTTATTACTGACTTCCATGCAGTGGAAAATATAGGCGGTTAAAAGAAAGCTACAAATTATATGATGGTATGATATCCAAATTTTTTTTTATGTTTGCTGCTACTAAATTTTGTTTTCTTTCCCACAAAGAAGCATTTAGCAAAAGTTTTGCTATATTTAAAACTTAGCTCAAATCCTATTTGTGAAAATCCTATTTGCAGAAACTAAACATCTTTCAAAAGTATCACACATGGACTAATATATTTTTATTAAGACTCATAAATTGTATTTTGTCAGAGAACAACATGACTTTTTTAGTGATAATCAATGAGTAAGTATTGAAACTACCCATATTATTTTCTAGATATGTACTAGAGCTTTAAATATTTGGTATTATATTATAACTCATATGAGTATATTGTCTACCTCCATATCAGATCAGATCTTTGGCAAAGTACAATTCCAATATGATGGGATATTTTTAAATATGTGCAGTCTGATAACTAGATGGACTTTTCCTTAAGATGTAAATGCATTTAATCATTAGTAACCTTAGGAGCGATAGCACAGCGGGTAGGGCGTCTGCCTTGCACGCAGCCAACATGTCCGACCCGAGTTCAATTCCTCTGCCCCTCTCGGAGAGCCCGGCAAGCTACCGAGAGTATTCGATATGCCAGACACAGTAACAACAAAGTCTCCAATGGAGATGTTACTGGGCCCGCTCGAGCAAATCGATGATCAACGGGAGGGCCTTTACTTCGAGCAACCTTAATAACTAGGAGACAGAAAGGAGGCGATTCAATTTTAGGCTCATGTAAACTGGACTTGATAACTTGGATTTCTAAGCATGTCTAAATTACTATTTTGCTTTTAAAAAACTGTGATATGTCACTTCATCATTTAACTTTCTGAATAAAATTGTATTTTCTTTTTTTTAAATTTTAATTAGTGAAACACCAAGAGGTACAATTGTAGACTTACAATTTTTTGTGCTTGGGTTTCAGTAATACAATGATTGAGTGCCCATCCCTCCACCAGTGCCCATTCTCCACCTCCAGTGCTCCCAGTATCCCTCCTACCCCCTAACCCCCCATCCCACCCCACCCTTATGGCAGAAAACAAAACCCCTTTTGTTTACTCTCTCCTTTGGGGTGCTATGGTTTGCCAAAGAGGCATTGAATGCCATTCACGTTCGGTCTATAGTCTACTTTCAGCATGCATCTCTCATCCTGGGAGTATCCTCCCAACACCCTTTATTTGGTGTTCCCTTCTCTGACTGAGCTGCCTTTTCCCCTAGGATGTGCGGCTGGCCTCCAAGCCATGGAGTGAACCTCCTGGTACTTATCTCAGCTATTCTTGGGTGTTAGTCTCCTAATTTGTTACTTGATGTTCCCCAGATGAATGCAATCTTTCTATGTCTGTCCCTATCTTTCTGACTCTTTCGCTTAGCACGATACTTTCCATGTAGTACCACTTGTATGTAAATTTCATGACTTCATCCTTTCTAACAGCTACATAGTACTCCTCTGTGTAGATGTACCAAAGTTTCTTTAACCGGTCATCTGTTCTCGGTCACTCAGATTTTTTTCAGATTCTAGCTATTGTAAAGAGTGCAGCAATGAACAACCAAGTGCAGATGTCCCTTCGACTATACTTTTTTGCCTCTCTGGGTTATTTTCCCAGGAGTGGTATTGCTGGGTCAAATGGTAGCTCAATTTCTAATTTTTTGAGAATCGTCCATACTGCTATCCAAAAGGGCTGAACCAGTTGGCGTTCCCACGAGCAGTGAAGGGGAGTCCCTTTCTCGCCAGATTCATGCCAATACAGGTTGCTTTTGTTCTTTTGGAGGTAGGCCAGTCTCTGTGGTATGAGATGATATATCATTGTTGTTTTGATCTGCATCTCCCTGATGATTAGTGATGTAGAGCATTTTCTCATGTGTCTTTTAGCCATTCAGATTTCTTCTTTGGAAAAGTTTCTGTTTATTTCATCACCCCATTTTTGATGGGGTTAGATGTTTTCTTCTTGCGGAGTTCAACCAGTGCTTTGTATATCCTTGATATCAATCCCTTATCATATGGGTATTGGGTAAATATCCTTTTCACAGCTGTAGATTGTCTTTGTATTCTGGTCATTGTATCTTTTGAGGTGTAGAAGCTTCTTAATTCAAAACATTTTAAAAAGAAGATACATCTTGGGGCTGGAACAATAGCAGAGCTAGGGGAGCATTTGACTTGCACACGGCTGTCCCGGGTTTAATTCCCAGCATCCCATATGGTCCACTGAACAGGTCAGGAGTAATTTCTGAGCGCAAAGTCTGGAATAACCCCTATGCATTGCCGGGTGTGACCTAAAAAAAAAAACATAAATGAAAAAAAGATACATCTTCAAAAGGAAAAGTGTACATCATTGCGTAGCAGATGGGTATTTTACCTTTACATTATATGAAAAGAATCAAAATTTTAGTTATTAAAACAGTGAGGACAAATACTTATTGATCAGCTCTTACAAACATTTTTATGATATCTGAAAATTAAAATAATACAGAATGCAGTCAACATATCTGGAATTTTTATTTTTACCTAAGTCCAACATACTTTAGAACATATTCTGTTATCTATTTGAATAACTTTGTAGTAAATCTTGAGATAGTAAACAACATGCAATTGTCATCAGCTAAGTTCATGCATGTGTTTGTGTACCTGCGTACCCATTACATATATACTTTTCATTCAACCACACTAAACACAATCTCTCCCTCTCAGTGGTTTAGAGTTTAGTAGAAAATAGCAAACAAATAAGCAAGTAATTTTACAGAGTAAGAAAGAAGCTTTAATGAAGTGAAATGTGGTAAGTGTTAGAAAGATTAAGTGCTGTAAATTTATTGGAGCAATAATGGCTACACTGAAAATAAGGATGAAAGTTGTTGGAGAATTTTTGAAATGCAATAATTTTAAGATAACCTTTGCAAATTATATTTTTATAAAGATAAACAAGTATTCTTTGATAAATGAAAAGCGGAAAGTGCAGGCTTTTAAAATATCAGTAAGGCATAAAATGTTTATGGCTTAATTTTCCCTGTACATTTATTGATAAAAATGACTATTGATTTTTTTTTTACTTCAACAATTAATATACTAGAGTAGTTCTATGCTTTTCTTGGCAGAGTACTTTCAAGGTGATATTGTACTTTGTAGCATTTGTATATCTACAGTGATAAGAACTTAATCATTCTGAGAGTCTTATTTTTCTATGTCATATTTTTGAATCAGATAATAACTAAATGTGGGCTTCATTATAATACAATTTTGCTAACGTTGTTGTTTAAATTGTTGAACATTGTTATTCATTTAAATTGAGTTAGATTAATCACTGTAGTTTGCTGTCTCACATTTTAAGCTATTTACTTTTTGTGTTTGTTGAAGCAATTTTATATTTTCACATAACCCAGAATTTGATATATAATTTGCCATGAAAAGAAGTACTCTCTGGGGAAAAAAGTTAGAGTACACAATTTATCTATGGGGATGTATATGCACTTACATTTTCCTCAGAAAACCTATAACATAAGATTCTCAAATTTAAGCAACGATCTAATTGAAATATTTTACCATTACTTTACATAGAATTTAAATGCTGATTTTTAAAGGGAACACTGCCACGTATTTATATGTAATTAAATTATTTATTTCGTACTCCTACTGAACAAAGTAAATCTTTTTCTTGATCTATAAGGGATGTTCTAAAATCAAAAGATTTGTATGAATAATAAGGGAATATTAACATGATGATGGTAACACAACAATCACCAGAACTTACTTGACCTTTAAATGTACATCAACTAGTATATCAATGAACACATGAATCTTGCATCTGCTCTGCTGAGCATTATACCATCGAGTCACTTGATCACTTGATCACTTGACTTCCCATTAATCTTCGATTTGCTTGAGCAGGCGCCAGTAATGTTTCCATTTGTCCCTGTCACGTCCTAGTGTAGTCCAATGGTATCTGTTCATTCTAGGATCACGAAGAGCCTCAAACCGTTCATTCAGGGTCTTGATGAGGAAGTCCTACCATCTTGTAGGTGGGCGGCCACACGATCCTTTGATGTCCCATGGAATCCAGTAGGTAATAGCTCTAGTCCAGCAGTCATCTTAAATCTCATTATGTGTCCAGCCCATCTGAGTTTCAATGTCTTGGCAAATGAGACAGTGTCCCTGATTCTCGATAGCTGACAGAGGCCGGAAGTTGGAATTCCTTCTCTCACTTGAGTGAAGCATGATACTCCAAGCATAGCTCTTTCAATTCCTCTTTGGGAAACCCAAATAGCAATCTCATCCTGTTTGCATATGGCCCAGGTCTCTGAGGCGTATGTTAATGCAGGAAGAACAGTTGAATCAAAGAGGTGTGCCCGGAGCCGGAGGTTCTTCATCCTCTTAGCTATTTCTTTGACGCTCTTGAAGGCGTTCTAAGCCACGCTCTTCCTCCTGCCCAGCTCAAGTGCCAGGTCATTTATCACGTTGACTTCTCGACCTAGGTACACATAACTGTTGCATTCAGAGATGGTCGTTCCATTGAGAGCGAATGGAGTGTCAGGAATGAGGGCTGTTTCTCATAAACATTGTCTTCATTAGATTCAGCTGTAGTCTGACCTTTCCACACTCACGGTCAAAGTCGGCCATTGAGTAAATTTTATTATTGTATATTTTAATAGTAAAACAAGTGTACTAACTTTTAATATTCCACAAAACTGAAATATCAGATTTGAAAAATAAATTATGAAGCAAATGCAATGGTGCTTTATATAAAATGGATATACAGTAAATGTTTCTAATTTTAAATACTAAATAGACAAAGTTCAAGTCAATTATTTTCACTTATTTTCATGCACTTCTATATTTGTTGAAAATCATATTTCAACAATTTTGAAATACACACAATTGATTTGTTTTTAGTTTCAGTCTTTTAATTTTGGAGTTAATTTACTTTCTTTTTCAACTTGTTTGGACTGGTTTGGATAAATTTTACAAAAATTGGCCTTTGCATTTCTTTTTATTTTTTCTTTTTATTGCTTTTTAGGTCACACCCAACAGTGCTCAGGAGTTACTCTTGGCTCCGTCCTAAGGAATTGTTCCTGGCTGTGCTCCGGAGACCATGTGGGATGCCAAGGACTGAACCTGAATTGGCCGTGTACAAGGCAAATACCCTACCTGCTGTCCCATGACTCTGGTCCCTACCTTTCCATTTTGAGGGTGTGGGTTGGGAGCTGTGGTTGATGGTAATCAGAAGATATTCCTGGCTCTTGTGCTCAGGGTGACTCCTAGGGGTATTTCTCTGTGATGTTGGGATTTTTTATTTATTTATTTATTGAATCACTGTGGGAAAAGTTACAAAGCTTTCAGGTTTAAGTCTCTGTCATGCAAATATCAAACACATTTTCCTTTACCGATACTTATTTTTCACCACGAAGAACCCCAATAACCTGCCCCCCCAACCCTCCCAATGCCTGTGAGGCAGATGAATTCTAGTTAACACTTTATCTACTTTGATTAGATTCATTGTTTCGACAAAAGATGCACCATTATTATTATGGTTTACACCCCCAAATCAGGCATGCTGAAAAGGCATTGTGAAATAATTTGTTTTCTACAGCTGGTCACAAGAATCAAATGATGTCATGTGGCCGCAATAGTAGCCATGCAATTTTGGATTTCTGATATTTTACTTATTAAGCTTGGAAGTATTTCTGCTGAGAGTCAGATAATTAAGAGATTGGTTTCTGTGCTCTGGAGCCATGGCCGTGCCGGAGAGCCGCTCGTGGGGGGCAACTCCTGACCTCGGTAGTGCGTGAAGGACAAGCCAGGAAGGCCCCCCTCCCCATGAGATTTCAGTCACCCCATCACGACCGGCTCATACCTGGCTTTCCATAAAGCTCCGAAGTGGCTGCCATCTTTCTTTCCAGAGGGAAGAAGGCGGAAGGGAGCAACACACTTTCACCTCCGGGCAGGCATGGGGCGTGGATTAAGGTGATGTTGGGATCTAATCAGGGCCATGTCTGCTGTAAGCTGCATGCTAGCCAAGGTCCTTCCTCCTGACACTCCCTCCTTTCCAGCTTTTACATTTCTTGACAAATTTCCCTTATAAGTAAATACTGTATCTAGAGTATATAGTTTCCTTTAAGGAAAAAGAATAATAACATAGCTCCTATTTAATTCATTTATTTTGTATGTTGAAGACTTTCAGATCACAGATCATCCTGTTATTCGTCGATTGCCTCGAGCAGGCCCCAGTAACGTCTCCTTCATCCTGGCCCTGAGGTTATATTCAAGGCTCTTTAGGAGAATGAGACCCATCATTGTTACTGGTATTTGGCATATTGGGTGCGCCATGGGGAGTTTGCCAGACTCTGCCGTGTGGGCAGGCTACATTCGGTAGCCTGCCAGTTTATCAAAGTAGGAATGAGATGTCATAATAAGATATGTCTTATCTTTAAGACTTTAAGCACTACAATTTACAAAAGCGTTCATAATACAGTTGTATCAGGTATTTGATGTGTCCAACACCAATCACACCACAGATGGCCCATTTAATTTTAAAAATGAGATGCAGTCATGGATCTGGAGAGTTTCATGCTGGGTGAAGTTAAGCAGAGGGAGAGGACCAACACAGACTGATCTTTTTCGTAGATAAGATAAGATAAAGGCCCTCCCGTTGATCATCGATTTGCTCGAGCAGGCCCAGTAACGTCTCCATTAGAGACTTTGTTGTTACTGTGTCTGGCATATTGAATATGTCACAGGGAGATACTCTCGGTAGCTTGCCGGGCTCCGAGAGGGGCGGAGGAATCGAACTCGGGTCGGCCATGTTGGCTGCGTGCAAGGCAAACGCCCTACCGCTGTGCTATCTTTCTCATATGTTGCATATAAAGAAACTTTGTAGGAGAGTCACTGTCACTGTCATCCCATTGATTGTCGAATTACTGGAGCGGCCACCAGTAATGTTTCTATTCCTCCCAGCCCTGAGATTTTAACAGCCTCTTCTTACTCATCTCTTCCCAATGATTGGAGGCTCTTTCAGGGAAACGAGACCTGTTGTTGTTACTGTATTTGGCATATTGAGTACGCCACAGGGAGCTTGCCAGGCTCTGCCCATGCGGGCGGGATACTCTCTGTATCTTGCCAGGCTCTCCGAAAGGCATATATTTATGTATTTTTCTTTATGATTCGTTGCCTACTGTCTGAACCCCATCAGATATGCTGTAGTAATTTTGGAAAATGGGTAGGAAGTGTCTTACAATGTGTTGTGCCGCTACTTTGCGGACGCATGGTTCGGAAAGTGACCTGGAGCATGGCGGTGGTTGGGTAGTGGAGGTCGGCTGCTGCAGCTGGGTCCCTTGGGGTGGGGAGGGTTCTCACCCACCCCACTGCCTGGCACGGAGTCCTAAAGCAATAGAAATGAACATCAAGAGAACTGATCTTCAGTAGGAAATTTGCCAAAGGACTGGTGGGGGTAAGGGTAGGAAATAATTGAAGAAATAGAACATCAGAACAACAGTGACTGCCACAGAGGCAGGCTGGAGCATAGGAAAGAACTTGGGACATAGGTGGAGGAAAGGTGACACTAGTGAAGGCGCTGGTATTCGGACATTATATGATTGAAAGTCAGAGATAAATAACTTTGTAATTCATGGTGTTTTGATAAGCACTGCACTGTGCTCCCGTTGTTCATCGATTTGCTTGAGCGGGCCCAGTAACGTCTCCATGGTGAGACTTGTTACAGTTTTTGGCATATCGAATACGCCACAGGGAGCTTGCCAGACTTTGCTGTGCAGGCGAGATACTCTCAGTAGCTTTCCCGGCTCTCCAAGAGGGCGGAGGAATCAAACCCAGGTTGGCAGGGCCAGCCGCATGCAAGGTAAATGCCCAACCACTGTGCTATGGTTCCAGCCCCATTTTAATAAAAATATTAAATAAAATGGGATTAAAATGTTTTTTTTTCTTTTAAGCTATCCTTAATTTTAAGATACTCATAGAGGTAGTTTGCAGGAGACCACATAAAACTCAATCTTGCAGCAATGTGCTATCTGCACTTGCTGACTTTATTTCAAAAATGTATCTAAGGTTAAAAAAAAGTATTTTATGATGATAATCAGGTTTGTGGAAGTGGTTAAGAAAAACTTTGGTTTTCACTATATATTTTTTTTTTAATGTAAAGGGATAACAGCTTGTTTGCGTTCAGATTTTTCTATTGTTACTTATCTATACTCTTTTGAAATAAAAACTTTTCTTCCATAAATTTTTGTATAGCATATCATGGATGAATGTGCAAAGTTATAAAATCTAGTTAGCACATAAAAGAATAAATTTATAAACTGTACTTATTTAGAAATAACTGACATTAAAACAAAATGCTTTAATTCATTTCTTCATCATTTATTTTAATTAAGGTTAAAGGTCACCTTCATAAATCTTTAAACTTTATTCTTTAGCGTAAAAAATTGTGTTTTTATGTCTGAAACTGTGCATACATTAAGTTTGTCTACAGTTCTTTAAAATTGGCAGGGTGCAGGGGCTCTGAAAATGTCTACTTACGAAACATAAAAGTTTTAGCCATTCTTTAAAAATCATTTTTACAAATCGTTGCATTATAGTCATCCAGTCCTTATTTTTCCTTCTCTCCTTGTTATACTAGTTCTTACACTCTCTTTTAATCAATTAAACAGTATTATCACCACACCGAATATTGGATTTCTTCTCTCTAGTTTTACACACCTACTTTCAGTGGAAAGTTTAGCTTCCTTTTATCCAATTTTTCTCAATTCCTAGAGAATTATCTGAAAAAACATCAAAGGTGCATGTGTGTATTCAAGAGATTCTGCCCTGGGGACATTTTCTCCACCCAAACTGTGGTCTGCTTTGTGGAGATACCTCCGGGATCCCAGGCTGAGCCTTTGCGGGTTCTGCTCCTTCCTGCCTGTGGAGCTGATTGTTGAATTTCCAAGCCATCAGCATCTGACCCAGCTCAGGGTGAGTCTAAGACAGCTGTTGTGATTTTAATCTGAAATAAGTGTACTGGTGAATGAGCGAATGGGTAAGAATACAAATGATTGCTTGAGAGTAGAGGTCTTTGGGGTGTCTTTGAAAAGGTGGTTATGTTTTTGTGAACGGAAATAGGCCAAGAACTGATATGTGTAGATATGAATTAGCCTCTGACCAAACTGGCTTCCATATAATTATCTCCTTTTCAGCCATTGTTATACTGCAACCTGCCAGACTGATGCTTAGGTTCTTTTCCTCCAGCGGTCGAAACAGAAAGCAGGGGACCACAGAGCCAAGATTAGGGAAACAGAAGCAAGGGATTGTACTGTGGCTTTTTTATGGGAGTGGTCTCCTAAAGCAGGATTCCAAAGCAAGGCTGACAACATTCCCCTTCTAGAGCTAAGGAATTTAGGTTGGGAGCTTTCCTTCATTATGCTCCAAGAATCTGGTGCACTGGGTCTGAGGAGGGGTTGATCAGGCAGCTCGGACCTTCCCATTGGACCTTCCATACCAGGCAATTCCTTTTTAGACCAAATCCTTAACATCTCCGTCCTGGTTCCTGAATCCCTAGCAGTATTGCTCCTAAGAGGACGCTCAGGATTTCTTATAATCTTTATAGTTGGGAACAGGTTCATCTTTACTGTGATGGGGAAATATTGATTCTCAGGAACTGGCTGTTCCCTTAAACATGTAACCATTCACACTTCTCTGAACCAAAGTTGCCACAATAAAGTCTTCTAGAAATGAGTTCAATTTAAACATGATGCTGCATTTGAGTTGAGGATTAAGATGGAAGGACAAAATACTTGAGTCCATGAACTACGGTAAGCAAAGAGGAGGACCAGGTGAGGGTGGGAAGCTTGGAGAGTGGAAATTTCAGGCACCAGGCCTCAGGGACCAACAAGAAGTCACAGGAGAGAGCCCTAGTTTTCTTAATAATTTTATTTTTTAAGATGAGTGGTTAAATTGATGTCTGATGGGCTAATAGGGCATGCTCCTTGCATTCTGTTTCACATACAGCATTACTAATGTACCAAGAGGATGAATTTCCAAAAGTGAGTGAAAGTTCAACTAAGTCTCAGAGAATATATAAGGTAAGGAATGATGGTGATGACTGAGTACCTGGGAACAACAGACCCAGAGATTGTACTGGGGCTTTTGCTTTGCACTGGATTTTTAATTTAATTTAATTTAATTTATTTATTTATTTTTTGCTTTTTGGGTGAGAGCGCCGAATCCTAGGCTGGAGTGATCGCACAGTGGTAGGGTGTCTGCCTTGCACGCAGCCAACATGGCCGACCCGAGTTCGATTCCTCTGCCCCTCTCGGAGAGCCCGGCAAGCTACCGAGAGTATCTCGCCCGCACGGCAGAGCCTGGCAAGCCACCCGTGATGTATTTGATATGCCAAACACAGTAACAACGAAATCTCCAATGGAGATGTTACTGGGCCCCCTCGAGCAAATCGATGATCAACGGGAGGGCCTTTACTTTACTTTACTTTTTACTTTTTGGGTCACACCCGGCGATGCTCAGGGGTTACTCCTGGCTCTGCACTCAGGAATGACTCCTGTCAGTGCCTGGGGGACCATAAGGGATGCTGGGAATCGAACCTGGGTCAGCCGCATGCAAGGCAAACACCCTACGCGCTGTGCTATCACTCCATCCCCTTAATTTTATTTTTAAACACACAGAAAGTCAGTGGTGTTCTGTGAAAGAAAAAAAAATTCTATGAAAAAAAAAGCTTAATTGTTTTTCTTGTCAAATTTTAGCTATAAAACTTCGATTAGTTGATAGCTTAGGCTAAAAAGTAAGTGAATAAGATATGGTTATCTCATAGTTTCACTTGTTTTCAGTTATTCCTTTTTTCATCAGGGGGTAGGTTTAGAGTAGAAAGAGCATATGCGTGTATCAAGATGTGAAACATCAACAGTTCGGTTAATTTTGTGCAGTGTTTCCACTCTTCTGGTACGAACAAAATGCATATGCATGTCCTGTCTGCAAAATATGAATTGTGTAATTTCGGTGATTCCGCATAGGAGTTCAATGCTTTTATTTGCATTTAAAATGGGCATTTCTCTATAGAAAGATTTAAATCGTGAAATTCATGATGGAAAATTTTAATTTTTTTTTTATCCTACTAAATAGCAAAATTTGTTTAAAGCACCATAAGAGAAATGGTGGGGAAATAAATAACCTGCTTTTACAACATGCTTGCTAGCTTTTGGATCCCGGATGTCCAAGAAGCCTTGTCACAGGACACAGCTAGTAGTGATGGTCAGCCTGGCTCCAGTAAGCAGAGCTCCAAGCACTGCAGCAGGCTGGACATCTAGGTGAGCATGTGGAAGTCCCTCAGGGCATCAGGAAATGAGCACCTCCTGAAGTCAAATTTCCTTTTAACAAGGCAGGTTTCATTTATGCTGGGCTGGAAACCCCTGCACTTCTACAAACCTCTCCCAGCAGTGCTTAACCTCCTGAAATGCTCCAGGTTTTTGCTTTCTCTTAGTGCAGGCATAGGATGTCATCAACTCCTCTTTGTGCTGGGGGCACCAGTCCTGGACATTCTTAGTTGTCCTAAGTCTGTGCTTGTGAAAAGGCAACCCCCAGCCAGGACTACCTCTGTTACCCTCCTTCCTCCAGTGCTTAGCTGCTGCTAGTAGTAGTTGTTGTTTTTCACACTTAAATTAGGCCACAACCATTGGAATGCAGCATTTATCAAAACACACCACCTCAAGGCTCGCCCCAGGGAATGGACTGCAAGCTACTGAGGGTATCTCACCTGCACTGCAAAGCCTGGCAAGCTCCTTGTGACATATGTATTCCATATGCCAAAAACAGTAACAACAACCCTCACAATGGAGACAATTGCTGGAGCAAATAGATGAAAAACGGGAGGACAGTGACAGTGATAATACTCTAAGGAGTGCTCTTGGAAAACTTTTAGTTCCTTTTATTCATATTCTTATTCATAGTCTATTTATGAGGAAAGTCATCAGAGATGCATAGCGAGATTGAAATATTTCCTGACAAGATGGACAACTGACAAATGTTTGTGGAACTAAACTGAGAGTCATCTGTGTGTAGACAGAGACAACTCTTGGATTTTAGGTCTGTCTCTAGGGTTTTCTGCTGATCGTCCATGAGCAGCAAAGAGGCTCAGTATGTAAAGATTCTTCCTGATTGTACCAGAAGCACTAGCAAAATTAATAGTAAAAATCTCTTCTTCACTTTTCACACAACCCATACAGGCTTACATTTTATGGTCTAAATCTCCGATTTAGTTCTTTGTACAGTTCTGGAAAAAAAAAAAAGGTGGCAGCGATATTATTACCTCCATATGTTAAGTCACTTTTAGACATTGCATAGGATTTGAAATTCTTCTCCTGTCTTGAAGCTTATTCATTTTACTTCGATTCTCTCTTCTCTGGTATTGTCTTTGAAGAGCTGAAACAGGAATGACACTGAAATTGGCACATTTGTGAACCACATGACCCCGATAAGTATGGAAAGAGGAGAATCTCTGCATTTATATGAGCTTTTCCATCGTTTCTTATCATAAAAGATAAAGATGCAATCTGAGCATACAAATACTTTTCATTACACACTTTCATGGGGTCTGGGATGTGGCTGAGTGGTAGAGCACTTGCCTCCCTTGTTAGGGTCCGAGCTCAGGACAGCCTCACCTGTCAAGGAAAACTCGGAGAGACCAAGTCCATGCAAAAGCAAGAGGTTTATTCGAGCATGCTCGGGCTCACAGCATGACCGCAAACCGTCAGTGACTGAGAGCCCTGAGCCTCTTCAAAGGGGGCTTTTTATAGGGCATCTTCCCGCGCATTTCAGAAAGCCCGCACAAATTACCCAATACATTTGAATTATCACATTAGATGCTGCGCACAGGCAGCCAGTCATTTTGCAACAAGCCATCAATCAGCACCAGCCACTCTCTTCTGTACCAGGCCCTCCCACCGGAAGGTCAATTCGGCCTTTTCATTAGGCCTTCTCTGACCTTGTAGCCTTATCTGGCGAATTCCAGGTGCAGGGAGGACATGGGGGTACTTGGTGTTGGGCCTTGTTAGGCGGATTCCAGGACAAGGAGATGCCTCATTAGGCCTTCTCCGGCCTTGTGGCCTTATCTGGCGAATTCCTAGTGCAAAGAGGAGTTGGGGGTACTTGGTGTTGCCAGCCTGCCGCAGCTGCAGGACGGGATATGGGCTGGGACTTGCTTTGCTAGGGCCCAATTGTCATGAGGCTATCTTTCACCCTGTCTGATCCTTGAACTGAACCCCTGGACTGCAAAATAAAAATATGTTTAGGGTCCCATAGCGGGAGAGGGCTCAACAGCCCGGGACAGATAATTTGCATACAGAAACTGAGTTTGATCCCCTGTCCCAGTCACCACTGGCAGCTACCCCTGAATTGGACATGGCCTCAAAGCCTTCCTGCATGTGCCTCCCCACAAAGAGGTGGGTTCCCTCCCCCCCCATGGGAGTTTTTAAGTGGTATCAGGAGGCCTGGGAGCAAAGCTCAGCTCCGAGCTTGCAGTGCTCCTAGGGTCTGTGGGCTTGTGCCATTCTAGTGGTGCTCCGGGATCTTTAGGGTCCCACCTGGAGAGGCTGCAGGGTTAGGGGCTGGGAGTTAAGCCCTGACCAGGCACATACACCCAGACTGCTGTCCTGCCTCCTGGGCCTAAGTCCAAAATTTCCAATGATGGTTCTACTAGAAAGTCTGACACATTTATTTCAGAAAAATAATGAATAATGTGATAAATGATACTTAATCTCTTTTCCCATGTAATCTTAAAGTTCAACCCTCCTTTGTAAAGTTTGTTTAATAAATGAATGAATGAATGAATGAATGTTTATTTGAGGTCTGCATGGTGAGCTTTTGAAGCCATGCCAGAGACTTATCGTAAGGGCAATCATAACTAGTAATTTCACTCATCCACTTATGTAATAAATAGTTCTTAAGCATATGATAGACCTCAGAAGCTATTCCAATTAGTAATAATTCTGAATAGTAAAAAGTAGCAATGGGGGGCTTCAGAAGAGGGCTTGCCAGGTGAGAGTCACAACGATTCTTTCAAAATCCCTAAATTGAATCTTTAATCTATATTAAATGTTAAGTAGATTTTATTCCTATAACTAAGTTTTCTCAGAGGTTAGTTAAAGAAAATGCTATACATCCTTAAAAGACAAAAGTGCATGCCAATTAACACAACACACCACTCCTGTAGCACTAGAAGGGAAAATTTTTTTCCCAGGAGGTATATGGAGTAATTAGCTACTGAACAAGTTTGGACAATAGGAGTGAAAAGCCATTTCTTTATCAGGGTTATAGAAAATGTATGTCTGTGTTTAGATGTGTTAGAAAATACAACTTTATCTTCAATGTGTGTCTTAGAAATGTGAATTTTGTTGATAACAATTCTTAATATGGCAGTTTTCTTACACATTAAAAGCTAAGATACATAGTAATCAAATATTAAATAATAAAATGAATATTAAATATAGACATTACTTTCATATATCTTAATGCTTATACCAACCTATGAAAATGTCTTTTCTTCTCCGATCAGGAATGCTTAATAAATGAGTAAAACTATATGAAAAGATGACCTTTAGGAGTTTTAAACAATTTAATTCAATGGCATTACAACTTATTTAACCTTTTAGCAAGGACTCATTTTTGACACTCACTTGATTTTACTTTTCAAAGTTTTACAATCAGTATTTTTAAAATATATCTTATACTTATTTATAAGTTTGTCAGTATGCTGCAAATTTTGAGCATGCTTCGCTTTAAAATATGGAACAAAATTTTATATAGCACTGTAGCATTGTCCTCCCGTTGTTCATTGATTTGCTCGAGCGGGCACTAGTAACGTCTCCATTCTGAGACTTGTTACTGTGTTTGGCATATCGAATACGCCACGGTTAGCTTGCCAAGCTTTGCCATGTGGACGTGATACTCTCTGTAGCTTGCCAGGCTCTCCGAGAGGGGAGGAAGAATAGAACCGGGGTAGGCCTGGATTGGCTGCATGCAAGGTAAGCACCCTACCTGCCGTGCTTTTACGACATATTTATGCATATTTATGAGCATACTAATATATAAACTATTTAAATAGCATGACTGTTTATTACTTATTTTATAATTATAATATGAATATGTAAGTATAGATTCACAAAATGTCATGTTAGTAGACATGGGAATTAAATTACTATCACTATCCTCCCATTGTTCATCGATTTGCTCGAGTGGGTCCAGTAACATTGTGAAACTTGTTACTGTCTTTGGCATATCTACTACACCACGGGTAGCTTGCCAGGCTTTGTCTGCGGGCGAGATACTCTCCATAGCTGCTGGGCTCTCTGAGAGGGGTGGAGGAATTGAACTCAGGTCAGCCATTTTGGCTGCATGCAAGGCAAATGCTCTACCTACTGTGCTATCACTCCAGCCCGGGAATGAAATAGAACTAAAAATGTATAGTTCTTTTGTTTTCTTTTGGGATCCACACCCAGTGTTGTGCAGGGCTCACTCTTGGCTCTGCACTCAATGATCACTCCTGGAGGGCCTTAGGATCATATGTGCTGGCAGGATTCAAACTCTGGTTGACTACATGCAAAGCAAACATCCTGCCCTCAATATTATCCCTCTGTTCCTATGACTTTTTTATTAAAAATAATTTCTCCCACAAAATGTGTCCCCTGAAGGTAACAGGTCACGTTTTAGTTTTATGTCCATCTCTATACCTCGTACAGCACCTAGCTCAAATTAGAAACTCAATAAATTTTAGGAGAATGAGAATGAAATCTAAATCCTGCCACCTCAGTAGCATTATATATTCTAAAATGGGAGGAGGATGGTGTTTGAAATGAGTCTAGGGCTGGAACCATAGCACAGCGGGTAGGGCTTTTGCTTTGCATGTGGCCAACCTGGTTCAATTCCCAGCATCCCATATGGTCCCCTGAGCACCACCAGGGATAATTCCTGAGTGCAGAGCCAGGAGTAACCCCTGTGTATCGCTGGTTGTGACCCAAAAAAGCAAAAAAAAAAAAAAAGATTTTACAAAGTCTTAGTAAGGAAACTTCAGAGTCATTAATGTCAATATCATTTTTAAGGGTTCATTTTTAATATCTATAGGAATACTTAGAAAATTTTAAAACTGAAGTAACAATGACTACAATGTATTATATGGTTAGAGAGATAATGCAGGTGGTGATGGGGGATGCAGCTGACTCTGGTAGGAATTGAGAGCACGTGATCTCCAGAGCATCACAAGGTGGAGCACGGCTACTCCCGTACCTGGGGGATGCAGGAGCCCCCAGCAGCCCTGGAGTGCCCCCAGCAACTCAGCTCCTGAGGCCTCTCACAGTAGACCACCCACATGTCCCTCACCTTGAACTGCCAGCCTAGTTGGCCCAGAATCCCTGTGAGTGGCCCCTGAACACTCCTTGGGAGCATCCCTTCAAAGTCTATAAGTCAATGGGGCTGGAGCAATAGCACAGCGGGTAGGGCATTTTCCTTGCACGCGGCCAACCTGGGTTCGATTCCCAGCATCCCATATGGTCCCCTGAGCACCTCCAGGGGTGATTCCTGAGTGCAGAGCCAGGAGGAACCCCTGTGCATTGTTGGGTGAGACCCAAAAAGCAAAAAAAAAGTCTAAAAGTCAAGATTTTTATGCATTTCCTATTGGACAACATTGTGTTATCCAGAAGGGTGTGTAGGTATATTAGGCCACTCCCACAACAGTGCCCCTGAGGCACACCCAATTCAATCAAGCACTAGTAACCCTATATTGCTTTTTCTCTTTCCTTTATGTCATTTGCATTGTTTAGCAAGGTCCTTTTAGTATAGACACAAAAAAACATTCATGCTGTGCTTTGTGGCATGGAAGTTAATTGACTCCAAAATAACATTTACTCCTGAGAATCCATATGTACATGACTTAAGCCTGAGTTACTCTTAGTTCCTAACACTCCCAAGGCAGGGGCCCAACGAAGGGACTTAGCAAGCTCTAAGCTACCCTGGCATTGAACAGGAACAAACTAAGCACCATAAGTATAATAAGTGCATGGTCATGGAACAAACTCTGTCATGACCCAAAAAGAATAACTGAATAAGAACCCTGCTTATTTTAGGAAAGACTAAACTAGCCTGAGAAGTGTAATCTGGAATATATAAAGAGATGTCCCCAGGAAGAGCCAACCTTTAAGCTTAATATATCTCTTACTGTGTTCGTACAAAATGACTAGAAATATTATAAGAAGTACATTTACTATGATTGTTTAAATGGATTACTAACTGAGGAAAGGAGAAAGCAATACACCCTGGATGGAATCCCACTCTTGAGCAGATCTCCCAGTAATCTGGAGTTCCGACCTCTCAGATGAGATGTTGTCCTTGAGTTAATATCCTGAAGTAGTGGTATTACATCTGTTTTTTGTTATGATAGTGTTCAATACCACCTTTGTGTATCCCAACCATTCATGATTTTTTATATAACTATACTGTAAATAAGGAGAATGGAGACTTTGGAGATTTGGGGACGTTGGGACTTTTGGAAAAAGTAGAGAACTGAGACTTTGGGATTTGCGAACAGAAGAAGGACTAGATGACAATGATGACTGGAAGTAGAGGACTTAGAGGTCTATGAGGAGACTAGGATGATGGAACTATGATGCCTGGGCCTATGCGGGTGAGGAGAGAGAAAAACTGTCTACTGACCAGCCTGGGAAACAGGGCTCAGTTTCTCCATTTCCCCTCCATTTGTCCATTGCAGCCATTGTCCAGCTGGGGGAGGTGGCTTTCTGTCACTGAATGTTCGAGTCCCTTGTGTCCACGCATTATTTCTCAAAAACTCACAATTTCCTTTCATGTATCCAAATTTAAGCTCTCTAATTTAGAGATTTAAACAGGATATGATTTACCTTTTGGGTGAAAATTTGATATTTAAGATGCTTAAAAATATGAGCACTATTCTTAAAAGGAATCACTCTACTTCAGACATTTCTTCGGATACATTGCTTATCTCTGTTTTCATTTATTTTTATATTTACTTTGTTATTACGATCAAATATATCTCTTCTTTCATTTTTTTCCCATTTTGAGTCAAAGGGTTTTACAATCTTATTAATTCTTTTAAAAAATAATCCTTGGCTTTAGCTTTCATACTGTGTTTTTGATTTTCATATCATTGATTTCCAGAAGAATTTTTATTATTTCCCCCTTTATAATAACACTGGGACCACTTTGTTGTTCCTATTTTGATGTGCATGGGTGGTTCTTTTTTTTTTCTCTTTTTTGTTCTTCTTGTTTTTGTTTTTACTATATATTTCTGCCACTTTTAAATATAAATAAAATATTTTAGAAAACATCTAGAAGTGACAGATAATATATTTTGTCGTCCCATATTATCATATACCTCTTAAATAATTGAATTTTATTACAAGTATCCTACTTCAAGTAGAGTTTGCATGACATTTTCATTCTAGAATTACATATAACACATATTAGATATGGTTGAAATGTTTTTAATTTTTAGAATTGCACTGCAATGTAGCACTGTCCTCCCATTGTTCATCTATTTGCTTGAGCGGGCACCAGCAATGTCTCCATTGTGAGACTTGTTGTTGTTTTTGGCATATAGAATTCGCCATGAGAAGCTTCCGAGGCTCTGCCGTGTGGGCGGGATGCTCTCGGTAGCTTGCCGGGCTCTCTGAGAGGGACGAAAGAATTGAACCCAGCTGCATGCAAGGCAAACCTCTACTCAATGTGCTATTGCTCCAGCCCTTTCTTTAAAAGCATTTCAGATTGTTTAAGCTAATCATCCACTGAATTCAAACATGTTCAGTATTTTTAAAAAACAAAGTATTCATGTTTGAAGAAAACTAAGACAAAAATCATAGGGAGTGGAAGGAGAAAGATGAAATGAAACCTATCTTCTCTAACTAAAAATTGTCATGATTGGGCCTCAATAATAGAGGATGATTAAAATCAGTAGTTTTCAATAATATAGCATTATAGTTATTTGTTATCCTAGTGCAAATAATTACAAAAAGTCATATTTTAAAATTATTTTAAACCATATGGAACTAATCCTTTTATCGGTTATTTTTACTCTTGGAGTACTGTTATTTGATATGATAACATGCATAACAATTTTCTTTTTAAAAAATATGAACTTAGTAAAAATATTTTAAAGCAACCTGACTGGAATAATGGCTTAGTAAGGAAAATACTTTTTTTTTTTTTGCTTTTTGAGTTACACTCAGCAATGCACAGGGGTTACTCCTGGCTTTGCACTCAGGAATTACTCCTTGCGGTGCTCAGGGGACCATATGGGATGCTGGGAATCTAGCATGGGTCGGCTGTGTGTAAGGCAAATGCCCTACTTGCTGTGCTATCACTCCACCCTGGAAAATACATTTTGGAGAAAGAAGATATTGGGTAATTCCTGGCTCAGGAATCACTCCTGTCCGTGTTCAGTTAACTATAGGGAACGTCAGGGATTAGATCAGGATCCTCTACGTGCAAGTAAAATGTCATAACCCCTGTACTAACTCTCCAAGTGCTAAAATCACTTTTCTGATGGTGACAGTACATATGCTTATTCCTTTTCCCCAGGCAGTTTCGCTCTTCTTGTCCAACCACTATCATCTCCCATTGCTTTCTTTATCTTCTAGTATTTTGTAGAGTGAGTCCAAGTCAGTCTACTACCTGGAAGTAAGAGAGTTGAAATTTATCTATTTCCATTTAAATGTACTGAGGTAAACATTATTCTATATAGTATTTTAAATATAAAATAAGCATTGTGTTCAATTTTTCTAGTTTTTCTCACAATATAGCCATTTCTTCCCACTTATCTTATATCACTGCTATTATTTTCCAATACATAAGTAGTTTTTATAATCCTGCAGAAAAAGCCCAATGTCAAATCTCACCTTATCACATAAGATGATGCTTATAGTCTTCTTTCTCTAAGCCATGGTCTACTAGAAGTAGAGAGAAAGGTATATAAGTTTTGCCTTACAGTTATGCATAATGAAGTAAAAAAGATCACATTTATGGGAAAAGCAAATTAAATTAGCTCAGCATATTCAAATACACACACACAAACACACACATACACACAAACAAATACAGACACACATGACAGAGAAATAAACTGGAAAGTTCAGAGAGTGTTCATTCAAGAAAACAAGATTTCAGAAAATCTCATGATAATTTACAGTTCAAAAACCAAGGATTAAAACTAGGTTATTGCCATATAATTCCATATACTTTACAGTGCAATGATGGCTGCCAACAGAACTGTATTATCTTTGTTTTCTGACCATAAGACATTAACATAAGATATTAAGATATAAGATATTTAACATAATATATTAACATAAAAATTCCCATGTTTGTGATAATATGCTCATAAGCCTACCTTTTTAATAATTCTTTGAATAGATGCACTCAAATAATTATTGTCATAATTTCTATTTTAATTTCTAAATTATTAAACTGTGTTATAGTACAATTGAATGTAATTTATTTATTTATTCCTTGTCTATTTCCATGTTTAACAATTGCTGATAGAATGCCTACTATCTGCCCAAATAAATGTATACCAAGTGCTCTGTTTCCAGTGAGCTGGGGAAGAGATACTTTTCCTAACAAACCAGTAGATACAAATTCACATATGTGCCCAGAGAGGGACAGTTATACTAAAAAAGTCATGTGACAAACACAAATACATTAGGTATGTCTTTTTAACTATATCTGGGTGCCATATACTTTGGAAATGAAGACGGATGACTTTAAAAATAGAAGCATTTAAGATAAACATCAAAGCATTATTAGAACTCACCCAAACACATTTGAGAGTGGGATAGAGTTCATCTATTTATCATCTCAAAGAAACTGTAAAATTAGGATACAAGTTTTGAAGGTTGGAAACCATTTCACGGCAACCATACTGATCTTTTTCCGAATGGATGAAGACATTGTTGAAGAAAACTGTGTTCATAAATGCTGTCAGAACATTAGAAAACTTAGCTTTATATCAAGCATAAATCAATTATTACAACACTTACGTCTTCTAAAAATCTCCAAGGCAACGCAAATCCATCAAAAACCATAGTGCCGGAGAATGCCTGGAGGAAAGCCATTTTATTTTGTCTTTCTAAAGAGGAAATGCAAGTGTGAGAGAGAAATCTGATGGGTTCTGCATCGACAAAATGAGACCAATCAGAGCACTGCAGCTCCATGCTCCATTTCGGATGGCTACATTGCTCTGGCTTTGAGCTCTGATCATGTTTAACCAGATGTGTCACTGTGCTTCGTGCCTGCTGTTTCTGGCAGACATTTTAATGTGACTCCAGATGTTCAGTTCCTCTGGCTGTGTCCATCAGACATGTCTATGTCTCAAACCTCTGAATTATTTCATACCAGTGACGAAGATTTATTTGCTCATTTGAATCCTTGGCTGTTAATTCATCGACATCAGTCGTGTGTAGACAATATTTATGAACAGAAGGCAGCATGAGGTTGAGGAAAGGGACAGAATTATAGGAATAAATTGTAGGAGATAAATATTGGTTTGAAGAACAAATTATATAGTGCTAGAGAAAATTTGAGACACTCAAATGGAAATGTTCATTTCATTTCAGAGAAGGCAAAATGCTAGACAGCAAGACAACATTAAATAAAAAGTTTGTAAGTGGAAGCTTCAAAGAGTTTGTACCACATCAAACTGTTGTCTGACTTTGGGTTGACATAGTCCTTGAAACAAATTTTCCTGCCTATGTTTTCACCTACAGATTTACTGGGGGAAACAGGTGACTATTAATGCCATATCTCACCTATTTTCTAACTTTTCTCTCAATTATTCATTTGAGAGGTGACACAGACAGTATGAACACGCAACTTGAGCCATTTACTTCTCATCCATTAGAGACATAGTTTGCTGTCCCCTATTCTGACTCATCCCCAGTTCATAAATAAGGGTGTTCCAGTTTGCCATTCCCTAAGGTAGTTTGAAGTATGTTGTGGGCAGAGTGATTATTTTGGATTTTGATGATTATTATGAGATCACAAACTGTGATGGTTGAAAAGGACTTTACAGGACATTTAGTTCAACTCCCACTCAATGAAAAATACCTTTGATTCCATTTCTGACAGATGCTCATTTAGGCTTTGCTTGAGTAACTCTACTGAAGGGAATTTGAGTACCTCCTGGAGCAGTGCCTTGCATGGATGGGCACACTAGTAGCTGGAAAAAAATTGTGCGCATTTTGAATCAGGTCTGATATTTGTAAACGTTATTGATTATAGTCCAGTCTGCACGGACATCTGAGAACAAATACACAGGCTCTACATGCCAGTCTTTCAAGTGATTTAACTTTTGTACTTGGAAAATCACATTAATCCGTCTGTTCCCTGGGAAAGCATATTCGATTCATTCTCACTGCCAGAGTACTTCCCAGCCTGCCCATGTTCCCTGGTGGCTCTCTTAATGGGCGAGATTTGTCCTTTAAATGTAACATCCAGAACTGCAAAAATCCCAGCCCTGTAAAAATGTGTATGCCCTTTTGGTAATGGTGGGTAAATTATGAATTCTCTGCATTACGGTGATAACGCCTGTCACATGATAGCACTGTAAGAATAAAGTGAGTTAGAATCTTCTGTACTGGGTTCCTGACAATATTACAGTAAGCATTCAGTCAGGGCTTATTCCTTACCTTGCCTTTCCTTTCAGTAATTGGTTTGCATATGAGAAAATAATTAGGGCATATGCCTTCTTCCAAAGTAATTCATATTACATCATGGAAGCTTGCTACCTAACCAAATAATTATAATTCAGCAAAGTAAGTTCTTTATTATAATGCCCAACAAAACATACAAAATGAGTTTTAAATGTGTGAAGAGTTCAGATGAATTTTACGGAGCGGTTTAATTTTTAATAATCTATGGTTTCTTTTAAAGTTTCCAAACTATTTAGCTTAAAATTTCATTTTGCAGAATATTTGAGAGGAAAAAATATCAGTTTTCTGTGTCTCATTCAATAAATATTGTGTTGCCTCTGGGGGTCTAATGAAAATTGTATATTATAATCATTTGTTTGATGACAGTATAAGTGCAGCTTAAGACGTAAAATGGCTTTTTGATGTGGCTTCCAGCCGTTTGTGAACTCATTCTTACAATAATTAAATACCTTTTCAAGTGGTAATAGCTCTTTCAGATTATAGTTATTCTTTGGACAAAGAGAGTTATTTGCTTAGAATCCAGTATCTTCCAAGAACAAATGAATTTTTCAAATGTATTAAACATATTCTAAGAATTACGAGCCACAGCAGAAGAGAGGGCTTGGCACCAACCTCTCTTATTTAACTCAGCCTCTCATCACTTCAGTCTTTCTTCTGTTTCTTTAACATTTTGAATCATTAAAAATAAATAAATAAATAAAATAACACAAAATGTACTAGGAACTACACTTACAAAGGATCTATTACCGTTCTCATAAAACCCTGATCCTGGGTTTACTGAGTGCTTTTATTGGTTTCAGTTCTCTTCTCTTTGCTGCAGAGTGCTAAGCACTGAGCATAATTTACTTCTGCCTGTACACTTTGAGGTCACCTGGAGGGCTCAGGGACCATATGGAATGCCCAGGATTGGACCCAGGCCATACACTGCAAGGTAAAACCCTCACCACTGTATTATAACTTTGGCTTCTGTGTTGACTCCTATTTCTGGAGTCTTCATGTTTCCCACTGAGGTAGACTCTCTAGGTATAGAGATGATAATCGAAAAATGTTTATGGCATGAATATGAATCAATTATATTGAATGTGACAAATGAGATCTGAAGGAAACGATGTTTATAAACATATTGACTTCAAATCCATGATTTTGTTGTAAAATCTTTTTTTTCTCTCTTTTGGTCACACCTGCCAATGCAAAGGGCTTTCTCCTGGTGGTGCTCAGGGAGCCATATTGAGTGCTGGGAATCGAACCCGGGTTGGCCACATGCAAGGCAAACACCCTACCCACTGTGCTATTGCTCCTGCCCCCTTGTTGCATAATCTTTGTGTAGGACGGAGATGAAAGCCCAGTAGTTTATTATTCTGTAACCGTCTTTTAAGATGGTCAGCAGGGAATAGCATACAACATTTTCTTATGCTGGAGTGAGAATAATACTGTGCTATTGACCCTTCATGCAGAAAACAAACTGCATTCCTGGTGAACAAAAAGAAATACTGACATATTAAAAAAATGCAAGTTATGTCTTTGGTAACAGACAATCAGAATACAGACTGAAACAAATCATGGAGATAAATGTGTCAGACTATTTTTTAATGGATTGTGGGACTATCTGAGACATCTCAGAAGGCAGTCAACAGTTATGGATGATTGAACCTAAGAAGCCCAAGAACAATAACTATTTATCACCGACGGAGAAATACTTAAATGTTCTCAGAACTATATCCTACCATATCAGCTGCACCCTCAACAAGTCTTACAATTCTCAAAGCTGACACTGAAACCTGCCCTATATGATTTTTTTAAAAAACGAATTAAAACTAACCAAACCAAAGATAAAAAAAAGCTTTAACCTCTTCTAGACAGTGGCTGTTGAGATTGCTCTTCTCTTATCCTCTCGCAAATCCCATTTAAAAGATCCATTGCAGACTGAACTCAGATCAGGCATCTTTGTCACACTTGCAAGATACCATGGAGATACCTCTAACTTCGATCTTGTCCTAGAGGATGGAAATGTACTGGCCACTGACTGCCAGCTACAACCTGACCTTCCTGAAAATGAACTTTCCTCCTGGTCACTGTATAGGTGAGAATTTTTTTTTCTTTTTTTTTGGAACACAAGTCCACCATCTTCCAAATTGCCAGCCGAAGAAGCTCTTTTGCTATCCTTTCTCTCTGTGAGTATTTTGCTTTGAGTGTCAGTGGAAGCCACACGAACACCATGACATTTGTCACAGTGCACAGAGAAAATGAGCAAAACAGAGAAGTCCAGTGACTTTTTCAGTGCCACATAATGGTCTCAAGTATAAAATTCACATACATAACTTTCAGGTTCCCTAAGGGAGAGCTGGAATTATACCAAGTAAATTTCTGGTTCTTAAGAATATGTTTAATTTCCCAACCTTGAAAAATTAAATTTTCTATAAGTTTAATATGTTAAAATTTAACTTTTATGATCATTGGTTTATAAGGCAGACTGCATGTATTGTTTCTTAGTTTTTTCAAGTAGTCTAACTGGATGCCAATTTTACTAATCACAGTTATAAAATTTGGAATTAAGTCAAAGGGAAGACAAAGTGTGAAATGTAACGATTGGTTATAGCTTCAATATTGAGGCTGACAATAGTATTTTGCTTTTGCTTTGCAATAACTGTGCTCTACCACTGAGCCATAATTCCAGGTTCAACGAGGCAATCTTCTTTCTGAGTCTTAACTGTGTTGCTATGCTAAGTGCTGAGCAAATAATTATGAACAATTGAAATTTGGAAGTGTGTCGGAGAATGAAGTCCTGTTATGGGTGCTTCAAAACAATATTTGTTAATCCTTTTAATAAGTGAAACAAAGAAGATAAAGACAAATACTTTATGGAATCACCAATCAATGGAAAGTAAAAACAGAAAAATGCATGATATATATAAATAGATAGCAGTGTAGTAGTTACTAGGAACTGAGAGCTGAGGGAAACTGGGGGCATCTATTAAAGTACAAAGTTCGATTTAAAGGTGATTAAGTTCTAAAAACCTAATACTCCCACTGATAGAGTAAATGATAATTCATTCTATATTTGAAACTGTATACCAGAGCAGATGCCACTTAACAACAACAAAAAAAGGTAGCACTGAGTTGTCTGACTTTATGTGTGAATAATTTCACAATGTATTTATATTTCCAATCTATTCTAATTTTATTAGGTATATCTAGACAAAGCTGGGAATGTACACTATAATTAAGGTTTTATTGCCATTTTTTGTAATATTTTTTAGCTTATTAACAAGGCAGGACTGTCTGTCTTTACAACCCATGGTGATGAGAATGAACAACAATGGAGATGATAAGAGTAGGCCAGTGGTTCAGAGAAATCATGTGACTTGTCTTCACTAGAAAGTGAATTTCTTTACTTCAATATTTGTGTTTGGGAAATAAACTGGCACTGGGACATCAAAACCAGGTCATCCTTTTGGAATCTCTGTAATATAAGGAAATATCAGTTTAGTCTATGGTATTTCAAAGACAAGAAAACAATGTAGATATTCTGAGTCTCAGGGAAAAATTAATCTGAGGTTTATGGAGATAGATTTTGAATTTTCTCCAAATGATGAGCATTAATCCATGTCTATACGGGGCCTATGTGCCCTTATGTTCTGTGTTCATCAATTAAAGATAAAAGTCATTCTTACAGTTGATGAATGAAGCCTCGGAATCCTTTTACATAAACAAAATACATACATATTCTGTGTTTGAGGAAGATTTTTTAATTCTAATGATTCTATTAAACATCTGCATATCCTTGTGACAAAAAGTATATTAATAGACGCAAAATGAAAAGAATAAATATAAAAAGTAAATACTAATAGGTAGATAAAGTCATCCTATGTGTAAACTCACACAAAATAGGGCACGGCACCCACAGCGGCGGTGGCTCTATCTCTCCCGCCGCCTGCGTTCGGTAGTCTCACCCTTCTCCCACCCCGGAGAGGTCTATGGCGATGGTCAGGCAGAGGAAGGAACGAGGGCCAGGCTGGTAGGTATTAGTCGTAGTTTATTCTGATTCTCTCCTCATCTCTCCTTCTGTCTCTGCCCCCATTCTTCCTCCCCCAGCTACTTCATTCTCCTTCTCCATTCCCCTTCATCCTCCTCTTCCTTCTGATCCTCTCTGAACTCTCTTCTTCCTTCTGCCCCCTGCCCCACTCCTACAGTACAGTTAAATCCTCTCTCCATGAGGAATTGGGGGAACAAATACACATAGGTGCGGTCACAATCAATAGGGGTGGAGATCAACAGGGGTAGAAATCTTAGCCTCAGGGAAGACCGCTCCTAGGACAGATCCTTCCTCAGCAGGAGGACCCACCCTAGAGCAGAATCCCATGGGCGTGCCTCTCCTCTCCTTGTCCGACAAGCGTACAAGAATATAATATAAATCATTTTGTATGGATACAGTAAGAAATATCTTAAACTTATAGAATTGCTCTCCTAGGGCCATCTTGATCTCAGACTACGGTGCTCAGGCCAGATAGTCTTTCCCACCCCTAGCAGGATCCTAGTCTTGTCGTTACCTTGGATCATGACAGCATTTGTCCATGATCAAACTCTTAACTTATAGTTAAGAATCGTGGCACTTTGGCCTGGCCCATTTCGCTGCCAGGGTAGCTCACTGCTTGCCCTGGGTCCATTCAGTCCCTCGTCGGGACCCTGCTTTTGGGGTGTTAGGAACTAAGGGCAACTGAGGCTTAAGTCGAGAAAGATTCCCGGGAGTGAATAATATTCAAGGCCAATCAAATCCTAATTTACAAAGCATAATGTTAACGGTCTTCCTGTGTCTATACAAAAAGGATATTACTTTAAGGTAAACTATTCATAAGGCATAAGGAGAGGAGAAAGGCAATATTTCACTCATACATATAAAATCATAGATTTCTGGGAAACTGATCTTACAAATTAACAAAGTCTGATTAAGGGGAAAGCTGATTAACTGGGTGGGAAGGAGAGCATAGGGAAGATTGTTTACAGATAAACACAATGGAAGTGGAAGTGCTTCAGGAGCACTGTGATGGCTGTAACCAGATTGATGGGTGTAACCAGATAAACCTAAGCTTCTTGAAGGACAAAGCAATGTTACCCAACATTCCTATATAATATATACATTTCACCATATAAATTTTTAATTTTTAATTAACAGTAGTGATGATTTAATTAACATTGTTTTGGTGAGACCGGCTTGGATATTATCAAGCATATTTTCTGCACATAAAAATAGAACAGAAGTTGGATATGCATCTTACTGTGACTTTGATGACTAGATGATACACTGTTTTGATAAAAAATGATTACAGTCAAGAAGAATCATTTTATTATCCAGAATGATTAAACGCTATCCTTAGAGATGGGAATAGTCTGAGAGTAGTGATTTTCCTTTATTGCCGGGCTCTGTATCCCTTCTACACAATACATGTACCTATGCTCAGGACTTATTCATGGTTCTGCTCATGGATTACTCCTCCCAACCTGCGGGCCCCATACACAGTGCTGGGAATCGACCTTGGGTCAGCCATGTGTGAGGCAAGGGCCTTAACCACTTTTCTTATTTCTCAAGCTCCCACGAGTCTGAAATAAAAAAGAAAAATATAGTCTCAAGCTTCTTTTATTACTATCACTTATAAAACATACATAAATCTGAATATACATAATAGGATTTTTGAAGCCATTATTTTCTTAAATTGACATTTTAATAAACACAGTTCACTGCATTTTGTTTTCTCTGTCTACAATACATTGTGCAAATCACTTCGATTAAATGGTAGGACCTATAATTATCGTGGTAGTTCTATCAAATTTTCACAGACTTAGACCAAAGTTAATTTAAACATTATCATAAATATCAAGTTTGTAACTAATTTCTGGAGAAATCTAGTCTTCATTTCAGCTTCCCCGCAGCTTCCCGAAGTTCAAGTTACATAAATTCAGCCACATGGTGACCTTTTTATTTTACCCAGACTGCATGATTCAGAACAGAAGCTGGTTTTCACCTCGGCGATTAGACACACAGTCTATAGAGTAAAAAAATGCATAAGAATTAGTACACATTCTTGGAGTATTTATCAGTACAGTATAAACAGTGCTAGTGAGAAGTGAGAGGTCGTTCATGATGCAGTTATTACAAAGTTGTTCATGATGCGTTTCTTATAGGCATGTAGTATCCCAACCCCAACCCCACTACTACCATGACATTTCTCTCAGTTTTTGTTCCCGTTTTCCCAACCACCTCTGAAGCCTGCCCTCCTGGCAGGCCCAAAATACTTTATTATGTACTGCTTGGTATTACTAAATGGCTAATGGGATTGTCAAAGAATACTTCAGTGAAAGAGCTATGCTTGGAATATCACGTTTCACTCAAATGAGAGAAAATATCTGGAGTTCCGACATCCGTCGACGATCAAGAATCAGGGACGCTGTCTCATTTGCCAAGGTGTCGAAAATCAGATGGGCTGGTCACGTAATGAGATTTAAAGAGGACCTCTGGACTAGAGCTGTTACCGACTGGATTCCACGGGATGTCAAAAGACCGCGTGGCCGCCCACCTACCAGATGGTCAGAATTCTTCATCAAGATCATGAACAATCGGTTTGAGGCTTTTCATGTTCCTACAGCAAACAGGCACCATTGGGCTACACTAGCACGCAGCAGGGACAAATGGAGACATTACTGGTGCCCGCTCGAGTAAATCAACGATTAATGGGAAGTCAAGTGATCAAGTGACTTCAGTGAAAGAAAATTTGTGAAATTATTATATTTTACCATGGTACATGAAGTTTTTCTCTGAGGGTTTACGAAAATATTGTTGCTGGTTGAGCCTTCTGTGTTAATGTTTCTCTTAGTCACTCTTAGTTGGCTTCTATGTTGCATTCCCGCCCAATTGGGTTATTAATAAATTGTAGAGTATCACGATGTCACTCCAGAAGCTTCAGGGCATTAACTGGGCAGTGAGCTCACAAAGGATTGGTGGTGGAAAGTAGGAGTGGCTGCCAGGGCATGAGGAAGTATGGGGGAGTGTGAGGAGATTGCCCCTCCATTCTGTGAGAAGACGTGGAGTTTTTGCTCAAAAAAGCCAGTGTACCTGGGTCTTTTGGCAGTTTTTCATGAGGCAGTGGAGTCTGGCCATAGACGTGGTGGTGGCTGTTGGGGTGTGCATGCAGCTTGCTGGGGCTTGGGCAGAGATCTCAGCCAGAGATCAGTGTCTCTGAGGAATTTTTGCGGTTAGTTGACATCTTTCAAGACGTAATCATGAGTCTCGGAAGTAGGGCTGATATGAGCATCCATGGTGGCTAAGGAAAAATATGGGTGTGGCCATTCTATTCTTTTTTATGGAGCCTGATACTAATGTGGCAAAAATGTCATTCCAAACGATTTCAATCTTTTCTGTGCTGCGGTAAGACATGTGCTCAGTTGTGCACAAAATATAAGTATCGATGTTCCCACCTACACACGCCAATATGTCAACATAGTCTAAGTAAGAATGACTCAGCAGAATTTGAGTCCTCTCTCCATTTATCCACCCATTGATACCATCTTGGTTTTAGCCTTTTCTTCAAATTTCTCCACCATCATCCCTGAGCTGTCACCTTCCAATTCATCCATTGCATTAGTTTGTACACAGTATGAAAGAGTTACCTCTAGTGTACAGAATGATAGGAAAATCTGTATTGATAAAAGTTAGATTTGATGTTGAAACTTCAGAATTTGGAACCATAGAGATAGGACAGTGGTCAGAGTTGCTTTCTATGTGCATCTAACCCCCAGTGTTGTCCCAGTGTTGCTTTTCCACTTCAGATTCATGAGGGAGCACAGAGCCTTAAGTAAGCCCTGAGCACAGCTGGGTGTGTCTCCCCTGTCCCAACCCCTGGTTCCCCCCAAAATAAGCAAATAATAAAATTCTAGTACTTATAATTGTTATAGAAAATAAATAGTCATGAATTAATGGATTTTGGTGTTGTTCATCTCAGAAACACCGAAGAGATTTTTGTGTTTTGTCATATGAGAATTAGTTCATGAAACTTGTCATTTTTGTGTAAAAGATTTATCCCCTATACATAAAATATTTTTATTTGTTAGCATATAAATGTCATTTTACTTTTAATCGTTTGACCTTGAATTCTATTTTATATGTGTAATATTTTAAGCTGTACTGACAATTGTCTTTTTTTGACTTTGGAGAATAAATAGTTAAGTGGTATAAACAAGAAATAAAGCCATTTCATGGGATTCAGACACTAGTGGATACTCTAATGCTGACCAGCACTGTGCAGACAGATTCAAATCTCATGGATACACTATTGAGAGAAACAAAATCATATGACAAAACCTGGTCTCTATGTGCTTTCAAGTACTTTAATTTTATTTACTAATTTAGTTAATTGTGAAATTAGATTTCTAGTCCCTCCTATAGGAATATACCTGAAGTAAGTCAATTATATATAAAAACAATAAAAAAATTGGCCACTTTCACTTTCAGTTTGTATCTCATTACTACTAGGAGTTCTTTTCTGTACTTTATAAATCAAAGGAATATTTTAAAAAAAATTTTTTTTCTGAAAGATAATTCATTGCTTGCTGTCTCCGTCTTGACCTTCTAACCGTTTATAATACATTTTACAATAGACTCTATTTTCAATCTGCTAGAATTCAGGGACACATCAAGGTCAAAGTTTGCAAGCCAGGGTTCAGTTGTATGTTTCTATAACCCTTGCAGACGCGATAAGCTTTCTGCTATGGTCCACTTTTGGGCTCTCCGATCAGATGTGGCTCTCGAGGAAGTCCTATCCGGATATGCCGCATTAAGTCCTTCGGCTTATTTGGTAGCAAAGTATTCAAAGTCAGGCAAGAGAAGAGACAGGACAATATTGCTTCTCTGTTTTCATGTGCTATAAGGGGGCACTATGGCAAGTTATTTCTGTGGGAATCATATTTTAATCAATAAAAATATTGCAAGTGATTTTTAAATTTGATAACTTAAAATGTTAAATAAAAGTATTGATTATGTGAACACGTTATTGAACACGAAGCAATATTGAGTTTTTCCTGAGATGTTTAATTTTCCCCTCAATGAAATCTTGGCAGGAGGCTGTCCCTGTAGCTTGGGGCATGAGGGGCTATAGTCGAATCCTGGTGAAAATATTAAGTATGACAATGGTTTCTTCGGCTTCTCTATGTAAAAATAGAGTAGCTCTGAAACTAGCACTATGTGTACATTGTTTCAGTCTCAAATTCAGTAAGGATATAAACTTACTCCTAAACTCTCCTGTTTTCCTTAACCTCAGAGCTCAAGTTGCCCCATGTGTTTTGATTTCTTATTTCCCAACTGAAATGAGTCGAGTGAAATAAGTTTACCCAGAAATAACTTTACCCAGGATCTGTCGCGGCCGCGCGACATCTTATCAGAACTTTTCTTTATGACATCTTATTATCTCATTCCTACTTTGGACAAACTTGCAGGCTATCGAATGTAGCCTGCCCACAGGGCAGAGTCTGGCAAACTCCCCGTGGCGTACCAAATATGCCAAATACCAGTAACAATGATGGGTCTCATTCTCCTAAAGAGCCGTGAATATAATCTCAGGGCTAGGATGAAAGAGACGTTACTGGGGCCTGCTCGAGGCAATCGACGATTAACAGGATGATGAAATGAAATGAAATGAAAACTTTACCCAGAAATCTTAGCTCCAAAATCTAACGCTTCTAGATAACATTTTGTTTCATTTTCGTCAACTCCTCCATTGCCACATCATTATCTAAGATTTTTGGCAATTTTATTTACTAATTATGATATCCAAGATTAACATTTGATGTATCTATAATTGCATGGCAGAGTCTGGCAAACCCCCAGTGGCGTACCCAATATGCCAAATGCCAGTACCAATGATGGGTCTCATTCTCCTAACCCTGAAAGAGCCTTGAATATGGCACATTTTCAACTTTACCACTAAGCTTTTTTTGTTTATTTTTGAGCCACACCCAGCTGTGCTTAGGGGTAGCTCCTGGCTTTATGCTCATGGATCACTTCATATGGTATTTACAGGATTGTATGGGGTGCAGAGAAGTGAATTCCAGTAGGCTGTGTGCAAAACAAGCACCCTACTTGCTGTCCTATTGCTCTGGCCCCGAATATTAGACTATTAGACCTTTTTTTGTAAAGAACTACATTAGAAAACAGTTACTATTTAAAGAGAAGTGGGCACGTGAATGACCACAATTGTTCAATCCTCATGGATCCTAAAATCCCTCATCTCATATGTGGAATGTAAAGAAGAAAGAAATGAATTAGACAACAGTGAAAATATACCCTGAATTTTAACACTAGAGCTGAGACTATCAAGGAGAGGGTGGGGTGAGAAGAATGGGAATGTCAGGCTTAGCTTCTGTAAAAATGAACAGTGTTGGGCACTTTGGTGGTGGTTGATATGCGATGCTTCGTACACCAAGATATAAGCATAAATACTAGCATAGACCTCAATGATAACAAAACACTTTTAAAACATATAGAATAAAGAACAATAAGACTGACATTTTGCTTTATTCATATCTACAGTTTATTATATTTTATAAATCATTTGCTTTTGTGTTCTCAAAATTAGAAAGTATGGACACATATACAGAAAAAATAGCTGAGCATATATTTTTATAATTTTGAGATGTATTTATAGTTGAGACAGAACAGAGGAGGTAGATAAAATAAGAAAATATGGAAACTCAACAATAAGAAACAATGCGATAATGTCTATGTCTATTCATTTGTTTTGGGGGTCACATCCAGCAATATACAGGGGTTACTCCTGACTTCACACTCATAGATCACTCCTGGTAGGCTCAGGATCTAAAACTGATGCCAGAGATTGAAATCAGGCCAGCTATGCAAGGCAGTCCCCTTCCCTTTCTACTATGGATCCTGCCTCAATATCCATGTTTTTAAAATGAATATGAGTTGCAGCAAAGTCCTTCCCAATTCTACGAATATAAAACTGAGAAAAATGCAGAAGGCTGTTTAATGGGCTATGAACTCGAAGAATGACCTGGGACATGGAGGGAGGGTAGTATCACGTCCAAAATATATATTGTATCCCACAGTAATACAAAATCGAATACAAATGAACAAATACATACACGATTGGCAATATCTACCTTTCTTGAAATATTTTAATTAAGTAGAATTCAGGTCTAGACATCCAAAATGAATTGATAGTCTAAATATGTCTTCATAATTAGAAACAGATGCAGAAGAAATAATCTAATATGCCAGGAATATTTGTATTAGTGACTTTGCTGGTTTTTTTAGAGAACAAAAGATAAGGGGCATGATGAGATCATGTGGAATGAGGCATCCTGTTGTAGTGATAAGGACATCATCTTTGTTGAGCCAGAATGAGACAGTGCAATTTACCATCATCATCAGCAGCAGCATAAATTTTTGCTTTTATTACAATTGTTATTGTTTTATTTCTTCATTTCAGAGGTAAATCTTATGAACAAAAAAAGGGCTGGAGCGATAGCACAGTGGGTAGGGCATTTGGCTTGCATGTAGCCAGCCCTGCCGAGCCGGGTTCGATCCTTCCATGCCTCTCGGAGAGCCCAGCAAACTACCGAGAGTATCTCTCCCACACAGCAAAGCCTGGCAAGCTATCCGTGATGCATTGGATATGCCAAACACAGTAACAATAAGTCAATGGAGATGTTACTGGGCCCACTCGAGCAAATCGATGAACAATGGGAGGACAGTGCTACAGAGGAAATAGTTGTGACCTGTTTATGTCATTTGAAACATTTGTGGGCCCAGGTCTCTGAGGCATATGTTAATGAGGAAGAGATGTGCCTGGAGCTGGAAGTTCTTCGTCCTCTTAGCTATTTCTTTGATGCTCTTGAAGTTGTTCCAAGCTTCTCTCTTCCCCTTGCACTACTCAAGTGCCAGGTTATTCGTCATGTTGACTTCATGACCTAGGTACACATAATTGTTGCATTCGGAGATGTTTGTTCCATTGATAGCAAAATGGACGTCAGGAATGAGACTCTTTCTCATAAACATTGTCTTCATGAGATTCAGCTGTAGTTCAGCCTTTCCACAATCATGGTCAAAGTTGGCCAGAATTTGTGATGCTTGGCTAATGTTTGGTGTTATTAGAATGATGTCATCAGCAAAGTGGAGGTGGCATAGTTGCCAACAGTCAATCTTCACTCCCATTCCTTCCCATTCCAGTCATCACATGACGTTCACAAGGGTGGCACTGAAGATTTTCGGTGAAATGGTATCACCCTGCTGAATCCTTCTTGACATGGATGATCACTTCTTTGTAGAATGGTTGGATCCTGGTAGTGAATCCGTAATACAGCTCATGGAGGATCCTGATGTATTGAGTCTGAATGCCCTGTTTAGCTAGGGCTTCGATGACCACTTCACTTTCAACAGAATCAAAGTCTTTCTTTAAACCAATGAACTTTGGTCAGAGCTGCATCTTGAACTCCCAAGATATCTCAATGAGCTTGGTTATAGGATGAGAATGCTATTCGGGTCTCCCAAAGAGGAATTGAAAGAGCTATGCTTAGAGTAGCATGCTTCACTAAACTGAGAGAAAGAATCCATAGTTCCAAACTCCATTGACAATCAAGAATCAGTGACACTGTCTAGTTTGCCAAGGCATCAAAAATCAGATGGGCTGGAAAGATAATGAGGTTTGGAGACAACCACTGGACTAGAGTCATTACTGACTGGATGTCAAAAGATCACATGGCCGCCCACCTCCAAGATGGTCAGACTTCTTCGTCAAGACATTGAATGATCGGTTTGAGGCTCTTCGTGTTCCTAGAATGAGCAGATGACATTGGGATACACTAGCACGTGGCAAGGACAAATGGAGATGTTACTGGTGCCTTTTCAAGCAAGACAATTAGTAATGGGATGTCAAGAGATCGAGTGATCAAGTGAAATGCTTATCAGATGTTATTACTCAAACAAAAATGCAACCTTCTAAGTACAAATATCGACTTATTTCTTGAGAACTTTGTTCTTAGTAGGAAAACTTGTACAGTGTTTTTTTTTTTAAATCAGTGAGATTTCATACAGTTTTCATTATTCAAAATATGATTGTTTAAAGTCTAGGTCAACCCCATTAACCGATAAAATAAAATAAAGTTTAGAAAAAAAAGTTTTATAAAAATAAGTATCATTCTTATCCTCCCATATGCTAAGCTTTAAAGGTAATGTATTAGGGTAAAATAAAATTACCGTTTATGTTATATCTATAATCTATTTCAAGTGAATGATTGGCTCTTTTCTTTCTTTCACAATTTTTTACAATTTTATAATTTGGCAAGCAGGCAAAGGATTATTTTTTTTTTCACACAGGGGCTATTGTTTTGTAACACATGTTATTCCCAACAGCTTCACAGTTGTATTTTAATTTAAAATTATATACTGTCTCTAGAAGCCGGTGTCAAGTAAATATTAAAATTCTCATGATATGCTCCTCAGTCTAGTCCACAAGAAGGTCAAAGAAAGTCCTAGGGATTCATATAGAGGTAAAAATAGAGTACACTTTTGGTACAATATGTTCAATTTTCAGGTTATGCTTGATCATAATGTTTTTCAAGCATGAAAGTTCACATTCATTTCCTTAATGGCCCTGACTATATACTTTGTGTTAAGTGCAAAACCATGATGCTTAGGAGCTCAAAGTTATTATAGCAATTAAGGCATGCAGTTTGCATGCAGCTGACTGAAGTTCTATACCATATTTGGTGCCCCTAAACACCCCCAGAGTGATCCCTGATTACAGAGTCAGGAGTAATCCCTGAGCACTCTCCATGCTGGGTCCCCCAAAATAAAACAAAACAAAAAAAGTAATTCTTTAATTGATTAAAAGTGTTTCATGTACATTCAATTTTATAATTAGTCAAGCCTAAAAAATTTAGATTCTGGAGCTGGAGCGATAATACAGCTGGCAGGGCATTTGCCTTGCACATGGCCAATCTAGGTTTGATTCCCAGCATCCCATATGGTCCCCTGAGCACTGCCAGAAGTAATTCCTGAGTACAAAGCCAGGAGTAAAACCTGTGCATCACTGGGTGTGACCCAAAAAGCCAAAAAAAAATGGGGACTTAAGAATACCCTGCATATAACATACATGTATATTTCAAGAATACCTCATTTCATTCTCCTTAAATATAGAATAAAAGATGTCACAATTATATAAAAAACATTCTTTCGTGGCAGTTTGACTAGAAATGATGTGAGTCAGAACCCAATACTCTATCGGCTATTCTAATGTATTCTCTTTAATTGGTCTAGAATTGACCAAAAGTTTTCAACAACAAAGATTTTGTAGGTCTACATATAATTTTTCAGATGTATGAATATTCCATTTCAATAGTTGATGATGCTTTCAGATAAGCAAGATGTGCTTCCTAAATCTGTATTGTCACATGAAGGAAGTGTGATTCTCATTCCTGTTGCAGTAAATTGAGGCTTATCTTCTCTCTTAATGTGCAGTTACAATTAAGACTAGTGGGAGAAGTTGAGTTATCAGATAGTACTTGACTATGACAGCATAGTTGACTATGACTCAGAATCTTTACAGGGCACAGGAAAGTCGTTATTTTCAATTCATGTATGCCTTTTAAACATGTTTTTATCTGTGAAATACCTGATATTGTCTTTTTATCCCGACTGTTTATTTTTCTCCTTATAAAATATCAATAAATATATGGTGTAGGTTCTTTCAGGAGTTTAATTCCAGAAATTAGGTCACATACGATGAATTTTCTTTTTGTTTTGTTTTGGGGCCACATCGAGCAATGCTCTGGGCTTACTGCTGGTTCTGCACTTGGGGATCACTCCTGCTAGTGCTCAGGGAACAATATGTGGTTCCAGGGATCGAACTGAGGTAAGTCACATTCAAAAAAAGTGCCTTACCCACCGTGCTACTACTTCAGCCCCTCAGGAGGATTTTTAAAGAAAGCTTAAATAGTGGGCTATGACAGAATATTAGAAGGCATCATCTAAAGCAAGTAAAATTTTGTTAGTTATTTTTTATATTAAAAATATATTCTTTTTTTATTAAAATTTTTTAATAGTGAAACATGATGAGGTACAGTTGCAGACTTACACATTTTTGTACTTGGGTTTCAATTATACAATGATCAAATTAGAAATATATTCTTAACGTGTCAGTAATACAATAGAAAACAGTTAAAACTACCAATCTGAAAGTGCAGAGAAGATATCTAGATTCTTTGTTTCAAAGTAGCATCTACCATAATCAAGGCAGGTAACAGATAGGCAAAACCACAAAAAAAATACTGTAAGAATAAAATAAAAATACTGTAAGAAAAAAACTGTAAAAATTATTTAATTGAGGGTCTCTTTCTCACCACATCCGTGCCAACAGTTGTTGCTTTTGTTCTTTTGGATTGTGGGTCAGTCTCTGTGGTATGAGATGATTTCTTATTGTTATTTCGATCTGCATCTCCCTGTGATTAACGATGTAGAGCATTTTCTCACGTGCCTTTTTGCCATTCGAATTTCTTCTTTGTGAAAGTTTCTGTTCATTTTGTCGCCCCATTTCTTGATGGGGTTGGATGTTTTCTTCTTGTGGAGTTCAACCAGTACTTAGTATATTCTTGATATCAACCCCTTATTGGATGGGTATTGGGTGAATATCCTTCTCCATTCTGTAGACTGTCTTTGTATTTTGCTCACTGTTTCTGTTGAGGTGCAGAAGCTTCTTAGTTTAAGATAGTCCCATTTGTCTATCTTTGTTTTCACTTGCTTGGCCAATGGCATGTCAACTTTGAAGATACCATTAGTTTCAATGTCGTGGAGGGTTTTGCCAACCTTGCCTTCAATTTGTAAGTCTACAACTGTACCTCATGGTGTTTCACTAATAAAAATTAAAAAAAATAAATTAAAAAAATATTTAATTGAAAGAATAAAATTAACAGTTGGTGAGTATATACTAGGGATCGTATGTGGTAATTTCATATGGATATTCTCCTCGATATCCAGAATGTGTTGGGTCCAATATGGAAGAAGGAGGCAAGGAGGGGCTGGACAGGGATTATTTCAGGTAGGACATTTAGCTTGAATGCAGCCAAATTACTTTTAACCCCAGCATGCCACATGGTTTCACAAGGACTTCCAGGAGGGATTACACAGTGCAGAGTCAGTAGTAACCACTGAGCAGTGCCAGGTGTGGTCCAAAAACCAAAACAAAATAAACAAAAGAAAGAGTCAAAGAGAGTCCCGGAGCTTATCTAAGGCATAGCCTTCCTAATTTTATCAATCAGAACTAAAATCAAAATATGGCTCCAGGGTCCTTACACCATAACTCAGAATATTAAGGCACTTATTTCTCTACCAATAACGATGTCTTCTTTTTCCTCTCAGACCCACCTGCATGATTTGTAATCAGTGACTAAGCAGTAGGAGACCACCAAACTTACTCTCAGGATGATTTGCCTCTCCCAGCAGAAGCCGGTTTAATGTAGCAATGTTTACACTTCATCTTTTATTCCTGAGAAATCAGACATGGTTTTCAGTGTTAATAATAAGCAGTATGATTATTTAGAAAATGCATCAAAAAACCAATACACAATAAATTAAATAATTACTTAGAATATTGTCTAATATATTACAAATAAAACTTAGTGTTTTTTTTACTGGAATAATGCATAAAGAGTAATTTAATACATTCCATGGGGAATGCATACTTTTTGCTTTTTAGCAATAATATATTTTGGATAAGTAAAAGATAGAATTTCATAAAAAATTTATTAATAATATGCTCTAGAGTGTAGACAAACACTACCCCCCTTTTAGGCTAATAGCAATTATCTTTATATACTTATTTTGTAACGGCTATTCATGCCTATTTCAAATTGGAGTTTTAATTAGCCTTTAATTAAGAGAGAGAAAAATGTGAATGAAATCTAAAGCCAAATCCCAAAGACACGTTTCCTATTAAACCCAGAATTTCTCCATTCTCTTAACAATCGGGGTATTGCTATTTTGCCAAACGTGTGTATTATCTTTCATCCACAGGATAACCCATGTGTATATGCCTGGAGGAAAATGCTCTGTTAGACAATTAGATACCCATCAGAATCCAAGGGACATTCCCAGGTGGCTTCCAGCACTGGGCATGCTGTTTGCCAACACCAATTTCTGTTCTACATAAACCATAGACCCCTTTACCTTCCTGTGAAACTTTAACATCAACTACACGTAGTTTTGTATTTTTAAAAGACCTTTAATAATCACCATCCTGTTATTCGTCAATTGCCTCGAGCAGGCCCCAGTAACATCTCCTTCATCCTAGCCCTGAGATTTTTAAAAAAGTGCTATATTCAAGGCTCTTTAGGAGAATGAGACCCATCATTGTTACTGGTATTTGGCATATAGGGTACGCCATGGGGAGTTTGCCAGACTCTGCCGTGTGGGCAGGCTACATTTGGTAGCCTGCCAGTTTGTCCAAAGTAAGCATGAGATAATAAGATGTCATAATAAGATGTCTAATTATGGTTTTATAGTCTCCGAGTAGGCTTGGAGACTAAAAACTCCAGCTCCCGGAAGAGAACAGTGCAGTCTCCTGCCCCCGCGCCTGGCTGTCCTCGCCGGGGCCCCTTAGAGGGGAATGGGTTGAGCTTTCCTCCCTGCCCCGACTAGGGCTCCAGCAGCCGAAGACCACCAGGATAATCACCAAAAAATGAGGGGTCTATATCTCTTTATTTTACTGCTTTGACCAATGCTTAGTTTTTGCTTTACATTGAACTCACATCTGTTCCTGGTGTCTTGTTTCTCCCTTCCCTGTCTTACTTCTATCACTCCTGTTCAGGGGTCTCTAGAATTATTTCTACCTTGCACCATATAATGTGTCAGAACTTTCCCCAGACAACCACCAAGGATCCCTTTTTCCTAATTATTATTCTAACATGTATCAGTAGTTATTTTATGATTTGGGGCCTCAGTATTTACAACTACAAAACTTTATTTTTTAAATAGAAATGTTCCTCTATGCAGACCTAATTAGAAGTCCTTAAAAGAAAAAAAAACTATTTTATATTTTATATTGTATTTGAATATTCAAGATCTGGATCAAACTTAGAGAATTGGCAAATCAGCCAGCCCATTCCTAATGCCCCTGCTCCTACAGCAGTTCTTAGGCTCTAAATAATATCCTATATCAATTGAAATATTTAGTCAGGGATAGTGAACTCTCTAAATGAACTGCAGCATTTAAAAAATCACATGTGTCTATATATGGCTGTACATATATGCATATCCATATATATGCAATCTGCCTTAATTTTACCTAGACTCAACTATAATCAAAGTGCAGTGTTCGTTTCAATTATAGGAGATAGCCCTATAGATGGGTGTTTTCAGGTGATTGCCTAGGTTCTCTGCTATTAAGGGAAGCGACACCTGGTCGGAGAAGAAAGGGAATCCACCAGATGGTGTTGATTAGAACCTAAGGCGGCAATCATCTACTCTTCAGAAAGTCGGTCTCTAATCCACAGAAAAACAGAATTCATTGCCCAGCTCTCTACCTTTGCATTTAAGTCCCCCACAACCCTCTCCCCGCTAACTCCACACTACCCAGCTTCTGACTATTGGTGAGTTGTTCTTGATTCCTTGCATCACAAGTGTCACCAAAAAAAAGAGTTTAAATAATAAACAAACCAGAACACCCTTGAAATATAATAAATCTTGCTACTTAAGTGTTCTAAAGCTAAATGTAGCTCAGTTGTGATTATTCTCCAAGAGTCCTGGTTTTGGTACTTTTTTTCTGCTCCCATACTTCTGGTTCTTTTATAGAATAAATATTTTTTCCAAGTAGAATAAATATTTTATTTATTTAAATTTTTATTAGAGAAACACCATGAGGTACAGTTGCAGACTTACAAATTTTTGTGCTTGGGTTTCAGTTATACAATGATTGAGTACCCATCCCTCCACCGGTGACCATTCCCCACCTCCAGTGCTCCCAGCATCCCTCCCACCCACCCCCAAGCCCCCCATTCCACCCCACTCCTGTGGCAGGGCATTCCGTTTTGTTCTCTCTCTTCTTTTGGATGCTGTGGTTTGCAAAAGAGGCATTGAGTGGCAATCATGTTTGGTCTATAGTCTACTTTCAGCATGCTTCTCCCATCCTGGGAGGATCCTCCCAACACCTTTATTTGGTGTTCCCTTCTCTATCTGAGCTCCCTTTTCCCCTAGCATGTGTGGCTGGCCTCCAAACCATGGAGTGAAGCTCCTGGTACCTATCTCAGCTATCCGCTCCCATACTTCTTAAAAACTGTATCTGGGAATATGTGCATACTGGGAATTATGTACTTTCTCAGTTTTCTTCTTGTCCATTGCTAGCTTGGTAGAATGGTAACTTTAAGTGTCAATATTTCAGTTCTCTTTTCTTTAGTGTATGGATATGTTGACATTTCTCTGGTCTGGCAATTCTCCTAGAAGCAAAGTGGGTTTAATCTTGATCGTTTTAACTCTTGATACATATGTGTATATAGGCAGATTATGGAGTGAGAGAAAAACAGACACATGTCTTTAGCCAAATTGCTTAATTTTCAGGCATGCTTTGAGGCAGGTCTCGACACTCATTGTTTGGTCACATCACTGGTGAGATAAGCCCTGAGTGAGCCATGGTCTCCGTAGTGTTTGCACACTGTGAGCTACTTCTGGAATGTTCACCAGATTCCTCCCACATGAAGTTCATTATCAGCTCTCTAAATCAGAGAGAGAGAGAGAGAGAGAGAGAAGGAGAGAGGGAGGGAGAGAGAGAGAGAACAAGTAAAATCCACTGGAAAACCTGCAGTGAGTTAGACAATGGACAAATAAATACTAATGAAAGAAAAAATAAACACGAATGAAGGAATAAATAAACTAATGAAGGAATAAATAAGCATTAATCATTTTTATTTATTTGGAATAAGAGTGTTTATGGTGTTTATTGAGAACTTTGGTGATGGTGGTTAGACATATCATGAAGTTGTAAGTCTTGGAAATGACCTAAGAGGGTGTCGCATTTGCCCAAAGTGTGAGTTTGAGGCCAGCGTGGTCCTGAGACTACTGTGACCCTGCAGTGCTCTCCTACTGCACCCAGCCTGCTCAGGCCCTGCTGCCGCTGCATTCCTGGGGCTCCTGAGCAGAGTTGGGAAATTCCAACACCTCATTAGAGACATTATTAATGTCTCTAATGGGCTGGAGCGATAGCACAGCAGCAGGGTGTTTGCCTTGCACGCAGCCAACATGGCCGACCCGAGTTCGATTCCTCCACCCCTCTCGGAGAGCCCGGCAAGCTACTGAGAGTATCTCGCCTACAAGGCAGAGTCTGGCAAGCTCCCCCTGACGTATTCAATACGCCAAACACAGTAACAACAAAGTCTCCAATGGAGACATTACTGGGCCCACTCGAGCAAATCGATGATCAACGGGAGGGCCTTTACCTTTACCTTTACCTTTACCATTAGAGACATGCACTGCACACTCACTGCATCTCATTTTTGTAAGCATCACCTCTCAGTTTGACTTAGGCACACATGGTTTTGTGGAAGGGACACAGGATGCTGCCATTTTATTAGCAATATTTTCGGTCTGCCACTTCCTAGTTTCAGCACAAATTTCTTCACAGAGTCCACGTTCCTTCACCAGTGTCCCTGCCCCCGTTGCCTGCCTCCCACCCAGCAGTCTACTTCTAGGAGAGACACTGATTTTAAAATAAGTATTTGCACCATGCTTTCTGATAGCCTCACACAAAATACATCACCACCGTTAAGCCAACCTCCTCTCCCTACCAAAGTTATAGTCCCTTCCCATTCTGCAACCCTACTAAGTGGCAAGCTTCCTCCTAAAGACCAGTTCTCATGCTCCTTATTCCCATTTTCTTCGAGCATTTGTTATTCCGCTATTATGTTTCTTTATATCCTGCATATGGGAGAGGTCATCGTCTACTGCTGTCTTGTCCTCTGACTAACTTCACTCGGGATGGCACTCTCCACAGATATCTACGTGGGAGCAAATTGCATAATCTTATCTTTTCTTGTGACTGATTAACATTCCATGGTGTAGGTAGGAATATCTTCAAATGAAGAGCTGGACCATCTACCCAACCTTAACTGGATATTTAATATATATTATATATATATTTAATATATATATATATTTATATCCCTTGCATGCATGAGATCTGGGTTTCATCTCTGGCACTGGAAAGTCAGGGTGCGGTGCTTGATAACATCATTTAGACTGTCACAAATTAATTGAGTATTCTAGCCACACTCCTTTTACCTGTGTTATTTATTGTAGCTCATGATGATGTAAAACAAAACAAAACAAAACAAAAACTTCTCTTTTATGGCAACAATCCTGCCATTGGGGCATGCATTCATTTCTATGTCCTACTGTTCTCATGAGCTGGCTGTAGTTGTTATTGAGCGATGCATGGCATATTTTGACTGCTTCCTATCTGTTTCACAGTTTGTCACCAATGTGCGTGCTGCATGGTCTAGCTTGTTTGCCCGAAATCGTGACCCAGATTGATATCCCCTTCTCCATGTCACCTCATCTGTCTTCTCCTAGAGTTGATTTAAGAAGGATTTTAAAAACCTTTGTAAAGTTAACTATGTCTGCACAGAAGCAAAATTAGAAACACTCACAAAGGGCAGTCTCTGAAAGTCTTTCATCAGTGAATGTGACGAGTATCACCTGTAGATGCTTTAAAGGCTGATCCACCCATGAATGCTTCTATGTCATGATTATTTTTAGGTGTGTTGAATTAGGACTGGACAGGCCAGTTCTGCATATCACTGGATGTACTGGGTAGTCTGGGACTCAATGTTGATGAATATAAGGATACAATGTCCTACTCAGAGATATTTCATATGCTGCTCAATGTTGGGCATTCACCTGGAAGCACTTGGTAGTAGATTATTTCCATTATTTCTGAAGGTGTAGACTGATGATTTACATATTGTTGAACTAGTAACTAGCTCGAAGCAATGCAGGCAGAAGTTAGAAGAGGTCCCTCAGTGTGTTGGTATTGTGGCTTCCGAGATGTTCAGTGAGGCAGAAGGAAATGTGTGTCCTCACCTGCTTCAAAGGAGCTTGGGCAACACAGAGAGCTTCACAGTTGATGAATTGTCGCTGCAGTTGTATGTCGTGCCCTTTACTTTTATTAAGGTTAGAGTCAGGACACCCCAGAGGGGCTTAAGTATTCCTTCTTTTATTCAGTGTAAATATTTCAAAACTGTGCCCTAAACAGTTCAGTAATCCATTGAAAAAAAACGTTCCTTTATGTTGGCAAAAGATCAAGAATTAATCCAAAAACAACACTTTTTATGAACAGGAAAACAACTATGACTGAAATTCCATTTGATCAAGGATACAATTGGTACCTGGATACTGTCTTCAATTGGTAGTATACTCTACAAAGCAAACCCAAAATATAAAATGGGATTTTTGTACATACTTATAAATCACCTGGTAGGAGATTAAACTTAAGATAGACATAACTAATGATTTAATTTAAATCATATGCTCTTATAATAGTGATAAAAAAATTATCATTATTTTAAATAATAGAATACAAACATTAAATTATAAAACAGAAGTAATGTAAAGATAAAATTAAGGATAGCTTGGGGCTGAAAAGGAGTTAAGGCACTTCCCTTGCACGCAGCTGGCACAGTTTCGGTTCCCAGCTACCCAAATTGTCCCCTGAGCACAACCGGGAGTGATCCCTGAGTGCAGAACAAGGAGTAAGCTCTGAGGACCTTCAGATGAGTCCTTACCAAACCAAAAATGAATAAATATCATTAAAAAATAATGTTATACGGGACAACTGCAGCCTCAATGGAAAGAGGATGGTACCGGCTCATCCTTCACACCCTACCGAGGTCACAAATTACCCCCCACAAGCAGCTCTCTGGCACAGCCATGGCTCCAGAGGCAAAAGGACTTAGTCCAGAGCCCAACAGCTTGCAGCAGAAAAGTGAATGGTCCATGCCTTAAACTAAAGCTCCATGCCTCCCCGGGAGGGAAAGGGTGTTACTCCCTTGCACCCCCTGTCCCCTCCTCCCCACAGCAAGGTGGCTGCTGCCTCAGAGTTTATAGGAAAGCCAGGTATGAGCCAGCGGTGATGGGGCAACTGCAGTCTCATGGGAAGGTGGGGGTGGTACCAGCTTGTCCTTCACGCCCTATCGAGGTCACGAGTTGCCCCCCACGAGTGGCTCTCCGGCACAGCCATAACACCAGATGCACAGAAACCAATCTTGTAATTATCTGGCTCTTTGCAGAAATCCAAAATCATTATATGACATTATATGATTCTCATAGCAGCTATAGAAAACAGAGTATTTCACAATGCCTTTTCAGCAATTCTGGTTGTTGGGGGGGGGGGGAGTGGAATTCTAAACAATAGTGGTGCATCCTTTGTTGAAATAATGAATGTAATCAGGAGTTAAGTAGAAATGCCTCACAGGCATTGGGAGGGATGGGAGGGGAGTATATTGGGGTTCTTGGTGGTGAAAAATGAGTACTGGTGAAGGGAAAGGTGTTTGATCATTGTATGACTGAGACTTAAACCTGAAAGCTTTGTAACTTTTCCCACAGTGATTCAATAAATAAATATAACAAGAAAAAAATAAACAAATAAAATTATGAAAAAAAAGTAAGGTGCAGTTTATCCCCAATTCAATCAGCTAATCAGTGGCTGAATAAATAGCAGTACTCCTACATAAAACAAAAAACAACAAAAAAAAACACAAAAAAATAATGTTAGCTTGTTATGACCCAATGTGATTATATAATGAATAATAAGCCAACATTTAATAATTCATAGGTTGCTAGATTAAATAAGACTGAAAATCTGACTGAGAAAGATGATTTCATACAAATATACCCACTGTCACTGGACTCCTGTGGTTCACTGATTTGCTTGAGCGGGCAGCAGTAATATCTCCATTGTGAGACTTGTTACTGTTTTTGGCATTTCAAATTCAACACAGGTAGCCTACCAGGCTATTCCATGTGGATGGAATACTCTAGGTAGCTTGCAGAGCTCTGCAAGAGGGGCGGAGGAATTGAACCCGGATCTACAACGTGCAAGGCAAATGCCCTACTCACTGTTATCACTCCGGCCCACAAATATACGCATGTGTTTTATTTTCACTTAATCACTTAACTTCCCGTTAGTCGTGGATTTGCTCGAGCGGGCGCCAGTAACGTCTCCATTTGTCCCTGTCGCGTGCTAGTGTAGCCCAATGGCATCTGTTCGCTCTGGGAACATGAAGGGCCTCAAACCGATCGTTCATGATCTTGACCAAGAAGTCTGACCATCTGGTAGGTGGGCGGCCACGCGGTCTCTTGACATCCCGTGGAATCCAATCAGTAACAGCTCTAGTTCAACGGTCGTCTTTAAATCTCATTACGTGACCAGCCCATCTGATTTTCGACACCTTGGCAAATGAGACAGCGTCCCTGATCCTTGATCGTCGATGGATGTCAGAACTCTGGATTCGTTCTCTCATTTGAGTGAAACGTGATATTCCAAGCATAGCTCTTTCTATTCTTCTTTGGGAGACCTGAATAGCGTTCTCATCTTGTTTGCGTAGGGCCCAGGTCTCTGAGGCATATGTTAATGCAGGAAGAACAGTGGAATCAAAGAGATGTGCCCGGAGCTGGAGGTTCTTCGTCCTCTTAGCTATTTCTTCGACGTTCTTGAAGGCGTTCCAAGCCGCTCTCTTCCTCCTGTGCAGCTCGGGTGCCAGGTCATTTCTCATGTTGACCTCTCGACCTAGGTACACATAGCTGTTACATTCAGAGATGGTCGTTCCAGAATGGAGCGTCAGGAACAAGGCTGTTTCTCATAAACATTGTCTTCATAAGATTCAGCTGTAGTCCGACCTTTCCACACTCACGGTCAAAGTAGGTCAGCATTTGTGCCGCTTGACTGATGTTTGGTGTTATTAAAACAATGTCATCAGCAAAGCGGAGGTGGTGTAGTTGCCAACCATCTATCTTCAATCCCATTCCTTCCCATTCTAGTCGTCGCATGATGTTCTCGAGGGTGGCACTGAAGAGTTTCGGTGAAATGGTATCACCTTGTCGCACCCCTCTCTTTTTTTTTTCCCTTTATTTTATTTTATTTTTTTTACAGTTGTAAATTTACAATTTTTTTGTGCTTTGGTTTCAATTATACAATGATCAGATACCCATCCCTCCACCAGTGCCCATTTTCCACCACCATGGATAATATCCCTCCCACCCCCATCCCCCCATCCCCCCGTCTCTGTGGCAGGGCAATCCCCTGTGTTCTCTCTCTCCTTTTGGGTGTTGTGGTCTGCAAAAGAGGCATTGAGTGGCAAACATGTTCAGTCCATAGTCTACTTTCGACATGCATCTCCCCTCCTGGGAGGATCCTCCAAACATCCTTTATTTGGTGCTCCCTTCTCTATCTGAACTGCCCTTTCCTCTAGGATACCCGGCTGGCCTCTAAGTTATGGAGTAATCCTCCTGGTGCTGATCTCAGCTATTCTTGGGTATTAATCTCCTATTTTGTTACTTTATGTTCCCCAGATGAATGCAATCTTTCTATGTCTATCCCTATCTTTCTGACTCATTTCGCTTAGCATGATACTTTCCATATTGTACCACTTGTATGTAAATTTCATGACTTCATCTTTTCTAACAGCTACATAGTACTCCATTGTGTAGATGTACCAAAGTTTCTTTAACCAGTCATCTGTTCTTGGGCATTCAGGTTTCTTCCAGTTTCTGGCTATTGTAAAGAGTGCTGCAATGAACAAACAAGTGCAGATGTCATTTCGACTATACTTTATTGCCTCTCTGGGATGTATTCCCAGGAGTGGTATTGCTGGGTCAAATGGGAGCTCAATTTCTAATTTTTTGAGAATCGTCCATACTGTTTTCCAGAAGGGCTGAACCAGTCGACATTCCCACCAACAGTGAAGGAGTGTCCCTTTCTCGCCACATCCACGCCAGAATTGGTTGCTTTTGTTCATTTGAATGTGGGCCAGTCTCTGAGGTGTGAGATGGTATCTCATTGTGGTTTTGATCTGCATCTCCCTGATGATTAATGATGTAGAGCATTTTCTCATGTGCTTTTTTGCCATTCGGATTTCTTCTTTGAGAAAGTTTCTGTTCATTTCATTGCCCCATTTTTGGATGGGGTTGGATGTTTTCTTCTTGTGGAGTTTAACCAGTATTCTGTATATCCTGGATATCAACCCCTTGTCAGATGTGTATTCGGTGAATATCCTTTCCCATTCTGTAGACTGTCTTTGTATTTTGGTCACTGTTTCTTTGGAGGTGCAGAAGCTTCTTAGTTTAAGACAGTCCCATTTATCTATCTCTGTTTTCACTTGCTCAGACAGTGGCGTGGTATCTTTGAAGATACCATTAGCTTCAATGTCATGGAGGGTTTTGCCAACTTTATCTTCAAGGTACCTTATGGTTTCTGGTCTGATGTTGAGGTCTTTAATCCATTTTGATCTTACCTTTGTACATGGTGTTAGGCAGAGTTCTGAGTCTAATTTTTTGCATGTAGCCGTCCAGTGATGCCAACACGATTTATTAAAGAGGCTTTCCTTACTCCACTTCACATTACTTGCACCTTTATCAAAGATTAGATGAGCATATGATTGAGGGGATATGTCAGTGTATTCCATTGGTCTGCAGTTATGCCTTTGTTCCAGTACCATGCTGTTTTAATTATTACTGCTTTGTAGTACAGTTTGAAGTTCGGGAGGTTGATTCCTCCCATTTTCTTTTTCCCAAGAATTGCTTTAGCTATTCGTGGGGGCTTATTGTTCCATATAAATTTCAGGAGTGTTTGCTCCATTTCTTTGAAGAATGTCATGGGTATCCTTATAGGGATTGCATTGAATTTATACAATGCTTTCGGTAGTATTGCCATTTTGACAATGTTAAGGCTCCCGACCCATGAGCAGGGGATATCTTTCCATTTCCTAATGTCCTCTTTTATTTCCTGAAGTAGCGTTTTGTAGTTTTCTTTGTACAGGTCCTTTACTTCCTTAGTTAAGCTGATTCCTAGGTACTTGATTTTCTGGGGCACAATTGTGAATGGGATTGTTTTTTTCATGTTGCTTTCTTCTCTCTCACTGTTTGCGTATAGGAAAGCCATGGACTTTTGTCTATTGATTTTATAACCTGCAAATTTACTATACGAGTCTATTGTTTCCAGGAGTTTTTTGGTGGAGGTTATTGGGTTCTCTAAGTAGAGTATCATATCATCTGCGAATAGTGAGAGCTTGATTTCTTCCTTTCCTACCTGAATGCCCTTAATATCTTTTTCCTGCCTAAACGCTATTGCAAGTACTTCCAGTACTATATTGAACAGCAGTGGAGAGAGTGGGCATCCCTGTCTCGTCCCTGATCTTAGAGGGAAGGCTCTCAGTTTTTCCCCATTGAGGATGATGCTTGCTGTAGGCTTGTGGTAGATGGCTTTAATTATGTTGAGGAAGGTCCCCTCTATACCCATTTTGGCTAGGGTTTTCATCATAAAGGGGTGCTGGATCTTATCAAATGCTTTATCTGCATCTATTGATATGAACATATGCTTTTTATCTTTTCTTTTGTTGATATGGTGGATTATGTTGATTGATTTCCAAATGTTAAACCATCCTTGCCTCCCTGGGATGAATCCTACTTGGTCATGGTGTATGATCTTTTTGATGAGTAGTTGGATTCTATTTGCTAGTAGTTTGTTGAGGATCTTTGCATCTGTGTTCATCAGGGATATCGGCCTGTAATTCTCTTTCTTTGTGGTATCTCTGTCTGCTTTTGGTATCAGTGTGATATTCGCTTCGTAGAAACTGTTCGGAAGTGTTTTTGATATTTCAATTTCGTGGAAAAGCTTAAAGAGCATTGGGAGTAAGTCCTCTTTAAAGATTTGGAAGAATTCACTAGTGAATCCATCCGGGCCAGGACTTTTGTGCTTGGGGAGACTTTTTATTACCATTTCAATTTGCTTGATGGTGATAGGTCTGTTCAGGTATTCCAGGTCTTCTTGGTTCAGCCTTGGGAGTCTGTAGGAGTCTAGGAATTTATCCATTTCCTCGAGGTTTTGATGTTCCGTGGCATAAAGCTTCTCAAAGTACTCCCTGAGGATCCTCTGAATTTCTGTGGTTTCTGTTGTAATGACCCCCTTTTCATTTCTGATTCGGTTTATTAGGGTTTTCTCTCTCCCTTTCTTTGTGAGTTTTGCTAGAGGCTTATCGATCTTGTTCATTTTCTTGAAGAACCAGCTCTTAGTTTCATTGATCTTTCGGATTGTTTTTTGGGTTTCCATCTCGTTAATCTCTGCTCTGAGTTTTATTATTTCCTTTCTCCTGTTCGAGTTGTGCTCCTTTTTTTGGTCCTTCTTCAAGCTCTTAAGCTGTGAGGTTAGGTTAGTTATGTGGGTTCGCTCCTCCTTCCTGAGGAATGCTTGTAGAGCTATAAACTTTCCTCTTAACACAGCCTTTGCTGTGTCCCATAAGTTTTGGTAACTCGTGTTCTCATTTTCATTCGTTTCTAGGAATCTTTTGATTTCCTCTTTGATTTCCTGTCTAATCCACTCGTTGTTCAATAGTGCACTGTTTAATTTCCAGGTGTTTGATTTAGTTTTCTGTTTTTGTGTGTGATTTACTTCTAATTTCAGCGCATTATGGTCTGAGAAGATTGTTGATACAATCTCTACCTTCTTAATTTTATGGAGGCATGTTTTGTGGCTCAGTATGTGGTCTATCTTGGAGAATGTTCCATGTATGCTTGAGAAGAATGTGTATTCAGCTTTTTGTGCATGAAGTATCCTTTATATATCTACTAAGTCCCTTTCTTCCATTGTTTCCCTCAAATGAAGTATGTCCTTCTAAGCTTGAGTCTGGTTGATCTATCAAGAGGTGACAAAGCAGTGTTGAAGTCTCCCACTAGTATTGTGTTGCTATTGATGTCTTTTTCCAAATCTATGAGTAGTTGTTTTAAGTACTTTGCTGGTGTCTCATTAGGTGCATATACATTTATTATTGTAAGTTCTTCCTGTTGTACAGATCCTTTGATCAATAAGAAATGGCCTTCACTCTCTCTTATGACCTTCCTGACTCTGAAATCGATGTGGTCTGATATAAGGATGGCTACCCCAGCTTTTTTCTGGGAGCTGTTTGCCTGTAGGATTGTTTTCCAGCCTTTGACTCTGAGTCTGTGTTTGCTTTGACTATTGAGATGCGTTTCTTGCAGGCAGCAGAATGTTGGGTTCAATTTTCTAATCCATCCTGCCACTCTCTGTCTTTTAATTGGTGCGTTTAGCCCATTGACATTGAGAGAGATTATTGTTATGGGATTTTTGTCCCATTTTTCTGTTGAAATTTGGTGTATTTGAGGGCCTTTCTTGCCTTAAAGTAGCCCATTTAGTTGTTCTTTTAACCATGGTTTTGAATCTATGAAGTTGCTGAGCTGTTGTTTTTCTGTGAAACTGTGTGTTGTTCCTTCTATTATGAATGAGAGTCTTGCTGGGAAAAGTATTTTTGGGGAGGCATTTATTTCATTGAGTTTTTTTACTATGTCCCACCACTGTTTTCGGGCCATGAGGGATTCATCAGAAAAATCAGCTGTGAATTTTAAGGATGCTCCTTTGAAAGAGATTTCTTTCTTCGATCTTGCTGCTTTCAGAATTTTTGTCTCTGTCTAAGGTTTTGGTCATTTTGATCAGAATGTGTCTTGGGGTATTTTTATTCGGATTTCTTCTAGCTGGTACCCTTCGGGCCTCCTGAATATGGTCACAAGTTTTCTTCAGCTCTGGAAATGTTGTAGCAATGATGTCTTTGACAGTTTCTTCTTCATCGAGGTTTTCTTCCTGTCCCTCTGGGACTCCAATAATTCTTATGTTACCCCTCTTGGCTTCATCACGATCTTCTCTTGCCATCTGTTCCCGAATTGTGAGTCTCTTTTCCATTTTCTGCTCTTTTCTGGAGAGTCTCTGAACTTCATCTTCGAGCTCACTGATTCTGTTCTCAGCCGCTCTTACTCTGCTGCTGAGGCCTTCCACTGAGCTTTTCAATTCGCCTACGAGATTTTTCAGGTCTGACATTTCTGATTGCATTTTTCTCATTTCTGCCTTCAGATCCTCTTGTCTTCTATTGGCATTGCTTTCCATTGTTTCTTTTAATTCCCTAAGAATCCTAAGTAGCTCCCTTCTGAATTCCTTGTCAGAGAGGTTGTCTAACACTACAGTACTGTTGGTGTCATCTGGGCTAGACTCTTCAATATGAAAGTTTGGTGGACTTTTGCGTTGCTTTACCATTGTGAGAGGTGTGGTTTAGTCCTTCACGTTCACTGTTACTATTCTGCTTGATATGCAGTGTGAGTTAAGATAGGCTTATGAGTTATTGGCTACTGTGTTTCTAGTGCCTGAGCTAAAATAGAGAAGTTTCCATCTAAGAAGGTAGCTTATGGTTCCTATGGCATACGTAGTGGAAAAATATTTCACGGCCGCCATGTCAGCGGCCGCATCTCCGGAAAGAGTACCTGGCACTGGCGAGGAGTTGGGAACGTCTCCTGTTTGGAATTGGAGCCATTCAGCTTTGTTGCCCAGAGCTGGGCCTCTGTGCCCATCCCACGCAGATCAGGGGTTGAAAACCGGCTTTCTAGGGGCTGGTTCTAGCTGCGCATGCCCAGAGAGGGACACACGCCCTTGGGGGCGGGCTGTACCTGTTGGAATTGGAGCCATTCAGCTTTGTTGCCCAGAGCTGGGCCTCTGTGCCCGTCCCACGCAGATCAGGGGTTGAAAACTGGCTTTCTAGGGGCTGGTTCTAGCTGCGCATGCCCAGAGAGGGACCCAGGCCCTTGGGGGCGGGCTGTACCTGTTGGAATTGGAGCCGTTCAGCTTTGTTGCCCAGAGCTGTGCCTCTGTGCCCGTCCCACGCAGATCAGGGGTTGAAAACTGGCTTTCTATGGGCTGGTTCTAGCTGCGCATGCCCAGAGAGGGACCCACGCCCTTGGGGGCGGGCTGTACCTGTTAGAATTGGAGCCATTCAGCTTTGTTGCCCAGAGCTGGGCCTCTGTGCCCGTCCTACGCAGATCAGGGGTTGAAAACCGGCTTTCTAGGGGCTGGTTCTAGCTGCGCATGCCCAGAGAGGAACCCAGGCCCTTGGGGGCGGGCTGTACCTGTTGGAATTGGAGCCGTTCAGCTTTGTTGCCCAGAGCTGTGCCTCTGTGCCCGTCCCACGCAGATCAGGGGTTGAAAACTGGCTTTCTATGGGCTGGTTCTAGCTGCGCATGCCCAGAGAGGGACCCACGCCCTTGGGGGCGGGCTGTACCTGTTGGAATTGGAGCCGTCCAGCTTTGTTGCCCAGAGCTGGGCCTCTGTGCCCGTCCCACGCAGATCAGGGGTTGAAAAACGCCCCCTCTCTTGACATCAACGATCACTTCTTTGTAGAATGGTGAGATCCTGGTAGTGAATCCGCAATACATCTCACGGAGGATCCTGATGTATTGGGCTTGAATGCCCTGATTGGCTAGGGCTTCAATGACCGCTTCCATCTCAACAGAATCAAAGGCCTTCTTTAAATCAATGAACGTTAAGCAGAGCGGCATCTTGAACTCCCGAGAAACCTCAATGAGCTTGGTTATCGTGTGGATATGGTCGATGGTGCTGAATCCTTTGCGGAACCCAGCTTGCTCGCATGGTTGTCCTTCATCTAGTGTTCTGCCAATCCTATTTAGGATGACTCAAGTGAACAACTTGTAGATGACAGACAATAGGCAGATCGGGTGATAGTTGCCAATGTCATGAATGTCTCCCTTCTTGAACAGTAGTACGGTCTTGCTGGTTTTCTATTGGGACGGAACCTTGCATTCAGACAGGTACCGAGTGAAGAGCCGAGCCAGTGTATTGATGAGTACTGACGGCATGTTCTTCAGGTGTTCAGGTCTGACCTTGTCTGGGCCGGGTGCTGTTTGTTTCTTTACCAACGAAATGGCGTGTCGGATTTCGGAAGGGAGAACGTTGGGAACGACATATGCGTTGGACATAATTAGCAAGAGTTTTTCCACTACTTCCACTACCCAGCCGTCGCCACACTCCAGGACGCTTTCCGGACCCGCGCGGCCCACAAGCGGACCCGCAAGCGGCCGCGCAACACATCATAAGACACTAAATACCCATCTTCTGGAATTGTCGTACCATATTTGATAGGGTTCTAATATGGTAACACCTACAAGGGTGATTAGAGGTCACCCCAAAAGCCTCTATCCCTCTCGGAAATACTGGCAAGCTACCGAGAGTATTCTGCCCGCACGGAAGAGCCTGGCAAGCTATCCGCTGTGTATTCGATATGCCAAAACCAGTAACTACAACTGGTCTCATTCACCTGACCCTGAAGGCTTCACCGACATGGCAGCACTGAGAAGGATGAGAAAGGAGAGGCCGACAAAATCTCAAGGCCGACCTAGGCTGCCACAACGAAGGAAGACAAAAATGATCGTCTGTACTTTCAATGCACGTACGCTAGCATCAGATACATCCATCGAGGACCTGATGGTACAAGCACAAATGATCAAGTACGACATCATTGGTCTGACCGAGACAAGAAGGCACGAATCTCACCATGCCATTTTCGACACTGGAGAAGAATTGTTCCTCGAAACATGCGATAAAAGAGGTGTTGGAGGCGTCAGTGTCCTTGTCAACACAAACTTGGCCAGGAGCATTGATTCATTCGAATGCCTAACAACCCGAATCGGACGTTTACATTTGAATAGATGTGGCTCACTGCCTGCAGTTTCTATCTTCATTGTCTACGCACCAACATCTCATTATGATGAAAGAGAAATCGAGAAGTTCTACATGGAGCTAGAGAAGTTCTATAAAGAAGACCACACCTTCTACAAGATCATTGTGGGTGATTTTAATGCCAAGATAGGACCGAGAAGATCAGCTGAAGAACTTCACATCGGGACCCATGGCCTAGAATGGAACGAACAGGGTGAGAGACTGTCTGAGTTCATCATGTCGACCAAGACCATTCATGGTAACTCACAGTTCCAGAAGGCAGAATCTAAACGATGGACATGGGAGTCTCCCGGTGGATGATTCCACAACAAAATAGACCACATCATATTCAATCGACAGTTTTGCCTGACTGATGTCGCTGTTGTCCCAAAATTTCGAACAGGATCGGACCACCGTGTTTTATTTTAAAAGTGAATAATTAGAGCTGGAGAAATAGTAGAGTAAAGTAGGGTTTTTGTCTTGTGTACATCTGACCTGGGTTCAATGCCTAGCACCCAGGTGTGATTCCTGAGTGCAGAGCCAGGATTATGCCCAGAGAACTGCTGTTGGTGCCCCCCAAATAAAATAAAGGTAAAGGTAAAGGCCCTCCCATTGATCGTCGATTTGCTCGAGCGGGCCCAGTAACGTCTCCATTGGAGACTTTGTTGTTACTGTGTCTGACATATCGAATACTCTCGGTAGCTTGCCGGGCTCTCCGAGAGGGGCAGAGGAATCGAACTCGGGTCGGCCATGTTGGCCACGTGTAAGGCGAACGCCCTACCCGCTGTGCTATCGCTCCAGCCTATATGTGTGTATGAATAATTGGCTGGAGCGATAGCACAGCGGGTAGGGCGTCTGCCTTGCACGCAGCCAACATGGCCGAGCCGAGTTCGATTCCTCCACCCCTCTCGGAAAGCCTGGCAAGCTACCGAGAGTATTCGATATGCCAGACACAGTAACAACAAAGTCTCCAATGGAGACGTTACTGGGCCCGCTCAAACAAATCGACGATCAACGGGAGGGCCTTTACCTTTACCTTTTATTATATTTCATTAGGATATTTAATTTCTCTATATATTTACATTTAAATTGTGTTTGCAGTACACACACAGTCGTAAACTAAAAACGTTACATTTGAAAACCTCCAATGGCAAAAAAAAAACACTCCAAAATTTTTGTTTTTTAATCTTAAAGGAAAAACTGTATTTAATTATTTTTTCATGAAGATAGGAACAATTTTTCCCAGAATCTGTCTCTTGCCCCCATAGAGGATGCTGATTGCTCAGAGCTAGTAGTAGCCTTGGATGCAATTGGGGTTTGTGTCCAGAAGGTAGATTTCAAAGGTGCAGCGATTGTTTCTGTTTTCTGAAAACAGGTTGGCAGGTCAAGTAAGTTTGAGACTTCTCTTGGGGTGAACTACACTTTGGTTTTATAAGTGTATTTTGGGCAACATATTTAAATGATTTCCTTTGGATATTTTTTAAAACGTGTGTGCAAAATTGAAAAATCAAAGCAAAATTTTTAATGGCAATTCATTAAATATAGGACTGCAACTATTGTAGACTGAGTATTTATAACTTGTATTTTACTTTGTTTGAGGGTCACCCCTGGTGGTGCTTTGGGTTTCCTCCTGGCTCTGTGCTGAGGGTATCACTCCTGGTGGTGATCAGGTAACCATATGGGGTGCTGAGGACCAAACTCAATTGACTTCATGGTACCTCAAGATAATCACCATGCCCACTGTACAATCTCTGCATCCACTATAGACAATTTTTCTGTTTTGTTTTTTTGGAGACAACACCTAGCAGTGTTCAGGGGTCACACCTGGCTCTATAATGAAGGACAACCCAAAGTTATCCAAAAGAGGGCCTTATGGGATGCAAGGTTGGCAGCTTGCAAGGTAAACACCCTACCCGCTTACTATCTAGGGCCTAGACTTAATAATTATATAAAATGTTATAATTTATCAAAAATAGCAGCTGTTAGAAAAGATGAAGCCATGAAATTTACATACAAGTGGTACTATAAGGAAAGTATCATGTTAAGTGAAATGACTGAAAGAAAGGGATAGACATAGAAAGATTGCGTTCATCTGGGGAATATAAAGTAACAAAAGAGGAGACTTAACACCCGAGAATAGCCGATATAAGTACCAGGAGGTTCACTCCATGGTTTGGAGGCCATCACACATGCTAGGGGAAAAGGCAGCTCAGATAGAGAAGGAGCATCAAGTAAAGGGTGTTGGGATGATCCTCCCAGAATGGGAGATGCATGCTGAAAGTAGACTATAGACTGAACATGATTGCCACACAATGCCTCTTTTGTAAACCACAGAACCCAAAAGGAGAGAGAACGAAAGGGAACGCCCAGCCACAGAGGCAGGGTGGGGTGGGGAGGGATAGAGGGGGGATGATACTGGTATCCATGGTGGTGGTAAGTGGGCACTGGTGGAGGGGTGGGTACTTGATCATTGTATAACTGAAACCCAAGCACAAAAGTTTGTAACTCTACAACTTTACCTCGAGGTGTTTTACTCACTTAATCACTTAATCACTTAACTTCCCGTTAGTCGTCGATTTGCTCAAGCAGGCGCCAGTAATGTCTCCATTTGTCCCTGTCGCGTGCTAGTGTAGCCCAATGGCATCTATTCACTCTGGGAACATGAAGAGCCTCAAACTGATCGTTTATGATCTTCACGAAGAAGTCTGACCATCTGGTAGGTGGGCGGCCACGCCGTCTTTTGACATCCCGTGGAATCCAGTCAGTAACAGCTCTAGTCCAGCGGTCGTCTTTAAATCTCATTATGTGGCCAGCCCATCTGATTTTTGACACCTTGGCAAATGAGACAGCGTCCCTGATTGTTGATCGTCGACGGATGTCGGAACTCTGGATTCTTTCTCTCATTTGAGTGAAACGTGATATTCCAAGCATAGCTCTTTCTATTCTTCTTTGGGAGACCTGAATAGCATTCTCATCTTGTTTGTGTAGGGCCCAGGTCTCTGAGGCATATGTTAATGCAGGAAGAACAGTGGAATCAAAGAGATGTGCCTGGAGCCGGAGGTTCTTCCTCCTCTTAGCTATTTCTTCGACGTTCTTGAAGGTGTTCCAAGCCACTCTCTTCCTCCTGCGCAGCTCGGGTGCCAGGTCATTTGTCATGTTGAACTCTCAACCTAGGTACACATAGCTGTTGCATTCGGAGATGGTCATTCCGTTGAGAGCGAATGGGGCATCAGGAACGAGGCTGTTTCTCATAAACATTGTCTTCGTGAGATTCAGCTGTAGTCCTACCTTTCCACACTCACGGTCAAAGTCGGCCAGCATTTGTGCTGCTTGGCTGATGTTTGGTGTTATTAAAACAATGTCATCAGCAAAGAGGAGCACGTCATATTCAATCAACGATTTTGCCTGACCGATGTCGCTGTTGTCCGCAAATTTCGAACAGGATAGGACCACCGTCTCCTTCGTGCAAAATTCTACTTCACAGAGCGGGGAGAAAGGGCTGCAAAGTTCAAAAAGAGAACTCCCAGAACGACCACTAACTTGGAACTCTTTGGCACTATTGTGGCAACATGGGAAGATGCCATTGTTGACAACATTGATGAGGAATATGATCGACTGGTTCAGCACCTCCATGAATGTGCGAGGAATGCCAAGAGAGAGATAGCCACAAAAAAAACGCCTGTCTTCGAAAACTCTTGAGCTTATTCACCAGCGTGGTTTGGCACATGCCTCAGGCAACTGCAAGCTAATGTCTGAGCTTGCAAAGCAGTGCAGAGATGCGATTAAGGAAGACCTCAAAGAGAGAAGAACAGAAGTGCTGGTTGATGCGGCAGAAGCTGGGAAAAGTATTCGTAACGTCCGCCTGTCCTTCGCCAACTACAAGACCAAGATGACTGCCCTCCGACATCCTGATGGATCCATCACATCCTCCAGAACGGCAATGGAGAAGATTATCCATGACTTCTACTCAGATCTCTTAGATAGCCACATCCACCTGCCGACATACCAAATTCCACAGGATGGATATGTCGTTCCCAACGTTCTCCCTTCCGAAATCCGACACGCCATTTCGTCGGTAAAGAAACAAATAGCACCCGGCCCAGACAAGGTCAGACCTGAACACCTGAAGAACCTGCCATCAGTTCTCATCAATACACTGGCTCCGCTCTTCACATGCTACCTGTCTGAATGCAAGGTTCCATCCCAGTGGAAAACCATCAGGACCGTACTAATGTTCAAGAAGGGAGACATCCATGACATTGGCAACTATCGCCCGATCTGCCTATTGTCTGTCATCTGCAAGTTGTTCACTTGAGTCATCGTAAATAGGATTGGCAGAACACTAGATGAAGGACAACCATGTGAGCAAGCTGGGTTCCGCAAAGGATTCAGCACCATCGACCATATCCACACGATAACCAAGCTCATTGAGGTTTTTTGGGAGTTCAAGATGCTGCTCTGTTTAACGTTCATTGATTTAAAGAAGGCCTTTGTCACATGAGAAAATGCTCTACATCACTAATCATCAGAGGGATGCAGATCAAAACAACAATGAGATATCATTTCACACCACAGAGACTGGCCCACATCCACAAGAACAAAAGCAACAGGTGCTGGTGCGGATGTGGCGAGAAAGGGACCCTCCTTCACTGCTGGTGGGAATGCAGGCTGGTCCAACCCTTTTGGAAAACAGTATGGACGATTCTCAAAAGATTAGAATTCAATCTCCCTTTTGACCCAGCTATAGCACTCCTGGGAATATATCCCAGAGAGGCAAAAAGGTATAGTCGAAGTGACATCTGCAATTGTTTGTTCATTGCAGCACTCTTTACAATAGCCAGAATCTGGAAAAAACCTGAGTACCCGAGAACAGATGACTGGTTAAAGAAACTTTGGTACATTTACACAATGGAGTACTATGTAGCTGTTAGAAAAGATGAAGTTATGAAATTTACATACAAGTGGTACTACATGGAAAGTATCATGTTAAGCGAAATGAGTCAGAAAGAGCGGGATAGACACAGAAAGATTGCATTCATCTGGGGAACATAAAGCAACAAAACGGGAGACTAACACCCAGGAAGGGCTCAGATTAGTACCAGGAATTTTGCTCCATGACTTGAAGGCTAGCCACATGTGCTAGGTGCGAAGGAAGCTCAGATAGAGAAGAGAGCACCAAATAAATGGTGTTGTGAAGACCCTCCCAGGGTGGGAGAGACATGCTAAAACATGATTGTCACTCAATGCCTCTCTGGCAAAACACAGTACCCAAAAGAAGAGAGAGAGAACAGGGGGGAATGCCCTGCCACAGTGGCAGGGTGGGACGGGGCGGGGGGGAATAGGGGGTGGGAGGGATGCTAGGACCCCTGGTGGGGGAGGATGGGCACTGGTGGAGGGATAGGTACTTGATCATTGTATAACTGAAACCCAAGCACAAAAATTTATAAGTCTATAAGTGTACTTCATTGTGTTTCACTAATAAAAAAATGATAAAAAAAATAAAAAAAATAAAGAAGGCCTTTGATTCTGTTGAGATGGAAGCGGTCATTGAAGCCCTAGCCAAACAGGGCATTCAAACTCCATACATCAGGATCCTCCATGAGCCGTATTGCGGATTCAATACCAGGATCTCACCATTCTACAAAGAAGTGATCGTGGATGTCAAGAGAGGGGTTCAGCAGGGTGATACCATTTCACCGAAACTCTTCAGTTCCACCCTCAAGAACATCATGCGATGACTGGAATGGGAAGGAATGGGAGTGAAGATAGATGGTCGGCAATTACACCACCTCCGTTTTACTAATAAAAATTTAAAAAAACAATTTAGCCACACAGTTGTACATGAATGGACATTATTCAATGAGTGGAATGGAACACTTTATAACTCCCTACATTTTTCAGAAATATAATATCACCTTCCTCTAAAATGTAAGCATTTGTGAAAATTTGTGGGAAGAGATTTTCATCAATTAAAATATTAGTCATCAAAGTAATTTAAAAATATTCAAGAAACTTTTCAAAATCTTAAAATCAGGATAATAATCTTATTGGTATATAATTGGCATATCATCTTCTGAATTAGGTCTTTGCAAAGACTTGAATGGTTGTTGATGTTTTCACTCCCTCTGCATTCATCTAAATAGACAGAAAATTACTGATGCCAAGAAAAGAAACCATTTTCTTTGGGTCTTGTTCATTTCCCCTGTGGCTATGAAATGTATTTTGAAACTCTAAAACAGTGCAGTATGAGAAAGTAACATACTAATTTTATTTATTTAATTTTAATATGATGCATCCACAATGGGACTACTGAACTATCGATAATATTTTGCATTATGAGACTCAGGGCAAAGTTTATCTTTAGTTTCTTTTTCCCTTTGCAGGCTAAAAACTTTTGTTTTATTATCAAATAATCCAATAGAAATTTTACCTTGCTGATATTTATTCATTATTAATATGATTTGCTCGAGCGGGCCCAGTAACGTCTCCATTGGAGACTTTGTTGTTACTGTGTCTGGCATATCGAATACTCTCGGTAGCTTGCCGCTTATAATAAGTCTCATTCCAATGATTCTCTGCTTTTTTCAGATAAAATTTTTCTAAGCATAGGCATACATTATACATTGTATGTAATGAAAATGTGGGATACCTCACCCAGTGTTACTTTTCTCAAATCACAGCAGAATTTTATACAATGTTGTGGAAGGAAACAGAAAATAGTTAAATAATGAGTCCTAGAAAATTTATGAGATTTTTTTAAATAATAGGAAGACTAAGAAAATTCAAAATAATGTATGCTCAAGATATTGCATGTCATTTTTTTAAATAGCTTTTCCAGACATAGGTACTTATATATATTTAATATAAACATATATGTTATTATATTATTGTTTGTAAGTTAATGATGCACTGGTTGATAAATCATGCCCTAAGTTAATAAAATATTAATATTTTGTGTTTTATGACAGACCATTAATTATATTTAAAAATGTATGATTAAAAATACTCATAGTCTAAAATCTTAATGTAGTAGTTTTTTTTCTATTTAATTATATGGACATATTTTAAAATATATTTACTAAAAACTAACAGCCACCTTAAAAGTAGAAAAGCAAAAATAACACTAGTTATAAAATGTAGAGCAGCATGCTTCAAGCCTGTCTCTCAGAATATAATCCCCTGAGATATGCTAAGAGAAATGCAGTTGTAATATCAAATGCTTTGGGGTTGAGTTGCAGAGAATATGAGTAAGAATGCAGTCTAACATATTTAAAATGTCAAATCAATGATATATCAAGATAGACTGACTACATTTTGATGTCTGATCCATTGTCTGTACGGGTATTTGGTGATTGATGCAAATTAAATGTTTGCTATGAATGAAGAAAAATTACCAAATGCTGAGTGGGCTTTAGGAAGGGACTCAACGGGACGTAAGTGCATGTTTTAGAAAATGAATCTTATTTCACATTGGTTTAGATAAAAAAAAAAGAGGTAATGTGACCACATTAAAAATACTGAAATCATTCTCACCTAAAAACCTTCTCTTTCTCACCAATGTAAAATTTCATTATAAAAATATCTAGAAAATCAACATGAAGTGCATCACTGAAATTCCTCATCCTCTATTCGCTGCACTATTTTTGTGTGTTTGCTTTTGGGACAAGCCTGAAAGCATTCAGGGCTTACTCCTTGCTGCACTCAGGTTCCCCTCTTCGTAGTCCTCAGAGGACCAAGTGGACCAAACCTGCATCTAAGGCAAGACCCTCGTCATCTACTAACATTCTGGCCCCTTCTCTGCACAATTTATATTTAGATTGAATTCTGCCACAAATTCACATTAGTTCAGCTCTCAATCTGGGCTCATAAAATTTTAATAAAATCACCATTTTAATATTTACTTTATGATAAATGACCAGCTCCAAAAACTATGGATAAAGAAGAAGCTAGACTGGACAGATAGCTCAATGGCTGAGATCATGCTCTGTATGTAGGATGTCTGGATCTGATCCCTGGCACGGCATGGTCCCCTGAGTACTCCAGGGATTGACCTCTGATCACAGCATGGGGAGTATTCCCTTACAACAGCCCCCTCTGCGCTCAAAACAAAAAGAAGCACAAAAGACAATCATAACTAAGTCTAGACTTTATCCCATTTACTCTGTTGTAATATTCATGACACTAATCAGTGCCTTTAGCAAATCGTATTAAATTACAAATATAGACCTGTATTTCCCATCCTATTCCACTTGAGTTCCTTAAATTGTTCAAAGTGATATTTAAAAAAAATTAACTTGGCAATCATTATTGTTATTACAAAATCTAAACAATGACTTTCAAATACTGCTCTTAAACAAGATAAAAACCATTTACCCAGAGTCATAATAAATGGAAAGAAAAGTAACATTTATGCATGAAAATTTAGGCAACTAGGTAGTCCGGTGAAAAAGTGAACAGAAACTCATCATTGATCACTGATTGTGGATTTCCCTATGGCCACAAGTTTGGAGTTAATGAGCCAGGTGCTGAAATTAAAATGCTTCTAAGGATATTGTATGAAACTTTTGTATAACATCTGCAGTAGACTATTTAAACTTTCTAAATATCCTACCAAAATCAGGAATTGCAGGATTCAAGTTCATCCCCAAGGTAGATGCTTGCATCTGTTTAAAGCTGAGGAAATGAATAGAGACTCTCTCCAAAAAATCTCCTGGCTCTGAGCACTTGCTGATCTGGAAGAACAGGCGAGTGAGCATGTATATTCCAATATCAAGGAAGATTTTCAGCTCCTTCAGATATAGGACTTTTTTGACGATCACAATCACGACCATCCTGTTGTTTGTCGATTGCCTCGAGTAGGCCCCAGTAACGTCTCCATCATCCTAGCCCTAAGATTTTTTTAAAAAGTGCCATCTTCAAGGCTCTTTCAGGGTTAGGAGAATGAGACCCATCATTGTTACCGGTATTTGGCATATTGGGTACGACACAGGGAGTTTGTCAGACTCTGCCGTGTGGGCAGGTTATATTTGGTAGCCTGCCAGGTTGTCCAAAGTAAGAATGAGGTAATAAGATGTCTTCTGGGAGGTGGGTTTTATAGTCTCTGGGTCTTGGCCATTGATGGGATTACACAGCGCCAGGGGGCCAGTTGGTGGGTGTGACCTCTGCCTACTGAAATTTGGAGGATCTGGGTGGAGGATGCTCAGCCCCGATCCGAGCAGGCTTGGAGATCTCAGCCCCGGGACCCGCATGCCTTTGTTCCTTTGCCAGTACCTTCATGTGTGCAGAGAGTGGTCTCAGCATGGTTGTGGCTGGTTCTGGAGGTCTTCGGCTGCCGGAGCCCTGGTCAGGGCGGGGAGGAAAGCTCAACCCACTCCCCTCCAAGGGGCCCTGGCAAGGATATATAATCTAATATCAAGGAAGATTTTCAGCTCCTTCAGATATAGGAATATTTTGACATGATTCTTAGTAATGTGAGCCTGGAAAAAAAGTTTTTAATGATAATACAGGTTTAAGGATCTTTCCTTGCACTGACCGTGGTTTGAATCCCCTCTCCACATAGGACCCCCATGAAAGAACACGAGCCACTTCTGAGCACAGACACAAATTGCCCCTGAGCACTGCAGGTGCTGTTCCAATCCCCCCTCCCACTAAAATTTAAAAAAAAGAAGAAAAAAGAAGAAGAAGGCACAAAAGAAGGAAAAAGGATGAAAATGAAAAATAAGCCCCCTGAAGGACCAAGAGACTCCTAGACAAGGCAGGAAAAGTGCTTACTCGGTACTAGCTGCCCTGCCTCGGGTTATCTGAATCAGATAGAACAACACTCCTCTCCTGAATTCAGGTTTTCAGAAACAGAATAAACTTAGTTCATTTCAGTCTCTTTAGCATTTTAACTGCGCTGTCTTGCGCACAGTAAGCAGTAAAGAAGTGATTCAGATGGAAAGTACTGCATGAAAATGATAGTAGGGGACTAGGAATATGGTTTAACAGTAGAGCTATTGCCTCAAGGTGTGAATTCTAGGTTTGTTTCCCAGCACTGGAAAGAAATAAATGATATGAGAAGTTGTTTGTTTGCCATATGTAAGGGGTATACCATACAACATTGATTTGCTCGAGCGGGCCCAGTAACGTCTCCATTGGAGACTTTGTTGTTACTGTGTTTGGCATATCGAATGCGTCATGGGGAGCTTGCCAGGCTCTGCCGTGTGGGTGAGATACTCCCAGTAGCTTGCCAGGCTCTCCGAGAGGGGCAGAGGAATCGAACTCAGGTCGACCATGTTGGCTGTGTGCAAGGCAAACGCCCTACCACTGTGCTATCACTCCAGCCTTACCATACAACATATAAACAGTAAAACATATTCTGTATGGGCACACTTCTCCAATATATTATAAATGTCATTTGAATGCTATTAATGTAATAATATGATTTATACTGTTTAACATTATTTTAGTTCTTGTATATGGAACCTCTAGGGTCTAAGACCATCTCTCAATCTGCACTTGAATTATCAAGTCTATGACACTGTTGGCAGGATTGGTGGTAGAATCTTCTATGCTGCAACTCAATTATCCTCAACTGTCAGTAACTTTGTAAACCATGGTTCGTTAATCAAATTACAAAAATAAAGCTATCTGAGAATTAAAAAGGATCAGGAAAGCCTTTTAATCTTCAAATTACTGTCTATTTCTACACACTAATCACTATAACCTATTCTTAAATGTATTTTAGTTTATATTTTTAAATATTTACTCTAGCGCCAGAGAGATAGTACATTAGGTTTTTTCCTTGCATGCTACCAACTGGGGTTTGATCCCTGGTACCCCATGCGGTGCACTGGAGCCATAGCACAGCGGATAGGGCATTTGCCTTGCACACAGCCAACATGGCCAACCCGAGTTCGATTCCTCCACTCCTCTCGGAGAGCCCAGCAAGCTACCAAGAGTATTTGCCCGCACGGCAAAGCCTGACAAGCTCCCTGTGACGTATTCAATATACCAAACACAATAACAACAAAGTCTCCAGTGGAGACGTTACTGAGCCTGTTCGAGCAAATCGGGAGGGCCGTGACCGTGACCATGACCCCATATGGTTTCCTGAGTTCCTCTCATAGTAATCCCCGAGTACAGAGCCAAGAGTCAGCCCTGAGCAACATATTACAGGTGGAACCAAAACAAAAAATAAAAGTTCTACAAGAAATAATAGAATATCTTACAATTTATAAAGATGCTTTAATTATTCATTGAGAAAAAAACTAAATTGTGTTTATTAAACAGTAAAATACTACTTATAACTTGTTTTAAAATTAAAATATAATTTGCACACAATAGAATCAGAGCATTTAGGTGAAAAGCTTTATAGGGTGTAATAGCCATACATGTTGAAGTTTATTTTTTGATAGGATGGAATATTTACTATAATAATATGGACATCTGAAACTTCTATTATTTTAATGAACGTACTTGACTATCCATGAAAGGGTAAATAAAGCTTTGAATAAAACATCGGCTGTACTAAAACTTGAGAATTAAATGCATAATTTAAAAAAAATTAATAGGTCAGATGGGAACTATTATTCACCAAGGAAATGTAATTTTTTTTTTCTTTTTGGGTCACACCCAGCGGTGCACAAGGGTTACTCCTGGCTCTGCACTCAGAAATTACTCCTAGCGGTGCTCAGGGGTCCATATGGGATGCTGGGAATAGAACCCGGGTCAGCCGCATGCAAGACAAACACTCTACCTGCTGTGTTATAGCTCCAGCCCCCTAAATTCAATTTTTATAGTCAATTTTATACAGTAATTTTGAAGGTGGAAAGCTAGTATAGTTAACATACAACTCTACTTAAATTCTACTTACATTTACTTCATTTGAATTTTAAACCTTTTATTATAAACTTTGACCCACACATCAGAGCCTGGCAAGCTACCCGTGGAGTATTCGATATGCCAAAAACAGTAACAATGACAGGTCTCATTCCCCTGACCCTGAAAGAGTCTCCATTATGGCAGCATTGGGAAAGACAAGTAAGGAGAGGCTGCTAAAATTTCAGGGCTGGGACAAGTGGAGGTATTACTGGAGCCCTCTCAAGTAAATCGATGAACAACGGGATGACAGTGATACAGTGATACAGTGATAATCTTGTTATATTTTATATATTTAAAATGTCAGTATTTGAACAGAACATTCTATAGCAAAGTAAATGACTAAATACTGATATATATAGCTATATTTTATTCCTGTATTAAATATATTTTTCATTAATGTGAGTTAAGTGAAAATAAAATCAAACAAAAGGATAGCACTGATTAATAAGCCTAATTATTAATTTGAAAATATTTTCATTTTTCATGTATTTTTAAATATATCTCAGAATTAAATTTTACTAGCTATGTAGAATGGCACAGAGTTCTACTCATTGATGTATATTAATATTAGAACTATAAGAGTCTTTTTAGCTAGAACTCAGAAACACGTCACGAATATTGTTACTTCTCCTCAGTGTTGATCATCTGATAAAAATTGTTACTATGAACATGGATGAGGCCTTTGCTCTGTTTAAAAAAATTATATTTTAATCTTTAATTGAGCTATTAGCCTCTTTACCAATGAAAATTGTAAGATTAGATACATTTAATTTAGAAATATTTCAGTTTCCTTCATTCAGGAAATTTATTACATGATTTGAAGCTTCCGTGATATTTATAAGTCACTTGGCATATAATTAAAATGGTGTGCCAAATTTCTTCCTCTAATTCTTACAAGTCTTTTGGAAAGAAAGATTAACTTATAACTTTAAGTTTTATGTATATAACTTAAAATGTTTGTGCATATGTGTGTATGTGCATGTGTGAGTGTGTGTGTGTGTGCGTGTGCATGTGTGTCTTTGTAGCTTTTCCACATCAGTCTGCTAATTGCAGATAAATTTATGTTAAGAAAGACATTTTAAAACAAATGAAAGCAATTGGACAGGGACTGAGGCTATCAATCATCCGAATGGTAATGTGAATGCATTTAATTAAAAGTTTTAAAAAAATACTTATCTGCTGGCAGCAAAATGTCCAAAGTAGTGATGTGAGTTAATCGCCAGAGGTAGAGTAAATAATCCCCAGGAATATTTCCTCATAGCCTTTGCATTAGCTAACTTCCAATCAACAAAGCCTTCCTCCAGATTGGCCTGCACACTGGGATTACTAAGGACGTCTCGTTCAGTGCTCTGCATCCACTTCAAAATTAGGAACCTGAGCATCCCTTTCCGGAACCACTGGACACTCTTGGCTTCTACGTCCAAAGGGGCTTGGCCGGCTGGACACAGGAACCAGGGGTGGGTGGGAGAGATGGGTGCAGAGGCGTTCTGCTGAGGGGTGTCTGCCCTGTGTTGAGCTGTGCTGTTGGGTTTCTGGTGCAGTGTGTTGGCTCTGGCCTTCCTTGTGTTAGTGACCTCGGCTGGAGCTTGGGGACAGAAGCAAGCATTGAAGTTTTAGGGTACCAAGCACCATCTTCTGCATTATGTACTTCCTCAGTTGTCCCTGAGACCTGCCCGCTCACTTAGGCCTGATCAGTGATGCCAAGGATGAACACATTTGGGGGTTGCTGAGAATTGATTCTGACTGAGTTTCAGTGACCTTTTGAAAACTTAAAGCCAACCTGTGTCTGAGAGGCTTAGAGTGGTATTTATTTCTTCCAAATAAGGCCGATTGTTCCTAAAATGGGGCCGCAAAGAAGAATAGCAAAATCAGCCAGATTTTCTTGCCAACTTTCACCCCCAGTTGTAGGCTGTGTGCACCCACTTGGTCATTTTATTATGATAATGTATGAATTTTGGTCACTTTTATACCCTGGGCATTTTAAATATCCGTTCCCATGTGTGCGTTTTAGGGGGATTGTGATAAGATCACTAGGTGTAGTGTTTATATTTGTTGTTCCTGAAGCTGTCCGGCCCTCCAGTTGCATGGTCGTCCGTCCTGGGGTCTCTGACTATTTCCTAAACACGAGAAGCCATTGGAGACTCAGTTAAAAGCAGTTCAAGGCGACATGTGGCAAGTTCCATAGTATAAGCAGGACAGGACAACGGAGGCCCAGGCTTCAGTATAACCCTGAAACCATTTAGTTTATATTATTTTGGGGATCTGATTTTGCTTCGTATTCTAACTTACTGGAGTTCTACAAGGTGACTTAGTTGCCACTGGATGAGAGCATGAGTGAGAAAGTGAGACCATCTTCAGATACCAAGGCTTGGCCTGCCATTGGTATATCTTTATTTAGATACGTTATAATACCCAAAAGGGAAATTAACCTCTATTACATTGCTTTAGGATGGGTGGTTCTAAGTGAAAATGCTAAAAAAAAAAATAATGCTAATGTGGTTCATTGAGGAAAATATGTATTATAACGTCAGTTGTAGTATATTTGATTAAGTTTCTTTCTCTGATTTAGTTATTAAGTTTTATTTGTTATATACGATAAATATAAATTCATGGGCTTGACAGACTTTACATGTGAATCATAATGCTTCAAAGCACATGCTTAATAATGGCATTATTTTCTGTATATTTAGGGTAAACAACTATGATCTGAGCCTTTTTAAGATAACAGACCACACGGGTTTGTTTTCAGTATTCTAAATAATTTGGGATACTACATAGTTTTATGTGAATAGTTTATCACAGATGCTAATGACAAATAATAAAGTAAAGTAAAAGTAAAGGCCCTCCCGTTGATCGTCGATTTGCTCGAGCGGGCCCAGTAACGTCTCCATTGGAGACTTTGTTGTTACTGTGTCTGGCATATCGAATACTCTCGGTAGCTTGCCGGGCTCTCCGAGAGGGGCGGAGGAATCGAACTCGGGTCGGCCATGTTGGCCGCTTGTAAGGCGAACGCCCTACCCGCTGTGCTATATTCAAACTTAAAAGTCATAGCATTCTAAAGTTTGGAACTGGTGAAAGAACATACATGGGAGTTCTCTGAGAAAATTGGAACCTCTAAGAATACCAAAATAATCATTTTTCAAGGTAGATGAAAGAAAAAAGTGGCAGTAAATTAAATCTTTGTAACTAATGAATGGCATACTACTTAGTTTTCATAAGACAAGAAATTATAAGACTACCTGTTATGGTCTCTTTTTATTTCCAAAACATAAACACAATGATAATAAGTATGGAGACAGATCATATAACATTAATACCTATTAGTAAGTAAAGTAAAGTAAGTAAAGGCCCTCCCGTTGATCATCGATTTGCTCGAGCGGGCCCAGTAACGTCTCCATTGGAGACTTTGTTGTTACTGTGTCTGGCATATCGAATATTCTCGGTAGCTTGCCGGGCTCTCCGAGAGGGGCAGAGGAGTCAAACTCGGGTCGGCCATGTTGGCTGCGTTCAAGGCAGATGCCCTACCCGCTGTGCTATCGCTCTAGCACTTAGCGATACCTATTAGTAAACCTTTTATAATATAATCATTTGTGGTTTTAGATACAGTAGCACATGATTCCAAATATCCTTTCTGAAATCATGAACAAATATTGATTATTCATTGAGGAAAGTATGTACAATAATCATTTACACAGCTTCTATAAAGTAGTACAAAACATATTAACATGCTTACCAGTAATAAAATTTTAGCTGTGTGATTTGCTTTATGTATGCATGTGGCTTTGTGCGTCAAGAATTTTATAACATTGGGGCTGGAGCGATAGCACAGCGGGTAGGGTATTTGCCTTGCACGCAGCCAACATGGCCAACACAGGTTCGATTCCCAGCATCCCATATTGTCCCCTAGGCACCACCAGGAGCGATTCCTGAGTGCATGAGCCAGGAGTAACCCCTGAGCATCGCTGGGTGTGACCCAAAAAGAAAAAAAAGAAGAATTTTATAACATTGCTTACAGAAGCCATGTTCAGTTTAAGGGAAGCTTTATGCAATTTCTTTGAAAATAGAAATGTGTCTCATGTTTCTTGGCTTTGAACTGTGAAATCCAAATAAAAGACATGACATACATTTTTTTTTTTAATTGGGGACCATAGCAGTGACACTAGTGTCTATTCCTGCCTTAGTGCTTAGGAGTGACCCCAGGCGATGCTCAAGGGACCTTATGTGGTGCTGGGGATTTTGCACCAGGGTCACAGTAGATGCAACTGCATGCAAGGCAAGTACCTTAATGAACCTCTGGTATTAACCCTGTGGCTTATTAATCAAAAATTCAGTAGGGAAGTAAAATATCATCAACTTTATTCTGAGTCTATGAGCATTGTGGTGTTGGTAATGACAATTCCGTAACATATTAGAACAGAAGTCACAGCGCTATATAGCCTAAAAGTACATGGGGATGCTTAAAACTTACCATTCTTTCAAGACAAGTGAATAACTGTCCTATGAAATTGATTAAAATCACTTAACAACTAATCTCTAATCTAGTTGTAAGCCAAATGAAATCTTTACCTTAGTGGTATCACTCACCATTCCAATGCCTACATTCCCACTGTTAACAGCTTTTCCTTGATCACATTTTCCATGACCAAGTTCTTCTGTACCAACCATTATTGAGAGTGTTTTGACAATAGGGTGCTTCTGCCCCTTTACGATAATTTTGCATGGTTGTTAATCTCATCGGTGGCTTGACGTTCAAAGCTCAGGTGACTAGATTTGTGTTTTGGGTGTAACAGGTTGTAGCATATTTTAGCAAAAACATAATAAAGAAATATGTCAGTTTTGCGAAAGATGAAAAAGGAACCTAAACTATATTCAGAACAAGAACACATTCAGCTATTGAATGATGATTCGATTTCCAGGGAAGGCAACGGAGTCCTTGAAATCCGCATGTATATTCTTCACATACCTGTCACTTTAAACCAATTCTGTTCAGCTCTATAGTCTCTACTCTCAAATGGTCAGACTATAGTGTCTCCCTTTACTTAGGAAAAGGCCAGTGCCCACACGCTTTCTCTGCACTGAGCCTCCTGAGGTTGAAGCACTTTTGATGAGAGTGGGGTTGTGCTAGCATCAGGCAGTTGGAAAGACCTGGTGTGAAATAATGAAAGTTGGATACCAGGAATCACTGGAGACTCCACTTCCTGAAGGCGGAGACTGCAATAACCTGGCCTTGCTGGAGTTATTGGCGATAAAATTTACTCTTGAGCCAAAGGAAAGCAATTTTTGCTGCTTTCTTGTGGATATATGGCATGGTTCTTCCTGTGATTTTTTTTTTCTTTCAAGTCATGACAACAGCTGGTCTGTCAGTGTAGTGCTGGCAAAAGCAGCATGTTCACTGGCCGTGGGCAGCTGAGCATGCATGGATCATGGTAAATGGCCATTTATCCAAATTTGGCTCAATATTATAAGAAACCAGAGAGTAGGCAAAGTTTTAATGTTTAAAAGATAATGTACCCAATTACATGAAAACACACATTGGAAAGTTCTAAGTGACTGTTTAAAATAATATCCCATCTGTCCATAATTACCATCAAAACAATGCATGTTCACCATTTAATTGTGCATGCTCTATTAAAATAATCGCTACTTTGAAAACTTAAAGATATCAAAAAAAGTTTGAGGAGGCAAGTTAGTCATCTTAGAATGTGGTATTGAGAATCAAATAATGAGGTCAAGCAGAGTAAATGTGCATTACTTAGGCCTATTTGATATTTGTGCATAATGTCCAAATGGCGTTTTATATGCATTTATCTCAGGAACTCAAATATTTATTCACATTAAAATCCCCAAAGATTGTCCTTTATTTTTAAATCCTCACTGAAAAGAAAGGTGATGAGCAAAAAAAAAGGGGGGGGGGATAGCTAAACTTATGGAACACAAATAAATGGTAGGAATGGATTTTTTTTCTCTAAATGTTTAAAATTCTGGGATAGTTGTGAAACTAACAGTTTAAAAAATAATATAGAAAACCTCACAAAGCCCTCAGACATTATACTGTATGTTATCACAGAGCAAAAATATAATTGGTGTCCAAGTCTAACAAATAAAATTTTATAGGGATATCTTCTATCAAACACCAGAGATATTTTGAAGCTAAAAATAATGTGTCTCCTAATTTAAGGTCAACTTATAACTGCAAACGGAATATTCACACCCTGATTTCAAATATATGCATGCTCAACTCACAGCAATGTTTGTCAAAATTTAAAATTAGAAGCAGTAACTAACACATTGTGAATTCATAAAAGGGTAATGTTAGAAGACTAAATTGTTACCAAAAGAACACAAAGACTGTAAAAACGCCTTCATAGTTTTATGGAGAAATGTGTCATTTCAAGTTGATTTAAGGGGCCAGGAGAATAGCACAGCAGGTAGATTGTTGGCTCTGGGCATGGCCAACGCAGGTTCATCTCCATCACCTGGTACGTAATTTATACTCATGAAATAATTTTCCTGCATTTTTTTCGACTCTGTAATAAAAATAAACCCATTTAGAGTATGAGTCCTGTCAAGGTGTATTATATCTAAATACATATAATTAGGACTGGAGCGATAGCACGGCAAGCAGGGTGTTTGCCTTGCACGCAGCTGCCCCAGGTTCGATTCCTCGGCCCCTCTCGGAGAGCTCAGCAAGCTACTGAGCCTGCACTGTAAAGCCTGGCAAGCTCCCCGTGACCTATTCGATATGCCAAACACAGTAACAACAAGTTTCACAATTTGCTGTGAGACGTTACTGGTGCCCGCTCCAGCAAATCAATGAGCAACAGGAGGACAGTGCTACAGTGCTACATAGAATTATTTTTATTCCTTTATCCCAACCAATTTCAATTTGTTATTTAGTAATCCCTACACAGTTTTTCACTTTCTATCCCAACTTGTAGGAAAAATAAATTTGTAATGATTGCCATTATCATCATCCCCTTTGGCTAATAGTAGTTTTTTTTTTTAAATCAGTTTTTCTCTACTAGGCCTTTCACATTTATTTTTCCTTATATTAACAGCAATTTGAGTAAACAGAACAACTTCTTTTTATTATGAAAATAATGAAGAACACGAAATATGCTGTAATTTATCAAAGTTATCACACGTCTCAAGTACAGAGCCAGGATTCTATCAAAGCTGTCTTATTGTAGAGATTTCATCTTTATATTATCTAAGTACACTTGGACTCTTTTCCACCAGTTCTGCTGAAGCCTTAAAATGCAATGGAGACACTAGGAAACTTCCACAGATGACTGATTCAACAAACATTTGTTTAATGCATGTGGAGTAACAGATTCAATACAATGATGACAAAAGATACCATGTACCCAGAACATAGGTGATTCATTCTGTGGGAAAAGATAAAATCCTAAATACACTATTATTAAGCACTATAGAAGCAAAAGGGGGAAAATTCAGAGAATTATTTGGAAGTACAAAAAGAGAAGATATATCTAGTCTAATCTGATGGTGAATGTAACGCTTATAGAAACTTTGTCTTGAGAGAGGCGCAAGATTCAGGTTTGTGAAGGAATAGAAAAAGGATATTCAAGACAAAACCAACAAAGCAAGATAAAAATACACAAAAGTAAAGCAGAGATAAGAGTACTGACAGGCACCTATGATTATATTTCACTTTTCTTGAGTTAGGAGCAGTTCATTGCTATGATTATGAATGGTCTGATGAGAGGATACTAGCAATTTGAATCTTTATGTTTGAGGTCAACTTACTTAGCTTTGGAAGTATGTATAGAGGGATAAATAAATAAATAAATAAATAAATGAAATAGTATTGACTAAGGTAAACAATGGAGCTATTTGATCAACTTAAAATGATTTTTGAAAAGTGATACCATAAAAACATACTGGTAGTTTCATTTAGCCCAGTAATTGAGCAAAGGCAATTTCTTAATAATACTACATAGCCACTAGCCTGTCTTTTCTCCAAATTGATAAAAGTTTAGAAAGCAAATAGAATTCAGTTGTATATAATCAATGCCCACATTAATAGATATTGACTTGATATACTAATTGGACTCATGGGGCATAGCTGATATCAAATCCCTAAGGCATATAGTAGCATAATAAAAATATAGGATACTTTATTTAAGGCTATAACTTATGGTATTATAATTTTCTTACAATTCAACCAATTATACAGTCACTTCCTAGGCAAGACAGTTTCAGAGTTTAATAATTGACTCAAAATAGAATGCACATATATACATGTACACATTACTTTCAAAGAATCTGTATTACTATATCACTGTAACCCTGTTGTTCCTCCATTTACTTGAGCAGGTACTAATAATGTCTCTATTTGTCCCAGTCCTGATATTTTACTAACTTCTCCTAACTCGTCTTTCCCAATGATTGGAGGCTCTTTCAGGGTCAGGGGAATGAGACCTGTTAAAGATACTGTTTTTGGCACATTGAACATGCCACGGGGAGCTTGCCAGGCTCTGCCAATGTGGGCGGGACACTCTCGGTAGCTTGCTGGGCTCTCCAAGATATATATATATATATATATATATATATATATATTTCTCTCTAAATTTGTTGCCTACTGTCTGAGCCCCATCAGACATGGTGTGGTAATTATGAAAAATGAGTAGAAAGTGTCTTATAATGTGTCACGAAGTTCCATGTTACCTGGCTTCAATGCAGCTTCACTTATGCGTGAGGCTCAGCCCGAGAATCTAGTGATATAATATGTCTTAAAGTTCTATGGCAGATAACTTCCAAAAGACATTCTTTCTTCCTAATTAGACAGTTTGGCGCCAAATTAGAATGCAATTAGACTTTGATAAATTAGGCTCTTAAGGCTTAAGGAAAGAAAACTTCGAGGATGAGGATATTTTTTCTACAAAACAGGAAGAATCACTTTAATCAACATTAAAATGAACAATTTTTGAAGATTGAAAATGGATAGACTTGATAATGAACTACTAATTCTTAGTGAATCTAGTAGATGTGCCTTTGAAAACAAAATTTTCATCATGGAATACAATATTCATTATTTAAAATATTTGACTTTGAAAAGACATTATGTACTCTGAAACTTTAAGTTTTGTAGGCAGACTGGTGAGGATAGCACTGTAACAATGTCCTCCCATTGTTCATTGATTTGCTGAAGCGGGCACCAGTAACATCTCCATTGTGAGACTTGTTACTGTTTTTGGCATATCAAATACATCACAGGTAGTTTTCCAGGCTTTGCTGTAGGCTTTGCTGTAGGAGTGAGATACTCTTGGTAGCTTGCTGGGCTCTCCAAGAGAGGCGGAGGAATTGTACCTGGGTCGACCACGTGCAAGGCAAACACCCTGCCTTCTGTGCTATTGCTCCTGCCCACTGGTGAGGATACTCCTGAAATAATCCAGGCCTAAGAAGCAGCAGCTTCCCAATGAGAAATATCAACCAATTGTTACGAAGTTTGGGAGAAAGACAAAAATGAAAGGAAGATGCTTTGGATTATTGGAGTCAGCCTGTTTCTCTAAATTCTCAACCCCCGAATTTTATACTGTGCGGTTCAATTTTCCTTTCCCTTTTCATCATCCTTCCTCAATAGGCAGAGCGTAGAACGTGAATGCTTGCTTTTCTTGACTCAGGACTGGGTTTGTAAATTAGTAGGTGCAGCATACCACGTGGTATGCTAAATCGCAGAGAGGCACACGAAACACAGGACAGGAACAGGGGAGGAGAGAAAATGTATTCCAGGACACAGTTATGTTTTGTAGAGTGCTCCTTGGATGGTTCATGGGTAAGCCATTATTCCAATAGTTTCAAGTTGTAAACACAGGAGACCAACACAGGTACTTCTTTTCCTTTTCTCGATTTGGATCATACCAGATGATGCTCAGGGTTACTCATGATTATTCTTGGCTCTGAAATCAAGAATCACGCCTGGCGATGCTCAGGGGACCATATGGGATGGTGGGGATCAAACCTGGGTCGGCTGCATGCAAGGCGAATGCTCAACGTGCTGTATTATCTCTCCTGCCCCATGTGCATTTTGAATGGCAGACACCTTGCTGCTTGTTATATTTCTGTTGGCCTCACCGAAGTCCATTATCTAATGTTACATAGTGTACTCAATAATGAAATTCAAGAGCAAATCACTAAGACTTTCATAATTTTTTTCTGTACTGACTTATGGAAATTATACTTGTAAAAGTGCATTAAAGCCACCATTTTCCCTGTTCCTCTTCCAGCACAGTGTTAATAACCTTTCCCAAATCATTTAAATTATTACTTGGTTTGAAATCATTTTAATTTCTGTTTGCCACTCTAAAATTATAATGAACAATCTATGAACTGTCATTTACTCTGAGAACTAAATAGTTCATTCGGTTTACCATTTTAATGCTTAGTGAGATTCAGTTTCATTCTGGAATATATTTCAGTACAACTATTAAAAATGACAATACATCCCTTCTATAAATCTCATTATTTCAATAGATATCACATTTAAATTGAAATGTACTGAAATCTAAAAGAATAAAATGGAAATACATTTTAAGGAAGTTAGAAACTTCAATCCTTTGTACACTTTTGCTCATTTATCTTCAATTGCAAATTTAAATTATTTTTGCCTGAATTTTCTACCTGTACATAATTTTGGAATTTCTATATTAGTAGTATTACATTTTTCTCTAGCAGCATCGGTGTGCTGTTCAAAATGTACTAATGATTACAAATGAAACAAAAAGGTTTACTTGGTTTTATACTGAAATTATAAATCCCATAATAAAACATTGTTATTAGTTCAAATTACTAAATGTAGAGTACAAAAAAATCAAAGATGTTTCTTCAAGATATAATTTCTTTATAAATAACGAATCCTTTCTGTATCTTTTTGAGCATCTAATATTTCAATTTAAGACCACATATTACTGAATAACCGTTCTCTCTTTGCCGATAGACTTTCTATGTGTGATAATTAATACACAATCCATGCATCCATGCTCAATGTTAGGGGAAAAACTTCCGAGTATCTTATAGCATATTGATTAAATATTATGCAATGTATCTATTTCTTTTTTCCTAATCTACATGTTAAAGTAAATCACAGGGATTATTAATGATAATTTCCTACTTCCAAGAAAAACCTCACCAGAACCACTGGAACTGTTGGTAGAACGATAACTGCACTATCAGCAGTTTTATTTGAGGATACTGATAAATCTAAAATTCATTCTATGTGTAATTTCTATAATATTTCTGCTGAAAATTTCCCACTAGGTCAGACTCAGCAGGACAGTTTGTTCCTCCACGTCAAACCATCAACAGTACAATTTAGCCGAAACATGTACACACGGTGTCTCCACACCTCACAGGTCAGTGTACACTGGGTGCTCAAGAGAGCCCACTGGTCCCTTTTTTTTTTCACACGATACTTTCAGGTGTGTTTTCTCAGTGGGCTGTTTCCTAAAGGAAAGATTTAGAAGTGAACAGATTTTCTGAATGTCTTTTTTCACTAAATAAATGAAGCTGCTTTGACTTCATTGGGGCGGGGGAAGGTTTGGATTACACACTGTTGTGCTCAGGGTTGACTCCTGACTTTGTGCTCAGGAATCACACCTGGAAGGCTCAGAGGACCCTAGAGAATGTCAGGGATCAAAGTCAGGTTGGCTGCAATCACGGCAAGTACTAAATCTGTTCTTTTTCTCTGGTCCCAGATGGCTCAATTTCATGCCTCCCACCAGATACTGAGGAAACCTTCCTCGTGGTCCATACTCTTTCATGAAGGTGTGATGCTGGTGGGGGTACACAGTTGATGGCACCCTATGGGAATATCACACTTCATCCTGCTGCCATTCATACCACACCCTTCGTTCACAACTCTGAACTTTTAGATTTCAGTACATTTCAATTCAATTTTTAAGAGCCATTCCTGCTTTTGTCAGCAGCATGCAGTGTCTGCCAAGAACTGTGAAGGGGTCCAAGATCCAACCGGCTTCTAAACTAATAGGGTAGTTCGTTCAATTTCCATGGATACATAGCCTTACAGGAAACAAAGAACCGTTGAATATTCCGATCAACAGAAGACCTTAGAGTCTCACTAGTTTCTTTTAGTATTTTTAAGCTCTGATATCCTTAGGGTAACTGACTTATGCTAACATGATGGCTGGCTGCACAAGGCATGATTTGTTTCCTTGTTCTGGTGCCCAAGGCCGAGGGCTTAGCTCCTTTTTGAGTGAAGATTCTACAAATAACAAATAACCCCATCAGATCACCTTCCCTCTGCTACCTCCAGGAAGTCAGCAGTTACTGGCAAGACCTGACCTTGCTGCCTTTACCTACCCAGTTAATTGTATCAGAATAGTCCATCCAAGGAAATCACATGAAATTCTGAACTCAGGCATGATCAAGGGAAAGTGTAGGGAGACCTCAGCCTCATGTCATCCATGACCCCTAAACTTCGGGTAGCACGTGTAAGAAAAGAGAATTCCTATCCTGTCTTCTAGGAGATATTTAGAGAAATTTAAAAAACAGCTATTTATCTATCCCTAATCCTCTCCAAAACACAGAAAAACTAAAATTTTATTTTCAAAATTATTTTAAATTACCAGTTTATAAACAAGAAAGAAACTATTCCAATACCTTATAGAAAGAATTTCAGAATATGTCGTTCCCAAGATTCTCCCTTCTGAAATCCAACATGCCATTTCATCAGTAAAGAAACGAACAGCACCCAGCCCAGACAAGGTCAGACCTGAACACCTGAAGAACCTGCCATCAGTACTCATCAATACACTGGCTCGGCTCTTCACTCGCTACCTGTCTGAATGCAAGGTTCCGTCCCAATGGAAAACCACCAGGACCGTACTACTGTTCAAGAAGGGAGACATCCATGACATTGGCAACTATCGCCCGATCTGCCTATTGTCTGTCATCTACAAGTTGTTCACTCGAGTCATCCTAAATAGGATTGGCAGAACACTAGATGAAGGACAACCATGAGAGCAAGCAGGGTTCCGCAAAGGATTCAGCACCATCGACCATATCCACATGATAACCAAGCTCATTGAGGTTTCTCGGGAGTTGAAGATGCCGCTCTGTTTAACGTTCATTGATTTAAAGAAGGCCTTTGATTCTGTTGAGACGGAAGCGGTCATTGAAGCCCTAGCCAATCAGGGCATTCAAGCCCAATACATCAGGATCCTCCGTGAGCTGTATTGCGGATTCACTACCAGGATCTCACCATTCTACAAAGAAGTGATCGTTGATGTCAAGAGAGGGGTGCGGCAGGGTGATACCATTTCACTGAAACTCTTCAGTGCCACCCTCGAGAACATCATGCGACGACTGGAATGGGAAGGAATGGGAGTGAAGATAGATGGTCGGCAACTACACCACCTCCGCTTTGCTGATGACATTGTTTTAATAACTCCAAACATCAGCCAAGCGGAACAAATGCTGGCCGACTTTGACTGTGAGTGTGGAAAGGTAGGACTACAGCTGAATCTTACGAAGACAATGTTCATGAGAAACAGCCTTGTTCCTGACGCCCCATTCGCTCTCAACGGAACGACCATCTCCGAATGCAACAGCTATGTCTACCTAGGTCGAGAGGTCAACATGACAAATGACCTGGCACCCGAGCTGCGCAGGAGGAAGAGAGCGGCTTGGAACGCCTTCAAGAACGTCGAAGAAATAGCTAAGAGGACGAAGAACCTCCGGCTCCAGGCACATCTCTTTGATTCCACTGTTCTTCCTGCATTAACATATGCCTCAGAGACCTGGGCCCTACACAAACAAGATGAGAATGCTATTCAGGTCTCCCAAAGAAGAATAGAAAGAGCTATGCTTGGAATATCACGTTTCACTCAAATGAGAAAAAGAATCCGGAGTTCTGACATCCTCGACGATCAAGGATCAGGGACGCTGCCTCATTTTCCAAGGTATCGAAAATCAGATGGGCTGGTCACGTAATGAGATTTAAAGATGACCGCTGGACTAGAGCTGTTACTGATTGGATTCCACGGGATGTCAAAAGACCGCGTGGCCGCCCACCTACCAGATGGTCAGACTTCTTCGTCAAGATCATGAATGATCGGTTTGAGGCTCTTCATGTTCCCAGAGCGAACAGATGCCATTGGGCTACAATAGCACGTGACAGTGACAAATGGAGACGTTACTGGCACCCGCTTGAGCAAATCCACGACTAAAGGGAAGTTAAGTGATTAAGTGATAGAAAGAATATGTGTTAGAAGTATTGGGGTAAATGTCAGAACTCGTGAGTATTTCAATGCTTCATTTCCTGAAGACCAGAGGCTGTTTAAAATGAAGCAAAAGAAATTGTTAAATGAGATCTTATATCTTCTGTTTTTTAAGTCAGGTCTTTTTTGTGCAAACAGTTTGTCTCTTGCTTATTCTAAACTAGAAGAAATAATTTATTGATTCATGGACATATCTAAGTGCTTGGCTTGATTTTAAAAAGTTCATTGATAAGATTTTTCTATATTATTTCATCTTTTTTTGGTGACCCATCTTTATAGCTCATGCATACATTCAAAGGCTTATCTTGGATTCAAAGCTATATCTTAGATTATTGGAAATTTGTTTGAAATAAACAGGAATCTATGTTACGATAATTTTCTTACATTTAACAATATTCATATCATCTCTTAGCAATTTGTAAATTAGATTTGATTCGTAACAACATGAAAAACGCGGTTATTTTAATTTTTCCGTGAATCTGTAGTTACACACTATTGGAACCAGGAACAGCAATGCTAATTTTTTGTAACAGTCAAACTGTTGATTTTGAATTAGGTGACTGATTTTCTCCTGAAGTACTTGTGTGTAAGGTGTGGCAGTTTGTATCCATAAATATGATCTGAGATCATTGAGTGATGCTTTCCTAGAAGAATAGATTTTTTACAAAGTCTAAAATCTCTGCTGTTCTATTAAATTACCATGAAAATGTAAATAATGAGCTTGAAAACCACTTGAAGACCACTCTCCGCACACATGAAGGTACTGGCAGAGGGACAAAGCCACGCGGGTTCCGGGGCCGAGACCTCCAAGCCTACTCGAATTGGAGTCGAGCATCTTCCACCCAGATCCTCCAAATTCCAGTAGGCGAGGGTCACACCCACCACCTGGCCCCCTGGCGCCGTGTAATCCCATCAGCGGCCAAGACTCAGAGACTATAAAATCCAGATCCCGGAACCGCGTGGCCGCATTTGTGGCCGCGCGACATCTTAACAGAACTTTTTTTTTTTTTTTATGACATCTTATTGTCTTATTCCTACTTTGGACAAACCTGCAGGCTATCGAATGTAGCCTGCCCACAGGGCAGAGTCTGGCAAACTCCCCATGGCGTGCCAAATATGCCAAATACCAGTAACAATGATAGGTCTCATTCTTCTAAATAGCCTTGAATATAATCTCAGGGCTAGGATGAAAGAGACGTTACTGGGGCCTGCTCGAGGCAATCAACGAATAACAGGATGATGAAATGAAATGAATGAGCTTGAAAAAGTACTTAATGAGCTAGGCACCTGCTTTGCTTGCAGGGAACCTGGGGTCTCTTCTTAGCACTGTGTGGCTCCTCCAAGCACCCCCATGGAATCTTGAGCACTTACAAGTAACACCTGAGTACTACCAAATTAGGCCCACCCCCCCAAAAAATGGAGGGGGGTATAAAATCCACCTAATACTTTTATCATAATAATATCTTATAAAATAGGAAGGACTGAATACCATCAAACACGATACTTACATGGTTTAGTATTAATATCTATTCTATTTTAAAGAGAGAAATTAAATATATGATTTAAAGACTCTTTAAATGAGATTTATTTGAATGTGAAAAAATTACCTTTTATCTTGTATCCCTAATGTATCTACACTAGTCAATAAAAATGCTCTCTAACTAGAAATAGAGTGAGTTAAGTTAGAAAAAAATTACACAGAAATCTACTTGAATTGCTTTTTCATTGAAGTTTAGGCTATTGGATACCTTAGGACTGGTATTTGTATCATCTTATTGAGACAGAGACATATAAGTGACTTGTACATATACAATTCGTGAACAACGTGGGGTGTAGACTTGGAAATGCTGCTTACAGAGCTTGAAATATTAAACCAAAGTCTTATAGCTCTTGTCTTGCAGGCACCCACATTGAGAATGCAAATGATAATGAAATCTCTGGTAGTCAGAATATTGTCATTAGCCTGCTCTTGTCAATCTGGCTTATAAAAAACTTTTACTAATTCATTTGCATATCCTTGCTTAGTCCAGAATTTTTTTCAGTTTTATTCATTATCCTTCCATAAGTTTTTGATGTTGAAAAACTTTCAAATTGTTTCAGTAATGTACTTGTTAAATATATTTATCAAATTTCACAAAATAAGATGTACACTTTTCATCATAATATATTTCCAGGTGAGATAACTTCCAGATGAGGTTATATCATTACATTTCTCTCAGTTATGGAAAACAGTCCATTATTTATTCATCGAATTATGAAGTAAAATAACCCAAATACAATTGTCTATTTTGCTCTGGACACCATTTTTGAGAGTCAATGCTTAAAATGAAGCACTGTTTACAAAATCATCTGCTGTATATAAAATATGTAGATGAAGCCTAATCTTCAGTCACTAAGTAATGTTGATATAATAAAATTTTATATACAGATTCTTTAGTAGAAAGTTATAAAAATTATTTCTTATAAGATACTTTATAATTTGTTACTATTTAATTCATTGCTGCTATTAGAAGACCCAAATTTTACTATTCACCTTTATTATTTCAAAATATTAAAAGCTTTTTATTTATAGGGTTTTAGAAACATTTATCTTAATCTTTGATAGGATAAGCACAGCAGCATCTAACCATTAAAAAAACAACAAAAACAATAGCAATAGTTATTTTATGAAACATAACATTGTACTGTTCATATGGCATTAGATAAGCCCTTACATGCTTAATAATTGAAACTGATTAATAGAGGATCTGAGAATTACAAATGATACTGCAAATTTCAAGGTAAATCCAATGAAAACTCGCAGTATACTATGTAGTTATAGTCACAGTTATAAAAGCATCATAGAGCCTGGAGCGATAGCTTAGCGGGTAGGGCATTTGCCTTGCACATGGTCGACCCAGGTTCGATTCCCAGCATCCCATATGGTCCCCTGAGCACTGCCAGGAGTAACTCCTGAGTGCAGAGCCAGGAGTAAACCCTGCGCATCGCCAGGTGTGACCCAAAAAGCAAAAAAAAAAATTGGGGGGCTGGAGCGATAGCACAGCAGTTAGAGCATTTGCCTTGCACACAGCTGACCCTGATTCGATTCCCAGCATCCCATATGGTCCCCCGAGCACCACCAGGAGTAATTCCTGAGTGCAGAGCCAGGAGGAACCCCTGTGTATCACTGGGTGTGACCGAAAAAGCAAAAATATAATAATAAAAATTAAAATAAATAAAAATTATTGTACCACGTTTTAGGCACGGTGATTTATAATACTGTTGACTTCCGGCTTCAGGCATAAAATGTTCCTCTACCACACCCGTTACTTCTGTCCCCTGGACCATCCACCCCTTACTATTCATCCCCCACACCGCTCCGTGTTGTGCTTTCTACTGAAGACCAGTTCTGAGTTTCAGCTGCCTTTGGCTTTTGTTATTTCCTTGCTTTGTGTCTTTCCACCCCCCAAATGAGACAGATCATTCGGTATAGAAGCAGTGGTGAGCTATGGGCTAGTCATTCTGGTCCTTATTAGCCTGCTTCATCCGAGTGTGAAATGTCTCTAGCAATTTTATTTTATAACTAGGGAGATTTGATAAAGATTACAGAAACACACAGGGAGGTTTATTTACTTTTGCTGTGTTAGATTTTAAAAAGGTTTCTTACTGAAATATTAATGTGCTTTTTACCACTTAGTCTCAAATCTTCCATTTTGAAATAGAAACACTGAACTATCCCATGGAGAATAGAAAGAGATGATCGACTTGATATTTTTCATAAACTTTCTAATTTGCTCAACAAGTAATAAAGACTCACATAGGACAAAATATTCTGGAATTAAAAAAAAGTTAATGTAAATCTCAAGGGAAACTTCTTTTTGTTGAATTAAATATACTCTTTGAAATTTATTTATTTAAATTTATTTAGTGGCACTGGGAATTTGGTTTGTTTTTAGTGAGTGATTTACAGAAAAACAAACATTAAAGTAAAATACATTGAGTATTGACCTATTAATACAAATGTAAAAATTTCTTAGTATGTAACATCTGGGAAATAGGTTCATTTAAATTTTATTTTGAATTTAAGTATGCAACCAGCATACTTAAACGTTCTTTACCTTAGCAGTGCGATCGTTATCAATAATATGGAAGCAAATTTTATCCTAAAATGTTGCTTTCAAATAACACAAAATTACTTGGCTGTACTCAGGACTTGCTCCTGGCTCTGCACTCAGGAATTATCCTGGCAGACTTGTCAGATTATACAGGTGCTGGGAATTGGATCTGAGTCTGCCTTGTGCAGGACAAGCACCTACCTGAGATACTAACTCTCTGGCCCCCTTATATTTTTTTCTTTGATTTTCATTTCTCTAGTAGGTAACATTGATTGTAATATGCAGAAGAGAAAATAGAGGTAATAAGGCACTCGCCTTGCATGTAATAAAGTAAAATCATACTCAACTGTCACTGTCCTCCTGTTGTTCATTGATTTGCTCCAGCAGGCCCAGTAATGTCTCCATTTTGTTGTTACTGTGTTTGGCATATTGATTATGTCACGGGTAGCTTGCATCACGGGTAGCTTGCCAGGCGTTGCCGTGTGGGCAAAATACTCTCGGTAGCTTACCAGGCTCTCTGAGAGGGGCGGACGAATTGAACCCAGCTCTGCAGGACTGGCTGCGTGCAAGGCAAATGCCCTACCGCTGTGCTATCGCTCCAGCCCTGTAAATATGTCTGTTTATTTTTTTTTTGTGCTTTTCAAATACTTTTCTTCTTTTTTTGCTGTTGTTGTTTATATGCACTTGATTATTAGATTTTTAGACTTTCATAATCTAAGATTGCTTGCAAGTTTTTTTAACTGGTTGCTTTTCTCATACTAAATTTTGCCTTATCTGTTAGTTTTATACTTTGTATCTGTGATAAGATATAAATTGATAAGTCATTGCAAATATTAAGTTACATAAATCATGTCAAAATTAGCTTACAACATTTATTTTGCAATTTTTCATGGAAATTTTATCAATTACACATATAGGAATATTTAAAGATAGACATTTACATTAAAGTCTCACGTTATTTGAAACTGTCAATGCTGACAAATAATCTTATCTTTATTTTATTTTTCTTTCTGGGTCACACCTGGAGAAGCTTAGAGGTCACTCCTGGCTCTGCACTCAGGAATCATTCCTGGCAGTTCTCAGGGGACCGTATGGGATGCTGGGAATTGAACCCGGGTCAGCTGCGTGCAAGGCAAACGCCCTATCTGCTGTGCTATCGTTCAAGTCCCCATCTCTAAATTATTTTTAACAGTTTATATGATTGTTATGTCAAATGACAGATAGCTATGAGGCAGCCATGAAGCAAATGAGCTCAATTTTTTAAGATACATTTTTCATTGAAATCAATTTAGAGACGTGAGGATGGAGAGAGAAAGAGAAATTACTTGCAGAAGGGAGATGTGGGCTTGAAAGAGGAAGCCCAAAATGAGTGCAATTTTAAATACTTTCTGATACTCATGGGCATGAGCTTTTCCAATACTGTTTATAACACTATTTTGTATAATTGATATTGAATCTAAAATCAATATCAAAAAAAATCTGTAAGCCAAAAGGGAGAGTATGCAGGAGATTTGATTTTCTCTGTCATTAAACTAAGTTTAGGGGCTGGAGCAATAGCACAGCGGGTAGGGTGTTTCCCTTGCACACGGCAGACCCGGGTTTGATTCCCAGCATCCCATATGGTCCCTGAGCACCACCAGGAGTGATTCCTGAGTACAAAGCTAGGTGTAACTTCTATGCATTGCCGGGTGTGACCCAAAAACCAAAAAAAATTTTAGAACCTCACATCTCCACTGTGGGGGAAGCGAAATCCTTTGATGTTATCATCAGCTCTTTGAGTACTTATGCTCTCAGACTTCCCAAATGGTAAGAGTTTTATTCTCACTAACAAAACTAATACTGCAGACTCCCAAGGCTGAACCAAGAAGACCTGGAATACCTGAACAGACCTATCACCATCAAGGAAATTGAAATGGTAATAAAACGTCTCCCCAAGCACAAAAGTCCTGGCCCGTATGGATTCACTAGTGAATTCTTCCAAATCTTTAAAGAGGACTTACTCCCGATGCTCTTTAAGCTTTTCCACGAAATTGAAATATCAAAAACACTTCCGAACAGTTTCTACGAAGCAAATATCACACTGATACCAAAAGCAGACAGAGATACCACAAAGAAAGAGAATTACAGGCCGATATCCCTGATGAACACAGATGCAAAGATCCTCAACAAACTACTAGCAAATAGAATCCAACTACTCATCAAAAAGATCATACACCATGACCAAGTAGGATTCATCCCAGGGATGCAAGGATGGTTTAACATTCGGAAATCAATCAACATAATCCACCATATCAACAAAAGAAAAGATAAAAAGCATATGATCATATCAATAGATGCAGAGAAAGCATTTGATAAGATCCAGCACCCCTTTATGATGAAAACCCTAGCCAAAATGGGTATAGAGGGGACCTTCCTCAACATAATTAAAGCCATCTACCACAAGCCTACAGCAAGCATCATCCTCAATGGGGAAAAAGTGAGAGCCTTCCCTCTAAGATCAGGGACGAGACAGGGATGCCCACTCTCTCCACTGCTGTTCAATATAGTACTGGAGGTACTTGCAATAGCGATTAGGCAGGAAAAAGATATTAAGGGCATTAAGTTAGGAAAGGAAGAAATCAAGCTCTCACTATTCGCAGATGATATGATACTCTACTTAGAGAACCCAATAACTTCCACCAAAAAACTCCTAGAAACAATAGACTCGTATAGTAAAGTTGCAGGTTATAAAATCAATATCCAAAAGTCCATGGCTTTCCTATACGCAAACAGTGAGAGAGAAGAAAGCAACATGAAAAAAACAATCCCGTTCACAATTGTGCCCCAGAAAATCAAGTACTTAGGAATCAGCTTAACTAAGGAAGTAAAGGACCTGTACAAAGAAAACTACAAAACGCTACTTCAGGAAATAAAAGAGGACATGAGGAAATGGAAAGATATCCCCTGCTCATGGGTCGGGAGACTTAACATTGTCAAAATGGCAATACTACCGAAAGCATTGTATAAATTCAATGCAATCCCTATAAGGATACCCATGACATTCTTCAAAGAAATGGAGCAAACACTCCTGAAATTTATATGGAACAATAAGCCCCCACGAACAGCTAAAGCAATTCTTGGGAAAAAGAAAATGGGAGGAATCAACCTCCCGAACTTCAAACTGTACTACAAAGCAGTAATAATTAAAACAGCATGGTACTGGAACAAAGGCAGAACTGCAGACCAATGGAACAGGGTTGAATACACTGACATCTCCCCTCAATCATATGCTCATCTAATCTTTGATAAAGGTGCAAGTAATGTGAAGTGGAGTAAGGAAAGCCTCTTTAATAAATTGTGTTGGCATCACTGGACGGCTACATGCAAAAAAATAGGCGCAGAACTCTGCCTAACACCATGTACAAAAGTAAGATCAAAATGGATTAAAGACCTCAACATCAGACCAGAAACCATAAGGTACATTGAAGATAAAGTTGGCAAAGCCCTCCATGACATTGAAGCTAATGGTATCTTCAAAGATGCCACGCCACTGGCCGAGCAAGTGAAAACAGAGATAGATAAATGGGACTATCTTAAACTAAGAAGCTTCTGCACCTCCAAAGAAACAGTGACCAAAATACAAAGACAGTCTACAGAATGGGAAAGGATATTCACCGAATACACATCTGACAAGGGGTTGATATCCAGGATATACAAAATACTGGTTAAACTCCACAAGAAGATAACATCCAACCCCATCCAAAAATGGGGCAATGAAATGAACAGAAACTTTCTCAAAGAAGAAATCCGAATGGCAAAAAAGCACATGAGAAAATGCTCTACATCATTAATCATCAGGGAGATGCAGATCAAAACCACAATGAGATACCATCTCACACCTCAGAGACTGGCCCACATTCAAAAGAACAAAAGCAACCGATGCTGGCGTGGATGTGGCGAGAAAGGGACACTCCTTCACTGTTGGTGGGAATGTCCACTGGTTCAGCCCTTCTGGAAAACAGTATGGACGTTCCTCAAAAAATTAGAAATTGAGCTCCCATTTGACCCAGCAATACCACTCCTGGGAATATATCCCAGAGAGGCAAAAATGTATAGTCGAAGTGACATCTGCACTTGCTTGTTCATTGCAGCACTCTTTACAATAGCCAGAAACTGGAAGAAACCTGAATGCCCAAGAACAGATGACTGGTTAAAGAAACTTTGGTACATCTACACAATGGAGTACTATGTAGCTGTTAGAAAAGATGAAGTCATGAAATTTACATACAAGTGGTACAATATGGAAAGTATCATGCTAAGCAAAATGAGTCAGAAAGAGAGGGATAGACATAGAAAGATTGCATTCATCTGGGGGATATAAAGTAACAAAATATGAGATTAATACCCAAGAATAGCTGAGATCAGCACCAGGAGGATTACTCCATAACTTAGAGGCCAGCCGGGTATCCTAGAGGAAAGGGCAGTTCAGATAGAGAAGGGAGCACCAAATAAAGGATGTTTGGAGGATCCTCCCAGGAGGGGAGATGCATGTCGAAAGTAGACTATGGACTGAACATGTTTGCCACTCAATGCCTCTTTTGCAGACCACAACACCCAAAAGGAGAGAGAGAACACAGGGGATTTCCCTGCCACAGAGACAGGGGGGATGGGGGGATGGGGGTGGGAGGGATATTATCCATGGTGGTGGAAAATGGGCACTGGTGGAGGGATGGGTATCTGATCATTGTATAATTGAAACCAAAGCACAAAAAATTGTAAATCTACAACTTTAAAAAAAAATAAAATAAAATAAAGGGGGGGAAAAAATAACAATCATAAACTACCTTTAGAATGGCCAAAGAATGTCGTATAGATCTTAACAAATAAAAAAAAAAACTAATACTGGGACAGAAGTGAAATATTAAATGCATCATCTGATAGCCAAATTATATTACTGCTACATGTATGCATCTATTGCTAATTCCTAATTATTTTTAGCTTTTTATTTTCCTTATGAATTAAACTATTCAGGTATTTTGCAACATATTCATGTGTGTCCACATAAACTAAGCATCACTGTCACTGTCACTGTCTTCCTGTTGTTTGTTGATTTGTTCAAGCGGGTCCAGTAATGTCTCCATTTTGAGACTTGTTGTTACTGTGTTTGGCATATTGAATACATCATGGGTAGCTTGCCAGGCTTTGCCGTGCGGGCGAGATACTCTCGGTAGCTTGCCGGGCTCTCCGAAAGGGGTGGAGGAATTGAACCCAGCTTGGTCGGACTGGCTGCATGCAAGGGAAACGCCCTACCGCTGTGCTATCACTCCAGCCCAACTAAGCATAAACTTTGTAAATTGAAGAGGTATCATTCATGATACCAAATATGATTTAAGATCAATTACTCAATTTTCTCAAATTCTATTTTAATTTATTCAATATAAATATATAACTTTCCCCACTAATATTTACTTTAGGCAAGCAAAATTAACTTAGTTTATTATAAATTGAGATAATCAAAGATTTGTTGACATTTTTTAAAACTGTCCTGTTTTCTCATAAATTATGTGAAAAAAGAAAATGAGTGGGGAGTAGAATAAAAGTCAAAAGGGACAATAGAAATATATGGCCACAATTTTTAGCAAGATACATTTGAAACTATTTCTTAATGTCAGTCAGTCCTCTGGAATACAGTGAATTAAATGGTATCCTGAAATAAGACAAAAAAGAATAGCATTTAATATTGTGATCATAAGAGAATCAGAATTACAATTTAAACTGACTCAAATTTTTATATAAATACGTGACACAAAATTTGAATATATTTTTGAAAAGATTTACCTTCAACTCTAAATTATTGTCATGTGCTCTGTATAACTTTATTATAGAGAGTTCCAAACGAAGGTTCATATTGAGAAAAATATCACTGTATTTTCCCTATAGTTTAGAGTAAATTCAATATAATTTTTCATGATTGGTTTTCTAAGTTTTTTACCTTACATTATTAATCACACAAATGAAATTATCGAACTCATAGAAAGCATATGAGATTTTACTTTTTGTTTTGTTTGTACCTGGCTGTGCTCAGGGATCACTTTTGGCATGTTTGGGGGATCATAGGTGATGCCAGGGATAAAATCTTTGTCAGCAGATGTAAGGTAAAAGCCCTACCTGATGCATTATTTCCAGCCCTTAATCATGTTAAGACTTTTAGAGTAAACCAACATATGTTTACAATTATACACAATATGATTTTAAATGTCAAAGTCAATAACTTCAGTTTTGTGATAAGAAAATAATAACAAAAATGAGGCCTTTCTGATAGTCCTATTTCTCATCAGTACAGCACTGTCCTCCCGTTGTTCATCGAATTGCTCCAGCGGGCCCAGTAACGTCTCCATTCTGAGACTTGTTGTTACTGTGGTTTGTCATATCGGATACATCATGGGTAGCTTGCCAGGCTTTGCCGTGTGGGCAAGATAACTCTTGTAGCTTGCCTGGTTCTCCGAGAGGGGTGGAGGAATCAAACCGGGGTCCACCGGGTCAGCCTTGTGCAAAGAAAATGCCCTACCCACTGTGCTATTGCTCCAGTCCATCATCAGTATAAAATATCAGTATAAAATAAAAATCAGTATAAAATTTATTTAAGAGAGCTTGTTAAATCTTACATACATAAAAGTGCAGTAAATAATTTAAAATCTGTCCTCCTGTTGTTCGTCAAGTTTTTGTTCGAGTGGGCCCAGTAACGTCTCCATTTTTTTTTGAGGCTTGTTGTTACTGTCTTTGGCATATTGAATACTTCATGGGTAGCTTGCCAGGCTTTACTGTGTGGGAGAGATACTCTCAGTAGCTTGCCGGGCTCTCCAAGAGGGGTGGAGGAATCAAACCAGGCTCTGCCGGGCTGGCTGTGTGCAAGGCAAACGCCCTACAGCTGTGCTATCGCTCCAGCCCTATAATTTAAAATAAAGATTACATATTTTTATACTACATACAAGTTCTTTTTGCAAAATATAATGTAGGAATGTTTCTCTTAGATATTTTGCAGGTTAAAGATGTCTTTTCTGTGGTATATTATAGACAGTTTTTGTTGTTTTATTTTTGATATAATTTTCAAATATATCACATTAGACAGGACAGTCAGACTACAATCTGACTTTTTGATAAGTGATAAACTTACAATTACAGTGCACCTTTTCCTGGACAAATAAAAGCTTGAACCAATTCTTTTTTTATTTCTATTTTTTTTATCAATCTAAAGCAATACCCAGAGCATTGCCCAAGAATAAGAGAAGCACTTTTCTTGAAGGAAGTTGCATTTAACATTGCCTTTTAAAGACCAGAGGGACATTCTTTCAAATAATACAGGTAGATAATAAAATACAAATAGAAAAATCACTCCAGGCTGTAACAAAACACCCCAGCATGAAGTTATGTTGCTTTTACCTATACCCTATAAAAAGTCAAAATCCCTCTGGTTTCAGTTTTTGAAGACACGGAAAAACAAGCAGTTCACTCAAGTTTATCTCTCCCTCTGCATTTCCTCAAGCCATCATCAGAAACTATTCTCTGTACTCTTGGTTTTAATAACAGAACACTAGGTGCCCAAGCAATAATTGAGCGAACAGGGCCCTTGCCTTGCACTTGGCCAGCCTGGTTTGATCCCTGGCACCCGATATGGTCCCCCAAGCACTGTCAGGAGGAATCTCTGTGTGCGGAGCTGGGAGAAAGCCCAGAGCATCCCGGCTGTGGAGAAAACAACAACAAAAAAAGACAGAAAGAAAAGAAAAGAACTCTAATATTACCTTAGAAATAAAATTAATAATTTATATTCTAGGGAATTACTTAATGTGAGTTTTTTCAACATTTTATATAATGTTATACGGTACAGAAATACACATAAGCAATTCAAAGTACATTGCTGATTTTGTAAGATCAAATATGTCTATGCTATATGCAATATGATAATCCATATATCTAGATGCAATGTAAGACAAAATATACCGCATATGATGTATACGCAACCTATAACAAAGCATATAAATATAGACCTTTGGAATATTTCGAAGTACTAGAAACACGAATTTAGCCTTGAGGAATCTCACTTCTTAAAGGCTTAAAACAGTAACGTTATTACTGTTGTTGAAGAGCAATAACAAAGATCATGAAAAAGGTGAAAGCTTTCAGTTATAAGGCGAGTAAGCTCTGGAGACCCACTGTTCAGTGTGGGGATTGGAATTTACAATACCCGATTGTATTCTTGGAATTTCCTGGGAATATTTCTCATTCATTCACACATACAGACCACATGGGACTATGTGAGGTGATGACTGTATAAATTAATTGGACTTTGGTAAAATCATTTCACAGTGCATACCAATATCAAATCATCCTTTTGTTTATTTTCAAATATTGCAATTGTGCTAATTATGCCTGTTTAAACAAAATAGATAAAATCAGATAGGGTTAACTTTAAGAGCAAAACCTAGTCTCCTGACACAACTTCCAAAGGATTTTCTACACACAAAAGGTTTATGCAAAATTTTTGGGTCCAGGGCAATGTACCTCCAGGTATGTGGTCCATCCCTGATGGCCCCCACAAAAGTTGTGTCAGTAAGAAAGCAGATTTTGTTATATTTTACGTACTTTTCTCTATTTTAACATATAACCCAATATATATAGGCATGACTTATGTAATGCTGACATTTTTTATTGATTCATTTTTCTTGCTTATAGATTTTTTTATTCTTCCTGCCGTGTGTACATTTCAACATCTGTAGGGTAAAGAAGTAAAAACATTTTAACTTAATCAAGAGGCAGAAACTAAAATAAAAATCAGTTTCCTTTTGATGGATTTGTGGGCCAAATGTTTAATAGCTTCCAAGCAATTTAAATGTATTCGCTAGTTTTTAAAGGTGTAATTTATTTTATGGCAACCAGAGTGAATACATCTCAGATCAAACTTGATAACTCTAAGTTGTGCCAAAATGTTATAACTACCTGCCAATACAGGAGAAGGCTGTTGAAAAATTACATTAAATTTCAGTATTTTATTAAAATACATATAAATAATTTTATTAAGACACACCAGGATTAAAATGAAATGGTATTGCAAAGTTGTTCATCTAAAACATGTTCTAATATTTGTGATTTTTAAGTTATGTTATTTCCATATAACCTATATATCATATATAACTTCATGCATACTTTATCAAAGTATACTTAATTGAACAGTACAAATATGTAATTATATGCATATTTGTATTGTTTGTCATACATTATGGATTAATGTATTATTTGTAATACATGCTGGAGCGATAGCACAGCGGGTAGGGCGTCTGCCTTGCACGCAACCAACATGGCTGACCCGAGTTCGATTCCTCCACCCCTCTCGGAGAGCCCGGCAAGCTACCGAGAGTATTTGATATGCCAGACACAGTAACAACAAAGTCTCCAATGGAGACGTTACTGGGTCCGCTCGAGCAAATCGACGATCAACGGGAGGGCCTTTACCTTTATTATGGATTAATTAACTAACTTTTTAAAAATTCTCCAAAATAATTTAAAATAGTATGCTTCTATTCTATTGTAGAACTTAACTTAAAAAGTATATATACATAACCTATTAAACTCATACTTAGTACATGTGTATACCCAAGTAGTGTTAGATGTTTCACTCAATTAATTTTAGAGTAACTTTATCTACCACATAAGTAGAGAAGATGAAAATATTTGTACTAGCTACAATCATTCATTCCTAGTATTTCTATTAATAATAACACTCACACTTTATGCAACCTATATTCAAACTATTTGCCTATTAATTCAGGCATCATTAATTAAAGACAGAGCATCATACTTGAAAAGCATCTAGTTCTTCATAGTAAATAATGTTGAATTAAGAATATGGAATGCAGCGGCTGGTGAGTTCCTACAGGGACAGGGCTTTGCGTTGCTTGCACCTGAGCCAGGTTCAAATCCCAGCAGCCTATGAGACCCAACTAAGCGGCCCCACAATCTCAGATCCAGACCATTGAACCATCAGCCCAGCAGGCTGACGACTGCAAGGTCCCCTGAGAAACACTTGGGCCCCTTTCGCTGTTTTAAAGAATACAGTGCTCTACAACATGGAAAGTATCATGCTAAGCGAAATGAGTCAGAAAGAGAGGGATAGACATAGAAAGATTGCATTCATCTGGGGGATATAAAGTAACAAAGTATGAGATTAATACCCAAGAATAGCTGAGATCAGCACCAGGAGGATTACTCCATAACTTAGAGGCCAGCCGGGTATCCTAGAGGAAAGGGCAGTTCAGATAGAGAAGGGAGCACCAAATAAAGGATGTTTGGAGGATCCTCCCAGGAGGGGAGATGCATGTCGAAAGTAGACTATGGACTGAACATGTTTGCCACTCAATGCCTCTTTTGCAGACCACAACACCCAAAAGGAGAGAGAGAACACAGGGGATTGCCCTGCCACAGAGGCAGGGTGGGATGGGGGGATGGGGGTGGGGAGGATATTATCCATGGTGGTGGAAAATGGGCACTGGTGGAGGAATGGGTATCTGATCATTGTATAATTGAAACCCAAGCACAAAAAATTGTAAATCTACAACTGTACCTCATGGTGTTTCACTAATAAAAAAAAAAAGAATACAGTGCTCAGCAATGACCTCTAAGGTAGGGCATTGAGTTATAGAGATGACCTCAAGAATACTGAGATTACTACTAAGAGTAGAGATTTCCAAATTTATTTCATAGCCCAGTCTGTCCCTGCCTCATCCCCAGCGGAGATAAGGAAACCAACTCAGAGGGACAACGCTTATAAATCCTAAATTAAGGATGGTGGGAAATAGTACAGATTGGTGCAGAAAGACATTCTGAAAGAGAATGCAAAGCAAATACCACACTAGACAATCCTGTAGAAAGATGCCAAAAAAAAAAAACCCTGGTAAAAGTCAGTACCAGCAGGGGTTGGTGGCTGGGGGGGATGGACCAAAGTCATGGAAGTTTGAATCCAGGGCAGCAAGAGAAAATACTTGCCTGGAGAAAAGAGCAGGCTGGCTCTTTCTCTGCTTCCCTTGACTCACATCTTCCAGGGGGGATCCTGGCTCTTTGGGTTGCAATATCTAGATTTAACTCCGACACACGTGCTTCCTGGGCCTATTTCTCACCTGACGGATGACCCGGGTGCTTGAAGCAACTGTAAATTTCTAAAACTGCCTTCTTTTCAAAAGGACATTTCAAAAGAGCAATACTTTTTCAAAAGAACAATTCTCAGGGGCCAGAGAGATGGAACATCTGGTAGGGCCCTGACCTGACACACAGCTGACGTGGGTAGATCTCCAGAACCTCATAAAGCACCTGAACCTCTATCAGCATCGAACCCCAGGAATAAGCCCCTAATACCTTCAGGTGTGACACTCCCCCCCCCACACACAGACAAGTCAAGTGGAAAAAATCAACAAAATTTTGAATTATAAAATTCAATATAAAAGAAAAATAATTGGTGGTGGAAAATGGGCACTGGTGGAGGGATGGGTACTCGCTCATTGTATAACTGAAACCCAAGCACAGAAATTTGTAAGTCTACAATTGTACCTCATGGTGTTTCACTAATAAAAAATTTAAAGAAAGAAGAAAAAAAAAGAAAAAGAAATTTTAGGGTTACTTCTCAGTACCATTAAGTGTTTGCTTGTTGATAATATGATTCTGCAGGAAGCCAAGCATTGACTATAGCATATGTTACAAAGAAAGGAGCAAAGCTAAGGACAGATTATTCCCTGCAGAGAGGAGAGAAAAGGCGTCTTTCAAGGAGGAGTATGGAGAGGAGTCTTCCGTAGGAAAATGGGAAATTTTGTGAGCGCAGAAAGAGGATCCTTATTATTTCATAAGGCTATGCCGATTACTAACAGCTTCTTAGGTGGCCGGTACCTGTTTGATGGTTTGGGACTCGCACAAAATAAAGCCCCTCCCCTCCTACCTCTGCACACAAGTCACACGCGTGAGGCACAGTCAGCTCCTAAATGATCGTGTCTGGCAGATGAAAAGGTTCAGAAAGAGAAAGCCCGAGAGGCTAAAGTAGGCCAGACACAGCTCAGGAGACAATTTTGAGAGAAGAGAACCCCTCACTGGCAACACTGTGAAGTGTAGCCTCGTTCCTGTCCCCGGACTCCTTCCCTGCACCAGCAGATTAGAAGCTAAAACAAGGAAGAGTCTCAACAAGAGTCAGACCACTGAAAGGTGAGCATTTGCAGGTTTGAACAATGGGCAGTGAAGGGAAAAAAATGGCGTCTCTGGAAGAAGGGAACAGGACACCAGGGGATATGCAGTTCACAGGAACCTCTGGATGAGGAAAGGTTAGGCCCACTGCAGACAGCTGGGCTGGGGTCAGCAGCCCACTTCCTTTGCCATCCTGCACCTCTTCCCCCCAAAAAAAATTGTTACTGATGTATACTGCTTAGGGAACTGGAGGAGAACATCAGGAAAAGGAATCACTGCAGTCAGGAAACAGAATAACAAACATCCCCCCCACACACACACATACACATTTTCTTTATTTTCTTTGTACTTAACTGTTTTGTTCTTTTTTTTTTTTAACAACTAAAATTTTTCACTTAAAGTAGTTTTCACAGGCAGCGAAACAACTACTCTAGGACAGATTCTTTTACCACCTTTATCTACGTTGGGCTGGAGCAATAGCACAGTGGTAGGGTGTTTGCCTTGCACGCAGCCAACATGGCCGACCCGAGTTCGATTCCTCCGCCCCTCTCGGAGAGCCCGGCAAGCTACCGAAAGTATCTCACCCCTCGGCAGAGCCTGGCAAGCTACCCGTGATGTCTTTGATATGCCAAACACAGTAACAATGAAGTCTCCAATGGAGACGTTACTGGGCCCGCTCGAGCAAATTGATGAACAACGGGAGGACAGTGACAGTGACAGTTTCAATGTTAAGGCTCATTGTTAAGGCTCAAGTAAATATAATTTCGAAGTTGTTTAAAGCCATGCATGCATCAAAGAAAATCATTATATTTCCAAGCCATGAATTAACATGACTATTGAAAAGCAAACATGGCTATTGAAAAGCAGACATATACACCTCTGTGTCTATAAATGTGTACATATACATATCTGTTTATAAAGTTCTAATAATACATGTACATTGAAAATACGTATGCATATGGACACAGAAAATTGTCGGAGGATATTATCTGCTCTTAGTATTTTTTTATTTTTTAGTGAAGGAAACCGATTAACGTTTAGTTTCCAAACAAAAGTTATTTCTCTTTGAAACTCATTCTGGAAAGTTAATAATGCTGCCCACTTGTGTGTAATAATTCTTTTTCACAAAGTTTATGAAATAGAATTATTTGGAACATTTATAAAATTTCAGAACACTGTATAATTTACTCCCTTCAAGATACTCTTCTTGTTTCTGCTAAGTATTTCTAGCATCTCCCTGGATACCCCAGTATATTCTAAGCCTGGTGGGGTTGCCTTATTTTCATATTAGAGTTGTTTAATCCATCATTGATATATTTATATAAAATCTTATGCCCATGCCTTGCATTTTATTATAATTCATCTTGTGTTTATAAGATATCACTACAGAAATTAATTGAGGATCTCCTTCAGGTAACTTCCTTTCCAGTGAGACAGAGGGAATTCATGTCCACATATAAGTTCTATAATAACTTTCTGAGTGAGTTGGTTAATGAAATAAACATTCTTTGTATAAATTCTTACATTATCACTTTTGTGATACAAATGATTTGTCCTAGGTGGCAAGTAATTTTTTTATAAAATGAAGAAGTATCTGGTTTCTTTTCTCTCTCCCCTATTCCCGACCCCCCCCCCCCCGCTTTATTCTAAAGAGGAAGTATCTACTCTCCTAGAAATGATTGCATTGTTGGTAAGATTCTTAGACTTGTTGAGCTCATCAACTTCAAGACTTTCCAAAGTAGAGACATGGAAATATTTAGTAATCCACAGCCAGTGGTTTGGGGAAGAAATGATTTAGAGTGCATGTTGGAATAGAAAGACTTTATTTTTATCTTTTTGTTAAAAAGGAGGTCTCCACAAAACAGGGATGCACTAAGAAGAATGCATGATATGAACAGCATCTTTCTCCTAATTATCCATGATCCAATCTAAGATGCAAGACATATTAAATATGAATATTTACATGTGTGCTTACCCTAAACAAAAACTCGTCAACACACCGAGGCAAATCACAAGAGCCTGTAGCAAAGAGGAAACAGAGTGTTGTGTGGGGTTTAAATGTGAGTTCCCAGAGCCCCAGAAGACAACAGTGAGGGCTTGGCCCATGACTCATTGAGAACTGGAAATAAAATCTCTGCTGAAAGCCTGGATTGTATCAAGGGATACTTTACAAGGGGGATGATAGTGGGGAAAGGAATCTATTTATTGAACAAGGATGATAAGGAAGACATTTCTCCTGTCTCAACCGATAAAACAGCTGAGCTTATGTCACTGAAAATGTGCAACCATTGTCCATCATAGGGGAATGATTCCAAAAAAGCTTTCACGGTCTCTGTCATTCAGAAACCCACAAATTAAATAATGTAGGAGAAGCTCTGAGATGATCATCTTCCAGGGGAAAAATATGAAAGCATATTCTCTTGCTGTCTTTCTCTGATTCTCTCTCTCTCTTTCTCTCTTTATCTGTCTCTCTCTGTCCTCTGTCTCTCTGCCTCTGTCCCTCTCTCTGTCAGTTTCTCTCTCTCTCTCTCTCTTTCTCTCTCTCTCTCTCTCTCTCTCTTTCATTATTGGTTTTTGGCAATGCATAGCTCAGGGATCATTAGTAAAGATGGATGTAGGACCGTATGACAGTGATAAACACTAGGTTGGCTGTTTGAGAGGCAAGTGTTCTTGCTGCTGTGTTATCCCTGGCCCCAGAGCCCACATCCTCTTGAGGAAGACTCCTTCGAGTAAAGATTCCAAATCAACATTATGATTACACTCTTAGGAGCATTATATTTATAATTGCCAAACAGACTGTAGCAAGTATGTTGTTACTAAATGAGATGCTGCATGGCCAATGAAAGGGAATCTGTTGGATGCTTGAGTGAGCTTTTGAAAGGAAGGTCATGCATTATTATATCGATTGTCAGCATTGGTGAATGATATGAAGTTAAACAGAAAAAATCACTATTAAAGGTCTATATTTGAAGTTAGGGTTGTAGGATTAGAAATTAATCTCTATATTTCTTGCTAACACTCAAAGTCTGGGTCAAGAAGCTTGATCAAAAAAATGAGAAAAAAATGATAAAGCTGAAGATGAGTCTCAAAATTCTAAATTACTTGAAAATTACATATTTTTTAACTAAACAAAACTCTTATGTGTTACAATATCTCAGAATGATGAGTGCCCTGAGAGAAGGGGCAGCTGGAAAGAGAATGAAGATAGTTTTGGGATTCTGCCATGTTTTCTTTCTTGTTCATATATAAAATTATTTTTTATAAACTGTTTGGTCTATCAAAATCTAGGTCCCTGATTGGTACAGATTTTTTTTTACAAATGACAAAGATTTGGAAAAGCTAAAACAACATGTCTTCCAATATCATATATATACATGTATATATATCATATATATGTACATATATATTGTTATGAGTAACTGATTTAATACTGGGAATCATCTTTGGTCTGATAGTTTAAGTATTCCAATGCTTTAATCATAGTGTCCTTTATATTATTTCCAATATTTCATTATTCGTTGTCTTACCTTTCATTACTGATACTGCTAATTTTTGTAATAACTCACTGGTTAGCTTCCTTGAGGAGTATGTAGGCATCCTGTTGAGCTGTTTAAGCATTTTGAAGCGGTACCCACTAATTAATTGCTCTCAGCATCAAATTTGACTTTTTTTTTAAACTCTGGCATTTAGATTTAATTGGTGCAAAGAAGATAGGCTATATGTGACCCAATTTGTATTGCCTGGGTTAATTTGATTAACTTTTCGAGTGAGGTGCGAGCACCTTTTGATCGCTAGACAGTAATATACATAATCCTGAAGAAGTCAACCTACTCACCATGAAAATTTCTCTTAAAGAATATGGTACTGCCTTTTTTTTTCCCTATCCCATGTCCATTTTGTATGCATGGGCTTATTCTATGGAAATTAGCCAATAGTCAGCTAGAAATAATAGATTTACTACAGGAGAGATGTGCTTGAGTACTTCCTGTCAATTGTGTTCTGGTGATCAGATAAATTTCAGTGCAATACATATAACTGTAACTTTCATTCAAGGAAGGCTGTCACTCAGCTCTGGAATAGTGGTGCCTTAAATCCCAATTTCAGGCTGGTGTTTTCTTCTGAAGAACCCAGCCTGACCCAATTCCCATCTACACTTGAAACTGACTTCAAGTAACATGCTGTGCAAATATCTATTTTAGGATATCAATACAAATGATGCACAATGAGCAGTGAAACCACGTACTAAATCAAAATATCGATGATGGATCACATATTATAAAGATTGCTGAACAGGTAATGAGAAATAAATGTTCACAGAAGATTACACAGACTTTGAAACTAGATCTGGGTTTTTTTAAAAAAAATGAAAATGCTCATCTAAGATTCGAGAAAAGAATCTTTTAGTTGGGGAAACGTGTATATGGAAATTTTAAAAAATACAGTGAAACCACCATGTATTTGGGGGACTAAGTGGAAAGGGTCACAAAAGGAAGGACACAGAAAAGAAAGGACACAGGTTATTTACCAGCTAACAGTCAGCTTCATGTCTTAATGTCTTTAATATATCATCTGTGTGTCTGTGCATACACATAGTTGATATTCAGTTATTCCGTTCTGGCTAAGACTAAGATGTCACTCATCACAAATCTTCAAGTCCAGAACTCCTCTTTTGATATTCTTTATGTCCTCATTTTGTAAGAATAAAGCCATACTTTAGTTTTGTATTTATGTTGGCCATCCATTTTAAAAACAAAAATTTTGTTGTTGTTTCTGTTGTTTTGTTGATTGGGCAAACATAGCTGTTTCATGGACCTCGCAGGGTGTGCTCTGGGGACCATATGCAGGCCCAGGGATTGAAGCCAAGTTGACTGATCTCCTATCATAGGGGTAAGCATTTGCCCCCTAGAATAGCTCTCCCACACCTACTTTAAGATTTTTAAAGTTCATGTACGTATTTCTTCTGAGTTTGAAAATATGAAGATTCATAAAGTCTTAAAAATTCATAAAATTAGCCTGACTCCTAATCCCTATTTTTTTTCTTTTAAAAAGTATTGTGTGTGTGTGTATGTGTGTCTGTGTGTGAGGGGGGGGGGGGGCTTCTAGGCTTTAGAGAGAGCTTTTACATAATTATTATTTTTTAAATTATCTTTGGGTAAGGGAGGGGATTTGGCCATATCTGGCTGTCCTTTAAGCTGACTCAGGGATTCATGCTCAGTACTCACTCCTCGTGGTAGACAGGCCACCATAAGCAATGCTAGGGAAAGAGTCGGGATTGACTGTGTATATGGCAAATACCTTCCCTGCTGTACTATCTCTGTGACTTTCTGGATAGCAGAAGGCATGCAAAACATGTAAGGGTCCAATGTGTGATGCCCAATACTGCGTGGTTCCAAAAAAAATAGTAAAAAAGAATATATTCTCTATATTCTCATTTTTAAGGGGTTCAAAAAGAAAATATTCTCATGGTCCCAAAATAACAGAAAATATGCTCTATTATGTAATAAAATATTTTCTACTAAGCACATTGGTGCGTGGGCTCTGTCATGATATAGTAAGAACAGATATTTTTCCATTTGTTAATGCCATGATTGAGTTCAACTATAAGCATAAATACATGTCCTATCTTAGCTCATTGTTTGTCAACAAATGGAGCTACGAGAAAATATTTTCCTATTTACTCTCATGAAATAGATTAAGTTCATGGAAAACCAAAGGTTTTAGGTTGAGTGATGTGATTAGCTCTGCACATTGATTTATCTGTTAAATCTTCCTAAAGGAATGGTGCTGCTTAATTTTGAACAATGTTTTCTATGTTATATATTTCTGCTGAAGCAACTTTGTTAAGTTAATAATTTGTTTTATTTGTTGACTTTTCTTAATGACATTAAAATGATGATCGATGTTTATGGATGGAAATATATTTCTGTTTTTTATTAAAGTGTGTTTTCTGTTTTCACTTGCATAAATGTAATGTTTGTATGTATTTACAATATATGTATGTGTGTGAAAGAATATTGATTCATGCCAGAAAGATTGAAAAGAAGAGTCTCTGGATCATTGCTGCAATTCTTTTGAACATGTTTCCTCTCCGTTGGGATAAGGACTAAAAGTGGGTCTTCATATTCATGGAACACCTTCCTGATAATATGGAACATCTATATGTCATTTTGGTCAATTATGTTCTCTTCTAGAATCTAGGGTGGATGCTTTCAGTGGATGCAATTGTATTAAAAGTGCTCTCAAAAATAATAATATGACACAAATTCGGGGGACTGCTGGAGAGAAAAAAAATTCCAATTAAATGTGTGAGAATAGAGAGGAAATAAATGCTAATTCCAACCAACCAGCATGGTTGGGAGATCTTTCCTTTTTATACTCTAAGTTAAGATTTTCACTGATCTTTTAAAAGTGAAGGCCACTTAGTGAAGATTTTCTCTTGTAAGTCCAGTTCCTATTTTTCCAAGTTCTTTAATGGTTGTTACTTGTTCTTCTTTCTGTTAGTGATGTTGTGAAAACCAGGTAATTGGCATTGTTTCCATTGCCTCATTATAGCTGGAGAATTTGAAAAACAATCTAAGTGCAAGCTTTCAAGTTAACTGTCAATTATATTCTTGCTGAACAGAAAAAGCATTTGGCTTTCTAAACTCTGGATTACCACCTGAAACCTGAGATAAATGTTTTAAAGACATTGCAATTTCACAATCTTGAACACAAATATTAAATATAGATACAATATTAACTTGCCCTTTCTTATGCAAAAACCTGTTTTGTGCATTTTTTTGAGAACCTTGTTCTATGAAAAATGCATAGAAATACTAACTTTAGAATGAGAAGTTACATATGCTTGAATACTTCTCAGATATAATAGAACTCGTGAATGCTATTTATTGTACATCTGTGAACAAGAAACCATATAATGAACAGGATTATTCTGGTAAATTAAAGCATTACAAAATACATAGGGCAATTACCAGTCTAAATAAAAAGACTTAAAATTTAGTTTGTTCTCTGATACTCAGGAATAATACTGAACAAAATTATAAGTCATATGGATTCCATGTGATTATTTAAAAATAAAAATGTTTGGTAAAGGTTAAGTCAAAGTACACACACACACACACACACACACACGCACACATATATATATATCACTTATGATTTAGGGGTCCTACCTATATCATTTAAAATCTATACTGTAGTTAATTAACATGTTGATTTATTTCATAGAGCTTTGCTATTATAAATTTTAATATGTTAAGTTATGTATACATCAATATAATATGAAAATAGGATAATCTATATATTTCTCATATGTATTGAAAAACCTAGAGAATTTTTTGTTAATTTTTGATATGGTATTTTTATTAATTTTAATCTCTCTTTTGATGATGTGCATTGATGAACTTAGAAGTTATGACTAGGATATCTTGAGAACTCAGTGAAAATAACCATTACTATTAATATTCCAGCTGGTTGGCACACAGCTGTAGAGCTTTCTGTGTATCCAGTATTTTCCAAACAGTAGTACACACAGACAAAAAAGTCACGGGATTTGCTCCAACTTAACTGGAACTAGAGGCTATCAGGTTGAATGAAGTGAGTGGGAAGTAGGTCATATACCGTATGGTATGGTTTCAGTTGTCTGCAGTATACACAATAACTGGCTAAGAGAAAGTATAGTATCGAAGGGAAGATACCTAGATCAAACTGGAGCTCAATTACAGAAATAAAAAAGGTTTGAAAGGAAAGAATCAAGGAGGTTATAAAGAGTTGGGTGGGAGCTGACAGAGCCAGGGGTCAGGGGTCACAGGCATATTGTCTGGCACGTGGTGCTATAGAGGTGAGACAGATGCTTCTGTATAAACAGCAACACTGCCATGGCAGGGCCAAACTACTTCACCCAGGGGGGGCTGGCTTAGGGGTGCGAGGGAACAAAGCATCACTGGTGGAGGGAAGATCACCTAGTTGTGGGATTGGTGTTGGAACACTGTAAGCCTGACGCTATTATGAAGAACTGTAAGTTACAATTTCTTAAAATGAGTAAATGGGCCGAGATCTCCAAGCCTACTTGGATTTGGGCCGAGCATCCTCCACCCAGATCCTCCAAATTCCAGTAGGCGGGGGTCACACCCACCAACTGGCCCCCTGGCGCCGTGTAATGCCATCAGCGGCCAAGACTCAGAGACTATAAAAACCAGCTCCCGGAACCGCGTGGCCGCGACATCTTATTATGACATCTTATTATCTCATTCCTACTTAGACAAACTGACAGGCTACCGAATGTAGCCTGCCCACACGGCCGAGTCTGGCAAACTCCCCGTGGCGTACCCGATATGCCAAATACCAGTAACAATGATGGGTCACATTCTCCTAAAGAGCCTTGAATATAATCTCAAGGCTAGGATGAAGGAGACGTTACTGGGGCCTGCTCGAGGCAATCGACGAATAACAGGATGATTTGCGATTTGTGATTAAAATATATATATATATATATATATATATATACATATATATATATATATTGTAATCGATGAGGTTAAGTTGAAAACACCTCTAATCTTGGTATACTAGTATTCAGTCAACTAAAAGTTTTAAGGCCCTCCCGTTGATCGTCGATTTGCTCGAGCGGGCCCAGTAATGTCTCCATTGGAGACTTTGTTGTTACTGTGTCTGGCATATCGAATACTCTCGGTAGCTTGCCGGGCTCTCCGAGAGGGGCAGAGGAATCGAACTCGGGTCGGCCATGTTGGCCGCTTGTAAGGCAAACGCCCTACCCGCTGTGCTATTGCTCCAGCCCACAGTCACTAAACCTACATTTAAATGAATATATTAAACAGCAAGTTTGTAAAGGCATCAAATAAAGATATTTCACATTTTATGATGATAAAGTTTGGTTTATTTTGTAATTTGTTTTTAGTATTATGTGTTGTGCTTGCAATAGGCATACCCGGATTAGAGCTGGGGCTTTCTATAGCACCGTTTACATTCTAAGGTTTAAATTGTGAGAAAATATTCCCTAGATAAGATGCAGCAGCAAGTAAGTGGCAGAAGAATATTATTTCATCTTTCTGTAGTGGACAAAAATTGTTTTTAAAATGGGAATATTGCTATCTGTACTAAAATTTTATTTCGAAAATAAACATTTCCTGAGTTTTAGAAGCCCTTCTCTTTGTTTAACTGACCAATAATAGAATAATAAGAGTTTTTTGTGAGAAAAGTAAAACATGTAAGTAATTTCTCAGGGGAAAAATGGATAATTAAAAGACTTTATCATATATTGTTCAACTAGTTTTAATAACTAATATTTACAACAAAATTATATAAAATCATACAAGAGCACACGTGCACTTTTAACAGTTTGTTGATTATTTTGTTAAATTCTGAATTCTGTCAACATATGTTCCTGTTATTATTATTATAATTGTTTTGGTGGCCACGACCAGTGGTTTCCAGGGCTTATTCCTGGCACAGCTATGCATTCAGGGATCTTTCCTGGAGGGCTTGGGGAACAAGGTGGGTTGGTAGGAATAGAACTTGGGTGGCAAATGGTCTACTATTGCTCTGACCCCATATATTCCTATATTATAACACCGTTCTTTTTTTTTAATTCTATTGAATCACCGTGAGATAGTTATAAGCTTTCATGTTTGGGTTACAGTCACACAATGATCAAACACCCATCCCTCCATCAGTGCACATTCCTCACCACCAATATCCCCTGTGTACCCCTCCTTTCCCACCCTCTGTCTCCATGGCAGGCATGATTCCCTATAATCTCTCTCTACTTTTGGGCATTATGGTTTTCAATACAGACTCTGAGAGGTTATCCTGTTTGGTCCTTTATCTACTTTCTGCACACATCTCCCATCCTGACCGATTCCTCCAGCCATCTTTTTCTTAATGATCCCTTCTCTATCCCAACTACCTTCTCCCCTTTGCTCATGAGGCAGGTGTCCAGCTATGGAGCAATCTATCTGTCCAGTGCATCCCATCAGGGAGATGCAAATCAAAACAACAATGAGATATCATCTCACACCACAGAGACTGGCACACGTTCAAAAGAACAATAGCAACCAGTGCTGGCATGGATGTGGGGGAAAAGGGACAATCTTTCACTGTTGGTGGGAATCCCCACTAGTCCAGCCTTTCTGGAAAGCAATATGGACAGTCCTCCAAAAACTAGAAATTGAGCTTCCATATGACCCTGCAATACCACTTCTGGGAATATATCCCAAGGGTGCAAAAAAGCGCAGTAGAAATGACATCTGTACCTATATGTTCATTGCAGTACTGTTCACAATAGCCAAAATCTGGAAACCACCCAAGTGCCCAAGAACAGATGACTGGTTAAAGCAATTTTGGTACATCTACACAATGGAATACTATGCAGTTGTCAGGAGTGATGAAGTCATGAACTTTGCTTATAAAGGGACAGACATGGAGAGTATCATGCTAAGTGAAATGAGTCAGAAAGAAAGGGACAGTCCTAGAAGAACTGCACTCATTTGTGGAGTATAAAACAACATTAGATGAGGCTGACACCTAATGATAGTAGATAGCACTGTTCTTGAGTGTTCAGCAACTCAATATACTCAGAATGAAAATCAGTTTTGGAAACAAAGGCCATTATTCCCAGAACCTACAAAATTAACAGTCACTCTCAAACTATTTTCATTTTCTTACTACTAATTCTTGATAATGCTCTTTCCCTGAATCACGATCACGATCACGATCACCCTGTTGTTCGTCGATTGCCTCGAGCAGGCCCAAGTAACATCTCCTTCGTCCTAACCCTGAAAATTTTTTTTAAAGTGCCATATTTAAGGCTCTTTCAGGGTTAGGAGAATGAGACCCATCATTGTTACTGGTATTTGGCATATTGGGTATACCACAGGTAGTTTGCCAGACTCTGCCGTGTGGGCAGGTTACATTTGGTAGCCTGCCAGTTTGTCCAAAGTAGGAATGAGATGATAAGATGTTATGATAAGATGATAAGAAGTGGGCCCTGGCTGGGCCCCGGAGGTCTTCAGCTGTTGGGCCCTGGTGGAGACAGTCAGGCACAGGGTAGGAGACTCTGCCTTGTTCTCTCCCGGGAGCTGAGTGAATTCTCAGGGGATGGAGTTGTCCAGGCTAGATGTGTAGCTGATTGCACAAGGTGACACAGTGGGCCAAGGGAGTTGTGCTGGGTACCCCTCCTGCTTTCCCTGAATAGCAGTGAATTTTGATTTGAATTCATGAAGAGCAATACAATCTTCTTAACGTAAACCTGAAAAAGTTAGAGACTACATCAAAGTAAATGTTATTATAATTAACTCATAAAAGATCATTTCAGTCATTGCATATCAGAGCTTTTTCATGAATAAAGCCATTTTATATTTGAATATGAATTTTAGTGACTTTAGGACTAAGAACACTTTGAAAGATAATGAACTCTGAGGACCCAAGACATAATTCTGAAGGGAAAGTGTTTGCCAGACATGTGGCTGAACTGTATTCAATCTCAGCACTGTATCTGGTGCCCTGAGCACAGCCAAAAGTGAACTCTGAGCACAGAACTGGGAGTAAGGCTTAAGCATTGCCAAGTGTGACTCCAAAATCAAACAAACAAAAATAGCCATAAAAGTAATCCAGTAGATTATGAATTCTGCCCACACACAAAATCAGGATCAGAGTTCATAAGGAACATTTAGCTTTTCAAAGAAATGAAAATTACATTGAAGACTCCGAGTATTAGGATAAACACTAAACAGTGAATACAAAGAAACAATATCAGTATACCAGTTCCTTTGGAAAGTATCTTGAGAGATAATACTTAGTATTCTAGCCTGCTCTCTTCTATTTTTAGTTATTAAGAGGAAAATAATTGTATTTTCGTAGATTTCCATATTTGGCTTCCATTTATCTTCTCTTTGCTTTTGAGGGGCTCCCAAAATATATGTGCATCCACAAGTGTAGATTAATTTCACATTATATTATAGCTGGGCATCTCTGTACTCTCACTCTATGGTTAGGTGGGAACTGAATATCCAAGTTCATGACCGATTTATTCTGAGTTCACACTTGTTAATTTTGCTATGAATAACTGCAAAATAAAATATCTGGGGTCCTCTGTGTATGTATACATGCACACAGAGGACCCCCGATATTTATATATAATCCACAGAGAATGATGCAAAAGTTTGTCCTTTCTGGAATGATATATCCAATATCTGAGTTTATATTCATATTTATTATTATCATGTCTTTGAAGACAGAGAAGAATACCAGACTGAGGCAATGTTAGTTTCTGAGTTAATATCTATCCAAGTGTTTTTTTTTTATTAAAGTTAAGTGGAACTCTTCATCTAAACACTGAGGTCAAAATCAGATAATGGTTAACTAGTACATCTTCAGTGACCACTAAGCTGAAAAGGAATATTTTATTTTGAAAATGAAGGGAACATGTAATTTCTTCATAATCCCTGGTTTCCCACTCCTTAGCACTAGTGTTTATCCACTCAAATAAGCTGAGTGTGGCAATATATTCCATGTAAATCTGGTGATAAGATTGAACAAGCTTTGAATAGTTTTTGTTGGAGAATTTGGCATACAGCAAACATCAGTGATATATATAGCAATTCTTATATATGTCCAAAATATGTTAGGATAGACCCCAGTATTTTGTAGGTTACTGTTTCCTAATGGTTTTGGGGTGCAATTTCTGTGAGTCATATCAAGATGAAATCTGCACATTTTTGATTGTTAATTATTGTTCTTTTTCTTAATATATAGTTTTTCCATGCAAATTCCTCTGTAAAATAATGTTTCAATCGAGAAAAAGCTGTTATACCTCCTTCCATGCACATGATTCTTAGTAATAGAGTGTGTAGGGTCTGGCCATATATTCAAAATATTATTAACATCTAATTAGTATGCAAATATTCATTAAGTGTGAGGTCATTTGTATAGTACGTTATCCATAAACAGTAAGGATCTATGATCATTATTGTGAACTAAGCTACCTTTCACTGTAGATGCCAATCTTGAAGGCAGGTTGTAGCCCTAATGAGTCTTCTTGTGAGTACAAGCCTGTGACCAGTGAGATGATTGGTGGACTCTCTGTGTCTAGGGGAGTGAAAAGGTGCTCACTGGTCAAGAATCTAAGGCCTCAGCAAGAAGTCGGTACTCACTATAAACTGGACAGTCATTCAGTCACTTGTAGATGAGAGCTTAAAAAAGAGATGAGAGCTCTTTTATTTCTCCAGTAGTAGCCAGAGACGATGTACTTATAACCATTTAGTAATTCTGAAATACTATTTGAGTCTTTATTTTACCTAAGGCTGTAATCAAGATGGTACTTGTTATGAGATCCTAAGAATCGATAAACCATGGTGACATTGAGTTACTTTAGTTTGTACTGTTTCAAGCCAAAGTGCTAACCAATATAGAGGAATATAGACTTATCAACTTTAATAACCGTATGACTTTGGTATAGGATATTAATAGTGCGGAGACTGAATGTCAAGGAACTCTATAATTTCCCTCAATTCTGCTGCAAATTTAAATATACCTACAAGTGAGAGTTCATTTATATAGATCAAACCCTAGTGTACATATAGCCACACTATAGATCATCTGTGGATATGTACTATACATGTATCGTACATTCAAAGACTAATAAATTCTTACCATTTTGAATAGGGAAATCTAATGTCTGAATATGCAATCTAAAATACAATACAACCTGATTACATAATAGATTCCTTACGCATTTTAAAAAAAATTATTCCATTTCCCCTGTCACAGGTATTGCAACATGGACACAGATGGTGCTTTCAGCAATATCCTTTCCAAACCTCTACTGGGAAGTTTGATCATACTCATCATTCTCTGAATAATCTCTAATCTTGAGTGAGAATGGCTGTAAATAACTGCTATCCCTGTCCTGATGGGTCCCTTCAGAACTGGAAGATAAGGACTCAAGTCTTCAAAATATTCAAAATGAGGTCTAAAAATTAGATAACCAAGCCATAACCTGGGTGAACATATTTAAATTTTAAACTTTGTAAACAACACAAATCTGGCCTTCAAGTTTTAACTGTTTTACAGGACTCTCAGCATTATATATTTACAGACATCAAATATTCTATGCAGGCATATACCATCAACAAAATAAAGTAAATGATCTGCTTACTTCTTTGCCTCCTTCTTTCCTTTTCTTATTTTTCCTTCCTGGGACACAACCGGTGGTACTCAGGGGTTACTCCTCGTGGACTCATGGCACAATACGGGATGCCGGGGATTGAACCCTGGTTGACCAGTATCCTACCTGCTGTACTATCCACTATGCTTTGGCACTTTCCTTGATTTTTTATGACTTTTTTTTAACATCATACATCTTTTGTACCACTAAATATTTCAACGTTCTTTTTTTTTCATTTTCTACTATTTTAATTACTGACATCCAACAAATGATTTATATAAAACTTACAATTGATGAGCCTCCCTGGATAGGATATGAGTGCTGAAAGTAGATAAAAGAAACAAACATGATAGCCTCTCAGTATCTGTATTGCAAACCCTAATGCCCAAAAGAGGGAGAGAGAGAGAGAGAGAGAGAGAGAGAGAGAGAGAGAGAGAGAGAGAGAGAGAGAGAGGACAAGAGAACAAGAGAAATGTTCTCTACAGAGGCAGGGTGGTTGTAGTGTGTTAGGAGGGAAACTGTGGATATTGGTGATAGGAAATGCACACTGGTAGAGGGGTGGGTGTTGGAACAGTCTATGACTCAAACCTATCACGAAAGCTTCGTAACTTTATCTCATGGGGATTCAAAAATTTTGTTTAAAAATATAAAAACAAAACAAACAAAACCCCTGTCATTGACATTAACAGTAGGTATCCCTGTGATTGATTGCAATGCATTGGAACTCATTCCTATGCTATTCCGTGCTACCCTGTCATAAAGAAATTGAAAGTAATCAAGCTGAAACCTTTAATGATAAAATAAATATCGTTGTTATATCAATCATTTTATCATTCTTTGAAACCCTCAGAACTGGACTAGTTGTAATGAACAGCACTAGAGCTGCTAAATAAAATCTTTCTGCCTATATTGAAGCAGGTTCCATGACATTGATCATGTTTTACTGTAAAAGCATGGGCTGGTGTTTCCGTTGACAATAAAAGTATATCACTAGGGGCTGAAGAGTTAGGACAATGACTAGGGTACTTGCCTTGCATGCAACCAACCTGGGTTAGCTCCCCAACAGGACACCCCTGAGCCCACCAGGAGTGATTCTTGAGCACAGAATCATGAGTAACCTGGAGTACAGTAGGGTGTGGCCAATCCCCACACACACACACACACAAAAAGACTACATGTGTCAAACGTTGAAAGATTATATTTAAAAGTTTACAAATATTTGATTACAGGAAAAATATTGAAATTCATTACAGAGGAAAGCAAATTAAAACAGAGAAATAACACTGAACTTGAATTTGGATTATTTGGATTTGTGGATTTATTCCTTGGGGCTGACATGACCAAAATTGGGTGATGTGCCCAATAGAAATTTATTTTCTCAGAGTTTGGGAAGCTAGAATTCTAAAATAGAGTCAGCAGTTCTGGTTTCTCTGAGACCCCTCCACCTCCTTCCTGCTGGGTCCTTGCAATGGCCCTTTCTTCTGTTTTGGGTCTTCCCTGGAGTCTCTTACTGGATGGCCTAATTTTCTTTTCTTATAAGGACACAGTCAGATTGGATTAGTGCCCACCCTGAGGGCCTCATTTTAGCTTAATTACCTTTTTAAAAGGTCTTATCTCCAAAAACTAGTCACATTCTAAGTAACTGAAGATTGAGGTTTAAATAAATGAATCTGAGAATACAATTCAGCCTCTAAGAACCAGGCAGGTTGCTCATTTTATAATATGTATGAGAGAGAAAATAGAACTTGGATCAAAAGACACAAATATAGAGCAAATTAAATAATTTTGCTGAGGTTTGTTTTAAGCCAACTAGCCTATTGTATACATATATATATATATATATATATATATATATATATATATATTTTATGTTCAACACAGCAGGTAAGTGTGAAAAGAAGAAAGTCCAGAAATGAAAAGCTTATAGCATTTGACCTGCTTTCTGAAACTTTTAACCTGAAAATTTTAGTATATCATCCATTACGTTCAGTTCAGGGACAGAAATATAAAGTCTGTGGGAATGATAAAAGATTTGGAACTTCCACCACAACTCGGGATACAAATTAAAGTGTTCAACAAGAAAGCATTACAACATTTTTCCGAACAATAGAAGTGATGAATATTTGTCTTACCTCTGATATTTCCCAAGAATAAACAAATGACCCAGAAAGGAAGTTGCTGAATAACTCTTATCCTATTTCTCTTAGTGCATTTTTCAACAGAGCCCTGAACACAGACATCTGTGGCCTCACGCAGCTTGACCTCACCCAGATCATAACGTCTAAGGATGTTAATATTTCAAAAGCGCATTGTCATTTCAGATAATATATTGGGAAAGAAGTATAATTTTTAGAGGTTGGCCGCCTCTTGATATGATTCCACAGGAATCCAGAGTTTATCTAATCAATAGGCTGAACATTATTGAAATGAGTTCATACTTGAATGCTTCATGTTTCTCCCACTCCTGTGATTATTCATAAACAGAAAATTATGGAAACATATTATAATTCATCTGAAAAATAGTTGCTCATTTTCTAGTAAGTATGAAAATATGATGATATCATTTGATTTTTAAATCAATATAATTTCATATAAAATAGAAAAATGTATAATTGCCAAATCTTATGATAGTATATTTTATCTTATAATTTAAATGTCAGTAAAATCATTTCTCCATATCTTATAAATGTTTATTGAGTTATCATTTTAAATGCCACATTAATTAGATTTCCTAAAATATCTTGGCAAAATTATTTTTATGGAAACCTCTTCCTTTAAACATTTTAATATAAAGATTACATGGCTTTTCCAACTGTCTTAAAAATGTACTGAAATATTACTGCCGCATTATCATAATAAAAATATGTTTTGATGAATTTCTCAACTCAGTTGTGAAATATCTTTAAGAGTACAAGACATTATTTTCCCCAGTAGGAAAAACAGTATGGCCTCTTGGCCGATGGTCATGAAATATTTTCAGAAAATGTTCTCATATTCTGTAGGAATATTAGAAGTGCAGCTCTAAAGAAGATTTTACATTAAAAAAAACAACCTAGATACAGTCTTCTCTGAACATGCTACCCTCTGATGATAATATTGTAATTTATTTTTCTCTGCCCATGTGCTTATTTCTATAGTTTCTATTTCAGGTAACGAGATCCACTTGTTAACTAAGGAGAATAAAATGATCCCGTAATATCAGTATCATCTGACTCTTACCAACATGCCCTGGACAATCTAGTCACTCTTAAGACTTTCTGAATTGCATTGCTAGCCTAGATTTCTGATCAATAATTAACATTTTGTTATCCTTATCACCAAGTTATAGGAGACTACGATAGCCATGTACATGAATAACGTCTTTAGGCTAGCAAAGTTGTTTTAGAAGAAAATCGCCACCATGCGGACTCTGATAACGGCAAACATTTCTGAATAAACAGAATCTCACTTTCTTCTGTCTTGTCTTTTGCTCATTACCTTTTGTGTCTTTACTGTTTCCAATTTTGTCCATGATTCCCCCAATTTGTTTTTCCTGAGACTCTGCGTCCCTCAGAGAAAATATGTTATCTTGACATATTTCCCTTGTGTCTCTGGACGTTTTTCTTGCTGTCTCATCTGGGAAGTTGGATTTTCCCCTGGGCTCTCACTTCATTACACTTGGCCAAAATGTTCTGTGGTTTTCTTTCATTTTCTTTCCTCTCTGTGGAGACAGCAGTTGTTAAACTATTTTCTTTTGTTTAACTCCTACAGACTAGGGACCCAAGGTTTTTAGCCATGTTAAAATGATCATGTAAGACTATCAATTTGGATATCACTAGAGGGTTTTCTCCAATAATTTCCATCCCATTGTGGCCTCTTGCTCACCTTCTTGGTGAATTCTCTATCAGTTTGAGCTGATGGAATGTTCCCAGAACTTCCACCCAGATGCTCCAGTCTTCTTGAAGAAACTCATGAAGGTAAGTTTTTCTTGGCTTTGATATGCATGGATGGCTCCAGGAAAACAGGTGTGAATCCTAAGGAGAGAAAATCAATCTCATCACAGAGGCAAAGCCATCCAACAGAGAATAAAGAATGTATTCCCATCCTTAAACAAAGTTGTTCAGATTGGATTGTGTCACTTGAGGACATGATCAAGATTCAAAAGAGAACAAAGAAACAGCACCTATCAGAATTCTCTCTAAGTGGGGGATGAGACCTTTAAGTTGAAATAGAAGATCTCAAATTTTGTCACCTATGGTGAAAACACATTTGTGATCATGTGAAATCCTAACTTGCAAGTTTGTTAGAAACCAAATAACTTCATAAAACTAGAAAGCAGGGCATGTAAGAGAGTATTGACAAAATTCAAAGACTATTTTGAAGTCTTCAAGGTTTTTTGGTCAATCTTGAATAAAATGTCTGTATTTTCTCTCAGAGTAAGAGAGTTTCTCAATGCAGACCAACTAAACTCTGTTTATCAAGAATCTAGCTGAAATGAAAATACATGGTAGGTCATAGAGTAATGAGGGGCCCATCACAATAGGGTCACATGATAGCTACTGGACAAGTTGGAGGAAGAATCATTTACACAAGCACAAGGCAATGGTGAACTCAAGGGAAGGCTATCCAGCCTCACACCTGCCTTTTTCTATGCAGACCACCCTTAAATGAATGGCCAAATCCATGTATCCCTGAGCAATGAATCTCTGAAGTAAAGCAGGTGGGAGATATAAATGGAGAGAGAATTGCTCATAAAAAGGTACCAGTACCACCAAAAAAAAAAAAAAGACACTCTCTTTTTTGTGCCAAAGGGAGACTCTGATGCTGACCACTTAGTGACGTTATCCCTCACTTTATCTTAAAAAAAAAAAGCATGCTTACTAGGTAAGTAATGTATTTACAATCAAACTAGAGCTCCCATTATTGTACAAAGTCATTGTTCACCACCAACAGTCCCAGCATTCCTAAGAGTCCCCACCACTGTCCTTATAGTGCCACTAGGCAAATAACATCCAGAGGGGATGGAGATTTAGATTTAGCTAATGACATATGCAACCCATATCAGGTATCATTTGCACTGAGCATTCATGGAGGAATGTACTATCTCTCCAGTGCAAACAGGGATCTTACTGCTCAGTGTTCTGCAGAGTGAGACCCCAACAGCTACTTTCCTGGTTGTCTCCCTGTCACCTTGGGCAAGAGAATTTTAAAATTTGTGCGTAAGACAATATTTTCCCAGATCCATTTTCATCGTGTACCTCAGAGCAGGGAATGACTTCTCGGACTGATGGGTAAGAATTTGACCCAGCAAGATTTAATATATAATTTCTCAAATAGCAAAGCCTACAAAGAAAGAAAATTCAGAAATTTTCCCATTGCCAGTTATTTTCAATATTTGGAGCAGTCAAATATTATAAGTGGAGGCATGGTATAGGGGAAAAAATAAGTTTTTTCTGCCTATAGGTTAATAGCTACAGATAATTACATTATATAATATATGCTACATTTTGTATTATATACAACTCAGAAAAATAAGACACGGAATTCTGTCAATCTCTGGTTTACTTATTCCAATTCTATCCAAGAGAGTAGCTATGCAATATTTAATTCCACAAATATTTACAGCATCCTAACATAAAATAAATATTTTAGTTTTTTAGGGGGTTTGATTAATGTTCTGGCTAGAATTCGGCTCTTGGAGGAATGATACAATTTATTCTGTGAAATCCACACCTGTAGGAATGCATTTCCTTTTATTAGTCACTGATACCTGCTAAGTCAGAGGCTTCATGTAATCAACGAAATGCCATCAAAGGCCCTGCCCAGCATGATGTAGTTTGCAGTGGACAGGCAATTAAGTTTCCTGCAGCATAAGGTTGGAGAATTAATGTAATCCTGAGTACAGCACTTAAGATATATTTTTGACTAAAAAGAAAAAAAAAAACTTCCATTGGTCTTTTACTACAGATTCAGGAAACGATAAAACTGTTAATATCTACATATGGGCCCTGGGTGATAGGACAATTTGGTCCAGTTTTGAAATTAAATGTAGGACAACAGCTAATTGGTTTGAACAATTAAATTTCAAGAATCTGCTCCCATTTCCATAGATCCCTGTGTCTGCTGAAGAGGTCAGAAAGAAGTGCTGTCTGAGCATTGGACAGGGTTTGCCTCTGCATCAAGATTGGGGTACCCTCTTGTGACCCTCATATAATGAGATATTACTGTGGAGTGAATCATGAGGTCACAAGTTGTAAGTCATGATTGCTTTGGTCTGATCTTGGTTACTATATTATTTTTTCAGTCTTTGATTTCTGGAAAACTATTACGGAATATGTCTCTTCCAAGAGTATATTTTAAAAAAAATACAGTAACAAGTCTCACAATGGAGATGTTACTGATACCCACTTGAGCAAATCGATGAACAACAGGAGGACAGTGCTACTGTGCTACTTTGGAAATATCCACCGATAGCATTTGGGGTGCCATTGTGTGAAAGCAAGGGGATCTCAAAGCAAGTCAATTTAATTGTCTGTCTCCTGTTTTCTTCTACTCTGAATGGTGGGCTGACATTTAGAATTTCAGCTTAGAACAAGTGTCAGGCACCCTCTAGAGTCTGATAGCATTTCCTTCCCATTGGGCCACCATGTAGTAAATTGACACTGGTTAGTAGGTCATTTACATCAGACCCTCCCAAATGATTTTCTTTTGTGACCCTTTTTCACCTAGAAATATTTAATAAATTCTGGTATATTAGTATATAGAATAGGTGGTTGTATTTAACATTTATGATCATCATAAAAATATTTAGAGCAAATTTTGAATCATTTCTATAATGCCTCATTCAAGAAGCCAGGTCTTAGGAGAAAGCAGAGGAAGACATACAACATAAGCTTTTGCCAGTGTGAAACTGGGTCTCCACAACACTCACAAATCTGTAGAAAATTAATTGCCTTAAATCTGGAAAGAAGATGGGTAGTGATTTCTCTCCACTACAATGATTCTGTTATATTTCAGAATGTCTACAGATTTTCTACTTGAATAAGAAGGACTTTAGCAAGATGCCCATCTGTTTGAATTCTGGACCATTGTGCCTAGTTAGCCCACGTGACAGTCAAACTATGATGATTACTACTTAATCATGATGACTTGATCTTTAATCATTGATTCCTGCAGCTGGATCTTTCAGCCTGGAGCCAACATCTGGAATTCAAAATGAGGAAAGAAGAACCAATGCAGGATTTCTGGGGCACATGGCGGAAGCCGCGTTGTTCAGGGGTTAATCATGGCTGGTGCTTTAGGGGGATGAATGGTACTGAGGAACATCTGTGCTCAAGATCAAACCTGGGCTTCCCACATGCAAAGGATCTGTTCCAGTGTAATGAGTCGCCTCTCTAGGCCCACCAATGGAGGATTTTAGGAACCCTGGGACTCCTTGTATAAAACATCTTTTGTCTTCTCCAAGGGCTTTGCCTCTGGAGAATTGCATGATACTAGCCTTTAGTATTTAGTATTTAGCCTCTGGAGTATTGCATGCTCCAGCCTTTAAATGTCTCTTAGCTCTGTAGAACAGCATTCCCAGCATAGTCCAGTGGGACCGCAGGTGAAAAATCATAAAAATGGGGGACATGGTACAAGACTAGGGTTCAATCAATAGGACAAGTGTTTGTGGAAAAGAAACAAAATAGGAAAGAGGGTCACAGTCAGAAAAACATTGAGAAATACTACTGTGGGTAACATCCTTTGCTCTTTACCAAGGAATCCACAGCCTCTTACTTTAATTCCATTTAATTTAGGTTACTTTAAAATCAAGGTGTTAGCTAATCAAACTGTTAGAGCTATTTATAGTCACCTGATCTAACAATTAAATCCAAAGTGCATTTTTTTGTCTGTTTTTGTTTTTGTTCCTGGAGTCACACCTGGCAGCCCTCGGGCCTGACTCTTAGCTCTAAGCAAAGGGATCAGCAGGTCCTGCTCAGGGTTCCAGAAGCAATGCAGGAGATCAAAGTAGGATTGACTATGAGAAAGCAAAGTACCTCCACCCCCAGGCTATCCTCTGGCCTCTCAAAGTGCTTTTTACTATATCACTATCAGTGACTATAGCAAAAGCAACATGCATTTCTTTTCCGCTTAACAATACAATTAGTACCCATTCCAAAGCATTTCTCCATGGGTCTAATAATCAAATGTGACACTGTCTGCCATATTTGCTAATCTTGGTTCTGCATGAGTCACATCATTCTCTCCTTCCCTCTGATTCACCCTCTTACTCCACTCTGGTTTCAGATCTAGAGGCAGTAGGAGACTGTGAGGAACAAGGAAAGATCTTGAAGGGAACCAGAAGTCTCTGACTGGTAAAATAACCACCTCCGGGAATTCAAGATTGCTTGAATTCAGACTAGAAGAACTGAATAATTCAAAGAAAGGAAGAAAAGATGACTATACCTATAGGGGGCATCAGAAGGAATTTGTGAGTCCGGTGTTGCATGAAATTCTGCCAGTAGAGCCCCATTCCATCTTCCAGGAGGCCATTTTTTTCACAATAAATGTCCGATAATAATAGACCCTGCGAGGTTGTCAATTTAATTTGTGTTGTGATTCATTCACCCAAGGAAAAGACTTTGGATTATGGTTTCAAAAATCCATCCCTCTGATGAGAGGAAACAATGATCACAGTTATTATTTTTATGCTTTAATCAAGCCTTTGATCCTGAATGAAGTACTGAGCTTATAATTTTCTGTTTCCAACTTCTCCTGTGTGACAAAAAGCGACTAATTGAATGCACTGCAGTAACGATTTTAACTAAAGTATTCCATGACAGTAAACATTTTTTTTGCCCAGTTTATCTCCAAATATAGGTTTTTCCCTTATCAAGTGTCTCTACCTAATATTATTTGTGCGATTTTATTTTTAATTCTGAAAAATTATAAAATATTCCCCAGATGAATTCACGGTAAAAGTATTGTCCAAATCCCATATCAAATAAACCATAACAAATAGGCGAGGCCACTTTTAGATAGGAGGAGAAACATGAAATTTAATTTTCACTAAAGACCTAAATCGTGGGTGTGCATGAACTGAGCATTTATGTAGAACACCACTCCCATTTCTTTCCTTCTCATTGACCTGTTGCATATTCCATTAACTTGCTTCACAATTGAACACAATTGTTACCCCATTTTATAGCATTATGGATGTCTTTGAAAATTCAGAGCAAATAAGAAAAAAAAGTCAAAAGCTATTTTCCAATTAATATTTGTGGTTCAATTGGCCTGAAAATAACTTATTCATTAACCTGAAATTAGCTAAGTTACACTGGAGAAGACATCAACGAATGGATGAAAGCATTTTGCCTTTTTCTTTCATATTTCTTTACACCCCTCCTTTGTATTTCACATCATATTCGAGAACTATGTTGGAATTTAAGCCATAGTCTGTTGCTGCAGTTCAATTAATTAATTCTTAAACTCAGTCATTGCGACTTCTCCCAATGTATCACCAGATTTTTGAAGACTGTCCAAACTTCTAAATGCGTTATAAATTCTACATGCAAAAACATTTTATGCCCGTAATTACACTATGTTCCTATAAAATAATAGAACATTTCAGAATATTCTCATATTTGTTCATTACAGTCCCAAACTATAAAGACCATATTACGTTACTGCTATTCAGGGTCCAATTCTAAACTAATATAATTTGAACAAAAGGAGCTTGAGGTAAATTTCCTTAGTTACTTTAGTATCATACAAAACATTTGCAAACATAATCATGCTAATAGGTATGGTTTGCTTTTCATTTCAGAAATAACCACCTGGGTTGCCTTTTTTTTACCAAGAAGTCACTTCTTGCTTAGACTAGAAAATGAAAAGTGTTTCCTAAATTGCATCACAATGTAAGAAGGCTGCAAAAACAAAACATTAAAGTACTAGAAAGTGAAGGATTTCTCTGATTTAACTGTCTTATCTGCAAGCTGTGAATATAGATTGTGTTATTTAACATCATAACCACGAGGCATCCAACCTTTAGCTGCCATGTTCAGAAATGCAGAGTTGAGTGTACAGAGGAAAAGCTGGAGGCATGTATCCCCATGTCTGTCACTTGAATTATGTTTACCTTCAAGCCTCAAAATCAAATAATCCGGATGCCACTTTTATTGATATTTCCTCTTTTAAAGTCCTTCTTTTGGTTCTTTGCCTTTGTCTAAATACTTTAAAAATAGTCATACTTGCAAAAATTCCTTGGAGGATTTCCTCAGTGTGCCACATCCGGCACATGTCAGTTGAAACTGGGACAAAATTGCATTGATTCTTGTTTGTTTTAAATTTTTATGCGAGCAATTGGATGTTACAGAATATTTTACATACAAATGAGTCCACTCCTAATAGAAACCAGGAATTCTGTCAATCAAGGGGCGGGGTGAAAAGGAAAGCTTTCAAATGTGTTGGTTACCCTCCACTGAATTATATAATAAGTGATTGCAGAATGTGGAAGTACGTAATAACAGCCTGAAAAGAAGCTGGTGGTAGGTAACAGAGTTATTTGTGGCACTATCAGTGAATGGCAGTCAACACATTGAATATTGCCATGAATAAAAAGTTGGTGCAGACTCTCTGTTATTCATTTTCCAAGTCACTCAAACAAGCTATATGCAATTACATTAGAAAGTTATCTCATTGAATTATTTGAAAACAGGGCTGAGAGGGAAAAAAATATAAAGTCAAGCTGTTTAATTTCCTCAAATTCATAAATAAAAGGAAATGAATATTCCAAATGAATACAGATATTTTGTTATATGGCCATATACGACTAATAGAAATCTGAAACATGAATGCATAATAGTCTGTTGTTGAAGTTAGTAGCGACGTAAAAGAAAAAATGGTGAGCTTGACCTTCACAGTAAGAGCTGATGTAAATACATACATAGACTTTAATCAGAGATGGATGGTACACAACGAACTCATTTATGCAGCCAACTTAATATGGCATTAATAGAAAACACACACACAAGAACTTGTGAAAATTGTACTATTATAAAAGTTTCAAAGCACTAACAAATGCTAATAGAGGGAATAGGCAAAATTGGCACTTTTTTTTTTCAATTTTAACCTAAAAGCAGGCTTCTGTGGAAGGGGGTGTTGCTGTTCAGAAGAAGCTGGGGAGGTCCTGAGTTTAAAGGACACAGAGTTAAAAAAAAAAAACTTGGCGAGAAAATCGCTATGAATAATGAAAGAGGGCTCTGATTCCCATAATGCATAACAGGGAATTAGTCTTGCCTCTTCTACCATTAGAAATCAGTCTTTTCCAATTGATTGAGTCTACTCGTTATTTCCATCTCTCTGTCTCTCTTGTTTCCTTATTCTCTCATTATATCCTTGTCTCCAGTGGATCAAACGTGTTAGACTAGAGAGATGGTTCAAAGACCATGGCATTTGCCGAGCTTGTAGCTAGTGCCACACCCCTGCTTTGAATCCTGCCACTGCATATGGTCTCCCTGTACCACTAGGTGTCATGCCCTACCACAATGCCCGGTGTCACCACTGAACAATGCTGGGCGTGGCCCCAAAACAAACAAATTAAAACAAACACATTTACAGAGGGATAAGATCTTTGTAACTAGGAAGTGAGGGTAGGCTCCAGGGGATATCAGGAGAAGCCCCTTGCCCCATCCTAGCTGTGAAATTCATTTTAAATCTAGAGTAGTTTCTTCTTTCCGTTGCTCCACCAAAACCATTCATTTCATTGTGCACTGCACAAACTACTGAGCCAGCAGTTCCTTACAAACTAAACTAACGTTCTGTTTTCAACAGAACATGGATGTAAATATTGAAGAGATATTACATTTCACGATTTGCAATTGAACTACGAGATATGTTACCACTTTGAGCAGTAAATCATACAATTCAAAGGCAATAAATAAAAAAGGTAATCATATTCATGTTTTCTCCTCATAAAAATTATCTACATAATTCCCTTCTTTCCTCAAAGTTCATCCTAGTAAAGCCTTTATTTAGCAAAGGGTATTTTGTTGTATTTATGTAGTTAAATAAAATACTATCGCTATTCCTATACAATAGGAGGCAGATGTACACAAAGCTGCAATAATTTGTGATCACTTTTATAGGTGGCAACAGGGTTATAAACTAGATAAAGTGTGATCATTAGCTCAGGGCAAGTTTGGGTGCTATTTAGATGAAGTATTATCTAGAGGAGACTTGTAAGTGTAGTTTCCCAAGACAAATTTCTAATTAGTATGGCTTGAGGAACTAAGAGAAAAGACTGTGAATTTGATACTCTTGCATTTCCTGGCAAAAGACTCTTTCAGAGTGTTACCTTTTTTAGTAGATCTTGTCAATATTGAATAGTTACTCATAGTTGCTATGTATTTTCACTCACAGTAAACTCTGATAACATAAAACTGGGTTTCTTAACTAGTATTTTAAGAGCCGAAAGGAATCTTTTACTTTATTTAGTTTATTCACTTAAAAGTAACAGTTGACAGAAGTGGGAATGTGAATATTTTAGTGTATAATATCACCGTATCACACCTACCTCTAAGTTCCTCCACTACAGTCCATTCAAACCCCCCTCTTGGCACCCTAAACGTTGTTATTTAATTTAAGGGCTTATTCCTTGGAACTGCACTGTTCCGTCCGTCAGTGCAGTCTTCTGCCCCCGTGCCTGGGTGTTCCTTCCCGGGACCCCTTGGAGGGAGCGGGTTGAGCTTTCCTCCCCGCCCCGACCAGGGCTCCGGCAGCCGAAGACCTCCAGGACCAGCCACCACCATGCTGAGACCACTCTCCGCACACATAAAGGTACTGGCAGAGGGACAAAGCCACGCGGGTTCTGGGGCCAAAACCTCCAAGCCTACTCGGATTGGAGTCGAGTATCTTCCACCCAGATCCTCCAAATTCCAGTAGGCGGGGGTCACACCCACCACCTGGCCCCCTGGCGCCGTGTAATCCCATCAGCGGCCAAGACTTAGAGACTATAAAATCCAGATCCACGAACCGCGCGGCCGCAAATGACATCTTATCAGGACTTTTTTTTATGACATCTTATTGTCTCATTCCTACTTTGGACAAACTTGCAGGCTATTGAATGTAGCCTGCCCACAGGGCAGAGTCTGGCAAACTTCCCGTGGCTTACCAAATATGCCAAATACCAGTAACAATGATGGGTCTCATTCTCCTAAAGAGCCTTGAATATAATCTCAGGGCTAGGATAAAAGAGACGTTACTGGGGCCTGCTCGAGGCAATCGACGAATAACAGGATGATGAAATGAAATGAAAAAAAAAAATTCCTTGGAACAACTTAGTTTTTCCTTGGTTGTTCCTTGGACATTATGTCTTTCCTCATTTTGTTTCTTAATAGATCCATAGGAAGAGACCATCTGCATTATCTTTTTCTTTCTACCATCTTTTAAAGGTTCCTAATAGTCATTAAATAGGTTAGCAATCACATCTGATTCAATTAATCTAATAATACTTGAGGGCAGTTGTATTATTTTAGCAAGATATGGCTGTGAGTCTATTGACATGATATAGAAATAGAGATATAATCAACACATAACAAAATTATATTTGGACAATTTCATTTAAATAACTGCTCAAAATTTGAGGTAATTAGTAAATGTTTGCTTTAACCTAATAATATACATACATATTTTTTATTTCCAAAATATATTTTTACCTACTCAGAATATAAGCTTAGCTAGGCCCATTCAAAGCTCTAGCCCACTGAATAAATCTCGGTATTTTAACATGAATAAAAACTATGAGACTATCTTAAAGTCATAGTAGAACTTTAATAAAACAGTAGCTCCTTTAGCCTTTGTATTACAGTTGATGCTATTCTATCTTTGTTTGATTAGGAAACGACCTTTGAGCAGATTAAAATTTCAAAACATATTCACTGGCTCTGTGCTCAGCATATTTTCTTAATCTACCTTTTATTTGTTGCCCTTCGTTAAATTTCTCACAAACTTAATGTTCAGTTGGTTCACACCTTTATTTCTTCCAAATTTAGTCTCCTGTCTTCTGATAATGTTGAGAGAGGGTAAGTTATGATACAATAAAATTCATTTTAGCATGGTTATTTCTTATACATCTAATAGTAAGTAGCTTTAAAAAAATGAAACATCTACAAGCCAAATGTAATGCAAATTGTAGAAAGGTGCAAAGATCACTCATCACTGATAGAGAAAATGGGGCCACAGAGATAGTACAGTAGGAAGGGCTTGCCTTGCATGTGGCAGAACCAGGCTCAATCCCTGCCGTGCCCTATGATCTGCCAAGCACCTCCAGGAGTCATTGCTGGGTGCAGAAACAGGGTTTACCCTGTGCACCCCAACTGTGTCTCAAATGCAAAGAGATAAAATAGATCAAATGCTTAGACTCTGAAAAATCTCATGTCTTTTAAAATTATTTTGTCAACTGAATGCCACTTTATGGTATTGAATGCAAATTGAAATTTAACACGATAGATTAATCAAAAGACCGCGTGGCCGCCTACAAGATGGTCTGACTTCCTCGTCAAGACCCCCCTGAATGATCCGTTTGAGGCTCTTCATGTTCCTAGAACGAGCAGACACCATTGGGCTACACTAGCACGCGACAGGAAAGAACGGAGACATTACTGGCGCCTGCTTGAGCAAATCGACGATTAACGGGAGGTCAAGTGATCAAGATTAATCAAAAGTGCACTTCTAATATTCTGTGAAAGTTATAAAATAACAAAATGCAAAGCATAATTTATCTTGGCAATAAACCTGAATACTATTTTAAAAATACAATAAAAACACTCAAAAATGATTTGCTTTCAAAATTATATATATTTGGGGTTTTTTTTGTTTTTATTTTTGCTTTTTAGGTCACACCTGGTAATGCACAGGGGTCACTCCTGGCTCTGCACTCAAGATTTACCCCTGGTGGCGGTCAGGGGACCATATGGGATGCTGGGAATGGAACACGGGTCAGTCGCATGCAAGGCAAACACCCTACCCGCTGTGCTAAACTGCTCCAGCCAAACACAGTAACAATTGTCACAATGGAGACGTTACTGGGCCTGCTTGAGCAAATCAATGAACAACAGGAGGACAGTGACATATATAATATATATTATATATTATATATCTTTGTATAAGGTATCGTTTTTCTATACATAGCATTTGCAGTAAAACATAGTAATTTGTAAGATATAAGGTACATGCCAAATTTGAGCATAAGTTATAATGTTATTTCTAATTTTTTTTGTTTGTTTTGGGACCACACTAGCTTATTACTGGCCCAGGGATCTCTCCTGGTGGACTTGAGGGTGCCAGATTGAAACATGGGTTTGCATGCAAGGCCAGTGTCCTATCTGCTGGACTCTCTCTCTGACTCCCTGCCAAATTTTTAGGCCAACTATTAGTTCAGCAGTGCATCTCTTTCTGATGCTCTGACATATAATATTGTGAGACATAGGTAAGTAGTAAGTCAATTTTAAAAACCATTGAAATTTTCTACAATTTATCAATATGAATTTGCACTCTATCTGGCTAGATAATTATTTTGCTTTTGTTTAGTTGATTTTATACCCAGGCCCAGCAATGCTCAGGGGTTACTCCTGGCTCTGTGCTCAAAGATCACTTTCATAGTCGGTCAGGGAACCGTGTAGTGTGGAGCATCAAAACTGAGCCCCAGCATGCAAAACATACGCCCAGCCCAGGTCTATTACTCCCCACACTGTCTATATTATTGTAAATCAATCTAGTAGTAATCTGCATCAGAGAAATGCGTGGCCCTGTGTTAATTTGGTACCTAAAGTCAGCACAGAATTCATGGATTATATGGGCTGATTAAGTAAATTAAAGAAAATAAACCAATAGCATTCTTTCCCTTTACTATTTTTGTAAAAAGGAAAACACTTTCCAAAATTCTTTTGACAGATTTCTGATCTTTTATTTTTTTTTTATTCAAAACCCTTTACAACAGATTTAAAATTCTTTTGTGGAATCAGCTCCCAGATGCCTTAAACCACCTGCTTTATAAAAGAGAGCTGAAGGCAATGAGAGGGTACCTGAAAGGATTGTTTTGTTATGAAAATGCCAATAATTTTAATGTGAAATATTCTCAAGTTACTAACCCCAGGGTATCTTATAGAACATATGAAAAAAATTATAAAATGACAACTAAAAAGCTCTTATTATGTAAATACTATTAAACCACGGTATTCCAAGTGTAAAGCGTTATGCATTTCAATTAAATATTTCTTTTAAGGGTATGGTGACTATAGTTACAAGGTGACTAAAACAGACTGAAAATATGCTACTGTCAAAATAAGCCCAATTCATTAAGCATGTCTCATTAAACATGAGATGATATGGTGAAAAATAAAATCCTAACAACCAGAATGAATGTAGCTATGTATAATTAGAGAATACACATTTTTTAACGACTGGTGTCCTGATTCAGTTAAGAAACAAGCAGGTAATAAATAAATAATTTAATTAAAATAAATTAAAAAAAAAGAAATAACCAGGTAACATTAAAACTATTTGAGGCATTAATGTCTTTAAATTCAGGACAAATTCAGCAGGCTAGAAAATGGTAGAGTGCATAAAAATTTATGTTTTGACATGCTAATCTAGTAAAATAAAACCCAGTAAAATTAAAAAAGTCTCCAATAATATAAAAATTCTTGTTTGACTGAACTACTTCTTTGCGTATCATCAATATATACATTATTATATTATATATAGTATATATAATATATATTATGCACATAAAGGACATTTTGAGAAAATACGCTCTTTCCATACCTGTGTTTGGAATCCAGCCATGTTGGGTCAGTCTACTCTTACAACATTCAGTAAGGTAACCAAAGTTGATTTAGAATGTTTCTGCATACACAATGTATCTAACCCTCAAAAACAAAATATTGTTTGAGTTTTATTATTCTATCTGTCAGATAGCACTGTATCATACATGATCAAAAAGTATCTCATTAAAGACTGACAGCAATTTGCGTTAGTTGTATTCAAAGTCTCCTTGGGCATTATACCAAAGAAAAATCAAATGACAGTTAGTGTCAGCACTAAACAGCTGAGGGCAAACTATTTTCTCGAAACCTATGTAATTTAATTGAAATGCAATATTTCATGAATATTAGAAAACTAGGCTTTATTAAAAATGGCAAGGCAAAGTGAATGCATGACTGTTTAAAGTAACAAGCAATACAGATTTATTCATTTAATACATCACTGAATTATTTAAAACCCAGCCTAAATACAAGGTCATGGAATAATTTTGGCAAGTAGGCATTTTGCATGATGCATTTCCATAATTCCCCTGCATCTACAAAGTTAATCACAGCATTGGCATGAAGACCTTTTATCTTGTTCTCACAGAGTTAGATAAAGGCTTCAATTCAAACTAAATCCACAGCAAACTATTAGCACTTAGAAAAAAGTGACTATATATATATACAAGCAAAGTTAACTAGTAAATTTAAGAGGTATAAGTAAAGCACGTCAAAAGTCCTAAAACTCTAAATTTTGATTTTACTCCAAAACAAAAGTACTTTGTAGAATAAATCTTAAGATGCCAGACAGTCACAAGCTTTCAGGCAAATGGGCTTTCAATAAAATCTGTTTTGTAAAGAACTGAAATGACAGGGACTCTTTGTCATTGGTGTGCCAGCATCTCTAACTTGAGAGTCCTTCCTTTCAATTCTTTCTTGAAGTCTCTTTCTCTGCCTGCCCATCTGAAGGCTCACCTAGTCTTCAGCATGGTTTTGAATTCCCAGTCTGAGAACTCTAAGATTTCTGTTATAAAAGTTATACAATTTTCTGGTTCTGATATTTCTTGTCTCTCCTCACAAGTGTGGTTTTTCTTTGCTACTGTGCTTTGCACGTTTTCATGGAAAAGACAATTAGATGGAACAGGAGAAAGAAACTGAAGAAAATCAAAAAGGGTTTCAGGGCTGGAGCAATAGCACGGCAGGTAGGTGGGTCCTGGTCTTGGGCCAGAGACATGGCACAGACAGACGGCATTTGCTCTGCATATGACTGACACAGGTTCAATGCTTAACTCCCTAGAGGGTCACCAAGAGTGATCCCTAAGCACTGAGCAGTGTCCTACATACATGGGCTCCCAAGTAAAAGAAAACCAACCAACCGACCAACTGACCAACCAACCAACCAACCAACCAACCAACCAACCGTAAGATTGTGTCCGCTTGGGGTTTTCGACTCAAATGAGTTACTCTGGGCTAGATTTATTAATGATTTATAAGTGACTTATCATGGGCAATGCATCAGTGGCAATCTTACAGAGATTTCTCACCACCAATGCAGTCACCTCAGAATTCCCTTTATCGTTGAATATCCACCCCCCACCGCACCCTACAAGCAACTGTTTCCTTAAATGCTTCTGCTTCCAAACATTAGCTAAAGAATGCTCACCTCACAGACATGAGTCATTTACAACTTGATCAGAAAATTTCAAAGTAACTTTTCTTACTGAATTCATGAATCACCACTTTCTCATTCATTTGAACCAAATGTACCAGATCCAGAAAGGACATCAGTGCTAAAGCCTAGAGTTTCTTTCCAAGCTATTTTTTAAGATTTATTTCTATGCTTAATTATATTTATTCAAAATTAGATATGCATCGTGTGTATTGCAATTATGTTAGTATTTCTGCTGTTACTAAATACAATACATTTTAATTAATTTTAAATGATTCCAGGCCAGCTCTTTACACATTATCACAATTAATATTTAGTAAATAGTTAAGTAAATGTACCTCAAATCTTTCATGATATATATTTCTATTTTAAATATTTTGTAAGTAAAAGCGATAAAAAATGACTTGATTTAAAACAAACAAAAAATTATTCTAAATATCCTAAGGTGGATCTGAGATTTAGATTTTTTCTTATGAGTGTATATAATAAATATGAATATGGACTTAGGAAGCATAGGCCTGCAAAAGAATTGGTACAGATTTAAGAATCTATTTAAGGATTCCTATAAAAATATAAAATCAATTCAGGAAGAGACTCTTAAATTGTTAATTTTCATCTTTTAAAAATTATCCAATGTATATTGTTGATTTATGATTTTAGAGGAACTCCTATAAACTTCAAACATAGGTTTGAAATACACAATTAATAGATTTTCTATGTTCTCTGTGTGCTTGACCCACTCTTATTTTGCTTCAGTTTATCACTCCTGGTGACTTTAATTACTTTATGGATAATTATCTTGAATTAGAGTAGCTTAACCACCAAATTTGTTAATTACATTTTTATCTTTACATACATTAAAACCACACTAAGTTCTAGTTTTAACCTGATAACTTGTTGAAGGAGTAAATTATAGTTTACGCTCAGTTTTAATAATTGAGTAAAAATTCATTTATACCCCCATGATCATGGAAATGAACCACACACATTATATATTAATTTCTGATATTTTCAAAATTTAATCTAGCACTCATTCTATGAATCAGCACTTTTGTAAATATCCTTTGGAAAAGGAGATTCCATAAAAATTGTGGGGCAAAGAAAATATGTCTCAGAAAAATAATATATCTCTGACACTCAATGGATTAATTTCAGAACTTCTGGAAGTTCTTGCCAAGGATCTCAATGCTTTTGTATAGCGATTGCCTGAGAGTTCCTTCTCCTCTACCTTCTAAATTTTTCATTGTCAGCTTCTATTCTGGGAACATATTGGAAAGGGAATTTGGGAAATGCACTTTCAAGTTTCTCCCATATGAATTAGAAAATGAGGTAAAAGTGACAGAAGATATAAGTGATGCTGAGTTGCCAACATTTCCTCCAGAACCCTATTCTTTGACTCTAAAAATTTCCCTGTGAAAAATAAATTAAAACAATAACCACATTTCCAGTGAAAGCTATTAAACATCAGCAATTCCATTATTCCTCTTACAGAATGCCATTGACTCATACCTAATACGTGTAAAGGTAATCTAATGTTTGCCTAAAGTTATGGGCATATTCTCACTAAGATTCTTTATCTATGACTGGCCCGTGATTTACCTTATTAAACCTAATATCAATATCCTTTTGATACTCGGTATGAAGACTGAGACAATATTATTATAGACTCATTTTAAATAAATATGTATGATTAAGTAAGTGAAAAGAAATCAGTTACCATAAGCATAGTTCTTTTTTATTTAAGCTACCTTTAGGGAACTTTCTACAAAGTATATGGGAATGAGCTATAAAAACATTGATAGTAATACATTTATAGACATCTTAATGTCTTGCTTTAGCAACTATTTATTGTTCAAGACCACCAGACGTTCAGCCTTCTCTTACAGAATCTTAACTATAGGCCATAAATTTAGGTCCCATGCTTTGATATTGTCCACAGTTAGCAGAAAGGTAACACAAACCTTTGTTATTTGAGGGAGAAACTCTAATGTTACCAGATATACCATTAATATCAACTATCAATAATATTTAAATTTATATAATTCTACCATATTTACAAATATAACTAGTTTACATGATCAATGAATCAGAGACAGATGCAGATAAAAAATAAAAACTGAAAAAGCCTGGCTTCCCTTCTAGAGTTAGAAGACAAATGAGAAAAAGGAGAAAGGAATTACAAAATATAATAGCGGTGATAAAGCTGAGGAGAAGGAAATAAAGCAAGTACACAAAATAAGCAATATTGGTGGAAAAGTTTATAGCTGTAAATAGAATAAAGCCACTTAAACAACACTTGACATCAGACTTGGAAATACTCAAGAGGAAATGCTCTCAGCCCCATTCCCACTTGCATACTTAAGAAGTTCAAAATCTCTAAAATTAGACAGTTTCTAGATCCAGAGAGATAGTAGAGTGGGGAAGACACTTCTCTTGTGTGCCTTAAGCACTGCTAGGTATGACCCAAAAACTCAAAAAAGAAAGTCAGTTCTTGATTTGCTCATAGAGGAGACAACATTATCCTAAGTGACGATGACTTTTCCTGGGATGTTCTATCCCAATCGCTCTCTGATTTTCTAGACTTTATTCAACATAGACAACCCATCGGGAAACTTAACTTTTCATTCATTTTACAAATATTTTGTTCCAAGTTCTATGACAAAAATCCCTCCACACTGCAAAAAAAAAAATCCTTAGAATAGCACTGTGGCACTGTCCTCCCATTGTTCATCGATTTGCTCAAGGGGGCACCAGTAATGTCTCCATTGTGACACTTGTTACTGTTTTAGGCATATCGAATATGTCATGTGAAGCTTGTCAGTCTCTGTCATGTGGGCAAGATACTCTCGGTAGCCTGCTGTGCTCTCTGAGAGGGACAAAGGAATCAAACCCGGGTCGGCCTCATGCAAGGCAAATGCCCTACCTGCTGTGCTATTGCTCCAGCCCTAAATATGCTACAGTGTATATATAAGTCCTTAGCCATTTTGCTTGGTTAAATATTAACAGGAGTGGAATCGAGGCTCCCTGCGCTCTGCTTTGGAGGCTAAATTGAAGAAGGGGGGGGGTAAAAGTGGGACCAGAGGGTAGGGTGCTTTGCCATGCACAAATCTGACCAGGGTTCAATCCGTAGCACCATATAGGGATCACTCCTGTCAGTGAAACACAGGGTTTCACTGACAAGAGTCATGCCTAAGCACAAATCCAGGAGGAAGCCATGAGCTCAGATAAATGTGGCCCTAACACCTAAGTATGATATATGCATGCATATATACACATATAAGTTCATATCACTGTCTGTCACTGTCCTCCCGTTGTTCATCGATTTGCTCGAGCGGGCCCAGTAATGTCTCCATTGGAGACTTTGTTGTTACTGTGTTTGGGATATCGAATACATCACGGGTAGGTTGCCAGGCTCAGCCATGAGGGCGAGATACTCTCGGTAGCTTGCCGGGCTCTCCGAGGGGGCAGAGGAATCCAACTCGGGTTGGCCATGTTGGCTGCGTGCAAGGCAAACACCCTACCCGCTGTGCTATCGCTCCAGCCCATAAATACATATATAGGATTGAAAAACCTGTCAATAATAAAATCTCCAGAAAAGAAATCAATATTAGGATTTTGTTAATCATACTAAAAAGACAGGAAATGGACAAAAAGAATATTTACATGTCTGCCACATGTCTAATATAAATATACAGACAATGGAAAGTAGGAAAGGTGACAGAATTCCAGACATGATGAAGTAGATCGATTAGTAAATAGCAGAGTGCAAGATCAGGAAAATGTGATGCCAAGCAGAGTGGTGACAGCTATGAACCCATTATACATTCTAGACCTTCGGAAAGCAGTACCGAGTAACCATGCAATGGAAAAGGCGAAAGAAGCTGAAATAAGAGAAAATTAGGAAAAACTTGAGTTTTTTGTTAAATGCGAAGATTTCCTTCCCCAGGTACAATGCTAGGCCACTACTGTGACTCAATCATCGACCAAGTATGGCAGTTTATTCTCTGCAAAAAGTAAAACTGAATTTCTAAAATAAGGAACACCAAAGTTGAGAACGGGTACCAAACAAAAGCAAGAGGATTACATGGCCATAAATAAAGAGTCTTCTCCCCCCATGCCTGGCTGTCCTCACAGGGGCCGCATGGAGGGGGGGGGGGCGGGTTGAGTTTCCCTCCCTGCCCCAAGCAGAGCCCTGGGAGCTGAAGACCTCTGTAACCCAGCCACATTCATGCTGAAACCATTCTCCACACACTCGGACTAACCTCACTCATGAAGGAATCGGCAAAGGAACCCAGGTGTGCAGGACCTGGGGCCGAGATCTCCAAGCCTGCTTAGATAGGGACTAGGCCTCCTCCACCCAGATCCCCCATCTTTCAGTAATTATACCCACCAACTGCCGTGTAATCCCACCAACGGCCAAGATCCACTGTCCACTGTCCTCCTGTTGTTCATGGATTTGCTCAAGCAAGCCCAGTGATGTCTCCATTGTGAGACTTGTTGTTACTGTATTTGGCATATCGAATATGCCACGGGGAGCTTGCCAGTCTTTGCTGTGGTGGTGAGATACTCTCAGTAGCTTGCCAGGCTCAGAGACTATAGAACAAAGCTCCCAGAAGCATGTGGCTGTATTTGCAGCTGTGCGACCTCTTATTGTCTAGTTTTCACTCTCAGAGAACCCGGCAGATTACCAAGATTATCATGCCCTCATATATGCCTGACTGGGAACTCCTGTAAATGTGATTAGAGGTTGCCCTCAAAGCCTCCGTCCCTTTCAGAGAGCCCAGCAAGCTACTGAGAGTATCCCACCCACATGGCAGAGCCTGGCAAGCTACCTGTGGTCTACTCAAAATGCCAAAAATAGTAGCAATGATGTTCCTCATTCATCTGACCCTGAAAGAGCCCATGATACACCATCTGGCTGCACTAGCACGTGACAGGGACAAATGGAGACATTCTGGTGCCTACTCGAGCAAACCGATGGACAACGTGATGACAGTGATACAGTGATACATCAGTACATGACACAGATCTCATTCCTTGCCCCCTTTCCTCCTCCTAGACAAAAAATGCTACGGATCTGTTGATGTCTTGTGACTATTTTAGTTTCGATTAGGCTTGAGGGCCAAACCCAGCAGTGCTCATGGGATACTCTCAGCTCAGAGCTCAGAATTGCTTGAAGGACCAAATAATGGATTTTAAAGGCCCCAGCTTCCAGCATGTCCAGCCATCTTTCTGACCCCGATGAGCCGTTTATTTTTTATCAGACCCTGAAATGGTATAAGACTACTACAGCAATTTAACAGTTAAAAACATCTGTTCAATCTAACAAAACCTTGAGCTTGTGGGGCAGGATTTTATTCAATGGTACCTACACATGAGTGGGTTCTACTCTAGAGCTTCAAAATAAAAGTTAATCACATTGAAAGTGTTTCATCTGCTTTTTTCCCTTTTTTTTTAAATTAAATATACCAGAGATCAAACTCAAGGATCCATAAATGTGTAGTACGGACTCTAGACTCCTTATTTCTGAACTTATGTCTTCATTTCTTAGGAAACTATTTCAAAATGAGCCCGGCAAGCTACCGAGAGTATTCGATATGCCAGACACAGTAACAACAAAGTCTCCAATGGAGATGTTACTGGGCCCGCTCGAGCAAATCGACGATCAACGGGAGGGCCTTTACCTTTACCTTTTAGACTATATTTAGCTGTTTGCCCAAAATTAACACTGGTAAAGGTTGGAGGTGGAAAGATAGTTTCCATGGATTCTGCATGGCAGTGTACATTTTTACACATCAATGGTGGTATATAGAGATAGCTTCCACTATACTCTTTCAGGATGAAGAATTTCAATTTGTCTTATACCTTTATCATTGTCTCAGTTCAGAAATTTAGAAGACTTTATTAATAACTGTTTGTAACACTTTGGGATATTCTGAAGATTGTGAAAGAACAAAATATTACTGTGAAAGAAACTGAGTAAAGGGGCTGGAGCGATAGCACAGCAGGTAGGGCGTTTGCCTTGCACGTAGCCAACATGGCTGACCCTGGTTCGATTCCCAGCATCACATATGGTCCCTCAAGCACCGCCAGGAGTAATTCCTGAGTGCATGAGCCAGGAGTAACCCCTGAGCATTGCTGGGTATGATGCAAAAAAAAAAAATTAAAGTAAATAAGTGGTTTTGTGGTTAATACTATAAATAGGTTGACTTTGTTTTTTGTTTGTGTGAATATTGACTGTTCCTTTGAAAAAAGTCCAAGGTGAGTGATCTTAGATACTCAGGATGAACGTCATCTACAAGATTCAATTTTTCAGTGATTTGGGCATCAAGTCCATTTTTGGGGATATTTTTGTGTTTTGATTTTATTAATGGAAAACTATATTGCAAAAAGTTTTCATTAATAATAAAATAAAAATAGCACTTAAGGTTTCTTTGTGAAAGGTTATTTTGTTGTTTTTGTTGCACCTGGCAAAGTTCAAGGCTTAGTCCTGTCTCTGAACTCAAGAATCACTTCTGATTCTTGGGGGGCTATAAAGTGTGCCAGAGATTGAATATGGTTTGTATTCAGCCCGCAGTACAAGCACCCCACCTATTATATAGCTCTCCGATGCCAGAAATACTATTTTTTGACACTGCTATAGTTTATTTTTGTGAATAGACTGAAATAAAGCATATGTCTTCCTTATATTCATTTATAAAGAAAAAAGAGTAATTATATGAGGATCTTTATGAGTTCTATTTCAAGGAAGATTCAATATTAAAACTAGCCATCCTATTAAAACCTATGACTTTCTGAAAATATCTCCTTATGTTTTCAGGTAAACATTTTTATTAGTGTCTCTGTCTTATAAGATTATCGTGCTTAGGAATTGATCAGAGCAGTTATTTTATGAAGTATATAATTGGCTATTTGCAAGTTGGAATTACCACTGTATTAAATGTGCAGTTTTGCATGATTATGAAAACAACTATTTTAGAAATTAACATTTGTGCATTATACATTCTGGAGAACTGTTTTTAAATAACTCGTTGTGGGCTAAATCTCATGTAATAAGTGGTATATTCTTTTGAATATATAACAATCAAGATAGATAGCTATACATACATATGTACTAAAGAATTTTATTTTGTCAGTCATGATATTCAACCAAAAAATATTGATTTATTTTAAGAAGATATATCTCTATCTATCTACCTCTCTAAAGGTAAAGGTAAAGGTAAAGGCCATCCCGTTGATCGTCGATTTGCTCGAGCGGGCCCAGTAACGTCTCCATTGGAGACTTTGTTGTTACTGTGTCTGGCATATCGAATACTCTCGATAGCTTGCCGGTCTCTCCGAGAGGGGCAGAGGAATCAAACTCAGGTCGGCCATGGTGGCTGCGTGCAAGGCGAACGCCCTACCCGCTGTGCTATTGCTCCAAACAGTGGTAGGGCATTTGCCTTGCACGCTGCCAACATGGCCAACCCGAGTTCGATTCCTCCGCCCCTCTCGGAGAGCCCGGCCAGCTACCGAGAGTATCTCGCCCGCACGGCAGAGCCTGGCAAGCTCCCCGTGACGTATTCGATATGCCAAACACAGTATCAACAAAGTCTCCAATAGAGACGTTACTGGGCCCGCTCGAGCAAATCACAATCTACCTCTCTATTCTGTAAAAATATTAAAAATTGGGACGGAGCGATATTATAGTGGGTAGGGCATTTGCCTTGCATGCGGCTAACTTGGGTTCCATCCTCAGCATCCCATATGGTCCCCCAGCACCGCCTGAGGTAATTCTTGAGTGCAGAGCCAGGAGCAACCCCGAGAATTGCTGGGTGTGATCCAAAAAGCAAATAAAGAAAAAAAAAAGACATTAAAAAGTTTTCACAAATGTTTGTATACAAGTTTTTTGAAGAAAACCAACAGTAGCACAGCAGGTGGAGAGTTCGCCTTGCTCACGGCTTTGATCCCCAGTACCCCATAGGGTCCTCCCCACCACCACACCCCTGCCCCCAGATTGCAAGAGGGGATTCCTCAGCCACAACGAGAGCCTGAATTACTCCTTAGTGTTGCTACGTGTGGTCTAAAGACAGAGACAAAACAAAAATAAACTCCAAGGGACCAAAAACTAAGAGGAGATACAGAAGAAATCAGAGCATGTCTCCTAGGATGCAATGCTCTGGCATGATTGGACCCAGGCACTAGAGAACAGCTCATGTAAGAAGAGGTGCCTCTGAGCACTGTTTACAATAGCTAGAATCGGGGGAAAAAAAAAAAAAAAACCTGAGTGCCCGAGAACAGATGACTGGTTAAAGAAACTTTGATACATCTATACAATGGAGTACTATGTAGCTGTTAGAAAGGATGATGTCATGAAATTTACATACAAGTGGTACTACATGGAAAGTATCATGCTAAGCGAAATGAGTCTAAAAGAGAGAGACAGACATAGAAAGATTGCATTCATCTGGGGAACATGAAGTAACAATATAGGTGACTAACACCTAAGAATAGCCGAGCTAAGTACCAGGAGGTTTACTCCATGACTTGGAGGCCAGCTGCACACTTTAGGGATAAAGGCAGCTCAGATAGAGAAGGGAGCACCAAATAAAGGGTGTTGGGAAGATCCGCCAATAAAAGGGAATGCCCTGCCACAGAGGTAGGGTGGGGTGGGGGGATGGGGGGTGGGAGAGATACTGGGATTAGTGGTGGTGGAGAATGGGCACTGGTCGAGGGATGGGTACTCGATCATTGCATAACTAAAACCCAAGTACAAAAACGTGTAAGTCTACAACTGTACCTCATGATGTTTCACTAATAAGAATTTTAAAAAAAAGAAGAGCTGCCTTTGCCCTTAAAAGTCAGACAATCCCCAACCCCACACCACCCTGACTGCCGCGTCAGCGCTGAGCTCACTGCAGACACAGGAATGTCTAAGTTATTATATGGGGTGGGAGTGGAGCTTACAGAAGCTGCAAAAATTTGGAAAACTAAGCCTTGCCCTATTGCTCACTATAATTTTCACAAAATTTCTCAGAGTAGGAAACTAAGGGAATAAGATGGTGTGGACCATAAAACTCAAATCTTTCAAGGAAGTGTGGAATATTTGGTACAGGAAAGAATATATATATATGTATATATATATATATATATATACTCACTTTAAAATAACCAAGTATGTAAGTTAATAGCTCATGAAGTATATATGTTACAGTATATGTTATAGTGTTATTATATACTGTCCCTGCCACTGTCCTCCCCTTGTTCATCGATTTTCTCGAGCGGGCCCAGTAACGTCTCCATCGTGAGACTTTGTTGTTACTGTGTTTGACGTATTGAGTATGTCACGGGGAGCTTGCCAGGCTTTGCCTTGTGGTCGAGATACTCTCGGTAGCCTGCCGGGCTCTCCGAGAGGGCCGGAGGAATCAAACTCAGCTCGGCCGGGCCGGCTGCGCACAAGACAAACACCTTATCCACTGTGCTGTCGCTCCAGCCAATTATATACTAAATAAAAATTTAATTTTATATAGCCGTTCCTTTATATTCCAATCTGGGCCATAGTTTTGATCAATAGTTGCACTGTAGCACTGTCCTCCTGTTGTTCATAAATTTGCTCAAGCGGGCCCAGTAACTTCTCCATTGTGAAACTTACTGTTACTATGTTTGGCATATCGGATAGTTGCAATGTTTGATTATTCTGGGGATCTTCACTATACTCAAGATTAGTTCATTTTAATAATTCAAGTTACCAGAAACCAAACTCATGTACCTCTTTTAATTTGTATATTAACGTTATTACTATCATTAATTTGGTTTTTGTGTCAAAACCTGCAGTATTTAGGGCTTTGAGCTCTGTGTTTAGAGATCGCTCCTGGCAGTGCTTGAGGGATCATATGAGATATCAGGAATTCCAACCCAAGTCAGTCATTTGCAAAGTAAACACCTGGAACCCTGTACCTGAGCCCTGTGACTCTTTTAAAAGGATTATGCTATCAAAAGAGAAAATTCTTGATCAGGCATCTTATGAACTCCAAATTATTTTTTTCTTATCAAGTCACAAAATAAAAAAAAAAAGGTGCATGTTAGCCTTTCCAGAAATCTTTGAGGAAATGAAATTTTCATGGAGAAGAAAAGGCCTAAGTAGAGAAAAATGTTATAGCTTTTATATTAATATTGAGAGTGTAGTGACTTATACTTAGTGAATTACTCTATTTTGATTTCCATTTATATAACTCCATTAATTAATGCAACTGTCTAACTCCAAAAGTGAGCAGTATACACTGTTTGTCTTTCTTAGAAAGTTGTTTTTAGGAAATGTTTATAGCATTTTGTGCTTAAATACCTAAAATGAAAATACAGGATAAATTGTTTGAGTATATTATAGCATATAAAGAGTCGAATGCCATAGAGACAAAATACTCTTTAAAGAAAGACAATAAAGAGGATAAATATTCATGCCTAGCAGACTTCCCAAAGACTTTATAAATGTAAGTGCATGCAACTAGAAATGATGTCTGAATGCAAGAATCAGAGCATTAGAAGGAATCTCCTATTTGGGGAGTGAGAAAACATTACATATGTATCATGAGTTTATAAAAATCATTAAAATCATCTGCCTGAAACAAATCTTAATAGACTTTATTAATTGGCTTTGGTTGGTTAGTTTGTTGTAATTTCATGAGCTGGTAAATCTTCTTTAGAAATTGGTGACTGGCCTAACTTTCCGGCTTTTTATTATCTTGGCCACATACAGTTTTAGGGGAAGGATTTTTGGGAATGCTTGTTCATATCATCTCTGGTTGCTAATGATCTTTGTTATTACTTTATCATTATTTGTCTTTTTATGTTTCTGATTTATTTTGGTTCTCATGCATAACTTGGTATTTTAATTTGACATCAGGGGATGCATCTCAAGCAGTGCTCAGGAAAACTAAGAGGCTACTTCTTTTTATGTCTGGGTAAAGAAACCATCCCTTGCCTGAGATCAAACTTGGTCCCTGGTACATGTGAGGACCATGGACCGGACCATGTGACCTTGGCCACTTCCGTGGCCCTCTTTATATTGTCTTACTCCATTTTCATGCACCCCACCCCCTGGTTATTTTTTTTAATAGAATATATCTTATCTAAATACCTCAACAATTTAGTTAAAAAATATTTTTCAGGGTGGGGGACAGAGAGATAGGACAGTATGCTTGCCTTGTACATGGCTGGCCCAAGCTTGTTCCCCCATGCCCCATATGGTCCAATGAGTCCTGCCAAGATTGATTCCTGAGTGCAGGACCAAGAGTATTTCCTGAGCACTTTCAGGTATGAACCCCAATCCCCTCCTAAAAAAACGCACAAGTAAGCATCGATGTGAATGTTTTGATGATTTATGGTTTGATGTTTTATGTGACTTCTTGCCCAGCAAGGATTTGTTCACTAAGTTAGGTTCATTTGGTAACAGCAAGCAATCTTGCACCTCCTAAAATAGAAGTTTGAAGGACCGTGGTAGAAAGTTTTCCAATTCAAACCACGTCAGAAATACTCCATCACTGATAGTCCTAAAATATTCACCGAGACTTCTAATTTTGTGTTTGCTCCTTTATAGACTTCACATATCATACATATATTTATATAGTATCTAATAGTCACATGTTAGTAAATATAATTCACATAGTTCTTTTCTTCCGTTGGGAATGTGAACCCTTCAATCAGAAAGACTTCCCAGCAAAAGGATAAAAATATTTTGTTCTTAAATGGGAGGCTAACACCCAAAAATAGCCAAGATAAGTACCAAGAGGTTCACTCCGTGGCTTGGAGAGCAGCCGCACATGCTGGAGAAGAAGGTAACTCAGATAGAGAAGGGAGCACCAAGTAAAGGGTGTTGGGAGGATCCTGCCAGGATGAGAGATACATGCTGAAAGTAGACACTATAGACTGAACAAGATTGCCACTCAATGCCTCTTTTGCAAACCACAGCACCCAAAAGGAGAGAGAGAGAAAAAAAGGGAATGCCTTGCCACAGGCGTTGGGTGGGTGGGGTGGGGGGAATGCTGGGAGCATTGGAGGTGGGGAATGGGCACTGTGGAGGGATGGGTACTCAATCATTGTATAATTGAAACCCAAGCACAAAAATTTGTAAGTCTATTGTACATGGTGTTTCACTAATAAAAATTTAAATAAATAAATAAATAAAACATTTTGTTCTTGTGCTCCAAGATCAGGAGAAACTGGAGCAAAAGAGAATCAGCATTCACTGTTCAAGATGCCAGCTTACATGTGTGCCAGGATCTGGGCAAATCATGTTAATTGGATGTACAATTATTATCGCATATTCAGATTCAAAAATTTTGGAAGATTTAAGGATTGAGTTTTTGACACTAACAAAATAGGTTTAGAGATTGACATTTTTCTAAGATGAATATTAGTTCTCCCCATTTGTGTTAATATTGAAGACAATAATTTTAAGTTGGTAATTTACATATAAAACAGCGGATTTTTGAAAATAGCAGACTTTGGGAAGGAGAGATAATTCAGGGCTTATGGCATTTGCTTAAAGAACCCACTCCACATTTAACTTGAAAAATCTCATAAACATCTGGGAGCTGGAGCCATAGCACAGAGGATAGGGTGTTTGCCTTATGTGCGGCCAACCCGGGTTTGATTCCCAGCATCCCGTATGGTCCCCTGAGCACTACCAGGGGGTAATTTCTGAGTGCAGAACCAGGAGTAACCCCTGTACATCGCCAGGTGTGACCCCCCAAAAAAATCTCATAAATGTGTACTCACTTTTCTACCAAATATAACTAATACTCTCAATTCTTCTGTGCAGGGTTCTAGGATCATAACCACGTGGCCCTTTCATAAGAAATGACTCCTCTGAGAACTTCACCTAAGAAAGAGGAAAAAATAATCTTTGTTTTGATTATATTTTATTTATAATTTAATAGGGCTAGGGAGCAGTACTCCAGGAAAATAATGGCAATGAGTTCATCAAGGTGAGAAAACATGATGTCAGAAACTTTCAAGATGTACTGTAACAGGAGCACTGGATTTGGTGATGAGAGCATGATCCGAAGATGATTTTTTTTTTTTGACAAAAGAATAAATAAGTAGGAGATGCGAGTGAGGATGAAAAAACTGGTGATGGCTCAACGTTCTGAGGAATATCTCTGCTGAAAAACATTGTCTGAGACATGATCTGAAGAAAGATTCTCTCTCGCTCTCTCTCTCCCTGAGAAAGGAATTCTCAAGACCATGGTCCTCGGGAAAACAAGGCATACAGCAGTCTAGATCTGATTCAAACTTGTGTGAGAATTGTCAAGTGTTTTCCACTTTAAAAGGACCATTCCAGATAAAAGTCTTGTAGAACTCCCTGAAATGAAAGATTATGCAATCGAGGCAGTATTTTAACGGGAGGGCCTGACAGTCTTTGATGATGGATTAGAATGGTAGAAAGAGCAAAATCAAAAAATCTCATGTTTGGAAATGAGCACCTGGGTGAATAATAGTGCAATTCATAGTGATTCAAAAGGCAGCAGGAGTAGGCGGGGCTGGGAAGGGATATGGTTGAAAGGACATATTTGGAACCGGTGTGTTAAAATTTCCTATTAGATACAAGAAAATCACAAAAGAGTTAAGGTCAAATGTAAGTATGAGTTTCAAGCTATATGTAGAGTCATGGCAAGAGATAAATGTATTTACCATGTTATCCAACTGTGTCATGTGAAAAATAAATAAATGTAAAGGCTATATTTAGTGAAGAACTCTACTGAAAAATCAAAGTTATTTTAGAAAATAGAGAAGCATTAAAGTCATAAGATCAAGCAACATTTTAAAAAGGATTGTGTTATTTATCACGATAAAATTAATTTCTCACTAAAATATAGATAATTTTCAAAAATTATACAGAAAGTTACAAGGGGAAAAAAGATGAAATGTTCTCTCTGGGGGCTAAAGTTAGGTACTTGCTTTGAATGCACTTAACCTGGGTTCAAACCACCGCACCCCATATGCAAATCCCCACCCCCAGCATGGCCAGGAGTGATCCCTGAGTGTAGAGTCAGAAGGAACCCCTGAGCATAGCAGGATGCAGCCCTTCCCTGAATGAAAATAATAATAATAATAATAATAATAATAATATAATCACTTGATCACTTGACTTCCCATTAATCGTCGATTTCTCAAGTGGGCACCAGTAACATCTCCACTTGTTTCTGTCGCGTGCTAGTGTAGCCCAGTGGTGTCTTTTCGTTCTAGGAACACGAAGAGCCTCAAACCGATCGTTCATGATCTTGATGAAGAAGTCTGACCATCTGGTAGGTGGGCAGCCACTTGGACTTTTGACATCCTGTGGAATCCAGTCGGTAACAGCTCTATTCCGCCCACATGGCAGAGCCTCGCAAGCTATCCGTTGTGTATTCGATATGCCAAAACCAGTAATAATAATAATAAACTTTTTCTAGAGAAGTAGGGCTAATAATCAAATCTTTTTATTGTCATTTATTCTCATCCTTAAATGCACTTTTTTATTTTGCTTTTGGGCCACACCTAGCTATGCTTAGGGGTTACTCTTGGCCCTGCACTCAGAAGTCATTCCTGGCAGTGCTCAGGGGTCTGTATAGGTGTTGCAAATTGAACTTAGGTCAGCAACCAATGTACAAGGCAAATACCATACCTGCTGTAGCTAATGCCATTCTCAACATCCCTGTGTTATCACTGGAGGCTGGGCCATCAGCCTCCACAGAACATACTACTCCATAATCCGATTCTTCTCTTGAGAACCTGCCCTTTCCTCCCTTCTATTCAAATAGAGGCTAATGAGTTTTTTGTGAAATGCAGATCAGCCATACTACTTGATTTATTTGAAGTCTTCCCACTTCCAGTCACTGTCATTGTCTCTCTGTCTCTGCCTCTGTCTGTCTCCCGCCCCCCCCCCCCGTCTCATTTTCTCTCTCCCATTCCCTTCTTCTTCCTCCTTCCCTCCTTCCCAGCACAGCCATAATTCTTCCCAGTCGTCCTGTCCTTTAGATAATGCTTCAGACCTATCTCAGCCTCCTTACATGCCATTGATCTCACCAAAACATCATTTTATCATTTGCTCAGGGAAACTCCTCTTAGAGAAGTTCTAGTTAACTTATAATTTACAGTTACACTTTGTCCCAGAACTGATGACTTTACTTCTGTTATTATTTTTTTGTCCCAATAGTAGTTTCACTGGAAATGTTCTACCATAGCACTCAGTCATTGCTGGGGACTCAACTCACTCTGCTGCAGAAACTCACAACTAAATAATTAGCTCCCAGGTTTGGGGGGACTCAGGAAGAGGTGCAGAGTCCCTGAATGCATGTCCCAGCTGAAATAAGGAATATCATGTTTTGAATTTTTGTCAGCTTTCAAATTGTAAACAAGAGACCTTTTCATGTGATTTTCATGGCGTTTTTTTATGTCATATTTTAAATAAGTTTGTGTTTTTGTGGTAAGTTTCTTGTTTTAATTAGCCTTCAATGATAGTGCAAAAAGAATGCACAGTAAACTGTTAGAAGTCATCATCTACTCTGTAGAGAAAATACCTGAGCCAGGCAGTGTTAGATTTCAAGAAAGTCATGCACCTTGGTAAACAGCTTAGGAAAATAAATTGATGTTATATACCAGGAAAAATGTGAATAGAGGCTCACAATCTCTCACAGAGCAATAGTTGTGCCCACCAGTCAGTGAACCAATTACTTTTAAAACCAAACTATCTCAGTTACCAAAAAAACTCTGTCTTTGATTATTTAATTTTAAAAAAGTAAGGTGTGATGATGAAATGATCAGATGCTTGATTGCAAATCATAAATATCTAGTATTATTTCATTTATACAATATTAAAAAATATATGTACACATAAGCATGCACATAAAATATATGTATACACACAAATTATGCATATGTATTTATATAGACATCGCATAAAATTACCAAATTAATATATAAATATAAATTTTCTATGTAGGTTTGAAAATAAACAGATGCTCAAAATTACTTGTTGGTATTCTAAAGTGCGGTGAGATTCACACATCCCGATTTAGAGAGCATGTAAGGCAGCGTGTGTAGAGACTTGCCTTGTATCCCATCTAGCGAGGCATCTACCTATTTAGCATCTGGTCATCCATCTACCTGCTTATTTGTAGTCTACTATCTACCTCTTCATCTATCATCTCTTGGTCCACCTCCATCTCTCATATACTTTCCTATCTATCTATTTATTTGTCTATCTATTCCTTTATTTGTCTTTCTTCTAATCCATTTATTGTCTGTCTATCCCATTCTATGCCTATGCTCCGGCAGCTGAAGACCCAGAACCAGCCACCACCATGCTGAGACCACTCTCCTCACGCATGAAGGTACCGGCAGAGGAACAAAGGCATGCGGGTCCCAGGGCTGAGATCTCCAAGCCTGCTCAGATCGGGGCTGAGCATCCTCCACCCAGACCCTCCAAATTCCAGTAGGCAGGGGTCACACCCACCAACTGGCCCCCTAGTGCCGTGTAATCCCATCAATGGCCAAGACTCAGAGACTATAAAACCCAGCTCCCAGAAGACACATCTTATTATCTCATTCCAACTTTGGACAAATTGGCAGTCTACAGAATGTAACCTGCCAACAAGGCAGAGTCTGGCAAACTCCCCGACTCCCTGTGGCATACCCAATATGCCAAGTACCAGTAACAATGATGGGTCTCATTCTCCTAACCCTGAAAGAGCCTTGAATATGGCACTTTAAAAAAAAATCGCACGGCTAGGACGAAGGAGATGTTACTGGGACCTGCTCGAGGCAATCGACGAACAACAGGATGGTCGTGATCATGATTCTATGCCTTATATTCGTCTATGCTGTCAATCACTTCTCAATCATCTATCTGTTCATTCATGAATTCTTTATCAACCTCACATGCCACTGTACAAATTATGTGTCTTAATATGCCTTTTTTAATTGAAAAAGAAATATTTTTTTCCTTAATCTTCATTGTGCTGAATGAAGGGCACGCATTTTCATTAAAACCATCTGTATTATTTTGTTATGCTTCCAAAATTTTGTATTTATAGGGAAGAAGTAAAAGCAAAATGAAAGTTCTGCTTTATCACCGCTCTTTCAAAACAAACTTCAATATATCGAATCAAAATGCTTTCCTTCTTTTAGCATTAACAAATAGTGTTCCACATCAATCCAATAACTGTTCTAAAGAGTAGACATGCTACAAAGAAAATATCTCCATAATATCTCTTTAGAGCACTGAAAAATTAATCAAAAGATTGCAGGCTGTTGCAGTGACAAGTACATTAATCTCTAGGCAGTATATTGATATTTCATATATTTTCTAAATATCTTTCCATGACTTTAAAATATTAATCTTTAAAAAAAAAGTAATTTTTTCTTATTGTTAAGCAAAGAAGAAATAAACCATTTTAATGGATTGACTGGGCTGACAAACAGTATTCAGGGACCCTGCCTTTGGGACCAGAGATATATGCCACCAAAGATCACAGCACTGCTCAGAAATACAATGCAAAATGTTAAAAGTGTAACTGGTTGCAAGCTAGCTACTCTTTCATTTAAAAATGTTTCAAGGTGCTCTCATATAAGTCAGAATATAATAACTGTATAAATACAAATCTAATTGATTTAGTATGTGGCATGGTATCTGTCAATGGTAAATTTTTATATAAATTTTAGAAGCCAACGTCCTAAATTTAAACCATATTCTTGCGTAGTTTTTTTTTTTTTGTCTTCTACTAGGGGAGTTCATCTGTTACTTGATGTATAGAATTCAAAGAAAAATAAATGTTAATTTATAATGATGGGCAAAGACATTAAGTTTGTGTTCCATTTTACATCACAGTAAAAGGCAAAGATATTTTTACACTCAAAAATTTAGATACACTTTATCTCACAAAACATTTATAAAATATTTTTGGTTGCTTTACTAATAAGAATGTGAAATTAGGTTTTAAAAACCTACTTTGTGTATACATATATTCAGTATATGATATAAACTTAGAGAATTGAGATAAAGAGTTTTATGTGTATTAACCATTGGTCCTTTCTTTGGCAAAATTATTTTTCCTTTATTTGGTTTTAGATCAGACTAATAATCAAATAGTTGATAGTTATGGACTTTAATCAGATCTTAACAATTTATTGGCAAAGTAGGCACATAACCTTCACTAAATGCAGTGTCCTTTTCTGAAATGTTACCACCCAAAACAGCTTGAAGTTGTGAAGGGCTTAGTGATTTTTGTGGCATTATAAGAGATAGGTACTTTACAGTTATAGGGAAAGCTACAGTATTGATAACAGAAAAAAATATTTTATATAATTGACAAGCTATTAGAAATGCCAATGAAGGATCCTTCCTCCCTCTCTCTCTCTCCATCCCCCCTGCCTGTGTTTATTCCTGAATCAGTGCTAGGACTCAGGAGACCAAGTCTGGTACCATGATGGATGGAACCTGATCAGGCCCCATAGAAGGCAAGCGTCCTCTCCACTGTGTTATCTCTTAGGGAACCCCATATCTCATTTAAAAGATACAATATATATTGCTACAAGGAAATACTGTGTAGGCTTCCTCAACTAAATAAGATAATTACTCCTAAGGGTTTGGGACAAGTAGGACAGAATTGAGAATGCTTTTAGAATGAGTCATATGAAATATTTGTTAATACTTACATTAAATATTTGTTAATAATAGTCATAAGCATGGAAAAAGAAGGATAATTTATGATTGTAAAGTTTGATTAAAACTTGTAGATATGGGTGAGAGAGATAGCAGTGCTGGTACGGTGCTTGGCCTTGCATGCTCTTGAACTGGGTTCAATCCCCAATACGGCATACGGACTCCTGAGCCTCACCAGGAGTGATACTTGGGCACATAGCCAGGAGTAAGCCCAGAGCATTTGTGGGGCTGACCAAAAAAAAAAAGTATTAAATAACAATTTATGGTCCTCTAGTTATTTTGTTGAGCAGCTAAAAGCAGGAAAACATTTAAGTTAGATGAATGCAGAGGCAGACGGTTCTCCAAACAATTGACTATGTTTAAATAAGATTTCTGAAGGTTATACATGCCAGGTATGTTTCTGCTTTATTATTTATGAGCAAAAATGTTCCAAAATTCTATAATAGTTTCTAATTTTTATAATGTTATTGATTAATTTACTGGTTTGATAAACCCTTTATTTTTTTCTCTTGATTTTCCTTATAAAATATTTATTACAAATATCAGCCATTTTGGCTAATGTTTCACAGTTCCTCAAATAATGAAAATCATTTTACATGTATGAATGAAGTACTTCATGAAATGTTGAAATGTTTAAAATAACCGTTCTATCTAGAACTTTGATCATTCTTACTATTTTTGAAGTCTGGTTATTATCCCATAAAACAAATTTGTTTATTCACAAATCTTTTAATTATTTAGTTATTTATTATTATGTTACCATTATTGTGTTACCATAATGATTAAACATATTTTCATTATTTTTCTTACCTACTTGAAGCTTATGATCATGATCAATCATGATCATGATCATCCTGTTGTTCATCTATTGCCTAGAGCAGGCACCAGTAACGTCTCCTTCGTACTAGCTCTGAGATTCTAAAAAGTGCCACATTCAAGGCTCTTTCAGGGTTACGAGAATGAGACCCATCATTGTTACTGGTATTTGGCATATTGGGTATGCCATGTGGAGTTTGCCAGACTCTGCTGTGTGGGCAGGTTACATTTGGTAGCCTGCCAGATTGTCCAAAGTAAGAATGAGATAATAAGATGTAGCGTGGCCACAAATGTTTATGATGATATACATCTACCTGATTTTTTTATAAAAATGTCCCTTATTGTTTTCCGTTCTTAAGAAGATTATTGATTTGAAGAATGAATTTTTAATTTTTTCACCTATGTGGAGTACAATTAAGTGACTGATAGGATTATTGATTTCATATATGTTTTTATCTATGACTTTTAAGATTTATCATCTTTCTCTAGATATAATTAGATACAGTTTAAACTTCTAACCAAAAAATTAATGGAATTTATACCACAAACTATTCTTCTAAATATTTGGATATTTAGAATTTTATCTTCTAATATAATGTATGAGAATAGATTAAGTAACTGTATTTTATGTAAACATATTTTAAATATTTTCATATAATATATAAATGGCATTTTTAAAAAATTGTATTTATTACTGGAAGTTGACTTAATTTTATTCAAAACAATATTTTGCATGGAAAAATGACGCCTGAAGTCACAAATTAAAAAAGCTCCTTCCTTACTTGATGCCAAAAGGTTTTCAAGTGCCTGAGTGGAAGAACAGACCACAGAATGGTGGTAGGGTGAAGATCAGATCACGATCATCCTGTTGTTCATTGATCGCCTCGAGCAGGCCCCAGTAGTCTCCTTAGTCCTAGCCCTGAGATTTTAAAAAAGTGCCATATTCAAGGCTCTTTAGGGGTTAGGAGAATGAGACCCATCATTGTTACTGGTATTTAGTATATTGGGTACGCCATGGGGAGTTTGCCAGACTCTGTGTGGGCAGGTAACATTTGGTAGGCTGACCTGTGTTGTTAATTAGTAAAGGACACTCTTTGCAATCAAATTCCAGTTGTTGAAAATAAAGAATCAATGGGTATGGTAGCAGGAACTGACCCATGCAGAGAACTCCCCCACCCCTGCCCCCAGCAGAAAAATCAGGACTTCTAAGGTAAGGGCTCCCCCAGCCCTGAGGGGAGGGCTACTGTGACTAAAATACACATTTTTAAAGACAAAAGCATCATTCCTCAGGTGAATTCTTCTTCCTGAGCCCACTTCATTTTGTGCAGGGCTCACTGTCTCCTAGCTTGAATTTTTTTTTATTTTGAATATCACACTTTATTCAAGGTGGGCCTTCAAACCAATATTTAGCTGCCAAGGTAAGCTCTTGCAGAGCCCCCTGAGGCGATCTGCATCAAATCAAGAGCTCCCCTTAGGCGTTTTGTTTTTTTTTCAAGGGTTTATAGAAAGTATTTCTTTCAACCTGACTGAGCTGCTTCCTTCCCTCCCAAAGGCTTTGAAGCTGGAGGCAACTCAGACAAGGGAAACTAATAAAATAACCTCACTGTAATCTCTAACTTCAGTGTCATATCCAGAAGACCCCCCAACCCACCACAAAAAATTACTTGGAATTAACTGAGGAAAGAACTCACAGGGAATTATTCTTGTCACGGACCCAAGACTCTTAGGGTTCTTAGGGAACAGTCACAGACCCAACACTCTTAAGGAACAGACATGACTATTACTGACATTTCAGTAGGCAAACTTCCCAGACAGCCCACCTCTAGGAAAATATATTGGCCTGTTTTATATTCTTATTTTTTAAATATCTTTTAGATACTTGGTGTTGTCATCAAGTGAATGCCTTTGACATACCTTTGTTAACATACAGTTGCTCAATTTTAACAGTCAGTACCAGACTAACGAATGCCAGAAAAATTATATTCATAGCATAAAAACTGTACAAACTAGGGTCTATCACTCCTTTATATTTTCAAACTTTAATTGATTTTTTCTACCATAGATTTATATATATCCCTCGGAGAGTCCGGCAAGCTACCGAGAGTATCCTGCCCACATGGCAGAGCCTGGCAAGCTCCCTGTGGCATATTCGATGTGCCAAAGACAGTAACAACAAGTCACACGATGGAGACGTTACTGGTGCCTGCTCGAGCAAACTGATGAACAACGGGTTGACAGTGCTGACGGTGCTGCAGTGCTTAATGTCCTTCCTGGCTGCTCACTGACCTTTTGTCCTTTCATGCCTACTTCCTTTCTCTCCAACCTATAAGAATTTGGAATGAGACTTAATAATTTAAGCTTTAAAAATGAATTGAGAGATAAATTATTCTTTTATGTTATCCTCTGCCAGTTTGATGTAGAATGTTTCTACTGATCACTGGGCAAATAATTTATTTGCTTTCCAACACAGAGCAAGTGAGTTCTACTATTTATCGTGGCTTATTTTGCGATTGACCAAGACTTATTTAGTGCATCCTTCAGATTTGTACTGCAAGAAAATATGGGGTTCTGGAGCAGTAGTACAGCAGGTAGGATTGGGGTCAATCACCAGCACCCCATGAGGTCCCCTATGTCCTGCCAGGATTGATACCTGAGCACAGAACAAGAAATAGGTCTTAAGAACAACTGGGGGTACCGCCAGAAGAAAATAAATTTGAAAAAAAAAGCTATAGTAGGGGTAAATTAGCTGCCTTTGTGTCCACACGGCAGAGTCTCCTGCCCCTGCGCCTGGCTGTCCTCGCCGGGGCCTCTTGGAGTGGAGCGGGTTGAGTTTCCCTCCCTGCCCCGACCAGGGCTCCAGCAGCCAAAGACCTCCAGAACCAGCCACCACCATGCTGAGACCACTCTCCGCACACATGAAGGTACTAGCAGAGGAACGGAGGCATGCGGGTCCCGGGACTGAGATCTCCAAGCCTACTCAGATTGGGGCTGAGTATCCTCCACCCAGATCCTCCAAATTCCAGTAGGCGGGGGTCACACCCACCAACTGGCCCCCTGGCACCCGTGTAATCCCACCAATGGCCAAGACTCAGAGACTATAAAATATAGCTTCTGGAAGCGTGTGGCTGCATTGGCGGCTGCGCAACATCTTTTTATCTCATCTCTACTTTGGACATACTGGCAGGCTACCGAATGTAACCTACCCACATGGCAGAGTCTGGCAAACTCCCCGTGGCAAACCCAATATGCCAAATACCAGTAACAATGATGGGTCTCATTCTCCTAACTCTGAAAGAGTTATGACACTTTTTTAAAAATCTCAGGGCTAGGACGAAGGAGATGTTACTGGGGCCTGCTCAAGGCAATCGATGAATAACAGGATGGCCGTGATCGTGATCGTGATCATGTGTCCACACTACAGATGGTTAGGAAGAGAGCATAGACATATGACAGAAAACCATTCCCGAGGTGAGGCTGGAGGTCTACGTACATCCAGGGGTCTCAAAGGATGGGACTGTGCTTAGGTGATTCTCTCTCTCTCTCTCTCTCTCTCTCTCTCTCTCTCTCTCTCTCTCTTCTCTCTCTCTCACACACACACATACACACACACACACACTCACACACACACACACACACACACACACCCTGCTGCATGCCGTAGACTGAGAGGAGTTGACAGCAGATGGAGGGAAGGTGGAACCTGTATCGGCCAGCAGCTAATAATAACAACAAGTGAGCAGCAGATGAACAACGTGTGACATCCAGAATAGCTGTGACAACCATCCCACAGCCAAGAGTCTGAACCTCTGTAGGGTTTGTTCCGGGTCCATTAGAATTGGGCACCAAGATCAGGTTCCCCCAGAGTGGAAAAGGTGCCTGATCACGCCCACCATGCTCTGGCCAAGGGACTGAGAAAAGCTGAACCCAAGATGCCAGCCCTGGGCCTGGAATGGCACTGGAGCTGCCAGTCACAACCTTCCCCATCTCTCTGTCTGGTGCCCCTCGTCCAAATCTTCAGGCCCCCACTCTCTCTGGTTTCACTGCTGCCACCCTCTTGCTAGGGAAGCAGGAAGGCAATGGTTAGGTGTCCTGAGAAGATTCCAGCTCTAGAGACCAAGCTCCCTTTTCACTGCAGACTGGGCAGCTGACACTTCAGCTCCGAGGAAACTGTCTCAGCGTCTCCTGCCTTCCTTTCCTTGCTGACCATCACACACCTGGCTTTGACGGATTGCTCCTGACTAGTGTTTACTCCTCCCCACACCTAATATGTGGAAGACACAACATCGTGTTTTCGCTATTCTATTCACTTCTCTATTACAGTCTCCAAAGGCTCAACGCATAGGCTAGGTTGAATATTTCTTTGTTATTCAATAAACATATCTGCCTGCATACAAAATATAATTTATAATACCGGGAATATCTCATTGATAGTTCTTTAGCACATAATAATCTTTCTATTAAAAAAAACTTGAAACGCATGGTTATATTTATCTAGACCTATTTATCCTGATCTTGACATAGATCTCTGGATCTATTTATCCTGTTCATCTGTCTCTGCTTTATTCATACGAATAGTGTCTTTAACAAACTATAACCAGATATTTACATATAGAACTTATAAGTTTATAGTCTAAAGTTTATAGTATAAAGTTTAATTTATGGTATAAGTTTAATGTATATAGTACATACATTAAAGTTTATAATACATATAATGTATACATATATATATGTAGTAAACTTCAGTGTCCTACATAACTGAATATAGTTAAGGCCTATGCAATTACTTTAACATTTCAGCATTAGATAGTGACTTTTGTGCTTACAGAAATATTTTCAATTTCTAGATTATAGTTGGGCTGGAGCATTAACACAACAGGTAAGGCTTTCACCTTGCATGCAGCTGACCCAGGTTCAATTCTTCTGCCCCTCTTGGAGAGCCCGGGAAACTACAAAGAGTATCACACCTGCACGGCAGAGTCTGGCAAGCTCCCTGACTCTGGGCATATTTCTTTGATTCCACTGTTCTTCCTGCAGTAACATATACCTCAGAGACCTGGGCTCTATGAAAAAGTATGAGAATGCTATTTGGGTCTCCCAAAGAGGAATCAGAAGAGCAAAGCTTGGAGTATTACGTTTCACTCAAATAAGAAAAGGAATCCAGAGTTCCAACCGCCATCAATGATCAAGAATCAGGGACGCTGTCTCATTTGCCACGGTGTCAAAAATCAGATGGGCTGGACACGTAATGAGATTTGGAGATGACCACTGGACTAGAGCCATTACCGACTGGGTTCCATGGGAAATCAAAAGATTGCATGGCCGCCCACTTACCACCAGATGGTCAGACTTCTTGTCAAGACCCTGAACAATCGGTTTGAGGCTCTTTGTGTTCCTATGATTAGCAGACACCATTGGACTACACTAGCACGCGACAGGGATGAATGGAGACATCACTGGTGCCTGCTAGAGCAAATAGATGAGTAACAGAATGTCAACTGATCAAGTGATCAAGTGAATCTTATTCATGAATCTAAGATGTCATCTAAAATATGAATGGGAGAAAAAATTCTCTCTCAAAAAATAAGTCATTCAATAAGTATAGTAACTATGATTTTTATCCTTTGTCTAAGTTGTATATTATTAACTTGACTTTAAAAGGGTTGGAGCGATAGCACAGCAGGTAGGGCATTTGCCTTGCATGCAGCCAACCTGGGTTCGATCCCTCTACCCCTCTTGGAGAGCGCAGCAAGCTACCAAGAGTATCCCTCCTGCACAGTAGAGCCTGGTAAGCTCCTCGTGGTGTATTTGATACGCCAAAATCAGTAACGAGTCTCACAATGGATATATAACTGGTGTCTTCTTGAGCAAATTGATGAACAATGGGAGGACAGTGCTACAGTGCTACCCTTAAAAATATTATTATATTTATTTTTACAAGAATTCTTCAGTGAATTAGAAAAACTTGGATTGTGTAACCTAAATAAATAATAGGGTAGCAAGAATTAGAGCGGTTATATTGCCTTATGCTTTTTTGCTGTAGTTATGAAAGTTTTATTGTTTTAAACAATATCATTTCTTACTCTACCTTTTCTCATTATATCATGAAGAAAAAGAAACCTAGCCAATGACATTGGGGAAAAATGTTATTAACCAAAAACACAATAGGACATGCTTCTATAGTTCCTACAGAGATATGTACATTGAAAACAACATCAATTTTGAGATACTAGCACGCTGTTCTATGACTCCATAATTTCTGGAGATCTGCTGTTTATTAGTTTTCAGTACTGAATTCAGTAACATACTCTGAGATACTAGCATATCAGGGCTGTGAGTAGACATGAATAAAAATAATAAAACTATTTTCCAGTTTTACCAGGCTGAATGAATTTTAATTTTTTGATTTAGTTTTTTATCTGTGAGCCATAGTTTACAATAATAATATTCAGGTTGCTATTTATAGTTGCAGAGCACCTTACCAATCTATCCACCAATGTTTGCAGATACCTGACCCGTTCTCACTCACCCCACTGTTCCCTCAAATAGCATTTTTTAAAAAATCAGAAGAGTCGAGTTTTATTCCAATATGTCAATATAAACCACAAGAAAGAAAACTGAACTACAAAAGCAGAACATTGTAGAAGATGTAATGAAATCTGAGACATAAGTTGGTTCAGACTGTTGATTATTATTATTATTACTTATTTTTGCTTATACGCATAATGGGATGGAACGATAGCACAGTGCTAGGGCGTCTGACTTGCGCACAGTCAGCCCATCCAAGCCAGTTTCGATTCCTCCACCCCTCTTGGAGAGCCCAGCAAGCTAGAGAGAATATCTCGCCCGCATGGCAAAGCCTGGCAAGCTACCCATGACGTATTCAATATGCCAAACACAGTAACAACAAGTCTCAAAATGGAGACGTTACTTGGTCTGCTTGAGCAAATCGATGAACAACATCGGGAGGACAGTGACAGTGACAGACACATAACATTTTGTACGGGAAAATTAAGATAGGAATATCTTTCAATAAGAGGGATACAAATTAATTTCTCTAACCCCTCATACTTAATTTTACCAAAAGACAAAATTTGCCAAAAGTCAATACATATAAAATCCTATAAACATGGCTACCACAAATATTTTCTAAGTATGAACTGTTACAACTTGGACACATAGTGTTTGAAGCGGCATAAATATAAAGATACACACAGCCCGGGGAGGAGGGGTGGAGCACTAGCACAGTGGGCTGGATCTTTGCCTTGCATGCAGCCCACCCAGGTCAACCCCAAGAATCCCATGGGCACTACAAGGAGTAATTCAACCCCAAGAATCCCTGGGCACTACAAGGAGTAATTCCTGAGTGCAGAGCCAGGAATTACCCTTGTGCATTGCTGGTGTGATCCAAAAGACAAAAGCAAACAAACAGACCAAAAAAAAAAAAAAGATGCACACAGCCTCTTCTGTAGGGATAGGAGAGCCAAAGTCACATGTGGACGTAGCAAGGCAAAGTGTCTGCAATGAAAAACCATCTACAGGGGAGAGAACGTCAAAGAGAGACCACGACAAAGAGCAGTTACTTCACCCTGGAATAAGATGTCACTGACCTGGTAGATCATCGATTTGACTGGCAGATTAATTCACAATAGATAATAAGTGGATTAAGTTCAGTTTACAACACAAAGTTATGGTTTGTATCTCATGAGAGTTTTTAACATATGCTTGTGTTATGTGCTGGATTTTGAAGTGAAATATATATGTGAGGTATAAAAAGTCACATAGACATAACTTCATATATATATATATATATATATATATATATCAAATCTTTCTGTCTATCTAGAGAAAGATATAAGCTTGTATTGAAGTCAGTGTTTGTCAACACTGATACCACTGTATGTCCTGATAACTGTAGGACAGAGTATTTGCATCGCCTGGGTATACAGCAGCTACACTAGCTCTTAAGAGACTAGTATTTCAACCGGTCACAAACATTTTCTTTCAAGGTTGAGATGTTTAAGCTTTGCATCCCATATGGTATCTGTCACAGCTTTTATGTTCTGCCTTGGCAAGGGCTAATACAACATGATACGACTTATACTTGGATAGTTTGGGCAGTATTTCAACAAAATCTTATAAGTCTGTTGAACCTGGATTTAAGTTCGATCCATTAGCTCCACAGGTCATAGTTTGCTAATCTCCGATTTAATATATGCAAACACAGCAACTGGTTTGAAGCAATGGGGTCATATAAGATAATTTTGGTTAGGTAAGAATAAAGTATTCTAGCATAGGTGGACAGGATTAATGAGTGACTAGGGAACAGGAGAGTGATGTAGATTGGACTGCTGAGGGGGATTACAGAGGACGTTGAAGGCGGAGACCGGAGCTTGGGACCAGCTGGAACTAAGGTGGAGCACCAGATCTGATCAAGGGCAGAGACGCAAGTGACATAGAGAATATAACATGTGCATCTGATGGATGATGAATGAGGCAAAGAGAGTGTGGGGTTGGGAGGCTGCTAAGGTTTATGACTTGGATGACTTGAAAAAGAGAGAGATAAAACAGAGTAGTTATTGTCTATGACAATAAAAACAAAATACATGAGAACTAGTATTCAGAAGGAACATGCCAGTAATGGGGTAAGGACAAGGAGGTGATGGTGACTAAGGTGGAGGCAATTGGTCACCTGGGAGGAGGGGAGGGGTTCTGAAAGGTGCTAAGTGCTAATGTGAGAAGCCCTATCTGCAACAGTACTATAAAGCATAGTGCAAAACCTTATTAGAAAAACAGTGTCTCTTGTAGAAAGAGATTGTTGGATGGGAATTGAATGGGGCTGAGGGGGTCCCTGATGTGGAGGGAAACTGACACTGGAGAAAGTGTCAGTGTGAAACACTGTATACCTGAAACTAAGCATTAATAACTTTGCAATTTTACAGTAAAAATATATATATATATAATGGAGTATTTTGAATAATCAGCATTTATTTTGAGAGGTGGTAAGTAAAAAATATTTTAAGTGTGTGCAAGTGTGTGTGTGTGTGTTTGTGTGTGTGTGTGTGGCCTGTGGATGGTTTGGTTTGCAAAAGGAACATTTTTTAACATCTGCATGCAAGATTTATTTGTAATTCTTTTCAGATGAGTTGAAAATAATGCAAATAGAAAGAAGAAGTCAGGAGCAGATGGTTGGACAAAACTACTTTTAAAAATGACAAATCAGGAGCTGTTGGAAGAAAATGAAAGTCCAGAAATATTTATGTAAAAAGAATAAGTTGTCAGTTACAGACAAGTAATGCCAATCTAATGGAAGGTTGATAGATTTGGGTGTACAGGTGTTTCTCTTCTTTGTGTTTTGTGTGCATTTGTTGTTCAAGAATTATTTCTAACAGTGCTAAAAGGACCTAGTGGTGCCAAGGATCAAACCTGAGGCACTTGTATGCCAGGCATATCTCTGGGCCTTGAGCCATCTCGTAGCCCCAAATAACTGGGGTCAAACTTAACGATCATAAACTTACTATTGTGACTCTGTAAGAAACAGCTCCTAAAATCTGTATGCAAAGAGTAGCATTGTCGGTAAAGTTTTGAAAAACACTGCTAAGTATTGTTAGCAAATATCTAATTTTCCCTAAGTGCTAATAATTTTTTATAATATTGACTTAAATGCACTCAAAGAGTCTGTCTGATCATTAAAAGAAGAGACCCAACTCATGTATAATAAGATAAAAGAAATGAAAACATCATTAAAACACCGTCAAATTGGTATAATGTATACCACTTCGTTTTTACATGAGTATTTACTCTACTTAGTTGGCGTACTCAGACAGCGGGGAAAGCAGAACATGAATGAAAAATAAATTAAGAGGCAGGCCAAAAAGAAAGCACACGAACGAAGCGTATTCTCCACTCCCACAAACTTATAGGAAGCTTTACCAAAGGTAGTAAACCATACCACTAGTATATTAATTTACACACAAATTTTGTTTATATTCTCCATCTTATTAGCAATAAATGCGTTTTCCCACATGTCTCCCAGTACTAAATTTTGGCATAAGCATTTCAAAAATATGTAAGATTCAAAATGTAAGGATTCAAAAAATGTACAGGGGACAGAGACATAGTGCAGCCTGAGTCAAGTGATTATGACAGATGCCCAGAGTAGATATATTACAGAGTCGATCAATGCCCAAACACTAGGAGCATAGTATTAATGGTCTCTGTTAAGAAAACAGCATTGCTCTATAGTAAAATACGAAAAGGCTGTAGAGAAAAGGCAAGTAATTCACTACAAATACAAAGTCCAGAGTTATCAGAAAGTTTGACTTATAAGTAATCAGCCACGGCTTGGGGAATTGTGACTAACACAAAGGGAAGGTTAAAGATAAACATGGAGGATTGTGGGTGCTCACAGGAGCACTGTACCCTTCTCTGGGGCAGTTCACTGATGAAACCTAAAACACTTAGGCTTAATATCCAACACCATATGGTCCCCTGAAAAGGCAGGTGCATGAGTACAGCAGAGCCAGGAGTATGCCTTGGGAACTGTCAGATGTGACTCTAATAAACAAAAAGTTTAATAAACCTTAAAAGAATAGCAATTTTACTATTAGTAGTCACATTCCGTATATAATTATAAACTTGTTCAATTCATTCAATTATAAAATGTTATACATGTCATTCAATAATTTTAGTTAAAATATACACATCCATATTTTTCTGTAAGTCCTTCCAAAACTGCATTCCTCAGCATATATCACCTTCGTTTTAACTGATTCAAATTTTACAAGGACTGGAGAAAATTATATTAGTGAGCAGAATTAAATTAAACATCCCCGAGTTTGATAAAAGTGCTGATGTCTATTACCAATTCTCAGTAAGAACAAGCATGAGGCTCTGAAGCTGCTACAAACTGTTAAGGGCACAAACTATAATGTCTTGGAAACATAAAGCCGAATGAATAAAGTTGTCAATAAAGAGGGTGCATTTTGTCACATTTGGTTTGATAAGTTTCAATTATTACTTCACGATCTCTGAAAATTAGACCTCTTATTAGAAGGTTCAAAGCAATTTTTAGGACAAGATTGCTACATCAATGCTCAACCTCTATCTAAAAACAATTATAACAACCATGGGGAAGTGCCATTCAAAGATAAAATAGGTAGTTAAGGAGTACAACAATGTCTGGATAAATCTCAGAATCAATGTTTAATGTCTCACAGGGAAATCTCCAAGTTCAGTCAATTACATAACCCCTTGGTTTCCTTATGGGTTTTGGAAGATATGTGAAAGTATTACAGAATGATGAAACAGACGGTTTGTATCTACCATGGAACTCGGGAAAGAAACACATTTCCATCATTATTTTAACATGTGTGATTTAGAGCTTCTAAATTTATTAAATACCCTACTGTATTCTATGTATAATAATTAAGATCGTGCTAATACTTTAGAACTTGAACAGCAAAGTACTCTACGGCTTCCCTAGGTATTAACTCTATATGGCTTTGTTTAATCCTATGTAAATATACCATTATCTTATCTTATTGTTTTATTAATTTAACTGACATGTTTAATTAGTCTTAACTTTTGTCCTTCAACCTTAAGTAATATAGCTGGTGCTGTTTCTTTTGCAGAAAGAGTTTTGTGTTTTTTTTAACTTCTTGAGTTTTTATTAGCAATTAATGATTAATTTTTCTTTTTTTAAGTATGTACTATTATTATTTTAGGATAGATAATATCTAGATATTCTCCTGTACAATTAATAAAAAATTATAATTGTACTATTCTATTGGGCTGGAGCTATAGCACAGTGGTAGGGCGTTCGCCTTAATAGCGGCCAACATGGCCGACCCGAGTTCGATTCCTCCGCCCCTCTCGGAGAGCCCGGCAAGCTACCGAGAGTATTCGATATGCCAGACACAGTAACAACAAAGTCTCCAATGGAGACGTTACTGTGCCCACTCGAGCAAATCGACGATCAACGGGAGGGCCTTTACCTTTACCTTTTTTTACTATTCTATTATTTTCTGATTATAAAAAACTTCCTCTTCTTTTCATTTTCATTTTATCATCCTGTTATTCGTCGATTGCCTCGAGCAGGCCCCAGTAACGTCTCTTTCATCCTAGGCCTGAGATTATATTCACGGCTCTTTAGGAGAATGAGACCCATGATTGTTACTGGTATTTGGCATATTTGGTATGCCACGGGGAGTTTGCCAGACTCTGCCCTGTGGGCAGGCTACATTCGATAGCCTGCCAGTTTGTCCAAAGTAGGAATGAGACAATAAGATGTCATAAAAAAAGTTCTGATAAGATGTCGCGCGGCCGCAAATGCGGCCGCGCATTTCCAAGATCTGGATTTTATAGTCTCTGAGTCTTGGCCGCTGATGGGATTACACGGCGCCAGGGGGCCAGGTGGTGGGTGTGACCCCCGCCTACTGGAATTTGGAGGATCTGGGTGGAAGATGCTCGACTCCAATCCGAGTAGGCTTGGAGGTCTCGGCCCCGGAACCCGCGTGGCTTTGTCCCTCTGCCAGTACCTTTATGTGTGCGGAAAGTGGTCTCAGCATGGTGGTGGCTGTTCCTGGAGGTCTTCGGCTGCCGGAGCCCTGGTCAGGGCGGGGAGGAAAGCTCAATTTAGTAAAACAAAATACTTTTACTTAGGAAATATGAGAGAGAAAATAAAAGCTTAATTTAGTAAAACAAAATACTTTTACTTAGGAAATATGAGAGTAAAGGGGGATCCTCATATATAGAATAAATAACCTGGCCCAAATTAGAATGTGGGCAAGTCTAGAATGGAATCTCTCTAAAATTTTTTTCAAAAATACTACTATATTTTTCTCTGGTAAAAATCTGATTTCAAGGATTACTCCATAGCTCAGAGGCCAGCCAGGCATTCTAGGGGAAAGGGCAGCTCAGATAGAGAAGGGAGCACCAAATAAAGGGTGTTTGGAGGATCCTCCCAGGAGGGGAGATGCATGTTGAAAGTAGACTATGGACTGAACATGTTTGCCACTCAATGCCTCTTTTGCAGACCACAACACCCAAAAGGAGAGAGAGAACAAAAGGGAATGCCCTGCCACAGAGGCAGGGTGGGATGGGAGTGTTGGGGGTGGGAGGGATATTATCCATGGTGGTGGGAAATGGGCACTGGTGGAGGGATGGGTATTTGATCATTGTATAATCGAAACCCAAGCACAAAAAATTATAAGTCTACAACTGTACCTCATGGTGTTTCACTATAAAAATTAAAAAAAAAATCTGCTTTGGTCCTTTTATCTATGTGTTTTCATTTTGGTGAACAACTTTTGATCTGTGTGTGTGTGTGTGTGTGTTTGAAATTCAGTGAACAGAATTTTAATATGTATCTTCCTTCAATTTTATAACATTGCTTTGCATTTCTGTAACATGTTTTTTTTTTCTTCATCTTTTCTTTGTCCCCAACACACATTCTAGCCAGCTGACAGTTTCCAATTCTTCTAACATATGCTTATTAACAAAACTCTAATGATCAGATGGCTGCAGCTTTGGATTTTGCCAATTTATTAATTTTTGCTGTATCTAATTAACTAGTTAGTTAATTATAAATTAAAATACTTTCTTCTTTAAACATTACTTGTCTTCATTTAAACTTAACTTTCAAAAAAATCACTCATTTCTTCCTTATATTTTCAACGAATTGTTTTATGTCTATTATATTCCATACACAGATATGTTGACTTTTAAGACTGTAATCTGTATTATATCCTTTAGTTCCTTTTGGGTGTGGCACACTATTTGGTCTTCAGGGATGGTTCCTGACAGTGCTCTGGGGACCATATGAGTTTGGGGCATAGAAACAATCTGTTGACCACTTGGATAGCAAGAGCCTTAGACCCCAGACTCTCTCTCTCTCTCTCTGTCTATACCCTGTAATTCATGCATAAACAATGATCTGTTTCTAAATGCAAGTTCCCTGGAGCCATTCCAGTGTTTGAGGCCTACTTGAAAGCTGTCTTCACCTGAAACTAACTTATATATGTTCCATAGTTCTTGGTGATACTATTAGTCTACTCATGTTTTTGCAATATACATTCTAAAGATTTTCAGACACACGTAAAGACTGAGTACTTATTCAACATGTCCATGTAACCTTTTCTGATTCTAAAGTCCTGAGGAAGGGGTCAGGGCAATAGCACAGCTGATAGTAGATTTACTTTACATGCAGCCGACCGAGGTTCAAACACAGGCATCCCATATAGTCACCCCCGAGCACCACCAGGAGTAATTCCTGAGCACACAGTCAAGAATAACCTTGACCATCACCAGTGTGACCCAAAACACACTGTCATTGAACTCCCATTGTTCATCGATTTGCTCGAGTAATGTCTAACAGGTCCAGTAATGTCTCCATTTTGAGACTTGTTACTGTGTTTTGGCATATCGAATATGTCATGGGTAGCTTGCCAGGCTTTGCTGTGTGGGCAGAATACTCTTGGTAGCTTGCCGGGCTCTCCCAAAACACAAACAAAATAAGATTAAAAATAAATTAACTCCAAAGGAAAAGCTCTCTCCCTAGTACAGGAATTTGAATTCAGCATATTTTGTCGCTACTGCTTACATAGTGTGGATTGTCTTCTACCAGACAGCTCACCAGATCAGATCTTTGACCTGGTGTTTTGCCATCTTGAAGCCACTGAAGATCGAATGCAACTGAATTTTGGAAGGAGACTCTAGATTTACTTTTCCACTTCCCTTTGGTCTCTATTGATATGTTTGTTTACTTTCCATCTTGCTGCTATTTCAAGAGACAGTTCTCTGTTTATATAGCTTCACCAAAATATCAGGTTTTGTTCATTTGCTACAGAACAGTGAGGGCCTTGGCTGATCTCCATTCCCATTATTGTTGCATACATAACAAATTTTATTGTGATTAACTCATGTTTGCATTTTCAGATAAGTATCAAGGGGATGAAATTGTCCCCAAAGATTAATTTCTGAATTGTCTTTCTTCATTTCTGTGCCTTAAATAAGTGTCCAAATAAACCTCATTTATATCATCTAACCAATACTACTGAAAGTATATTCCACATGTGATTGCTTGAATTATTTCGGAGACAAAGCTATGTTTAAGTGCCTTAGAAAAAAAAGAAATCCTGAGTCAGGGCAGCAGTACAATGGATGCAGTGCTGGCCTTGTGTGTGGCCAAGAGGGTTTGATCCCCAACACCCCATTTGGCCCTGCAAGCCCACTAGGAATGATTCCTGAGTACAGAGCCAGGAACAAGCCCTAAGCATTTCTCTGTGTGCCTCCATGCTCCCCTCAAAATTAAAAACAAAACAAAATGAAAAACAAGATAGAAAATCCCATGTTTGCTTCCATCTATATTTTGCCATTGTTGGTGCCACAAAGAATGTGAGATTCGCACTTACCTGTTCCCAAGTGAGTGAGAGCACCACAACTGAGTGGCCCTGGATCAAAACTAGATGCACAACCTCTGGAGGGTGTTGCAGCTAAGTACGGGGTACAAACACACTTGAGCTTAAAGTGGGGTACAACCAAGTGCAATGTATATCGAAGATTGTGCAACCTGTGATTACCAGTGAAAATAGAAAGGAAAAGGGAGACATGTACACACACACATACACACACACACACACACACAAAGCCTTCTAAATACAGGATCCTCTATCTTAAGAATGAAAGAAATGAAGTTAATTTTGAAAACGGTGGTCATAATAGATCAGGAAACAGAAGCTTCTTGAGAGATAATGCACATCATTCTATTTCTCAACTACCGATCAGACTCTCACATGATGACTGTGATCATGCCTGATCACTGATCACTGGTCTCAGTAAAGGATTTCTTCTTAGCTTTTGACCAACAATTTGCTTATAAACAATAAAATATGTTTTGAGTAATATGCAATCTCTTTGACAAATTCCTGCATTTTTAAACTGAATCCATAGTTATATAAGTGTTTATATGTTTATTCTGGAAGAACTAAAGGGTAGCTCTAAAGCATTAGCTAATTTCCAGTAATGTTTATCAATAAAACACTGAATTTGGGTTAAAGATCCCACAGCTACTTCAGCTTTGAATTTTACAAATTTGATGTTTAGTTCTTACCTACTTAATAAAGTTTTTGTGTAAATTTGGATATTGAGTCCTTATCCTTTTTTAATTGATTGCTATTTTTCATTTTAATTTTATGATGATACCATGATTGCCGAAGTTTTTCATAATTCAGTTGTTTCAGACATAGGATGTTCCAACATCAACCCCACCACCAGTGTGTCCTTTCCTTCAGCAGTTCCAAGGTTTCCTTTCACCACTACCCCAGTCTGACCCCTTGGCATATAAAAATTAAGTCCTAAAAGAAAAAAGAAATTAAATCCTAAGGAAAAGGGCCCTCCTTTAACAAATTTATTTGACATTACTTGCTCCAACAGAAGTTAAAAAAATGTCAAATGGATTTATCAGAAAATACATCAATAAAAATCAATTTGTAATAATAGATTAATAGATGATTTTAATCTATGTAAATAATGGAAGTTCATATAATTTAATACAATATAGTCTACTGCCTAATCTCATTTGCATAATGAAGTTTTCAACTCTGGCATCTAAAGCATAATCCATTAAATGTTATCTTGTTCTTGGATCTATTGTGGTAATTATCAGTTGAAACAAAAGAATGAAAAGAATATACACTAATTCTTGAGAAATATTCTCCCACTGGGAATTAGGCAACAGTCTAGTTTTAATAGTCAGTGCGAGTTGTCAGACTAAGGTTCACTGAGTTATGCTTTGTGTCATGTTGCATGTTTAAGTTGAGCGTAATTGAGAATTTAAAAGGCGTGTAGATTTTATCCCAAATTAAGTCACTAATACATGCAGTTTTACATGAAGCAGACTGATGCATTAGTCATTTTGCCTCTGAATTATTTTATGTTTACCTGGCCCTATCGGGACACATAGACACACAGCATGCATTTGAAGCACTTTCCCTGGAAGAATTTAGGAATCAGAGAATTCAGATGCAAGGGGAACCTTGTTTGCTTGTTTGTTTTAACTCTAGGATTTTAAAGTGTCTGTTCTGTCCTTCCCAGCATCTTTCAGATTTGAAAGCAAAGGTGATGAGCATTTATTAAGCCACTTCACTGAGCACTGGCTGAGGAGAAGGCGAGCTTGACCTGAAAGACAATAGGAAACTGTGTCCAATTCGGGTCTCGGCATGCCTCAGTGTCATCACTCGTGTGTTGTGAGAAATTTCACAAGGTGAGGGATGACTAAAATTAAGATTTGCTGAAGGAATTGTCTATACCCACCTCATTCAAGGAACAAATGCTTAAACATACACCAAAGCCTTACTCTTGGAAGATGACAACTACCACCTTCGTAGAATATGTGACAGAAACCCACTCACGTGGTGTGAGACTATAGATGTGCGAGGTGTGAGATCCAGTCACCACCTGCCATCCTCTATGTAGGCTTCATCCGTCTCGTGCCTAGCCATTCCTTTCAGACACAGGAAGAGACATGATCTGCCAAAGGCCCAAATCCGCTTGAACTTGAAAGTGACATGGGAGCTGATTACGACACGGATAAATCATCTACCTCTGGGACACAAATGCCAAGGAACTGTTGTACTGATTTTTCCGTCATGAGAAAAGCATCCTAACATTTGCCTGTAGTTGTAGAGTCTCTTTGAACTTGTTATTAAATATCACATTTAGTCAAAGTGAATTTTATCAGACACTCCTTTATGCTAAAAATAAATCCACTTAGTGTGGGAACTAGAGAGATGGTACATTGGCTAGAGCCCTCGCCTGGCACATAGCTCTCCTGCGTTCAATTCCCGGCGTCCCATATGTTCCCCAGGGCACTGCAGGGAGAACCAAGAATAATCCGGAGCACAGATTCAGGAATAATCCCCGAGCATTTCTGTGTGCTGATTTTACTTTATCACTCGAACTCATGTTATTTTAGAACTGAAGAGCTACTGCATCAGTATTCATTGGAAGGTTCAGTGCAAATCTGCAAAACAAATAAAAACAAAGACGTCTCCGTATTTTCATGATAGACTCATGAGTTCTGGAGATGATTCTCTATCAAATCTAAAACAACTATAAAGATGAATGCGTCTTTAAGGATCCAGCGCACAACGCAAGTTCAAATGTGAGATCAGAAGGAGGTGAAGAACAAAGGGAGGAATGCGGATGGTGGACTATGGAGGGTTCTAGGGAGGAGGTGAAGGTTCACATAAAACGCGGAATTGGAGAGGACATCACAAGTCACCAAGTGAGTTAGATGAGCAGAACAAGGCCTTATAAGAAGCATTCGACTTTACTGAACTTTACCCATGACTCAGCAGAGATCTCAACAGACTTACTGTAGAAAAACAACTCCAAAACCACAGATCCATTAGACTGCATATTCATATGCTTTTCCTCTTTGTTTTGTTTTGATTTTGATAAACGAGTGGCAGACGTTGGATAAGGCACAAAATATATCCTCTTTCATAGACCAATGAATGCCGCACTGAAATAATAGCTTTATAGTCACATCGATAAAATGCATAAATATCCATGTGAGTTCCACCTATAATTTTATAAATACATTAATTTCACACACATATATGCATGAATCAGTGCAGGTATCTTAAATTACAATTGATATAGGGTTTCTTAGACTTCCTAAAGGTTTCATTAAATTCAAACTATTTAGCAGATGGTGTTATTATAGCAAACTCACACCATAACAGTCTTCCTGAAAGCAACCGCATTATAAATGTAAAGCAAGCACCCATATTTACTTTAAATATGATGTGAATAGCTATAATATTTGGGCTTAATAATACTTCAGTCTCAAAGCAAGTGCCTTCCTCCTTTCCTGGAAAGGAATGAAGAGGCATTGAATTCCTTTCATGATTTTCAAATGCATATGCATAAGTCCAGATGTATACCAACTGCAAGAGGGTAAAGGAGATAATAGGGAAATCAGACTCTCCAGATAGTATAAGAGGTTAAAATAAGTCTTTAAGGAAGTGTCTCAGAGGAATGCATAGAATCTAAGATAAAGTAGCGATTCAGTAAGATGCTTCTTTTTTGCCTGTTGGAAGCAAAATCTTCTCCCCAACATCCTAGCCATATTTGAACAATCCTTAAAGTTTCTACTAGTTACTAATAACAAAGAGGAAATGTCTGTTGGTTATTCTAAAGGGTAAGCTACCCTGCTCTCTGAACAATTCTTACTGATAGGTCCTTGAAGCCCAGTCATTTAGGTTTAATGCCTATTCGATCATAAGAAATGTTTTCTTTCTATTATATCTCTATGGAGAAGATTTCCTTTAGTGAGGAGATTTGGTTTTCATTATATTTTCCAAACAAGGTTCATCTTACGAGAAGGGAAAATTCACTGTTTCTTAAATGGAAATTCAATGTAACATAGTAAACATAAAAAAACACTACTGTGTCTTATTTATGTTTTTCAGATTTTCATTCTCCCTGAAAATATTCTACTGGGAAATATTAGCTTTTTTACATTACACAAAAGAGGAATCTTTAAAACTTTTTAAATGAGTTAAAGAAATATTTGCTTTGCACTGAACCTTCGAATTAATATTGCTGAAGTAGCTCTTCATTTTTAAAGTAACATGAATTCGAGTTATAAAGTAAAATAAGAAAAGCTACCTTTCTCCATTAGCTGGAATAGACATACAGCTTCAATTGTTGGAGAGTTAAGTGTGATGTTAAAATGCTGGTATATCTTCCTGGGGTCAAGATAGCAATCACTGAAGCAGAGAAAACGGAGGAAGTTTGCACAAGTCAGCCACGCTCTGCTGCTCATTGCATCTGACACGTTTCACCAAGAGTGAGGCATACACAGAGTACAAGGGACCATCTTTTTGTAGTCAGAGATAATGATATAAGGCAGCATTGGAAATTAAGGTTATTTCCAAGTGCACAATCTATAAAACAAGAGAATTCTTTTTTTTAAAAAAACCAACATCAATGATCATGTTATATTACGGCATTATAAACATTTTTATTTCTAAACTTTGGTGAAAACAAAAAAAAATTTTTTTTGTTTTTGTGAAAGCAAAAGTCATCAAGAAAATGACTTCTTTAAGTTGATCTGAAGCTAACCTCGACTCATAACTAACATCATCAGTAATGCTGTTAGCGTAAATTCTAGCTAGGGTTGCAGAGAGGAGGAGTTGGCAAGACAATAATTGAATTATTAAACTATATGAAACTAACTTCAGGTGTTTAATGAGGCTGCAGATTCATGCACTGCAACATCCAAGTATTGACCAGGAAAACTTCCCTCTTTGACCTTCAAATTTCACACCTGTGAAATCAGAGCTGGAATAAGACTTTTTTTTTTCCTTCCTGGAGTGTCTTTGTTCTTTGGTTTTTGTTTTCTTTTCTTTGCAAGGTCACATGCAATGCTCTGGGCAGTGTGCAGAATTTCAAGGGCTAAATAAATATCAGTTGTCTCATTCGTCCCCTTTGTAGAGTTCCTGCCCAGACTTTGCTTCATTCACAGGTATTTGTGCTCCCTAGCAGGCAGGGGTTCTGATTCATTCAGAACCAGGGCAGCTCTACAAAGTTGATAAAAGAAATCACAAAGACAACTTCAGGTTCAGAGAGATACAGAGCGCAAGTGCTTACCTTGCATGTGACTGACTAGAGTGGGAGCCCAGGCAACCCAGTTGGTTCTGCAAATGATCCGTGAGCATAGGCACTGCTTGGGTGTTCCCCAGCCCCCCAAAACTGCCATCCTCCCAAAGAGAGAAGCACTTTTCTGGGTTAAGATATGAAATTTTCACATATGGCATTTACTTGTAGGTTCACAATCACGATCATCCTGTTGTTCATCGATTTCCTCGAGCAGGCACCAGTAACGTCTCCTTCCTAGCCCTGAGATTTTAAAAGAGCCATTTCAATGCTCTTTCAGGATTAGGAGAATGAGACCCATAATTGTTACTGATATTTGGCATATTGAGTACAACATGGGAAGTTTGCCAGACTGCCATGCGGGCAGGATACTTTTGGCAGCTTGCCAGGTCCTCCAAAGGAAAAATAAGATAATAAGTTGTTGCTTCTGGGTGCTGGGTTTTATAATCTCTGCGTCTTGGCTGTGGATGGGACCAACCTGGCGCTGTTGGCAGCTGGTGGGTGTGATGCCTACCTACAGGAAGATGGGCGGTCTAGGTGGAGAAGGCCCATTCCCAATCTGAGTAGGCTTGGAGACCTCAGCCCTAGGACCCACATGCCTGGGTTCCTCTGCCAGTTCTTTCATGCATGAGGCCCATCCGGACGTGTGGAGAATGGTCCTAGCATGGCCGTGGCTGGCTCCGGCGATCCTCAGCTGCTGGGATTCTGCTCTGGGCAGGGAGGGGGAGAGAGAAACTCAACCCTTCCCTGTCCAAGGGGCCCCGGTGAGGACAGCCAGGTGCGAGGGAAGGAGACTCTGAACTTGTAGGTTAAGGTTTTATATTTTATATGTTTTATTTTTGGTCCACACACAACTGGGCGCTGGGATCACTCCTGGTGATGTTCTGGGATTGAAGGACAGGCCACAAGCAAAGCAATCACTTTAGCCTCTGTGCCTTGTTTCTGGCTCAGCAATGTTTTATTTTTTCTGTCCCAAGAAGGAGGAGGATGATTTATATGACAAAACCTAGATTTTTTTATAATGTGATGTTTGCCTAATTTGATAGATTATTTCTAGAAAAACTCATAAGTAGGAAGTCACTGTCACTGTCACTGTCACTGTCCTTCCGTTCATTGTTCAAAGATTTGCCCCAGCAGGCCCAGTAACATTGTGAGACTTGTTACTATGTTTGGCAGTAACCCTAATATTTATTTTTCTAGCTCATAATGGGAGAAGAAATAGTTTCTCTTAAGGTCAATAGGTGTCTAATTGACCTTAGCTTAAAATAATCCATATGTCAAGGTGATGTATCTCGTGACAACTACTCTTGACCTCTGAGAGATCTATCTGAACATGTAAGAGATACCTAAACTCATGCAGATATATATGAATTCTTATCTATATATCTGTCTATCATGCATCCCTCTGTCCATCCATCCACCAGCATCTATCCATCTACACAGCCTTGCTCTGTCAAACTATCAGCTGTCTCTTTCATTACACCAACAAGGGAAACATAAGGAAAGTAACCACATTCTCTGGCCATTTAATTATTTGTTCAGCTCTAATGCAGTGAGGAGAAATCAGTGAAACCTGGAATTGTCATTACGTGAAAGAAAAATAACACTAGGCCCTCAGCAGCAGTGAGATACACCTGGATACTTCTACCAAAAAGAAGGGAAAAACAAAACAGAAACAAACTTAAAGGTTCTTCTGGGACTCCATGAATACCCCTGGAGGCTTGTCTCTAGCTTGTCTGCAAATACCAAGGCCCCTTATCTCCAATGGCTACACAGGGTGAGTGCTATTGGCAGCCACCTGGACTTCAGATGAAATCAGAGCTTAAAAAGTGTATCTCTATGCAGCACAGCATTCAGGGTTCTGCAGAAACTGTCCAGAGGAATAGGTGGGTTGAGTGTCACCCAAGCCATTTGATGCAGATAACGTCTCTAATCTTCTGTATTTCCTGGGATGGAAGAATGATGCAGAATGTGTATTCTCAGACGTGAATTCAGGGCACTAACTCTCTGAAATGCTGATGGAAGGTTCATTTATATGCATTAAACATCAAACAATGAATAAACATAATCAGGAGTTTCTCCGGAATCGACAACTTGTTAAATTTAGAGTCATAGGTTGCATGAACTAGTTCCTGAAGACCGTGTCAAGCTTTATTTTAGGTACACAGTTCTTCTATACATGGACATTTAATCAGGTTAGCATCAAAACTCCTGAGAAGGCATTCAGTAGTGACTCATTTCTCTGGATAATTCAGGATTCAAGATACATGTTGTTATAGTTTATGAACAAAAGTAACTATTTCTACTGCAAGCCTGTAAAAACACTTTTTAATACCAAACATATACTACTTATGTGCTTGTCTAATAAGAAATATTTAAAATTACTCAAAATGTTTTTAGAAAATTTATATGAACAAGTATTAACTAATCCAGCTTGTATGTAATTCAGTAAATTATGTTATAGATTTTATTGCCTCCCAAATAAGATAAATAATATCTGATACATATCTATATGTATATATTGCATATATTATATGCCATATATATAAGTAGAGGAATAGCAAAATATTGAAATGTAGTTCTGTGTCGCCTGGATCTACTAATATATAAAATATCATTTCCACTTTTATTCTACATTATTATTCCAAGACTTCCATATATAGTGATATTATAATAATTCTGACTATGAAGTGAGTGTCATTGAAATGACTTAATAATTTAGTAATTTAAAAGGGGTTCACTGTTGTTTAATATATGATAAATAGACAAAGATTATAGCTGTGCAGATATTACCCTGTTAAAATTAACAGGTTGCTCTGATTCTATATCTCAGAAGTCAGATAAGCAGCAGGTGCTGAATGGAGCCAATCCGAGGTGCTTTGGACTCAAAATTTTCACATAAACCACCAGAAACTTTTCGTGGAGAAGGCACTTCCACTTCCAAAGAGAGTCCGTTTAGCAAAGGGAATTCCGGACCCAGGTACTGAGGGTTTGGGGACAGGTCCTCCAACCTGAAACTTAACCTTCCCCTATTGCTTCCAGTGAACCATAGGATTAATTCAAGGTGGATTCTCCACCCATAACAGGTATGCTAATTACTTGAAATTGACTTGACCCCTAGATGAACCCTCTCCCTGCACAGGTGGGGGCACACAGATGTCCCGGCTGAATATTATTACACTCCCCTTCCTACTTGATGGTGCTAAGTAATTGATTTCTAATCAAATGAAGGTCAATGGAAGTGACAGGCGTCTGTCCACCCTTGGCCCAGATAAACAGAGATCTATTCAGGGTCACCCATGGTCTCATCTGTGTGCCTACTGAAGCGGGTGCCCAGGGCATTCGGAAGGACACAGGTTGTTGAAGATTTGGTGTTTCTGTCATCGTACCCCTGGAAGCCAGGGCAGCTTCCAATCTGCACATGCCCTGATGTAAAACCTGGAGAACTAAAAGTCGATTTTCTAGAAACATCACCCATTGAGAGGCACATTTGGTGCAAAGATTAACCTGTTTCAGCCAGTTCTCATTGTCATGCAACAAGAGATTTTATTTCAATTTCAGAGGTTATTTAATTCCTTGCATTTCTACGTGTGTCTGAAATTTAATCTGTTTGTAGGAGCAATAGCAAAGTAGGTAGGGCGTTTGCCTTGCATGAGGCTGACCCAGTTGACCAGAGTTCGAATCCCCGCCCCTCTCAGAGAGTCCCACAAGCTATGGAGAGTATCTCCCCCCCCCCGCATGCAACACCTGGAAATCTACTGTGATATGAGAAAAACAGTAACAACAAGCCTCGCAATGGAGACGTTACTGGGCCCACTCAAGCAAATTGATGAACAACGGGAGGACAGTGACAGTGACAGTGATAGGGCATTTACACATAGATTAGTTGGGTTTTTGCTTCCCTGACCCTGTTGCTTTGAGCACTTTTTTTTTGAATCATCCCTGGCAGTGTTTGGGGCCCCCCATGCTTCTGGGGATTGACTTGAACTCGACTTTGTTCGGAGAAAGTTCCTTAACCAATTACTATCTCCTAGACCCCTACATATCATCTCTGGTCCCTTCTTGTGCTCCAGTCTCTCTGGTCTTCTTTGCAACCCCACATATGTCATGTTTATTCATGTCATGCTTGTTCCTTCTTTATAACTCTCAGAGATAGTCCAAGGAGCAGGGCACTGGAGTTTCACATGATCAACCAACTCGATCCCCAGTATCATAGAGGGTTCCCTGAGCATCACCAGGAGTGATCACAGAGCAAGAGCCAGGAATAAGTCCTGACGACCTTCAGTTGTGACCCCAAAGCCAAAACAAGAAAGAAGATAATTACTGCATTAAATGTCTGCTATTATCTGAAAACTTCTTATGCAAAAACTACAGGAGTACTATAATTCCTTTCTCCTTCATTTAACTTTCTCTTTGCCACACTAATTTTTCATCCCCCTGTGTGAATTCTAGGTACTTTCTTGACTTTGGCTAAAGTAGAATATCTTCCGCTTGAGTTACCGAATCTTATGACTATGCTTATTATTATTATTAGAATTCAGCTCTTCATTGCTTTTGGTTTCATATTGTTTTTTTTTTCGGGGCACACCCACAGTATTCAGGGCTTACTTAGGCCTGTTTTCAGGGATCACTCTGGCAAATTTCAGGGATTTTATGAGATGATGGTGATAGAGCCTGCCTTGGCTGTGTGCAAGGCAAACACCCCACTTGTACTACTCTCCAGCCCCAGGTTTTGATTTTCGTTATGTACATATTTCTTCAACTTCTTATAAATATAACCTCCAGTGTGGTAAATGCATCATCCTCATTACTCTCCCGATTATCCAATTTATAGGGTAGATCATTTCTCCCATGTACATAGAATGGGTTATATTCAATTCAATATGAACTTCCTTATGTTCAAGACTAGATCACTGTCACTATCACTGTCCTTCAGTTGTTCATCAATTTGCTCTAGCAGGTCCATTAACACCTCTATTGCAACACTTGTTACTGTGTTTGGCATATTGAATACCTCATGGGTAGCTTGCCAGGCTTTGCAACTGTTGCATTTGGAGATGTTCCTTCCATTGAGAGCAAATGGAATGTCAGGAACAAGACCATTTCTCATAAACATTGTCTTTGTGAGATTCAGCTGTAGTCTGACCTTTTCACACTCAAGGTCAAAGTCAGCCAACATTTGTGCTGCTTGGCAAATTGTTTGTTGTTATTAGAATGATGTCATCAGCAAAGCGATTCCTTCCCATTCCAATCATCGATTTCTTGATGTTCTCGAAGGTGGCACTGAAGAGTTTTGGTGAATTAGTATCACTTTGCCGAACTCCTCTCTTGACATGGTTGATCACTTCCTTGTAGAATGGTGAGATCCTGGTAGTGAATCCGTAATGCAACTCACGGAGGATCCTGATGTATTGAGTTTAAAGACCCTGATTGGCTAGGGATTCGACGATCACTGCAGTCTCAACAGAATCAAAGCTCTTTTTAAAATGAATGAACATTAGACAGAGCGGCAACTAGAACTTCCAAGAAACCTCAATGAGCTTGGTTATCGTGTGGATATGGTCGATCGTGCTGAATCCTTTTTGGACCTGTAGTGTTCTGCCAATCCTATTCAGGATGACTCAAGTTAACAGCTTGTACACGACAGACAACAGGCAGATTGGGCGATAGTTGCCAATGTCGTGGATGTCTCCCTTCTTGTACAGTAGTACAGTCCTGCTGGTTTTCCATTGGGACAGAACCTTACATTCAGACAGGTAGTGTGTAAAGAGCCGAGACAATGTATTGATGAGTACTGATGACAGGTTCTTCAGGGGTTCTTCAGGGGTTGTCTGGGCCAGGTGCTGTTCATTTCTTTACTGACAAAATGGTGTGTTGGATTTCGGAAGGGTGAACATTGGGAACGACATATCCATCCTGCGGAATTTGGTATGTGGACAGATGGACGTGGATCTCGAAGGGATCTGAGTAGATATGATGGATAATCTTCTCCATTGCCCTTCTGGAAGATGTGATAGATCCATCAGGATGTTGGAGGGCAGTCATCTTGGTCTTGTAGTTGGCGAAGGACAGGCGGGTTTTGCGAATGCTTTTCTAGGCTTCTACCATATCTGCCAGCACTGCTGCTCTTCTCTCTTTGAGGTTTTTTTGATTGCTTCTTTGCACTGCTTTGCAAACTCAGACACTTGCTTGTGGTTGCCTGAGGCTTGCGGCAAACCATGTTGGTGGATAAGCTCAAGAGTTTTTGAAGACAGGCATCTTTTTGTGACTATCTCTCTCTTGGCATTCCTCGCACAATCATGGGAGTGCTGAACCAGTTGATCATATCTTCGTCAATGTTGTCAATGATGGCATCTTCCTATGTTGCTGCAATAGTGCAAAAGATCTTCCAGTAGGTGGTCGTTCTGGGAGTTCTTTTCTTAAATGTTGCAGCCCTTTCTCCCTGCTCCGTGAAGTAGAATTTTGCATGAAGAAGACGGTGGTCCAATCCCATTTGGAATTTTGGGACAACAGCAATATCGGTCAGGCAAAAATGTTGATTGAATATGATGTGGTCAATTTCATTGTGGAATTGTCCACTGGGAGACTCCCATGTCCAACGTTTAGATTCGGCCTTCTGGAACTATGAGTTACCATGGATGGTCTTGGTCGACATGATGAACTCAGTCTCTCACCCTGTTCGTTCCATTCTAGGCCATGAGTCCTGATGTGAAGTTCTTTGGCTGATCTTCTCGGTCTTATCTTGGCATAAAATCACTGACAATGACCTTGTAGAGGTGTTGTCTTCTTTATAGAACTTCTCCAGCTCCATTTAGAACTTCTCAATGTCTCCATCATAATTGGATGTTGGTGCTTAGACAACGAAGACAGAAACTGCTGGCAGTGAGCCACATCTTTTCAAGTGTAATCATCCAATTTGGGTTGTTAAGCATTCAAATGAATCAATGTTTATGGCCAAGTTCATGTTCAAACCACCAATGCCTCTTTTGTCGCATGTTCCAAGGAACAGTTCTTCTCCAGTGTCGAAAATGGCATGATGTGATTAATGCCTTCTCATCCTGGTCAGACCAATGATGTCATATTTGATCTTTCTCACTTGTACCATGAGGTCCTCGATGGATGCATCCAATATCAACATACATGTATTGAAAGTACAGACAGTCATTTTTGTCCTTCTTCGTTTTGGCAGCCTAGTTTGACGTTGAGATTTTATCAGCCTCTCCTTCTTCTATATAGAGTAAATGAGGTTCATTTACTCTATATAATAAATGTTTGAATAAATAATTTATGGAATCAATGATAACACATATACAATTGGAATATGAATAATTTTATTAGCAGTTTGATATTTGCTACATATTATATTAAGTTATATACTTTCATAAAGAGATTGAATTATCTATATTTTATATACAGCATTTTAATTACTACATATTTTATTTAAGCGGGATGAGTCTTACAAAGTATTTTGAGGGGCTGGTGCTACAGTACAGTGGGGAGGATGTTTGCCTTGCATGTGACTGACCCGGGTTCTATCCCAGCATACCATATGATTTCCCGAGTACAGCCAGGAGTAATTCCTGAGTGCAGACTCAAGAGCAACCTCTGAGCATCACCAGGAGTGACCCAAAAAGCAAAAAAATTAAAAATGTATTTTGAAATGAAAAATGAAAAATCTATTTCTCTTAAAGTGAACACAGTTTTCATTAATGATAGTTTTTTTTCTTCTTTTTTTCTAAGCACAACAAGGAGATTAAGAGATACACACTTCAGTATCATGTTAATATAGGAAGAGGAGAGTGAGTAACTTTCATTTCTCTATCTACTCAAATTTATCCTTACTAATATAATTAAAATACTTTCCCACATACTTATCTCTTCTCAAACTGAAATAAAATTTAGAGAAATAGATTAGTAGGTATATATCTTTACTAATAACACTAGTTATTATCTGAAACAATAAATATCAGAACTACACACGACTAATTTGATATAAATGTGTTATTGAGGCTGTAGAAATTTCGAACATTGAGAACTGCTCTGGAAAGTTTAGAGGGATTATGGAAAGGCTTAGCATGTTCTGTCAGTAAGAATTGTTTCATGACCATGCTTGAGAAAGGGAAACTGGGTCAGAGATAGAACTTTTTTTTTTTACAATCCACAACACTTTAATAAAAGAAAACAATGAAAAGCAGTCTCTTTGAGCTTAAAAAAACTTTTTTATTCAGGTAAACTAGTTAACTTCTCTGGGCTGAAAAATAAATTTCTTTTCAAATAAAGAACTTTTTTTCAATAATCATATTAAGAATTTTTCCATGAGATTGGGCTGGAGAGATAGCACAGCGGTAGGGCGTTCGCCTTACACGTGGCCAACATGGCCGACCCGAGTTCGATTCCACCGACCCTCTCGGAGAGCCCAGCAAGCTACCGAGAGTATTCGATATGCCAGACACAGTAACAACAAAGTCTCCAATGGAGACGTTACTGGGTCCGCTCGAGCAAATCGACGATCAACGGGAGGGCCTTTACCTTTACCTTTACCTCCATGAGATTAAGTTTTATTAAACTAATGTTTTCTATCATTAAAGAGTGTATGTCTTGCTATTTCTACTTCTATGTTTGTTTTTTTCTCTATTTAGTATAAATGAATGGCTCTTGTTAACTAGTTCTAGTACAGGGACTGACTTATCTAAGTTATACTTATATTTTTTGAGTGAATATCAGAACTTGTAAAATAAATTTTAATAGTTGAGAAATATCATAAATAATGGAACTGTGGTAAATAGTAAAACTGTGGTAAATTTATAAATGTAAACATTGTTACTCACTTCAAATATAAATGATCTGAAATAACTTTTTTAGATGTTTGTGCCTTAAACTGAATTATTTTCTCACAGACATTATTAAAACTCCCAAAGTGATTTATGGATTTTAAAATAGCTGTCCTTTCCTGTGTTTTTCTTTCATTGGTGAAAATTAAAGCTTCAAAATTGAGAAGCTTTAAAATCTGATTATGGATTTATTATTTGCTTAAGTGCTTCTTCAAAATGTTTGTTTTGTATTTACGTTGTAATCATATCAAAAATTATTCTATGTACCCCAATTATTCTTTGAAACGATGCACAAAAGTTTAAAATAGGTATTTAAAAAATTTATAACTCTTGTCTTTGGAAGATAAAATAGTAACTCACTGGGACAATCTATTTTAACTCACTGGGACAATTGAACATAAAAATCAAGAATTAAAACAATGGAATAATTTTTTGTCAAGAGCCAAATAAATTTTTACATGTTCAGGCAGGATATCAGCTGTTGGAAAATAGCAAATCTACTTGTGTTGATATAAAATTGATTTTTCCTTTTTATTAGATTTATAGGTGAATATTTAGACAATCTCTCTATCTTTCTATAACAATGTATATACAAATCCTTTCACAATTCCTACAACAACCAATAATTCTGTTTTTAAGACATTTTATTTTATTTTCCAAATATTTATCCCAAAAATTTGTTTTACTTTTATTATATCAATTAGAAATTTACTACAATATAAAAGGTAATCATTAACTTCATATTTCCATTATTCCTAAACTTAAAAGATTTTCTAAGATCAGCATTAAAAGTTTTATAGGTTTTAATTCAGCAAAAAAAAATGTTACTCTTGTTTTCTAGTCCTTAAGATTTTTCTTGTTACAAAGACTGACTTTGAGATTCGACTTTGAAAACATGGAACTCTCTACCTCTCTCAAGTGTACCCTGTATTATCTTTATTCTGTTGGCATTTTTGAATGGTATTTATCAATTTTATTCTCACCTAACATTATTCACTTCTAAGGTAAAAATTCATTATTCACTTCTAAGGTAAAAATTGGGTCTTTGCTGAAGTAGATATTCTGCTAGAAATTAGTATTAATAGCTAAAGATATTAGGAAGGAATTGGCTATAATATAAAGTGTTTGTCTCCTTTAGAATGTAGGATACAGTTGCACTGAATGAGTTGGAAATTATTCCTCCTCCCATACATAGTATTTTTAAAACACACCCTAGGGGTGACGGATTTTGATGATACCTGGAAGTTTGACTTTGACTTTCACCAAGGTCTAGTGGAAGCCAGAGCAATAGTGCAGCAGCAGAGCATTCGCTTTGCACAACACCTACTCGGGCTCCATCCTCAAAACCCCATATGGCAGCCATACTACAGGAGTGATCCCTGAGTTTAGAGTCAGGAGTCACCCCTAACACCCCTAACACTCAGGGTGTGACCCAAAGACACATACATACACACACACAAAAGAGAGAGAGAGAGAAAGAGAGTGGGAGTGAGAGGAATGGGAGAGGAGGGAAGGGAGGGAGGGAGGGAGGGAGGGAGGAAGGAAGGAAGGAAGGAAGGAAGGAAGGAAGGAAGGGAGGGAGGGAGGGAGGGAGGGAAGGAAGGAAGGAAGGAAGGAAGGAAGGAAGGAAGGAAGGAAGGAAGGAAGGAAGGAAGGGAGGGAGGAATGGAGGAAGAAGGAAAGGAGTAAGAGAGGCAGAGAGGAAGGAAGGAAGGAAGGAAGGAAGGAAGGAAGGAAGGAAGGAAGGAAGGAAGGAAGGAAGGAAGGAAGGAGGGAGGGAGGGAGGGAGGGAGGGAGGGAGGGAGGAATGGAGGAAGAAGGAAAGGAGTAAGAGAGGCAGAGAGGAAGGAAGGAAGGAAGGAAGGAAGGAAGGAAGGAAGGAAGGGAGGGAGGGAGGGAGGGAGGGAGGGAGGGAGGAAGGGAGGGAGGAAGGAAGGGAGGAAGGGAGGAATGGAAGAAGAAGGAAAGGAGTAAGAGAGGCAGAGAGGAAGGAAGGAAGGAAGGAAGGAAGGGAGGGAGGGAGGGAGGGAGGGAGGGAGGAAGGAAGGAAGGAAGGAAGGAAGGAAGGAAGGAAGGAAGGAAGGAAGAGATCTCGAGTTTTCTGGTGAATTTCAAAATAATACTTAAAATTATTTAGAACCTATAGTTTTTTTTGGGGGGTGGGTTAGTCTTAGATGTAAGTTCCAATATCTAGACATTTTGAACATTTTGTTAAAACTGTCTATATGATTTATATGATTAGCTATTTCCAAGTGTGCTTATCTCTGCTGTAGTATTAATATACTTTTTGGTCTGTGTATTCCATTTGAATTTTTCCTCATACTAGCCACAAATTATTATAATTTTGTTTAACAAAAACTATGTTGTATGCATTATATATTTATGCATTATATTTTTTTATTTTTTTGCTTTCTAATCTTCAATGTGCCATCTCTTTTTGCTCCTTTCTAAATTATTTTAGTGACTAAAGATATCGTTGAGTCTTAATTTTTGATAATAAATTCTTAAACTAATATTCACTTCTAGATATTCCAATTTTAGTTCAACTTTGTCTTTTCATTCTTTCCCGTCTCTGTTCACTGACAAATGATATGACTAGATTGCATATTTTATGAAAATTGCATACTTATTTGTACATTGGTTGAGGGCCTGAGAGCCACTGCAGGGTCTGAAATTATTCCATTATTCCCAGTCATAAGGGCAAATTGCTTGGGTGTTGTGTGTGCATCTTCATCAATTTGCTTTCACTGGTAAGTCTACAGATTTCATTTCAATATAAACGTGTCATACCTAGAAGAATTTTGAATGGTCCGTCATCGGGTACTACAATATTGGTATTTGAACTTTCAGTAAACAAAAAAAGTTCCTTAAGCTACTTATAAAAAGCTGAGAGGTATAAAAACAAGGGAAAGGCTTTTGGGAATAAGAGCTCATCTGTGGAACCAATTTCTTCATCTTTATCTGAAGGATTATGGCGCATTTCATTGTACACTTCTTGTTTTTCTCTTTAAGTAACCCCAAAACACACAGAGTCGATACAAAACGCAAATCAATGTGAGTGGCACTTTGGTGTGTTCATGAAAAAGGGAAAGGGAGAATATTAATGAATGCTCAGAGTTGTTATCTGAAAACAATTGGAACTATTATGCACACACCATTTTCACATTTACATCACTCAGTAGAACATTAATAATTCAAAGCTTTCATCTTGTGATTTCCTAACATTTAAAGCATTGTGTTTTTAAATAAAAGAGCATTCTATTTTTCTTAAATCACATTCATGCCGTCATGTCTCTTTGCGCTAGTTCATGAGATGAGTCGCCTTTGCCTTTCTTCTGAGTGTGGTGCGTTAATGACTTCACAGACAGTGGACAGAGGAGAGGAAGCAACCTACTTCCTGCTGCTGCTGTGATAACTTCACCTCCAGCCAGGCTTTTGTGCCTGCACCCTTGCAACTAGAATGAATGAATGAATGAATGAATGAATGAATTATGGTGAAGACGTAAACCTCCATCAAGGCAAACACAGAGTCTCTAATTAAGGAAAGGGACGCAACTCTGCAATCTTGACTGAAACAGGAGCTATCTGCTAAGTAGATGTTCAGGGTGCTTGTGTCTTTGTGTGCGTGCATATGTGTGTGTAAATTCGGAACTGATGATAAGGCTTTAAAATATTATCTATTGTTTGGGGCAGGTTAAGGGATTGAACCCAGGGATCCAGGCATGCAAGCCATATTCTATACTGTAGAGCCACACACCCAGCTTCTAGCATTGAAATCTTTGAATTGACTACCCGGTGAAAGAAAAACACTAGTGGAATAAATGATGTTTAATACAATGCAATAATTTCCTTAGCCACGCGAACTCCTAGAAGAGAACAATACAGAGTCACCTGCCCCCGCACATGGCTGTCCTCACCAGGGCCCCTTGGAAGGGGCGGGTTGAGTTTCCCTTCCTGCCCCAAGTAGAGCACCGGCAGCCAAAGACTTCTGAAACCAGCCAGAGCCATGCTTAAGACCACTCTCTACATGTTCCAATGAGCCTCACGCATGAAGGAAGCAGCAGAGGAACCCAGGTGTGTGGGACCCAGGGCTGAGATCTCCAATCCTGCTCGAATGGAGACTGGGCCTCTTCCACCCAGATTCCCCATCTTCCAGTAGGTAGGTGTTACATCCACCAACTGCCCCCAGCGTCGTGTTTTTCCATCAACAGCTAAGACCCAGAGACTATAAAACCCAGCTCCTGGAAGCACGTGGCCACAACCTCTTATTATCTAGTTATTACTCTTGGAGATCACGGCGGGCTATTGAGAGTATCCTGCCTGCATGAGAGAGTATGGCAAACTTCCCATGGCTTATTTGATATGTCAAAACCCAGTAACAATGATGGGTCTCATTCCTCTGACCCTGAAAGAGCCTCAAATGTGGCAGTTTCTAAAATCTCAGGTCTAGGACGAAGGAGACGTTACTGGTGCCCGCTCAAGGAAATCGATGAACAACAGGATAACAGTGATACAGTGACAGTGATTCTCAGTGAGACACTTTAGGGTAAATTAATAAACACTGTGCAATGTGTCCATATCTTATTGAAACAAATGTGGATAGAAAGCAGCAGAGTTAAGAGTATGTCTATCATTACCAGTAAGAGTCAAACTTTCCTAGTGGTAAATCTGGGGCCTAAATGTGGGTAGCACATTTCCCCTAGGCTGACTCTGCATTGCAAATTTCAAAATGGAAGTTGGGTTCATTTTAATGGAGCAGAGGAGCAGTGTCCTTCCCTCCTGTAAACTGACATTAAACTGGAATAGATGAAGCAGGGCCTGATAGGATGAGCCTCTCAGCCCCTGCAGAGCCCCTCCAAGGCTCAGAGCACTTGCTTATGTCCCATTGCTCTTCATTACGGGGCCTTCAAGTACTTGTCAGCTGTGATTCTTTCTGCTCTCACAGGAGACAGGGGCTATGCAGACACATTGGAACAACTTTGGCTTTTTTTTTTATCATTTCATTCTAATGGGAAATCTCATTAGGGTTTTAGATTCCTCGTTCAGTGGTATTATTTCTTCTTCGAATAAGTATTGTGTCCTATTCTTGAATAGAATATTTAATTCATTGAATTGTTTATTTTATTCTCCATGCTAGATGCACTTTTAGAATTTGAGAGTGCAGAGTGATTGATTTGAGTGACTACAATGGGGGAGAATTGGCGGCAACCCAGACTGTTAAGGTTTCACTCAAATGGTCCCCCATACCTTAGGTAAATATGCTGGTCCCCCATTTCTAAAGAACTCCTTTTAACATAAAAGTACTTTTTATCCCACATGCATGAGAGGATGTGAGTTTTAGGTAAAACAGATCCCCAGGGCAAGTGCTATCAGTGAGCAGATACTGTTTTCTATATCGCGTGTGTAACAGTGAGATTGAGTTATAAGCTCTGCTCACATACTTCTGGCAGCAGACAGTGCTCAGAGCTAACAGTAAGACAGAAAACAGCTGGTGTGAAAGAATTTCACCACATGTGCGCGGGTGTACAAATGTAAACACAGGCATACACACACACACATATAGTCACACTATGAAATAACTTGCATGGGCGTTATATGCATAGGTAGATGAGTTGCCTCAATGTAAGCCATGGAGCCGAGTATCAAGGGAAATTGTGAGAAGAGTATTGGTCCCTTCGAGGGATCCGGAACTTTGCAGCAAACGCTGAGCTGTCTCACTGGGCCAGAGAATAAAATGCACTTGCGTTTAGTTAGCGGATGCAGGAAATCAAGATTTTATTAAGCATAATAGGATGCACTGTTTTACAAGCCATGTATAGCTTAAGCCAGAATATCTGTAGATAAGTAAAACATGTTCATATGATATGGAAAGCTAAGGAGAACTTCATGATTGTTATTTCTATACTAGTTTTAGATACTAGGTTTTATTTTTTGAAATGAGTCAATGTTTTACTCTTTCTACACAAAAATTGTGTAGTTAGACTCATGGCTAATGATATGAATGACTGGTTCATTTACACAGTTTTCGGGTGAAGACTAGTGTGGAGCCTAATCAGTAGAAGGAATCTGTGGTTTCTTTCATGAATGCTGGAAATAGATAATTTCTATGTTTGCCATATTTTATCTTAAATATTTTATTTTACTTGGTCTTGGGGCCACACTCAGTGATGCTCTGGTATTTTAACTGGTTTGTAATTCAGGGATGACTCCTGATGTACCATAACGGGTGCCCAGGATCAAACCTGAATCGGCCACACGCAAGGCAGCACCCTCCCTGCTGTACTATCTCTCTAACCCTACCTAAATACTTCTTAAAAGGACTCAAACGTTCTCCAAAATTTTGACAATTCAACTCAGATTAATTATTTTATGATATTGATTAAAACTCCTTGAGAATAGAAATGGAAGTGGTCAAATAGAAGTAGAACTTGAAATATAATCTAGTACCAGATCTAAGAATATTGAAGCCTGGCCCAGAGCCTATTCCACATATTGACTTTACGACTCTGAGAACATTGAGGGTACTTTCCCTTCTGTTTTGGACAAAATTCAATCTCTTTGTACCACGGAGTACTCTTCAAGAGAGGAGACAACACTAAGAGGTTTTCAAGACACATTAGTTACTGTGTATAGCCTCCTAATTCTTAAGCCAGAACTGAATTCACAAGCATATTGTAAGTTTTCAAGTGCAATTTGTGTGTATGTATATGTGTGTGCGTGTGTGTGTGTGTATGTGGGGTGAGTGGGGGAGAGAGATGGTACACTAACGCTTCCTCTTTTATATCTCTTCGATTTGATTCATAGCTCCTAAATTATCTGCTGATAATCTTTCTCCCTCCAACTACATCTAGCAAAGACAGTCCCAAAATAGAATGTTGCTGTATTAGCAAAATACATGTGGATTTCAAAAATTTATATTTTTGGAGATATGACTGATATCAAATAGAAAATTAGATTTAGTTGTAAGACATAGTAATTCAGTATCAGTCCATACTTCAAAATGATGCCACAATGAGTCTCGCATACAGGCCTAACCTTTCATAATTTTCTCATTTTGGAAAATTTTTTAATTTGTTTTTAATGTGTAAATGTGCAATACAGTATTGTGACTTGGTTTCCTTGTTCTCCTTCCCCCCCCCCCCCCCCAATGACTGCATTCTATTTGAAGTGCCAGAGATGAGTCCTGGAACCAAGCATTTCTTCCACTCCTGAGCACTTTTCTGCCTACAACTTCATTTTCTCTTGATTTTGTAGCTTTGCCCTCCTTCCCACGTTTTCTGTTTCTTCTAACAACCAACAATAAATGTTTTCTGTATCAGCGAGAACACCCCAATCATACTCAGCTTTCTTTCCTGGACTCTAAACACATCCGAAATTTGCCCTAAAACAGAAATCGCTTTCTCCCTGACGTATTTCACTTAACACATTATTCACAATTCCTCCATGTTGTTGCTAATGGCATGATCTCCTCCTTTATAACTGAATAATTTCCATTTTATACATCTGCATAGAGATATATGAATATTGCCATGTCCTATTTTCACGATGCAGTAATTTACAGAATGGCCTTAGTATTAAATTAGGCTATAACTGTTTACATAGTCTCCATAATATTTAAGAACATTTTCACATTGTCTTTCCAAGTCTTGTCAAGGTCAAAATTTTTTCATTATATGTGTGAATGTGAAGACTTATATTGTTTCCCTGTCTCTCATTTTGACTCTCTGAAAAAAAGACACTGACCTGAATAACCTAGAAACTCCCTTTACAGTGAACGTTTTCTGGCCAATTCTTATCAGTAAAGACAATTGCAAAGAAAAATAACAGAGCTGGTAGAAGATAAAGAGATTTTCTTAGGCTAAGCTATTGAGGCAGCATCTCTATTTCCCAGTTATTTCTGCTTATATAGGTATTGAATTGAAATCCATGCATTTTATATACAAAATAACAGTTGCGGTTAAAAATCAAATAAAGCATTAACTTCCAAACTCTAACCTCCAGGGTTAACGGTGCATGTCCTTTTTTGATTTTAAACTCTACCGATAAAGGAGGCGCAAATGTCCCCACTGAAGGTTCAAGCACAATATTTAAAAGAACTTTCCATTTGCCAGTTTGCTGCTTTATAACCAGAGCTCTGTTAGTCAGAAGCTACTCGGTAGAGCGGAGCTGTCTTTACTGAAACCCAGCCAAAATGGAAGAAACAATGAGAAATTGCGTGTAAAAACACGCAATTGGAAGAAAAACGCTTTGGTTCAGGAACTACTGAATTCAACTCTTGTCTATACTATCAAAAATTAATTTTCCAGTCTCCATTATATGATGTACATGTGTTCCCAATTTCTGGATGCTTAATACTTTAAATGCTTAGGGGGGAAAAAGTTTCAGTTAATTGAAAATCAGCAAGGAATTCACCATCTGTTTGCAGAGCAGTGATGTCAGGGCAAAGTGCTAGCCCGTGGTATGCATCCAAAACCCTAAGAGAAATGTACAAGGCGCATATGGTTGCAAATGTGGTTTTCAAATCAGAAGCCAATTAGTTTGCTCAGTGTCTCCAAGCCTGATCGAGATTTTTTCAATGCTTACAAATAAAGAAGCTACCGATTTGGAATCTTGAAAGTGATCATTTATGGGCTGGAAAGATAGTGCAGAGGTCAGAGTGCTTGCTTTGCTTGGGGCTGGCCCTAATTCAACCCCAGCACTACATTTGATTATCAGAGGACCCCTGAATACACAACCACAGTACGCTCTCAGTACCACTACGACCCCCAAATAATATTTACAGTAGAATCTAGCACTCCCTTTTCCTAGTGATAAGTACTTTGACCTGTAGAATTTTTAGGGATCATATTTCACATTCTAGCATTAGGCATGGTTAGATTTTTATTTCACTTCTCCATTGTAAAATTATTCAACTACTTATTCTTTCTACATGCCACATTGTTTTCATTTAGAGTGCCTGACAGGCCTGGGTTTAAAGTTTTGAGATTTCCTCAGCATAAAAACTCAATGGAAGATAACAAGTGCCTTATTTTGCTGATACTATTGCTCATCTGAAATAGGTCAAAGACTTATGATGTCATTTCAATAGAATAATAGATTATCAAAATTCAGTGAAATTGAAATCTGCCTAAGCACTCACTTAAATACTTTTATTAGCTCATTTAAATCTAGAAAGTACTTTATGTAATATCTATTCCTAGTATTCCCATCTCAGAGAGGAAGAATTGCGGCCTTGAGAGAAAATTGAATAACTTAGAGTTTTCTGCAGCTTGTGAACCAGAAGTTGGTACCCAGTTGACTGACCCAAGGCTTGTTGCTAAAAAAACATATGAAATATACTTCTGTGGAACTAGACTATCATTTCAGAAATTCACTTATTGCAAAGATCAGTACTACACCACATTCAGCTCTTCTCCTGGTATGAATCTAACTGTGTTTAAGTCTTAAATGTTACTGACTACTTTCTTCCCTCAGTGAGACACTATAGGTCTTCAGGTCTTGACCGGTTTCCATTCTCTTGGTAGTCAAATTGAGAAAATCTCTTAAAATCTCAAGAACCCAAAGTTAGAAGCAGACTTTTGTGAGCCTGAGAGGTAACTACCTAGGAAACTCTGGAATTGCCTTTTCAAAACAATGATGAATTAGACTTACTTCTCAATTTCCAGGATTAATGAAGAAAATATAAAAATTATAATTTTCCAAGGATGACCTTGATGACTTTACCCTTATTTTTACCAGATAAAAACCACCTGGAGCGATAGTACAGCTGTAGGGCGTTTGCCTTGCACGCAGCCAATATGGCCGACCAGAGTTCGATTCCTCCGCCCCTCTCGGAGAGCCCGGCAAGCTACCAAGAGTATCTCGCCTGCACGGCAGAGCCTGGCAAGCTACCCGTGACGTATTCAATATGCCAGAAAAAAGGTAAAGGCCCTCCCATTGTTCATCGATTTGCTCGAGTGGGCCCAGTAACGTCTCCATTGGAGACTTTGTTGTTACTGTGTTTGGCATATCCAATACATCACGGGGAGCATGCCAGGCTCTGCCGTACGGGCGAGATACTCTCGGTAGCTTGCCGGGCTCTCCGAGAGGGAAGGAGGAATCGAACTCGGGTCGGCCATGTTGGCTGTGTGCAAAGGCAAACACCCTACTGCTGTGCTATCACTCCAGCACATGCCAAAAACAGTAACCACAAAGTCTCCAATGGAGATGTTACTGGGCCCACTCGAGCAAATCGATGAACAACAGGAGGACTTTTACCTTTACCTTTTAAAAACCACCTTGACCTTCAAGTCACCTTCAAGTGAAGAAATAACAGCATTCACAGAGAGGTTTTAGAAAAAAAATATGGATTACATTGGCTGGAGTGATAGCACAGAGGTAGGGCGTTTACGCGGCCAGCCTGGTCGAGCCAGGTTTGATTCCTCTACCCCTCTTGGAGAGCCCAGCAAGCTACCGAGAGTATCTCGCCTGGATTCAATATGCCAAACACAGTAACAACAAGTCTCAAAATGGAGACGTTACTGGGTCCGCTCGAGCGAATCGATGAACAATAGGAGGACAGTGACATTGTAATATAATGATAAAACAAAAATCACTGTATCACTGTATCACTGTCATCCCGTTATTCATTAATTTGCTCAAGCAGGCACCAGTAACATCTCCATTTGTCTTAGCCCTGAGATTTTAGCAAGTGCTACATTGGAGGTTCTTTCACGGTCAGGGGAATATGACCCATCATTGGTACTGGGTTTTGGCATATTGAATGTGCCACGGGGAGCTTGCTAGGCTCTGCCATGCATGCAGGATACTCTCGGTAGCCTGCAGGGTTCTCCAAGAGTGAGAACTAGACAATAAGAGGACACAGATAAGTAACAAATAAATAAAAACAAAAATAGAAATGGATCATTCTATTTAAATGTGTAAACATCCCATTATGCTGGCAATGTCTGAAATTTTACTGTAGTAAAAGTTTTTATATTGCTCAGAGAAAGTCAAACATACTATTATATATTATATTTCCCAGAAATAAAGTATTTCTTAACATATAAACATCTGAAAAAATGTTAATGTCATTCTCTTTGACATTATGGTTATGTTTTCAATTTATACTTGAAAGTTTGGAAACAGAGAAATAAATTATGTGGCTGCCTCACATTAGTGTGAAAATTCCTCTGACATTGTAAAAATAACAACAGCATTAAGTTACTTAAATAATTTGTGGTGTTTGAAGAAAGCTCATTAGCACCTTGTAAATTTTCACATAGCCTGTGTTATAACTTCATTCCAGAAGAGCTATCACAGCACAAAAACAAGTCCCATGTGCAATTAATAACTGAAAGATTCACTGAATGATTTTGAATAGAAGACACAACATAATAAAGAATAAATTCTCAACTCGGTGTGTAGGGCTGAAACATTAATAAAGTTAGATTGGTAGAAGTTTTTCTTTCCTTTCTGAAGAAAATATCTGTCCACCCACTTACAACGTTAGATTGCTAGTACAGTTCCTATAATTTAGGAGATCATTTTACAGTTCTAGATTACTTTCCTTAAAAGCTCAATGGATTGTTTACATGCAAATGCAGGTTTTGCTATTTTTCTTGGATGTAAGTAAAAAAAGAGTATTTTAGGATTCAGTATGAGCCTAGATATACACCATATTAAAAATTCAATAGACAAATAAGCTCAAAGAAAAAGAGAAAAAATATCTGTTCATTTAATTGATGTAACCATAACTTGACCTGTGCCTTAATTCACTTCGTACCATGGATAATAGGACCTATATAGAACACCAATGGATGTGTTAATGGTGAAATACTTTGAATAAAATAGAAATCAGGCACCCAGGAAGAAGATAGCATCAGAAAAAAACGGTAACCAAGGAAGAATGGTAACCTTCCTTCTTCTTAAGGAAGAAGATATTAGCAACAACAAGAATAAAAAAAATTAAGAGAGAAAATCTTGGCAGATCATATATCAGAAAAGACTCTTTATCCAAAATATATTTTTAAAAAATTGCACTAATTAACAACTAGAAAAACTGAAGTCACTAGAAAAGCTGAACTAAAACTTCCACAAAGAATATCTGAAGATGGTTGGCAAGTAAGTGGAAATACGTTTACTGTTTCATAGTATTAGGGTAATAAAAATCAATGCCCTTAGAGAATGGCTATTCAGAAAAAAAGAATCAACTGGTGAAGGTGTGGAGAGAACGGACCCAGGGAGTATGGAGGGAATGTAAACTGATACCATATGGGAAGCCTGTACGGAACTGGTAAGGAAATTTGTCCCAAAGTGACGATTGTAAATTTCTTACAGTTCCATTTCCCCATACAATAATAAATAACAAACAAATAAATAACAAAAGTAATAAATAACAAATAAATAAATAAAAACAAAAATAGAAGTGCATTTTTCTATTAAGTTTTTAATCCAACAAGTATAAAGAGACCTGTTCGAAGAGATGAGATAGAATCCTTACCTCTCTCGGGATAGACATAGAAAGATTGCATTCATCTGGGAGATATAAAGTAACAAAATATGAGATTAATACCCAAGAATAGCTGAGATCAGCACCAGGACGATTACTCCATAGCTTAGTGGCCAGTCGGGCATTCTAGAGGAAAGGGCAGCTCAGATAGAGAAGGGAGCACCAAATAAAGGGTGTTTGGAGGATCCTCCCAGGAGGGGAGATGCATGTCGAAAGTAGACTATGGACTGAACATGTTTGCCACTCAATGCCTCTTTTGCAGACCCAACACCCAAAAGGAGAGAGAGAACACAGGGGATTGCCCTGCCACAGAGGCAGGGGGGGATGGGGGGATGGAGGTGGGGGGATATTATCCATGGTGGTGGAAAATGGGCACTGGTGGAGGGATGGGTATCTGATCATTGTATAATCGAAACCCAAGCACAAAAAAATTGTAAATCTACAACTGTACCTCATGGTGTTTCACTAAAAAAAAAAAAAAAAAAAAAAAAAAAAAAGAATTAAACCACCTCTCATTATAAAAAAAAAAAACTATACTTCCATCCTGTAAAAAAAAAAAAGAATCCTTATCTCTTTCTGGGACAAGATACAGCCTCTGTAGTGGCTGGAGTGTCAGTACTGCAGGGAAGTCACCTGCCTTGCACGCAGCCATACTGGGTTCAATACCTAGGACCATGCATGGTCCTACAGCACCTCCAGGAGTGATCTCTGAGAGTAGAGCCAGGAATAAGTCCTGAACATTGTGGTGGGGGTGGGGGCAAACTGTCTAAACAATGTATTTGTATACTTGACATACATGTGATTTTTGGGGGAGCCTTTCAGGGTCAGACCCAGTGACACTCAGAGGTTACTCCTGGATCACTCAGGAATTATTTCTGGCAGTGCTTGGGATATCATATGGGAAGCCGGGGATCGAACCCAGGTCAGCCCTGTGCAAGGCAAATGCTCTCCCCACTGTTTTATCACTCTGGATACATACAGATGATTCTTAAGAGATCATTTAATACGATCAATTCATATACAATGATGACTAAAAGGACAACATGATTTTCATATAGACGTTCTGAAAAATCATCAAAATGATAAAAGACGAACAAAATGAGGGCTAAATTTAGAAATGCCTGCTTTTTCAGTTTGAGAGAATATGGTTAAGGTTTTCCAATAAACCAATATAATAAAGCCCCTTTTCCTCTTTCTCTCTCATGTTTATTTATTCCTTCATTCGTGTTTATTTATTCATTTATTAGAATTCATTCCTCCATTGTCCAACTCACTCCAGGTTTTCCAGTGGCGGCTTCTTCTTCTTCTTCTTCTTCTTCTTCTTCTTCTTCTTCTTCTTCTTCTTCTTCTTCTTCTTCTTCTTCTTCTTCTCTTCTTCTTCTTCTTCTTCTTCTTCTTCTTCTTCTTCTTTCTTCTTCTTTCTTCTTCTTCTTCTTTCTTCTTCTTTCTTCTTCTTTCTTCTTCTTTCTTCTTCTTCTTCTCTCTCTCTCTCTCTCTCTCTCTCTCACACACACACACAGTTGTTTGATTTAGGACCTCTCCAAGAGAGCCTTCTTAAGTGTGAACAAATCATCATGGTAGACAGAAGCTGAAGTATATCTAGAAGAAATAAGATGTGGCCAGTCGAAATGGAGAGGCATTCTTCTCCATCAAGAAATTTCTAGGCCTAAATATTATCTGTGATTACAATAGCAAATAGAGCAGAAAATGACACATGTGAGACAAATTAAAAGTCTCCCTCATCCAGTAGTGAGGACTGTTGTTGGCACCAGTTCATCAGAGGACCAGCCAGGTAAGAAATTTATTTGCACAATCACTCTTCTTTTAATATGCTGACCTCGGAAAGGAAAAATCTCTGATTGTCAAGAGTAGCAACGATAAACAAGAAAAAGAGAAGCCAGCGATACAAGCTTCAGTGGCAACTAATTCTTCTCTACAACATCTGTCTTTGGGATAAGAAGAGTCTATTTGAAAAGAACTAAGAACTCTTAATATGTTAAGGTTGTTACAGTCTTTGCAAAGTCACTCCTGGGTTTTTGTAACAGTGACGGGAAGACTCATGAACTTCACCTATGATTTTCTATGTTAGCATGAGAAAGTATCACTGAGTACATTTTAGGAGATACTCAAAGGCAAAAGCAAAATTGTTGTACAATATAGCTCATTCAACTGTGCTTTTCTAAGTGCCAGTTAAATAGCACCTTCTCTCTATATATAAGCTAAAACACTGTCCATGGTATTTAGAGAATTAAAATATTTCAGAGATCCAGATTCCCTTTGAATCCATCCATCTCCAACCGCTTACCCTAACACCCAACCCATCACACAATACAAAGCCATTTCTGTCCCGAGGTCCAAAAGATAACATAATAAGATGAATGTCTAATCATGTGGGATGCCTACAATATAGCAATTGGGGCAGGAAGGTGTGTGTGAAGTTGATATTATAAAGGTGGATCTATTACTTTTGTATTCAGAATAGTTCTGATTGTTCCAGTGTGATGCAAAGAAATTCCACTCTACGTGATAGAAAGGTAAAACACAGCTGTCCCATTTTAATGTTAGCCAGCTTGTTCAACTGTGAGTACAGTATTAAGAACGTTCACAGGCATATTTTCTTCCAGGAATGTTTTTAATGGATATACACCTAATGACCCCGCTAGCCTTTAGGACTTGTCCCTATGTGGTAGTACTGCTACACTTTCTGCTGAGGGTAGTTCTGAGAAACACAAAAGTTAAATACCATGACGTGCTACAGATCTTCAGGGAAAGATGTCACATATGATCCTGTTTTCATAAACTGTACCCTCCAATAAACTGTACTACCTTAGATCATAAAATTGTACTTTGAAGGAAATTTAGCTAAAAATGTAATGTAAAAAAATTAATGTAAAAATATCATGCAAAATTTTTAGCTAGAAATATAACATTAAAAAAAGACACAACCCTAAAATTTAAAATTGCTTTGGCAATTTCAAATAGTAATGTAAATTTAGATGTTTGGACAAAAATGTATTTTACTTGTATAGTCACTATCACCATCACTATCACCCAGTTGTTCATCGATTTGCTCGAGTGGACCCAATAACGTCTCCATTCGTCCCTGTCACGTGCTATTGTAGCCCTATAATATATTGGGGGCTCCTTCAGGACCAGGGGAATGGGGACCATTCATTGTTACTGCTTTTGACATATTGAGTACGCCATGGTTAACTTGTCAGGCTCTGCCATGCGGGCGGAATACTCTCGGTAGCTTGCCAGGCTCTCTGAGAGGGATGGAAGCCTTTGGGGCAGCCTCTAATCACCTTTTCAGTTATTTCTACTCAGGCATATGATACATTCAGTAGCTTGTCGGGTTCTCTGAGAGTGAGAACTAGAGAATAAGAGGTCGCATGCTTCCGGGAGCTTGGTTTTAGAGTCTCTGGATCCTGGCTGTTGATGGGGTTACACAGGCAGTTGGTGGGTGTAACTGTCTAGCTACTGGAAGGTGGGGGAGCGGATTGGAGGAGGCCCAGTTCCGAACCGAGCAGGCTTGGAGATATCAGCTCTGGGTCCCGCACACCTGGGTTTCTCTGCCGGTTCCTCGTCCACACATGTGGAGAGTGGTCTCAGCATGGCTTTGGCTGGGTCCCGGAGATATTCAGCTGTCGGAGCTCTGCTCAGGGTGGAGAGTGAAACTCAATCTGCCCTCCTCCAAGGGGCCCCGTTGAGGACAGCCAGGAACGGGGGCAGGAGACTCTGCCTTGTTCTCTTCTGTTCTCTTAGTTTTAGAGTCTCTGGATCCTGGCCGTTGATGGGGTTACACGGCAGTTGGTGTATAGTTTACCTGTATAGTAAAGTACTAAATATTGACTCCAGAGCATTATACTATAGGGTCATTTGAGTACTCATAAATCATTTTGCTGGAGATTAAATTTTGCAAAGAAATGAAAGAAATTTTAGAGAAAATATAAGTAGCCTCTCTTTTATAAGATCCATTTTGTTCCTTTCCTCCTTTCGCCACAGTCTTTATATGTCTATGGTGACTTTGTTCATTTGAACTGAGCACCTTTCTGATGAAGGGCACTCAGATTTATAGCATGAAAGATTTTGATCTCCGAGAAGAAAGTGTCTCATAAGATCTTAAATAAAAGACTGATAGTTAAAGGTAGATACAGGTAATTAATTTCATAAAAGGAAAAGGTTTAAGGTTTTTGAAAAGGAAAAAAAATACTGTTTCCATAATAATTTATGAGTGCAAAAATGTGGCATGTCTTATATATGATACAGAAGATAAAAAGTAAGGGGTAGACAAGGTCACCATATCATGGTGTTACGGTAGTTGTGTTCTTGATATTCCAGTTTCAAAATTTTTATCTAATCATTTATAACCACACCAGACAGTAGAGAGAAGGGAGATCTATAGTCAAAAGTTCACTAAGTAGATAAGCTCTCAGACTCAGCTTTCAGCCTCATGGAAAACGTAGAGGCAGAAAGACCCAATGTTAAACATGAAACACACACATTTCTCTCTGTTTATCCCTAAGTTGTACTGACAGCTCAGTCAAAACTCAAGTTCAATTGTTCACTTCCAGTGAATCCAACTGGGTGTGCCATTGTTTTCTAGGATATTCAGTAGCCAAAAGAGAAGGACTGTGAAAAAACGAAAACAAAAGCACAGGTTTGCCTAAAGGCAGGGTGCATTAAAGGCCCCCAAACTCTATTATGAAAAGATATCGGCACCACTATTTTCATTGCAACACTATTCACAGCAACTAAAAACTAAACACAACCTACTGTCTAAGAAAAAAAGAGTGGATAAAGGAGCAACGATATATACACACAATGGAATAATACTCGGATGTGAAAAAAGATTAAATTGTGCAATTTGCTTCTAAGTGAATGAATCTGGAGAGCATTTAATTGTATGTGTAAGATTGTTCTAAAAGGTTTATTTTTGAAAAAATGGATAAATATAATGAAACAATAGTATTAATGACAATAGAATTATTTCTTATTTTGTGAGTGAAACTTCTATTTCTGTATAATTTATTTTATACGAAACTTCAATGCAGTTTACTAATTGAAAATATGGCCCCAGGTAATTTAAAATATTTTATAAAATTAATGCAAGAAAATGGCAATTTTGTAAGTAGTTCTTAGAAGCATAACTATAAAATAGTAGACAACATTTAGTTAATAGGTAGCTGTGTCCATCTTTGAATAAAATTGTTCATCTTAAAATGAAACTTATGTGAAAGATAACGACAAAGTCCATCCATGACATGGGACTTCAATTTTCTTACACTGAAATATGACATTGTTGAATATAACAACGAATCTGTCAATTACCTTTCTTTGAAATATGGATTGTGCAAGAGTATGAAAGCATTACTAACAGGAAATAAAATTCCTATCCAAAATTCCATGAGGCAGAGAAACATAATTTCACCCAGTCAGTGCATTATTGCATAGAAGGAGTCAGGAAGGAGGTGATGGAAAGGCTAAGATCACTTATCAGGGAGATATAATTGAACAGAATCTGTTAATAAACCCAGTTAACTGCTTTGCTTTCCAGCAGGTAGCCCCAATCATTTCCCTAAAGGGTGGCATTTTATCTTTGCCCCATGAGACTTGAGAAAGTGGTTTTGTATCCCTTAACTCTCTACTAAGATAAGATAAAATTAAAAGCATTGCAAAAGGCCCTTGAATTTTTATCAAATGAGTGCAAGGCAAGCGAGGCAGTTTCTATTAGCCTTCCTTTATTGATCGTGATATCAAGAAACAAGAAGTCAAAATGCCTTGGCGGAGGTTACACGGCTAGAAAATGTAGCAGTAATATCACAGACTCAGACTTCCTCCTGTGACTTTTAAAAAACTCTCTTTTTATCTACATATTAGAAAGACAGCCGATGTTTATTAGCGATGCTTCAAATAATCTACATTGCTTACACTGGCTAATTCATTTGTATCTCACTCATTTTATATGTAAACCAGATAACCAGGGAACAAGGGCATAGCTAGAAAGGGTGAATATCATGGGATGATCATTAAATTTTAGGGGCGGGGGAGTATGGTGGTAATATCTAACCAGCAATCAATGGAAAATATTATTTGCAATATAAAATATTTGAAAGGGGGGCTGGAGAGATAGCACAGCGGGTAGGGCCTTTGCCTTGCACACAGCCGACACGGGTTCTATTCCCAGCATCCCATATGGTCCCCTGAGCACTGCCAGGAGTAACTCCTGAGTGCAGAGCCAGGAGTAATCCCTGTGAATCGCCAGGTGTGACCCAAAAAGAAAAAAAATATTTGAAAGGGCAAAAATTGTTAACTGATAACATTAAGAGAATGCCAATAATCTATACTTGAAAGATAATGAAACACAGTGTTAATTTTTGAACATGGCATTTGTTCAGGTTGTGAGTTGTGAAAGTTTCCTTTTTGGAATTTCTTTGTCTTCCGATCTTTTGCTCTTTCCCCTGCCCGTGTCCTCACTAATTATTAGCTATTCTACTAAGGCAGCAGCTAAGGACAAAATCCATCCTAAATTAGTTGTTTATTACAAATAGGAGTCTCATAATGGGGCAGAATGAGATTTGAAAACATCAATTAGATATCACAGAATCACAATTTAACCGATGTATTTGTTAAACTGCGAGGTGTTCTCCTAGACTCCTGTCAGTTCAGAGACCATACGGACCTTCCTCTGACAACCTGTGAGAAAGAAGAGTAATTTTAAATTTCAAGTCGTTTATCTACTTTTATTATTCTTTCCCTCCACCACTCCTATTTTTTCCTTGCTTCCCTCAGTAGCATTTTGTGGTTTCTGTTGTGATGATGAAGCATCACAACTCCCTCACCCTCTATTGTCATCCAAAGAGGTGCCTCCGTCATCTAGATTGGCCATGTCCACTGTCATAAGTGAACTCAATTCAGCTGGTTGTCTAATAAATAGTAGAAGTAGAAGGTAAAAAGTAAGCACACCAAACAGAGTTTAACTATTGTTTCCTGATGTTTGGTTTGTATATTTTCATAAACCTGGGTTTATGTTCTGATATAGATTCACTGCTTCATAGCATCAGTTTTAAAAATTTTGAAAATTACTAATCTGTAATTGGAACAATTGGTATGTGGTATGTTTTTGTTATTCCCTAAAAATATTTGTGATTCATACTCCATGAAAATGCCTCATTAGAACACCCACTTCAACCTTTTATTTCTAACTCTCCAATCCCAGTTCTTGTAGGTTGACATATGATTTTCCATACCCCTGTCACTCTTCTATATCAACAAGCACAGGCTTCCAGTGTGAAAAGAAAAGCAGAAAAAACTGGCTTAATTGCTGTCAGTAAATAATTCCTTTCTCTGAATCTCACCTACTTCATAATTTCTTCCTTCTTGTTTCATTTTGTTTGAGGCTCTAACAAGAGGTGCTTTGGTGCTACTCCTATCCTTGTGCTAGGGACAGAGCCTGCACTGGGGCTCAGAGAACACATGTGGTGCTAGGCATGAAACTCGAGTTGAGCACATGTGTGACAAGTGCCTCAAATCCTGTGTAAAATCTATGCGTCATCATTGACAAGTTTTGTCAGAAGTAAGATTCCTATGCACAACTCTGCAAGAAAACTGTTCTTTTTTTTTTTAATTAGTGAAACACCATGAGGTACAGTTGTAGACTTACAGATTTTTGTGCCTGGGTTTCAGTTATACAGTAATTGAGTACCCATCCCTCCACCAGTGGCCATTCCCCACCTTCATTGCTCCCAGAATCCCTCCTACCCACCCCCATCCCATCCCACTCCTGTGGCAGGGCATTCCCTTTTGTTCTCTCTCTCCTTTTGGGTGCTGTGGTTTGCAAAAAAGGCATTGAGTGGCAATCATGTTCTGTTTATAGTATATTTTCAGCATGCATCTCTCATCCTGGGAGGATTCTCCCAATACCCTATATTTGGTACTTCCTTCTTTATCTGAGCTGCCTGAAGAAAACTGTTCTTAGCATCCACTCAAAGATACCCCTTTGGTGATTAGACTAAAAGTCCCCCACAGTTAAGCACAATCGGGTAGCTCTGGTTGGATATGTACATGTTTTAACACAGACCATTACCCATACAATACCTGTGTCAAGAATAAGTTATAGAAAACACAGGATATACTAGTTGGAAAGGGTACGGTAAGCCATCTAATTTTGGAGACAGAATTCAGGAAATAATTACAAAAGATGCAAGGTAACAAAAGTTGAATGGGAAAATTCAGTCCTTACTGTTACTGAAGGGCCAAAGATGGCTGCCTAAGGAAAAGAAGAACCCAAGTTAGGAATAATTTGATTGAAAGAGTATCATTGAAAATAATGTTCTCAGAAGATTCTAGAAGCAGAACCAGGAAGTATGATACTCAACTTTCAGTTGACAATTGTTGCTATAAAAGGAGGGATTTTAATGTTACGTTTTACCTTAAAACAACTGTAAAAATATTCCATATCAAAATTACAAAACAGAGATAGTGATGGAAATATAATGTTCACCTGTTTTTCCCTCTCCTTCGTTTTATTTAGAATTTTCAGAGTTAATCTTATCTTTCATTAATTAAAATTAATAGCTTATGCAGCTATAAGTTGCACATTAATTTTAATTTACTTTTCCCCTTTTTTTCTTGATCTCTACAGAAAGCAACAGAATAAAAGTGTAAGGAAGAAAACATAGAAAACAGAAGAAGTAAAATCTCTCTGGTATTTTGTCAGCTTGGCATTCAGTAATCCTTTGGGGAAACTTGACTTCTGAATTCAACTTAATAGAAAAGCCCCTGTGAACCCTGTCATGGGAATAACTATTACAGAATTTGACACAAGTATAGACAAGCAGGATCATTGCAGCAGAAAATCTGGTGGCAATAAACCAATATTTTTTTGACATAGAAATCTAAGTTTGGTGACTATCAATTAGGCAGCTAGAGAGAGCTGATACGACAGCAAGCTTGAAACTGAATTCTCCCTAGGGTAGAAGGGATAGAAAACTGGTTCTGTTCTTAGTGAAGAATTTGAATTATATATAAGAGCAATTATCATTAGACAGTTCAAGTCATTATTTCAGCTTACTGGAACAATCATTTGAGTATAAAATAGATAATGAGTTGGAAAAACCAATCAATATCTTCATTTCAAATATCTGAAAGTATGAGGTTATATCTTTGTGTAGTGATTATAAAAGAAAATTCAAACAATTTCACTATTTTTTAGCAATGGTAGGGAAACCATGTTAGAACCTATAGATTAGCTAAAATCATTCTGTTAAATACGAGAATACAAAAATACGTAAAATATTGATCTGTGACACAAATCAGAGATCCAACTACCAATTGCCCTAATGAGTAAGATAGAGGAAAAAAAAGATTATGTATAGGATTTATACTGATAAAATAATTACACAACATGGAAGGAATTTCATCTTAATTTTCTGTGCTATAAGCAATTTGAAAACAATTTCATCCAATTGAAATCTTACACTTGTTAAAAATAAAATCCAGAGATTTTTCCCTGCATGCAAGTAAACCATTCAGTCAGCCCCAGAGTCATAAATACTGGTAGAAGAAAGAGTGGATCTGGTTCAAACAATAAAACAGTTTATTACACACAACAATGGTTAAGCAATTCTTTTTAATTGAATCACCAATTTTTTAGGTAACAACAAGGTCCTGAGTCCCAATATCCACAGAGCAAAACCCAAATTACCCACTGACACTCACTCGGACCTTTGGCTACAGTAAAGACCCTAGACTCAAAGTTTAGAGAATTAGAGGATGTTTTTCACAGGGCAGCAAGGACCTTGATCTACTGCTTTCAAGGGAAATACTATACTCCTGCATTCAGAAGGGGCTGGCCCATTTCTCTCCCCAAGGTGTATAGCAAGAAGACCATGGGATAGTGTCTAGCCTCCACACTGCATTTTTATTCGCCAGTGAACATTTTTTTCTGTGTTGAATATTCAGAGCTGTGCCTTTCATATGCCCATTTCTAAAAAAAAATGTGCCATTTCTTCTTTGCTTTCTGTCCCATGAGTTATTGTCAATGCTTGTTCATTATTGTTTTCCACCAATGCCATTTAAGACCTATTTCATATATACTCATCTAATTTTAATGCCACCTATATATGTGTGTCTGTTTACCAACTGTGTCTATTCTACAAAAGAAATATTTGTTTTCCCATTCAAAAATCACTTTGCCTCCTATGTGTGATATCCAGAATGAAACTCACTAAGTAGGGTACCATGAGATCCTACAGAGGAAAAGGAACTTGCCCTGTATCTAGGCCACCAGCACTATATGCAATCCTAGAGGCAGATTAGGAGTGATATCTGAGCACTGTGAATCAGGAGTGAGTCCTGAGCACAACCAGATATTTTCACACCCCCCTCCCCGCAAAAACCCAACACTAAACTAAAATCACCATTTATTATGTTTGCACTAACAAAAAAATGATCATGGATATTTAGTGACTTTACAATAAACTATGGAAACTTTCCATCTTAACCAAGAAAATGCATGACCAATTTGTGACTAGTTTTCTTCTGTGCTCAGGGATTATCCTGGTGGTGTTTGTGTGTGGGAGGGGTGGCGGGGGGGGGGGGGACTATTTGTGTTTGTGGGGATTTTTTTTTCAAGGCAGTGCATGCAAAGGCAAATGCCTTTTGTGTTATAAAATTGCTCTGATGCATGCTGAGTAATTTTACTAAAGAAGCAAGGAAGAAGACCCTGTTTTTACTAATGATATAAGAAAGAAAACCCCTTTTACTAATGAGGTAGTAAAGAAGACAGATTAGTTCACCCACTCCTGACAACAACTAGAGGATATTATTACCAATGACACACAGACAACTTCCACATTTTCTATTTCCCCACCCACAGCAATGTGCAGTGAACTCAAACCTCGGAACTTGATGCAGGTCCCATAATCCTTTAATTATGTAACTTAGCATTCCCACATCAAAATCTCTTAATTGGACTTTTTCAGCTCCACACCAAATCTCAATCTGATATGGCTGCTAACAAACATAAACAAATTATTTTAGTTGTGCAGTAATTATTTTATTTAAACAGGAATTATTTTGCAGAGCCAAAATACATAATAACAACAAAGAGCAAAAGACATAGCAAACAAAGATAAATGAAATCAACTGCCCAGATTTATTCATGTCTCTATAAAATTATATATCAAAATATCAAATGCTATTCCACATCTGTGTTTCTTCATTCCTTCAAAGAGAAGTTTTTTTCATAAAAATGTCCTCTCCTTGGGACTGGAGTGATAGCACATGGGGTAGGGTGTTTGCTTGCATGTGGCAAATCCGGGTTCGATTCCCAGCATCCCATATGGTCTCCCGAGCACTGCCAGGAGTAATTCCTGAGTGCATGAGTCAGGAGTAATCCTTGTGCATTGCCAAGTGTGACCCAAAAAGCAAAAAATAAAAAAGAAGAAAAGAAAAAAGAAAAAGTCTTCTCCACTCTGTCTCTGATTCCTCATTCTCAAGAGTTCATCTCTTTGTGTGCTGAAAGTAGACTATGGATCAAAAATGTTGGCCACTTAATACCCGTGTTGCGAACCATAACACCCAAAAGGAGAGAGAGAATAAAAGGGAATGTGCCTATCACAGAGGTGTATTCTCCGGAAGGGATACAGGGATACTGGGAACATTAGTGGTGGAGACTAGGCACTGGTTGAGGGATGGGTACTCAATCATCTATGACTGAAATGTAATCACAAAAGTTTGTAAATCTGTAACTGTATTTCATGGTGATTCATTAAAAAAAATTTAAAGAAAAAAAGAGTTCATCTCTCATTGGAAACAGTGGCACCTCTTCCTGGACAGTGTTTCCTGTTTCCCACCCTCAAAGATGTTTTTAAGACCCAAATTCTGATTAAATGATATAATACATCCTGTAAACTAGGAGGAAAATGCATTTATAATTTTTACATTAAAGTTTCTATTTGATGAATTCTCCAAAAGTCTCTCAAGATCCTTGTTTGTAAAGATTAATGTAGAACAAGAACAGTGATAACACAGCTCTTCGATTGTTAGCAACCATTTGTTCTAAGCATAGTTCTATGATCACCAAAGTCAACAGAATGAATGAAATATGAAGCGTATTATAGAGACGAGTGATTGGGGGAACTGGCGAAGGCTCCGGGAAGAATTTGCTCCACCTCAGCTGTGACTAGAGAAGTTTCCCAAATATCTAATAGGCCTGTTTACTATCCCCCACTTAGTTTGATTTTCATTGATGCTTTCTTTTTACTTTTAAGCAAATGAGAGATGAGGCATAAAAGAAACAGTTTAAACAAAGAAGCAGCCTGGGAAAGATGAAGAGCCAGGGAGAAAGCTTGACAGGGAGTGCTGTTAGAAAGGGTCCAAGCTGTCACAGCTGACAGGCCCATCCCTGCCAGGGGAGTTGGGAATGGTAATGAAGGCAGCCGCTGGGGCAGGCCAGGACTCAGGGCTGCTCCCGGGGGAAGGGAATGCTCTTTCCGCACCTTCTCAAAAGACCTGGAGTTTTGATTCTTTGAAATTATGAAAGCTATTACATACACAAACTCAGGTAGACAGTGCTCTGTATAGGAGAGAATGCACAAAAATGAGTAAGTCATATACACACCCAGCTGAAGGAAGAGGTCCATTGAATTTTTTTTTTATTTTTTATTTTTGCTTATTGGGTCACACCCGGCAATGCACAGAGGTTACACCTGGCTCGGCACTCAGGAATAACTCTTGGTGCTGTTTAGGGGACCTTATGGGATGCTGAGAATCAAACCTGGGTCAGCTGCACACAAGGCAAATGCCCTAGCCACTATGCTATTACTCTAGCCATGCCCCCATTCAATCTGTTTACTAGAGCCTCAGAGGAGTTTTTTTTTTAAACCCCCCCCCCCCCCCCGTACTCAGAGTACCATGGCATTTACCAACAGAACTACTTAATTGTGATGTTGTCTTAAGAAGCTTACGGTCTCAGAGTCTGAGACATAGGACAGCAGGTAGAGCAGTTCCCTGCATGATGGTGAACTAGGTTGGCCCCCAGCATACAACCTGGATCCCCAGAACCCAGGTAGGATCCTAACTACCTCATAACATCCCCTCAGAGTCCTGAGGGGTGATTCATGAGCTCAGAGCTAGGAGAAAGCCTTGAGTAAAGCCAGGTGGAGCCCTCAAATTGAACCAAACAAAAAATCATCTGGTTCCAAATTTAGAATTACATTGAGATGATATAAAATATTTTTGAGGCACACATAATCCTTTGGTAGAAAATAATTAGTCCATACATAAATCACAGATGAAAACTCTAAGATACAATAGACATACTGTGTGGAGTCCCATTATTTTGCATATAAACTATGGGACAAGGTTAAGCAAAGAATAAAATAACACATGTTCATTCATGTGGCCAACAGGCAGGACTTCATGGCATGTAGGAAAAGAGGAGGCAAAGTCTGTTGCTGGTAATGGGTCAATGTCTTCTAATTGTCAGAATATCAGTGCACTCTTGCTCACGACTGAGGTTGGACCCAGCCGATATTATATTACAGAATCTATAATCTGGTTGTCCTATGCAGATCATTAGATATTTCAATGTCAGAGATGGTTTTAGAGAGGCAGGGAGAAGAAACAAAATACTCAAAATTGTCCTTGCACAGAAGTTGCTGTTGGCATGGCCAAAAATCACCAGCCCTCTCAAAAGAAGATATGGGGCAGGCCCACAGCTGACCAAGGTATGGGACGAGGTGCTCTGGAACTGTGCAGAAGAATGTGATTTTTAGGTCACCAGGTTTGCGATCATTTGTTAATGAAACCATGGGAAACTAAGGTACTTTGGCATTGATAATAGTCACTGCCCAAAAAAGGCTGAAATCTGAGCTGTTTTCTTGGATCTTTTCAAGATCTACAGGATGACCAGCTTGCTTGCAGGTTGGAGGTACTGCGTTATTTATTTTGAAGTGTAACAGGTTATTTTGAAGTGCAAAAGGTTATTAGGGAGGTGAATGGAGAAGAGGAGTTTCCTAAGTTAAGATACTTGCTACATGAGCATGGACCTCATGTGCACTGCCATTCTCGCGCACGGTGGGGACTATTTTTAAAATGGGACCCAAAAGATAGTAGAGAAGGGAAGGCATTTTCATTGCATGTGGCTGACCCAGGATTTATTCCTAGCGCCACATATGGTTCCCTAAGTACCAGCAGCAGTGATCCCTGAGCACAGAACCAAGAGTAAGCCCTGAGAACTGCCAGTGTGGACTCAAGTCCTAAATAAATATCTTCCATAGTTATTGAGCCAAAATTAAATAACACATATGTGAGTATCTAAGATCTTCATTCATTATGACAGGTTTAAACCACCAGGTTAAAATATATATATGTATATATATGTGTATATATATGTACATAAATATATATATATATACGTGTGTGTGTGCGTGTGCGTGTGTGTGTGTGTGTGTGTGTGTTCCACAGGTATAGAAGGACTGGTGATCACATTTAGCATTAAGAACACAATCCCTCTATATGTTTCTCCAAAAATAGAGGTTCTATAGTCATTGTTACAAAACTTTGTTCTGTACTTGAGTCCATCAGTCAAACTTTCTTATCATCATTAATGATACATCAAATCAAGAATGTTAATAAAACCCAGTTAAGTAGAGTTGGAGGAGTTTAGTTGAAAAGTAATTGAAATTGTAAGGTAAAGGTAAAGGTAAAGGCCCTCCCGTTGATCGTCGATTTGCTCGAGCGGGCCCAGTAACGTCTCCATTGGAGACTTTGTTGTTACTGTGTCTGGCATATCGAATACTCTCGGTAGCTTGCCGGGCTCTCCGAGAGGGGCGGAGGAATCGAACTCGGGTCGGCCATGTTGGCTGTGTGCAAGGCAAACGCCCTACCCGCTGTGCTATCGCTCCAGCCCGTCATCACTTGAATAAGGAAGCAGGGAACAAATCACACCAGAAATCAAATCATTTCATAGGGACTGAATGAGAACTGGAGGAAGTAGGCTGGGAAGATGAAGAGGGATTTGGACGTCAAAGGAAGGTTTTCTGGTTCACCATAGAGAATCTGTGCTCAATGAATAGAATTTCTGCATCACTTAGATATAATTTCTGTAGCACTGCATAGCAGAGGCTTTCCGCATCACTATGGAGAACTTCTGCATCACTCCAGATAATTTCAAAATCGCTGCATAAACTTTCGACATATCTGCAGATTTTTTTTATCCTTGCATAGACTTCCGACATTATTATGGAGAATTCTGCATTCCCTCTGCACGGCATATTTCCCTGATTAAAATTCACCTATCAATAGCTCCAAATTGCTCCATTCTTCGATCTGAAATATATCCTTGAACAACACTGGGAATATGTGCTAACTTCTAAAAAGTAATTTGTACCTCCTAACTTTTAATGGTTACATATATTTGCCCTCTGAGATGATCTTAGCATGTACATTTGAGTCTAACACAGACAGCCTGATTTACATCATAATTTTCAATAGCAATTTTCTCATATATTACTCTTTTTACAGTGGCCTTGTTTCTTTAATAATAAAGTTTCTATTCTTTGAAAAGTGTCAAAGTTATCTCAAAAAAGTTAATATGCATTCTCTCAGTTTGTATATTTATTTACTCTACAAATATTTGATGGGTGACTTGTATTTGACAAGCAGTGCTGGGACAATATCTATCATAAACTTGAAAAAACGGACAAACTGTCTATTGTGTATGCCTATTCTAAGTCCAATGTGGATGAATGCTAGAGATGAAAGCAAAATAGGTAAGAGAGATGAGAGGCCCAGCCTTGTCATGGGGGAGGGTAGATTTGGCCTTTCTCAATGAGTTCAGAGGAAATGACTTTCTCTCAGAAGATGACATTTAAACCCATCATGAAGGAAGTGAGGTAAACCAATCCACATCTGAGCGCTGGAGGTTTCACTGTTGAACAGTCCTTTGGTTAAGAGCTGGATTTGGGGGGCTGCAGGGAAGAGAGGCTGACAGGATCACAGTGATCATGTGAGAAGAGGCAGCAGTTTAAGCCGGGAAGGACAAAGCAGATCTTGGACACTGGAGGTTTGATTCTGAATGGGATTCTCAGTGAAGACTTTAAAGCATAGGAATGCAACAATATACACAGATGGTCATACCATGCTTTCCATGACCAGACCTCCAACGGCAATATAAACATGAGAGTGCTACATCACCCTCTGGTTCACCGTGTAAAGTATTTCCTTAAAATAACATTTGTTTATGGTTTGTGTTGCTCTTGATTCTTTGTGGTTTAAATTTGAGCTATTTTTTACTTGATGGAACATTTAGTCTCTGATTCGCATGTTGATATTAATTAACACATCAATTCAGTATTTATAGGATCCTAACATATTTCAATACCCTGGTAGTAATAATTTTATAACTTTTTTTTTTTTTTTGCTTTTTGGGTCACACCTGGAGATACTCAGGGGTTACTCCTGTCTATGCACTCAGGAATGACTCCTGATGGTGCCCGGGGAACCATATGGGATGCTGGGAATTGAACCTGGGTCGGCTGCGTGCAAGGCAAACGCCCTACCCGCTGTGCTATCACTACAGCCCCATAATTTTATAACTTTTTATAATAATTTGCTACTCCCTACAGTGGAGCTGTCAAAATATGCACTTGGCATGATGGTCCTTAGACAACACTCATTGTAAAATAAAAAGTGTAATCTTTTTCTTCCCACAAACCTCGCCATTCATGGGTATCACAGGGTTTTGGAATCAAGACCTCTGCAAAAAATCTAGATTCTTGAGTACTCAAAATCCTTTTGATCGGGCCTCTATATGTATAGGTTCTATGTCTACACATTCAACCAACTAGCATCTGTGATTGAGAAGCCTATGCACACAGATGGCCAAGTGGATTGATTGCAAAAGTCCATGTCTTAATGGACCCACACAACTCAAAGAAGATAGTTCATTAGGAAGTAGATATGCACAAAAAATACTTATCTCATCTTCGATTTAATAAGGCAATCAAAATGTGCTTTGCTGAAGATTTAATGCTTATGTTACCAGATAAAAATTGGAAGATTCCTATCAATCAATGCTCAACTGGAATTCAAGTTTTATGCTGTCTTGGATAAGCCTCATGTGGGAATATAAGTTTTGGGCTAAGGATCAGGGTGCATAGGAGTATACTAATTTGATTGATGTGTAAATCATGATTTTATTTAAAAAATATCCTAAAGATATCCTAAGGATCAGCAGTATGTTTTGCATTGAAATTAACCTTCTCTGTTGTTCTGATTCATTTTTAGTGTTTATAAGATGTGTGTGGAGTAAATAAAGTTTTCTATCAAAACAATTCCCCAGGCCAAAATAAAATCTGGTGTTCGCTTGTCAGGAAGACATCCATTCCTATGAGAAAAAGTGCTGAATTTTCAATGTGCTTGATTGTACCAGTTTCATATCACACACTGACAAGCATTTTGCCCTGAAGATGGTATGGTCAAGCCTGTTTAAAATTCATAGATATTTTTCTCCTTACCAAGATGAAGAGCTCAGCATTGAACATTTTATGTAGGTTAAAGCATCCCTCCCCCAATTTTAAATGTTCCTGGCATCCTTCTTATCTTGTAGCCTGAACAACTTTGACAACATTTCTCAACTTACCAGAATCTCATTACTACTGACCATGGTATACCTTTTAATTTAAGATCTGCAGACAGTGTTCTCCTCTTGCACATGAACTCTCATTTTCCCTATAAATGTGGATGGGACTCATTGATTTGAAGTTAATTTTTTGTATGTCCTAGTTAGTATTTGCATCATTGTAAAAAATGATCTAGATTATTGACCTTTGAGTATTTGGATTGGATTCTTAAAAAGATTGGATTCTTAAAAGTTTTTCATCACCCAATCTTACCTTACTAACTTATTATACTAAATGTTTAATTTAAAAGGAAACATGGAATAGAGATGTGAATGAAGTGTTGTTTAATTTTTTTGGGGGGGTATATTAATAACTAAGTTACAATTTCAGTTAAAATAAAAGAGTGGTCGATCAATTTAGGTTCAACAATTCTGAGTAATTTTGGAATAGGATCAAATTTTATAATAAAAACTCCTGATACATACTCTGTAAATTACACTTTGTAGTCACATAGATAATATTTTGTAATTTTTGTTAGTGCATGCTCATATCTTAAAAGTATTACAATGTTATTTATTCATATATAATTAAAATGTTTAAAACCCTGGTCAAAATAGTTTCAACAATTGAGGAAAAGCTCAAAATACTTAGATTGAAACTCAAAACATTTAGATCTAGATTAAATCAAGTGTCCAAATACAAATGTGATCAAGTTGTACTCTAAGAGAACAGTTGCTACCCTCAGAATAAAATGTCCAGATTTTTCAGATTTTTTCAGAATCACATTTTTACCTTGTAATTTAAACCTTCTTTATCTTTCACTTGCATTTTGGATGAAGATTTAAGTGAAAATACAGCACTTACTCCTGCAACTATTCATACCTTCACCCTCTGCAGGCGCCCTTTGCTCAGTGCACAGAAAAAAAGCAAAAGAAAAGCAAAGATCCACCTGTTGTAAAAGCTGTTACATTATTAGTCCTATATTCCTTACCTACAATGATACCTCTTCCTATATTCTTCACTTCTAACTTTCCACATATATTCTCATGTATAACAGGTACCATTCTATTTTCTGTATATGACGATCATGATCACGACGATCATGACCATCCTGTTATTCGTCGATTGCCTCGAGCAGGCCCCAGTAACGTCTCCTTCATCCTAGCCCTGAGATTTTTATATGACACTGACTCCAAATAGAGCCCAACCCTCCTTTTGTTTATCCAAGAACTTCAGAATAAATTTTGTTCGGGAGAAGAGTTAGAAGGGACAAGGGGAAAGAGCTAGAATGAGTAAGTGTTATCATGAAGAGATGAAGTCTTCTCTAGAAGATTAGAAGTTGATAAGAAAATGAGAATTGTGTTCTGAGGAGTTAGGAAGGGTTGTAAGTCTGAGTGAAAACAAAATTAAGGCATGTCTGTCGTATCTAAGTTAAAATTTGGATGCCCAAGTGGCTGTAACAGATTATGAAGAAAACAGAGACAAACAAACTTGGATAGTGCAGGAATTTTTGTACCACAGAAAAAAAACGCAGTTTCTAATTCTGAGAGAAATAAGAATTAAATGGAAGAGTTTGTGATGCCATTTTTTGTTTTTGTCTTTTTTTCACATCTTGCCATGCTCAGGGCTTAATCTTGCCCCTGTACTTAGAAACCACTCCTGATGGTGCTCAGGTACCCTCTGGTATGGATGGGATTGAAGCCGGGTCAGTCACATGCAAGATAGATAGGTGCTCTACTTACTATGTTGTCTCTCTGACATATGTGATGCCATATTTAAAGGATCACTCTGATGATTTCTTTGAAGCACACAGGAGACAGAAAGGAACAAGTTGGTATGATGGCGAAACATCACTGTGATCTGAATATATAGTTGCCATACAAAGAGATAACTGGGAAGTACATGCAGGTTGGGTATGTTATAGTTCAATGTTCAGTTTCATTATATTTCTTAGCTGAAAGACTAGAAATGACAACGGGAACAATAGAAATTTCAGAAGCACTTCACTCTTTCTAGGTAGAAAGGGACTGCAAAATTGATTCTTATAAAAGTGAGTTGTCAAGCACTGGTCTTGACAACTTCCAAAAGTCAAGAATAATTTTCATGAGAGAACAAGAATTTGATTGAATATGTCTAAAATTATTCCTCATTTTGACTATTAATGGACACTATCTACATGTCCAATTTCACTATCAGTGCAGAGAAACAATTTTAGCTGAATTGCTCCTGAGAAGTCCTACTTGATCTTTTTTTTAATCCTTCTTTTCTGAGTGGGAAGGAGGTATTTGGGCCTCACCTTGTGGTGCTCAGGACTTACTCCTGGCTATGTGCTCCGGGATCATTCCAGGCAGTGTTCAGGGGACCACGTAAAGTGCCAGGGGTTAAATTATGGCTGCCCTTACACTTGGATTATCTCTCTCACTCTCAATACTCCTTTTGAAAAGCAGAGAATGGTTCTCCAAAACCCAAAACTAATGCTCTATTAAAATTTTTTATAAACTACCTAAGTCTTTTCAAATAGTTTACTACTTTTCTTCTCCATAAATAGCTTATAGTTTACCTTATTGTTTAAATCTTATTTAAATAAAATACACACATCTTAATTTAATGTTATTAAATTATTTAACTTATTACTTAATTTTTATGTAAATCACCTTTAATTAAAGAACAAATTTACATTTTATAACTGTTAGAATATGTAAGCTCACAACTTCATTATGTTAGCCATATTATAATGAACTAAAATCACTGTATGTATATGTATTAAATTAAATATGTAGTTGTGTCTACATGTAGATATTTACTGTATCACTGTCATCCCCTTGTTCACCAATTTGCTCAAGCAGGCAAAAGTCACATCTCCATTCATCCCAGCCCTGAGATTTTATCAGCCTCTCCTTTGTCTTTCTTCCTAACACTTCCCAATTACATGTAGATGGAATCCAATAAATAAACCATTATTTAATTGCATCACTTAGAATTGTTTTTATAGCTCTTAGTATTACAAGAGTTTTTTTTTTTTTTGCTTTTTTTCTGTTTTTTTTTTCTTTTTTTTATTAGTGAAAAACCATGAGGTACAGTTATAGGCTTACAAACTTTGTGCTTGGGTTTCAGTTATACAATGATCAAGTGCCCATCCCTCCACCAGTGCCCGTCATCCATCCCCACGGGTCCCAGCATCCCCCCACCCAACCCTCAACACCCCCCCCGTCCCATCCTGCCTCTGTGGCAGGGTATTCCCCCTTGTTCTCTCTCTCTTCTTTTGGGTACTGTGGTTTGCAAGAGAGGCATTGAGTGGCAATCATGTTTGGTCTATCGACTACTTTTAGCATGCTTCTCCCACCCTGGGAGGGCCCTCACATCACCCTTCATTTGGTACTCTCTTCTCTATCTGGCTTCCTTTTCACCTAGAGCCTGTGGCTGGCCTTCCATTCATGGAGCAAAATTCCTGGTACTAATCTCAGCCATTCCTGGGTGTTAATCTCCCTTTTTGTTGCTTTATGTTCCCCAGATGAATGCAATCTTTCTGTGTCTATCCCGCTCTTTCTGACTCATTTCGCTTAACATGATACTTTCCATGTAGTACCACTTGTATGTAAATTTCATAACTTCATCTTTTCTAACAGTTGCATACTACTCCATTGTGTAAATGTACCAAAGTTTCTTTAACCAGTCATCTGTTCTTGGGCACTCAGATTTTTTTCCAGATTCTGGCTATTGTAAAGAGTGCTACAATGAACAAACAATTGCAGATGTCACTTCGACTATACCTTTTTGCCTCTCTGGGATATATTCCCAGGAGTGCTATAGCTGGGTCAAATGGCAGATCAAATTCTAATTTTTTGAGAGTCGTCCATACTGTTTTCCAAAAGGGTTGGACCAGTCGGCATTCCCACCAGCAGTGAAGGAGGGTCCCTTTCTCGCCACATCCGTGCCAGCACCGGTTGCTTTTGTTCTTGTGGATGTGGGCCAGTCTCTGTGGTGTGAAATGATATCTCATTGTGGTTTTGATCTGCATCTCTCTGATGATTAGTGATGTAGAGCATTTTCTCATGTGCCTTTTTGCCATTCGAATTTCTTCTTTGCGAAAGTTTCTGTTCATTTCCTCACCCCATTTTTTGATGGGGTTGGGTGATTTCTTCTTGTGGAGTTTAACCAGTACCTTGTATATCCTTGATATCAACCCCTTGTCGGATGTGTACTTGGTGAATATCCTTTCCCATTCTGTAGGCTGTCTTTGTATTTTGGTCAATGTTTCTTTTGAGGTGCAGAAGCTTCTTAGTTTAAGATAGTCCCATTTGTCTATCTCTGTTTTCACTTGCTCGGCCAGTGGCGTGACATCTTTGAAGATACCATTAGCTTCAATATCATGGAGAGTTTTGCCGACTTTGTCTTCAATAAACATTATGGATTCTGGTCTGATGTTGAGGTCATAAATCCATTTTGATCTTACTTTTGTGCATGGTGTTAGGCAGAGATCTGAGCCCACTTTTTTGCATGTAGCCGTCCAATTTTGCCAGCACAGTTTATTGAAGAGGCTTTCCCTGCTCCATTTCACTTTTCTTGCCCCCTTATCAAAAAGTAGATGATTATATGTTTGGGAGGAAATGTCAGTATATTCAACTCTTTTCCATTGGTCTGCAGCTCTGCCTTTGTTCCAGTACCATGCTGTTTTAATTATTACTGCCTTGTAGTAGAGTTTGAAGTTAGGGAGGTTGATTCCTCCCATTTTCTTTTTCCCAAGAATTGCTTTAGCTATTCGTGGGGGCTTATTGTTCCATATAAATTTCAGGAGTGTTTGCTCCATTTCTTTGAAGAATGTCATGGGTATCCTTATAGGGATTGCATTGAATTTGTACAGTGCTTTGGGAAGTATTGCCATTTTGATGATGTTGGTCCTCCCCATCCATGAACAGGGGATATTTTTCCATTTCCTCGTGTCCTCTTTTATTTCCTGAAGTAGCGTTTTGTAGTTTTCTTTGTACAGGTCCTTTACTAGCCAATAGAATACAACAACTCATCAAAAAGATCATACATCATGACCAAGTGGGATTCATCCCAGGGATGCAAGGATGGTTCAACATTCGGAAATCAATCAACATAATCCATCATATCAACAAAAGAAAAGATAAAAATCGTATGATCATATCAATAGATGCAGAGAAAGCTTTTGACAAGATCCATCACCCATTCATGATGAAAACCCTTCCCAAAATGGGGATAGAGGGGACTTTCCTCAATATAGTTAAAGCCATCTACCACAAACCTACAGCAAACATCATCCTCAATGGGGAAAAACTGAGACCCTTCCCTCTAAGATCAGGGACGAGACAAGGATGCCCACTCTCTCCACTACTGTTCAATATAGTACTGGAAGTACTTGCAATAGCGATTAGGCAAGAAAAAGATATTAAGGGCATCCAGATAGGGAAAGAAGAAATTAAGCTCTCACTATTCGCAGATGACATGATACTATACTTAGAGAACCCTAAAACCTCTACCAAGAAACTCCTAGAAACAATAGGCTTGTATAGTAAAGTGGCAGGCTATAAAATCAATACCCCAAAATCCATGGCATTCCTATATGCAAATAGTGAAAGAGAAGCAAGTGACATCAAGAAAACAATCCCATTCACAATTGTGCCCCAGAAAATCAAATATTTTTTTGCTTTTTGGGTCACACCCAGAGATGCACAGGAGTTACTCATGGTTCATGCACTCCGGAATTACCCCTGGCGGTGCTCAGGGGACCATATGGGATGCTGGGAATCGAATCTAGGTCGGCTGCGTGCAAGGCAAACGCCCTACCCGCAGTGCTATTGCTCCAGCCCACAAAAGTATTTTTTAAACTAAATAAGAAATAAGTACAAATCAACTGGCCTTTCAAATATACTGTGTTGAAATATATGCATCAGGAAGCTGATTCTATATCACTCACCCTAGAATAAACAATATGCATTGGCCCCTCCCTTTTATACTACACTAGGGAGGGTAGGTTACTGAGGAAAAAGTGCCGCCATTTTGGTTTGTATTCTTCCATAAATGTAGTTCCATGCTGGAATTTAGAAGAAAACTCTAAACTCTCAAAAGATTTGCTTTTGATGACACTGAAAACCTCTGTGGGACTTAGGTCTTCAGGGATGTTGCTCATGTGTACATGAAGCAAGTATGACTATACTTACTATCTTACGGAATCTTGAAATAAATTGTTGTGACCCACATAACTTGCGTTCTCTTTCAGAAATATGTGTAATTTCTCAAGGGATCTTGTGAAATGTTGCAGTATGCCATGCCAAACAGTATTATTTGTCTAAGTGATAAAGTCTATAGAGTCATACAGAAGCAATGAAAAGATAGAGATATTATGAGAAAGGGAAGTTGGGCATTTGAGTTAGTTTGGGTTTATGGAAGCACAAGTACCCATGTAGCTACTTGGGTCACATTAAAGGGCATGACACTCCAGCCTTGGTCTCCATCCTATAAGGAAAGGGCTCAACCTGATTTATTTTTTAATTAACAGAGTTATGTAAGCAAGAGATTTAAGAGTAAACCTTGCCAGTCAAAAGCTATTTATTGCTGAACTATATGTGTTGTGAGGAAAAATAATCTTCAAACCTATATATAATGAGATAATATTATAAAACAAAAATCTGTGAATGAAATGCTTCATTTTTAATCTCCTACTTATAACCTAGTACCACATAAACCATTTTCATTTTTTCCATCTAAAAATTTCATTTGAAGTATAGCATATGAAAATATGACATTTCTTTATATTCTGATCAATTACATTGAGTCCTGTAGAATAAGTAATAACAGAATGGCAGTTTATCATATGCATGTCTCTACATATCATATATCACAGTTATCTCCACTGAAGGATTCACAATCTGCATAGTCTACTTATATTACGCACAGATTAGATGGGAAGATGTGGAACTGGAGAAAATGTAACTATGGACACTGGAATAGCTTCACTCTGAATTCTTGTCATACTCCAGGATGTCTCAACACTATATTTATGTTACAGATGAAGAAAGAAGGAGAAGAGGATGTGAAAAGCATTTTTTTCTTTTAAGTAAAGATCTGCCAAGATCTGATTGTGGGTTTCCATTGTCCAGACGACAGGGCTGTGGCAAGGAGGTTTAGAAAATACAGTTTTTACCCTTTATTCACATATGACCTCCTGGACATTGATGCTTTATTGCAAAGATGAAAGAAAGAATGGATGGCCACTGGGGAATACCTGCCATTGTCTATAGACTAAATGGACAGATTGAGGAAGATAATATGCCCAATGAAATGAACAATTATTACAGTAGCTAAATACAAGTAAGGAATTAAAGGAATTGAGATATAATATATAGTTATCTAGAAACATCCAACTGTCAATTTTTATAATAAATGGACTCCAGTACTTTCCCTTTCTTTTGAAAAGTGTCTATTTAAAAAGTTTTCTGGATAGGTCACAAGTGTCTCTTAATAGTCTACTTATATTTCTCTCCTTTCATTCTATTTGGGGAAGATCTGTGCACTAATCTTTTCCCGTGAATAATTTTAATCTTCATCTTATGTCTGTTCTACTATTCAATCTTTTATAACTATAATTTAATAATTAGCACCAGAAGATTAATCTACCTAACTTTCTAGATTGCTTATCTCAGTAAACATTATATTTGATTCCTTCCCTATTTATTATTACTATTTAGCTTAGAAGTTTGTTTTTATACTAAGCAGCCTAATTAATCTCTCAAGAATTACATTTACTGATATTAACTTTTCCAAATAATGGATGTTCCTCAAAGAATTGTTTACCCTACTTTTTCAAACTATCTGATCAGATCTAGACAGAGTCTTGATTTCTCAGGCCAACAAAGACTCCCACTTTGCATGACCAGAATCCAGGCACATGGCTTCCAGGGATTGTGCTTTAAAGTCAGGTCCAAGAGCAGGATCAAAGGCAGATACCACGGGGTCTGGCAGATATCTGCAGCATTTACACCTGTTTGCGCCCGTGGGACCCCCTGACATAGAAGTCTATCTGAGACTAACCTACATCCTACGTTTTTTGTTTAACTCTGCTCCTTCTAAGCAGGACATTTTTTCTGGTGACTTGATTGCCAGTGATCACAACCTAGTAGAAATGCCCAGTTCTCCTGATATGCAGCATTTCCTATTCCATGACACAGCTTCTCAATTCCACGTATGGTTTTAAAACCAAAAGTGTCTTCAGACTTGCCAAATGTCCAGTGGGAGGAAATAAATGTCCTGAGCTTAGGATGATGCTGTGTAAGTGTGTGTGTGCGTGTGTGTGTGTGTGCGCAAGCGCGCGCATGCGAGTGCACACTTTGCTCCTAAACCAAAGCACACAAAAGCCAACTCCAGTGTCACATACAGTTGTCCAAGCACTGACAGGAGTGATACATGAGCAGTCAGGAATGATCTCTGAATATCACTGGCTGCAGTTCAAAAGCTAAAACAATAAACACTTCTGTGCCAAAATTTGTTTGTTGCTTTGGGGAACTCATTGTGTTGCTGTTGTTGTTGATTTAGTTTGGTTTGTTTGGGATCCACATCAGGCTCAGCTTGGATCTTACTCATGGTTTTGTGCTCAGGGATCTCTCCTGCAGATGCTCAGGGGATTGAAGTCACCATTATAGACGGATTGTGATTCCTCTGAGAATTCACTTTTCTCTTAGTTCTGAAGCAGTTATCCCTCCTTATTGTTCTTCTCTCTCATTTCATTCTCTCTCATGTAATAGCACAGCAGAAAGAGCGTTTGCCTTGCACATGCCCGGCCCAGGTTCAATTCCTCCGTCCCTCTCAAAGAGCCTGGCAAGCTACTGAGAGTATCCCACCTGCATGGCAGCCTGGCAAGCTCCTCATGGTATATTCAATATGCCAAAAACAGTTACAGCAAGTCTCACAATGGAGATGTTACTGGTGTCCGCTCGAGCAAATCGATGAACAATGGGAGGACAGTGCTACAGTGCTCATTTATTTGGCTCTCCAAGGTCTTCCCCTCCAGAGTCTTCTCTGGAATACCAGTTTCCGTGTTTTTCCTGCTCTTCAGCAGGGTCTACTGGGTCTGGGCTCAGGGTACCAGTTTTAGAGCAAAGGAGTCTGGATGTAAGTGTGTGAGCATGTTCCCAGCAATGTAAAACTCAGAATTTCTCCTAGAGGAGTTGGATTAATATTAGACATCTTATCATTATGACTTCGTAAATGATGCATACATTTCATATAGTTCCAATACTTAGTAAATGCTCACTGTTATATGATAGTCATATAATATTGAACATTTTTCATGGAATTAGAAATCTCAATTGAAGACCAAGATTTCATTATTTTTAGCTGTGGTATTTCATATTGCTAACATTCTATCTGGGCCATACAAATACATAACAGTATTACTCTCTAGACTGTATTCTTTCGTTGTTTTTTTTTTATTTTTCTCATTTCTATTATCATTATTATAATCCCAACTACACCACCTCTGCCTTGCTGATGGCATCATTCTAATAACACCAAACATCAGCCAAGCCACACAAATGCTGACCGACTTCGACCATGAGTGTGGAAAGGTAGGACTACAGCTGAATCTTACGAAGACAATGTTTATGAGAAACAGCCCTGTTCCTGACGCTCCATTCACTCTCAACAGAACCACCATCTCCGAATGCAACAGTTATATATACCTAGGTCGAGAAATCAACATGATGAATGACCTGGCACCTGAGTTGCGCAGGAGGAAGAGAGCAGCTTGGGATGCCTTCAAGAGCGTTGAAGAAATAACCAAGAGGACAAAGAACCTTCAGCTATGAGCACATCTCTTCGATTCCACTGTTCTTCCTGCATTAACATATGCCTCAGAGACCTGGGCCCTACGAAAACAGGATGAGAACGCTATTCAGGTCTCTCAAAGAGGAATCAAAAGAGCTATGCTTGGAATATCATGATTCACTCAAATGAGAGATAGAATCTGGAATTCTGATCTCTGTCAACGCTCAAGAATCAGGGACGCTGTCTCATTTGCCAAGGCATCAAAAATCAGATGGGCTGGACACGTAATGAGGTTTACAGACAACGGCTGGACTAGAGCTATTACTGACTGGATTCCATGGGACGTCAAAAGATCGCATGGATGCCCACCTACACGATGGTCAGACTTCTTTGTCAAGACCCTGAATGATCGGTTTGAGGCTCTGCATGGTCCTAGAATGAACAGATGCCATTGGGCTACGCTAGCACGCAACAGGGATGAATGGAGGCGTTACTGGCACCTGCTCGAGTAAATCGATGAATAACGGGGGATCAAGTGATCAAGTGATAATCCCATTAACCTCTGTGTTTGTTGCTTTGCTTTTTTGTTTTCCCATTATAGGAAGGCCAAGTGAGGGTGTTGAGCTGGAGATCCAGGTCCAACTGGAGATGGAGTGAGCCAGCAGACACATGGGCATCAGTGAGGTAAGATGATTTGCAGGGACTTCAGCAGATCCAGGGCTGTTGGGATCGGGCAATGCTACCCTAGGGAGATGATTACTTGTTCAGGAACATAAGTCAGGCATTTCCATGCATTTCATTTCCAACTTACTCTCTTCTTCTGAAAGCAGGTGGAAGGGTGACAAGGAGTCATCCCAGTTTAGTTCATGGTGTTTCTAAAGTTTATTCCTCAAAACCTTTTGGTTTCCTCCATATTAATTCTCTTTTTGGTTCAGTTTTAGATTAAGAATGTTCCAATTGGGGGCCAGAACAATAAGACAATGGATAGGGCACTTGCCTTGCATACGGTCAACCCGGTTTGATCCCTGATAACTCAAGTGATTCCCCGAGCACCACTAGGAATTATTTTTGAGTGAGGAGTGAAGAGTAACTAATCCCTGAGCACTGCGGGAGTGGTCCCAAAACAAAACAATAGGATACCTCAGATACTCAAGAATGTAGCTGCTACTAAAATATATGAATGTTCCTTTCCTTGGTTTGTTATGTTTCTTCCTTTTCAACATATGATATTAAATACCCTGTACATAAGATGACCTAATATTTTAATATCTATTAGGAAAATAGTCAATATTTAACCAAAATCATTTAAAATTTTTAAACAACGAAATAGCTGTGGTGTTGATAACATAATCTTTTGTCTACTTTAATTAGCAATAATTAATTTTGAGATTTCCCAAGGGTATGAAGCATTTAAATGAAAAATATATCTCCTATTTTAAGTAGTTCACAATTTAGAAAAGAAATAGCTCATTAGAAGTGACCTGTAATATAGGGTTGATAGGTTGAAATAAAATACTTCTGGGACATAAATAGAGATTAAATTAACCATAATTTAGTGGCCTTGGGACAGAATGATAGTGCAGCAGGTGAGGTACTTGCCTTAGCACTATCAGGGATGGTTGAAAAATAAAGCAAAACCAAAAATTAGAAGACTCGAGTAAACTTGGTAATGTTTAATTCAAATTTAACAAATAGTAAAGTACTTTTAGGAAATATATATATATATATATGTGTGTGTGTGTGTGTGTGTGTGTGTGTGTGTGCATGAACTGGGGCGATAGCACAGCGGTAGGGCGTTTGCCTTGCACGCAGCCAACATAGCCGACCCGAGTTCGATTCCTCCGCCCCTCTTGGAGAGCCTGGCAAGCTACTGAGAGTATTTCGCCTGCATTGTAAAGCCTGGCGAGCTCCCCATGATGTATTCGATATGCCAGACACAGTAACAACAAAGTCTCACACTGGAGACGTTACTCGGCCTGCTGGAGAAAATCAATGAACAATGGAAGGACAGTGACAGGACAGTGACAGATATATGTACATATATATATATATATGTTCATATATATACATATATATACTCTATAAAATAATTTCAAACAACATAATGCATTGTGGAAATGGAGTTCATATTCATAAGAAACATTTTATTACATATATGAAAATAATTAAGATAAAGAGTGAAAATATTTCAAAGAAATAAATAAAGGGTATGAGAGAGAGTAGAGGGTGTAATGTTCTGGTCTTCATGTGGCTGGCCAGGTACCATATATTGGTATACCCAGAGCAGTACCACCAGGAGTGACTCATGAGCACAGAAACAAGAGAATCTCCTGAGCAGAGTCAAGTGAAGCTCAAAATTCCTTCCCCAGAAGGAAGATATGTGATAATAATTCTCAAAGTAGATAAATTGAGCCCGGAAAGTGGTTTACACATTTTTACTTGGCTGAAAGTGCTGAGTTATGGAGAACACTGTGGACCAAGGAGTTATGTGTTGGGAATTCCATTCATTGTTACGGCTTTGTTGGTTGGAGAAGGAGTGAGCATGAGACACACAGGCTTGCCAAACAAGACTTGATGTAACTTCAACCTAAACGCTGCTTGGGAATGATCATTGTAAGGACCAGAGTTCAGTGGCAAAGTGTTTGCTTTCACGTGGCAAACCAGTTAAAACCCAGGCACCACATTTTAAATGGTCTTCCATGTACCAACAGTTAGGATTCCTGAGCACAGAGCAACCCAGAAATAATCCCTGAGTGTGTGCCCCCCCACCAAAAAAAATCAAAACAAAACAAAAAGACTACTAGTCATTATAAATACATATCAAGTTAATACTACAATAATAATATAATAACTATTATTATTATATTATATTCATTTATTATATTCTAAAATATTATATATATTTTATATATTATATATGTTATTATATATAATATATTATATTATAAATATATACAATAATAATATAATAATAATAAACAGAAATTGATTTATTAGCAGAAGTCATTCAATTTTAATACGTCCCAGTAGGAGAATTTGGGGGCTGATCTTCCTAATAGAATATATACAAGGAAGCAATTATGGACAAGGATAGAGATAATTATAGTTTGATCTAAAGATCTTTCAAAAATTAGAAACTTTTAATCATTGTAACTTGTTAGAATAGAAGAAATATTCTTTAAATCTACTAAATCCGTAAGATACATGGAGGAAAATGTGGGCAGTATTCTCTATGAAATTGAAGGTAAAGACATTTTCAAAGATGAAACACCACTGCCCAAGCAAGTGGAAGGAAAGATAAACAAATGCGTCTTCATTAAATTAAAAAAGCTTCTGCACCTCAAAAGTGACCAAGATACAAATACAGTCCACAGACTGGGAAAAATTAATTACCCAATACCCATCTGATATTGGTTAATATCCAAGATAATATAAAGCACCGGTAGAACTTTACAAGAAAAAAACATCGAACTCCATCAAAAAATGGGAGAAAAAATGAACAGAAATTTTCTCAAAGAAGAAATACAAATGACCAAGAGACACCTGAAAATAATGCTCTACATTGTTAATCATCAGGGCGATGCAAATCAGAACGACAATGAGATATCACCTCAAACCACAGAGACTGGCACACATCCAAAAGATCAAGAGCAACCAGTGCTGGCATGGACATGAGGACATGAGGAGAGAGGGACTCTTACTGTGGGTGAAAATGCCAGCTGGCCTAGCCTTTGTGGAAAACAATATAGACACTCCTCAAAAAGCTCGAAATTGAGCTTCCATATGACTCTGTAATACCACTGCTCAGAACGTACCCTCGGAGACCAAAAACACACAGCAGAAATGAAACTTGCACTTCTATGTTCATTGCAGCACTATTTACAATAGCCAGGACCTGGAAACAACCTAAGTAACTAAGAACAGATGATTGGTTAAAGAAACTGTGATATACCTATACAATGGAATACTATGCAGCCATTAAAAATGAACTCATGAAATTTTCTTATAAATGGATGGACAGGGGGAGTATCATGCTGAGTGGAATAAATCAGAAGGAGGACAGATATAGTATGACTGCATTCATTTGTATTTTTAATATGTACATATATATGTGTGTATTTACATTATATATGTATATAGAGTGAAACTAATATGTATGCATAATAAGACTTATATGTAATGAGAAATATATCTATCCAATTTGACTAATATCCAAGGCCGTGGTAAATAGTAGCGAAGAGGACTAGTCAATGAATAGAACCTTGCTATAAGAGTGTGTGGGGGGAAGGGGTGACAGTTTGGATAGAAGGGACAAACATGACAGTAATTAGAAATAATCATTTTGGACAGGAACTGAATATTGAAAATAGGAAAAGGATATACCTGATGACCTTTCATTATCTGTATTAAAAACCTTAAGGCCCAAAGGTAAATGATGGAGAAAGGAATGAGATAAAGAGAGACAGAGAGAAAGAGAGAGAGAGACAGACAGACAGACAGAAAGAGACTGAGAGAGAAAGACAGCAAGGGAAATAGAGGGGAAAAAGTGCCTGGCATAGAGGCAAGTGGCAGGGGCAAGGGAAACTGAGACCAATGCTGGTGGAAAAAGTACACAGGTGAAGGAACAGGTGTTGAAATATTGTATAACTGAAAGGCGATCATGAAGAACTTTGTATATGTGTATATCGCTGTTATTCAAGAAAAATAAAAAATAATTTTGTTAATAATAATTTTCTAATATTGTCTGAAATTTCATGTTTATCTGCAATTTTCTAGATCTAAAGATCTTTCAAAAATTAGAAACTTTTAATCATTGTAACTTGTTAGAATAGAAGAAATATTCTTTAAATCTACTAAATCCGTAAGATACATGGAGGAAAATGTGGGCAGTATTCTCCATGAAATTGAAGGTAAAGACATTTTCAAAGATGAAACACCACTTCCCAAGCAAGTGGAAGGAAAGATAAACAAATGGGTCTTCATTAAATTAAAAAAGCTGGCAAATTAAAAAATATGGCAAATAATAAACATATAATTCTTATTATCTTCAAAACATCATGAAAATTTCTGCTGATAGATTTTTATTTTATACTCTATCAAAAAGTTACTATTTAATATTAGTAATGCCAAGCTTTTTTTTTTTTCAGACAAATGAGAGCAGTATGTACTTAATGATATCTACACGGCTTATTGATGATTACATTGCAACATTTATATGGGGAGATAAGGGTTTTTAATTTGCTGTCAGATCAAACTGAGATCAGCTGAGAAAAAATGTGCTTGAACCATTACTTCGTATGGCTCCGACTTCCAGCTTCTTAACAATACAATTTAGTGAATTAGCACCGTAGCACTGCAGTTCTGTTCTCCTGTCGTTCATCGATTTGATCGAGTGGGCCCAGTAACGTCTCCATTGTGAGACTTCTTGTTACTTTGTTTGACATATTGAATACATCATGGGTAGCTTGCCAGGCTTTTCCGTGGGGGCGAGACACTCTTGTTTGCTTGCTGGGCTCTCCCAGAGGGGCTCCAGGAATCAAACTCGGATCGGCCCGGTCAGCCGCATGCAAGGCAAATGCCCTACCTGTTGTGCTATCACTCCAGCCCCAGTGAATTATACTCCTCTATATTTTAGTTGCGTAAAAGAAATGTATGATCCAATTCCTTTCCCAAAGCTTATTTCTGCAGATAGAATACATTCTCAATTACTGAATGACTATTGACATACATGATCCTGTAGTTATGGTTACATACTTATTCACATATGTCATCATACACTCTCGGGAAGAAAAGACTTTATTTTTAGAGTACTTCTAAAATGTTTTTTTCTTAAATTTTAATGACTTAATTAAGAACTATTGCCTCACAAACCTTACAATTACCCTGCAGTACTTCAGATGATACCATACGACTCAGCCACTTAATTTGTGATGCTTAATTTTTCTAGTATAATTTAACAGGACTATCTATACAAATAATTATCAGGCTAATTTAAGAGCATTGTTATCCACTAAAAGAAACCCTGAACAAGGTCAGAGAAATAGTACAAGAGGGGAACTTTGCACACAGCTCACCCTGCTTCAAGCCCAGAGCTGCATCTGATCCCTGAGCACCTCTGCCAATGACCCCCAGGCACAGAGCTAGGAGTAAGCCGTAAGCACTAATCTCCTCCCTGCAAAATTCCTCTGTGCTATTAAGCAGTTATTCTCCACTGAAATGTTCACCCCTCTCATGCAACTACCAGCCTTGGAGAGTTTCTACCCTATTTTCAGTAGAGTTGATTATTCTGGGCATTTCCTATAAAGGAAATCACATAATATGTAGTCTTCTGTGATTAGATTAATTCACTCAGTGTGTTTACAAAGTTCATTCTTATTGTTGGGTCTACGTATATTTTATTCATTTTTATAGCTAAATTATAATACAGTATATAGATGTGCCAATGTCATTTTTAGTAGCTGTACATTTAGATAATATTTGGGGCTTTGGCTATTATGCATTATGCAGTAGTTTAAGGTTCAGAGCAAACTAAGTGGAAGTTATTGCTCTCTGCATTTCTCCCTGGCTCTCAAACGCTGCATACAGTCCACCGCATTTGCCACTGCCTGGCATGAAGGTCCAATTCTTCCTACTGGTGAATCAGCACTAACGCATCATTATCACCCACAGTTCATAGTGGACACTAGGATCAGTTCGCAGTATTTCATATTCTATGGGTCTGGAAAAACATGCCATGCATCCAACATTACAATATCATCCAGAGTAATTTCACGATTCTAAAAATGTTCTGTGCATGGCTTACGCATTCTCCTTCCCTTCTTCTGGCAGCTTTTAAGTGATGTGAAAAATAATCTGATCATCTTTTCTACAGCCCTGGTACAAGACTAAGAAAAGGTAAGATGGATCAAATGAAAACTGTAAACTGACGGCCACTTACAGGAATGATGGATTGCGGTGATTTTATTTACAGTATTTATTCTAATTTATACCTCAACACACCTTTATGCTAACTTCATGCTTTTACTGAAAAAGGAAGTTCTAAATTAAAACTCCCCATGGACATTCCTGTTTTAGAACTACACAGATATTAAACAGACCCTAAAAGAACGAAGGCAATATACAGGAAAGAATGGCTTTGTTATATAACTGTAATGCCAACAATTTACACATGTATATGTTGTTAGTGAATGAACAAAACATTTGACACATTAGAACACTTAATTCTATTGCATTATTACTTCTATTTAAGTCATGAGTATTTTAATGTAGAATAGAATATTTATCTGTATTCTGGCTGTCCTCACCGGGGACCCTTAGAGGGGGGCGGATTGAGTTTCCCGTCCCACCCCAAGCAGAGGCCCGGCAGCTGAAGACCTCCAGAATCAGCCACAGCCATGCTTAAGACCACTCTCCATACGTTCGGACGGGCCTCATGCATGAAAGAACTGGCAGAGGAACCCAGGTGTGTGGGACTCGGGGCTGAGATCTCCAAGCCTGCTCGGATCAGGACTGGGTCTCCTTTAGCCTGATCCCCCATCTTCCAGTAGTTACACCCACCAACTACCCCCGGTACCATGTTATCCCATCAACAGCCATGACCCAGAGACTATAAAGCCCAGCTTCCAGAAGCACATGGCCACAAATGTGACCGTGCGACCCCTTATTGTCTAGTTCTCACTCTTGGAGATCCTGATGGGCTACCAAGTGTATCCTGCCTGCAAGGCAGAGTCTGGCAAGCCCCCATGCCAAAACCCAGTAACAATGATAGGTCTTATTCCCTTGACCCTGAAAGAGTCTCCAATGTGGCACTTGCTAAAATCTCAGGGCTAGGACAAATGGAGACATTACTGGTGCCTCTTCGAGGAAATCGATGAACAATGGGATGACATTGATACAGTGATCTGTATTTTAGTCATCTGTAAAATCATATATTAACTATTGTAAAAAGACAAAAAAGTAAGAGAGTCACATACTCCCAAATACATGCTATTTGGGGGGTACATTTTTTCTGCCATTGCTGTTGGAATATAAACAGTCATGATATAATTTCTCTTAAAATTTAATCATCACGGTCACATGCTCCCATTGTTCATTGATTTGCTCGAGCGGGCCCAGTAACGTTGTGAGACTTGTTACTGTGTTTGGCATATCAAAAACATCACAGGGAGCTTGCCAGGCTCTGCAGTGCAGGCCAGATACTCTCAGTAGCTTGCCGGGCTCTCTGAGAGGGGTGGAGGAATGAACTCGGTTTAGGCATGTTGGCTGCATGTAAGGTAAACGCCTTACCTGCTGTGCTATCGCTCCAGCCCAAAATTTAATCATAACTCCTTAAAATGTTAAAATAAATGCTATGTTTTTTACCCATTCATGTTTCGGTAAAATTCCATGAAGTTTTCTTGGGGGTGGGGGACGGGTGGAGGGTGCATTTATCTAAAGCTGCTCATGGTTTGCTCCTGGCTCAGTGCTCATAGATCACTCCTTGTGAATTTAGGGAACTCTATAGAGTGCCAGAGGTAGAGCTCAGGTAAACCACATGCAAGGCAAATGCCCTATCCATTGTACTATCACTCCAGACCGTAAATCCCATGATATTGTGAATATAGTTTACCATAGAAACAAAAACAAAATGTAAACATAAAAGTCATAGGTAGAGATATATGGACATTTGTGCAATATTATTTGCCTATTATATGTTTCTTAAATTATATATTTATATATACAATGCTGCCTATAACAAAAATCTGAAAATAGACACTTGAATGAGGATTGAGAAGAACAATGATGTTTAGTTCTGAGGCTTAATTAGTGTGAAGTGAGAGCAGAGATGTTTTATTCTCCTAAGACCTCTTTAAGCAAAACATGCCTCACAATAATTTACATGATTGAGCCTAGTTAAAATCCTGCCAATCCCCAAATAAAGAACCTTCCAGATCTCTCCACAGTCTGAACAATTTGGGTCTCTCTTAGGGTCCCCACACTTCACTGACATTTGGCATGTGAATTGTTGAAGCGACCTCTACTCACTAGTCATCTCTGGCTACTTTTAACTTCTACAAATACATAGTGAATGAGAATCAATTGAATGTATCCAGAGAAAATCACTTAGAAAGCCCAACTCTAAAGAATGTACTATGACTTCATTGCATCACTTGTTTCCAGAAAATCTCGCTTAACACCCCAAAAGCCTTAGAATAATGTGTCAAGTTCTGATTGTATGTCTTGTCTCCAGCCTATGACCTAGTGACTCTTCCTTGGACACATCTGAGCACATTTCCACTCTTCATTTCTGCCACTTGGATATGACCATTCTAGTGATGCACCAAAGCCCCTGGATTAAGAGCTCCATCCTTGCACTTCCAGACACATGGCAGATGCTTCTTACAGCGATCGGAGTGTCTGCCTCCTCCGTTTCCTTCTGAAAGGACAGAAGTATTTTTCTTCCAAGCCTCTCTGAACAAAGCAGCATCATTTGAGTGGGGAGAAGGTCTATGAAAGGGCCTTGATTACCTGGCACTCTTCAACACCACCATACTTTTATTTTTTTGTCATTTTGGGTCACACCCAGAGATGCTCAAAGGTTCCTGGCTCTGCACTCAGGAATTATTCCTTGTAATGCTTGGGGGACCCAATGGGATGCCGGGGATCGAACCAGGGTCAGCCACGTTCAAGGCAAATGCCCTACCCACTATACAATTACTCTGGCCCAGCTATCACCAGAGTTTTTTTTTTTTAATTTTATTGGGCCTGGAGCAATAGCACAGCCAGTAGGGTGTTCGCCTTGCACTTGGCTGGAATGGGTTTGATTCCTCTGTCCCTCTCAGAGAGCCCTGAAAGCTACCAAGAGTATCCCAGCCGCAGGGCCTGGTAAGCTCCCCTGGCATATTCAATATGCCAAAAACAGCAATAAGAATTCTCAAAGTGGAGACGTTACTGGTGCCCGCTTGAGCAATTTGATGAACAACAGGAGGAAAGTGCTACAGTGCTAATTTTATCAAATCACCGTTAGATAGCTACAGGCTTTCATGTTTGGGTTACAATCACACAATGATCAAACACCCAATCTCTCCACCAGTGCACATTCCCTACCACAAATATCCCTGTTATATCCCCCCTCCCCACCCTCCCCCTGCCTCCATGGCAGATAATATTCTCCATACTCTCCCTGTAGACCAATGGAACAGAGATGAATATTCTGTTACAGACCCTCAAATATAGGACCACTTAATCTTTGACAGAGGAGCAAGAAATGTGAAGTGGAACAAGGAAAGCCTCTTCAACAAGAGGTGCTGGGAAAACTGGATTGCTACCTGTAAAAAAAAAAAAATTGAACTCTGACCTCTGTCTAATGCCAGGCACAAAAGTCAGATCAAAGTGGATTAAAGACCTCAATACCAGACTTGAATCCATAAGGTACATAGAGAAACATGTACGCAGAACTCTACAACATTGAAGCTAAAAGCATCTTCAGGATGAAACAGCACTGACCATGCAGTGGAAGCAAACATAAACAAATGGTACCATCAGACTTTTAACTAGTGGCCTTCACCTCCTCTGACACCTGATTCCAATTCTGTCCCTTCTCCCTACTCCCCTTTTGCCCATCACTTTCCAAGAAAGACAGTTCCCTGCAGGCAAAGGTTGACTTCTGTTTGTTCAATGCAGGTCCCCAGGGCCTCAACTTGTGATGACTGAATGAATACAAATATCATATTTTAAAAAATCACGATCACGATCATCCTGTTGTTCATCAATTGTCTCGAGCAGACACCAGTAACATATCCTTAGTTCTAGCCCTGAGATTTTAGAAAGTGCCATATTCAAGCCTCTTTCAGGCTTTAGGAGTATGAGACCCATCATTGTTACTGGTATTTGGCATATTGAGCACTCCACGGGGAGTTTGTCAGACTCTGCCATGTAGGCAGGTTACATTCAGTAGCCTGCCAGGTTGTCCAAAGTAAGAATGAGATCATAAGATGATTCGCAGCCACATGCTTCCGGGCTGGGTCTTGGCCATTGATGGGATTACACAGCACTGGGGCGCAGTTGGTGGGTGTCCCCCTCCCTACTGGAAGATAGAGGATCTGGGTGGAGGATGCTCAGCCCTGATCCGAGCAGTTTTGGGGATCTCAGCCCCAGGACCCACAAATATATTAGAGAATATTTATTGGTCAGTGTACACCCATACCTGCTGAACCTTTCCACATTGAATATTGTGTCACTCTACTTTTGCTACCGTTGTGTCTTAATACTGGAATGAGGACATCTAAACTAAAGGATTAAGTGTATTTCTCTCTGACCATCACAAAGTTGATGTATTATTAGGCACTGTAGCACTGTAGCACTGTCCTCCCATGGTCCATCAATTTGCTCGAGCTGGCCCAGTAGTGTCTCCATTGTGAGACTTGTTGTTACTGTGTTTGGCATATCGAATACATCATGGGTAGCTTGCCAGGCTTTGCCATGCAGGCAAGATACTCTCGGTAGCTTGCTGGGCTCTCCTCGATGGGCGGAGGAATTGAACCTGGCTCTGTTGGGCGAGCTGTATGCAAGGTGAATGCCCTACTGTAGGATAACACTCTTTTGTCCTTCCTCAGGTATCTTAGGTTTGTCAGGTCACAACCATCTAAGAACACTGAACTTGTATTGTAAGCAATGTCCCTTCTGTGTGGACACAGGAAGACAGTTAATATTATGCTTTGTAACTTGGGAGTTGATTGACTCCGGATAATATTTACTCCTGGGCATCTGATTTCTTGACTCAGTTGCCCTTAGTTCCTAGCACCCCAAAAGCAGGGTCCTGACGGGGAACTGAATGGACCCAGGGCAAGCTGTGAGCTACCCTGGCATCGAAATGGGCCAGGCCAAAGTGCCAAGATACTCAATTATAAGTTGAGGGCATGATCATGGACAAATGCTGTCATGATCCAAAAGTAAGTAACAATGAGACTAGGACCCTGCTGGAGCTAGGAAGATTAACCTGGCCTGAGGACTGCGAAATGTATAGTGAGATGTTCTCAGGAAGAACCAAACTAAGTTTATATCTCTTACTGTGCTCATACAGAATGACATTGCCAGAAACATTAGAAGTAGATTTATTACAACTATTTAAGTAGATTACTAACTGAGGGAAGAACACAACCTTGTTGGCATCCCACCCTTGAGCGGATCTCCTAGTAATCTGAAGTAATCTCTGTAGATGAGATTTTATCCTTGAGTTAATCTCCTGGAGGAGTGGTCTTACCTCTCTTTGTTGATTCGTCAATATTCAACCCACCTTTATGTTACCGCCTTATGTGACTGCTATATAAACTAAGACGTTAAGCTCGGGAGGAGAGTCAGAAGCGAGAGAGCTCGGACGCCAGAGATCCAGAGTCAGAGCAAGAGGGGCTCAAGCTTGAGAGAAAGAACAGCCGTCCTGATCCAGGCACACACGGGGCTCAAGAGCACCGAATGCAGGTGGTGAGAAAGAGCCATCCAGTGAGCCTGTGAACACACAACCTTCGGCATGATAAGATTTTATACCCTACCACTGTGTTATCACTCCAGACCAGCAGCAAAGCAATAAACAATATTAAAAAAGACACACAATTATTGGCTTTCTTGGAGTTTAGAACAAATTGTTTATTTTGGGTTGAAGAGAGGAGAGCTGGGTGACATCAGAAATACTCGAAGCACCACATGCAGGTCTTCAAGCAAGGCAAGGACCTTAGACCCTGGACTCTGTGTAGCCGAAGAGGTTACTGAGGCCTCCCTGTGGATTGGGACACTGGCTGATTGGTAGAGCACCTGCTGTGCTCCTGGGAAGGTTCTCAAAGGGGCTTGTCCTTAGTAGCCCCGTCTGGTTCCTATAGCACATAGGTCCTTTCAGTATCAATCTCTGATAATTTCAGTCAGAGGGACAGAAGGAAGTCTGTAGAGACTGATCACATTTCCCTGCTAAAATCTCCATCGCACGAGACACAGTGGCACCCCAGGTGACCCACACTTTCCATGGTGTTTATGGAACAAGAAGAAAATGGTGGGACAGAGAAGCCCGGAGTAGCCTAGCGCTATTTGCAACACAGGAAACGGAACCGTGCCTGTTAGGACAAGAGCGTTTTTCCCTGTTACTCACTTGTCCTTGGCATGACCTTGGTTATGCTTATGGAATCCTTTCTGCCATAACATGAGTGTCCTAACTTCAGTAGATCTGTACTTCATGACTAGAAATCCACTGATTAGCTATTTCTCCAACCCCATGAGCTGTTCTAAGAATGAGTCATTGTCTTGATGACTTTTAAAGGGGAGACCTTAGGAATTTTGCAGCCAAGTTTCTCCTTTTAAACATTGGACAAAGTTGTTAAATGATTTCCACAATATCTCCGAGCTTATTTATTTCAGGTCAGGACTGGAACTTTGTTCTACTGACTCATTCTAATATTCATCCTTGTACACCTCACTGCCTTTCCATTCTCTTGCTCTCTTCTTTTTCAACATAATTATCCTTGTCACCCACTTTCTAACCATCTGACATTTTAATTAACTTTTCTAACAACAGAATCTGGAAGCTGATGAGCATTCCATTTTTTTTTCCTTTTTGTAATTCTTTCTCCATTTAACTTGGCGTTTCTCAAAGAATGTTCAGCTCACATACTTCATAGAAAACGTCTATGTAAAATCAATTCCTGGAAATTTAGTCTGAAAATTTTATGCATTATGATTCGTCAGAGATGAATAATAGAAAATATCAAAAACTTTACAAAATAAATTATTTAGGACAGAAAACTGTTTAATTTTCCTTCCCATTGTCATTTCTAAGCATAATTTTTTTATATCTCTTTTTTGCCTTTCTACCTATACCATTGGATTCTTGCTTATACTTTTAAGGATAAATTTTCTTGGTTTATGTCTCATTTCTCTCTGAAAGTATCTAAAATGAATATAATCTAGCTGGAAGTAGTGTTCTCAGATAGATTATCATCTATCATTCACCTATCATCTATTATTCAAAAAATTAGAAATAAAGATAAAATCTAATGTTAGAATTTAACAGCTGTCAACTAAAGATGCTAACCATCAATTCTATATAGATTTTTATATAGCTCAGAATACATAATCTGCATTATTATAACTTCAAATAATATTCTTATAAATTAGTGTTCACTTTTAATTAGAATAATGATAAGTAAATGCACATACATTATAAAGTAAAAATTTTTATCATCATTTATGCCTTAGAAACAATAATTCAAAATAAACTAACTTCTATACAAGTTATTTTCAAATTTAGGACATTTAACATGCATTTTTGTTAATAATTATAGAAAGTTTAATGCAAAATTTGAATAAATTGGATGTTGGTGTTTAGTTTTTATGTTGAAATTAAAATGCTCTAATAATAACTTTATTTTAAAATAAAATAAAATTATTTTATTATTTTATAATAAAAATAAGTATTTTATCCATTAGGCATCATCTGTTGGTTTATCTACTCATGGTGGAAAAGAGTATGAAGTAAGAATTGTTGCCACAGTGCATACAAGATTTCAACCAAAACTATTTTTTCATTTTACCCTGGAGCATCTATAACTATCTAAAATATTGCCACAAAAATAAATAAAATAATAAGCAATGAGATTTTGTATTTTGAAATTTTCATTATATATATTTCAAAAAGAGTCAATATATTTTTACTCTTAATTCCAATTAAGGGTGATAAACTGAAGCTCATGACATTTTTTTCCCATGTGCTTCTAGATAAAAATACTTTGATGGATCATATTTGCATATTTACTATATCTTTTAAGAGATTAATTGATTCTCATATTCTAAATTATGTTCATTGTCTGGTCCCATAGCTTTTTAAAGCACTATAAGGCTAGTGAAAATATTGTATTTATTAAAAAAATTTAATCTATTCAGACGGAATATTTAGAATTCAGATCATTTAGAGATTCCAGGATTTAAAATTATCAAAATAGTGCACTAAGAAACTGCAGCCAAATAATCTTTAAAATGAAAGGACATTGAGAGGAATGCTCCAGGCACAAACATTACATTAGTTGGGCATTTCATACCCACCATTATTTCCCCTTCAAGGAACAAAACCTATCATTGCTGAATCATAAACATCAGCCAATCTCTCTCATGTAGAATAATATCAGAAGGAAAATTAAATATCAATTACAAAGTTAGGTAATGTCCAAAATGCATTTATCACACACGGCGTAGAAATTACTAACGGCATAATTTTCCAAGGGGTATTACGATCCTCAATTTTGCTACTACATTTCAAATGAAAAGAAGGCCTGGCTTTTATTCACCGTCCGTGTCATTTCTTCTCAGCTAAAAACCTCAAACCTAGAGGATGCAGCTCACTTTGATCTTCCCAATGTCCTTTGCTTTCAGTCCCTTTAGACTTCCTGTCCAGTAACTCCCGCAATGCGTCAGATCATTGCTCAGACTAATCACGTTGAATGTTTCGGACTCCTCTAGCTTCATGCTTTAGCTCTTACATCCTCAATTATACAGAAAGAATTTTAATGATAGGGATAGTGCTTATGATTTCTCCTTTAATCACGAAGCTTTCTAATAGAGCAAATTGATTAACAAATATGTATTTCGATAACTGGGAGAGTAATATATAAATTTATTATTAAAATAGTAGCTGCAATAAACCTACTGCTTTTTACATGCACTGAAATTGTAGGTGACACTTATTATACCTAGCATTTTTTTCGTTCTGTAGAGGTAGGTATCAGTATATACATGTGTATATACATATATACGTACAGACAGAAATATACATACACATGTATATACAAATACATTTATATATATAAATGCATCTGAATTTCACTGGCCCAAAACTTTACATATGCATATTTGTATCCATATGCATATTCGTAAATGTGTATAGATGTATACATATGGATATCTACATATATATGAATATATATATACATTCAATTTTGTGAACAGTAGCATTCAGGTAATAATATTTGCTGAAATCTTGATCTATATACTTGAAAGTTGTTAGTTTATAAATACATTTGAGTTCTCTACATATGGCACCAAAAATGCAATTAGAATTGGGGGGGGTTGTTTGTTTGGGGTCACACCAGACAGTGCTTAAGGGCTTACTCCTGACTCTGAGCTCAAGGATGACTCCCGCTGGGCTCAGGGGAGCTCAGAGTGCCTAGAATCAAAACGAGATCAGCTGTGTGCAATTTACTGCTTTACTATTGCTCTAGTCCCTGGAGTTGGTTATTTCTAATTACTCATATTACTTTTGTTTTTTTTTAATTCCCCCCAAGTTTACATTTTAAAGTATTATGTTAATCGGGCACATATAATATGAATGCTATAATTAATTTTGTATATTATCATTGTTACCATTCTTAGGCAATGTAAATTTATTTGGGAACAAAATCATTTGACTTTTTATCACCATTTTGACAAAATATGTCTGTAGCACTGTAACACTATCCTCCCATTGTTCATCCATTTGCTTGAGCGGGCACCAGTAACATCTCTACTGTGAGACTTGTTGTTACTGTTTTTGGCATATTGAATATGCCAAGGGGAGCTTGCCAGGCTCTGCCACGTGGGTGGAATGGTGGAATATTCTTAGTAGCTTCCCATGCTCTCCTATAGGGATGGAGAAATCGAACCCGGGTTGGCCTCGTGTAAGGCAAACACCTAGCTGCTCTGCTTTTGCTATCAATGCCAATTCTTAAATGTGATATTTTTATAAAATTTAGAGAGAAAATCAATTTTTCTTAAATTTAGATTTAAAAATCTTACATTTAAAAAAAATTGGGATATCTCTATTTAACTCAATGTTTAGAAACAAAAAGAAACTGGTCACAATTGAGATGATATGTTCGAAATCAGGTATTCCTGCTAGACTTTTAGAAGTCAGATAGGTGTTTCATTCTGGTGTTCAATGTTTTGATGATAATTGGAATTATCTTCTATGTAGTAATGAATCATATTATCGAGGTCAGATTTCTGTACTGCATCATAAAAAGTGTGACATTTCTCTGCTGGAATACAAGGAGATATATTCTGAAAATACAATAAAAGAACAAAAATATTTTATTTATAATATTATCACCAGCTATACGGTAGAAATCTGTATCCTCTCCCAAATTAGGTAAAATTGCATCTAGAAAGTTATAATCCATTTCTAGCTGAAGAGCAGTTTCTCCTTTTCCTCCTCTTCTTCTTGGAAATGGAATTGTGATTGTCTGGAAGTGTCGCAGCATGGAACAGCAAATTGAGGAGAGAAATAATACTTGGACTTGACTTTTTGCTCCTCCTTTTGTCAAGGACTACTCTCATTTGATTATAACACATTCCAGGGGTTTCCTTGGAAACAAATGCTTGAATTTAATTTTGTTTTCAAAATGTTTCTTAGAGAGTAATGTGGACAAAACATTTGTGAGGGAGCAAAGAAATTAAGATGGAAGAGATTTAGGAGTCTAAAGGTTGCAGGGTTACCCATATGGAGACGTGGTCACTTGGTCTGCAGTCTGCAGATCAGAGCTAAATAAACCAATCCCTGACTGAAGGTCAGATGTGATAAGAAGGGAGGAAGATCATCTTGAGCAGACAGACAGAATGGTCTTAGGGATAGACAGTTCTCAGCAGACAACATTCATATGCAAGGGAAAGGAGTTTTGAAGGGGGCATCTTCATGGTCACTAATTACCACAATAATTTAGACTCCCAGATAACAGGCATTTGTGTTTGTGTTTTTGTGTGTTTCTTTTTGTGTGTGTATGTGTTTGTGTGTGTATGTGTGCCTGTCGGTGTGTGTGTGTCTCTCTGGGTTGGAGGGGAGGTTATGCAAAAATGCCTAATAAATATTAACATCCTGCCCCTTGTATACACAAAAAAGAAACCCTGCTTTCATTGTCATATACTGAAATGATATATTTAAAATTTATCTGCGCTACATGGGGCTACCCAAGAAACATAGGCAAATCAAACCTCTGGGTTTGCACCCGTGTAGCACAGTATCGCCAAGTAACAGGGGTTTGGATTATTTGTAATCGCAGGTCCCCTGACCGTGCCTGCAGTTTTGATTTCCCTCAGGTGAATTCCAAATCCTGCTAAAGTTCAGGTTGAGCAAAGTGTGGTTGCTGCCTGGAGGGAAGGGGTGAAAGAGGTGAACTGGATATTAAAATGTCCAAGATAGTCAAGCTCGCTGCTTATCTGTCTTGCAGAATGAAAGGAGGTAGGAACCACATGCCACATGCACTCACGTGTGCACACACACACAACATCACAACAAGAAAAGTTAGAGACTGAGCAGTTAAACTGAGGAATCAGCCATATTCTGACAGTAGGGAGTAAAGGACACTTAGGGATTTGGGGAGATAAACTAATTACTGAATGTCTTACACACCTGCCTTCCTGTCCTGCCCCAAGGCTTTTTACGTCTTAGGTTTACCTTACCAGAAATGTTTATAAAATCAGTTTTATTCCAAATGCAAAAAGATCACATCTGTCATTGACCTTGCCTATATATATATATATATATATATATATATATATATATATATATTCTTACCTATCTCATAGAACTCTGCTAATAGAAGACAGACACACATAAACACAAGATTTTTTTAAAAGCATAACTAAATTCATCTCTTCATATAGGCACTGTGTAACCCCATCAACAGCCAAGGCCCAGAGACTATAAAACCCAGCTCCCGGAATAGAACAGCACAGAATCTCCTGCCCCAACACCTGGCTGTCCTCGCTGGGGCCCCTTGGAGGGGAGCAGCTTGAGTTTCCCTCCCCACCACAAGCAGAGCCCCCCAAGCCGAAGACCTACAGAACCAGCCACCACCATGCTGAGACCACTCTCCACAGGCAGAGGAACAAAGGAATGCAGGTTCCGGGGCTGAGATCTCTAAGCCTGCTTGGATTGGGGCTGAGCATCCTCCACCCAGATCCTCCATCTTCTAGTAGGTGGGGTCACAACCACCAACTGGCCCCCTGGCGCCATGTAATCTACCATCAATGGTAAAGACCCAGAGAGTATAAAACCCAGCTCCCAGAAGACATCTTATTATCTCATTTTTACTTTGAACAACCTGGCAGGCTACCGAATGTAACCTGCCCACATGGCAGAGTCTGGCAAATTCCCCGTGGCGTACCCAATATGCCAAATACCAATAACAATGAAGGGTCTCGTTCTCCTAGCCCTGAAAGAGCCTTGGGTATGGGATATGGCACTTTTTTAAAATCTCAGGGCTAGGGTGAAGGAGACATTACTGGTGCCTGCTCGAGGCAATCGATGAACAACAGGATGAACGTGATCGTGATTGGGATTTGACAATTCCTCCAGTTCCCATAAAATCTTTAAACATAGCAAGAGTGTTAATGAAGCTACAGTTCAGAGCAGTTAATTTTCTTCTGTCGTTGTATGTTGGAATATCCCATCCATATGTTTAGAAAATATATAGATATTCTTGTTTAGAACCACATACAATTTTGTATTCAAGTGTACTTAGAATATCCACATCAGTATTGGCAAGTAGAAATATCACTGGATTATATATCATCCTTGTGAAAGAAACACCTCTAGATTAAAATATTTTAGAGAAACTGCATCATCCAATACATTTTATACACACACACACACACACACACACACACACACACACACACATATAAAGACTTTTCCATCCAGTAAATCAAGGGAAATACTAGCTCTATCTATCTAATAACGAGGAATAGCTCTTTACAATTGCAGATGTTTAAACTTTTCGAATGGACAGATAACAAAAAAAACATTTTGCTGTCTATGTATCTTCTCATCACTTTAAAGAAATCAGGTCAGGGGTCTCGTTGAATCCTGTAACTAGGGATTTGTTAGGCCCCTAAATAGCACTCACCGATGCTGTTCTGCATTTAATTCTCTTGAAGGGAGTGTTTGTGACAGCTGAGGGGTTTCTGGCCAGTAAATCAATTCAAAAGGTTGGCATTGCAATGACACGGAAACGGCAGTAACTTTAGAGAAATATGATCATAAACCATGCCATTCTGAAATGGGAAACTACGCAAATGAATCAGCAAGAAGTCTCAAAACACAGGGCAGGTGAGAGAAAGACAAACAAGAACAAAAAGAAAATCTTCTATTATGATGTCAATTATGGTTCAGTTATGATAAAGTAAAAGTAAAGTAAAGGCCCTCCCGTCGATCTTCGATTTGCTCGAGCAGGCCCAGTAACGTCTCCATTGGAGACTTTGTTGTTACTGTGTCTGGCATATCGAATACTCTCGGTAGCTTGCCGGGCTCTCCAAGAGGGGCGGAGGAATCGAACTCGGGTCGGCCATGTTGGCTGCGTGCAAGGCAGACGCCCTACCCGCTGTGCTATCGCTCCAGCCCAGTTTGTCCAAGAAAATTCAATATATGAGTCACAAATTCAGGAGGCATTGCTAGAATATGCATGTGTAGTTATGTTGGTGTATATGTCTATATTTGTGTGCTTGTGTTTGTTTGCATATAAACACAAGTGTGGAGCTGGGCAGATAACTCAAGGAGAGATGACATGGGTAGCCATCATGAGGCCAAGTTATATGCTTTATATACATTTAAACACAAGTACACACACATAGACATATCTGTATGTCTGGGCATGTGCAAGTTTTCAGAATTTTTTTGTTAAGGTAGTTTCCGAGAAATATTTTAGCATTGAAAGAGTAGAGCTAACAAGATGGTAAGGTGGAGAAAGCACTTGCTTTTCACATGGCTCACCTGGGCTCGATCTCTGGTACCTCATGTGGTCCTTGAGTTTATCCATGAGTGATACCTGAGCAAAAATGGATAAGAACTGCACACCATAGGCGCAACACCCCAATCAAACAAGCCACCAAAGGAAAATGCAAACATGCTAAAAAGAAAACTAACTCATTTGATAAGAAAAGAGGGCTAAAGTACTAAGTCAACAAGGGTAGAAAAGCCAAGCAATTTGAGAACCATTGAGCAAAAAAATGTTGGAGGCTACTACTGGCTAGTGGATTAGGTCTCACTCTAAGTGATGCTCAAGGATAGAACCAGGTCAGCTGCATGTAAGACAAGAACAATCTCTTTGGCCGAAGTAAGGCAAAGAGTAAAACTAAAATTTGATTATACAATTCCATAATTTTACAATAATATTTGATGATATTCTATTAACTTGAATGTGATAGTGTAATGACTTTGACAGGGACTAGGTGTTTTAATTTAAAATTTAAGATTCCTCCACAATTGGCTAATGTCTACTTTTAAAATGACATTTTTCCTAACCCATAGCATCCACACGCATGCACACACATGCACACACACACACACACACACACATGTACTGGAAATAACTAGTTAGTAAAGTAACAAATACAAAATCAAAGCACATAAATCAGCTGCATTTCTATATTTGAACAATGAACTCTGGGGAAAAGGGATATTAATAGAGCAATTCCATTTCGAGTTCTATCAAGGAAAGCTTTAAGAATCTAGGAGTATTCTGTGAGAAGTGAAAGATCTACACACTGAAAACAAAATAAATACAAGAATAAGCAAAGTAGATCATCCATGTTTATGTATTTGAAGAAAATCATTATTCAAATTGTCATTCTAATGCAACCTACAGGTCTACTATAATTCTTATCAAAGTATTAATGGCATTTTTCAAGGAAATGAAAAACAAGTCTAAAAGTTAGCAAAGACCGCTAATACTCAAAGTAATTATGAGAAAAAGAAGATAAATGGAGGTATCCTTTTCCTTGACTTGAAATTATTTACAAAACAAAAAAACTAAATAGTGCAGAGCTGGGGAGAAAACTCAAGTGACAGATTGCATGTCTCTGATTCCTTATCGAGCAGTCCTGAGTTCTATACTCGGTATTGCATGCTCACTGAGCACTATGCACCACACACCACACATTTGGGCTTCTAAAATGTCAAGTGCACCATAAGTTGTCCCACGTCCCCTTAGAATTGTTGGGGGTAACAATTAATAATTAAAAATAAATAAAGAGTGTGGTATTACTGTAAGTTCCCATGGGACCCCGAGGGAAATTCCAGAGCTAAACTGCTAATTAGTAACTCTTCCTTTCCTGCCCCCTTCATTATAAAGCATTAAGATGTAAATCCTGCCCCCTCCCTAGTAGAGGCCTGAAATGTAAATTCTGTCTCCACTGTTGACTCTTATTAATTGGGATATAAATCTTGCCTCTACTGTTCACTCTTCCTTATCTCCCCCTTCCTAGTACCTCTTCTCTTACCTGCCTCCACCAGAATTCAGGTGTCTTAAGCTGTAAATCACGGGGAGCCCCATAGACATAGAAGATAACCAAATGTTTGAGTTATGAGATACCCGCTAGCCACAATGCCCATGTGTGTAAACGCTGATCTTTGAATCTATCGGCTAAGGACTGATGTGCTTTTAAATGGATTGGCTAAAAAAGTATAAGTTGTTACGAATCTATTGGCGATGAAATGCATGGGCTCTGCTGTAAGGCCAGTGAAGGCCTATATAAGATCTCCTTTGAAGAAGCTCGGGGTCTTGCCTGACAGCTTGACCCTGCTAGCCGGCTCAATAAACTACTACTTGCTGATTGCATTCCTGCGTGGTCCTTGCTTGTGGTAGGAGAAACAAAGGAAAGAACAAATGGAGCTACAACAAATTAAAACACTTTTTTCAATGCAAAAGAAAAAAAAACAAAAAAATAAGGTGATCCAAGAAAAGATATTTGCTAATCATATATCTGCCAAAGGGTTAATTTCCCCCGAACACACTAACAATAAAAATCAAGCAACGCAACTAAAAATTGCTCACAAGACCTGCAGAGATACTTCTTCAGGGAGGGCGTCTAGATGATCAAGAGATACTTGAGAAAATTCCCAACATTGTATATTACTGGAGAAATGCAAATCAAAACCACAATGAGATAAGAGATATTACCTCATGCCAAGAGTGGCCTATATTTAAAAAAAATAAAAACAAAAAGTTTTTCAAGGAATAGAATAAATTACTCATAGTACTTTAATTCCTTGAAAAAGCAATATATAAAAAGAAAATTATACATCTATGCAAATGTTTATATTAGATTTTTATACTATCATAGCAGTTTTTCTATAGCATTTTCTCATGGGAAAACATATCTTATGATTTTATAACGCTGCTGTAATAGATTGCAAAATAACAAAACATAAAGGGAATTTTTCTTTTTAAATTCATATATATCAGCCAATTATTACTTTTCCACACCCATTCCCTACTAACATATAGAGAAAAGTATCAATTTTTTTCAATATGTTGGGGGTGAGTTTCTGACAAAGACTTCAAACATGCAGAAGGCTGTTTTCAGGTTTCCATTTAAAATAACAACAAAAAAAAAATAGAAGAAAAAAAGAAAGCAGCAACATTTACATGATAAATTACTCCTAGATAAGAATCTTAGCTGCCCATCCAAGTGCTTGGTTATCACTAACTTGTCCTTCAGTCTGCATCTGAATGAAAATGAAGGACTCACAACTAATTGTACCAGGAAACCCAGCTAATCTCATACTGCCAAAAAAAAAAAAAGTGCATCATAAGCTTTGAAACTTGAGAGAGAATATTACTGCAATAACACAGTATTATTAATGTCTTTATTGTCCGACAAAGTGCCTTGATTGCTATTCAGTAAACTTGATTCTGAAGAGAGCTATAAATTTTCCTAAGAAAACAATGAAAAACACACGTTTTGGTTAATAAAGAAGTTTTAGGATTTTTAAAATACGTTAAAGTGCTCACTGTAATCAGAGTCTCAGAATCATTTCTGTGTGGGCTAACTATTGTCTACCGAGCATAAATTCCAATCCTTCATTTGAAGAAAATGCATAGCTCAACTTTTTCAGTGAGTTACGTTCTTTCACTTGTTTAACCTGTTTTTTTTTAAGTGATTGAAAAACTTTAAAATAATTTTTCATCCTGAGGCTATATAGAAAAGTCCTTCATATGCTCTAGATTCAAAAAGATCAAAAATTAAGTGAAGGCTTGGGAATAAAGTAAGATTGTGCCCTGCTACTTGATGGAGGAATCACTTTGGAAAAGTACTTTGGGGATTAGCCAGTGTAGGTTACTGGGATGTCACCTGTTGATTTGAATAAAAGGGTTCTATGGAAATCTGACAGAGTTTACTTGAACCCCCCCCCCCCCCCCCCAAGTGAGAATTGGAATCTGGAAACAGTCAGATGGGACCAACAGAGTTTTTACAATGGGAACCACCTGGTCTGCTTGTGACCAGTTGGAGTAAGATGATCTACTTTAGGAAAGAAAAGGAACAGGCCTCTCAACTGTCAAACAGGCCTCTCAACTGTCAAACAGTTTGGTCATCAAAACAGTGTATTTGAATCAGGTTTCTGTGGTTTATTTCTATGATATCTAGACTTTGACACGTGGGACTTCGGTACTTAAATGACTCCTTAATTCTGGGTAAGACACTCTTGGTTTGATCACACTCTCAGATGTGTGTGGATTTTACTGCATTTCGGATTCCTTTACAGAACACTGTAGAACTGCAGCACTGTCCTCCCGTTGTTCATCAATTTGCTCAAGCAGGCACCAGTAACAACTCCATTGTGAGACTTGTTGTTACTGTTTGGCATATCGAATACGTCACAGGTAGCTTGCCAGGCTTTGCCGTGTGGGTGAGATGCTGGGCTCTCTGAGAGGGGTGGAGGAATCGATCCCGGGTCAGCTGTGTGCAAGGCAAATGCCTTATCCACTGTGCTATCGCTCTAGCAGACAGGGCCAGCTTAATTCTATCTCCATTCTGCCAAAGGTCTCAAACTTTCCTTCAGTCTGCCAATCTAGGTCTTGGGGTGTTCAGGTAACAAACCATCCATATCCCATTAAGAAGAGGATCCCTGGAGCTTATGCAGTGAGCTTTACAAAGATAATGGAAATGCTTGCCATTGTTTAATTGGGTTTTGACACTAGAATTTTTTTTCTTTAAGTTGGCAAGATAACTATACCTTACATCGATGTGCCTGTAAACACAACAAACATTTTATTTTCCTTTTCCATTTTATGCTAACTTAGACAGCAAATACACTGAAATGTCCTCAGTAAGAACAAATGTAAGAGTTCACATGAATTTCTGTCATCTAGAGCAGATTTTTGATTAGAAGAAAAGAAAGATAAGACACAGTATGAATCTATATTTTTAAATTGCAAAAAAAGCAACAATAGTTATTGATGAAATATGATATGCCTTTATGTTGAGTACGTTTGAGTTAATTATCAGTTATGGAGACCTAGCTCTCCATGATAGGTCATATTCTAGTACAAGTACTCTTTAGTAATCTAGTAACACAGTAAATGAAAAGTTTAAATAAGGTTTTTCTATTTGCTGCTATTACATTTTTATTCCATTGCTATTACATCTACCACAGATATCTTTCATTATTATAGAGGTCAAAGAGAAATGACACAACTTCTGTTCATGTGGATGCATTATCAAAAAGAAAGAGAAACTCCTTAGTTGGAAAACAACTTAATATAGGCCAAAATTACATATGTCTCATTTTGTGGGGTTTTTAAAGGAAAACTGGGTCTTTCTGCTGAATGATTCCAGGAAATGAAAGGATCAGGTAGGATGGTTGACCAGCTTAAGGGTCTTTTGAATTATGTGTCCCACCATTGCTTTTAGCTATTACAGTCACTCTAAAGTCTGGGGCAAGAACCAATGATTTGTGGGTGAATTGATTAGTTATCATTGATCAAAAAGAATTCAGGAATCCACAGTAACGTTAAAAATTTAGTTGGGAGCAGTCGAAAATGAGACTGCTCATAGCAGTCAGAAAGAAACAATCGAGACTTCCTCTTGCATGGCAGTAATGAGAAATAATTTTTCAACTAGGTTAACAGGTCTAAAGAAATCTATTTTTCTATGAGGAAACCTACTGGAAAACCTGGTTTTTGGTGTTTCCTTCTCTGGCCTTCTTCAGATGAGTCTAGAGGACAATACCTGAGACTTACTCTGCAGTTTTATGGCCCTGGGAAGTAACCATTTGACATCCTTTCTCTGTAGCCCAACACTCAAAATCATGTGTCTTATTTTTAGTCTCATCTAAGCAGAAATGAACTCAACAACTCAAGAGGCAAACACTGAAAGAAACACACGTTTGGTGTCTGGTACATTGGATGATGAAACAGCAACTCTCAGAGGAAATTCTGCTTTGGACCAAGAAATTCTATCATGTTGAAGCAACTTTGACCCCTGGCTAGACAAAATTAGCCAACGAGATTATAAGAAACACTCCTTGATCAACAATCACTAATCATGTTACCACATGTAGTTGACGTCCCATGAAGCTTCTCCACCATTTTCTACACATTAGGCATGTGGTTATATATGCTTGCTATATGTTCCAACTGCTGATGGTAAAGTTTCCCTCTAAACACTCTGTTTCCTACAGTACTCTTAGATAGATATAGATGACCGTATCATCCTAATTCTACTCAGCATAAAAATATACCCTTCTGGGAGCACCAAATAAAGGGTGTTGGGAGGATCCTCCCAGGATGGGAGAAGCATGCTGAAAGTAGACTATAGACCAAACATGATTGCCACCCATTGCCTCTTTTGCAAAGCACAACACCCAATAGGAGAGAGAGAACAAAAGGGAATGCTCTGCCACAGAGGCAGGGTAGGAGAGAGGAATGGGGTAGGGGGAGGGATACTGGGATCCGTGGTGGTGGGAAATGGGCACTGGTGGAGGGATGAGTATTTGATCATTGTATAATTGAAACCCAAGCACAAAAATTTGTAAGTCTACAACTGTACCTCATGGTGTCTCACTAATAAAAATTTCACGGTCACAGTCCTCCCATTGTTCATCGATCTGCTGGAGCGGGCCCAGTAATGTCTCCATTGGAGACTATGTTGCTACTGTGTTTGGCATATTGAATACATCACGGGTAGCTTGCCAGGCTCTGCCATACAGGCGAGATACTCTTGGTAGCTTGCCAGGCTCCCCGAGAGGGGCGGAGGAATCGAACTCGGGTCGGCCATGTTGGCTGCGTGCAAGGCAAACTCCCGTTTAAATAAAAATTTAAAAAATTAAAAAGAAATACCCTTCTGCCCCTTTCTGATACTTACTGTACAGCTGATGCTGGACAGATAAGTTTATCAACTTGTATCCACATCAATAAAGATCCTCTTTTCTATTCACCAGTTCCTATGATTTACGGCATGCCACCTTTCTATAGATAGACACACACACACACACATACACACACACCAATGTGATTCTATCACCTCAGTATCTGATTTGTACAGGTTTTCTTCTAATAGACATATTGATCTTGTGACAAGCGATTCCTTTAAGATTATGGACATTGACAAATCGTGTATGTTTTCAGACTCTCCCCTGGAGGAAGGGAGAGAAGATATCTGGATTTTTGGAACTTTCTCTCCATCTCCTTTATCACATCATGAATGAGAGACATCTCTCATAGTCATTGAATATTAGATAGCTGATAAGCAATACTGAGTGTATCAGTATTTATTTGATCATTAATTGGGTTACTTAAAATTTTTTATTGACTTTTCATTTGACTTACTGTGTGTTCTTTCCTTCTGTTTTATATTACTCTTATCTCTATTTATTTTAAATCACATTGAAGTCATTTTATTCATGCTGCTTTAGTAGTCAGCTCTTTGTATAGATGTTAGTGTGTTTTGATAGGTTTCCAGAGAATCAGTAGCAGTAGGATATACTGTGTCTCTTTCACATACTCATCTATGATAGATAGCACAAGTAATTGACTTGAGTGATATTGAGTTCAAGAAATCTAAAATCTATAGTCCACAAGTTGAGATGCAGGAATATCAATGGCAGAGCTCCAATTGAAGATGGAGTTTAAGACAGGGAAAACCAGATGTTCCAGTCTGAAGACAATCAGGCAGAGAGAAACAAATCTTTCTAACTCATACTTGAATTCTATTCAAGCCTTCAACAGATTGGATGAGGCCCACCCACACTGGAGGGAACAATCTGATTCACTAATTCAAATTACTTATTCAAATGGTAATTACTTATTCAGATGGTAATTATTCAAATGTTAACTCTAAATACTTATTCAAATGTAAATCTTGAGAAACATCCTCACAGACACACCCATAAATAATGTTTAATCAAATATCTGGGTTCCTACTGACATAAAATCACCATTACAGTTATATTGTCATTTGGACTCACATTGGTTTAAAATACTTATCTTGCTTTTTTCCTTAGCTTTTAACTTTAGTTACATTCGCTTTTTTTTTTCTGAAAAGTAATTTAATTTTTAATCTAATGAAATATTTCAACTCTTTCTTTATGACAATTTTAATTGCTTCCTTTGCCTAAGAATATCATAAATTCTAACCTTGATCTTGAATTAACTCTGCATATTCTAATAGTCCAGCTACATATTTTTTTAAGCCTGAGTTATAATTTAGAATACATCAAGCTGTGTTTTTTTTTTTATTAAATTCCTTTATTAACTGCATTTTCTTTAATATTCACCTGTTAAGGTGAACATGTTATGCTCAATTCTGAGCTAGAGTTAAAGTTATCTTGGAAGTTTGTAAGTGAACTTAAAAAATGGAGGACTTAAAAGGTAAAATTAAATAACAAGATTTTTTATTATATTTACTGCTAAGAAATAGTACGAGCCCCTGGAGATAAGATAGTTCAAAGTATAAGGCATTTGCCTTGTATGAAGTGACCCTGGTTCAATCCTTGGCATCACATATGGTCCTGTGATTTCTATTAGGAAAGTTGTCTCTTTGAGCACTGTCAGGAATAAGCCCAGATCACACTATGCCCAAAATCAAAACAGACACACACACAAACACATCACACACATATATGTGTGTGTGCGTGTGTGTATACAAAGGCTTGCGTATATATGTACACAATATAGGTATGTGAACATACACATATACGTATATAAGGTACATATAAATGTAAATATAAATAGGCATATATATACACACATGTAAGTGTAAAAAATAATTGTGAATGAATATTTCTTAGTGGATGACTTCTGAAGACTTGTGGGCTTGTAATGATTTGAAAGCATGATAAAAGCCATTTTTTTTTTTTTGGTCTACCTTACAGTACTCAGGGTTTACTACAAGCTCATTGCTCAGGGATTACTCCTAGTCAGCTCAGAGAACCATATGAGATACCAGGGACAGAACTCAATTTGACCATGCACAAGGCAAATGTTCAACAGGCTGTAGTATTGTTCCTGGCTGTCATTGGCCAATTTTGTATGTGCATTGCAGTCTATATGCTGTAGGAAACTAGTTTCCTTGCATTTTTTGTAATCTAGGGCTGGAGCAATAGCACAGCAGGTCGGGCATTTGCCTTGCATGCAGCCAACCCAGGTTAGATTCCTCCGCCCCTCTCGGAGAGCCCAGCAAGCTACCGAGAGTATCTCGCCCTCATGGCAAAGCCTGGCAAGCTCCCTGTGATGTATTCGATATGCCAAACACAGTAACAAGTCTCAAAATGGAGACGTTATTGGGCCTGCTAGAGTGAATCAATGAACAATGGCAGGACAGTGTTTGTTTTGTTTTGGTCTTTGGAATCTATGAGGTACTCATGGATTACAGTCACACACTTCTCTAAGAGCCTCCATTATTACACTACACATAAGCCTGTAGAACAAAAATCAGGTTTATTTTATGATCAAATATCTTCAATATATCTGGAATTAAAGCATTGTCAAACTGTTTGTGTAAAAATGAACTGTTTTAATATATCTGATGTCATTAAAGCAGTGATTTTGCTATGAAAAGTCTTTGCTATTGTGACCACTTTGATATCTAAAATGAATCAGATGCCATTTCTAGTTTTCCTGTCCCTAACATTAAGCATTTTGTTCTTTCCATGCTTACTTGAATCTTAATTATGCTTAGGAAAAGACAAGTAAATAAAATAAAAGAAAGTAGGTTGTTGGCAGTATTAAAGTAAAATTCATAGTTAATCATATCCCTGAAAAGGAACTGTATAATTAGTTATAAGTCAATTTTATTAGACATAATTTATACATAATATCTTAGAAATGATTTCATTATTTCTTCCCTCATGATTATTCCTTTGTCTAAAGTATTAACAACTCAGAGCTATAACTTGCTTATTAAGGGACCTCATACACTTCTCACTAGATAGTCTTAAAAAATTTATGATTACTCTAAGCAAAAATATCCAAATGATTGACTCTTTTTTACTTTTTGTTCTTAATCTTAGTTAAATCACAAATATTGTGGCAATAAATGTTTATGCTCAAGCTTTGGACGTACAGCTGTTTTCTTCTGTCTTAAAAATACACTTAAAAATGCTTGCTGATATGACAATATGACAGACCTATGTTTAATGATTTCAAAAGCCTGTCAAGCTATTTTCCAAAGACGGTACCCTATTTCTTGTTGTATTGTAAGTAATATGGTTTAGTAATAATAACTTTTAACTTTTTTTTTTTTTTTTTGCTGTTTTGGGCCATACCCGGTGATGCACAGGGATCACTTCTGGCTCATGCACTCAAGACTCACTCCTGGCGGTGCTTGGAGGACCATATGGCATTCTGGGAATCAAACCCAAATCAGCTGAGTACGAGGCAAAGCCCTACCTACTGTGCTATCGCTCCAGCCCATAATAACTTTTATATTTTCTTTTTTCTTTTGTTGGAAGATTGTTACGTCTTCAAACCACAGACAGAACATACCTGCACCCCACCTCTGAAATCTAGTCCATCTCTTCCTTCCAGCTCTCACTGGTCGGCATTTTTGGATTTTGTAAAGATCATGGTTTAACCTTCATTCAGTATTTTTGCTTTGTTTTCCTTGTATTTTCATTAAAATGTATTCTTAATAATCATGAAGATTAATATTTAAATTTTCCACTCTTTTTTGTTTTATTAGTTCTAGAAAATATATTACACAAATTTTAAGGTCCTGATTCATACTGTGCTAATTCTGTAAGATATAAATTATTTTGTGTAACTGGGTCTCCTTGTATCAGCATTGATTTACTGTTAGTATTATTTGACTTTTTCTCATCATAATTCTGTTGGCTGTGTGTCCAAGTGTGATATCTTTGGCACATTCAACTGAGAATTGAGATCCCTACAGTGTATAGATTAAAAGCTGTTTTATATTTAAAACTTTAAATGCACTGTAGCACTGTCCTCCTGTTGTTCATCGATTTGCTTGAGCGGGCCCAGTAACATTGTGAGACTTGTTACTGTGTTTGGCATATCGAATACATCACGGGTAGCTGGCCAGGCTTTGCTGCACTGCAAGATACTCTCGGTAGCTAGCCTGGCTCTCTGAGAGGGGTGGAGGAATCACGGAGGAATCAAATCTGACTCGGCCTACCACATGGAAGGCAAACGCCCTACTACTATGCTATCGCTCCAGCCCAAAACTTTAAATGTGACTCTTTACAAAAAAACTTCTTTATGCCTGTCTCACCTCTCATCTTTTTTTTTCTTCTGCTACTTCCTTTATAAGTATCTGTGCTTAGTGTTGTATCATAGATATCTGAGTTGTATGTATGTATATGTGCAAAATTAAAAAAAAATGCATATATAACACTGTCTTCCTGTTTTCATCTATTTGCTTGAGCGGGCACTAGTAAGGTATCCACTGTGAGACTTGTTGTCATATCGAATATACCATGGGGAGCTTGCCAGGCTCTGCCGAGTGCATATATATATATATACATATATATATATATGTATATATATATATATGCATACACATATATGCATATATGTATATGAACAAAGACCCTCCCGTTGATCGTCAATTTGCTCGAGCGGGCCCAGTAAGGTCTCCATTGGAGACTTTGTTGTTACTGTGTCTGGCATATCGAATACTCTCGGTAGCTTGCCAGGCTCTCCGAGAGGGGCGGAGGAATTGAACTCGGGTCGGCCATGTTGGCCGCTTGTAAGGCGGACGCCCTACCCGCTGTGCTATCGCTCCATGTACAAATATGTGTATATAAACACATGTATTAGAATGAAAGTTTTTTTTTTTCAAGAAATGCACTTTGAGAAATCTGAGAAGAGGAAAGGCTATTGGCTTCTCCAGAGGTATAGCAGCTGAGAGGGCACATCTCCAGAGGAGAAGCAGACCAATCTCCTGAGGAAGGACACCCTCCAAGGTCACTTTTTTCCTTTTCCCATTCATTCTTTAGATTGGCTTTTTTTTTTAATGGGGGTACATACAGAAGTGGTCAGGGCTTTCTCCTGGCTCTGTGCTCAGGAATCACTCCTGGTGAGTTTGGGGACCACATAGGATGCTGGGCTAGAACCAGGGTAGGCTATGTGCAAGGCAGGTGCCTTACCCACTGTATTTTTGCTTCAGCCCATAATTCTATTGAAATGATTTAATGAGTTACAATAATAATCTTATGCAATCCTTAAAAAAAAAAAGTAACCACTGTCTCTTTAGTTCTTTGAATAGATTGAAATCATCAGCTTGGAGTCCTTTTCTGCTAAGTCCACTGTTTGGGTCCAGTTTCCTCAGGACTGGCCTAGCTTTGAGGTCAGCCTCCAATTGATCCGAGATAATGCTCAGGCCTCTTGCCAAAAGTTTTCAGCTGCTTTAATTAGGTCCGTTTATAGTTTGGGGAATGCTTTCAATTTGGGCAATGCTGAAAGCCTGCCCTACATTTTGCTAATACAGGCACTCACCGTTTTCTCTGGGGTCTCCCTATTAGGCCCAGCCTTGCACATGCGCGTGACCTCTGACCTCGAAGGGACGGAAATGCTGATGGTAAAGTCCCCTGTGACTCTGTGTTCCTCCCTCTCCCTGGACAATTTCTCACCGGTGGCCCATTTCTTGTGGGCCTCCTTGCACTACAATGCTATTATTCCTCCCTAATTGTCATTGCAATTTCTGCGAATTGTTCTGAGAAATAAAGTTTTCTACAAATTTTTCTGAGAACTAAAGTAGATTTGCTGATTTCATGGTCATCCAGAATATAGTCTGTTCCTGCCTTTTTGTCTCTGGAGGATTGCCAGAGCCCGAGTATGAGTCAACCCATGTGTGCAAAGTGACAGTATGACCTAAAACACAACTTCCCCAGAGGGTCACCTGGGGAAGGGAAAAAGAAGCAGTTCCTAGCATGGAATGCTGGAAAAAAAACTGGAATGCCTGGTTTAATTTTGTTTTTTTTTTCCCTTAAGAACCACACATTTTCTTAAATTATTTTTAACTTGGATCTCTTTGTTCACTTTTGAAAGATTTTAAGTATTTTTTTCTGAATATTTTGTTCACTTTTAATGTTGCTTTACTCTAGAGATAATTTTTTAGCCCCTTACACAAACTTCAAAAAAAGTATCCATATATATCCTTTGTTAATAATTAAAAACCGTGATTTGGGAAAATATCTTAGAAGCGTCAGTGTGTAACAAAGAGGTTAGCTCCAAGCATGTAATTCAATCCGCATGATAGCAGACATAATAGTCAATACAAATGGACTTTTCCTTTAAAAGTTTTTGATCAATGGCTCTTAGAATCTTGAGTTTATTGTTAAAGTTTAAACACAACACAAAGATATGTGAAGTCTCAGAGCCTAAGAATATTTCAGGTGAAATAATACCTAAAGACATGCTTTGACTAAAAGAAGAGATGGATTGATATAATAAGTGCAAAGCTACCCGTATGAGATGCCTAGATAAATAAGACATAAAGGTGACATCCATTATCACTTGTCTTAGAACTTTACATACAGTTATCACAAATCTTGTCTTTAGGTTTTTTGTGAAATTGAGTATTCATCCTTAGGATTTCTTTTCCCTCCATTTCATCTGCATATCTGCTACAAGTAAATCTTGATTTCACTGATACGGTATTTTCTCATTGGTCCGTCTAAATATAAAAATATATACTTTTAAAAATGTTTTTGCCAAAAATTGCTTTCATAGACTTATAACGCAGAGGTTAATTTTACTGGAAGTTTGAGAGGTAATATTGAAATAGGTTAAATTACATCACAAGAGAAAAATAAAAGATAAGCATTAAACACTTCAAGTTTTTCAACTCTCTTTAACACGTGTAATTGTACAGCATAAATACATATAACTCCAAAATGTAGAACAAGACAGAGGTGATCAACAGTAGCTGATTTTAAAAACTTAAAATAGTAAACTACAGTTAATATGCCACTATGCATTAATATTAAAAATAATACTTTTATAACTTAGTATATCCACATCAGAATACCTAAGTGTGAAAATTAAAATGATCTAAAGTGTAAATATACAATGGGACTCTTACTTTAATGGAATATTTACGTTAATAATCTGTTTTTATTAGGTAGAAAAAATGCTCAGCACTTGTTTCTGAAATAATTTCATTGTATCAATTTGAACATCTTCCCTGTTTTACTTTATTCTCAACCCCTTCAAATGATATAAACGTCCATAAAACATAAAGTGTAATTAAATACTGAAAATATAAATCAGACTCATGCATTTTACGTTATTTTCTTTCTCATTTGCATTGTATTCTTTGAATTTTGGAAGTGATACAAATTCAACTGCCTTATGAAAAGACAATGAACATTTCACTTTTAATGTTCTTAATTTCAGGATTTAAGAAAGCCTTTTGCAATCTATGTCGCATAAAAGTCAAAGAGCTACTGAGATTACACTACGACGATGCAGCAATTTGACCTCCTGGGAATATTCTTCTCCAAAACTTGGAGCTCCCAGCTGTTCACCCATTTGGCTCATATTTGAGAGAACGTAGGAGATCATGCTTCTGCGTTGCCAAATGATTTCCCACTGCTAGGTGTGCAAAGCCAATGATGCTGATGAAACCATAAGGTGAAACTTGAAAGCTGTAATTCACAATAGATTCGTTTTACTTTCCGGAGTGTGTATTCAAATAGAAAGGGGGGAAAAAACAAACAAACAGGAGAACAAATGAAATGCAACAATTGAGATACTCAGATGAATTTTCATCTTTGAAACCTTTAAAGAGTGCTGTATTTAGGAGTTTCCTGTAAGGTCTCAAGTTGGAAAATACACAAAAATCCTATTTCTTGGAGCTTTAAAAGGATGTTTGTAAGACATAGCAGTTTGAGAAACCCATTTTTAAGTATAGACAAAGCATAAGCTTATTTTAAATAGCTCATAACAAAGACAGTCACAGTTAAAGAAAAATGAGCCTTTAGAAACATCATGAAATCAATTCACTTTCCAAACAACCTGCATCTAGCAACGGGAGCTCAAAGCTCATGTATTACAACTGGGTTCGTGATAAAGTAAATTTGTTTGAAATGCTATTTTTCTCTTAATTGGATTCTTATACATATTAGAAGTTCACGAGCTTTTACAGATAATCTTAAGTCTGCAAGGAACAATCATTTTAGGAATTGTGAAGAAACTATCACAGGAGGAGAGAGACCCCCAAACCTACCATCTCTCCAAGTCTGTCCTATAAGCACTCTACAAACTACTCCTGTGGCCAGGTTTTAACTAAATAACTAAAGGTCCAGGGCTCGCTCAGGATGGGACATGCATGCTCAAAGTAGACTATGGGCCAAACAGAATGGTCTCTTAATAATTGTATTGCAAACCATAACACCTGAAGGGAGAGAGAGAGAGTAAGAGGAAATGTACCTGCCACAGAGGCAGGGGGTGGGAAGGGGATGGGGGTGGTGGCAGGGATACTGAGAACATTGGTGGTAGAGAATGGGCACTGGTGGAGGGATGGGTTCGTGATCATTGTATGCCTGAAACGTAATCAGGGAAGATTGTAAGTCTGTAACTGTATCATATGATGATTCATTAAAAAAAATGACTGCAGAAAAGTAACCCTGGATTCCTGCACCACTCATGCTATGGCCAGAGTCAATGCATGGACACAACTGTGCATGGGAATGTTTTGCCACTCATAGTTCCTATTTCTCTGGTAGTTGGTGAACATGATATTCAGGAGCCCTTGCCTTTCTTACCTCTCCAGAATTGAGATACTCCTTGATTTCTATACTTCAAAATTTGCCCATTAACTTTACTCTCATCTTATGTAATTATTCTTAACAACTAGCATCTCTCATGTCCATAATTTTTAATATGCCTATATATAATAGTGTATGCTTAAAATTGGATCTATTGTATGCAAGTTCTAGAATAAAGATTAGTTTTTTCAACATTTTGAAAAGAAAAAAAAAGAACACACTGCTCTACACCCTCTTTCAAAAATATTCTAGTGATATGTTACAAAGAATTTGTTGATTCTTAGGTGGAAAAATGTGTTGATAAATATCTGAGCAAATTTATTTTTTTTTCTTTTTGGGTCACACCCAGCGATGCACAGGGGTTACTCCTGGCTCTGCACTCAGGAATCACCTCTGGCAGTGCTCAGGGGACCATATGGGTTGCTGGGAATCGAACCCGGGTTGGTCGCATGCAAGGCAAATGCCCTACCCGCTGTGCTATTGCTCCAGCCCCCAAATTTATTTCTTATTAATTTTATATTGGCCATTTTTAGTTCGGACACTCTGCGTACTATTTGCCAAGCCATTCAGGCATATCTTTTAAAACCTTGTGATCACCGATGAATAATGCCAATGCTTATTTTCATGTCATCATTCCTAGCTAGCAAGGTTTACACAATGAACGCAAACTTCCAAAGCCAATTTGATGAGTTTTTCCCTGCATTTTAAAATAAGTCTATTATTGGGTCTGGAGCAATAGCTCAGTGGGTAGGTCATTTGCCTTTCTCACAGTCGAACCGGGTTTGATTCCCAGCATCCCATATTGTCCTTTGAGCACTGCCAGCAGTGGTTCCTGAGTGCCGAGTCAGGAGTAACCCCTGAGCATCACTGGGTGTGACCCAAAAAATAAAAAAAAAAATAGCAAGTCTATTATTGTCAATTTTTAGGGAGTGGGAGTATCATTTTTTTTAAATTTTTATTAGTGACAAACCAAGTGGTACAGTTGTAGACTTACAAATTTTTTGTGCTTGGGTTTCAATTATGCAATGATTAAGTACCCATCCCTCCACCAGTGCCCATTTTCCACCACCACGGATCCCAGTATCGCTCCTACTCCCCATCCTCCCCATCCCACCCTGCCTCCGTGGCAGGGCGTTCCCTTTTCTTCTCTCTCTCCTTTTGGGTTCTGTGGTTTGCAAGAGAGGCATTGAATGGCAATCATGTTCGGTCCATAGTCTACTTTCAGCATGCTTCTTCCATCCTGGGAGGATCCTCCCAATACCCTTTATTTGGTGCTCCCTTCTCTATCTGAGCTGCCTTTTCCCCTAGCATGTATGACTGGCCTCCAAACCATGGTGTTAACCTCCTGGTACTTATCTCAGCTATTCTTGGGTGTTAGTCTCCTATCTTGTTACTTTATGTTCCCCAGATGAATACAATCTATCTATGTCTATCCCTCTCTTTCTGACTCATTTCCCTTAGCATGATGCTTTCCATGTAGTACCACTTGTACGTAAATTTCATGACTTCATCTTTTCTAACAGCTACAGGGAGTGGAGAGTATTATTTTACCTTTAAGGGAGTGGGGAGTATCATTTTAACCAGAAAAGTTACTCTAAATCTTCTTAAACTTCTCGATCTATCTAATTTCAAACTGCGTCATCCCTGTGTACTGAATACTTGTAACCCAGCAGATTCTTCCCCACCATACTGGTCACCAGAACTCCACAGCCCACCACTGTTCCTCACAGGTTAATTGTTTAGGTCAAGTACGAAGACCCAGAAAACAATTTCTTTCTCTGAGCCCAACATACAACGCACATCCAAAGAGAGAATCCAGTGTTCTTGGGAATTGAACTCTACTCCAAAATACCTTGTCACGGCAGTTCCTTCAGACTTTTCCACATTTGAAGATTTCACTAAAAAAACTAAAACTAGGTTAATGTGGAGATTTGAAAAATCTCAATTTTAAAAACCAAAGACCAGCACTTTTAAGCAGAGGGAAGTATTTCCATATTTATATGCATAGATGATAATGCATCTATGACTAGTGTGTAGAGTTAAAAGCAATGAGTTCCTTGTTATTGTTATGCTATTGATATCCCGTACTTCTATAAGAAATAAGGTAAACAAAGAAATGAATTGAAATTTCTTTCCTTTGAAATTGTACAATGTGAAAATTTCAATGTCTTTCAGATATGAAATTATACCTATACAATGTATGCAATTATACAAACAAATGCTATATCTCAATTAAAACAGAAATAAGTGAGCATTGAGCATAAAGGCTAATAAATAAGACTGAAATTCTTTGCTATAATTTGTAATCCAACTTTAAAGGTGTGTTGAGCTAATTTTAATATGTACAGCGGGTAGGGCATTCGCCTTACAAGCGGCCAACATGGCCGACCCGAGTTCGATTCTTCCGCCCCTCTCGGAGAGCCCAGCAAGCTACCGAGAGTATTCGATATGCCAGACACAGTAACAACAGAAAATATGTTATTTTAAATGGCATAATTGTTTATATGTTGACCAGAATGTCAAAGATAATTTGTTGCTTCATTTTAAATTACTGACACAAAAATAAGTTTATATATCATTCAAACATTAAATATTAAAATAATTTTACATAACCAAATTATTTTAATCCTTTCAATTGTTAAAAGTATACACAGAGCTAGAGAAATATAAAAGAATACCTAACTATAAGTATAAAAATACATATGCATATATTCACACTAGACAGAGGTCAGGAAAGAATTTTGACACTATTCCCTAATAACTTTTTATTGATGAAGATACTTTCTGTGAAAACACTGGTCATTATTTTCTCTTGCAATATATTACATATTTCTATTCAAACATTATGTCACCGTGTTTAAATTTAATCCCTATTTCAGAGCAAAGAAAAACATGATTTGATCTTCAAAATAATGAGCATTTCCAAATTCTATTTAATGGGAATTCTTTGTAAAGAATTTTGAGAAATTTCTATTTGAACAAAAACGTGAAAACTGGCTTTAATTTACTAGAAGTAAATGACCTTAGCCCTTTGTTCAAGTAGACATGTCTCAGAATACAAAAAAAAAATAATAATAATAACAAAACCCAGGAAGGTTATACTTTGATTTTGAAAAAACTTCAAAAGCAGTAAGTTAGAAAATGTTAAATTAATTACAAATGAAAGTCTAAAACTAAAAACATGATCTCAAATAAATTATTCTACCACTTCTGCGACAAAAACTTTATAATACATTATCAGTATTGGTACATAAAAAAATCAGCATTAAAAATACGTAAGATTTGTTTAGAAAATTGACATTCAAGATTAATCTAGCAAAATGAAAGACAATGAAATAAGAATTAAGCTATACGAAAAAAATCAAATTAAGAAAAATAAAGTTAAAATGCAAGAATATGCAATGAAGCAATAAATGAACACACTTGTGAAAATTAATATAATGATATTGGAACTTGTAAGAAATTACTGCACACTTTACACATTTGAAAAAGTACTGGCACTTGGTGGAAATTTCCTTGTTATACATTAAATTAATTATTGCTTTGTTCCGATAATTTCAAGATTATTTGGTTGACTTTGAAAGCTGGGAGGAATTTAAAGGAAACATATTTGTAATTCTGTGATTTCTGAGAGCTAGAGAGTTTGGAGGCTGATATTAGAAATGTACAAACTCAAAATCAATGATTTTTCTTGGACCTATGCAAGAACTTCGGTTACCTGGCAAATTTTCAAGCCACAATATGGAGAAACCCTATGCCCATAGGGAGAAAGAGCCACTGAAATCCACTTACCTGCAGCACTGCTGTTCCTGGTAATTGACTGTATTGACTTCAGCTGAAAAATCCTCCACCAAATATTAACTCGTATTTCACATTCATTGTCATGTCTGAGTATTCATCAAACCACCTGCCAAGAAGGGTGTAGAAGAGACAGATGCCAATACTTTACAACAGGTTATGTTTTCTGAACAGTGTCCGGAGCAGAAGGTCTAGCAACGGACACTCTCTTATACCCTGGATGAATGTTCTGCAGTCTGCCCTCATATGTACTGGGCCAAAAAAAAGGCAAAGTGGACATAAAAACGACAGCCCCAGTAGCCAGCAACTGGCCTGCTTCTGCCAACGGCTAATTCCATGGATATCTAGGCAATTACGGGTGGTTTTCAGGTTTTGTTTAAATAGACAGTTTCTCAGAATACAAAACAGATAGGCCTTACTTTGTGATGAAAAGAAGTCAACTACCAAATGACTTCAGAATCTGAATTTATATAACACGCAACTCATATCATTCATGCAAAAATTAAAAAAAATCAAAACATCCACCAATTCAGATTAATATAAGTGGTCACCATTCCTATTTTTTTTGGGGGGGGGGTGTTTAGAGAGAGTTTGAGCCGCACCTTGTAGTGCTAAAGGGTTATTTCAGGAATGCCAAACACAGTAACAACTGTCACAATGGAGACGTTACTGGGCCCACTTGAGCAAATCGATGAACAACGGGAGGACAGTGACAGTGACGTGTTTGCTCCTGGCAGTGTTCAGGGAACCATATGTGGTACCAGGGATGGATAACAGGTAGAGAGGTAAAGGTGAATGCCCTACTGGACTGTCACTGGACTGTCACTCTGCCCTGAATATTTGGTTGTCAGAAGAAGTTATAGGGAGGAATAATAAATCACTATCCTGAGTAAATATGAAAAATTTTGTTGGTTGAATAAAAGGAGAATAAAAATGAAACTATCACTTATACATATTTTATGCAAACTTTAAGAAACAGTACAAAAATATATGCTTATTTATAGAGAGTACCATTACACAAAGTAACTGGTAAACATAGCTTATGAATGGAAAAGAAATACAATAAGTCTTCCTTAAATATATTTTAATAAAAACAGTTAATTAGATTTAAAATACAATAGTAGTCTCTCTGCTAATAATGTGGTATTAAAAACATTTCTTATCCTCGCTCTGCTCAGAAACTAACCGAAAACAAGGATATCATGGGAAATTAATGGATGAATTCAGCTCAAATGATGAAAGTAAAAAGCCACTCAAATTCCAAGCTAACAAGAATGTGGGAGATTTTGTTTCTTTGTTCCATGCACCTTCTGGTGTCTGAGAGATATCAGTGGCAGAAAGACAGATAGGCTGGTAAAGATGGGATTTTGCAAAGCTTACTTTTGAGGAAGAGACAGTGAGCATGAAGAAAAAAATAAACATCCTAGAGAAGGAATAAGGTCTAATATGTGATTAATGATGTGAAACAGAAGGAAGGTAGAGTAGGGTCCAACTAAATGGGTGATCCATAGTGATAAAAGGAGGAAAAGTGACTCCCTAAGAGTTACAGAGGCAAGGAGGACTTAAGAATCCTGTCATTGAGGAGAAAAGATGAACCTGAGTACTGAAACAAACTGGGGAGGTCTGAGGTGCTGGAGTGAGCTCTGGGAAAGTACTGGGGGATGTAGGCAGGGGATGATCAGAGGGTTAGGCCACCTGTCTTTGCTTGTTGGCACTGGGTGAAGCCAGCCTACTCCTCACGCAGATGGTGGGTGGAGGCACCTGTTTGCATGATTATTACCTTTCAAGGCCTTCCAGAAAGATGGCCTTGGCCTGGATATGTAGTGGGAAGATTTGCAGCTCCACCAGATGAAGGAAGGGTTTACAATGGAAACTTGTCGGGAGCAAATGCTCTCAGGAACAGGAGGCCAGGGCCCTCTCAAAAAGAAGTTTGCGGCGAGTATAGTCAAGCTAACGGGAAGTTGGGGCTGCCCAGGTCAGTGTCAGGAAGGAGGAAGGTGTAGGTGATTCTGATCAGCAGGAACAACTGTGAGAAACGCTCAGGCCAGAACAGCGTTACTTGTACAGGTTGATGCATTAATTTTGAAGAAACATTTTAATAAGATTCATAAAAAATGGAAATTTTGATGTAAAAACAGAACTTAGGAATGAAGAGAGCATGTCATTCAAAATGATCATTTATAAGTAGAGAATATGTTCATACAGAAAATGGATTTCCAGAGGAATAAAAATAATATGATAGCAGACCGACCGTCCCCTAATGATTGCTGATTGTGGTTGGAGTAATACCGATTTCAGAGCGCTGGTCTTGCATGTCACCAACCTGGGTTCAATTTTCTGTACTATGTACGGTCCGCTGAGCACCGTCGGGAATAATCCCTGGATACCAGAGCACGGAGTAAGTCTTGAACACCTCTAGATATAGATCCCAAAAGAAGCAAATTAAAATGGCTGCTTGCAAACTGCCAGGTGGATGTTATTTTGCATCAAACACACCACATCCATCTCTTTCTGCTCAGGGAGATTGCTGAGGGTGATAACATGAGCCGGTCAGCTTTCCCACTCTCTCCCTATCTGGCATCCAGAAGGAATGACTACCCTTTGATTCCTCCCCTCCATGACAACAAATCACACACGCCCTGTTCTCCCACACAAAATTAGAAAACACACAGGAAAGTCATTTCTGTCTGCTCGTCGCTGCATCAAGCATTAGTGTTGCAAATCACCCATTCTACCAGGTCTCCTAAACACTGCCCTGTTTAACTTTTCAAAACCCTGCTGGCATCTACAGAGGAAATGCCACTTGGTTTGGGACAGAGATCAGGATGGCTGTTTATATTTCAGTCTAATAATCCGTAAGTCAACAGCTGACATCTCGAAGCCTGAATTTCACAAAGGTCCCAGTCCTTCTCACGGCGAGGCATGTGATTAAATGATGTCTAAAATGTTTGTGTGGAGTGTGGTTTAATAGGAAACACCTGCTTTTCTTCTGCTTGTCCTAAATATTTGCTCTGTGCCGAGCAGACTCTGCCTAAGGGATTAGCCTTCAATACAGAACCTGGACACTTCAAATGTTTTTTAGAAATTAGAAAACAAATGTTTTCTAATTCTTGTCGGAAGCAAAAAGAACCTTGTAGTTTCTCTCTTTGCAAATTTGCTTGTATATCATTTCCCTGGAATCATCCTAGCTATCTGAGCATTCAATAAAACCAGGAAGCCCTTCTAGTGAGCGAGCAAATCTCAGGTGGCTTAGGATGCTCACCTTTGCATTGTGGTAAACCTAGTCTATCACTAACGTGATGCATCTTGAAAATGAAAAATGAAAAAGAAAAACACTCACATTACTAGAAATAGTGAGTACATTCAATCTCTTGATTAAAAAACCAGCCTGATCCTTCACCTATGATACAGATGAGTTTATTAATGACAATACTAGAGATGTCACTTTTCTCAAATAAATGCAAAAGTGGCCCAATTTGGAATGATCATAGAATTATAAAATGATAAGTATAGGATTGAGTTATTTTCCAGAATATCTCACTATAATCACTTGGCAATGTCACCATATTGCAATGCACCACAAACTAAAGCCACCTATTTCTTTCTTTATGTTACTTTTTCTGGTGCTGGAGATCAAACCCAAGCCCACATCCATGCAAGGAAGGCACGAGCTCTATCACAGGGCCACATCTCTGGACCAGTAACCTGCAATATAAGGGAACAGATTGAGTACAAATTCTGAATGTTCAAAAATTCTCCTGAACCTCTGCTTGCTGTCCCACCTCCCCAGGTGAGATTAATCTACTAGCTGACATCTCCTCGTCAAACCGAGGAGCACTTGGGGTCCCCTCGTTCCTGCTAAATCCCTGCAGCCTCCTTTCCTGATTTCCACAAACATATCAACGAGCCCCGCTGCATACTTGAGCTCTGCTCATCAGATTTCGCTCTCTTCATGGTTCAACTTCCTGTCACTAGTTGAAGATGGGCAGCAAATGAAAAGAGCAGTTTTCATCTGAAATAACTCACAGACACGCAGGGGGCGAACTAGAAAGATTCACCCTAAGCACAGCCCAGACTCTGCAGATCCAAAGGGAAGATGCGCTGAAGCCCGCCAAGCTCAAGGAGGGAAATCAATTATCTGGAAGGTTCAATCAGCGCCAAAATGTTGTGTAAGTCCTAGAGAATGACTTTAGTGACACCTTGCTGAGGATGTTTAATGAGCTCAAGAAAATGACTCAGGTAATCACACCTGAGAGCCAAAATGAGAAAACTACAATGAGAAATGAAGAGGATGGTATGTGATAGTTAAAAATCAATAGAGTATCTGGGCAGCAGAAAAAAAGGGGGGGGAGGCATTTGTGGAAAAATCTAGAAGTTGTTTCCAAATCCTTAAGTGACAACACAATATGCAGCACGATAATACATCAAGCTATGTAACAATATTTTGTTGAAAAGTGTTCTAGATCCTTCTAGCTTAGAAAAATAAAGCTTTGTGAGGGCATCTACGTACTGCTACCCATAATGGTTACTATAAATAGCATTTCCAATTTAAATTCTCAATCCAGCTAAAAATATTGCAAATAAAATGGTTAAGTAACTCTATTTTTGGTTATGCCAGACCCTTCTGTTCATTGAAAGCTCTTCAAAGATGTGTTTTATTATTTTAAGTGTTTTATTCTCATGATCCAAAGAAGAAGGAATTCAGGATATAGAATAAAGTAATTTCCTAAGGGAAAATGTTTCATGGTTTCATGTGCTTGTGTAAAAATGTGAATATCTGCAGAATCGGGGCTATGTAAGCACCGAAGGCCAATTTAACCAAATATTATGACAAAACCCCTTAGAGAGCTTAGGAGAGTATACAAGTGTTTTCAAGTATATGAGTTTAAAAAAAATAAAATCTTTATTTTACACATTAGGAAACATTATATCTAAAAATGGTCTTGTGTGTTACTCTATAAATGCACTTGCTTTTAGAAAAATATTTAAAATGCAACAGAATAACCACATTAAAATAAGTTTTAAAAATTCCTTCCATCTAATTTTTAAGAATGTTGAAATAAGTGTTGACCAAGATTCAAGAGTAGTTTTCCGAGTCTCTAATTTCATTGATTGGATCCACATAACTCTTACATTCTTAATTTGTTAAATATCTCTTTAAAATGAAAAAGTATTAAAATAAAACTGTCACTAAATCTCAGTGAAAGCACAAGGAAATTGTTTTTAAAAGACAACTCTATTAGTAAGGATCAAAAAAAAGAGTAGAAGTATCAGGGAGTGAGAATATCAAATTCTATTTCCACACTAAACATTTCTGTTTTTTTCATTTTATTCATGGGCTGGAGTGATAGCACAGCGGGTAGGGCATTTGCCTTGCATGCAGCCACCCAGGTTTGATTCTTCCACTTCTCTCGGAGAGTCTGGCAAGCTACCGAGAGTATCTCGTCTGCACGGCAAAGCCTGGCAAGCTACCCGTGACCTATTTGATATGCCAAACACAGTAACAAGTTTCACAATGGAGATGTTACTGGGCCCGCTCGAGCAAATTGATGAACAACAGGAAGACTGTTCTATAGTGCCACAGTGCATTTTATTCACAGTTTTTCAAAAGAAGCTAGAAATTATTGATCATAAAGTAATATGTCATGTAAGTACATAAAATTTTAAACAGTTTACACTCATGTGGAGGTTCACTATCAGTGTTGTAAATTGTAAGGCTGAAAGTCGTGCAGTAAATTGATTCACTGAAAATGACTTGCAAAGTGCTAACTGCATGAAGTATATGAACAAACACATGTTAACGGTAAGCCCTCTGATAAACAGTTCACAGTGGAAACTGTGTAGAACTATGGTATCTCAAGTGACCTCAGGATGCTCCCACAGAGAAAGCACGGAATGAGACAACCTGCTTATTCTTATTTCCATTAATTGGCATAAATTTAAATGATCTCATAAATGATAATATCACCTTTGCTAATGGATAACAGCAGAATTGCTAAGCCTGAAAAAAAAAAAAAGATTCTCTCTGCACAGATCAGACACAACAAGGTTGAGCATTGTGGAATTTGGAAGAAATAGTATAATTTTAGCCGTAATCTGATTTTTCAAGCTAGAGTTACCTCAGCAGTAACCTGTCTCAATTAGGTCACCACACAGTTTCCCTCCCCTTCCTTGACCCTGTTTATGCTTTATATTTGTTTTTTGTTTTCAAAGAATATTTAAACTTTCTTCATGACATCCTTCATCGAACTAAAGGTCATGCCCCACTCTGATATGCTTTAACTTTCAAACAGGCGGTTGTGTTAACTCTTTACATGATGTTTTTCTCAGTTCATAAAGATGCAAGCCATACACTGCCTATCCTTATTCATTAAAGCAGTTCTTTATGAAACATTAGCAGAATCCTCAGTAGACAATAAGAACTAAGCATTCCGATGGTTACAGAGTGAAGGAGTATAAACTGCACAATAAAAGTCACGTAGAATATACCTCATGCATTCTCTGAATTTGGATCTTAAGCTGCGGTACCCTAGTGATCCAAATGACTTGGTTAACCATGCGTTCTTTCATTAGTTAGCTTAAGGACTTGTGCACCATATGCATTTCATACTTTCTTATTGATCAAATAGAACTAAGTTGCTGATAAGAAATAAGAGCCTCTAAGAAAGTTTTCGAAAAAAACTGCTAAAGGTCCTTCCATCACTCCTTCCAAGTTAATCAATTATCGTAGTTTTTGAGGAATGCTTTAGTGTCAGTGCTGGGCCTGAGTAGACAAAAATTCCCATAATTCCTCCAGCATTCATATAAATCTGACTTTAAAGTGAAAAAAAATTATAGAGACATTACTCTAAGTTTGAATTACAGAAAACAAAAATGGCTCTTTAAGGGCAGCTCAGATAGAGAAGGGAGCACCGAATAAAGGGTGTTTGGAGGATCCTCCCAGGAGGGGAGATGCATGCTGAAAGTAGACTATGGACTGAATATGATTGCCACTCAATGCCTCTTTTGCAGACCCAACACCCAAAAGGAGAGAGAGAACAAAGGGGAGTGCCCTGTCACAGAGGGAGGGTGGAATGGTGGGGATGGGAGTGGGAGGGATACTGGGTTCCGTGGTGGTGGAGAATGGGCACTGGTGGAGGGATGGGTACTTGATCATTGTATTATCGAAACCCAAGCACAAAAAATTGTAAATCTACAACTGTACCTCATGGTGTTTCACTAATGAAAATTTAAAAAAAAATGGCTCTTTAAATTATAAAATGATTTATTATAAATTGATGACAGTATCTGCAAATTAAATGATTATTCCTAATTCTATATCTATCTCACACTAAAAGTTCATAAAAATATGTATTTCCTTGAAATTTTATTGATTTGTTATATATAAAGACTAAAAATTTGTTGGGGGAAATTATCTCTATTTCAATTACTGTGCTGATTATATAGTATTTGTAAATTACTCTGTATTTTATTTCATGTGTTTAAATTTTGGTAGTCGTCTCTCTATGCTATTTCATATTTAAATATTTCTAGGATTGAAAGCCCACCGTGTGCCTTAGTTTAACAAGATCATGTTAAGTGGGAAATCTACAATCTAATAATTAGCATCACTTGAAGCTGAAAGGAACACATATATCAGTCTCCTGAAGGCAGCAAGCAGAGAAAATGTGCTGAACACTAAAGGAAAAATTATGAGCAAAATGATATTAAACGTAAGAAGCAAAATTACTAACTTTATTATTCATTCTATCTCTACAGTGTTTCCAAAGCACCATACACAGCATCTGCTGAGTGATCTAGAGCTTCTGTCTGAAATACAAAATCAGGAACCCATCCTAGTGCTATCTTTTTTTTTTTTTTTTAAGTTTTTGGGCCACACCCTGTGGTGCTTGGTGCTTACTCCTACATCTACGGTAGGGGTCACTCTGGAGAGTTAGGCTTCATATGGCCACTGCAGATCAAATTCTAATCAGTGGTGTGCAAGGCAAGAGCCCTGTCTGTCTGACTTTGGCACCTACAGACTCTTTCTAGACATTTTGACTCAGACGTCTAACAGGACAACCATATAATTCTACTTCACAAACGCTTTGAGAGTACAAATGTGCGCTAAATTCTAATTAAAAAGTCATATGGCTATATCTATGATTGTTCATTAAATAATAGCTAAAAATAACACATAATGGGAATTTTAGTAATTTGGAAAGTTTTAAGGGGTCAGAGCGACAGTACAGCCAGTAGGGTGCATGCCTTGTACTGGCCAAGGTTTAAGACCTGGCATCCCATACGGTCCCCCAAACACCAGGAGTGGTGCTTGAAGGCAGAGTCAGAACTGGCCCCCCAAAAAGATTTAAAATATTAAACTACAATCAAATATCTGCTATGGTTTCCATCATTATTGAAAGAGGCTTCTGTCAGAAACATACCTTAAAATATAATAATGAAAAACAAGGTGATTACAGGGATATTGATTATACAATCAAGGACACATGAGTTGTGACCATATTTAAAATGCACTTGCTTATTTATTTAGAAATATCTTGGTATAACTGTCCTTATTCTCTAGGCAAAAATACGCGTTCGAACTGGGAATCACCATTTTACATCAACTTAAATTTTTAAAAGAAAATTTAAAGCATATTGTTATAGAAAAGTGATGGGAAAACTAGGAAGAGAAGTTTTAAAAAGTTCCATCATGAATTCTTATGCGAACACTGTCATCAACATTTTGTTTTATCTTCTAGAACCCCTGAGAGAAGTGAATATGATTATATTCTCTGGCTAATTTCCTTAGTAGCCCTAAATAAAATGCAAATGAGAGTTGTTATGACCAGATAAGTTTTCATTATAGATCTAGGTACTGAAAAATAAAGGAATTTTTAAAAAAATATTTAAAAATATTTCACTTATAGTTTTATATAAGCTAAGGCTTTTACAAAATTGTGTTTGAGGATCAGGAGAGATAGTATAGTGAATAAGGCATTTGCCTTGCAGAGGGCTGACCTGAGTTCCATTCTCAGCACTCAGTGAGGTTTACAAGTACCAGCAGGCATCATTCCTGAGTACAGAGCTAAGAGTAATCCCTGAGCATTACTGTGTAGCCCCCCAAAACAATAAAAAACAAGTTTTTGAGTACTGTATTATAAAAACAATTTATTAGTTTCATCTATTAAAAACAAAGGCCAGAGAAACTGCTTGCCTTAGATGGGGCTGACCAAGGTCCAGTCCCTGGCACCACATATGGTCTCCTGGGCACCACCAGTACTGGTCCCTAAGCACTGAGCTAATAAGCCCCAAGCCTTGCCACACGTGACCCCCAACAACAAACAAATAATAAAAAAATAGAATGGACTCAGAATACTATATTAAACTTCTTTAAGACTTTTTTCTCCTACATAGTGTACCTAAAAATGATTAAGAATTATAAAATGCTAAAACCATCTTTTGAGGAGGAATTTTCTATTGAAGCATTGGGTTATATTCTGAGTATATCTTCAGTGCTTTAAAGAAAATTGCAACTTTTTAAGGAAGTTGTTCGAATAAGATGTTTTCTAATTTAACAATTTTCTAATTCAACAATCATATTTAGAATACAAGTTTAAAAATATATTCCTAGTATACTATTATGATCAAGTTACAATAACTTCAATAATTAGCAATTCCACAGATTTTATTTGAAGTTTAGCATATGCAAAGTTTTATTTCCCCAACTTACTAATCACTTTATATAGAGAAAATAAAACGGAAGTTAAAAGGATTCTCTGTGCTTAATAGAAATCAGGAAAATGGCGGAAAAATTTGACTACTAGCTTTACTCTGAGAAATACCCATGTGATTGGAAACATTTTATGTAAAATTTTAATGCTGACATTATTTTAATGATCCCTTAAACTTGTAACTCCATTAGCCCACATAGACTAGCGTGTCCATGGACTCATTGATGATAAGATTCTGTCAGATGGATTTTAAGTCTTCCTCCATGATGGAAAGCACTTACCAACCATGTTCTACTCTTCCTTTATTAAATTTCAAGAAAACACATTGATTTCTTGTATCTTTAACCTTCTGAATCATAAAATCTTAAGTTAAAATCTCTCTCCTCTCTCTCCTCTCTCTCTCTCTGTCTCTTTCTCCTCTCTCTCTCTCTCTCTCTCTCTCTCTCTCTCTTTCTCTCTCTCCCCGCCCCCACTCTGCTCTGGCCATCAGCATCCATTACAATATGACTTGCATTTCAATTGTCCAACAAGTGCCATTGCCTAATTGCTACGGTTCTATCCTTGGGAGAAAATGGACAGTCACTGACAATAGTTCACAAGATTCCCTGGAGTTTATAAGTGAAAATGAAGCCAGAGCAAACAGGGGACTAAATTGGTTGTGTTATAATCTGTTCTGGGTACGGAAGGAGATTCTTTAAGTGAAGGGGGGAAATCCTGAATAGAGGAGGGAGTGTGTGCTTTCAGCAGTGCTTAGCAGCGGTGCCTTGGGTAGAGTCACACACATATGTGTTAAGTATGTGCGGCAACGTGGTACAGCTGCCAAAACCCTCAGCACTCTTCCCTGGGCAATGCCCTCTGCTCTTTGTGGACCACCCCTGTGGGCTCCAAGGAGTGACGCAGCAAAGGCCAAAAGGGCTAAGGGAGGAAGCCACACACCGGCTGTCGGGCAGACATGCAAGCTAAAAAGGAAGGCCAGAGAGATGGTCAGGAGCTAAGGAGAACACCTGGTCCCTGGCCATCCGTGGTTTAATCCCATCACTAGCCTGGTTCCTGGTCCCCTAAGAACTAGTGGGTGCAGCCCTGGAAGCCTGTGGGCACCTGTGGGTGTTCACAGTAAGCCTAACCTCGAGTACCATGGCACAGTGGTGCTCACATACAATCACTGGTCCAGGTGGCCACCGCAGTCCAAAGGGGAAGCGCAGGGGTCCCCCGGCTTCCTGAGCACCACTGGAAGCTGCCCCATCTCCCCATGACACAGGAGCTTCAGTGTAAGCTTGTGTATCTTCAGAAAAGACAGTAGGTTTACACAGTGTTCTGTCAGTATTGGGGTCTACTTTATATTTCAGTCACAATCAATTATAGGGATTATGAATTGATCCAGATGGACAATTTTAGCATCGTAAAACATCCAAGATAAAATGATTCTGCTCCTCTTTCTGTTCTACATATCTTAGATGTGGTCACAGAGCTATATTTTCCACCTCCAAGACTGCCGAGTTTGAAACCAACGCCCGTGAGGCAGGATGCATGTGGGGGGCCCTATATTGACTGTGTTTCTTGTCATCCCTGTTGGTATTGGAGAAAGACAGTTTCTGTCAATGAATGATATTTATCTTGCAATGTGTGCAATGAAGTTGCATAACAGAAAGCTCGTTTAGACATGCTGAAATAAGAAAGCATCCCTTTGAGTGCTGGTGGCTTTGTGTCTTTCCTTGATGCATTGTGAAAGCCTGATATTGAAACTATTCCTTCATTCCATGCAGGGATGCCCATACTCAGAAGAAATCCAAAGGCATCTGCATGGTGATTGAAAAATAAATCGAGCTTTGGCTCCTTGGGAGCTGATATCTTGCTTCTGCCCATCTGGGACTTTTTAGCTCAATCAAAATAAAAGGGGTGTTTGGGGGAGAGAACAAAAGAAGTCTTCTGAGATTTTTTTCAGATACATTCTGGATTTTAACCCTTTGCAGATTTCAAGTTTTAGGTCCCTCTTTTCTTACTCTTCTCTCCCAATGTTCTTAGAGCAATTGTCATTTTTCGTACAGACCCTTTCCTCAAAATGTGTGTCTTTCCAAGAGTGCTTTAAATGTCAACAACAGAAAAGAAGCCACAATTTGAAAAGCAAAATAAAGAATAAAATAGAATAAAATAACAGCCTACCCTCGCTGGCCCACACTTTGGGATATTAAACTCTAAGTGTATTGTGAGCTACTCATTTCAACACCCAATTACTGCTTCAGAGAGACAAAGGAGACTAAGTAAGGCAGTGCGAGCCACCTCACATTTCTGAAGTGTCTGTGCTCCGTGTGAGCCAAGCCCCATGAAGCGTTGAACCAAACAACCACAGCAGGCTCCTATCCTCCTGGTTATTCCGCATTAATTTCTTAATGCCTGGTTGGGTTTGCTGATGAGTGGCCTCTCTCTCTCTCAGGTATTCTGCAACATTGATTTCCAGCCTTGGAGTGAATTATTTGTTCGTTTTCTCTTTGCATGATTTAACACAGTTGGGTTGCTCTGAAGAGGGTGGAGGGAGAGAGAGCGCTTGAATAGACTGGAGGATTCTGTTTGATAATACCGATGTGACTACATATTTCTAAAACGACGAAGATTTCTGACAGCCAGGAAGTTCTAACCCGTAGTGTTTAACTACTACACACATGTCATATAGTAGAAAGTCTATACTTCAAATACATACTTTACAACTCTGATCACTATAACAGCAATGTTCTGTGACAGAAGAAGCACCTCCAACGAAGTCATGTTTATTTCAATTGAATAACAGATTTACTTTCTAATTGTACTTTTGCCTGGAGAGTTCCTAAGTCAGTTCAAGGTCTCATTGCATTCCTTCTCTTATAATTTTGTGCAATTGCTTAATGCAAAAGATCATTTCAATTCATTTTGTATTCCCATTAATCACATTAAGCTGCCTCACGAGGCGACCAATAAATCACTTTTTTTTAAAAAAAGAAACTGCATATTGGGCTTTTCTTACTAATTTTGTAAAATTTTTGAAGTCGGTTTCCGCAACAAAATGTTGCATTGATATGATTTGTTAATGGCCGAATGACAGACACATTTAGACAGCTTTACCTATTTTCTAAAAAAAAAAAGTTGGTTAACATGCATATGAAATTAGATCACCGCCTCACGTTTTAATAATCAGCACAGCAATGGCAATAATAAGAGCAACATCCTGAGCCAGAAACCCCTAATGCTAGAAGTCCCTGTGTACTTTCTTTAATTTGTGAAGGACACACTGGTGTGGGGAGTGGGGACCAAGAAGAGGGAGATTCATAAACAAATCCATCACAGCACTGGAGCACAATTATAGATTTATTAAAATGAATTTAGTTTTTAATGGCCAGTCAATATGCCAAAGACTATTTCTAATTATCCAGTAAATTGTTTGCATCTGTGACTAATACTACCGTAATGCATCTTTGCCAATCAACTCTGAGCTCTGCCTATTTACAACTATGTTGGTGTTTATTGGAATATTTCACAGCAAATGCTCATTTTTCTCCTTTGAAAGTACATTTCACTTGCCCTACCTAGGGAGCTACTGCTTTTCTAGTAAAATATCAAACAGAATTTTAAACATAATTTCAAAAATAAAGCTATACCATGCTAAGTTTACTCATGTTTTGAGCTTTAGGAGTAGGGACCTTTAGGTACATAATAAAAATACAAAAAAAATATATAGCTGAAGCATCCATTAAAATGGGAGATATGTTTGGCCATTATCTGAGGCAAGTGAAATACTCAGAACTTTGAAATTAATCATTCATTATAAGATCTGGCAATGATGCTTAGGGATAAAAGAAGAGAAAGAGGGTATAATTCTATATTAGTTCTCTACGGTTCCTTGCAAATTGAATTCAAGGAAAGGAACAGAATATTTCAGAATTAATAAGTGAACAAAACCTTCCTGTGGGCTCTTCTGCTTTCAACAGTGAAATAAAATGTTAGCCTATTCAAGGAAAAAGAACCTCACCTAGGAATTAAATGCTCTCTTATTAATTAAGAATAATGAAGGAAAAGCACAGTCTTTAAAGTTGCTATTTTCTGGGGCAAAACATATATTTCAAGGTTTCTTCCACTTTTGTATTAGTGATGAATGTAGTCATTTTGGTGATGAGTAGTTCAGTAAAGTTCGGTTTTAGCTCTCTAATGCTGTTGGACTATGTATATGATGATCCAGAGCTAGGTTTGACATGGGGGAGAATAAACTGCTGGAACAGCGAGTGAAGCCAGATTATATTTTCACTCATAGAACAGTGAAACCAACTGAGACAATGCTAGAATCAAATTCCAGTCATACAATACTATTGTCCATGAGACTTTCAGGAAAAACAATGGGGATATTCCATATCTCTGTTATGGGCTTTGATTTCATCATGTTTGTGACACTATTGTCATTGCTTTTGGCTATTATTCATTAGTAAAATCCTCCATTGAGAATGAGAATAGATTTTCTTTTGGAAACACTGTGTCCTGGAGTCAAGTCGTGATAAACAGAGCTATATTTCTGGAAGTGAGTTACAACGACATTAGAAAAGGAATAGACATTAGGAAAAAAAATGAAAGTTGAAATTGCTCAGAGTAATAGAAATAGTCAGAACATTGTAAAAGATTTTAGAGTAAACATGGATTTTCATTAAACAGGAAGGGATGTCATGACAATGGAGACAACTGGGAAAATTATAATCTGAAAAATCATGGTATGGATATAACTAGATCCTGCACATAAATGGGCATTGCTGTCAGTTGAATGATTTACATAAAAATTACTAAAAATTATTGAACAGTTTGGGTGTCAAAGAGATAGTACTTTGGGTTGGGTGATTGGTTTGCATAGGCTGACCCATGTTTTATCTCTGGCATCTCAAGTGGCTGCTCAAATCCTGCTAGGAGTGATTCCCTGAGCACAAATCCAGGAATTATTCCTAAGCATCATTGAACTTGTGGACTCGGGACAAAAAAAAATTAAAAACTAAGCTATTGAAGAGCTTCAAATGAGCAAGAGAGTTGTTCAAACATTATGTATTCTTACACTTATGCCATTTCAGGAGTACATTAAAATGATGAAAATTTCAGTTATCAATCATTTTAAATATCAAATAGTTATCTACAGGATATAATCCCATGATTTCTTTTCTGATAATTCTCAAGGTGCCTTTATTGACCTAACTCCACTGTTTTCTTAAATTGTAAGAATATGCACAGCATAACTTCTACTCGCAAGTAATTTGCCATATTAAATAACAAGGTCAACCAAATGAACAAGGTTTGGATAAGGGTATACAATCAACGGTGTTGAGAGTGTACTGTCCCTATTGAAGAATACCCTAATACTCCATGACCTTAGAGATCTCCTTCCTACAATGTATGTTCTATATATGTCAATGCTCTCTTTTAGTTGGAGCTCTGTGGAGGATGAACTTTCACATCATGACCTCATTAGTATATCTGCCATCAGCATCATTTAGTTAGGATAGAGATATTTCTTTTCATACTTTATGGAGAAAATTTCTGCTTTATTATTTTACTACCATTTCCATTGTTATCTAAGCAGCAACAACAAATCTATTTTTTAATTTGATAGCTTTCATATGATCCTATTTTATACTGTTATTTTCAAGTGGTTAATAAATCTTCCAACTATGGTTAAGTTTTCATCTTTCCAAGATGCTACAGTTTCAAGTAAATTCAGGATATGGAGAGAATGTGGAGGGTGAGACCTTTGGGTTGCATGTGGCTGACTCAGAAGTGATCATTCAACACAGAGCCAAGAGTAAGTCCTGATTTCAGCTGGGTATGGCCCTAACCAAGCCTCCCGCTAAAGTTTTTAGCTCAATTTCTAATCTACTGCACTGAGGTTCATAGCTTGCATAATCATCGTTGTTATAAGATGACAAGTATATAGAGATCTCTTAAATATTGTTGGCCATACCGCTAAAGAATTTGTCAAATTTGTATTATTGATCACCTCCTAAAATCAAATTCTTAAATAGGTCTAGTATTATCTCCAAATTTCAAATCAGAATACATACACAATGGATCTGTCTGCAAAGTATGAACAGCAACATGATGCCAAAAGAACTTTCCCTACTCTGTTTTAGTTTTTTTCAGGTCACAGCGTGTGAATACTGAGCTTAGGAGAAGCCTCTATTCTTCTTCGTTCTCTTGTGTATATTAATAATCATCCAGAACACTTATTTATTACTCCTACAAGCAGAACTTCTGAACCAGACTCCAGGCAGTCGCTAGCAATTAATAGAACCCTTTATTCATTTTGAAATATTTTCATCATCTGTCTTAAAAAGGATATAATTCCGTTAATGAGCACCATTGTTAAACTGGTAAGTAGCCCTCTAGCTCCAGCTGATCCTGTATTTACTCTCATTTGATCTAGTTCCAAGTGGGAGCTTTTGAAGATGAATTGGTAAGTCAGTTTGTTCATAGATGAGAAGGCAAGATCAGTGCTCCCCATATTTCAAAATCATTCATTTGTTTTGTGTAATTGGAATACTTTGTTTTAAAGTTTGGATTAGATAAAAACAGAAATAGTTATTTTTCTGATGAATTTTAATGAATTATTTTGTGATAATTGAAAGAACTGAAGAGCTCGATGAGTCAATAATGTCTTTTACAGAAAGTAAGATATTTGTAAACAGATTTTAGACAATGGTAAGGCAGAAAAATAGTCCTTCTTTTCTGTCCACGCTACAGATGAAGAGTGTAGATTAGTTAAGACACCAGGAACATGATTAAAAACAATACTTGCACCTCTGCTGTCCTTAAATAATTCTGTCCTCTAGCTAGAAGTGACATAGCAGTACTTGAGCATATGAATTAGCACACTGAATGGAGTACAGTCGTCATTTGAATTATAGGAATTATAGAAACTTGTGTTTGTGATAGGATTAGGATTCAAATATTCTGATACCAATACAGCCATCTGAGATGCATTATTTTTCTTACTATAAAGACTTAACACTGATACTTAAAAGTAAAGAATAAGTTATACAGGGAAGAGGAAGGATGGGTGCCAAGGGAACAAGTTAATAGATGGGCCATTTTAAACCTCACCCAGTTAAAATAGGGAAAGGGATGGCTTGAGATGGGTGGGAGACAGTAGAAAATAAAAGAAAGCCCCCCAACAGGTAATGCGCCCTGTGGTCCCACCACTGAAGCACAGACAGATGCAGGACAGCAGGGATCTCCCCAAGGCACACATGACTGAGGCTGCAGATTAAGGAAGCCTGGGGACCGGAAACCACAGGGGTAGTCCTACAGAGGCTCACAGACAGGTGACAGAGTAGCAGCTCCACTGGACAATATGGCAAAGCTCCAGCCTCAGGTTTCAGAATAGGAAAGTATACAGAGAACAGGTATGAGACCAGGTCATCACATCTTAGAGGGACAGGACATGTGATGGGGTGGGACAGGAAGAATGAGTTCCTATGTGGGGAAATGAGAGCCCCGGGACCATCTACTTGAATATTACAGTACATTTTAACTTCTTAAGCATATGATGTTTGTATACAAAACAAACAAACAAACACTGTCCTCCCATTGTTCATTGATTTGCTCAAGCGGGACCAGTAACGTCTCCGTTTTTGAGGCTTCGTTGTTACTGTGTTTGGCATATTGAATATGTCATGGGGAACTTGCCAGGCTTTGCCGTGCGGGCGAGATACTCTCCGTAGCTTGCCAGGCTCTCCGAGAGGGGTGAAGGAATCAAACACGGCTCGGCCCAGCTGGCTGTGTGCAAGGCGAAAGCCCTACTGCTGTGCTCTTGCTCCAGCCCGATGTTTGTATAAAATATTTTACATAACTCTAAAAAATTAGAACACTTTTGTGCTAACCGTAATATCTTAATTTATTTTCTATATTCCCCAGAAAAGCCAAAATATTTGACACTGATTCCCTTTTGTGCCCACGAGAGCTGTCAGCAATGTCCAGATGAAGGGAAATGTATCCATGCCTTCAGGGCTCGAGTCCACAGTCCGGGAGCCCACCTTGGATTTTGCTCTGACCACTGTCTGCAGTGTCCAGAGCACTTACACTCACCCCAAGGTGAGGGCAGCTGCTTCTTGCATCACTGACTGGGGGTCTTTCCACCTCCATACTCAAGGCCAGCTGCATTCATGTGGTCCATTGAGTGGAAAATTAATATCAGAAATGGGAAGGAGTGAAAGTCTGCAGGGGAAAATTCAGTGTGGAAAAATGATTCGCTAGTGGCCTGAGAGCCCCAGCGCCCAGTGGCCCAGTGGTCAGTGACCCCAGGAACCCAGGCTGATAGCTGATGCCATTGACAGCTGAACTCTTGTAGCATGTAGCATTGTCCTCCCATTGTTCATAGATTTGCTCAAGCGGGCCCAGTAATGTCTCCATTGTGAGACTTGTAGTTACTGTGTTTGGCATATCGAATACATCACAGGTAGCTTTTCAGGCTTTGCTGTGTGGGCAAGATACTCTTGGTAGCTTGCCGGGCTCTCTGAGAGGGATGGAGAAATCAAACCCGGGTCGGCCGGACTGGCCGCGTGCAAGGCAAACACCCCACCACTGTGCTACCACTCCAGCCCACTCTTGTAGCTGATATTTATTCTTTTCACCCCATTCCACTTCTACTTCTTGGAATAAGCTACCTAATTCTGAATTAGGTTTCTTGTCTTTCTTTTTTTTTTTTAAAGGAAGGGCCTCCTGTTGATCGTCGATTTGCTTGAGCAGGCCCAGTAACGTCTCCATTGGAGACTTTGTTGTTACCGTGTCTGGCATATCGAATACTCTCGGTAGCTTGCCGGGCTCTCCGAGAGGGGCAGAGGAATCGAACTCGGGTCAGTCATGTTGGCCGCGTGTAAGGCGAACTCCCTACCCGCTGTGCTATTAAATCAGAGAATTATATACTCATCTGATAAAGCTGACTTCTTTTTGTTCCAGGTTCTTTGTTAGGCATCTCTTTTGTTTTGTGATTTCCATCTCCAATTATCACATCGATACATGCATATAAGTGGTCTTTTTAATTAAATGGATTTATATCAATAGAGCATGAGAATGATAAAAATATAAGAAATTAGAACGCATATGTATGTGTGTCCTATTCAACTCCTCTTCACCTATGCCCACTTTCTACACTGTGGAGTAAATGGTTGTAGAGTTTTAGAGACTTTAACACAGAGCAGATTTTCAAACATCAACAATATTTGCATTGCTTTGACAATGATTTCTTGGATAATCAGCATCATAACTTCTAAGAGCACATACACTTTAGTATTTGGCTAATGGATATTTTAGATGGAAATTCCCATATATTGGTCAACTTCCACTGTTGGCCATGTACCAAGCAGTGTACATAGTCAGTATATCACATGAATAATAGTCTACTGACCAATCCTGGATCATCTCTATTTTAGGAAGTAGGTTTTATTGGAACAGGCATATCTAAGAGTATACATATTGTCTTTGTCTGCTATCACCCCTACAGAAATGGGTAGCTACAAGAGTGAGTAGGACACTGAAGAAAGCAACTACTATTTGCTTTTGAAAGACATTTGATGCTCTGTACCCTGTACTATAACTTTAGAATTTTTTTCTTCAATTTTGTTTCTACCTGCCAATTTTAGGGATGAAAGCCATGGATATAATTCTTAATGTTAAATTAAAAAAACACAAGATCACTTATCTTCAATGCCTTCACAGGATAGAAACACTTGAACCATTTACAAAACAAAGGGCATTCTGAGATGAAAGTAAGTTCTGGCTGATTAAAATTTCACTGTACTGAGTGCTCTGATGTGATCTCCGCAGAGAAATTTTCCTGCTTGGCGTACACTTAGCTGACATGCTAACCATGCCGTATCTCTGGGATCCAACACAGCATAGAAGACCAGCCCCATCTCTCCCAAGATTGTTTCTCCTGCTTTAGCATGGGTGCTAGCAACTCCTCTGATAAATCGTCTTTGCTCTGGGTCTCACAAAATTTCAATGCAGAGCAAAACTGCTCCCAGTCTCCTGGCCTCCCATTCCCCTCCATGAATTCCAAGTGGGCACCACTTTCTGTAAACTATCCCCTACTTTAATTCTTGTCTAGGTACAGCACCTTTTTCTCCTGACAAATATCTTCATGTTTGATTCTGTCTTCTCTACACTAGGAAGACTGAAATTTATACCCCTGCTGTTTTCCTTTCTATTTCTAATCTTATTATCAGTCAACTCAAACAAATTTAAACAGGAGCAGTTAAGAGTAATATTGAAAGATGATCTAGAATGTGATGGTTGGTGAAAACCATTTCTCCAAGCATTGCGGGGAAAATCTAATGAGAGGTCATTTCCATTTTCTGTATTTTTACATATTTTGTATGCAGATATGCTATTCAGTTGCAAGATTCCCACTACTGTTTCAATGATATGTACATCCCCTGAAGAACCCAGGAAGCAGAGGATACAAATCAGCATCTCTTGCTGCATGCCTGCTCTGAATAGGTTTTTATCTCTGACCCCAGAGCCTCATGTTTTCTGAATGCTGCATTCAGGAAAATAATGAGAGATAACCTGTTAGCATGCAAAAGGCCAGCTCTCAAACCAGGACTAATTCTTGAAAACATGCACTCAAGAAAATGAGGAAAAATAAAAATTCTTTGCAAAACTATTGGAATTTGAATAAAAAAACATTAAGCATCCCCTCCCCCCCAGTAAAAGGTTTCCTATCTTACTTCATTGATAAGATAAATAAACGTTCATTGCAAATTATACTTTCAAATTAGATAGACTTGTGAAAGTCATTTTTGGTTCCTCCTTGAGAATTCAGTAAGGAAAAGTAAAACGTGTTTGCCAGAACAACTAAAGACAGAGCTTAGCAATATTTTCTAAATATTTTTATCAATCTGCGTGCCCATTGACTTAGGTTGAATAGGTGGTATTAGTATATTTCTTGCTTCAAAATCCACACCATAAAAAGAAACCCAAGCGGTCACTTCAGAATGAGGCAGATATGCGGTCTAAATTATGCCATCAGACGTTGGAGAGATGAGTGACAGGCACCTCCTGTAGAAACCTCCTCCATTACCCACCAACATTTTAACTGCCTGTAGGTTCAGCCATGATGTTTATTTTATGCTAATAAAGTAATATTATGTAGTTTTTAACCGAGACAGGAAAATGCAAAGTGAGCTGAGAGGATGCTGCAGCTGTGTGGATGGACAGGGTCTGGTCCTGGGGGAATGCGGTTATCAGATGACTGATTCATCATTAGGATAATTAGTGTACTTGGCAATGGCATTAGTGAATTATTGTCATTGCTCACATCTTGTCAGTGCAGCTTCATTTTTTTGGGGGGATTTGGTATGATATGTTTTCATAAATGCCACTGACCAAAAATAAATAAAATTAAGAGAAGTAAATAATCCCATTATTTCTATCCTTTCTGAGAAAATATAATAAATGAAGAATGAATATAGTGAAACTTAAAGGAGCACATTCTGAGATAAAATGGTAAATATGGAGCTGTTCCAGAACAACTTAATTCAAATTAACTAATTCCTACAAAATATATTGTTGCTTCTGAGAAGACTGAAGTTGCTGTTCATTCTTCATGATAAGTTATGAGTCAAATCTTCAAATCTTTCTTTATGATTATGTTTCTCAGTTACTAATTTGATAATCTTCTTCACTTTTTTTTTCTTCCTTAAGAGTTTTTATCTCGGGTTGGAGCAATAGCACAGTGGGTAGGGCATTTCCCTTGCATGTTGCTGACCTGGATATGATTCCCAGCATTCCATACGGTCCCCTGAGAACCACCAGGAGTAATTTCTGAGTGCAGAACCAGGACTAACCCCTACGTATTACCGGGTGTGACCCCAAAAAGAAAAAAAAAAGAGTTTTTATCTCTACATCCTGTGGTACAGCGTTCGCCTTACAAGCGGCCAACATAGCTGACCCGAGTTCGATTCCTCCGCCCCTCTCGGAGAGCCCGGCAAGCTACTGAGAGTATTCGATATGCCAAACACAGTAACAACAAAGTCTCCAATGGAGACGTTACTGGGCCCGCTCGAGCAAATCGACGATCAACGGGAGGGCCTTTACCTTTTACCTTACCTTTTATCTCTACATCCTATCTTGGAAAACTTACCTCGGGAAATTCAAAGAAATATCACAAAGATCACGATCACGATCATCCTGTTGTTTGTTGATTGCCTCGAACAGGCCCCAGTAATGTCTCCTTCATTCTAGCCCTGAGATTTTAAAAAGTACCATATTCAAGACTCTTTCAGGGTTAGGAGAATGAGTCCCATCATTGTTACTGGTATTTGGCATATTGGGTACACCACGGGGAGTTTGCCAGACTGCCGTGTGGGTAGGTAACGTTCGGTAGCCTGCCAGGATGTCCAAAGTAAGGATGAGATAATAAGATTTCTTCTGGGAGCTGGGTTTTATAGTCTCTGGGTCTTGGCCATTGATAGGATTATACAGCACCAGGGATCCAGTTGGTAGGTGTGACCCCTGCCTACTGGAAGATAGAGGATCTGGGTGGAGGATGCTCAGCCCCGATCTGAGCAGGCTTGGAGATCTCAGCCCCAGGACCCGTGTGCCTTTGTTCCTCTGCTGGTACCTTCATGCGTGTGGAGATATAATCACAAAGATATAATATATAATGTGTAATGCTTAGTTATATTCTGCCTATTTTGAAAATCTAGATTTCAGAAGAAGAATAACTCATCCCTAGTCATCCTGGTATCCCACTGATTACAAATCACTGGCTGTTGTGGTCTGCATAAGGTCTGCACAAAGACACTTATCTGCACTAGGGCTGTCAACAGGTTGCATGATGCCCCAAATTGCTTTCATTCCACTGAAGCACCAAGATCTGCTTATCCCAAACATCGAGTATTCACATATTAATGGGGCAGATTCACACTATACAGAACTTTTCAAATTGTATTCTTTTTTTTTTCTTTTGTCATCGACATTTGGGTCTTACACTATTCCCTGAATCCATTCGACTCCATTGCTTTCTATTTATGCCTCCTATGAAATGAAAAGAACAAAAGTAAGAGAACTGATGAGTGTTAAAATCTCCGGGATCAGGGCACCAGAAGGTAGTGCAGTGGTTGAGACTGAGACTGAGGCTGAACCTGACTCAACATTCATTCTGCTCTTTGTGTAGCCCTCAACCTGTGCGGGATAAAGAATCAGGGGACAGAAATAACCATTGACCTTTGTTGTGATACTTTTTAGTTATAATACAAATCCACAAGCAAGAGCAGAAATCAGCAGAACAGATTGCCTCCGGCATAAAAGCTTCTGCACAGCCAAAGAAATAAAATGAGAAGAGAACTGAAATGACTGGAGACCATTTTTTTTCAAATCACATTTAAAATAAGGGAATCATAATTCAAAATTTAAAAATAAAATATGCAACCCAGTAAGAAACAACCTGATTTTCAAAGGGCAGGGGGACTAATTAGATCTTTCCTAAAGAAGATATCCAAATGGCCAACAGGTCCGTGAAAACATGCTTAATATCACTTTAATCAGGGAAATGCAAATCAAAACCCCAAGGAGTCATTTCCATAGACCATTGGAAATGGCTAGCAGTAGGAAGATTAGAGATAACAAGTGTTGAAGTCTGATAGCTATGGGCAGACTTGTACATTTATTTTGATGGTACTGTAATTTGGTTGAACCATTTAAGGAAACAATAGGATTTTATTTTTTCCCCAAAAATAAAAGTACTATATCATAAAGCAATTATATTTCTGACTATATACATAAAGAAAGTTTAAAGAGATATCAAAAATATATATTACTCCATTTTTTACTATAGCATTATTTGCAATAGCCAAGATATGGTAACAACCTAACTGTCCATCAATGAATGGGTGGGTTTTGAAAAGGCAATAAGACCACATTTTAGTATATTATTCAACTATGAGAATGATATCCTGCTGCATGTGTTAACATGTATAATCTTGAGCACATTATGCTATATGAAAAAAAGCCCAACACAAAATAGAAAGTATTGTGTAATAATACCACTTACGTGTATAATTTAGTCAAGCTGGACATATAAAAACAGCTTAATACCGCACATGTGGTAAGAAGAGAGGATAGGATGAATGGTTAATGGTATGAATTTAAAATGAGTGGTGACTAAGTCCTACAGCTCTAGCACAGACTAAAATATTGTGAGATATTATATTTTCAACCACCAGAGGAAAATAAATGTAAATTATGCAATATAATTATGTAAATTATGCAATATAATGTAAATTATATTTACATTATAATGTAAAAATACAATACATTACATTACATTACAATACAATACATTACAATACAATACATTACATTACAATATAATGTAAAAAATGTAAATTATGCAATATAACCCGTCTCGGAGAGCCCGGCAAGCTACCGAGAGTATTCGATATGCCAAACACAGTAACAACAAAGTCTCCAATGGAGACGTTACTGGGCCCGCTCGAGCAAATCGACGATCAATGGGAGGGCCTTTATCTTTTATCTTTATGCAATATAATAATACAGGTGTTAAGTACATCTACAATCACAATCATACTGTGTTATAAAAATGTTCAAATTTACATTTGATATTATTTGTACCAAATTTAACAAAATAAACTCATTTCTAAACAATGTTATAGGCTATATATGTTCCTAAAGAATCTAGATAATTGAACAGTGGGACTAACAAATATCTAATCCACACTCTTCAAACCCTTTATTCTTTATATTGAAGATATTGAAGTTTTTATATTTCCACCTTTATGATAAAATATAGTAATTACACATTCAGAATACTTAAAAATTTCAAACTAATAATTATTACCAAAAATCTTTAATGACTTTTAAAATAAAATGTAGACATTTATAAAATCCATAAGAAATATGTGTTTTAGTTTCCAGAAGAAACAAAACAAAAACATTTCAAATACTACCCACACATGGCGTATATCACAACTCATAATGGGAATTAATTTTAAATTGACATATGCCATGTTACCATGTACAGTGAAAGGATACTATATTGGGGGGGGGGGGGACTGGAGCGATAGTATGGCGGGTAGGTCATTTGCTTTGCACATGGCTGACCCGGGTTCTATTCCCAGCATCCCCATATGGTCCCCTGAGCACCACAAGGAATAATTCCCGAGTTCAAAGTCAGAAGTAACCCCCGTGTATCACTGGGTGTGACCCGGAAAGCCAAAAAAAACAAAAAGAAAGGAAGAAAGGATACTTTTTATCAGGAATTATTGAAATGGTACATATTTTCTTCTATTCCTAAGTTTTCCTTCTCTATCCTTCTTTATCAACCATTATTTTTAAAAAATGCTAGCTCAGCGTCATCCATAGTAGCCAATATATTGCATTCAATAAGACCTTAATAAAGTCAAGAGAAACTAAAGAACACTTAATAAACAACTGAATGAACATAATTAACTTTGACTCAGCTTTATAGAATTTAATTAATGTTAGTTTTGAAAATCTAACAGTGGCTAAAGCAGAGGCATTTCCCAGCAGGACTTTTCCATATTAAATGGTAAGTGATTTGAAAATTATACTGACCAAATCACTGCAGGCTGCTAACTATTCTGTGCAAAGTATCTGATTCATTGTTAACTATTAATCCTTGCTAATATTAAGTGCCTTCTATACAAGTAAAGACCTTTTCTCCCTTTAACTAGAATAGACTTAATAAATATCTACTATAATTCACATACTTATGCAATGTAATTTTTATTCCAGGTTCATCTTATCTTTTCCTTTTCAAACTATTATGTGGAATGGAAGAAGCTCTTCTATTCCTTTACTCTAAGTCCAGGTGTCTCTAGTTTTAAGTTTCAAAATGGAATGTAGAAATATGTGTTGACAAATATGAATATTTTCTGCCCAACTCAATAAATATAGGTAATCAGTGACTTGTATGCATATGTGTGTGTGCATATATATATATGTATATATATATATATATATATATATATATATATATATATACTGATGGTAAAAAACAAAAGGTAATGGCCCTCCCGTTGATCATCGATTTGCTCGAGCAGGCCCAGTAACGTCTCCATTGGAGACTTCGTTGTTACTGTGTCTGGCATATCGAATACTCTCGGTAGCTTGCCGGGCTCTCCGAGAGGGGCGGAGGAATCGAACTCGGGTCGGCCATGTTGGCTGCGTGCAAGGACAGACGTCCTACCCATTGTGCTATCGCTCCAGCTTCATATACTGATGAACATATACATATGTACCACACACTTGCTGTATATATTTATTCACTCTTCAGTAAGTGAACATTTTATTTCTATACTCTGCACATTGAAAAAATTCTATATTGAGCAAATTATATATATTATACATTATGCTATACATGTTATATATAGTATATTATACATTTGAAAATTATTGAGGTAATTTTTGTCACAGGCACACACACATATATGTGTATAGATATATGTGTATATATATGTACATATATATCTATATATATATATAGATAGATATATACACACACACTTAACTCCTATCCTCTTTTCTAAACTACTTCTGTGGTATTAAGCTACTTTTCTGTTTTTACAAGTCCATCATTAATAAATTATACATGTAAGTATATCTACATGTGGATCCATAGATACACATTCCTTCCCTAATAGATTATCTCTAATCCTTAAAAAATTCACTCTTATAAAAGAATGAAATTCTGATATGCTCCAACTAAAGGAATTCTGAGGACATTTTTCTAAAAAGATTATGGTGCAGACAGATAAATATCGATGTTGACATTTGGTCTGAAGTGTGATTTGCAGGCTTGCTAAGCACTGCTTTTGCTGCTGACAGACATGGAATTCCAGCAACGGTGGAAATTGATTCTAAGATTCCCAAATGCTTTGCCAACCCTTGAAGTCTCTGACAGAATTCTTCCCAACTCTCTTTTTTCCTCAGTTGGAATCAGACTTGGGTCACCCCTAAGGCTTTCTCAGCATTAACCAACTCCTTTCTTTGTTCTCCTAGTAGACAATTTTCCTAATGTAAAATATGTGTATTTTTATTCTACACTGACATGTTTCTTTGAAGGCCTTCATTTGGCTATATGTTAATTAAAATATGACAAATTATATCATAATAAATCATAAATTTATTCAGTCGTCACTAACCAGAACTATACATCTACTATAATGGATAAGAGTAGACAAAAAGTGGTCCGTTTTATTGCATGCAAATTAAAAAAAATCTATAAGAATATCATGCATAAGTCAAAGGAAGAAATCTCTGGAAGAAGGAAAAAAAACATGAAAGAGAGAAAATAAAAAAAGAAGAGAAAAAATGAAGAAAAACTATTGTAGCAATTTACTTGAAAATTCTTCTTCACTTATTTTTATGAAAGCACCTAAAAACAGGCACATGTTCCTTCACACAAAATATCTAGCTAATGAAATAATTCAGTTATCTCCTCAGTAATCACCTAGAAAATCTCATGTGGGGGGTGTTTATTTGGTTGTGAACTAATAAGACGTCTTAGCTCTTAAGCCCAATAAAAACTGTCTAGAATTTTACAAAAGTACTTTTGAAACTTGAAACTGTAAGAAAAATAACAAAAAAAAGATTCAACTTATTGAAATGCATATTTTAAATATTAAGCCTTTAAAAATATTTCTCAATAAATGTTATCAAACTTTGAAAAAAGTTATTTCTATTAAAATGGTACTTTTTAAAAAAGGGTTATTTATATTATATAAGTAGAGCTGTATGTGAGATCATAGTAAGCATTCACATAAAGTAACTATTTTAGTCAAAGGAGACAGAAATATGAATGTAACTCTCATCTGCATACAGAATTTGAGATCTTATAGAAAAACGAAATTGTTGAGGCCAGAGCAATATAACAGTGGGTAGGGTGCTTGCCTGGCATGTGGCCATTGGGATTCAATACCTGGCACCCCGTATATTCCCAAGTTCACCAGGAATGATCCCTGAGCACAGAGGCAGGAGTAAACCCTGAGCATCACTGGGCATGGCCCCCAAACAAAACAAAATACAATAGCAAAAATCAAACAAACAAAACTAAATTCTAGAGTCAGTCGCCTTTGCTGTGAATTCCCAACATCTAAATTGATCTGATTATAAGACTAAAAATTCTATTCTTTGTAAAGAGCATAGTGCCTGGCACATAATGCATTCTTATTATTGACTGTGATTATGTTTCTTGGTCACAAAAGTAATTATATTTAGTTATTACCATAAAAGAATCACTATCCTAAATTCCATTTGTATTAGTTATTAATAATCCATATTTCATAATAAATACTACTCAATATCCTTATAGCACCAACTCTATTCTGTTGTTCATATGTATAAAAACTGAATGCATATATTTTTTGCATGTAAATACCCATATGCATGAAAAAGTACTTTGATAATTGTATTTCAACAATTAAAATACACTATGGAAAACTGTAATGAAGATTTATAATTTAATTTTTATCAAATATATTTGAGACAGAGGCATAGATGTTTCTTTCTGTGCCACTAGAGGCCATCCTGCCCTTTCTTAAACAAATAACTATATATGCAAATCAAAACAATTTGGAAGGAAATTATAGACTATAGTAATCCACATTTATGTAATAACAGAAAAGATACCATTCGGGTTCCGGATTGTTTTCTTTACTTTAGTACTCACCTTACCTGTTTAAGTTGGTATCATAACCACAACATTTAGTTTCTAGTAAAACACTAATTTTTGTAGCTAACTCAAATAAATAAGAAAAAGACAGCATTTTAGATCTAACCTATTAATTTTAATGTAAACTAGTTGGGGTTATATTCTTGGCAATGTGTTGAAGGATAAAATACAATCAACAAATAAAGTGTTAGTATTTTTTATGTTATAATGTTTTTCGGGACTGGCATATATTTCTCTGATAAACAACTTGTGCAGTATTTTTTAAAGAAATGCATAATAGGATGATGATTGATGAGTGTGTGGAGAAAAAAGCATAAAATATTGAAATAATTCCAATAGAATGTGAGTTTACCATAAAATGTGTATCTTTTTATACTATTGCATGTAACATTTTGTGGTTTGCATATCATTTCACAAGGTTTTCCTCTGATTACAAAATAAAAATGATTTGCCTTTATGCCTTGATTATTAGACCATCAATAGCCAATCTAAGGGGGATACATAAATATGTCATTATTATAATGTTATATGTATTATGAAATTCTCATAGAAAATAACATCATTAAAATCAAGATCCTTTATATTAGAATGTTATGCAGTATAGTTTGAACATCAGCTATACAATGACTACAAAATAACTTTTATAATACTAACAGTTATTTTAATAATTATGTCCATCCTTTGAATGTGATCTAAAAGGTTTCTGCCAAAGTGTAAAATAGCATTCAAAGTTATGCTATTATTTTTAGCACTTCATAAGTAATGCTGAACTAAAATGACCCTGATTACGTGATACAGAAAGATTAGTCGTATCTACCATAGCAATTTTACATGTAATTGTACATAGAACCCTTGATGTGAAACAATCTCTGAAGCCTTCTTAGATAATTACAGCAGAGGTAGAAGCTTTTCATAGGGAAAAAAAAAAAAAACTTGCTCTTTAATTCCAGAAAATAGAACCAAACCATTTAAAAGCAAAAGATAAATCACATATTCTTGGGGGTATATCACACTTTCTAAAAACCATATCTGTGCTAATGGGAAAGGTCTTTTCAGGTTATCTTGCCACCCCAAATAATACCTCTAATGCATGTTATTTTATTATCTGGTAGATAACACTTTTCTAAATGCATCCAATGCATATTTATAATAGTAATCAGAATTATTTAATAAAACTGAACAAATAAAATTTCTCATGAATTTTCATAATATATTTAAATCCTAGAAATTAGATAACACAGTCAATCTAAAATGAAACTAAAATTATGAAATTGTAGGCCTTATTTGAATTTTTAATGGTCTTTAAAATAGACATATTAGGTATAATAGAACCTAGGCTTCTGAAAAAAATACTAAGTCTCAAATCAATAAATTTTTTATTTTTACCAAATTTAACTTTTAAAACTAATTTTTACAAATTTTGGTGACAACATAAAGGTTCTACTCTCCTAGAAAACTTGAAACAGTGTCAGCAATTATAGTCACCATATAATACACTAGATGCTCGGACAAGATTCATCTTATATCTGAAAGTCGGTAACTTCTTTTGTACAAATTACTTCCCCTCTCCTATCCTCAGACCCTAGCACACTCATTTATTTGATTCTATGAGTTTGACTATTTTTAAAGTTTCTACATATAAGTGATACTAAGTAGTATACTGCCTCCTTGTCTGGGTTAATCCATTCAGATGAACACTCTCAGACCACAGGCACAGTAAATGGTGATATAGCCTCCTTTTTCTTGGTTGTTATATTTCAGTGTTCCTATGTGCCACATCTTTATCCATTTATCCACTGAAGGGAAAAAGGCTGTTTCTGTTTCTTGACTATTTCAGTTATTGCTACTATATGTGTAGAAATTCAGATGTCACTTTTTTATCATTACCATGGATCTGAACCTAGAAGTAGATCTCCAAGCCTGCTCTGATTGGGACTGGGGCCTCCTCCACCCAGATCCCCCATCTTCCAATATGTAGGCATTATACTCACCAACTGCCACCAGTGCCGTGTAATCCCATCAACGGTCAAGAAACAGAGACTATAAAACCCTGTTCCTGGAAGAGACATCTTATTATCTAGTTCTTACTCTGGAGAACCTGACAGGCTACCAAAAAGTATCCTGCCCACATGGCAGAGTCTAGCAAACTCCCCATGGCGTATTCAATATGCCAAAAACCAGTCACACTGATGGGTCTCATTCTCCTGACCCTGAAAGAGCCTCGAAAGTGGCATTTTTTAAAATCTCAGGGCTAGGACGAAGGAGACATTACGGGGGCCTGCTCGAGGCAATCGATGAACAGCAGGATGACAGTGACACAGTGATACAGTGAATCTAGAAGTAGTTTTGCTGAATAATATGTGTGTAAATTTTCTGTTATTATAGAAACATCTATATCATTTTCTGTGCTGTGGAAAGAATTTTTATCAACATCAACAAAGAATGATTCTCTTTTCCACTTATGTTCTAGCACTTCTAGTATCTCACCTTTTGGATGACAGCCATTCCAATGGGTGTGAAGGGAGATCTCATTGTTGATTTTATGTGCACTTCTATATGACTAGTGATAATTATCTTCACTAATTATCTTCCCAAGTATCTTTTGGCCCTTTGGATGCCTTATTAAAAAAATAAAATAAAATCACTGTTCATTTATATTTACTTGTCTGTCATTTTTTTCATTTACATTGCTATCTCTTTTGCATTGAATAGTTGTGTGACTTCATAAAATTTTAAGAAATGAGACAAAGTTTTAGATAAACAATTTGCAAATGTTTTCCATTATTCTAAATTTACCTTTTCTTTCTGTAAATGCTTTGCTCTGATGTTGAGGGAAGCTCAGTTTGATGGAAAGCCATTTACTTTGTCTTTTCTTGTGTGTGTTTCTTGAAAACCAATCATTGAAATCATTATCTTTTAGGTTTAATTAGGCAATTAATTTTTAGTTATCCAATGTAAATTATGAAGTTTCATTGAACACTTTTAAGTGTGATTATGAGGCTGGAGAGAAAGTACAGTGTTCAGGATGCTTGGTTTGTACCTGGGTGACCTGTGTTCAATCCCCTGCACCCCAAATCATCACAGAAGCAGTGATAGGAGTAAGCCTGATCATTGCTGATTACTCAAATACAATCAATATATATGACTTTCTGGTTTTCCCAAGAACATTTATTAAAAAAATATTCATTGCTTAATGAATACTCTTGTTTTGTTATAAATAAATTATGTATAATCATTGAACACCTATAATCATGTATCTATATCTATGTAAATATATCCATGATAGCCCATATAAGATATATATTTTCTCTGGATTTCTGTAATGTGTACTTTTGTGACAATGCCATACTGTTTTGATTACCACAATTTTGAAATTTTTAAATGCTGTTAAAATTACTAAGCATGATATCACTATTATTTTTCTTCCATTTCACGTTCACTCTACATATGCTGTACAAAATATTTTTTTTAAAAAGTACTTTTGGACATTTTACCCATCAGAAAAGTCCATATTCTCTTGAACACATATATTCCTCTTTCTCTGAAGATTTCTCTAAATAAAACTATTTTACTTACTTCAGTAAATTATAATAGAAAGTTAAAAATGAAAGCACATTTAGTTTTGCATGTAGTTACTTGATATTTAAAAAAAAGTTTAAATAAATTTAAATACTATTCATCACTTTCTCAATAAAAGATATCACCTATGAGAATTTATCACTGATCAAATTATGTCCAGATTTTAAGTCTGAGGAGCTTTCAATTTCAGGAAACTGATTTTATTTTACATGTCAGGATTAATTCCTCACTGTATAGTTTTATTGTGAGATTTATTTTTCTTACAAATTAGAATAAATCAACTTGATAATCAATCTACTTGGGATACCAAGGCCTTGGACTTCAAATAATACATCCAAACAATTTCAACAAATCACCATCAGAAAGTGACATAACAAAGAAATTGATACATTCTCTCTATAAAATTTACAGGTTAAATATAAACATCGCACAATTAATTTTATTACTGCATGCTACATTTAAACCTATGATAAATTTATCAAGACAAATTCATAAACTATTTTGCCTTTTGGTATTGTTTGTAGAGTGCTTACTATCTATTCTTACCTGCACTTTTCTATTAATTTCAGTCCAAAGTAGTTGTAAATGAGCACTTTCTTAAATATTTTTATGAGTTTATTCTACAGTTTGCTTGGCTGCTACCTCAGTGAGCTTCCAATGCATAGACAGAGGCCCAGTATTGGTTCTATAAATCAGATTGTCAATTCTCTGTTAATCTCCAAAACTATAATCTACTGCATCCTAATTCTCTACCAATTGCTCAACAAGTTAATTATGTGGTATCTAGCTTCCAATAAATTTCCAGGTAATTTTACCTCTCATATTAGGAAATAAGTCTGACTTCTATAATGTTATCCATCTAAACATGTGGTATGAGTGAATTGCAGCATTAATAAAAATAATTTAAAATGTTTAATAGCAAATATACAAGTTTCTGCTACCATCATGAGTCAGATATTTCATTTTTGGTTGATGTTTCTACATATTGCTCAGAATGAAGCAGACACAGCTACAGAAAAAAGAGATGATATGTCAAGGTAATTCTGTGTTTTCTAATGCAGTCAGGTATGGATCCAGATGGAAGAAGAAGTGACCTAGTCACCATCTGCCGCAGTGCCTTAGTCAGACACTCTGGGGTGGCGTGCTCTATGCTCTTTTATGGATTTGTCTACATGACAGCAAACTAACACTTTGAAAATTAATTAACATGAACATATGGAAGTGGGTGTTAGTTTCATAACATACAAACTGGTTCTATTTTACAAAATGCTTCATCTAAATATTTCTTTCAGTCCAAATAAAAAAGAGGTTCCTAGAATCACTTGCAAATGTGAAGGAGAATATATCTTAGTGATTCAGATCCACTAATTGTGATCGAAAAGAATAGAGAGAGGAGAAAATCTTTTAGATCTTAGAAATTTAATAAGGCTGAAAGACAGTTCACTTTGAATTACACAGGCTTGCTTTTTTCAGAACAATGACCAACTATAATACTATTAGATTTTAAAGTACATTTTTTTATGTATTTGCAAATAACAGTTTGGAGTAGTAGCACAGTGGGTAGGGAATTTGCCTTGCACATGGCCAACCCCCGTTCAATTCCTCTGTCCCTCTTGGAAAGCCAAGCAAGCTACCAAGAGTATCCCTCCCACATGGCAGAGCTTGGCAAGCTCCATGTGGCATATTCAATATGCCAAAAACAGTAACAACAAGTATCACAATGGAGATGTTACTGGTGCCCGCTCGAGCAATCAATAAACAACAGGACAACAGTACTACAGTGCTACGTATTGGGTTCTGAAAGACAATACAGAGAATAGAATGCTTGTCCTGCTATGTGGTTCACCCCAGCTTGAACTAAGGTATCATACATGACTACCTCTAGACATGATATAAAACCCTAAAGAAATCAATTTTTATTGTTAACTATTTTTATTTTTATTTTTTTACTTTTTTTGCTTTTGGGTCATACCTGGTGATGCATAGGGGTTACTCCTGACTCATGCACTCAGGAATTACTCCTGGCATTGTTCAGGGAACCATATGGGATGCTGGGAATAGTACCCCAGTCAACCACATGCAAAGCAAACAACCTACCCACTGTGCTATCTCTCCAGCCCCTGTTAACTATTTTTAAATAGACCTGATGTAGGCAGGTAGATAGGGAAAGGCTCTCTGCAATGAAACAAAGTCTCATAGAAGAAGGAATTCTAGGACCGACCCACCCTGTGGAGACAGAGAATAAGGACTTGATAAGACCACCCCCAGACCCTGAAGATATGGGCCTCCTCCCCATGAAATTCCTCCTTTCCGAGAACCCCCTTTCAATCCGGTTGACTCCAGCGACCCAGCCCCAAGGAGATCCCAGGACATTCCAAGTCAGATGACTCTCGAACCCCCTTTCAATCCGGTTAACTCCAGCAACCCAGCCCCAAGGAGATTCCAGGACATTCCAAGTTAGAAGATTCTCGAACCCCCTTTCAATCCGGTTAACTCCACAGCAACCAAGCCCCAAGGAGATTCCAGAACTTTCCGAGTCAGAAGGATCTATAAGAACCAGCTCGAGAGCCCACTTGGCACTCTCTCCACCCTCGGAGAAGCCCTCGTTCCCTCTGGACGCGTTACTCTCTCTCTCTTACTCTCCATTCCCCCGCTTATCTGCTTATCCCTTTCTCTCCCTCTCCAAAAGCCTCCAAATAATACCTGTTACTTCACTGCTCATCTACTCCTGAAATTCTTTTCTGCAAGCGAGACAAGAACCCCAGAAACCTCGGGTAATGCTTGGGACTGGTCTCTCCTTTCCTGCAAAGAGCAAATTCTTGCCCCAGCTTGAGTCCGTGGCTCCCCGAGCAATCGGGTGGCGGGGATTAAATCCCGTGCCGAGAAGATCAAGCGAACTTCAGGTGTGGCTTGACGGCCACCTTGTGGGGCTGGCGGGGCTTAGGCCCGTGCCGAGCAGGTGCTCACTGCAGAATTTACCGGTCCTAATCTACCCAGGGTCCCAGGTGGCAGAGGCGGGTGGGGAGAAAGTGACCGTCTTTCTCCTCCCCGCTTCACATAAGTCACCCGTGGGGCCCACCGACATCAGACCCAACTGCTAATCTAAATTAACTGCCCTCCATATGGTTTCTATGGACCAACCCTGGCTAGGTCCTCTGCATTATACAGCGTATTGTCCCCTAAGCATCACAAATGTCACTCCTGAGCACAGAACCAGAAATCAGTCCCACCCTTAACAAACACAGAGATCTTTCATAACAGGAATGTCAGAATGACATGGAGACAATAAGAGGTTAATGAGAATACATTACAACCTCACAACATTTATTATGAACCCAAAGTTTGATTCTGTTAAAATTGAATTAGAGCAAATATTTATTTGGACCTTCAGAACTGCAATATCATACTTGCAAACTGTAGGGCTGTTGCATGAATATTCTTCATTCAGTCAGAGGAACTGAGACAAGCAATGCAAGAGAAATATATGTCATGGAGGGTCCAGGGTCTCTCAGACCTGTGACAAAGGTAGAGAGCCCCCACATCTCCTTTCATTACCATCCTACTGTTCATACTCTAAAAGACTCAATACAGTGATGCCATCTAAAGAAGTTACAGAAAGAACACTGAGAAAGGCAAAGTAAGCTTTGTTTCCTTGTATCTGCAGACCAGTGAATTTGAACTAAGGAAAGAGATAAAAAACCTAAACTGAAACCTTTCTTGGGGTATAAGTATTTGGGTTTGTATCCCAAAGACAAGGCTGGGACTGAAGTCTACATCCTAAAGACAAACTGGACAAGCCTTTGAAATTTGCATTCCCAATTCAGGCCAAAGCCCTGAATCTACATGTCAAAGATCAGGATGGGCTTCTGTGAGAAAAGGAACAACTGACTCTTTGAACCTACTGAAATTTATGAAATTATTTACTGAAGGCAGCTTAAAGGAAAAAGGAAGATGTTCAGCTTCATCCAAACCTGTCAGGACACAGGAGACATCTTGCCCATTTTCATGTGTCCCTATGTTCCTGCCTGTTCCCTATGGGTCCCTATGTTCCTGTTGGATGGTTCAGTCTACATGGGCTCATCCTGACAGCTCAGCCCAGCCCCAACACAGAGTTTGGCACCGCTGGGACAGTTAATGCCTATACGGAAAGACAAGGCTAGTCTTGATGTCGGTGGGCCCCACGGGTGACTTATGTGAAGTGGGGAGGAGAAAGACGGTCACTTTCTCCCCACCTGCCTCTGCCACCCGGGACCCAGGGTTACCGGGTTCTTGTTTCGCCTCGCAGAAAGGAATTTCAGAAGTAAACAAGCAGTGAAACAAATAGATTTTATTTGGAGGATTTTTAGGTGCGGGGGTGGGGGGGAGAAACAGAGAGAGAGAGAGAGAGAGAGAGAGAGAGAGAGAGAGAGAGAGAAACGTACTCAAGAGAGAACATGGGCTTCTCTAAGGGCAGAGAGAGCCCCTATACACATCCTAGCATTAGACACGAAAGCATGAAAGTACACATCTCAAGAGGAGAGAGGCAGGCGACACATGTGCTCTGGTACCACATGTGCTCGGCCACGTGGGTGCAAGCAGCATCTGGCTCCGGCAGTATATGTTCACCCTTCCTTTGTTCAAAAGGTGGCCTTTATAGGGTTTCTCCAACCTGCCCCATAGGGCTTCTTCCCAGGTAAAAGTCCGTTGCTAAGGAGGTTACCAGGGAGGATGGGAGTGGTGATGGTCTTTTTTGAAATTCCTTTCTTGGCCTTTTGTTCCTGCAGGAGCTTCTTTGGGTCTGTTGCTGGAGCCAGGTGAGGGTCTTATTAAGCCTTAGTTCCTGTTTTCCTATTTTCTGCAGGGCTGGCTTTTGCCATTGCTTCTGGAGGGGGTCTTCCCTGTCAACCTGCCTACATCAGTCTCAGAGGCCACTTTACACAAATAACTTAATTACGGCAGCTGAGATTGGTGGAAAGGATATCAAGGGGTGATAGCTTTTCATTCTGGTGGTTTGGGCCTTGTCAATGAGGTTTGATTTCCATCCCACCCCCATCCCTGCCCCCACAAGGGTGGATGCTGCCTGAATTGCTGGTGGTCCTAGGTGACCATATGCCCTGGTTTCCAACAAGGGGTCTTGCCTAAACACGGGGGAGATCCACCTTTATTTTTTCTTTTATGTTATTCAGCAAATGTGTGCACACAGACAGAATGCTAAATTATTTCCTGTGAATTCTGATAGGTAAAGCACACCAAGATATATTGATCATCTGGGTATTGCTGGATCTGAATATAAAATATTGTTAAATTTATTCTTCAAAATACTGTTGATGAACAAAACTGAGGTCAAATGGATTGAGTGGTGAATCCAGTATGAAAACATGGAAGAAATTAGTCCGATTCCACAGAAGAAATTCTTTTGGATAATTTCAGAGAAGAGAATATTCCCAAACCTTTGATATTTGTCAAAACTGTGTGACAAAGAGTTTGAGAACATTTTTTTTTTTATATTTAACCATCACAGTTTTTTGAGTTACACTCTCCTTCCAATTTCCTAACATCTCATCATGACTCAGTCTTGCAGTGCTCATCCACAGTCCTCAATCTGTTCAGGCTCCTATTAAGGAATGTGGCACTAGAAAAAATGTCTCTCTCAGGGACATTTTCCAGGAAATTCAATGGCTTTCACACCCTCCACACCCCCAGACTTAGAAGCTCTGTCAGGAACCAGGTTCAAAGATCATGTATTTGAATAAAAGCTCCTGGAGTTTTGCTAAAAGTAAATTATAGAAATTTACCAAGAAAATTACAAAGATTTTACGAGTTCTGACCAGAAGCTGAGCACAAAGTCAAAATTATGTATTTTCTGTGACATTACAATAACCCAAGTACGTAACAGCAGGAGGAAAAGTGAAATTCTTTTTTTTTTTTTTTTTTTTTATTTTTATTTTTTATTATTTTTTTTTTTTAAATTTATTTATTTATTGAATCACTGTGGGAAAAGTTACAGAGCTTTCGGGTTTAGGTCTCAGTCATGTAGATACCGAACACATTTCCCTTTACCAATACTCATTTTTAACCCCGAACCCCAATAGACCCCCACCTCCCACCCCTCCCAATTCTTATGAGGCAGATGAGTTCTAGTTAATACTCTATCTACTTTGACTAGATAGATTATTTCGATAGAAGATGCACAATTATTGTTTAGAGTTTACGACCCACCCCCCCCCCCCCAATCAGACATGCTGAAACAGCGTTGTGAAATGATTTGCTTTCTAGAACTTGGTTTAAGAATAAAATGATGTCGCGCGGCCGCAATAGCGGCCGCGCGGTTTTGAATTTCTGCTATTTTACTTATTGACCCTGGAAGAATTTCTATTAAAAGTTAGCTAGTTAAGAGATTGATTTCTGTGCCCTGGAGTCGTGGCCGTGCCGGAGAGCCGCTCGTGGGGGGCAGCCGGCGACCTCGGTGGGGCGTGGGGGACGGCCCACAAAGCCCCCCTTCCCATGAGGTCCCCGCCGCTTCCCCGAGCCCGGCTCAAACCCGCTTTCCACAAGGCTCCCGTGCGGTCGCCATCTTTCTTTCCAGAGAGGAGCGGGCGGGCCAGTCAACGCCCTTCCCCCTCCGGGCAGGCTTGGTGGCGCGCATCAACACAAGTCCATTTGCTTTTCTGCTCCAAGCGGCTGGTTCTCTGTGCTAAGTCCTTGTGCCTCCGGGGCCGTGGCCGTGCTGGAGAGCCGCTCGTGGGGGGCAGCCGGCGACCTCGGTGGGGCGTGGGGGACGGCCCACAAAGCCCCCCTTCCCATGAGGTCCCCGCCGCTTCCCCGAGCCCGGCTCAAACCCGCTTTCCACAAGGCTCCCGTGCGGTCGCCATCTTTCTTTCCAGAGAGGAGCGGGCGGGCCGGTCAACGCCCTTCCCCCTCCGGGCAGGCTTGGTGGCGCGCATCAACACAAGTCCATTTGCTTTTCTGCTCCAAGCGGCTGGTTCTCTGTGCTAAGTCCTTGTGCCTCCGGGGCCGTGGCCGTGCCGGAGAGCCGCTCGTGGGGGGCAGCCGGCGACCTCGGTGGGGCGTGGGGGACGGCCCACAAAGCCCCCCTTCCCATGAGGTCCCCGCCGCTTCCCCGAGCCCGGCTCAAACCCGCTTTCCACAAGGCTCCCGTGCGGCCGCCATCTTTCTTTCCAGAGAGGAGCGGGCGGGCCGGTCAACGCCCTTCCCCCTCCGGGCAGGCTTGGTGGCGCGCATCAACACAAGTCCATTTGCTTTTCTGCTCCAAGCGGCTGGTTCTCTGTGCTAAGTCCTTGTGCCTCCGGGGCCGTGGCCGTGCCGGAGAGCCGCTCGTGGGGAGCAGCCGGCGACCTCGGTGGGGCGTGGGGGACGGCCCACAAAGCCCCCCTTCCCATGAGGTCCCCGCCGCTTCCCCGAGCCCGGCTCAAACCTGCTTTCCACAAGGCTCCCGTGCGGCCGCCATCTTTCTTTCCAGAGAGGAGCGGGCGGGCCGGTCAACGCCCTTCCACCTCCGGGCTGGCTTGGTGGCGCGCATCAACACAAGTCCATTTGCTTTTCTGCTCCAAGCGGCTGGTTCTCTGTGCTAAGTCCTTGTGCCTCCGGGGCCATGGCCGTGCCGGAGAGCCGCTCGTGGGGGGCAGCCGGCGACCTCGGTGGGGCGTGGGGGACGGCCCACAAAGCCCCCCTTCCCATGAGGTCCCCGCCGCTTCCCCGAGCCCGGCTCAAACCCGCTTTCCACAAGGCTCCCGTGCGGCCGCCATCTTTCTTTCCAGAGAGGAGCGGGCGGGCCGGTCAACGCCCTTCCCCCTCCGGGCAGGCTTGGTGGCGCGCATCAACACAAGTCCATTTGCTTTTCTGCTCCAAGCGGCTGGTTCTCTGTGCTAAGTCCTTGTGCCTCCGGGGCCGTGGCCGTGCCGGAGAGCCGCTCGTGGGGAGCAGCCGGCGACCTCGGTGGGGCGTGGGGGACGGCCCACAAAGCCCCCCTTCCCATGAGGTCCCCGCCGCTTCCCCGAGCCCGGCTCAAACCCGCTTTCCACAAGGCTCCCGTGCGGCCGCCATCTTTCTTTCCAGAGAGGAGCGGGCGGGCCGGTCAACGCCCTTCCCCCTCCGGGCAGGCTTGGTGGCGCGCATCAACACAAGTCCATTTGCTTTTCTGCTCCAAGCGGCTGGTTCTCTGTGCTAAGTCCTTGTGCCTCCGGGGCCGTGGCCGTGCTGGAGAGCCGCTCGTGGGGGGCAGCCGGCGACCTCGGTGGGGCGTGGGGGACGGCCCACAAAGCCCCCCTTCCCATGAGGTCCCCGCCGCTTCCCCGAGCCCGGCTCAAACCCGCTTTCCACAAGGCTCCCGTGCGGCCGCCATCTTTCTTTCCAGAGAGGAGCGGGCGGGCCGGTCAACGCCCTTCCCCCTCCGGGCAGGCTTGGTGGCGCGCATCAACACAAGTCCATTTGCTTTTCTAAGTGAAATTCTTGACTGTAGATCAAATAAGTGAAAGAGAGATGAGATTGAGAGAAAGAAGTAACAATGTGATAAAACAAGTCAAGCAGGTTATAAAAGTTCTTTTTTTGTAGAATTAGTAGGTTTATCTAAAATTAAATGGAAATTGCAAAGAACTAAAATCAGAGAATAAAGAAAAAAACAAAGTTGTAGGTTTCTGAAATTTTCTATAATATTTTTGTGTCCAGGAAGTGTGGCATAAAGAAGAACAAATGGGTCATTGGAATAGATGAAAGGGTTCAATAAAGAATATATATACTAATGTTATTTCAATATTGTCACGAAAGCAATTTCACAGAGAAAAATTCTTTCAGCGATGATTACTTATTACTGGACAACAACATGCAAAATAATACCCCAAATTTACTATTAAATATACATAGCTGAGATATTAAAAAAAACCTTAAAGTATATGAATACATTGTGATTTTAATATTATAATTTCTCTGATATGTCACTAAACCATTTTTTATAAGAAAACTATGTTATTTGATTACCTTTACAAAATTTCACGATTTCTGTCTACAAAAGGCAGAACATATGTATTTATTTATTTCAGATGAATGTATTTATTTCATAAAATACAAATCAAGAGATTTGAGATTATATAGATAATATATAGAGAGTAAATAAATTACATTAATAATACATAGAATTTTAAATGAAATTTCAAAAAATTAAATGAAAATTGAAAAAATTAAAGAAAAGAATTTGCAAAAGCTTTTAATGCACATTTCACCAAAGAGAAAGTAATAAAGACTCATGAATAAATGACATAATGTTCAACATCATTCATTGTTGGAGAAAATAAATTCTCAAATTCTGCCTCAAACTTATCAAAGTGGCTAATACATAAAGAATGCTCTGTAAACATAAACATGTATACCTTTTATATTCTAATACACATGTGAAGGGACTGGAGTGATAGCCCAGTGGGTAGGGCGCTTGCCTTGTATGCAGCTGACACGGCCCACCCGAGTTTGATTCCTCCACCCCTCTCAGAGAGCCTGGAAGCTACCGAGAGTATCTCACCTGCCTGGCAAAGCCTGTCAAGCTACCTGTGACGTATGCAATATGCTAAACACAGTAAAAAGTCTCACAATGTTACTGGGCCCGCTCGAGCAAATCGATGAACAACGGGCGGACAGTGACAGTGACAGTGACATATATGAAGTACATTTACGAAATATAATTATTAATATGATATAAATTTCACACCCGAGTGTTACTGGGTCACTGAAGCAACTGGGACACTCTCAGATTTTTCTGTTAGGAATGAAACAAATGTCGAAGGCTCTTTGGAAATCATTTTAACAGCTGTTATATACTTTCAGCACGTGTCCCAGCCACTACAAGTTAGATAATAATTATGTGCACAAAAAAACCTTTATGCAGATTCTAAGGATAGCATTATTTATAATTATTTCCCACTGAATACAATTCAAATGACCATTAAAATTGGCGAATAAATGAAGCAGCTTCTTCAAACAATGGAGGAAACATTTAGAGATAGAAAGGAACAGACTGTAGATTCCAAGAGTAACACATGAATCTCCAATGTATTCTACAAAGTTCAAACCCAAAGATTCCCCAGGGCACGGTTTCATGTCTAAGAAGTTCTGAAAAGCTAAGTTGCAGGTGTGAAGACAGGTTGGCATCTCCCAGGACAGAGCGTGAGCACCAGGGTGAATACAAAGGGCCGGATGGGAACCCTTGGGAGGGATGGCGAGGGTCTAGTGCCAGTTACTGTCTGCACTGTCAAAAACCAAAGACCACAAACTCGACAGACTCCATTTTATTCTCCATGCCCTCCTTTAAATTCTTCTGCAGTGGGATGACAGGCATTGTGATAAAAAGCTTGGGTTTCAAACTGCTGCCCAGAACCACATAAATAGAGCAAACTCAGCTTTGACAAGAGAGCAAAGGAATAAAACGGACCAGTCACAAACGGTGAGGAGACAATTGGGCATCTATAGGCAATATAGAGAGGTACAGACCCATGAATATACATCTAGCTGGACTCTGCTTCTAAGATTATCTCAAAACGAATCACAGATCTAAGGGTGCAATGCAAAATATAAAACCGCTAGATTAGACAAGAGAGCTCTACATGACTGTGAATACTGTCTAATGCCCTTTTTAAATACATCAACAAAGACGCACTGAGAAAATACTTCAACACATGAAGCTAACTTCACTAAAACTAAAATATGCTCTGCATAAAGATATTATGAAGAGGACTAAAGGGCTAGTAAGACTGGGCGGGGGGGGGGAGTTGGAAAAAAAACACATCTTCTAAAGCACGACTAACAAAAATGTTTTAAAATCTCTTAAAATTGAACAATAAGGACTGAAAAAATTGTAAACTGTTAAATCCCTTCCCTTGCATGCTTAGGGAGCCCAGTATATGGGTCCTTGAGCACCCCCAGGAGTAAGACCTGAAAAGGTTATCACATATATTACTGTAATCAAGGTAATCTCCAAAAACATCATGCAAGAATAACAAAATTGGCTAAATATATTTCAGTCAAAAATGTATTTTTAACTAATTAGTATAATTTCATCCTTTAAAACACTAATATGAATCTTAAGACTTATTTTAAATCTCATGGCAGAGTCGACATTAATTTGAAAGAAATCCAGTGTCATTTTAAGTTAAAAATAATAATTAACCTGAGTTCAATAAAGTTGTTAAAATATCTAAAACATTAGGCATATTATTAAAATTTTCAATTGAATCTTGAAAGTACGAAGCTTATAAGATTTGCAAAATTAACTTTGTAAGTATTGTGTGTCAAAAAATACCACAGTGCTGAGAGGCATTTTCCAACCAAATGAAACCAAATTTAAGCGTGAAAACTATGCCCAGAAGAATATATCTTGAATATAAAGTTGATAATTTGGGCAGTAACAAACTCTGCATATAAAATTGTATCAGGAAATATATATTCAAATCTTTGGTGTAAAATCCATACAATTTATCTGATTATCTATTTGCATCTCCTACTGAAATAGCTACAAAACTTAAATGATATTGTTTAAAAAATGGCATGCTTTGAATAACAATAAACAAGTGTTTTAGCTTTATTTTTAACATCTCTTTTATTTAAATTATGAACCGAATTTATCTCTAAACATATTTTTGTCTATACTACCATATTACTTTCCGTTAAAGAAATCGTGCAAATAAGTAGATGCTGTTTAACAAGACTTTGTCTTATAACTAAATTTTTTGGTAATTCTTGGGTAAGTTTGACATAAAAATCTTAATTTTTGCTCATTTGATTTTGAGTCACACCCACCACGTCTCAGGGCTTACTCCTGGCTCTAAGTTCAGGAGTTTGAGGTAGTACAAGGGATTGGACCAGAGTTGGCCATATTCAAAGCAAATCCCTTAGCTTCTGTTCTATCTCTCTGCCCCCAAATTTTTGTATTTTAGAGGAATGGAGTGATAGCACAGCAAGTACCGCGTTTGCCTTGCACACGGCCAACCCAGCGAACTTGGGTTCCATTCCTCTGCCCCTCTCAGAGAGCCCAGCAAGCTACTGAGATTATCCTGCCCGCACGGCAAAGCCTATCGAACTACCTGACATATTCAATATGCCAAACACAGTAACAACAAGTCTCACAATGGAGACGTTACTGGGCCAGCTCGAGCCAATCAATGAACAACAGGGGATAGTGCTACAGTTCTACAGAATGCACATTATTTTATTATTTTAATAACCTTTCTAATTTTCTCCATTATTTTATTAAATAATACCGATTATTTAAATGTCCATTATTTTACATCCTTATGCAATAGCAATGATATTCAAAATAACACTGCACTCACTGTAGCACTATCCTCCCGTTGTTCATCGATTTTTCAAGTGGGCACCAGTAACGTCTCCATTGTGAGACTTGTTACTGTCTTTGGCATATGAAATACAACATGGGGAGCCTTCCAGGCTCTTTTGTGCTTGCAGGATACTCTCGGTAGCTTGCTGGGCTCTCCAAGAAGGATGGAGGAACCAAAACCAGGTCGGCCATATGCAAGGCAAATGCCCTACCCACTGTGCTATCGCTCCAGCCCAAATATCATAATAAAATAGCTTTCCTATTTGCAATTCATATTTACTTTTATTTTGTCTCTCTACTGCTGTGAGGATCCATATCTTCTGATGATCAAGCGACATGTGTTATAGGGTATCAAACTCAAGGTCTCATACTTGACCTCAATTTCCTGGTTCCAATTTACATTTTGTATTTGTTTGTTTTTGCCTGGGGCCTCACCAATAGTGCTCAGGGTTCACCCCCAGTTCTATGCTCAGGGAATACTCTTCGCAGGCCTTGAGAGACCTTATGGAGTTCTGGGGATCAAACCCAAACTGGTTACATACAAAGCAAGCACCGGTCTGGCTGAACCATCTTTCAGAACTCCTAAATCAGATTTCTAAAGTTATAACCATGCTTATTAAAATGAGAACTCCTGGGAAAGGTCGATGATACAGGTTACAGGGATTAAGGAAAATGTCTTGCATGTACTCAGCCCTGGTTCACGCCATAGAAACGATACCCCCCTGCCCCCAAGCATCACCAGATGTGCCCTGGTGGTCTGCCAAGACCTACTAATGTGGCCTAGTAATGCACTGGCCTGATGAACTACAAAACTCTTTATTTTATTTTATTTTTATTTATTTATTTTTTATTAGTGAGACACCATGAGGTAAGTTATAGACTTACAAATTTTTGTGCTTGGGTTTCAATTATACAATGATCAAATACTTGGCTGAGCTTCTCACGGGGAATCCCAAAAGCTCTGAAGCACTGCTTGGGAAACAAGATACCCACATGTAATTAACACATCTAAATCTAAACATGAAATAGTGACGTTCAAAAATTAGTTATAATATGCATTTTAATTTGGGCTATATAAGCACTTCAGACCAATTCAATATAATTCTGAAGAAGCTCAATGCATTTGACATTGTTTGCTTTTAAATATTTTGAAATAAACTATAAAGAAAAGTTTGCTCCCACATCCTCACACAATAACCAAGATAATCCCATCTCTAGTAAACAAATAGTTGGTTAGAATACTTCCTCAATAATTATTTACTTAGCTAGTATTGCAAAAGTATTGAGTTGAAGTGTTTGATTTGGTGCACTATATGTGATCCTGTAAAAATATTATCAGGATGCAGCAGAGACATTGAGGTATAGTTATCACGAGAAAACCATATGGAAGTCTTTCTTGTTCTGATCTACTTCAGAAAAATGCGAAAATGCGACCAATTTCACTGCAAGTTCAGGTCATTCAGTCATGGAGTAATATTCCTGTCTAATTTAAAAAGACTTAAAATGTCCTGACTCAAACTTACATTCCTTGGAACCTTTCCATTACCACTTGGGATTTAAAGACCTACATTTTCTTAAATGGCATAATCATAATTATCTGAATTGTGGTTGAAAACTGAGAAGGCAAAGGATATTGGTAAAGATGTAGCATGGTTTTCACTAGCTGAAAAATTCATATTTTTTTTGTATTAAAGGGATTCTATTTGAAAAAGGAGTCAAATGGATGACACCCTTTTTATATATGTTCATGATGCCTTACACATTTTTATCAGGAAAAAAGAACTTCATTATATATATATATATATATATATATATATATATATATATATATAGATGTTCGCATTCCATTAGGCAGTTATTCCATTTATGTGTTTTTTCCTTTGGAAAGTGTTCCACCATGAAAAGGAGAAACTGTAAAAAATGAACTAATTTTATATTATGCTTCTCTCTCCTATATTCCACTTTTCAAATAAGCCCTAACAGATGCAATGTTGCAAGGAGATGTTCTTCATATAGATGGATGTAAAAATCAGCCACTGAAGCTGTTATTCAACTCCTGAGGAAAACTTTCTTATTAGGGCTGGAAAAGTGTTTCTCCACTGGGTGCCTTCCCAGTGGACCAGGGTCTGGGGTCAGAGGTCAGGGGTCATGACTGCACTGCTGCACCCCAGCCTCAGGTGGGTGAATAATGGGATTTGGTTCACAGGCCTAAGAAGGTGGAAGAACTCTGGGTCCGGGCACAGGGATTCCTGGGACTGGAGAAAACTTGCCCTGCAACTTCAGCCAACAAACAACGCAGTTGTTTCTCAGTGTCCACAACTTTCATGGCCAGGCCTGGGGAGACCCTTCTGCAGCAGTGTCCTGTGAGTCTGTCTGCAGACTCTCTCTGTCTGCGGTTCTCCTGTGGAAGCACATGGCCCACAGGGTTGCTTGGTTCCTGGGCCTGGAGTGGTCTGACAAAGCAATTTCGTCCCAGGCATCATCTATCTTGCTCCTCAGATGACTGGTGAAAGCCCTAAGGCAGGACCATGCTTAAAACTCAATGTTTCACTTCAATATTTTGATGAGAGAGGGGTAACGAGACACACTTGCACTCCTGTTCTAGCCTGTGTTGCATTAGAGTCTCCTGGCCTGTGGATGGTGCAAATCTCTCCCCTGGTCAAGCCCATCTTCCTTTGCTTCTCAGCCTCCCAATGTTAAGCCTCCCTGGTGTGCTGGAGATTATCTTTGCCACCCAGAAAGTGAGTCAGACAAGGGAACACCTTAGACCTTCTCTCTACCTATGCGCTAGGTTTCGAATAGCCCTAGCCAGAACCCTCCTACAGGAAACCCAGTTTCTGTTTTAATTTCAGAGGCACAGGAATTCCACAGCTACTCAGTGTTCTCATTTAGAGAGAAACACCCAAGTCACATCTATTTTCTCTTTCCTCTGTACTTTTCATGCTTGCCTAAATTTGGAGGATTTTTTCCCCTAAAGACTTGATGAAATGCTAGCATTCCACATAAACACACACACACAAAATAAATACTAAGAAGCCAGTCCACAAGATGATTAATAGATTCTCATAGACTTACTGAACCCCAATGTATTCTGGATATTAGTTTATTAAAAGAATAGGAGAAAATTCAATCTAGTAAGATCATTTTGAGCTAAGAAGCAAAGGACACTGGGCCAACTTCTTTGGAGAAATTAAATTATGAACATTCAGATCTGCTGGACTGTGGTATATTTCCCAGAGACTCTCAAAAATAAACAAGCCAACCAACGAAAATCCCTGGATCCTGCATCGACCCCTAGGTTCATAAACTTGAGAAAACATTTATTCGAATCCTAGCTGTATACATCCACCACTGATAGGACCGTATTTAAAAGAATCCCCGAAGAATGTGGTGTCAAGCTTATGTACAACATGCTGAAGTCATGTATCCCCAACTAGCAATGAAACACAACATGGGAATAATAACTGCTCAAAGACAGCAACACCGAGAAAATGTTTTCAGAACTGGAGAGTTAGAAATGGCAGGAGGGAAGGGGAAGCATGTTCCACAGAAAGGGTATGGGGTTGGACTGTTGCATACAGGTGACCCTAAAGTGTTATAAATCAGGGGGCATCAGAAAAAGATTCTTTAAGTCCCAGATAGCAATGGCCATGGCTAGAGATTCATGGACATAAAGGGAAACCGATTTTCTACTGCTGGGAAATCAAAATCTAGAGTCTTCCCTGTACTAAATTAGCAAAGCAGATATGAAAAATAACCCCTCAGCTATAAAATTCAGATATGCAAACGTCAACCTTACAGAAGACACAGCATGCTAAAAGAACATGCAGTAAACTAAGATTTACATTTTCTCATGTTATTTTAGAATCTAATGATGGGTATGTGTGCTTCTTTGAGAAACACTGATGAATATTTTTAAAACTAATCAATTTCCAAAGGGTCTAGATACACTGCAAGCATTAAAATATACGCTCTCCATTTTCACTCATAAAGATTTGGGGGTTTTCACTCTTCAAGAAGTTCATAATTCTCTTCTTCGGACTAAGATCCATTTTAATCTATAATTGTCTCATTTAAGCGCAGCATGCTCAACATTTAAAAGCTTTTTGAAGGTGGCCATACCGCTGTAGTGCATAATAAACTGTTTGCAATCTTGTGATAACGTGATGAGACCTTCACTTGAGCCTGGAATGATTGCATCTTAGCTCAGTCAGAACACTGTGTGATGCTTTGCATTCTGCGTTTTCAACAGAAGAAACAAAAAAATTAAAATAGCAATTGAAACCCAATGTATCATTTCAGATTTCAAACCACAGGTGTTCTATGTGCCTTAAGTACAAAGTGCTAACTGAACGTTTATTTCATGTGGCTAAGAAATGATGTAATTAGACTATCTCTCTCATTAAGAAATTATGGTTGCTTAGTATGGTACAAAAGCAGATTGTTTATTTGGTTTTATCTTAAGCAATTTATGGGTTATTCAGTTAAGCACATAACAAATGTTAACTATAGCTCCAGACTATTTTATATTTTCTTTCTCATAGAATTCCAAAGGAAATATTGAAAAAGTTACATGCTTAACTTTGACAGAAAATAAAACAAATTGCTGTGTATTAAAATGTATCACGATAGCTACACATTGTTGATGTCATTTAAGTTTTATTAGTGATACAGTTTTCAAATCAATAATTTAAAATGTACTTCACTTTAGCAAATGAAAGAAAATTTGGTATTTCACTATATTTATTTGACACGTTTCATTTTGTAGAAAACTTAAGTTTCTGAATATTTTTTTTCCAGAATAGCAGTATCTGAAATAAACAACATTAATTGAAATACTGACATAAAGTCATCAGATATAAGAAATTTCAAAACTCATTTCTTAGCGAAGCATTAGAAAATGAAAAGGACAAGGACAGCTTAGGCACTTCTTCATGTGAATCTTATTTCTCACATTACCATGTAGGACCGAGAAGGTGAGATTCATCTCAGATGATATGTACCACCCTGAGCACAGAGCCAGAGATAAGCTTTGAGCACTTCCAGTTGCGGCCCCAAACCTACCCCAAATTTAAGATAAAAATAATACACTGTTCCTAGTTTTAGCTTTACCTAGTAATAAGACAACACCTCAATATTTCTGAAAATTATTGAACAAATCATTATACATTTTTATTGGCTAAATAAATTAAAAATGCTTCATATCCATTTGAATCTCATGCCTATCACTGATATGTTTGTACTGGTCTTCCTTCCAAAGAAAAATAGTTTAGATATTTGATACTACAGAAGTCATAAATTTGATTCTTTTAAATACATAACTTATATGTATAAGACAAAATATAACTACTTAGTTAATATTCTGCCTTTTAAGATAGATTAGTAATAGAAAAGTTTTACTATGGAATGGATGCTTATTGATTTCAATCTTGATTTCATTAAAATCAGTTTATAATATAACCAGCTATATACAATTTTATTTTTAAAACATTATAAGCAGTTCAAAAATGCATCCCAAACAAAAAAAATCTATTATCACACAACAGATAAAATTTTTGAAAGTAAAATTAAAACTCATTGTTATAATATGTGGACAAATTTTAATAATAAACATATTACTAACTATATTAGTTCAGGCTCATAGAAAATAAAGGCTTAAAAAATTAATGTTGAAAATAACTTATCTTGAGAAGGGAGCACCAAATAAAGGGTGCTGGGAAGATCTGCCAAGGATGGGAGATGCCTGCTGAAAGTAGCCTATGAACCGGACATGATTGCCACCGAATGTCTCTTTTGCAGAGCACAGCACCCAAAACCAGAGATAGAACAAAATGGAGTGCCCTGCCAGAGAGGCAGGGTGGGATGGGGGACTAGGGGGTGGGACGAATACTGGTAATGGTAGGGGTGGAGAATGGGCAATGGTGGTGGGATGGGTACTCAATCATTGTATAGCTGAAACCCAAGTACAACAACTTGTAAGCCTACAACTGAACCTCATGGTGTTTCACTAATAAATAAAAAAAAAGAAAATAACTTATCTTTAAAAACAAGTATATGCAAAAGTTTAGTGATATTTTGCAAATGACAGTACATGTAAAATAAGGTCATTATTTAACTACATGCCTCATTATGCATCTAATTTTAATTTTAATCTATTGTTAGTGTGAGTTTTATAATGTATTGCATACAGTATTAGTCTTTATACCATATAACAGATGTAAAATAGCATTTTTACTTAATAAATTATGGTTTATATGCACATTTTATTTCATGATTAATGGAGTACCAAGATTACTATGCAGAGTTTCTGCATAATATCTGCAGTTGTATTATTAAAATTTAACTTAATTTAATTTCATATTTTGGTAAAAAAAGTAATTCAGTTATATCATGGGAATAAATACAACCATAGATATCACTTAAGGGGGAGTGTTAAGGTATAAAATTATGTAATACATACTAAAATATGCCTATATTCATATTTATTTTAAAAATAAGTTTATAAAGTACATACTCACATTTTTTTTTCATTAAAATGGGGCATCCCCAGCATTTTTATAAGTGATCAATGAGCATAGACCTGGGAATTAGTCCTGACTACTGTACTTGTGACCCAAACATATCCTACCCCTCGATATGTGGGTTATCCCCTCTAGCTGATTTTAATTATTTATTTCAAAACTTAGTTTTATGTTTTGATATTTCACAATATTAAATTAATAGCACACAAATTTTCAAAACCTTTATTCGGGACGAGTGATAATTTTCTTTTTGATTAATTTGGTAAAGTAACTTTGCAGTAGAAAAAATAATTGTAATCAATTTTATAACCTAGGATTACATTTTTTTAAAAACAGCTACGTAAACTTTAACCAATAGTACTAAAATCTTTATTTTAATATTTAACATAGACACTAAAATCTATAATTGTAATGTGTGCTAAAATATAATACATTTTGAAAATACATCTTAGACTATTTTCTTACAATGAGTTATTTCTATATCTTAAAAAATTAGAGAACTGGAAATTTATAATTATTTAATATGTGATGACTATTAAAACAATTGCTGCTTCCTGATCAGTAAGAAACAATGTAATTAAAGTGAACTGGTAGATTAAAATTAGTTTCATTCCAATTATAATTTTTGTGTTTCTGAGTAAAAAGAAAAGGTAAAAAGGTAAAGGTAAAGGCCCTCCCGTTGATCGTCGATTTGCTCGAGCAGGCCCAGTAACGTCTCCATTGGAGACTTTGTTGTTACTGTGTCTGGCATATCGAATACTCTCGGTAGCTTGCCGGGCTCTCTGAGAGGGTCGGAGGAATCGAACTCGGGTCGGTCATGTTGGCTGCGTGTAAGGCGAACGCCCTACCTGCTGTGCTTATTTTATTATTGAATTTAATAGCTTTTAAAATGAATTATCAAGTAACAATCTGAGTCCAATATGACTTGATCTCTATTTTGCATTAGGTGCTGTTGATATATTTCTCCATTTTAAAGTTCTTCATTCCTATCGTTCCTTTGATAACATTCTCTCCCTCACCTCCCTTCATAATTCCATCTTTTTAACATTTTATGCATTTTCTTTTACTCGATATTAAATGATTTAAAGTCTACTCAAGTTTACACATCTTTATGATATTCTTTGCAGAATGTTCATGAGTACAGCCTACAGAATATGTTTAAAGTATTGCATAATTGTGTCAAATGATTCAACCAGTCTCCTCAATCCCGATCTTCCTTTCATATTAGCCACTTTGGTTAATGAAAACATCATCGGGTCAGAGGCCTGAGAGGTGGCTCAGCAATATGGCATTTGCCCTGCATGAGGATGACTTGGGTTGGAGTCCAGGAACAGAACCATCCCAAAACGCCCTGCAGTGGGTAACCCATGAACAGCTGCAGAATGCCTCCAACCAAAAGAACAAGATTAGTGACCCAAGCCACACAAGGAAGAAATACACATTGAATGATAAAAATTATTCCTTCTTAAAAGACATAGAGTGGCAGGATGGATTAGAAAATTGAACCCAACATTCTGCAGCCTGCAAGAAATGCATCTCAATAGTCAAAGCAAACACAGACTCAGAGTCAAAGGCTGGAAAACAATCCTACAGGCAAACAGCTCCCATAAAAAAGCTGGGGTAGCCATCCTAATATCAGACCACATCGATTTCAGAGTGAGGAAGGTCATAAGAGACAGTGAAGGCCATTTCTTATTGATCAAAGGACCTGTACAACAGGAAGAACTTACAATAATAAATGTATATGCACCTAATGAGAGACCAGCAAAATACTTAAAACAACTACTCATAGATTTGGAAAAAGACATCAATAGCAACACAATACTAGTGGGAGGCTTCAACACCGCTTTGTCACCTCTTGATAGATCAACCAGACTCAAGCTTAGCAAGGACATACTTCATCTGAGGGAAACAATGGAAGAAAGGGACTTAGTAGATATATATAGGACATTTCATCCACAAAAAGCTGAATACACATTCTTCTCAACCGTACATGGAACATTCTCCAAGAGAGACCACATGCTGAGCCACAAAACATGCCTCCAAAAAATTAAGAAGATAGAGATTGTATCGACGATCTTCTGAGACCATAATGTGCTGAAATTAGAAGTAAATCACACACAAAAACGGAAAACTAAATCAAACACCTGGAAATTAAACAGTGCTCTATTGAACAACGAGTGGCTTAGACAGGAAATCAAAAGATTCCTAGAAACGAATGAAAATGAGGACACGAGTTACCAAAACTTATGGGACACAGCAAAAGCTGTGTTAAGAGGAAAGTTTATAGCTCTACAAGCATTCCTCAGGAAGGAGGAGCGAGCACACATAAGTAACCTAACCTCACAGCTTAAGAGCTTGGAGAAGGACCAAAAAAAGGAGCACAACCTGAACAGGAGAAAGGAAATAATAAAACTCAGAGCAGAGATTAACGAGATGGAAACCCAAAAAACAATCCGAAAGATCAATGAAACCAAAAGCTGGTTCTTTGAGAAAATTAACAAGATCAATAAGCCTCTAGCAAAACTCACAAAGAAAGGGAGAGAGAAAACCCTAATAAACCGAATCAGAAATGAAAAGGGGGTCATTACAACAGAAACCACAGAAATTCAGAGGATCCTCAGGGAGTACTTTGAGAAGCTTTATGCCACGGAACATCAAAACCTCGAGGAAATGGATAAATTCCTAGACTCCTACAGACTCCCAAGGCTGAACCAAGAAGACCTGGAATACCTGAACAGACCTATCACCATCAAGGAAATTGAAATGGTAATAAAAAGTCTCCCCAAGCACAAAAGTCCTGGCCCGGATGGATTCACTAGTGAATTCTTCCAAATCTTTAAAGAGGACTTACTCCCAATGCTCTTTAAGCTTTTCCACGAAATTGAAATATCAAAAACACTTCCAAACAGTTTCTACGAAGCAAATATCACACTGATACCAAAAGCAGACAGAGATACCACAAAGAAAGAGAATTACAGGCCGATATCCCTGATGAACACAGATGCAAAGATCCTCAACAAACTACTAGCAAATAGAATCCAACTACTCATCAAAAAGATCATACACCATGACCAAGTAGGATTCATCCCAGGGATGCAAGGATGGTTTAACATTCGGAAATCAATCAACATAATCCACCATATCAACAAAAGAAAAGATAAAAAGCATATGATCATATCAATAGATGCAGAGAAAGCATTTGATAAGATCCAGCACCCCTTTATGATGAAAACCCTAGCCAAAATGGGTATAGAGGGGACCTTCCTCAACATAATTAAAGCCATCTACCACAAGCATACAGCAAGCATCATCCTCAATGGGGAAAAACTGAGAGCCTTCCCTCTAAGATCAGGGACGAGACAGGGATGCCCACTCTCTCCACTGCTGTTCAATATAGTACTGGAAGTACTTGCAATAGCGATTAGGCAGGAAAAAGATATTAAGGGCATTCAGGTAGGAAAGGAAGAAATCAAGCTCTCACTATTCGCAGATGATATGATACTCTACTTAGAGAACCCAATAACTTCCACCAAAAAACTCCTAGAAACAATAGACTCGTATAGTAAAGTTGCAGGTTATAAAATCAATACTCAAAGTCCATGGCTTTCCTATACGCAAACAGTGAGAGAGAAGAAAGCAATATGAAAAAAACAATCCCGTTCACAATTGTGCCCCAGAAAATCAAGTACCTAGGAATCAGCTTAACTAAGGAAGTAAAGGACCTGTACAAAGAAAACTACAAAATGCTACTTCAGGAAATAAAAGAGGACATGAGGAAATGGAAAGATATCCCCTGCTCATGGGTCGGGAGACTTAACATTGTCAAAATGGCAATACTACCGAAAGCATTGTATAAATTCAATGCAATCCCTATAAGGATACCCATGACATTCTTCAAAGAAATGGAGCAAACACTCCTGAAATTTATATGGAACAATAAGCCCCCACGAATAGCTAAAGCAATTCTTGGGAAAAAGAAAATGGGAGGAATCAACCTCCCTAACTTCAAACTGTACTACAAAGCAGTAATAATTAAAACAGCATGGTACTGGAACAAAGGCAGAACTGCAGACCAATGGAACAGGGTTGAATACACTGACATCTCTCCTCAATCATATGCTCATCTAATCTTTGATAAAGGTGCAAGTAATGTGAAGTGGAGTAAGGAAAGCCTCTTTAATAAATTGTGTTGGCATCACTGGACGGCTACATGCAAAAAAATAGGCTCAGAACTCTGCCTAACACCATGTACAAAAGTAAGATCAAAATGGATTAAAGACCTCAACATCAGACCAGAAACCATAACGTACATTGAAGATAAAGTTGGCAAAACCCTCCATGACATTGAAGCTAATGGTATCTTCAAAGATGCCACGCCACTGGCCGAGCAAGTGAAAACAGAGATAGATAAATGGGACTATCTTAAACTAAGAAGCTTCTGCACCTCCAAAGAAACAGTGACCAAAATACAAAGACAGTCTACAGAATGGGAAAGGATATTCACCGAATACACATCTGACAAGGGGTTGATATCCAGGATATACAAAATACTGGTTAAACTCCACAAGAAGAAAACATCCAACCCCATCCAAAAATGGGGCAATGAAATGAACAGAAACTTTCTCAAAGAAGAAATCCGAATGGCAAAAAAAGCACATGAGAAAATGCTCTACATCATTAATTATCAGGGAGATGCAGATCAAAAACCACAATGAGATACCATCTCACACCTCAGAGACTGGCCCACATTCAAAAGAACAAAAGCAACCGATGCTGGCGTGGATGTGGCGAGAAAGGGACACTCCTTCACTGTTGGTGGGAATGTCCACTGGTTCAGCCCTTCTGGACAACAGTATGGACGATTCTCAAAAAATTAGAAATTGAGCTCCCATTTGACCCAGCAATACCACTCCTGGGTATATATCCCAGAGAGGCAAAAATGTATAGTCGAAGTGACATCTGCACTTGTTTGTTCATTGCAGCACTCTTTACAATAGCCAGAAACTGGAAGAAACCTGAATGCCCAAGAACAGATGACTGGTTAAAGAAACTTTGGTACATCTACACAATGGAGTACTATGTAGCTCTTAGAAAAGATGAAGTCATGAAATTTACATACAAGTGGTACAATATGGAAAGTATCATGCTAAGCGAAATGAGTCAGAAAGAGAGGGATAGACATAGAAAGATTGCATTCATCTGGGGGACATAAAGTAACAAAATATGAGATTAATACCCAAGAATAGCTGAGATCAGCACCAGGAGGATTACTCCATAGCTTAGAGGCCAGCCGGGCATTCTAGGGGAAAGGGCAGCTCAGATAGAGAAGGGAACACCAAATAAAGTGTGTTTGGAGGATCCTCCCAGGAGGGAGATGCATGTCGAAAGTGGACTATGGACTGAACATGTTTGCCACTCAATGCCTCTTTTGCAGACCACAACACCCAAAAGGACAGAGAGAACACAGGGGATTGCCCTGCCACAGAGGCAGGGGGGATGGGGGGATGGGGGTGGGAGGGATATTATCCATGGTGGTGAAACATGGGCACTGGTGGAGGGATGGGTATCTGATCATTGTATAATTGAAACCCAAGCACAAAAGATTGTAAATCTACAACTGTACCTCATGGTGTTTCACTAATAAAAAAAAAATTTAAAAAAAAAGAAAAAAAATTATTCCTTCAACTCCCTTATCCAACAAGTCACTAGTCTTGTTGTCTCCACCCTCTTAATTTATAGCATGAGTGCCTGCTTCCAATCATGATGTATCATCGTTATCATCATCTTTTTTTCTGGACAGGCTAAGAAAGAGCTTTCTTGGCAATACACTGGCCAGTTGGAAGATGGCAGATTTGTGTTTCCCCCCAAACACTTTGTCTGCACAGAAATAAGACAGAATGACATTATTTTATTTATTTTTAAATTTTTATTATTATTATTATTATTATTGCATTTTGGGTCACATCCAGCGATTCACAGGGGTTACTCCTGGTTCATGCACTCAGAAATTACTCCTTGCCGTGCTCAGCGGACCATATGGGATGCTGGGAATTGAATCTGGGTAGGCCTTGTGCCAGTCAAACGCCCTACCTGCTGTGCTATCACTCCAGCCCCGAAAGATGTTATTTTAGAATGAAAGAACAGGTAAGAGAGGATGGGTTTCATACTGGTAGGTGCCAGAACGAAGTAAAAATCCTCTTCTGGGTTTGTTCCCTGAAATACATTCGAACTTACTCACAAATCTAAACAAATAAAGGATTGATTTGTGGGGGAACAAACTGTGGAGAAACTGCTTACCTTTGGGGTACAGGGCAGGAAAGGTTGGTCGTTTCTTTTTCCTTTTTTTTTGCTTTTTAGGTCATATCCAGCAATGCACAGGGGTTACTCCTGGCTCTGTGCTCAAGGGAGCATATGGGAGGCTGGGAATAGAACCTGGGTTGGCCACGTGCCAGGCAAACGCCCTACCAGCTGTGTAATATTGCTCCAGCCCATGGTTGGTCATTTCTAATACTGACCGTTAGCTCCCTTTCACGGCAGAGCCTGGCAAGTCACCCGTGATGTATTCAATATGCCAAAAACAGTAACAACAGCCCTGCCACAGAGGCAGGGGGGCATGGGGGGATGGGGGGGATATTATCCATGGTGGTGGAAAATGGGCACTGGTGGAGTGATGGGTATCTGATCATTGTATAATCAAGCCCAAGCACAAAAGATTGTAAATCTACAACTGTACCTCATGGTGTTTCACTAATAAAAAAAATTAAAATAAAAAACAGTAACAACAAAGGCTCCAATGGAGACGTTACTGGGCCTGCTCGAGGAAATCGATGAACAACGGGAGGACAGTGACAGTGACAGCTCCCTTTCAATTCCATCAATTCTTCCTTTCGTATCAGTGGAGGTTGGGAACTGGAGTAAAACTGGCAGCTCGTTGTTAGAGTAAATCTTTTTGTTTGTTTGTTTGTTCGTTTTTATTGGGGGCTCATACCCAACAGTATTCAGATCTTACCTCTTGCTCTGAGCTCAGGTGTCACTCCTTGGAGGCTCCGGTGTCTGTAAGGGTGTAGAGAATGCACCCCAGTAGGCGGTGTGCCTGGCAAGTGGTCAGTGCTACTATGGTCCCAGAAATACCATCAGGAATGACCCCTAAGCACAGAGTCAAGGATAAGCCCTGGCATTGCTGAGTGTGGCTCCCAAACCAACCCCCCTCCCCGCCCCCACCAAAAACAAATGAGTTGCAGCTCATTGCAGGCCATTTGTTGATGCATGGGATAATTACGAGACATTTCTGCCACTAGCCAGATCAAAACAATATCACAGAAACAGTGCAGGATACAATACAAATGACACCCAAGACTGGCTCCCATCTGCTAGTGCTTCTGAGGCCCCAGGGAGTTTTCCATGTGCTTTGTATGAATTGTCTTGATTTTTCCCCAAAGCAGTAGAGAGATTTGGCTCTGATTATCTGCCTTTCACTGGAGGCATCTGTAGCCTTCAGTTATGATGTGACTCCTGGGCACCTGGGCACCAAGGTAAGTGACAGAACTAAGCCAGGAAATGAGCAAGAATGGAACCCCAGGACTGAAGTCCTTGACTAGACTTGATCCTAGCTCTCAAAGTTCAGACTCAGTTTGAAGTTCTTCCATCATGGAATGGTTCTCTCGCTCGTGCTCATTCACCTAACGTCTCTTAGCTTCCCCTTAGAACTCTGCCATAAACATTCCTTACCAGTAAATTTTCCTGCATACACACTGCCTCTTCCTGCTTTCATGGCTTTTAGCTGTCATCTCTACATGATTTGACAAGAGCGTCTGTCTCTTAAATATCTCTTGCGCAGTTTTCTATTTAGTAATCCGCATCACTGTTTCCTTGTCTGTGTAATTATCATCGACACACTGAGCATAACCAATCAAGTCTTTTTCTTAGCTAACTTTGTATTATTGCTCTTCTAGAACATTCCTACCATTTACATAACTTCCTGATTCATTTACTAAGTGTGTCACAGGAATACTATTTATCTTTGTACTCCGAAGGTAGCCAAAAGTATCCCTCAAGCACTGTTGGTCTGCACCCCCCAGCAAAAATTATATAGAAAACGTTGGCTGCGTGCAAGGCAAACGCCCTACCGCTGTGCTATTGCTCCAGCCCATAGAAAATACTCATAAAACTAAAATATGTTTTATCATTTATGCTCATGAGTTATAAGCACTTTACATAATAGATATTAAATTCATATAGGTATGACGTTCAAAAACTGTGATTTCAGCTTCATTTAAAAGACTTTGTACTTTTTACTATTCTTTTTGCTATCATTTAGGAAACATGGTCACGAGAGTGTTAAAGTCTGTGGCATTGCCGTCCAACAGTACTGTGGCTCACTCAATGTCTCAGTAAAGTCTGCTGCAGACACACTGACCTCCCTACATTCAGACATTGAAACGAAACCTCAGAGGGATCAGATTTGGAGTTGGAACCTTAAGAAGGTCACAAAAATAAGAAATCGCATGAATGGACTTAGTGTTCTTATGAAGACACCCCAGATGCTTTCTTGACTTTCTGACATGTGAAAGTGCAGTAAGAAAATTGTCTTCCATCTAGGAAGGGATTCTCATCTGAAAACTATTCTGTTGGCATTCTGATCTCGGATGCCTCAGTCTCCAGAAAGAAGTGTGCTCATTTACTTAGAAACCAGTCTATGATATTAAGTTCTAAAAAAACTCAAATGAAATAAAACAACATTGTTAATGCTCAATTTTTTATGTTATGTAGTCCAATGTAGCTGCATTTTTTGTTATTAATTTTGAAGTCCAATACGACAGTATGCTGAAGCAGAGACCATGAAGACTGACCACTAAAATTTCTTTTAATATTTTGATAATTTTAACATCAACAGCATAATATCTGTAGTAGCTTCTATAATTCCTCTTATGTCTTTAAAGTGATTTTTTTCAATTATTTTTCTTATTTCAAGTATTTGCTTCACCACTCCATTTTCTAAGTAAATGAGAGAAAATATTCTCTAGGAAATTCATATATTAGTTTTATTAGAAAAACTAGGAATTGTCATAAATACATTTAAAAACTCTAGGTACTGTGCACAAATATATCAAGAACACCAGAAAATAAAGGAAATATAAATCAAACATGAGAAATTATTAAAAAGAAAAATTATATTGAGTTCCATTCTACAGTAGTAAACATCATTCTGAGGAATTATCTGAATATTTGGATAGGAACTAGAAATATCAGCAAACATAACATAGAAAGAATCAAAATTATTTATTTTAAGGAATCAACGGAAAAAACAGAACAACAAAAATTAAAATAAACAAAACATAAGAAATCTAAGAAAGATCAACGACAGACTGATAAATAATTATATACATATATCCTATTTCCTTCAATGTATTGTATCACTTAATTTTGTATTTTGTTATATATAAGAAATCATTACTAGATCAAATTTTCTATGTCTAGTCTCTGTACTTTCATTCTTAATTTATGTTTATATTCCCTTCAATCAGAAATATATAGTCAACAAAATATTATGGTAAATATTTTAAATTATGTCAGCTTCTAATAAGAGGAATAACATAATTATTTTACTACAGCAAATAGTCATTAATATAAATATTAATAGTGAAATAAATAAGCTCAAAATATTCAGCATTTAACAAATGATAATCGCTTAATATTAATATTGAATGACATGGCCTATATCTGTAATTAATTTATTAGTAAAATTTAATTGCAAGAAGCATATATTTGACATTTAACATATAAGATCCCATGCTATTTATATCAATTAACACAGTTATCTGTTGCCAATTAACAGTTTGAGGACTAATTATTATGAAATTGATTTGCCATAGACTACTATTTAAATGTTAATGTATTAAAATTCCTTTTAATTACAAGGGAAGTATAAAATTTAATTAAATGAAATTTATGTTCATCTGATGTATAAAATAGCCAGATTGAATACACATAAATTTATTATAAAATAAATATATTCTATAGAATTATCACATTTTATGTTCATTAAAAAAAATAAATACCTATTACTGACAGTAACCTTCAAGAGAATTTTTGGCAGTGTTTTGGTCCCACCAGGCAATGCTCAGGGCTTACTTCCAATGCCTCACTTTGAGATCACTCCTGGTAGGTAGGACGATATTGAATGTCAGGGATCAAACACCAGTCGCCTGCAAGCAAAGGAAATACCCAACCCACTGTACTGTCTCCCTGACCCCAACTTTTAAAATGTTTATTGATTGTGTAGTCTTACAATTCTGATTATTCTAAGAATATTTAGAGCACCCTTAAAACAAAACAAAACAAAAAAGGTGGAACTAGAAAATAAATATATGTGGAAATCAACTGCAAGAAAGAAACCATGACTGGGTCAGACTGTAATCATCTCACCTTTTCTATCCATGGGCTGTAAATCACTGCTCTGTACTGAGATGGTGTTGCATTAAGACTGCTTTCACTTTGACAAGTGGAAAGAACTCAACTCAAATTGATTTACACGAGACAGGACTGTGTGTGTGGTCTTAAGAAAGCTAGACGTTTGCCTGTGTTCACATTGAAAAATCGAGTGCTTCTTGATCACTCATCTTGGTTGCCATTCTTTTAGGGGACATTATTTGGGGTCACAAGCAGTAGTGCTCAGGGTCTATTCCTGACTCTGAGCTCAGATGTGACCACAGGTGCTGCTCAGTGGACCAAATGTAGCACCAAGAATTTCAACTGGGTCAGCAGAATGCAAGGAAACTCCCTAACCAGTGTACTTTCTCCCTCTTTCTAATCCTATTGGTTTTTCTTTTTTTACAAGGTAACACTCCATCCAGACAGGTTCTTAACATGATCACGCTTCTCTGACTCTGGACTCTTTTTTTCCTGACAGCTAAATCTTAGGCATCCCTTCTCAGCCATTTAATGAGATTTTCCAATTTGAGTTGCATTAATACAGATTAGTTCATAGGCCCTTCTCTGACCAAATATTTGTAGACAACTAAAAAAAAAACTTGTAATCGTAAGCAAGAAGTCACATGCCTATCTATCCTCAGGGATCCCTAAAACATACGGAATCAAAAACCCGGGCAAGTGGGCAGGGATGTAGTTTTATACTTCCCTTGCACATGTGAGACCAGGTTCAATTCCCCTGGGGCACATTTCTTTTAGCACTGCCTGGAGTAATCCCCAAGCACAGCCTGTTTTGACCCCAAGACAAAATCAAAACAGGAACCCAGAAAAAAAAGATAAAGGAAAAAAAGAAAAGGAGAAAGGAAAACAGTTATTAAAAATACTCTACCTCCTACACACTTACTGATTCCTGTCTGCATTACAGTTTCACCGCGGGTACTAATTAGTCTATACCTTACCCTGGACATATCAATACCACTTGAGAAGCATGTCCGGGAGTTTTCTAAAGCCTTCTGTCAGAATTACAGATCTATGGTGGAAAAACAAAACCCAAGATGCTCACTACAGGGACAGGTCACCCCTAACCATTTCTAAAGCCATAATCTAAGAAAAAGAAAACTCAGTTCTAAATGGAAGCAATAATAGAGAAATGCCCTGTGGAGTACTAAGGCACAGTTGCAGCTAAAACATGGCCTTGCTTGTGAGTTTCTGGTTGCATCATAAAATTTCTAATGTGCTTGTGCGTGCACACACACACACACACACACACACGCACGCACACACACACACACACAAATTTAAGTTGTTCTTAAATAAATTTATAGACCAGAAAAAAGTGAACAAAAAATGCCTGTTAACAGAATGGTTCTGTAAAGAGTCATGTAGACTGTAGTCTGGATACTGGACTGGTCACGGAGAGCTGCAAGGACAAAAGCGTAGGAGGAAGAAGAAACAGAATAATATTGGATAATAACCCCACCAGACGACTGTGCTGAGAGAACCCAGGAAATTCCAGAATAGGCCATTACCCCTGTCGGACTGGAGGGACCACGGAAACTGAGCTGAGAGGGAGAGGCAGGAATGGTGCTCAGGAATGGTGTTCAGGAGGCTGAGACTCTGGTGAAAAGCCTTTCAGCTCACAGAGGCACAGAGTACATCCTGCTGGGAACCCAACTTCCTGCATTGTTTGTGCAAGGCCAGTCCCTGGCCTCAGGTGGCAGCAAGGGCATCTAGCTGGGATCCCTTCAGAAACGGGGGTTTCTGAATGCACAGACACAAAGACTGCAGACTGAAGTGTAACTTGGTCTTTTCAGGGGGCAGGGTGTTGGGAGATGTCAAAGGAGGGAAAAGTCAAAGGAGGAAATGGACATAGAAACAATTATGCCCTGAGTATTTTAAATGGATACATATTATTGCAAGTAATTGTGGAGTTTTACAAAATATCCTTTCCATCATGTATGGTATTTCTTCACTAATTTTTTATTCATTGTCCACAACATGCCCCATTATTATTTATAGCAAACACATCTTCTTTCCTTAAGGTTCAGTAATGTGATTTAAACAAAGTGGAATTAACATGTAAACTCTATAGAAGAAATCAGTTGAAGTTCTATTTTGTGAGGACGTTTAGCTACAGTAATGATACATTAAGGGAATCCACTTCAATATATGTATATACATACATATATATACATCTTATGAAATGCTAAAATGTGGACTATTTTAAACTTAAATTTTCTTTATAAATATTTTAAAATAATTGAATCATATTTCAAGTTAAATAACTACATTTTAATACTCAGAAAAGTCTTAAAATATATAAAAGAAAATTATACCTAAATTTTATATCATGTATAAGACTTCAGAATAAAGATATCCCTCATCAAGTGAGTTAAATAACCTTTAGAAATTTATTTCAGAAGACAAATAACATATCATCAACCATAGGGTATACAAAATTCTCACTATACATCATATACATTTTATTAAAATCAATAGTAGGATCTATAATATATGAATTGATGCATAATAGAGTGTTCATCCAACTGTGCAAAGAGAAAGGTGAAATGTAAACACGCACTTGTGCACGGTATCTGACGAAATTATATTAATCAGGTAAACATTTGTACATTTCAGTCCCTGATCAAAATATTTGATGCTAATGTTGTGTTTCTGTGATGTGCACGTGAAGGCAATTCTCTCGGATTCCCTGGCAGATTCTCAGAACCAAAACATCAAGTGGAGCTGAATTTTTCATCACACCATATACCGTGTATAGATGCATATGTGTGGATTATAAATAAATGGTCCTACATATGTGGCACATGGAGACTTCCATATGCAGACTCCCTGCATGCTGCTCGGGTTTCAGAAGTTGGCAAAGCTAGTTAGGAAGCATTTCTCCTAGACCTGCCTCTCCAGCCGCAATTTCAGTTGAGGCACCATAGACTTGATATTTTATTTATTTAGTTATTTATTCTCTCAGCAATCACCGCTATGTTCAAACAAGATGCTTGATGCTGGAAATCCAATACTGAGTAAGAATAGAAAAGCTCCCACTGCAAAGAATGGACTCTGTGATGAAATAACCTTAGGTAGCAATTAGAAGGGAGTATGCATTGGGACTGGAGCGTTACAGAGCCACTTAAGGTCATCATAGCCAGGATCTGGGTCCTATGCATAATGTGCTTCTTATCAATTCTTTAATGTCTCCCTTCTACCTCAAGCTATCTCTCTCCTTTCTCTTATTCATACGGCAGACTTGGTAACTGGAAGTAAAGTGAATGAAATGTGCTTATTTCTCCTGGTTCTATTGAGCACAATTGTACAGTGGATGCGCTAGTTATTCGCAATGCTGCAGGTTCATTTGTAAGAATGCATATCCTTTCGGTCCCCAAAGGCCCCTAACTATTTGAGCCAAGAGTCAGAGTGTTCCTACAGTTGACTCTCCAGTGTCTTTGAATATTTCCCTATCACTACAGTAGACTTTTGGGCACACCCACCTAACAAATATGTTTATTACAAATGATGCTTAAAATTGGGAAAACAATCATTTTCAAAACTAGACAGTTTAAACTTAAAGAAAAACTAATAATTTTAGGTTGTAAACTTTGATATAATTTCTCAAAAAATGTGAAATGAGATCCACTAAAAACGACATCTATCTCTATACATAGCAGCTTTAAATTCTTTTAGAGTACAGTAGCTCATAGTACTTTTACCTGATAAGTGGTTAGTAACTTATAGTTAAGTGCAGAAATGTCATCTAGATCACTGTCCTAATTTTTTAGGCAAAAAACATTGCCATTATTTGGGGCCAAAGTCTATGGTTTCAGCACTCACTCCTATCTCTGTGCTCAGACATCACTCCTGGTGGTACTCAGGGAACCATAAACAGTACCAGGGATTGAACCTCAGCTGGCCACATGCAAAGTAAGCACCTTGCCTGCTTTTCTATGTCTCTGGTCCCACGCTGTTGAATATTAATTAACCTAAGCACTTTCTGCTTCATCACTGAACTGTCCCTTTTCCTTGCCCTCAGAGCAGCTTGCAGTGCTCTTGCAAGCATCCCCAATCCCCGGAATTTATCATTAACCTTCACTTTGTGCTTTAACCTCTCATCGTTACATTCCTCAAGTCAGTCTTGGTTATGTATTAGTCAAAACTTCTAGAAACTCTGTACTTTATAGTGAATCACTTGCTTTTTAATTTCCTCTATAGCCTTCTTTTCATATTTTACTATAGAACAATGTTCTTTGCTTAACCACAAAAAAAGACTAGTAATGTTAACAGAGAAAGACCATTAATGCTAGAGTCCTAATATTTGGAAATTAACTGACTTTGACATAGCTACTCCTGGACATCTATCATAATTACTTGACTCAGGCATCAGTTGCTATAGTTTCTAGCATCCCACAAAGGGAGGTTCCGTGGTGAGACTGGGATGGACCCTGGATGAAAGGCAAAGATAACCCAGCATCAAACTCAGACAGTCTAGAATGCATAAAAGCATGGTCTTGATGCGAGTTGCTATGACTTAAGGGACAGGGTCCCCAAGGGAAAGGAAAAGTTGAACTCGTCTGAGGACTTAGTCTGGGATTTATAGTAAAAGCCTTGCTTGCTCTCAGAGACCAGAGAACTAAGTTTTAGAATGTATACCTCCGTGTTTATCCAAATAACTGCAAGTATTAATAAGAATTAAACTTAATTGTTTAATGTGTGTGAATAAAGGGAAAGAGAAAAACAATATAGATGTTCTTGGGAGACAGAGTGCCTCCTTGAGTAAGTGCAGTCCCGTGCCTGACACCTTTCAGATGTTCCAACAGCATGCTAACAGTGCTTCATTAAATGGGCCATTTTGACCATCAGCACACAGTCTCCCATCTCTTGGTTCCATTGCTGAGAAGGCCAAGAAGGTGGTTCTCAGCCACTGAACGCATCTCACACCCACATCATGAACTCATACCACACTATCATTTCCAATCCAGTTTACCTGTAAGAACTTTAAAACCGCTTTTGCATTACATGGCCTTTACTTTAATTCAAATTTAAGTGCAACAGTCAATATTCCTGTTTGAATAACTTTCATTCTTGACTTGTTCCCTTGAATATTGTACCTGAACATGATTTATGGAATACACATAACGGGGGAGGGGGAGAATCATTGCCAAACCACATAGTCAGCATGGAAAAGTTGAAAGAGCTTTACAATGCACATGACCAGAAATACAAATTGACATCTCCTGTATTCCTAAAACAACGCATTCTGTCGCAGTCCCTTGGTGTCCACACTGCATGGATATTCATGAGTCCAGTGTAGCTCTCTTTGAGGTCTGGAGCACATAGGAGACTGAATGCTCCCTGTTCTGGGCAGCATTTGCTTTTGACCAATAAAGAAAACAAGATGCTGACAGGTTAATTGACTCAGTCTGGACTAAGAATAAACTGGCTCGCTCACTGTGATCGAGCTGTAGACCCCGGAGACTGTGGGGTATGTTTTCAAAATAGCTTTCATCAGGATTATCTGGCATGATCCCTGGGGTTTGGCTTTATTAACTTGTCTGCTCCACTACTTAGTTTTTGACTCCCTGACCCGAGCGCAAGGATAGGTCAGTGTGGGAACTCAAGTGCTTGGTTGAGGGGCAGAGTGGAATGACTCAGCGACTTTGCCACTCAAGATGCAGTGCACGCTCTTATTGAAAGGGCTGTGTTCTGTGCTTTACTTTTGCATTAGTAGTTGGAAAGGGATTGTGAGATTTGGAAAGTGTATTGTCACGGAACAAAATCTAAGATGTCTACACGTTCAATTAGATCCTTCCCGGGCTTATATCTGTTTGTGATGATATAACATCCTGTTCAAGGCAGTGCAAATTCCTCTTGGGGAGGTATGCACTCTCTAAATATAGCAGTATAATAGTAGTCACTGTCACTGTCACCCTGTTGTTCATTGATTTGCTTTAGTGGGGCCAGTAACATTGTGAGACTTGTTACTGTGTTTGACATATCAAATACATCATGGGTAGCTTGCCAGGCTTTGCTGTGCAGGCGAGATACTCTCAGTAGCTTGCCGGGCTCTCCGAGAGCCGTGTCGGCTTGGGTCGGCCGTGTTGGCTGTGTGCAAGGCAAGTGCACTACCCACTGTGCTACTGCTCCAGCCTGTAATAGTAGTAACAAAAAGTAATATTTTATGACACAAAGCTAATAATTTTTCTATTAGATAATGAAAATGTGGACAACAATGTAAAATTTCTGAATATCTGCAAGAAATGTATTTTTACCTACACAGTGACTTAGAGAGGGGGTATGACTTAGTTTGTTAATGCAATATAGAGCCCATTGGGAAAGTATGTCAAATTATAGAACTAAAACAATCATCCACATATCTCTATGCACACTTAGGGATATAAATATACATAGATTTATGGATCATCATCTCATTTGTTTATGTACACTTTTAAATGAAAATAAATCCATAGCACTTAATTTCATCGTTTAATGAATATGTCAGTGCTTCTAGGTATATACCTAGACAAGAAATTAAATAAGCACAAGTGTCAGGTCATTTCACATTTAATATTTCTTTAGAGGGGTCGTGGGGGCTGTACAGACGCTCTGAGTTTCCGAGGAGACTGTGAGGTTCTAGTCCTGCCCCTGGGGTCTGGGACCACCCTGAGTTCCCTGTAGCTCTGGAGCCTTGAGATCAATAATTCTTAATACAATACACGTTTCACTTGTAATTTTGAAGTTGTTTTTCTGCAGCCTGAACATTTTTGTAAGATTCAAAATTCATTTGCGCAACAAGGACTTAGTTTGTAGAGCTCCAGGCCAAGTACCGGGAATTTCTATGTTGAACATAGTAGATGTGTTGCTTGTCATATAGGAACTGAGAAAGCACCGAGGGATTTGTCTCCAACCTTGCAGTAAAACACAATTATAATACAGGGCAATGTGGGTGCTCATGGTTCCCGAGAAAGCTATTTGGTGGTTAATAATGGCCTTCGGCAGGAAGCAGTGTCTAAAAAAGGATCAAGCTAAGGTGTGTAAAGTGAGCTGATAGGTTAGGAAAAGAGGAGGATGCCCTTAGTAGCAGTGAGCGAGCCAAACTCTATAGCAGAAACATGGATAATAAAGGTACTCAATGTTTTGCTGGGATGAAGCAAAAAGAAAAGGAGATTGGTGCTGATGAAAACAAATGCCAAAGCATCAGGAAGAAGATGAGAGGGATGCTGAAGAAGATATCTGGGTTCTTGCTTTATACTTGGTGGCCATGCATAACAATGTTTGTTGGAATGGAAATTTATAACGAAGTTTGTGATGTATGATTTTTTCACTGTGAATATTCTGTAGGTGCTTAAATATTTCTTCCTAGAAGAAATTAAGTCAGAAAAATTGAGGGAATTCATCAATAAATGGTCTCCATGAAGAAAAGGATGCATAATTATTTCTATGCAGGTTCTATAGAGAATAAAAATATTATTTATTTATACACCAATTACCGGTTTTAATTACAACTGAAAATATGAGAATTTATTGTTGAAATTTAAGTATAATTTTAACCAAATTGTTCTTTTATGCCACTATGAATAGACTTTCATAATTTAAAAAGATTACATAGCTACCCTAAAATATACAGCTGCCACTTAGTAAGCATTGTGAATTATAAATAACTTTTGTTTGCTTTGCTATATGTTTTTAATTAGGAATGTTTAAATATTAAGCTATGCCATTTTAGTTTAGTGGATATTAGTATAATTTGATATAAGCATCAGAATATCAAGTTAAATTTGAAACTCCTTTTGAAAAATGTAAGGGTAATTTCTTTATTCTGAGTCACTAATGTAATTATTTCATTTCTTTGATTTACCTGTGTAGAAATAGCCTTGGTTTCTCTGTGTGGGAGAGATCTAAGGATTAAGTTTGAGCCTATTTCCAATTTTAGAAATCTCCAGATACAAATATACTTTCATTGTATCTATTAGTTTAGTGAAACAGTTTGATTGCTATAACTATATCAAATATATTATTGTGCAAAAGGTGCATCCCACTGGTATAAAGTTAAAGAATAATATTAAACCATCAAATCTACAAAGCTTTTGCGTCCAGCATATTAAAAGTATGTTTCATCTGTACTCAGGAGAATTTTTTTGAAATGAAAAACAATTTGTCACCACTAAAATTAGATACATTCAATTGTTAAGATTTAAAGCCTAATAAATGTCAAGTGATAAAGTGAATAATCAACAATATGTTTCTATTCAGAATATGACAAAGAGTATAAAATAATCATCAAATACTAAAGAGATCAGTTTTTAAAATATAGCACTGTTAATAGTATGGAAGTCTCATGAATCTAAATAATAGATACGTTCTATTCATGCTTTCTTCTTGAAAGATTATCAAAGAATGCATACTCTAAAAGTTCGAGATTGAACTTTTATTTACTCCAAAATTATCCAAGTTTAAAAGACCTGAGATAATTAAACACTCTTTGCTTTCTTTTGGCTCGGGGGCCACTTGTCAGCCATACTCCTCAGGAATCATCCCGGGCAAACTCAGGGAACCATTGGGAAGCTGGGGATTAAACCCTGGTCAGCCCCAAGCACCCAATCTGCCTGCTGTACTACTTCCCTGGCTCCAGATAAATCACAATTTTAAACGTAACTTGGAAAATATATCTTCTTAATTTACTGATGTAAGTTGTAAACCGAGCAAGTCTTTTATCCCTTGACTTTTATCATTTTATTTATCAAATAATGATAAAAGAAATAATGCTCACACTTGGTTTTAGTGTTGGTATCCTCAAAGATATAAAAATTTATCACCGGATTTAGTAATAAACTTCAAAGTGTGGAAATATAGAGTGAAGTCGTATACAGACTCTAAGAGTCTGAAACTTTATTTTATTGTTGAATTTAGTGGCTCTAGTTATCTGAACAGATGTATCAGGAAGAAGTATTTATTTACTTACATGTCTCAAAAAATCCAATAAAAAGTCATTTGTCACAAGGAAATGTAGGAATAATTTTAATTTCAAAATTATTTAAAGTAGGATGATATCATGAAATCTTGTGATACATTATTTATTGGTTAACAAAATATATATTATGGTTGATTGTCCAAAACAATTTATGGCATTTTATTAATATACTTTCTTTTCTTTCCAAACAATAGAAATTTGCTGATTTATTGAGTTTATAATTTTATCTCTTTTCTTCAAGATATACTATGATCACGTTTGTAAGACAAACAGAATTAGGTTGAAGTGAAAGGGTTTTAGATGAAGACTGTTATATGGTGAGAGTTTTGTGAATTAATTGTATTATTATTAATTTGCTATTATGACTTTATAGAAAGATAGGAAATAAATTTCATTTTAGTCTTTCAGAAATAATATCAGGTTTTTATGTCTTTGGCTTAAGATTATGCTACTACTTTATCTACATGCAAATATGAAGCATTATAACCAATAATCAAAACAAAATATTTAATCCAGTTTCAAATTTTTGACTGGGAATTAAATGACACTAATTTTCACGATAGCTCATTATCATATTATCAGTCCCATTCATAAATTTTAAATGATATGATACTTAATTTAAAAAATAGGCTTAATCATAAAAATGATATACTTAATGTTTTGTTGCCTTATTGTCATTTACTTTCATCATTGGGATGAAGGAAACTAAATTTCACAAATATTTATATGTGTAATATATTGGAACACTTCTACCTCATAATAAATGCAGTTGTAAGCACAAAACAGATGTTTATTTCCCTAATAGATATAAACATAAAACAGACATTTATTTCCCTAACAAATAACAATATGTAAGCCTAATTTTATGGAAATACTTTGAAATGTTTACATATTTCTTCACTAGCAAAATACTAACCAGGCATTGAGATATAAAATCCCATTGTTAAATCATCAGCTCATCCTGCTTTGGGGTTTGTCCGGCATCTGAACAATGACAATTAAAAAAATTGTGACATATGTCAGTCAGCTTTGACCCCTGAAATTGTGTATTCCCAATGTGGTTGAATGTCCCACACATTAATTCTTAATTTCAAGGAAGACAAGGACTAGCACTATCAAATAATCCTCAGAGATAGTAGCTCTGTTTACCTAGGACAAGTACATTGTCTGGTTCAATAACATGAGACACCTTTTAAATTTTATATAATATGTGTGTATGGGCTAGAGCAATAGCACAGTGGTAGGGCGTCTGCCTTGCACGCAGACAGCCTGGCCGATCCGGGTTCGATTCCTCTACCCCTCTAGGAGAGCCAGGCGAGCTACCGAGAGTGTCTCGCCCACAGGGCAAAGCCTGGCAAGCTATCCATGACACATTCGATATGCCAAACACAGTAACAAGTCTCACAATGGAGATGTTATTGGGACCACTCGAGCAAATCGATGAACAATGGGAGGACAGTGCTTCATGAGTGTATGCCCACATATATGTCCCAAAGTTTCTCTCTGTTTAAAACTAAGAAACCAAGTCTCTGTGATATTTAAAGAAAAACACTTAGACAAATTGAAAGAAATGATATCACCATAAAGGAATCATATTACTGTAATTCTTAATATGCAAGATAAAAAGAGACTAAACCCAGCAATCTATTCTTGTAAAAGGGAAAACAGAAAGAGAATTAAATCATGTGTGTGTTTATCTGCACTTCATTTTCTGTACTTGGTGCAGAGTAAGATGGAAAACTTATTTTATTGATCTTGCTTTCTTCATTATTTTTGAAGAACTGTTTGACACAATAAGTTGCACAAATTTGACTTCTAATATTAGTAATATAATAATGTTTAATTACTGATTTGAAAAGACTCAAAATTTCTATTGTAGATAACTATATCTGTAAAACTTAATTCAATTTTATTTAACTAAAATTTAACAATGAGGGTGAGCCATTAACTTATGTATTTAGGGAATCTATATGCTAAAACATAATTTGTTCATGAAATTCAAATATACCTTAATGATTTTTATATTTTATACACAAATTAAGTCATGTTTTACCTAGAGATTTCTGATCCTGGAACCTAGTCTTTGAAACTCTGGACCACAACTTATATGGAGTCACATAAGTGAAGGAAAAGGCCGCAAAATTTATTTTAAAAAATTGTGATATATTTTCAAAAAGAAAACTTTGATTCTTGTATCTATATGATATACTGGGGGTTCATAAAATGTTTCCTTTATTTTTGTTTTTGTTTGGGGGCAAGACTCAGCTGTGCTCATGGGTTACCCCTGGCTCTGTGCCCCAGGAGCCCAGAGGACCATATAGGATACAGCATCGAACCTGGATATGTAGCAGGCAAGGCAAATGCTTCACTTACTCTGCTATCAGTCTAGTACATGCAAAATTTTCTTGAATGAAAATAAGTGCTGAATCAAGAACGCTTAACATGCTCTGTCCAGATCACTAAGTATTTCAATAACAATACACACATCTTTGACTTTATTAAAAAATAATGACAACAGGCTCAGAAGATAGATGAAACTGTGGAAGGTCCTGAGTTTCTGAGGCTCAGACTCCGTCTCATTGGTGCTCAACAAGCCCCCTCTCCTCCCCTCTGCCCCTTTCCGAAGATCAGGAAAGAATTACTTGAAGTTATTAGGGAAAAGGTGGGTTGGGTGGGAAAATAACCTTTGAAGTCCAACAAATTTTAGAGGATGGAAGGGAAAAGAGGCCAGAGCTCATCGTCAAAAATGTCAAGACTGAATCTAAATATCATCTTGTGATAAAGAGGCACAGGAAAGTATGAGTTTCTAGAGAGGTTTCAACTGCAGGACAACAACCCTTGCTGGAGATGGAAGACTGACAATTTCTATGGAATGACTCCATAACTACCCAAAATTAAAATTTGAAATTCTTTGAATATTTAGTACAAATAGTTGGTGCCAGAATTGAGTCCCTTTCTTGAGTAGAAATTATTGTTATGTGGAAAAATATGTATGCGAAATATATAATGATCTCAGGTATGATAGTTGTATAGAAGACAATAAAAAGTCAATTATGATTAAAATATGTAAAAGAAACTCCATATCTGGTACTCAAAAACTTAGGGTTCATCAATGAATTTTATGTCATTTCAATGTAACACAAATACTTATATGACAAAGTTGTCAAAAAGACACAGAAGCTAGTATACTTAATATATATGAGAAAATGTGCTTTTGTAATGAAAAAAAGATAAATGCAATAACTAGAGCTCTAATTAAGTAAAAATATTGTAATGTTGAAGTTTATTAGCTGAATTGTAAATTATTGTGAAAAACACCAGAAGTAATATCTTCTCTTAAAATTTCTTATAAGTATATTTAAATATAAGTTACAATGGAGAAATACTTTTAAACTATATTAATGGAGTTTTCAACTTCTTGTACCCACCTCATTTATTTCTTAATCTTTCCCTGTTCATACTATCTTTTCAGCCAGATATTATTCAAAGATAAATTTCAATTAAAATTACAAGTAAGTGAAGATTTAGAGTACTAAAAAAATTTACTTTTCCATCTAAGCTTCTGGTTATAAAATTACCAAGAGTTTTCAGAGCTACAAAACTTAAGATTTTGCTTGAATTCATTGTGCATTTTGATAATTTCTTTCAATGTCTACCCAGTTTTCTACATTGCAACGCAGTTTTATGGGGTCAGGAGTGATAGTACAAGAGGCAGGAAATGTGTCTGGCTCATACCAGACCTGGGTTTGAATTCTGGGGTTCTCCATAGTCTCCTGGGCCCTGAGCATGCCAGATATGTTCCCAAAAATAGTAGTTTTGTACTCATAATGATTTTTCCTTGTATTTTCTCTCTCTCTCTCTCTCTCTATATATATATATATATATATATGTACATATACATACATACATAGATAATACATATATACTGGGTGCACATATAACTATACATACATATATTTGTGTATATATATTTATTTGTATTTGGGACACACCTGCCTGCTCAGAACTTACTCTTGCTCCTGAGATCAGGGATCACTCCAGTAGGGCTTAGGGTACCATGCAGACTCTTTGGTATAGAGTCTGGTTTATGTACCCGATAGAAAAGCACATTGTCAATTTATTTTCTCTCTGGCCTCAAGATATACATGTTTTTTATCTGAGGTTATTTGCAAAATATTAGAGTGATGACATTCATTTTAATATTAAAATTAAAGAACAGGTGCACACAATCTTTCATAACTTTAATTAATTATAGGTTCTCTATCCAACAGCAATGTAGGGATGAACCATATTTGAAACTGAGCTAACTGATCACAAACACAAAGGAAAATCGCTTCTTCAAATGGTGACATTTAAAATACAGAAAGCCTTGGGCTAGAGAAATGGTACAGAGGGTAGGACACTTTTCTGCTATGCAACCCAGCTGGAGTTTCATCCCCGATACTCCATATGACCTTCTGATTCCTTCCAGGAGTGATCCCTGAAAACTGCGGGATTTACAATCCCCCCAAAATGTAAAATATAAAAGATCACCATATTTTTCTCCACTTTACCAGAAGTGCCCAACAATTGTTTTAAATCAAAATGTTCCTATTGCCTCAGACTATAAACATTCCTTATTTTATTCATCTATAAAGAAGTTAGGAAAGCATAACTTTAAGACTGAGCACTCCCAGGGGTAGTCTTGGCTTTGCCATGAGGGGTCACACTGGTGGTGCTAAGAAAATCATATGGAGGACCAGATTCTTAACAGATTCTTAACACTTAAGGCATTAAGGCCGTGCCTTAACCCCTGCACCACCTATCCCCTAAAAAACATTTTTATGCTGTGGCCAAAACTGGTAACTTAAAATAATCATATTACTTTAAAAATCAATTTGAGGGAAAGAAATATAATCATGATATAAATCATCTTGAAATTTCTATTCAACTTATTTATGGTTTGATTTAGCTGGGGATATCGATATTTTTCAAGAAATAGGACTTGGATTATTTCTTTTTCTTTTCTTTTTCTTTTTTTGTTAGTATTTTTGAACCACGTGCCTGTGCTCTGGGCTTCGTCCTGATGGGCTCAGGACACCATCTGGAATTGAACCTGGGTCAACTGCGTGCAAGGCAAGTGCTCTACCTGATATACTATTGCTCCAGTTCCAAAATTTATTTAGTTGACTTTTTATAATTCATATTTGTGGTCATTCTAACGGCTACTTAAACAGTAATAAGGGACTGAGGATGAAGGTTGCTGGCAGAACACTTGTCTTGCATCTATAAGGTTCGGAGTTTGCTCCTAGGACTGCAATAATGATGATTCTGTTTGTTGTTATATAGACAATATATGCATATGTGCATATGTAGTGTTAACTCACAGGGACTGAGATACTTTCTTGAACTATTATACTGACATCATAAGAATGATTTAATCAGGTAAAACCACCTGCACATTGCTGCCTGTAAAAATGTAGTTGATTCAATGCATCATAAGACATAATTGAATATTATATTGGTATACATTTAAAATGATCCAAGATACGTTCTGGTTTTTGTTTTGGGATCACACCTGGCGATGCTCATGAGTCCTTCTAGCTCTACACTCAGGAACCAGACCTGGTCACGCTCAGGGCACCATATGGGGTGATTGGAATTCAATCCATGTCAGTTATAAGCAAGGCGAGTGCCCACATGCTGTACCATCACTCCAGCCCCCAAAGATAAATGATTAATTAAAAAATGAAGTTAAGATCAAGTGATGCAACATGCTATATCATCAAGAGATGAATTAAAATGAACTCTTTGTATTTAAATGTTCTTATTTTACCCCCCCATATTTTGTATACTCTAAAAATCTTCACAACACAAAACAGATGGTATGTTTTTATTAAACACTAATAACAATTATAAAAATGGTACAAAGAGAAGATAACATATTGAAACAAAGGGGAGTATAATTATTTAAAACATACAGGAAAGAAAAAGAATGAGGTTAAAATTGGAAACTTCTAGATCAGAAATAGAGCAGAACTGTTAGTGTAAACATTAGAACAGATATACAGAAGACCCATTTTTACACCATTCATGAAAATTTCAGAAAAGGTAGTGAAGATAGAATATAACAACTGCTACAGGTAGAATAAAGTAATATAAGCTGAAATTGTATATTCACATTTGTAACAAAGCAGTTTGCTCTTGATCTTGAAATAACTGGTTGCATATTTGATACCTATTTGCTATCTATTTAGTATATTATCTGATGGCTTCTAGGGCCACTACTCATCAGGGTTGGTAGAATTGCAGGGATGATGTCATTAAATTAAATGTCCCACTGAGGGACTGCAGTGATGGCACAGCAGGTAGGGGCGTTTGCCTTGCACGTGGCCGACTAGGGTTCAATTCCCAGCATCCCATATGGTCCCCTGAGCACCAACAGGAGTAATTCCTGAGTGCAGAGCCAGGAGTGACCCCTGTGCATTGCCTTGTGTGACACAAAAAGCAATAATAATAATAATAATAATAATAATAATAAAATAAATAAATGTCCCACTGACTTCCTAGTTCAGTACCATCATCTTCTGCTCAACCCTATCGGTGTGGGGCTGCACTTAGTGTTGTCCAGTTAGTTTCCACAAAGAAACCTTGCTTCACAGACAAAATTTCATGATAAGTGAGGCTCTGTAACATTTAAAAAAAATCATTTGAAGGGATTAAAGGTTACTCAAAGACTGAAAGTCTAATATTCTACTTCACAGTTGGATGTCTACTGACCCACCAGCATCGATTAGCTGCTTTGTTTGAAAGGCTTCCAAGATAGTCAAAGAGAGATAGGGGCCAGATAGAAGGATTTGCATTGAGATGTCCTGCTTCCTAGCTTATCTTCACGGTCAAGTGGTATCATTTCCCCATGAATTTAAAGAAGCTGTGGAAGATGGCATGATTAAACTGTTGCACTGATGACCCGCTTCAGGAGGATCACCTGCCAGCGGAGAAGGATGAAGATGGAGTGGAATGGAACTGCACTTGGATTTTAATTCTCGGGGAATTGTGAAGTCTTGACACCCTGCAGTGTCACACGAGAGAGAAAGAGCGCAGTGTACAGAGAGGAGAAGACATTGACTGACAATCAGTGACAGCTAGAGGTCAAGGAAAATGAAGAGACAGCTCCAATCACCACCAGCCACATAGGATTGACTCTTACTCTTAAGCCCTTGAGAAAAGAGGGTCTCTGAGCATTCTTGTAGCCACCAATATATACCTCCACCCATGGCTTTGAGCGGGATGGAATGGATGGAAATTCCCTTTCAGAACTCTTATGTCCTAAGACTAGGAGTACAGCCCAACAAGCGAGGAGGGTAAAGAAGGCATTTATTTTGAATAGGACACAAGTTTGTGATTTTTTTTTAAGAGGATAGATATTCTATCACAGACCATCATTAAGTTGGAATAACACCAAAAGAGCTCTAGGGATCAGCAATTAACATTCTGGAGAACAAGGCGAAAAGAAGTCATTGGAGAAATATAAAAGCATTTAAAGGTTTATTTCCCTCCAAGTTTATTTAGACTGCTAAATAAATTAGTTACCCAAGGAAGCAATAGAGTCAATTGGAGCAGAAATGGTAATACACCCTCGCCTGAAGAACAAGAATCAGACTTGAAAAATAAAACCACAAGTTTACTTTCTTGAAAGGGTAAAGATTCTCACTAAAAAATTGGACGATACCAGAATGTTTTTATTCACACCACAGATATGGACTGTCAGAAAATACAGAGTTAACACCGAATACTCGCAAGAGACGATGAAACATAAAACTGAAAATTGTGTAGAGGTGACAAAACATTACCTGGTGTCTATCTGGTATCATCACTGTATCACTGTCAGCCCATCGTTCATTGATTTACTCAAGCTGGCTCCAGTAATGTCTCCATTCATCCCAGCCCTGAAATTTTAGCAGCCTCTCCTTACTTGTCTCTTCCAACGTTGCTGTAGTGGAGGCTCTTTTAGAGTCTGGGGAATGAGACCTGTTATTGTTACTGTTTTTAGCATATTGAATATATCATGGGTAGCTTGCCTGGCTCTGCTGTGCTGGCAGGATGCTCTCAATAGCTTGCCGGGCTGTCTGGGCATATATATATATATATGTCTCTGCCCCCGCGCCTGGGTGTTCCTTCCCGGAGTCCCTTGGAGGGGAGCGGGTTGAGCTTTCCTCCCCGCCCCGGCCAGGGCTACGGCAGCCGGAGACCTCCAGGACCAGCCACCACCATGCTGAGACCACTCTCCGCACACCTGAAGGTACTGGCAGAGGGACAAAGCCACGCGGGTTCCGGGGCCGAGACCTCCAAGCCTACTCGAATTGGAGTCGAGCATCTTCCACCCAGATCCTCCAAATTCCAGTAGGCGGGGGTCACACACACCACCTGGCCCCCTGGCGCCGTGTAATCCCATCAGCGGCCAAGACTCAGAGAGTATAAAATCCAGATCCCAGAACCGCGCGGCCGCGCGACATCTTATCAGAACTTTTCTTTATGACATCTTATTATCTCATTCCTACTTTGGACAAACTTGCAGGCTATCGAATGTAGCCTGCCCACAGGGCAGAGTCTGGCAAACTCCCCGTGGCCTACCAAATATGCCAAATACCAGTAACAATGATGGGTCTCATTCTCCTAAAGAGCCGTGAATATAATCTCAGGGCTAGAATGAAAGAGACGTTACTGGGGCCTGCTCGAGGCAATCGACGATTAACAGGATGATAAAAAAAAATGAAATATATACATATATATATATTATATATCACTTTATCACTATCACTGTCATCCCATTGGTCGTGAAATTACTTAAGCAGGTGCCAGTAACATCTCCATTCCTCCCAGCCCAGAGGTTTTTAGCAGCCTCTTCTTGTCTTTTCCTAATGATTGGAGGCTCTTTCAGGGTCAAGAGAAGAAGACCTGTTGTTGTTACTGTATTTGACATACTGAATACACCATGGGGAGCTTGCCAGGATCTTCCCCTGTGGGCGGGATACTCTTGGTAGCTTGTTGGGCTCTCCGAGAGGCATAAATGAGTAGACAGTGTCCAATAATGTGTAGTGCAGCTGCTCTGTGGCCATCTGGTCTGGAAATCAGCCTAGAGCATAGTGGTGGTTGGGCAGTGGAGCTCCGCTGCCTGGGCTGGATCACTTGGGGTGAGAAAGGCTCTCACTCACCCTAAAGCCTGGTACAGAATCAGGTGGCATAGTTCTGGGAGCCTCCTTTTATACTCCCACCTGGGAAGAGCATCTGTGTTTTCTGGAGGGTGACCGATGAGGAGATTATCTGTTGCCAGCAGTGTGTGGCTTATAGGTGTGATCCCTGAGTCACTAGAGACTGGGAGAAGCAGGCAGAGGATCTCTGTTCCGGGTCTGTTGAGTTCAGAGAACAAGGTCACAAAGTTATGCATTATCTGGGTTCTGTGGGACTTTATTCTTGTGTGAGGCTTGGCTTGATTTTCTGAAAAGCAGCCTGGAGCCTGGCAGTGGTTGGGCAGTGGAGAAAATATATATGTATGTGTGATTTGTTGCCTACTGTCTGAACCCCATCAAATAAGGTGTGGTAATTATGGAAAATGGGCAGGATGCATCTTATGGTATATCATGCGGCCACGAAAGTGGCACCGCAGTCCAATAATATGTTCTCTCATATGTGAGGCTTGGCCCAAGTGTGTGGAAAGTGGCCTGGAGCGTGGCAGGAATTGGGTAGTGGAGGCCAGCTGCTGGGGCTGGGTCCCTTGGGGTGGGAAGGGCTCTCACCTGCCCCCCCTCTGGAGCCCCCCTAGTGAAAACAGCATGGCACAGAGTCTGATGGTATGGCTAAGGGGGATTCATTTTATGCTCCCTTCCTGGGGAAGTAGCTTGGTATCATGTATCACGTAGAAATAGTCAATGTATAATATTTGTCTTTGAATAAACTCTCACAACAAAATATTTTGGAAATTAAAGATTTTTCTGAGTTCCAGATATAATAGGTGGTCTTTAGGAAAAAAATATAAAGGGGGGCAGGCTGGTGTTATTCTGTTCCCCAAAAATACTCAATCCAGGGAGATGCATGCTGAAAGTAGACTATAGACCGAACATGATTGCCACTCAACTCCTCTTTTGCAAACCACAGCACCCAAAAGGAGAGAGAGAACAAAAGGGAAGGCCCTGCCAGAGACGCAGGGTGGGATGGGGGGATGGGGGTGGGAGGGATATTGGGATCATTGGTGGTGAAAAATGGGCACTGGTGGAGGGATGAGTACTCGATCATTGTACAGCTGAAACCCACGCACAAAGATTTGTAAGTCTACAGCTGTACCTCATGTTGTTTCACTAATAATTTTTTTTTTAAAAAGGATGCTCAATCCATATACACACAAGCATGCAGAGACAGTGATTGCTCTGAGTATCTGAGTCACATTACTAGGGAGAGAACCTGTAATGACTTTTCCCTTCCTCATCCTATATTCCTATGAGAGAGATTTTCAGAATATAATTTACAGAGGTAAATGCTTCCATCAAGAAGGAACAGCTAGCACAAAATGATTTATGGATATCTTTTTAGGGTGTAGGTTTTCCATACCTGTCTCCCTCTATTACTTTAGGGAGTTGGGAGCAAGCTTGGAGGGAATTTGATGGCAGAGATGAGGAATAGCAAAAGACAACTTGAGACAGGAATCAAAGAAACACGGTCACAGATGTTTATGTTGAAGATGGTGGTGTGGTCAATAGGAAGATCCAAAACACCCTCACGTTCTGAGAAAATCTAACAGGAGGAACTAACTCTGGATGGGGAGAGGAAATTAAGCTGAAAGAGCTTTCATAGTTCCTCATCAGAAAAGAGTTTGGGATAACAGTAAAACTTCAAAACATCTAAAAGAATAAAAGAAAAAAAAGATGTTTTAGTAAAGATAAACACCGTCATGTAGACACATAAGTCATCCCAAAGTCAGTGTTGTACTAGTCTGAGTAATAGCCACATTTTTTCTTTTTATTTATATATATGCTTCTCAGAGAGCCCGGTAAGCTACCGAGAGTATTCACCCACATGGCAGAGTCTGTCAAGCTACCCATGGCATATTCAATATGCCAAAAACAGTAACAATAACAGGTCTTATTCCTCTGACCCTGAAAGAGCCTCTAATATGGCAATGTTGGGAAAGATAAGTAAAAAGAGGCTGCTAAAATCTCATAGCTGGGATGAATGGAGATATTACTGGCAACTGCTTGAGTAAACTGATGAACAATGGGATGACAGTGATACAGTGATACAGTGATATTACCTAAGTATAAATATTCTCATGAGTGCAATATCCTTAAACACAAAATTTGAAAGAGTTGTTTACAAATGACACTCTGGAGTTGATGTGACTGGTCAAGTATTTCATTTGCTGAAGTTTGCACCATGCTTCTGGATTTTCCAATTGAATGGGAGAATAGATTTTCATTACAGAAATAGTGGCAAGAAACACAATTCAAAACTTGTTGCTTTTAGTGCTCTTATTTAATACTCAGAGTCATCTCAGAGATATAGGAGGGTTATTTCTGGTGGCGAGTTTTAGGAGGTTCTTTCTAGAAGTTCTCAGGGGATCATGTGGTGCTGGGAACACCACATGGGAACACCACCTGGGTCGAACATAGCCTTTGAATTATCTCCACAATTCCTAAAATTCAAGAATTTTTCAAAAATAAATATAATGCTACTATAAATTTTTGGGATGCATAAGACCTAAACATATACTCAACAGATAAAATGAGGTCTTATGAACCCAAGAGTCAATTGGCTTTTGGATAGGAAAATAACCTAAAATATCTTCATTTATATGTAGAAGTCATACAATGCAGCTATATTTAACTTGGTAGATCAATGATTACCATGCAAGAAAGATGGAAGTTATGTATGAAGCTCTTAATTCACAGATGCATAGTTCTTGTAAATAATTCTCGCACAATAAAATATTTTCTACCCAAAGATCATAAAGAGCAGTTTTATAAGTCACTTATCGAACATGTGTGTGATCCATACCATTGACCATATATTCAGAGTTGGAGTTTCAAGGAACTCATTCTTTATCCCCTGGGTACTTTAAAGATGACACGCAAATAATCTAACATGGAGCAGAGTAATAGAAAAGAAATCCAAAATGAAGTTTAATAATTAGTTTAATAATAATTAGCTTGCCCTGTGCCCATCCAGTCCTGCATTGGTACCCTGCTCTTGAACTGCAAGGAACTGAAGCTTAAGTCAAGTAAATATGAATGCCCCGGAGTAAATATTTTGGAGTCAATTAACTTCCATGTTCCATTTGGTCTGGAGCAAAAGCCCAGCAGGTAGGGTGTTTGCCTTGCACACGGCCGACCTGGATGACCCGGGTTCGGTTCCTCCGCCCCTCTTGGAGAGCTTGGCAAGCTACTGAGAGTATCTTGCCTGCATGGCAAAGCCTGGTAAGCTTCCTTGGGTAAGAGCAATATTTTGAGAGAAATGGCAACAAACTTCCAAAACTGGTTAGTCTGTTCACAGGCTTGGAAATTAATTGCCTCTAAAATTCTCCTGAAGGAGCATAATTGACAGCAAGCAAGAATCAGAAATAATCGTTAATACCCATAGGACACCTCAAGCTAATTGTGTAAATTGTAAAGGGGAAAAAAAAAGAAGACAAATTTTGAACTAGAAATTGTTGGAAACAGGGCGATTGTGTGGTAGGTAGGCATGTTTCTTGCAAACGGTTGCCCTGTGATTGATCCCCTGCCTCAGGAATGGTCTCCCAAACTACAAGCACTGACACCCGAGCACAAAGTCAGAAGTAAGCCCTGAGCAGGGATGGGTGTGGCCCGCAAATCACACACACACAAAAAAATAGAATTTGTTGAATTAACATCTAAGATTAAGGCTTAGGTACAATGTGAATTTTCTTCCAATTTTTGAAGCCATAATTTTCCATTATCTTTGCTAAGACAATGAAACAAAAAATTCTATACTGCTTTATAATGCATAATATGTAAGATGCAGAATTTTATAAGGGCACAGGAATGTCTTTGGCGTTATCTTGCTATGAAATGTAAGTTAATTTTCTTTTCAAAATGGAAAAATACTTTTGTTTAAATATGAAAGTGATACTCATTTGATAGAACATTAGCTACATGAAAATATTTCAAACTGTTAAATAAAAATAATATTTTCAGATGCTAAATATTTATCATGATAAATTCTGTGTTAACACTTCTTTTTAAATGTCTGTTGACATCTTCATGAGAATTCTGAGAGGTAGGAATTAGTAAACCCATTTTGTGAATTAAGAAATGCAGGACTCCACAACATTGAAAACTTCCAAATGATTTAGGATATAAAAATATACATGAATGGCACTTTAAATCCTTAAAAATGTATTTGAATAATGTCTAGTAGAGTTTGTGCTGCACAGAAAATATTACAATAAAATATAAAATACTGAAACACACATGGTTATGTTTCTGTGTATAATAGATGTGGGTATGCAGAAAATTAGGAGAGCAGCAGCTTATGTTGGATTTCAAAAACATCTTTTCTCTGATGCCGGCTTTATCCCATGCTAATTACATTTTAGTGAGATCGGCTTATGGATGCATTTCCTTATCCTTTCTCCCTGTCCTTAGAGAATTCTGTAAAACTGCAATGTGCATGTATTAACTATATATAATCATTAAAGTAAGCATACTTAAAATGAGAACACACTTATTATAATTCATTGTCTCTTTAATTCATCATAATTGCCCGAATTGAATTATTATTAATTTTAGAGTCACTTGTTTAGCCTCTGAATTGAAAAAAAAAAGCCTTCAGTGCAACATTGTTCCGCAACCAATTAAAGTAAGACCTAATTAAAGAATCACGAAAACATATGTCACCAAACAGTTGAATTTCTGTGAACTATTTTTATTAGCTTCGGAATGCAACATTGACATTGACTACATTTTGTAATATGCTTCAGATATCAAAAAAAAACTACTAAAATGTCCACTTTATAGATCTAGCCATAAGTCTGCAACAACTTACCAATGTCATACCAATCTGTGATAGACCTAAACTATAAACCTTTCAATGGTTTTCATCATTGCATTTTTATTATTATATTTTATACAACATATCTGAATACTGAATATTTATGCTTTTAATGAACAAAGTTACCATAACTCAGCACCACCTAAGTGTTCCAGACTCCCATTAATATCCTGATTGTACACGTCCGTCCAGTTTGTCACTCCCTTCCTTTCCCCCAACATGACTGTCCAAGGTCAGCGTCTGTCATTGCTTCCTGCTCTTTGGTGTCTCTGTATGCTACAGATGAGTGACATCATCCCATATTTGGCCTCCCCACTCTGACTTCTTGTGCTTAACATGACACCCTTCAGTTCTATAACAAAACTTCAAAACTGCATCTTCTTATAGCTCATACATATGTGTATATATATGCATATAAATTTTCCATTCATTTGTTGTTAAAATTGGGGTTGCTTAGATATATTACCTATTATATTACCTGCTGCAATAAAAATCTGTGTCCATATATCTTTTTGAATTAATGCTTTGCTGGAGTTACAGAATAGATCCTAAGAAATATAATTACTGGATTATATTACAAATATATATTCTTAATGTTTTTCCCATACCATTATTGCTTAAGTTTTATTCCTGGTTCTATGCCCAGAGAATGGTGCCAGGTATCAAACATAGACTGGCCACAGAGATGGCAAGCATCCTGCCTATTGTACTATCACACTGGCCCTTGTTTCATTGTTTGAAATTCTTCCTACAGGAGCTATTGCTGGCTGTGTGCCTAAGAATGATACTGGCCTGTGCCTCCAGAACCATACGAGGAGGGGAGATCTAACTGGGGTGGGCTGTATATGAGGCAAGTGCCTTAAGCCTCAGACTATCTCTCAATCCAGGTGCCTTGTTGTTATTGTTGTTGAGTGCTTTATGTATCTTAGATATTAACCATTTATCTGATATATGACATATGAATAATTTTGCTCATTGGGAAGCTGTCCTTTTTGAAGAAAAAATTGGGCTTTTAAGACACAGTCTCACATACAAATAACATGGGCATTATTATCATAATTTTATTGATAAATCACTTGAATGGTTGTTGAACTAAGTATTCATTTATTTTAAAGTATAAAAGTTCAAATGTCTGAGAGTCCAAGAATCCTTGATGAGATTTTCAGCTAAGAGTAAGATTTTCACACCACCATCATCAGCTCAAGGCAGTTAGGCATTCTGTCGTAGTAATGTGAAAGCTAGTGATAAAAAATTTAGAATTTTGATTCATTTCGCATGTAGTTTTGTTATTCCAGACCACTGCTGATCATGCCTGGAGGTTCTGCTTCGCCTGTGCTCTGGCTTCAAACACAGTCAGAACAGCCACTGAAGGGTATCTGGGTACTTTGTATGAGGCTCAAGACTCCCTCACAAGGTTGTCACTCAAGAGTGCCTTTCAAGATTGTCACTCAAGACTGTCTCTCAAAGCTGTCACTCAATACTCTCATGTAAGACTGTCACTCAAGATTGTCTGTCAAGGATGTCACTCAGGACTGTCCCTCAAGACTGTCATAAGACTGCCTCTCAAAACTGTCACTCAATACTGACTTTCAACACTGTCACTCAAGACTGTCTCTGAAGACTGTCACTCAAGATTATCATTCAAGACCGTCACTCAAGACTGTCTCTCAAGACTGTCATTTAAGACTATCACTCAAGATTTCCTCTCAAGACTGCCTCTGGATACTTGTATGATGCCTCTGGTACTATGAACTTAAACTATGTGCAGAGACAAAGGGACTCCAAGGGCTTCCATGTCACAAGTGAGTGAAAGACCTTCTCTGCTTAATATCCCCAGGCAGTACTCTAACACCTAATCTTCAAAATCATCTGTTGATACTTAACTAATTCTTTGTTCCTTTTCTGTTACTGAGAGTCTGCTTCTATTTCTTGAAAGCATATTACATAAACTAATTACAATTCCAAAACACACACATGGTCAGGATATTTTGAGATTTGTGGCACTCCTTAACCATTAAAAAGCTCTATTTAAAGTCACAACTATATTTATTGCACCAGTTGTGTTTGCATGAGAAAGTGAAATGCTGGAGATTTGATTTAGGCATCTGGTAGAAAGTTCAATAGAACATAAGTCACAAGGCATTGTCCAGGAGACAAGTGTTAAAGTAGATATGTTAATCCCAATAAGCTTGATCTAGTTTTATGTTTTAATTATTGGGCAGCTAGCTAGTTTTTTTTTATAAATTTTTTATTTTCAAAAAATGCTGCATACATGATTAAACTTCTGATTGCAGTAAAATCAAAATGAAATAAGATAGCAGAAGTCTTTGAAAACATTGATCTGTCTGCATTTCAGAGGCGTTCCTCCATCCTTGGTTTGTACTGACAAATTCTCTTTGCCTATTAACCTTTCAGAATGACTTGTCTCAACTAAACACACTGGGGTACTGAATACTCCAATAGAAATCCCATACAGTAATATCTGTGACATTAATTACATTTTGTCTTCCATGAGAAAATCAGTCTGCAATAGTTTTTAAGGAATTAAAGATTTGATGACTCTTGTGCATTTTAAATACAAGCCGTTTTCAATAAAAAGCATTGCCATTTACATTTCTCTTTTTCAATATAATGTCTTAATAAGAGATTTCTCCTAGATTACCTACTGCAATATAAATGGAAAATTCAACAGGAATCTTTTTTAAGAACAAATAGAAGAACATCTCAGTTTCATGCTTTAAACAAGTTCAAAAAATTTCACTGTTTTAAATAGCTGACAAAGTGGAACCTAGAGAGAGTACAGTAAGGAGGGTGCACAGCAAGACTAGGTATCCAAGGCGTCCTGGCATCCTGGTTCTATCCCAGCAAACCAGAGGACCCCCCAGCACAGCAGGACTGATACCTGAGTGGAGAGCCAGTAGTAAGCCCTAAGCAGTAGCGGAAGAGGCTCTTCCATTAACAAATGAAGGTGGAAAAATAAGTGTTTCTCACTTAAGACTTTATGATAAATTATTTACGTATAGTCGACATACAATTTTGACTGCAACAGATATTATAGTTGTATAACAAATATAAATACAAATAATAATAACATTAAACAATACTGAAATGTGATGAATGATGTCATGAGTAAACGTGGATGTTCTTTGCTGGCTTCATAAATCACAGAGTGACTTATGGCAGATGTAAAACAATCAAAAATAGACTATTTAAAAAAGCATCATATATGCATAAAATATATTAAGCATCAATTTATGGTATAGAATCATTTGACTATCTATAGTTAATACTTAGTTTCACTTTTAATAACAACATATTTCTGAACTAAAAATTTAAGTAAAGCCTGAAACATACCAACAGCTTAGATGAGCCCATTGTGTTCCCTCTCCTTCTACCTACTTACAGTTTATGAATTCCTCTCTGATTATCTATTAAAAATTTCTCGGACATGAAATATTTAAGTAACTACCCACCCTGTACAACCTACCAACTGTTTGTCCATATCATCAAGACTTGTTATTGTCTACGGGAAGCAAAAACAAGGAAAGAGTTAAAGGTAGTGACCATCGTGTAACTTACAGATGAAAGCCTGAAGAGAGAGAAGAATGGCTCCAGTTTTAGAGACAATAATTTTGCTATACCTGTAGCCACACTTCTATGTTTCATGCCTTTCTTATCTTGTTTTTTTTTTTTTTTTTGTTTTTACCTGAGAGCTCCATTATACTGCTGCACAAACGCCTAGTCTCATATCATGGCCCCAAATATAAATGTGAATGCATTTATATATAAATCTATATGTGGTTTTTCACTTATAGACCTTTGGAGTATCCTGTGTGTCACGTGACCCTGGTGGAGAAGCAGTGGCCAGTAGGAAATCCAAGGAAAGATACTGGGTGGGAGGTATTCAGATACATTTGCACAGGCTATTCATAAAAGAGCAGGAAAGAATGTGGAGGTCGTGTCTCAGATCACAGTAAGGGACTCAGAAGAAGGATGAAGGACAGCTGATTTTCACTTCTTTGTGATGGATAGGGTAGCCGGACAAGAGGATGCAAGGAGTCAAAGGGGTGAGTATGTCTAGATTGTAGACACAATCTGACCCTAGATTGTAGAAATGAGAGGGGCCAAGAAGGAAAGAAACAAAGGGGAGTGATTAAAGGAATATGGATTGAGGGTATGAGCACATGGGAGGATTAAAATTGTGGTATATATATAGACCTCTAAATCATAGACCCTATAACAACATAAATATGAGATCGAAACTGCAACAACCAAACTTAAAATAGTCAAGGAGGCAATCAAAGGCATGACAGGGAACCAGAGCACACAGGTGGAGGGAAGTTAATGCTGGTGGTGGGATAATGTTGGAATATCGTATGCCTGAATCTCAACTATGGATATCTCTGTAAATACTGTGCCATAATATTTTTAATAAAAGAAGGAGCCAAAACACAACTTGTAAATACACAGAAAAAATGAGAATTTTTAATAATTTAGAAGACTATTTGGAAGAAAAGCGGAAGAAAGTAGCCACATCAGAAAGTCAATGGAAGGATATACAATGAGTTCAGTCAGCAGTTAAATATAGAGAAAGCTGTGTGTCTCCCAGTTCAGTCAAAATTTCCTTTGATAGAATCCTAATGCCCACACGGCAGAGTCTGGCAAACTCCCCGTGGCATACCCAATATGCCAAGTACCAGTAACAATGATGGGTCTCATTCTCCTAACCCTGAAAAAGCCTTGAATATGGCACTTAAAAAAAAATCTCAGGGCTAGGACGAAGAAGACGTTACTGGCACCTGCTCGAGGCAATCGATGAACAACAGGGTGGTCGTGATCGTGATCGTGAGAATCCTAAGCACATGCAGAGTATTAAGAGTATGCATGAAGGTAAGGCAGAGTAAGAGTTCCCTCTATCATATGTTTAATTGTGTAAATATCCATAATATATATTTTAAGTCTTTGTCAAGGTATGTGAAAAATATAAATATTTTTCATTTATCTCTTTTTCCTGAATTTCTTTCTTATGGATTTTTGATTCTTAAGTTGTAAAAGTATTTTAATGTAGATAAGCATGATGATGCTGATTTCAAAAGCATATAATTTTATTTTAATATTACATCTTTCATAAATAAATAATGCAGTCTAAATATCCTAACTGAATCATTTTCTCTGCATGCTAGAACTCTTTATATAGTTAGGTAGCAAACAAAAAGAATAGATAATCTATTATTTAACAAAACGTGAAATCCTAGCATTTTGAGATTCTAATTTAAATTCATAGGATTAAGTAGGAGCTATTTATAGTTTTCAAATAAGAGAAGTAACAGCTGTATGTGTTTAGAATATTATATTTTGGAGATTACTTGAAAATGAGAATAATGATAATGGAATTTATTTGTTCATTTTATAAATATTTACTAAGCACCCACTCATCTTTTGGACACTATTTGAGGTGGAGGGTTAAAATGAAGAACAATAAGGAAAATATTCGACACCATGGCTTTTCTTCTGGTACAATTTAGGATATGGATGATAAAGACTACAATACATCTACCCAACACTCTTTTTCCACATGGACATATATACACATACTATGAAGAAATATTTCACCAAAACTCTTAAGTGCTAGTCTCAAGAACGTCATGTGATGACTGGAGTGAAAATAGACGATTGACAACTACACTACCTCCGCTTCGCTGATAACATCATTCTAATAACACCAAACATCAGCTAAGCGGCACAAATGCTGATCAACTTCGACCTTCAGTGTGGAAAGGTCGGACTACAGCTACATCTCACGAAGACAATGTTTATGAGAAACGGTCTTGTTCCTGACATTCCATTCGCTCTCAGCGGGACAAAAATCTCTGAATGTAACAGTTATGTGTATCTAGGTCGAGAAGTCAACATGACAAATTACCTAGCACCTGAGTTGTGCAGGAGGTAGAGAGCGACTTGGAACGCCTTCAAGAGTGTCAAAGAAATAGCTAAGAGGATGAAGAACCTCCGGCTCCAGCACATCTCTTTGATTCCACTGTTCTTCCTGCATTAACATACGCCTCAGAGACCTGGTCCCTATGCAAACAGGATGAGAACGCTATTCGGGTCTCCCAAAGAGGAATTGAAAGAGCTATGCTTGGAGTATCACACTTCACTCAAATGAGAGAAAGAATCCAGTGTTCCGACCTCCGTCGACGGTCAAGAATCAGGGATGCTGTCTCATTTGCCAAGGCGTCAAAAATCAGATGGGCTGGACAAATAATGATATTTGGAGATGACCGCTAAACCAGAGCTGTTACCAACTGGATTCCATGGGATGTCAAAGGACCGCATGGCTGCCCACCTATGAGATGGTCAGACTTCTTCGTCAAGACCCTGAACTATCAGTTTGAGGCTCTTTGTGTTCCTAGAATGAGCAGATGCTAATGGGCTACACTAGCATGTGGCAGGGACAAATGGAGACACTACCAGCGCCCGCTCGAGCAAACCGATTAGTAACGGGATGTCAAGTGATCAAGTGATGAAGAAATATATATAATGGACTATGAAAAATTAAGGTCTGGATTTGACCAAGACTGTGAGTATATGAAATTTGAGTACAATATTGAGGGAGTGAAGTATAAACATATTGGAAAAGAAATTCTGAGTCAGTTGGAACAGTACATCAGAAATCCCAAGATACAAACAAGCATTACAAATTGGAGAGTTATCAAGAAAAGTTGATTGTTTAACATAACTCTAGCAAGGCAAAACCAAAGGACATAGCTGTGGAGGAGGGGAGAATGGGTCCCCAGTGTTTGATTCAGCTGGGTGCAGATGGCATCATTTGTAATTATAGGGGAGCCTGCAGAATGATTTTTTTCTGAGGGAAATCAAGTACACTTTTACATGTTAATTTTGCATATAGAGTCATACAATTATTCTTTATAGAGCAACTGGTACTGATGCATTCAAAGTTTGTCACTCTAAAACAAATTTCTCATGGAAAAATGGTTCCATCGATGTAGAAATTGTCTATATGGCTGGAGCAAATGCTATCCCCAGATAGACCACTACATGGTCTTGACAAGACTTTCTTGCTCTTTAAAGTAGGAGATATGAGCACTTAGAAATGTATTCGAATGTTTGAAATTTATACATTCTTTCTAACTAGTCATTGGCCAGAACTCTCCCATGAGTTCACCAAATTCAAGTGGGGAAATAATGGTCCTCATTGTTTAGACTTATTGCTTGTCATACCTATATTATACCTAGATCATCAGAAGTGAAGCTAGGTAACAATTGCTAGCAATGTATTTAACAGACTCTTTGAAATTTTCATCAAATGACACATTATTCTCATCTGTACAAGCATTAACCTGAAATGAGTTCTCTCACTTCTCAAGAGTCAAACTATTCTAATAGCTGAATAGTTGAAAACATAAGCCATTGAATAGAATGGTCAGATTCTGATAAGTTCTTTTCAACTTAGAATCAATTCTGAACCCTACACAAGGCGTGGTTTTGTTCCCCATTTTCGAGCTTGGATAATTCTCCCAGTCTATTGTTCCTGAATGCCTAGAGGCAGGGTCACTGCTGCAAATTGCAAGGGTCTTAGTTCTGCTCTTTCTCTGCCACGATCATGCTGGCATGGAAGTCGTGACTCCTAGCTGCCTTCATACTTAAGACTGTATAATTGGGGGCTGGAGCGATAACATAGCAGGTAGGGCATTTTCCTTGCACGCAGTCAACCCGGGTTCGAGTCCCAGCATCCCATATGCTCCCCTGAGCACTGCCAGGAGTAATTCCTGAGTGTATGAGCCAGTAGTAAGCCCTGTGCACCGCTGGGTACTACCCAAAAAGAAAAAAAAGGCCATATCATACCAGCAATGGATATGATATTCCTGGCTCACTCATTCCTGAAATGTTCTTTTTGAACCGTGGGAATTTTCCTCTTAGTCATTCAAGAAAAATAATGTTTGCTAGAGCTATGTAGTGTTTTAAGGTACTTCCTTGTGGGTGTTTTATTTTCTCATTTAATTTTTGCTAGTAAAACAAGACATGTTGTAAATATTTAAAGAGTCATGAAGTCAGTTGCAAAGGCGATCCTGAAAACGTTCAATAGACTGAGGAAAAAAACACTTACATTTGAGAATCTCCCACTATGTACCTTGTTTTAACTCTTAGAACAAAATAAACTAATAAGTGTTAAATTATTACATTAGCATGAACTAATTATTATGGAAAATCAACATATTTCCACACATATTGAACTTAGATAAAGAAAGCCTTTCCATAAATAATCTCAGGAGAAACAGTATTTAAATGATGCCTGATTACAACCGTAACATTAGGAAATGTTTCTACCACCAAGACACAAAAAAAAAAGAAAAGAAAAACTAATAGAAGATATTATTAAAGACTGAAAATTTTAGGTTTGTATTTGGCAAGTAGAGTTTTTTTCTTTAAAAAGTTGATTTTAGTTTTTTTTGTTGTTGTTGCTTTAGCCTGATCCATCATTACTTAATCATCCAAAACTTCTTTGCTAAGCTCCTTCTGTGTCCTTCCCTTAGCTCTGGAAATAGAGCAATGAGGCTAGACTATAAAATCTGTTTCTTCATAGAGTTACTTATGCTATAAGCAGTTAAAGTCACCTTGTAAAAATACTTGCAATACTAAGCACGGGGAGGGGTGAGTGAGAGCAATTTTTGAATTAATGTCTGAGGAAATTCTCTGAGGGAGTTTCTCTCTCAGTCATGATGTGTCCACGGTGAGAGGACCCCTTCCTAAAATCTGGGAGAGTTGTTGCAGGAAGGTGAAGCTGAGCACAGAATGAGACTGAAGTCATGGCACTCGATAGGTTATCAGGAAACATGAGAATGCTGGAGGCAGAGATGGACAGAGCATTGGAGAGCTGGGAGAACTACCCCACAGAAGAGCCCACAGCACTGGTACCAGCCCAGAGAAGGGCTTGGCTCATGCCCTCCCTATGAATAATGAAATTTTGGAAGGGATGATGTGTTGGAGTGGGGGGTTGAACTTATTTACACTTTGAAAGTCCTGTCTGGGGCTCTTTCATCTCTTTCCTTTACTCACTGGAAGGGAAAGATTGACACCATTTGAGACATCATGGTCTGAGTCAGAGGTTGAATGCTGGCCATCCAATTAGGTGGGCACCGGTGATGACATCAGGTTTGAAAGTTGCAATTGTCATAAGGTGCAAATGGTTATCTTTGGCAATAAAATGAACAACTGTGTGCATAAATAACTTTTAAATTAAATCAACTTTACCAAATGAAACATTTCATCAAATTAGGTATTAAAAGTCGGTGAAGTTTATTTTGTAGTTTCAAAATACAACACAACTTCTGTACCATAAAAGCTAGTAGAGTGATATAAGCTTTCCATGGCATACCACCATTTCTCAGGTTTTATTCTATCAATTCCGGGCAAGCTGGAGGATACTTGCTTTAGAAAAAGAGCATGAATTCTCTTCCATACTTCCTCTTTTGCCTCTTCTTTCTCTTTCTCCTCCTCCTCTTCCTGTACAATTCAGGACATTCTAGACCATGAAGCTTCCATATTAGGCACTGAGAAGTGGATATTTTATCCATCCAAGTTAATTAAGAGGATTTGTAGAAAAGTTTCTACCAATCTAGTTTCTGAATAACTCCTACAAACAGGTTCTAGCAATTTTAATTTCTAAATAAGAGCTCTTAATATAAAGATAAATCATTTCAAGCAAAATTATCCATTGGATTTTTGTTAACCGAAAAAGTGCTTGACTAGAATTAACCTCCCTGGTTTTAACTTGCTAATTACTAGGGAAAGAGAGAAAGAGTAGGAAGAGAAGGGGTAGGGAGAGAAACAGAGAAAGGGTGAAAGGAAAAGAGTAAGGGTAGAAGAGAAAGAGAGGAAGGGGAAAAAAAGAGCAAATAAAAGTATCGATGAGTAACTTGACTATTATATTAAGATGGAAAATTGGTTATTTAAAATTGTTTTCATATTTTATTGTATAGTAGTTCATTAAATTCACTTAATGATATATTGTGTTATAGATCAATAATAACTGTAAGAAAATTAAGAATGAAAGAATTAATTTACCCAGGTTTGCATGGTAAATTGACGACAAAAATTAAGAGAAATAAAATTAAATCATTTCACTCAAAATTCTCATATTACTGAGACAATAATAGACGCTCCTGCAATAACATTCATCGGCTTCATAAATTTTGTACAGCATTTTAAAATGCTTTAACAATTTCCTTAATATACTATTTTTCTCTTTCTCATTTTTGGGCCACACTCACAGTGCTTAGGACTTACTCCTGATTCTGCTCTCAGGAGCACTACTGATGGTTCATGGGGGACCATCCAACACGACAGGAATTGAGCCCACCTTGATTGCTGGTAAGTGCATCACCAGCCTAAGCGTCTCTCGGCCCTCGATCTTAACAAATTTTTATATTCTGCTATGGTTTATTGTTTATTTAAAAAAATAAATCACCGTGAGTTAGAGCATTATAAGGCTGTTCATGATTGGGTTGCAGTCACACAATGTCACAACACCCATCCCTTGGTCAATGTAATTTCCCAGCATCACTGTCCCCAGTTTCCCTTGCATGCCCTCCAACTCACTGCACCTCTCCCTCTCCTTCTCCCTGTTCCGCACCCTCTACCTCTCCCTCTCCCATTCCTTCTCTCTCTTCCTCTCTCTCTCTTTCTCTCGCTCATTTCTCTTCAGATCCCATTAAACTTTCACCTTCCACCATCATGTTTTTACTTATACTGCATTTAAATATAACTGATTTTTCTTTATAAATTTTCCCAAATATCTGTCATATCAAATAACTTCAAGAACCAATAAAAGAGAACACATTCACTCACACAAGGAAATACTAATAACAATTGCTTGCTGTTATTAAAATATTATTAAATTTGGTAAACTAGTGCTAGAGCATTCAAATATCAAAATGTATTTTTAAGGTAAAATAATACTACATCTTTGAATTCTGTAGCTATGTTAACAATTATAGTTTTAAATTAGGAAATTGATTGAGTCAGAATTGACCAAATCTTATGCAAAAGGACAGGGTAAACTTAGCATACCTTACAGAGTAAAGGTAAAGGTAAAGGCCCTCCCGTTGATCGTCGATTTGCTCGAGCGGGCCCAGTAACGTCTCCATTGGAGACTTTGTTGTTCCTGTGTCTGGCATATCGAATACTCTCGGTAGCTTGCCGGGCTCTCCGAGAGGGGCGGAGGAATCGAACTCGGGTCGGCCATGTTGGCCGCTTGTAAGGCGAACGCCCTACCGCTGTGCTATCGCTCCAACCTATAGCTCCAGGTTTTATGTACCTTACAGTGTACATAAAACAAATTTTCCCATGGTCCTCAATAATTATAGTTGTTTTTGGTATGTACCACTTTTTTCTAAGGTGCATATACATTTTATTTTATCAAATTGGGGGTGAAAATGGGTTTTAATAGTGCTATCACTCTTGTCCTTAAGATCATGTTCAAATAAATTTTAATACATCACTATTCTATACGTTCATGACTATGTATATACCATGATATTATATATGAATATCAATTTCACTCTGACGTTCTATCAACATTCCCTCTAATACCAAATAAAAGTTAATTTCACCTTCACATCTCAATCTGTGTCATTTTTAAAAAGAAAAGATATATATGAATGTAAAAATGTCTTATAGGATTTTACTCTGAGAAAAAGATTAATGTTAAAGTTTTGGAAACATATTAGTTGGAATAAAGATAAAATATTTTAAGTGCAAACTATCATAACCATGATATTAACTTCTTAAAATACAAATTGTAATACGATTCATTTATATTGATATAGTTAATTCAATGGAAAATTATATGACCTAGTTTTATGAATGCAATTAGCAGTTCAACTAAATCTCTTACTCTGACTTGCTGAAAATATGTTGGTGCCCATGAGAGCCAGCAGGGTGCTATCTATTTTAAGGAAGATTTAATAGTAGGTAATGATCAGCTTTAGGATATTCTCATTCCTTTAGCAATTTATCAAATTTTTAGAACAGTAAGGTTATGTATATCAAATAAAGCAAATTTAATTTCTAGTCTGTATTAAGTAATAATCAAGAAACAAAAATGATTCTTCCCTTTCTTTTAAATTCCCAAATTGAATTTATCTGATAGAGATGCAAAAATAAATAATCTTTCCAAATAACATAAAGTGATGATTTCATTTTTATGAAGGCTGGAGCGATAGCACAGCGGGTAGGGCGTTCGCCTTACACGTGGCCAACATGGCCGACCCGAGTTCGATTCCTCCACCCCTCTCGGAGAGCCCGGCAAGCTACCGAGAGTATTCGATATGCCAGACACAGTAACAACAAAGTCTCCAATGGAGACGTTACTGGGCCCGCTCGAGCAAATCGACGATCAACGGGAGGGCCTTTACCTTTACCTTTACCTTCATTTTTATGATGAGGGGATATTTAGTTTCCTGTTGTAGTGGTGTAGAAGATGATGGGTAGGTTCAGATCAGTACTTTTACGCAATATTAATCTTCAATTTATATCTTAAAGTCTAGTTAATAAAATTGGTGAGATTTAAACTTTTATCTTACATGTTGTCACTCAAAAATATCAGTGATGCCTGCAATTGCCAAACTAAACAAAGGCATTAAAATACTCTCTGGATGAGGTGAGACAGATCTTCCTCTCTGTTACTTTAATTCTGTCTTAAGTAGAATCAGTTTTCAGGATTTTTGTAAGCTATCTTAACCTTTGCTTTAGTTTTTGTTCTTTTTTTTTTGGGGGGGGGGGAGTCATACCTGGCTCTGTTCTGCATTTACTCCTGACACTGTGCTCAGGGATTACGCCTGGCAGGGCTCAGGGTAACATATGAGGTGTAGGGGATCAAATTTGGGTTGACCGTGTGCAAGGCAAACACCTTACTTGTTATTCTCAGTCTGGCCCATACTATAAACCATTTTTGAAAATAAAATAACCCCTCACCTACGTTATTCTTCACCAACTTAAAAATCCTCAATATTTTATATCTGATATGATAATTCTAAAATCTGGGCATGTGTTTTAATATGGGCATTTTACACTTAAAAGTATCTGTCATTACCACAAGCTGCCATGCCCCAACTGAAAAATCACTGAGACCATACATACCTCATGTGGCAACTGCAGGGATTGAATTAGCAGTCTTAAACCTGCAAGGAAGATGCTCTAAGTAATCAAAGATCCCAATTTCCTTTTTTTTAAAAAAAAATATGTAACCATGATCATTCAAATTAAAATTACAAAATGGTTTGACTCAGCTCTACCTAGAGATATGCATTCTATTTCCAATACCTCAGCATTTTAAGAAGTAAAGTCTATTCACACACAAAAGATGCATTTAGTGTTTCCCCCGAACTACTTTCTCTGATGTCCTCTATTTCAAATATGGAATGATCCCTTGGTTCCCTGTGCCCAATCGGCTGACTTTAAATAACGATCTTATCTTTGCTGGTGGGTCTGACTTAAGTTAGGAGGTCTTAAATGAAAGGGTACGAAAGATTGTCTGAGGGGACGAAAAACTAAACACCGCATGAACACTTTTGACTCACCTCAGTGAGTTTCTACTCTGTTTCTGTTCTTCCCTTCCTGATGACCTGAGTGACCTCTCCCTTGATTACCCAGCCATGACTGCACATGGGCTACATCTCTGGAACCATGAATGCTATATGCATGTGCTTGCATCCTCAGCACATGCATACTCAGGTGCTTGCACACTGACAAGTGCATTTATGTACATGCATGTATACAAATATTTGCACACATATTTACATGTGTACACATATGCAACTGCTTCTGTGGTAGAAGTCCGACACATATAAAGAGGGAGGTTCCTTCTGACTTCTGCCTTACCATTTAATCTAAAAGTATTCTAAAGAGGGCCAGAGAAATTGTGCATGGGTTAAGGATCTCACCTGCCTTTTATGAGGCCAACCGAATACGAGATTCCGGACACCACCTAACACTACCAGAGGTAAACCTTAAGAGCAACCCGTCCCAGGATGGGAGAAGCATGCTGAAAGTAGACTATAGACCAAACATGATTGCCACTCAATGCCTCTTTTGAAAACCACAGCACCCAATAGGAGAGAGACAACAAAAGGGAATGCCCTGTCACAGAGGCAGGAGGAAGGAGGAGGATGGGGGAAGGGCTACTGGGATCAGTGGTGGTGGAGAATGGGCACTGGTGGAGGGATGGGTACTCGATCATTGTATAATTGAAACCAAAGCACAAAAATGTGTAAGTCTACAACTGTACCTCATGGTGTTTCACTAATAAAAATTTAAAAAAAAAGAGCACCCCCTGAGCACAGAATAATGAGTAAAGCCGGCAGATAGTAATTACTGGAAATTCCTAAAAAGCAGGGGGAAAAAGGATTCTAAGAAACCCAATTACTATAATAATCAAAGTTCCAAAGGATTTGTTAGTCCTATCTCATCATTCGTATGTTCATTTATTTCCTCACTTAACCTATGTTCTAGTATTTACATGTACTACCAAGAACCTAGACTTTAGCTGTATTAGGGAGAAAGTGAATTTTCTATATTCCTAATAGCTACTAGTTATAATTTAAAATCTTCCACCCCTCTCGGAGAGCCAGGGAAGCTACTGAGAGTATCTTGCCCGCACGGCAAAGTCTGGCAAGCTACCCGTGACATATTCGATATGCCAAACACAGTAACAAGTGTCACAATGGAGATGTTGCTGGGCCCACTGGAGCAAATCGATGAACAATGGGAGGACAGTGACAGTGACAGTGACTATCAGGTGGTTCAGTAAAGAAATTTGTGTGGGGGTGGAAAGGTTAGGGGAATGGTTTGAGCTACTCCTGGGCTGGCAGTGCACAGGGCACCATTCAGAATGTGGTACATATGAACTTGATCTGATTGGGGGCAGAGAAAAGCATTTCACAATCAGAGTCTATCTAATTATAAATACCAGCAATGATGATCAGGCCTATTAGAAAAGCAATTCCTTTTTAGAGGCAATGTTTCATCTTCCCTAAACTACAATGTATGATATGCCATGTGAGTTCTGTAAATAACTACTTGTTGCTCTCAGATAACTTTCTTAATTGATTTTTTTTTTAAAATGATATCCTAAGAATACACTATGATTCTTTAGATTGATTCAATTCTCTGAGATCTTTACTATATGCAGAATTCTATAATAAAGAGTGTTCAATATAAAACTATTTGTGTAGTGGAAGGCATAGTATAAAGTTATTTTCTTTATGAGTGATTTTCTATTTTAATACAGTTATTATTACTAAGATCTATGTATACCATTCATGCATGTATAGTTACATTCATGAATATGTTAACTACCAAAATCTCTGTTACTTTCAATATTAAATATTGGATTAAATTTAATACATAATAAATCTAATGAAGTCAACAGAACTTAAATCACCAGCTATTAATTTATACACAACTATATTACATATATAACTTTTTCTATCAGAAATATAAAACATTAAATCCAAGTCAACATATTTGGCAAATTTTACTCTGCAAAGTGAATAAAAATGGCATTTTCTATAGCACATTAGTATAACTTAAATCACAGTGAAAATGTATAGATCTTTGAAATGAAACAAGTAATCAGGAAACATGCCAGAGATTTCAGAGCTTCTAACGGCATCATCAAAATGAAGATATCGTGACACAAAACTTTCAAAACAATTTCAGAACTACATCTGATGTAACCCCAGACAATCATGCCACTCCATATTGAAAGGTATATTTAAGGTTTCAAAACACATCAATAACTTTAAGGGAAAAAAAATAAAATAAGATTTGGTAGAACCCGTAGTTTTCTTGTTTATTGAACTAACATGAGTTTTTGCAAGGTGGTCTTTGTATGTGAAAGAGGACCCCAGTGGAAAAATTGCTTGGATATCTCAACAGAAAACAGACACTCCAGAGAAAGAAGCAGCACGGAGGTATATTTTACCATCGTTTCTAGTCACAGTTTCCGGAATTTCTTTTTATTCCATAAGAATCGCTGTCCCAAGAAAACCTTTTCTGGAATACTGGCATATGAGTAGGAGCTTCCTGAGAGATGTGTTTGGAAGACATAAACGCATGCGCCAAAGGGAACATCACCCTCCCATCCGCAGCTATTTTTTTCAACATATTTTAGTCTAAAAAGTGAACAGGGCTAGCGTGATATAGTATAAAAAAGAAGACACTCTTCTTGCAACGTCTCTGACTGTGGTTCGATCCCTGACATCACATAGTACCCTGAGCACTACCAGTAGTGCTCAAGGAGCATATAGTCAATAGTTAGCTCTGAGCACTCCTGGATATTATTTCAAAATAAAACCAAACAAAAATAGAAATGACAAATATATTTTCACTTTTAAAACCATACCAGCTAACGAGGAAAATTAAAAGATAACAGTGAACTAATTTTTCATCTAACAAGGCATCTCAGATATTAAGTAGGGAAGTCTCTGCTTCTGGAATAAGAGAAATTTTAAGAAATTTGAAGAAATGAAATGCAAACAGAGTATGGGACACTTGTGATGGTTTGCTGACTGTACCAGTCTCCTGATATCATATCTAAGTTCTCTGATTCTGATGGATAGCTGTGGAGTTCAAGGTCAGTGAAAAGGCACGATTCAGATTGCATAAATGATTCCAAAGATTGAACAGTTTCCAAAGTATAATAAATGATAAATGTATTCTAATTATTCTATATATTACTTTTAAGGACTAGTTTTTCATCCTGGAGCAATATTAATTTCTGAAAAATATTTTTAAAACATCTTCTGTTAAAGGTTAAACAGCATCTTGTCAAATAAAAGCACACCAGTTCTTAAATAAAAAGGGCAGGTATGTTAATATAACTTGGATTTCCTTGCACATATGTCTTAAGTTTTATTGGATGAGTACATGTGACCTTTATGTCTATCAAACACTGAAATTTTATGACTAGAATTAAATAACTTTAATTTGTTCCTATAAAGCACAATAGGAATTGTGATCTATCATGAACTAGTCTACTGAAGTGATTCACTGTCAGTCATAAATATTTACATATAAATATGCAACTGTCATCAATAACTAGCTTTGAGTCTTTACTTTATCATGTTAATAATGGCATGGATAAGATTTCAGATAACAGAACCAGAAGTTGTAAATTAGCTGAAAGAACTGGTGAAGGACTTAAGACAAATATGGCAATGCAAAGTCTAGGTTCCCAAAATTATTTGTCATATCACTCTCTTCTCAAATAGAAAGAAATCAAAATATCCAACAGCCCCTGGCAATTGACCTTAAGTGAAGAAGCAGAATGTGACAGCCCACAACTGTCCAAAAATTTTTATAAGGATTTAAAAAAAAACCTATATGCATTTTCCAAAAATTAAAAATTGAGTCGACTTTTATGTTTTCTACTCCTAAATGTTCATAATTATATTTTTATAACATTTTCCTAGGAACATAGAGACATGCATAACTTTATATCCATTTCTGCAACCTTGTAATGTTTTGTAGTACTGCAAGATATATACCTGCATACAAAAATATAACAATAATAGCATAAGGAAAATGCTTTTTTTTCCCCCTAAATTCCTTGAGATTCTAGGCTGCTGCTTCTCCTGACCACTACAGATCTATAAGCAAACACATGCTCCTGTGTGTGCCTTGTGCCTGTTTTATCAGCTCCAAGACTGACTCAAACAAAGGAACCTTAAACGTCTATAAACAAGTACCAGTGAAAGGAACTCTGGGGAGTTCAAATAGACACATAGCGATTAGTTAATAGAAGTTAATGAAGAAAATGATGTCAAGGACCATTTAGATCACGACTTCTAAAGCCCATTTCTTGTACCTAGTCTTCATGCCTTCCACTTATGTCCTCTCTTCATTTGAGTAACTGTTGACAAAGGCAACCAAAAAATAAGGCTCCCTCCCTCCCTTGCGAAAGTGTGTTCCCAAAAGCTGCTCCCAAATGCAGACTTGAGAAAAGAAGTAATGTGTGATGTGCTTTGAGAGTATCTGGATTGCATACAAATGAACACATCTAAGATGACTCCATGAATGTGTGAGATTTGGTGAAAAGAATATGGATTATCTATGCATCTCACTCTGTTTGTTAAAACCCAGTTAAAACTGGCAAGATGGTGGAAAGGTCCGAGGTGCCACTTCTCCAGATACACGTCACAAAAACCCCACCTGTATATAAACAACAGTCCCAGAGAAACACCAGACTACTGAAGGATTAAAGCTCTCACAAAGAAAAAGTCAAAATCTGCAAGTTCTATCATTTTGTGTGCTGCCCATAAACCAAAATACTCTATAATCATAGATCTGAAACAAGCTATATGTGCATATATAATATAATTCCTTTTTATAACAAGGGATATTTGCCTATATCTTGTGGCCACGGCCATCAAAGGCTATTAGGTGTTAGTGGTGTCCAAAACATTTCTGTACAATGTATAAATGAATGAATAAAAACAATGAGAATAATACTAGTTTTCAGGAAATCATTTTATTTATAGTTCTTCTCCAGTTTGCATGATAAAGGTTTTCTCTTCATACAGAAAATGCTTTAAGTCAGAGTTGGCTTAATTTCAACAGACTGGTCTTACTTTAATAACCCAGAAAATTAAAGAAACATTTTTCTTAAGGTTTGATATTAAAAAAAGTTGAACTTCTAAGTAAATTATTAACTCTATTTTATAAGAATCAGCTGTTCAGTTTTGAAAACAAAAATGTGTGTTTCCACATGGATTCTACTAGAGTATCATTTAAAAAAATATTGGAAATTGGATAATCAATCTCAAATAACACAGAAGTAGGTTTCCAATGGTAAGTATTCATTATCAATAATGGATCTGGTGAAATATTGAATTCCTATTTATAATTTTGTTAAATGCATACATTATGTGTCTTCCACAAATATATCTCTTTAAGAAAGTTATCTTGTTAAAATTTGAAACTTTCTATGCTACATATGGTGACAATGATAAGTTTGTGTGGTTCTATTGAAAAAAAACTTACGCAAAGGACCAGTAAGTAGAATAGTAATAAGGTGACCTGGAAGTTGAGAGCATCTCAAGCAAGGTTTTGTCATACAGGGACTTTGTCTAAACTAGCATCAAAGTGCAGAGTAATCTACTGTCGCTAATCTCACTAAATCTCTCAGATTGAATTATTACCTGGATGTGTTTGTATAAATCATTTAGTGGCTTATGTTTCTCTTTCCTTTAAATAAGTCTCTCTCTCCATATATATGCATATCCTTAGATAAGTATATGTATATATTTGTATAATGATTGTGTACATATAGATATTTTGTCAAATGAGTCACATTACACTTAGGAAAATGCAGGTCAGTTTTTGACAGGAAGGGCATACACGCCTAAGAAACTCATTTCAGGCCTGCATATATTTGAAAGGTAATTATCTAATCATGTTTGTTGCGCTCATCATTGTGACTCATAATTGGATATAAATTTAAATGTGGAATGTGGAAACTGATTTATCATTAACCAATTGTCATGTTCCTGGCGAATTATTTATTTTTACTATAAATCATATGACTTTATTAAATCTTTTTAAAGGAAACGAAAATTGGGAAACAGAAAAACTAATTTAATGTAGTACATCATAGAGATGAGATTAAACACATATATGTACATACATGCAAATATTTTATTGTGTCGAAGGCTATACTGAATTATTACCTGCTAGGCTATACTTAGCAACCACCTAATGAATAAATGCACATCAAAAAAATCAACATGAATGAATAGAAAAACTGAAGAGGATATTTTAAGGTATGGACAACTAGAACTTATGCAATATTCTCAACTGGTGTTCCTCAATTAAAACTGTTACATTTTATTTAAAATATTTGATATTTCATTGCTTTCAAATAAAGCTATATGTGTAGAAACCTCTATTTTCAATAAACAGTTAAATGCATACTAAAAACGTTGAGATACCAACTCTCATATCAAAAACAAAAAACAGAACAACAGTTCTGGTGTGAATGCCAAGGAAACTCACTCTCATTCCAATGAGTTGATAACTTGTGGAAGTTATCCCTTAGTTCAGCCTCTCTGGAGAATAATTTTCCTAAGATACTTAGGAATAGAGCTTCTATTTGATCCAGCTATTATACTTCTTAGAATATACCCTAAGAGGTATCAAAATGGAGAAAAGACAGTTGCACGCCTATGTTCTTTAGCCAAATATGAAAACCCAGTTGTCCCAGAACAGATGACTGTATACAGGAGCTCTGGTGCATATACACAATGGAATATTACTGCGAAATAAGCAATAGTAAATCATGCAATTCGTTACTACATGATCATCCTGACTGAAGTTAGAGGAAGAAATACAGGCACAGAGAAATTTCTCAGCTATAGGATGAAAAAAGAAACATAATGGAATAAAAAATACCCAAAGACAATGGAAACAAAGACAGAAAATGGTCTTCAGTAGGAAACATGCCACATGGAGAAGAGGACCCTGGGTCTAGGACAGGGAGGGGGAGTGGACAGGGGTGAATGGATTTGTGTTGAAACATTGTATGCCTGGAACATAATCATGAGTGACTTTATAATTTCACAGTGAAGACATAATTTTTTTTAAGAAAAGAAAATAGATCTTCTAAATCAGCAATTACACTCCTTGGCATTTATCTCAAGAACACAAAAGCACTAATCAGAAAATAATCACGCACCATCTATGTTCACACAATGTTATTTACAGTAACAGGAATCTCAGTGAGGTAAGCTTGGCTCTAAGTAAAGATGAAATCTTGCAGTTTTCTAAAAAAAAGAGATTCAACTAAAGGATATAATGTTGACCGAAATAAGTGAGAGAAAGGTCTATTACAGACCATCTCATTAATGGTTGGAATACAAGAAAACAAAAGGCAAGAATGAAACAGTGATCAATGAAAAAAAAATGCTGAGGCACTTCTAGAAGGACTGAGGTGACATGGCTGAGGAGTTGGGGACACAGAAAGAGGCAGATAAGGACAGTGGCAACATTGCATGCCTCAAACATAAATATTAATAGCGTCATAAACTATGTTGCCTCACTTAAAATAATTTAAAATAATATGACCACAAGGCAAATGAGGTTAGAATTATTTCACTGTCCCCGGAAATTATCTGCAGAACAGTTTATGGCTCAGTGTCTGACATAAGTTATTTAATGCTAATTATCATTTTCATGGGCTGGAGCGATAGCACAGTGGTAGGGCATTTACCTTGCGTGAAGCCAGCCCAGCCGAGCCTGGTTCGATTCCTCCACCCCTCTTGGAGAACCCGGAAAGCTACTGAGAGTAGCTCTCCTGCATGGCAAAGCCTGGTAAGCTACCCGTGACATATTCAATATGCCAAACACAGTAACAAGTCTCACGATGGAGATGTTACTGGGCCCGCTGGAGCAAACTGATGAAGGACAGGAGGACAGTGACAGTGACAATGATTATTTTCACAACTTCTCTGTGTTCACTATTGCATGCTCTTGTCCCATAGAACAACTTTCTTTATCTATGACCTCTTTGAAGAAAAAATTTTAGATATTTGTACCATCTTATTTCCTACTGTCAGACCAGGCAGTTTTTAACAGGCAAATTTTAGGAATTCATTCTAAATCAAGGGTTAACAATTGTGAGAGAATAATCCATTTGACCAATTGCAGATCTTGATTGACTTACAGTCTTAAAATAAATGTATAGTCTCGGAATAAGCTGCAGATTGTCTACCTGTGCTTTTCAGTTGGTTATTTGATAAAATGTAGCTTCACTTTTTAAAGTTTAGTTTCACACTGTCACTTATATGCATAATTATAAAAGATTAAAAATGACATCATTTTAAAACATTACAAAAGAGATCATCCATATTCCATTTTAATCACATGCTCTTAACCCAGTTTTATTGCCAATCTCTACCCAAAATGAAACATAGTTGGTTATTAAATAAATCAAGATTTAGAATATGGCAATGTTGAATTTTTAAGCCTGCAGTGCTAGCTGCCCAATGGAATATTAATTCTTATTGAAGAAAGTCATAAATAACTTTAAAATATTCCAATGTGATAAGGAGGAGCTGTAGATTAGGTCATTGTGGAATTATAGTTCCCTTGCTTAATGATTGTAGAAAATTGCCTGGCAATCGAACAAAGAGAAAGAGGGTGATGTGGTGAATGCCGGCTAATTAAACCAATAATTGCTTCTTGTTGTGTACCCAGATAATGTGCCCCTGATAATTTTAAATGAAGTCTTGAAGCTGTCTTCTTGACTGAAGTGCTACGCTTGTATAAGCTCTACTATCAAGGTTCTCCTTGTGTAGCTGGTGGCCTACTTCACAGAGCTCCTTGCATCACAGGATTAGAAAAAAAAAATAATGGCATGGAAATCTTACTTTTCACATTAGAATAGTTTATATCAGATACTGTCTTTGTATTGAGTTTTTATTCTTTAAAGCATATCAATAACATACATTTGTACATCTGGGATTTAGATGTCCTTACAGAACAGACACCACATTCATATAATTTTCAGGGAAAATTTTGAATATTATTATATGATATTGTCCAAAGATTACTGTATTAGCCATAAATATGTACCATGTACCTGACCTGATGTTCTTAAAATTTGACTTTTTCTTCAGAAAGCATTATGATTTTCATCTCAAATAATTTTAAGTTGTTTGACCTACAGAATTATGAATATTGGGGTTAAACCTTCATCAAAATATCTGGTGCACACAACACCCAAAAGGAGAGAGAGAACACAGGGGATTGCCCTGCCACAGAGACAGGGGGGATGGGGGGATGGGGGTGGGAGGGATATTATCCATGGTGGTGGAAAATGGGCACTGGTGGAGGGATGGGTATCTGATCATTGTATAATTGAAACCAAAGCACAAAAAATTATAAATTTTCAACTGTAAAAAAAAAAATAAAATAAAGGGGGAAAAAAAAAGAAAAAAAATATCTGGTGCAGCTATATTACACCAGTGCTTTTAGAAAAATAACTTCAAGTTTTTATAATTTTCATAAAATATGATTTATATAGTTATACTAGAACTTTGAGTTGCCTAAATTTAGTGATAGAACAGCGGTAGGGCATTTGCCTTGCATGCTGCCAGCACGGCCAGGCCGGGTTAGATTCCTCCTCCCCTCTCAGAGAGCCTGGCAAGCTACTGAGACTATTCAATATGCCAAACACAGTAACAAGAAGTCTCACAATGGAGACGTTACTGGGCCCGCTTGAGCAAATGGATGAACAACGGGAGGGCAGTGTGACAGTGACAGTGGTTTCTTATAGCAACTAATTTTTTTCCATCTGTAACATTACTTTTTTTTTTTTTTGCTTTTTGGGTCACACCTGGCGATGCATAGGGGTTACTCTTAGCTCATGCACTCAGGAATTACTCCCGGCGGTGCTCAGGCTACCATATGGGATGCTGGGAATAGAAGTCGGGTCAACTGCGTGCAAGGCAAATGCCATACCCACTTTACTATCACTCCAGCCCCCGAAAACTAACATTACTTTAAAAAAATTCTTAATAGTGGAAAGAAATGAATGTCAGAGTGCTCTCAGATTTATTGAATACTCTAAACTGGCAATTTTCAATTTTCCTAAATTTCATTGCACATAGAAAAACCTTTGTTTTTTTTTCCAGCAGAGTTAGCATCTAATAACTTGGATAACATAATTCATTTTAGTAATATTCTAAGAAAGATCTATAAAAACAGGTTTTTGCTTTTATACTCATTATTTGACTTTCATATAATCTCCTGGGATTTTCCAAGAAACAAATCATAGTGTTCTTTAAGAATAAATAAACATATTATTGTGCATATTTCCCATTTTGTGATAGAATTTCACTGGCCTAATATGAAGCTACAAATAGATGTATATTCAACACAGAACCAAAGAATTGAGAATAACCAGGTTGAGAATAACACATTTTCCTAGCAGTCTACATTATACTATGAAATAATAAACCTTGTACGTGAGCCCACCCAAAGACAATCTATTTTAAGTGTAATTATCCTGAAGCCAAGCAAAATAAGTTAACAAATAGGTTATTATATAATTTCAAATGTTTTTAAATGTGCAAAGCAATTGTAATCTTTGAAACTGACATATACATAACCATAAGTTACGAAATAGAGTTTCAAAGAGAAATATACTCAATATGCTTGAGTTGGCAGAAAATCATACAGTGAAAGACAATTTGGCCATAAAAAAAAAACTTATTTCTATTTGTTCTCTCTCTTTATAAAAATCCCGATATAAAACCATCTGTTTAAAACTTGTAAAAATACTCTGCCAATGCATGTAATTCTAAGCATCATAAATTACTTGAATGCTGAAAGCCTGGACTGCTGTGCTGATAAAGATGATTCTCAATGATGAATGAATGTACAGAAAGACAAAGCCTGCCTGTTGTGAGTGAATAATTGTATATCATTATGTTTTATACACAAATCATCCTCCCTCTCATTTCAATTCTAATTTATACAATTATCCTTTTGGCTTATATCAGAATGTTTAAGATTACCAAACCACAGTAAACGATGCCCCATTCATAACACAAAAGCTTCATATAACACATATTAAGCTAATGTCAGAAGAAATAAAAAGAACGTTGCACCTAAGAAAATAAATTTTACCTTACAGATTACTAGGTAATGTATTTTTCACATCAACAAAATAACTAACAGCATATAGCAGATTAATGCTATAATCTCTACACATGACTCAAGGATAATAATTCACTATTTCAAAAATGGAAATTCTCAACATTATGTTCAATAAGTAGCAAAAGTTTGAGATGTGAGGCAGAAGTCAAAGTGTTTGATGAAATTCTTTTAACATTTGAAGTGAATATATTTAAGTAACTCAACTTTATTAGAAGCCAGATGGTTGTCTTAACCATAAAACTAATAAGAACACAGTTATCAGATTGAGACTTCTGAGAAGTTCAACTACCAACTGTAAATTTTCCTGGTAGGAGATCATCAATATTGCCTCAGAGAAAAGATGTCATTTCGTAGGTCATATATGATCTTCTACTGGGAAACGGACAAAATAGAGTGCACTTGGGCACTGAGTTGAATATTGGTTCATTCATCTTCTAGTTCTATGTTCTAGGCTAAACACCCATTTTTAAAAAATTCTTCTGGGGACAAGAGGAGATCCAATCTATAATACTCAGAGGACATCTCTTCCTCTCATCCCGTAGTGCTCTACTCATGTTCCACATCTCAGTAACTGGCACATCTATTCTCGATCCCAAGGGCAAGGTTTTCAGTCTCACATATTAAATATTCTCTGTCACTCCCCACATTCAGTTCCTTGGCATTTGCTTTTAGTTCTGTCTTCAAACACCCTCTAACCCAATTCCCTCACTCCAATAAAAGAAATGATGACACCAGCCTTGATGAAGTACTTGTCAAGAAGTTTCCACAAATTAATGCCTACATCGAGTTTTCCCTCCCCATGGAATTTTGCAGAACCACATCCAAATGAGTCATTTTCCCCCCTCAAGTCTTTCTTCAAATGTGACATTCTCCTCAACCCAGAATATTTTATGCAAATTTTCAGTTTTGTTCTTTAGTAGACTTAACATCTTTATCAATGTTATAGGATACAAAACCCAGCTCCTGGAAGTATGCGACCACATTTGCGGCCGAGCGATATCTTATTATGTCATTCTTACTTTGGACAACCTGGCAGGCTACCGAATGTAACCTGCCCACACAGCAGAATCTGGCAAACTCCCCGTGATATACCCAATATGCCAAATACCAGTAACAATGATGGGTCTCATCCTCCTAATCCTGAAAGAGCCTTGAATATGGCATTTTAAAATTTCAGGGCTAGGACAAAGGAGACGTTACTGGTACCTGCTCGAGGCAATCGACGAACAACAGGATGATCCTGATCATGATCTTGATAGGATCTGGATTGAATCAGGGTCTAGTAGCAAAAATACATTTTGTATCTCAGGCAAAATGAACTTCCAATGATTCTATTGTGTACTTCTGAGTTCGAAAAGAAAGGACCCCCTTCAACACTGATATTGTGACCACTTACTTTCAGTAACCATTTGAAGACTGAGTTCAGAATTTTGTACTCCTTGTATCTGTGGAATGAAGCATAATTAAAACCCCCAAATAGGGGTTGGAGGCAGAGGACAGGAACTTAGGCATTTCCTTGGATGTGGCCAAATATTGTTCAAATTCTATGCCACCAAGGGCTGCCAGAGACAAAGTATGGCACAGTCAGGAATGAGCCTGGAGTACTGCCATGCATGGGCCAAATTTCCTCTGCACAACTAAAAAAAATAATCTATGCTCACTGAAAATGAGATAGTTATTTAACACAATATTATTGTTCATGCACATAAAAATAATTGTGTTAAAAATCCACTCTATAACTTAACTGTATATGATAATATCTGTAATATGACAATAAACTATCTCTAAGCTTGAAGTTGTATAAAAGCTATAAAGAAGGAATACATTTCCTACCCCTAGCCTAAGACAAACAAGATAGAAGAAAAAAACTTAAAAAATAGTGTTGAGTAAATGAGTGGTTTTGTAAGTGATGCAAAGTTTCCTGTGGAAAATAGACAAGAATAAACATGAGAACCATTAGATTCTGATCAATAATTCGTTCTTAGTAATGTGTTATGAAAATCTATTTTCCTGGACCACTTATATTTTCTTCCATAATAAAATAGTAATTGTTGGGGAGAATATAATATCTTAAATTTTTCTATAGTGACAGATTATTTCTCCTATTATAACCACTGCACCATTTAATGAAATAGACGGTACTTTATTTCACCAAGGTCAGGGACTTTCGGGTTGCACTCAGCTCCCCTCCTGAAAGCTTAGCTGCCTGAACTATTCAGTCTCACTAAACTTGGACTTGGCATATTTCAGATATAGAATGAAGTCTATCGTACCTTCCCGCTTAGAAGGCTAGAATAGAATGCCCGCTAGAAAAGGTTTTATATTAGGTGCTGGTTCAATAAGTACTATTCCTTTATTCGCCGTTACCTGCCTCCTTTTCTACCTCATCTGTCCCAAAGAGTAAATCCCATCATCTTCTCTCTAAGCTTTGTTTTACATTATAATTAGCTGAATTATTTAATTTTCTCTCTTTAGCCATTCTGTTCACTTTTAGGGAAAAAAGTGTATGTATTACTTTTGGTTCTTAACTGTAGCCGGATATTTATGTGTCTAGTGGCTGAGATTGTGGGTGCAGAACAGCAGAGAGCTTCCTGAAGAAGGCAGGGTCTGAAATCGAGTGGGTATGCAAAGATGCTTTTTGGCCATTAGACTGAGGAGATGCAATTATGATGTGTATTAATAAAATGTTTGCATATCCTCAATGTCTCACTTTTTAATTATTCAAGGAAGTTATGAAATCAAGTCGCTAAATTGGCAAACCTCAGCATTAGTGATCTAATGCAGAATAGCATGCTCAGGATTTAAATTACAGTCTTCTTTTTCATTGTTATAATAGCTGGTGGTGGTATTCTTTATTCACACACACAAAACTACAATTAACGCAAAAAAATTTTATTTTCTCCAATATTAATCTCTTAAACCTGAAAATCATCCTCACTTAAATCTCAGCTTCTTTTATAAATTACATGCATTGTTTTCTCTGCAGAGTGAAAGGTCTGTAAAATTTAATTTATTTGTTTTTGGCTTGGGAGCCATAGTTGTTGTGCTCAAGGCTCACGATTGGTAATGGACTCAGGGATCACTCCTGGGAGGGAGGGGGTCTCAGGGGATCATATAGTGTGCAAGGGATAGAACGTAGTTCGGGCATATGCAAAGCAAGTGCCTTAACTGATGGACAGTCTCTCCAAATGTGTAATGTTAAACATATAACAGATGAGAAAGCCTCTAAGAGTATCAAAAACAAAGGTAATTGTAGAGAAGGAACATTCATAAGATGGTAGGACATGAAGGTACTTTCCTTGAGAGAGAGCATTCATTATTACCTCCATTTATTATGAGGAAATGATAGCTTGAAATCACACACTTTTTTTCTTTTCTATTTTTTTGGTTCTTAGGCTTCACCCAGCAGTGCTTTGGGCTTAACCCTGGCTAAGTGCTCATGGTTCACTCCCGGTGGTGCTCAGGGAACCATACATGGGACTGGAATTTGAACCCAGGTGAGCACATGTGAGACAAGTTCCCTAACCACTGTACTATCTCTAAGGCCCAAAGTCATGTTCTTGCTAAGTGATTCGAGAGAATACTTGACTACCTGGTTTAGATATTGGACTATTTCTAATTTTGTCTTTTGATGATTGTGAGTTTTCAAGAAAAGGCGCATGGGCATGTGGGCACATAGGGGACTCGAGCGTTCAGTGGCCGAAAGTCACCTCCCCAGGCTGATCCATGGCAGTAATGGATGAAGGACAGTGGGGATGGAGGAACTGGAAATGGGTCCCAGGCCATTCATAGTCAGCTTATTTCTCTCTCCCCAGCATTGTCCAATCTCTCAATTTACAGCACCATAACAGTCATAGTTTTGGTCGTAGACCCAGTCATCAGAGTCCCATCATCTTAGTCTTCTCATGGACCTCAAAGTCCTCTATCTCATTACATTTCCTTCCTTTTCTGGTCATAGTCTCATGATCCTCTACTTCCAGTCATCCTGTTATCTAGTTCCCCTTCTGGTCCCAAAGTTCCAAAGTCTCAGTTCTCATCCATCAGTCCCTCCTTACCCTGTAAAGCATAGTTATATAGACATTATGAAAGGTGGGGATACACAAAGTTGGGGTTGAATATTGTCATAAGAGCAGAGGTAAAGCCACTCCTTCAGAGTAAGTTCTAGGAGATTAACTCAAGGACAAAATCTCATTTGGATTCCTCCTGGGTGTATTGCTTTCTCCTTTCCTCCGCTAGTAATTCATTCGAACAATCAGAGTGAATTTACTTCTTATAAAATTTCTAGTCATTTTGTATGAACACAGTAAGAGATATATTAAGCTTAAAGATTGGCTCTTCCTGGGGACATTCCAGACAACGGTCCTCAGGCCAGGTTAGTCTTTCCTAACCTCAGCAGGGTCCTTATTCAATCACTACTTTTTGGTTCATGGCAGACTGTGTCCATGACCATGCTTTTAACTTATATTTATGGCACTTAGCCTGTCTCCTTCCAAAGCCAGGGTAACTTACAGATTGCCCTAGGTCCACCCTTTGTCCCTTTGTTGAAACCCTGCTTTTAGAGTGCTAGGAAATAAGGGCAACTGAGCCTTAAGTCAAGTAAATATGGATGCCCATGAGTAAATATTATTTTGGCGTGTAGGGCTAGAGCGATAGCACAGCGGTAGAGCGTTTGCCTTACACGCAGCCAACATGGCCGACCCGAGTTCGATTCCTCCGCCCCTTTCGGAGAGCCTGGCAAGCTACCGAGAGTAACTCGCCCACACGGCAGAGCCTGGCAAGCCACCCGTGATGTATTCCATATGCCAAACACAGTAACAACAAAGTCTCCAATGGAGACGTTACTGGGCCTGCTCGAGCAAATCGAGGATAACATTGGCTTGTCCTTTCTCTCTTGCCACAGTGAGCTTACATTTATCGGGTTACACCCATCACAGTGCTCCCAAGTCACTCTCATTCCTCTGTTTATCTACAAACTCCTTTTTTTGAAATTTTTATTAGTACAGTACCTTGTACTATGTACAGTACCGTGTACAGTACCATGTACTATGTACCTTGTACTCATGTACCATGAGGTACAGTTGTAGACATACAAATTTTTGTGCTTGGGTTTCAGTTATACAATGATTGAGTACCCATCCCTCCACCAGTGCCCATTCCCCACCTCCAATGCTCCCAGTATCCCTCCCCCCCCAATATCACTCCACCCCTATGGCAGGGCATTCCCTTTTGTTCTCTCTCTCTCTCTCCTTTTGTGTTCTGTAGTTTGCAAAAGAGGCATTGAGTGGCAATCATGTTCACTCTTTAGTCCACTTTCAGCATCCATCTCTCATTTTGGGAAGATCCTACCAATACCCTTTATTTGGTGCTCCCTTCTCTATCTGAGCTGCCTTTTCCCCCAGCATGTGCAGCTGGCCTCCAAGCCATGGAGTGAACCTTCTGGTATTTATTTCGGCTATTCTTGGGTGTTAGTCTCCTATTTTGTTACTTTATGTTCCCTACATGAATGCAATCTTTCTATGCCTGTCCCTCTCTTTCTGACTCATTTCACTTAGCATGATACTTTCCACGTAGTACCACTTGTATGTAAATTCCATGACTTCAAATCTGTAAAATCTTCTCTGTGTTCTCCTTCCCAGCCAGTTAATCATCTTTTCTCCCTAATAAGATTCTGTTAGCTTGTAAGATCAGATCTTTCTAAGGATTGTATTTAAGTTATGTCTTTTGCATATTTAACCTTAAAGCAATATCCTTTCTGTATGGACACAGGAAGACAGCTAATATGCTTTGAAACTTGAGAAATGATTGACTCTGAATAATATTTACTCCTAGGCATCTGCTTTCTTGACTCAGTTGCCCTTAGTTCCTAGCATCCCCAAAGCATGGTCAAACAAGGGACTGAATGGACCCAGGACAAGTTGTGAGCTACGCTGGCATCAACATGGGCCAGGTCAAAGTGCCACAATACTCAACTATAAGTTGAGGGCATGATCATGGACAAATGTGTCATGATCCAAAAGTAAGTAAGGACGAGAATAGGACCCTACTGTGGTTGGGGTTGGGAAGACTAATATATATATATATATATATATATATATATATATATATATATTTGCAGAATATATAGTTATATAGTGAGATGCCCTTAGGAAGAACCAAACTGCAAGTTTATATCTCTTACTGTGCTCATACAGAATGACATTGCTAGAAATATTGGAAGTAGGTTTATTCTAAAACTATTTAAGTAGATTAATAGCTCAGGAAAGAACACGCCCTCGTTGAGACCCTACCCTTGAGCAGATCTCCTAGTAATCTGAAGTAATCTCTTTAGATGAGATTTTATCCTTGAGTTAATGTCCTGGAGGAGAGGTCTTACTTCTCTTTGTTGATTTGTTTTATGTTCAACCCACCTTTGTGTCACCACCCTATGTGATTGCTTTATAAACTAAGACTGTAAGCTCAAAGAGGGCTCGGGCTTGAGCTTGGGGTCCAGAGGGCAGAGTCAGAATGGAGAGGGGCTCAGGCTTGAGAGAGAAAAGCAGAAGGGGAGTGAAAATTGGAATAAACTACAGCTGATACGGATGAGCCTGGCCCTTGTTCCTTCCTTCACCTGCACATTGCCATCAACATCCCTGGGGTGGGAGAAGTGGCCTGAGACCAACAAACGCAGGTGGTGAGAGAGAACACTGCCAGATTTTTGAATACACACATTGGAGTCAATTAACTCCCATGTTACAAAGCATAACATGAACTGTCTTCCTGTGTCTAACAAAAAGAACATTGCTGAATGTAAATAAACCATGAAAATCACATAAAGGAAAGAGAAAAGCAATATAGGATTTTTACTGCTTGATGGAATTGGGTGTGCCTCAGGGGCACTATTGTGGGAGTGGCTCAGTGAACCTTAAGCTCCCTGTGGGAGGAGCAAGGATAACCCAATGTTACCCAACAGATCATGGTAAGTAGCTGTTACTTGTCTTTCGAAGATATGGGTCTTAGTTATCTTGATGCAGAGTGAGAAAGAAGATATACCACATGGTGCTGAAGATGCAAGTAGCTCAGGTGTGTGGAGCATTACCACAGCTAGCATAGTAACTGCAAAAAAGAGCAAAAAGTGTCAAATCATTTATCTATGATAAAATAAATTTCTGTAGTTTCATTCTGACATATTCTACTTTTTATTCTGCTAATCAATATGGCAAAGGTCTCCCTAATCATCAACATCGCACATAATATTTTAGTTTGGTTGTCTAGTACACACCACACATGTAAAATGTCCAAATGAGAAATATTCATTTCTCTGACAACCCACTTTTCTCCTAGCACTTCCCACCAGAGTAAATGTCATAGCCATGCACCCAATGGCTGGGCTTCAAAAAGTCCTCACTGTTCTTTTATCCCACAATCACAGCACATCTATCATCTCCAAGTACCCTAATTATAAACATACTCCAATCGCCTCCTTTCAACATTATAATCCAAGTTTCATTTTCAAGTGAATCATTTAAAGTATGTGCATTACCTGGTCTTAATACTTTCCACAACCATTAGGGATTTGAATGGTGGTTTTTATTGCCCCTCTATATATCCACAGGACCACAGAAAGTGATCTTCAGTGGATAGAGGGTCTTTCATATATAATTAGTTAAGAACCTCAAAATGAAATCATGAATTTAGAAATCGATGCATGATTTTCTAGCAGAAGAGAAGCATTCTCAGAGAAACATACAGAGATAAGGACACGTGGAGCTAGTGGCAGTGATGACTAAAGGTGTCTAACACCAAGGAGCTTCAAGGATTACATGAAATGCCAGAAGTTATAGGCAAGGTATGGGATGGTTCGTTGTTCATTATCCCAGCCGCCAAACAATTGACACTTAGATTTTAAATACTTAACCTTTTAAAAACTGTAAGAGAACAGATTTCTGTTAGGTCTTAACCACCCATTTAAAGGTGTTTTTAACAATTTCTATTATTACTATTTTATTCCAATTCTAGGAGCACATGGGCTGGAGCGATAGCACAGCTGGTAGGCCTTGCAAGCAGCCAACATGGCCGACCCGAGTTCGATTCCTCCACCCCTCTCAGAGAGCCGGCAAGCTATCGAGAGGATCTCGCCCACATGGCAAAGACTGGCAAGCTCCCCGTGACATATTCCATATGCCAAACACAGTAACAATTTCCACGATGGAGACATTACTGGGCCCACTCAAGCAAATAGATGAACAACGAGAGGGTAGTGACAGTGACATGAACACATGTACATTGCTAATTTCTTAACCATTGACTTGTAAAACACCCAACTAGAAACCTTAAAAATGAAATGCAAACTCCTCCCTTATAGATTCGATTAAAGACCTTACTTAAAAAAAAATCAGGGGCTAGAAAGTTATTTCAAGGGTTGAGGCACTTGTCTCACATGAGGCTGACACAGACTTAATCCCAGCACCCAGTATGATTCCTTGAGCGCTGCCAGGAGGGATTTCTAGTCACACAACTAGGCATAAGCATGGGGATAGCTAGATGTGTCCCAAAAATAAACCAAAAGAAAAAAAAAAGTCCCTCCCATTGATCATCGGTTTGCTCCAGCAGGCCCAGTAACGTCTCCATTGGAGACTTTGTTGTTACTGTGTCTGGCATATCGAATACGTCACGGGGAGCTTGCCAGGCTCTGCCGTGCGGGCAAGATACTCTCTGTAGCTTGCCGGGCTCTCCGAGAGGGGTGGAGGAATCGAACTCGGGTAGGCCATGTTGGCTGTGTGCAAGGCAAACGCCCTACCGCTGTGCTATCGCTCCAGCCCAAACCAAAAGAAAGAAAAATCAAATGCAGAGCAATATCATGAGCTACAGTCCCCTGTAAGTCTTGCCCTGCTTTCTTTCTGGTTGTCCTATCTCTCCCTCTTCCCAAGCACGGTGACCAGAACAGTGGAATGAAGTGGTTGGAGAAGTAAAAGAATAGTCAGAAGAAAGTTTTATCTAAAATCAAAACTGAAAGCAACTTAACATCATCTTGTCTCTGAATCAAAACATAGTAGGAAAGTAATAAAAAAGGTATCAGCTGATCACTTTTCAGAGAAATTACGTTAGTTCACCCCAAAGAGTGTTCACATAGTTTTATTTGACATGCATTCGATGTTACTTTTTGAAACTTTTCAGAACCAGAATAATTGCCTGTCTTTGCAAAGACTTAATAACTGATATTAGCAGAGCATGATATGGACATGGATATCCCTAAAGGAACAGAGAATTCAAAGGCAATTTAGGAAGTGGGGAGACTGTACAGTGGGTAAGTTGCTTTCTTTACATGCGGCCTACCAACGTGCTACCACTCGTGTTCCCTTGAGCACAGCCAGGAGTGATTTCCTGAACACAAAACCAATGGTAAGTTCTGAGCACCCCGTGCCCCATAAGCAAAGCATACAAATGAAACATGAATGGTTACCTTACACTGCATTTTATTTGATAAAACTTTACTTTTACCTAAATATGATACCCTGTAATAGGTAAATTATAACCAAACAAATTTTCTTTGACAAAAGTTGGAAAAACTCTTTCATGTGACCTCTTCTAGCAGGGAGGGAATCATATATGTCTGTTTTGCAATATAAGTACCATTGTTATTAGTATTTCCTTTCAAGGGTTGAAAATGTCCTATAGCTCCTTAGAGATGTAGATGATTCCAGTTTTAAAATTTCACTGAAATTTGTTCTTTTAGGAGGCAAATAGCTCTGTCTTTTACCTAACAGAACCATTAGCGATAATCAAGCATGCATATTTCTCCACCTCAAAGTAGAATGCATGAAATCTTTGCAGCATGATATGTGCTTATGCCTGTCACGTTCACTCACATAACTTTTTATGTATGGTAAAGGTCTTGCTAGTGAAATAACTGAAAAAAACTGTAGGGGCTTGTTGATCATGTTTATTCCCAGAGGAAGATTATGAACCTAAACACTGGCAATGCGGTAGAGCCTGAGATTTTGAAAAGCTCTGCTCAAGGATGAATAGATACTTGTTATCTAACAGAGTGATTCCTAGCAACAGGAAAGGACTGGGCATCAGTCTGTAGTATCCAGAGGACCAAGCAGAGAAAAGCACATGGATACCTTAATCTCTCGCTTTTACCTGAGATTCCAGATCGGTGATAGGAACAAAATCTCTCCACAGTCAAGTAATATACATCTTTATCTATGTGTCCAAACTATGGTTATCATTCAAACCATAACAACTATGTTAACAAAATAGCCTCTTGTCAATGGCCACTTCTTTCTGTATTTTTCATAAAAAATATACTATTTTCCAACAATATCAGCTTCATACAGATGATTATTTGACAAAATAACTGATGCTCTCTCATTGTAACATTAAAATTTTGTAAGCTCTCATACTTCTCTGTATACAGGTATTTTGTCATTACCAAATACATCCTAGTTCATGGAACTGTTACGTTTTCTCTTTCCTATTCTATGCCAACTGTTTTTCTCCTGGGAATAGAACCCAGGAACACTGAGGGGGTAATCAAATTGATTATAATTAAAGAGAAAAGAAAGGAGGGAGGGAGAAGCAGAAGGGAGGGACTAAAGGTAATAAGGAGGGATAGAAGGGAGGGAGGAAGGGAAGAAGTAAAAGAAGGGAATGAAGGAGGGAGTAGGGAGGGATGGAAGCAGCAGGATGGAAGAAAGGATGGGAAACTGGAAAGAAGGAAGGACTTGAAGACTGAGTCACATGTCTTGCATTAAAGTCATTCAACAGGAGCTCTAGGAAGTACAGGAGACAAAGTCATCCTTCTGAGCAGTCTCACTTCTTCCACAGACAGATCTATCTCAGGATCCTTGTAACTGAGTCACTGGGAGGGGTGGGGTGGAAAACTCAGCCTTCAAGGCAAATAGGAGTCAAGCAATCTGAGATCTCCAACTTCCTCATTATCAGAAACAAGTAGAGCTCATTCTCTTGGCCCCCACATTTGGGCATGTCTTTTTAGATTATCTTATAGAAATTCTCTTCTATCCTCATTAGCTTTGAGTGGAAAATGTATATGCAATAATTTGCCTTCCAATGATCAAGCAGAGGAAATAGATTCTTTGTGAATGTTTCAGTGACACTTTTATTTTTGCATTTCATACGCTGTTACTGTATGCAGGTCTAGTAGTAAAAAGATAAGGGACTATTTGGGAGGACTGTTTCTATCCCTTCACTATTCCTGTTGTAAAAAAACTCACTGCAAACTCTTCCAATATGTACAGTATGCCTGAAAATGTGCACGAAGATATAACTCTACATGGGGACTCTCTTTTGTAAAAAACTATACTAGCAGAAGGTCTTGTGTTCGCGGGCTCTCAGGACGTCTCTATCTCGCCACCTGCGTTCGGTGTCCTTGGGCCACTGTGTGTGGCCTGGACCAGGGCGGCTGTTGGCCAAGGGCAGATGAAGGAAGAGACGAGGGCCAGGCCGGTTGATCTTAGTGGCAGTTTATTACAAGGAAGTTCATCCCATACAGAACTTTATGTTATGGAGGGTCTAGGTTCTCTCAAGCACACGTTCCCCTTGCTAGTCTCTCCGTGGTCCCTCTTGCAGCCCGGCTTGCTCTCTCCTTCCCCAGCTCCCTTCTAGTCTGGGCTGACACTCCACCCAGTCAGGTAGCCAAATCAACATAAGAAAGCCCTTCCTGAGGAAGCATCTAAAAGGTAATTCTAAAACCCTTCTGGACTGCCCAAAGGCAAAATACCTCTTAAAGTGTTTTTCCTCAATCCAATAAACTATCAAGTATCAACTATTCCTGAGGTTATGCAGGAAGGACAGAACAGTGTTATCCTACACTCCTTCACATTAAAAACATGGTAGCACTGCACTGTCCTCCCCGCTGTTCACTGATTTGCTCGAGTGGGCACCAGTAACATTTCCATTGTGAGACTTGTTACTATTTTTGGCATATATAATATGTGACTGGTAGCTTGCCAGGCTTTCCCGCGCTGGAGGGATATGCTGGGTAGCTCTCTGAGAGGGGCAGAAGAATCGAACCCGGGTTGGCTGAGTGCAAGACAAATGTCCTACCGGCTGTGCTATTGCTCCAGATTAAAAATGTATCTAGATATAATCAAATAGGACAATAAAGCAAATAGGACTTTAAAAATCAGTTTAAATACCAGGCATCGCCTATTGTACTTTATGGGAATATAAATAACATCAGCTTTTTGTGTAAACAATTTTACTGTTCAATTTTTCAAAATGAAAAAAGTTATAAGAATCTCAATCTTCTGATTATTTAGGTTTTACTTTAACATCGTTTTATTGATGTGGACATTTTATATTATTGGAGGTGTGTGTTGAAACATCATTTATCAAGCTTGCCCTTTAAAAAAACAAATTAATTAAAAAATTAAAATGACTACCTCAAGTAGCAAAGAGAATATTTCATAGCTGGCTTATAACATTTTTGTGTGTGCTGAAGCATTGACCTGAATTTACATGTTTTACTGAGTAGCTAAAACTTGCTCTGCCAGTCTAAGAGCTATTATGTACCATAGAGATGCTCTTCACCCATGCAGGATCCTAGAGACCTGGGCCAGGAGGACCCTTAGTAGCTCTGTTTAACCAGCTTCTCAAGTAAAGCCTCTACTCTTCCCAGTAACAATATCAATTGCTGCTTATTAGGTAACAATTGCTGCTTATCGGGTAAACAATCTGAGTCAGAGGAGCTCATAACAGGACAAATCCTCACTTATCAGAAAAAAAATGATTAAGGCATCTATAATTTTTATTTTGCGCATCCAAATTTTTTTTTTGGTATTTACCTTAAGAAATCATTTTGCATTTTATTATGCAATGCAGTTTGGGATGGAGCGATAACACAGTGGGTAGGGTGTTTGCCTTGCACACAGCCAACATGGCCAACCTGAGTTTGATTCTTCCGCCCCTCTCGGAGAGCCCAGGAACGGCAAACACTGGCAAGCTCCCCGTGACGTATTCGATATGCTAAACACAGTAACAAGTGTCACAAAGGAGACGTTACTGGGCCAGCTCGCTCAAGCAAATTGATGAACAACAGGAGGACAGGGACAGTGACAGCGACAGTGACAATGCAGTTTGATAAAATTCAGATTATACAATACCTATTATCAATGTAGCCTGCCCACACAACAGAGTCTGGCAAACTCCCCGTGGCGTACCAAATATGCCAAATACCAGTGACAATGATGTGTCTCATTCTCCTAAAGAGCCTTGAATATAATCTCAGGGCTAGGATGGAAGAGACGTTACTGGGGCCTGCTCGAGGCAATCAACGATTAACAGGATTATCAATGTAGGGAAGCAAAACTCTGACCCTTCCAAACATGGCTTTGGCAAAGTGATGATTTCATTTTGGGTAGAAACTGGGTAGTTTGGGGAGGTGGCCTCTTACAAGCGTTTACAAGAAGACTGGAGACTCGAGGGTTTGCCTTGCATGCAGCAGACCCAGGCTTCATCTTAGTGCTGACGTGGTTCTCCATGTGACCCCTGTCACAGGGCCAGGAGTAAGCCCTAAGCATGGCTTAATGTGGATGCTCCCATCCCCAAATTTAAAAAAATGAACAAAAGTCATTTAGATTTCCAATAGAATCACCTTCATACATCTTCCCTGTTCACCTTTGATGACCAAACTCTGTGATCTTTTTCTGGGTAGGCGCAATTTCCATCTCAGAATTAAACTACTTCTGAAAGTCAAATTGCTGAAGGACTTAGTTTTTCTGAGACTCCACCAAAATATGTAGATGTGACTCAGATGTTCTTTATTTTCTTATCTGAGCCTGATGCTGGTGGGACTACGTGTCCAGTCCTTGAAGACTCCAGAGGGATACAGGTTGATCTCCTTTGTGCCCAGAGACAGACTTATTAGCACCTATATACATTAGTATTTTATATCACAGAATGATTTTGTCCCATGAGTGGAAAAACAGGCTGACACAAATATTTGAAATTAAAGTTATTGGCTTCCCTTTCTAGCTCTGCAGAATGAGAATGGATTGATCTTCTTTCAGCTTCTTAGAGATGGTAATTTGTAGTTATTACAACAAGTTCTAAGTCCTGATGATCATTTATTATGCAATTTCCCATATTATTCTCCTTCTATTTCTCTCTGGTGACAAACACAATGATCTTTGCAGTGAAACAAACACACACTTTGTGAAAATTTTCCTAACGTGATATGTCCACTTAACATGACAATTTGCCTTCTCTCTCTGCTTATAACAGAGAATAGCAGTGTTTTCCAAAATCTGGGCTGTGGGCTCTTAGCTTCATATACCTTAATCTCATGGCTGAGATTGAATGAAACTGATCAGTTGGGTTTTCAAAATACAAATTTATTTGGTGGTTATCATGGTACGGTAGCACTGTAGCTCTGTCCTCCCGTTGTTCATCAATTTACTCTGGCGGGCCCAGTAATGTCTCCATTGTGAGACTTCTAACTGTGTTTGGCATATCAAATATGTCATAGGTTGCTTGCCAGGCTTTTGCCATGCAGGCGAGATACTCTCGGTAGCTTGCCAGGCTCTCCGAGAGGGGCGGAGGGATAGAACCCAGGTTTACCTGGGTTTACCACATGCAAAGCAAACACCCTACCTGCTGTGCTATCACTCAAGCACATCATGTTATTAATAGAGCAAAACTACTATTGCTTTAGAGAGTCTTGATGTCTGTATTCACATTCATTGAATGTTAGTGAATCTATTATAACTGGGGCCACTTGAGTCTAAAAGACCTTTCCTATTAAAAAAAAAAGGTTTCTATTTTAGAAATCACTGCAAACTTGTTGACATTTAAGAGTTTTTAATAGTCAAATTAATATGTATTTTTACAAAGTTTGGAGCATAAAAATAAATCCTCTACTGAATGACTAGGGCAACGGCAGATTCTACAGTTGTCTCAGCTGCCACCAAGCCAATTGCATCCATGTCAACATCAGGAAATGAGTCATGTCATGCAATACTTGAATTGATATTTGCCTCATCTAATATATCAAAGTACAACGATACCCAAAGGACGGTCATCAAAAATCGTGCATGTAGCTCTTCAATCATGAATTTCCAGTCATGAAATTTCTCTCTTTTTCATTTTCTTTTTGGTTTTTGGTTTGGGTGACCATTTTCATATGGCAAAACTACCCCTTAAACTGCTGTTTGTATTAGTGAGAATTTAAGAATTTCAGCTAGACAAAGGTCTCACTAGGAAGACAGAGCAAATGCAGTATCTGGGTCAGATGTCTGCTTCCCAGCTGTTGCCTGTGTAGTTGAGGAAACGCTCCACATGCCCTCTCCAAGATTTCCACTCTTTTACTAGGCTCAACCTTCCTTCAATACAGACATACATAATAACTCAGCAGTACATGCATACATGTAAATAACTCGGAAGCTTTTCCAAACACATTTAGCTGAATTTTCTTTACACTCTCAAGAGTAAATCCAAGCAAATTCTGAGCAAAAAGCTGTGTAGACATGCAAATTTGAATTTATCTTATTTCCTTGTTTTTTATTACTTAGAGCCAAAGTCAAAGATTTTCTATATTTTCATTATTTTGGATTCCAGAAGTATTTCTGCAAAGACAGCTGCTAAGCAAAACCTTTATCTCACGATCATAAATAGCAAAATTTATGACCGGTATGCTTTATTTAAAAATATAGTTTGCTGATGAACTGACACTCATTGAAAATTTACTGTGCGCCAGGCACGGAGCTGGCTCTCCATGGACATGCCATCCCATTAATCATCATAAAACCAAACTAAAACCCAAACATGCATAATATACTACACCGTAACATTTCACCATGGAATCAAAGTGTAAATAAAACATGTTCCCCAAATAGAAATTTAAACTTTTTAAATGACAAATAAATATGTCCACCAATAAATCTTGTTCTTTAACTCAGATCATGAGAGCTGATCCCAGTAGAGCAAAGCATGACCAAGCTGTTGAATACTTTCAGTTCTCAACTTTGAAGGGTCCTTTATGATATATAAATGAATCTATGAAGATTAAAACAACAACAAAAACAACTAGAGTTAAAGAATCACATATTTAAAAAGTATATAACATTCCATCATTGGTAGTTCGACTCAACTTTATATAGCCAACAAATAAATCAGCTTACAATCACGATCCTCCCGTTATTCATCGATTTGCTTGAGCGGGCCCAGTAACATCTCCATCGTGAGACTTGTTGTTACTGTGTTTGGCATAGTGAACACGTCACAGGGAGCTTGCCAGGCTTTGCCGTGCGGGCAAGATACTCTCGGTTCTCCAAAAGGGGCAGAGGAATTGAACTTGGGTCGACCATGTTGGCCACTTGTAAGGCGAACACCCTACCGCTGTGCTATCTCTCCAGCCCGAAATCAGCTTACATATTAGCATAATGTGATAGGCTACAGTTGGTTAGCCAACTTTTCTTGAATGAGACACATGTGACTTCAATCTCTGGCACCCTATATGGACCCCTGAGTACAGCTAGGAGTGATTCGACATTAAAGATAGAAGTATGCCCTGAGCACCACCAAGTATGTCCCTGACCCTCGCCCCCTAAAAATATTAAAAACATAATTTCAATAAATCACATTAGAGAAAAAATATTACCTTAAATAAAGTAATAATGTCGATATAACTACAGTTGAATATTTGGGCAGAAAACTCAGATTATGTAAAATTATCTTTAAAAAGTTTAATTTTAATGTAATTTCCTAGCGACATAACTTTATAATGACTGAAGTCTTTCATTCATTAACTTTTCCAGATGCATTTATTTTGGTTTGGGGACCACACCTAGTGATAGTTAGGTGTTACTCCTGGTTCTGTGCTCAGGCGTTCCTTCTGGCAAGGCATAAGTGGCATTGGGGATCAAATCTGGGTCAGCCACATTGCAAGGCAAAGGCATCCCCAAAACAGGCAAAACTTACCCAGAATCGAAAGTGTGGGTGGAAGTGGATAGAAAGAAAAAATATATAAACATTTAAATGAAATTGGAAATTTATTGAGTTAGATTGAAATCTTATTGCATGCATGTGTGGATGTAGGATAACACTCTTTTGTCCTTCCTCAGGTAGCTTAGGTTTGTCAGGTCACACCCATCTAAGAACACTGAACTTGTATTGTAAGCAATGTCATTTGTGTGTGGACACAGGAAGACAGTTAATATTATGCTTTGTAACTTGGGAGTTGATTGACTCCGAATAACATTACCCCTGGTCATCTGATTTCTTGACTCAGTTGCCCTTAGTTCCTAGCACCCCAAAAGCAGGATCCTGACGAGGGACTGAATGGACCCAGGGCAAGCAGTGAGCTACCCTGGCATCGAAATGGGCCAGGCCAAAGAGCCATGATACTCAACTATAAGTTGAGGGCATGATCATGGACAAATGCTGTCATGACCCAAAAGTAAGTAACAACGAGACTAGGACCCTGCTGGAGCTAGGAAGATTAACCTGGCCTGAGGACTGCGAAATGTGTAGTGAGATGTTCTCAGGAAGAACCAAACTAAATTTATATCTCTTACTGTGCTCATACAGAATGACATTGCTAGAAATATTAGAAGTAGATTTATTACAACTATTTAAGTAGATTACTAACTGAGGGAAGAACACACCCTTGTTGGGATCCCACCCTTGGGTGGATCTCCTAGTAATCTGAAGTAATCTCTGTAGATGAGATTTTATCCTTGAGTTAATCTCCTGGAGGAGTGGTTTTACCTCTCTTTGTTGATTTGTCAGTATTCAACCCACCTTTATGTCACCGCCTTATGTGACTGCTATGTAAACTAAGACGTAAACTCGGAAAGGGAGTCAGAAGCGAGAGAGCTCGGGCTCCAGAGATCCAGAGTCAGAGCCAGAAGGAGAGAGCTTCCAAGACTGGGGCCCAGGAGAGAAAGAGGCAGAGAAAGACAGGAGTGAAGAGGATTGGAATAAAGTACTATTGATATAGACCGGCCTGGCCCTCGTTTCTTCTTCCATCTGCCCTTGGCCAACAGCCGTTCCGATCCAGGCCACATACAGTGGCCCAAGAACACCGAACACAGGTGGTGAGACAGTGTCTTCCAGTGAGCCCGTGAACACACAACCTTCGGCGTGATAAGATTTTACATATGGGAGCTTGTGTGACTGAGAAAACTTATGTAAGGGCAATAATAAATATGTAGCTATTGAAATCAAACTCTGAATTATTCAATGGGTTTTCGCCCTAATTCCTTTTTACCTTTGACTTGTTTTGGAGCCACACCTGGTGATGCTAAGGTTAATTCCCACGTCTGCACTAAGGAATTACTCCTGGTGGGCTTGGAGATCATAAGGGATAGCAGGGATTGAGTCATTGTCAGTCATGTGCAAGGCAAGTGCCTCACTGGCTGTGCTATAGATCCAGCCTCATATTCACGATTATTTTAATTACTAAATACAAGTTGTCTTGTCTCTGAAATGAAAGTATTAGTAGGGCCAATAGAAAAGTGGCTTTCAGTATTCCTTTCTTCATTAATTGTTTAATGACGCCAAGTATTGCCACAGATTTCTGCAAGAAAACAATTATATATTTAGAGGAGAGAAATTTTAAGAGTGGAACATAAAAGTTCTCATCATAAGATAAAAATTAAAACCAAGTGATAGATTTTTAACTAAACTTATTGTTGGATCTTTTCACAGAATACACATATGTCAAATCATTATGCTGCAAACCTTAAACTATTGCAATATTATGTCAGTTATATTCCAAAACTGGAGTAAATAGCTAGATAGCACACTCTAAAATATCAGAGTTACTTTTAAATTATTGCCAATAGCTATAAAATTTGGTTGGACACTGTATCCAGATAAAACTGCAATATTTAATTTTAATATTAAAATTTGAAATTATTTAGGTCACCATCCCAAGTGATGAATTTCAAAGTCTCATGTACTCCTTGCAATAATCCAACAATAAAATTGTTTTCTTTATAACATATATGAAGACACTGAGCTCAGAAAGTTAAGTGTATACCCTGAATAAGAACCCCAAAGCATTCCAGAGAGATATACGTTCTGTGCTCATCGTCAGCTTAGAATGTTAAAAATAAGTTTTAAAAACAAGTCAAAAAATATAAGTACTCATTATTATGGATACAACTAAGAATAAACCAAACTAAAGGATATATTCTTTTTAACGTCTATTTAAATGTTCTAAATTTGTGGATGCCAAATATTTAGTATGCTTAGTGAAATTCTTTATATTAATGAGTGTTTGCCAAGGGATACAAAATATCCTGTATTATATAAATGTCCTAAATGTATTCTAGATCTGACCTAGATTCAAACTTGTTTTCTTTCAAGTCAAAAGGAATTTTAAGGGCAATATTAGATTTAATTAGGATGATTATCAAAGCATTGTTTTCTATAATATTCTATCACAAGAGAATTTGCAGCAATGTAAATCAATACATTAAACAAGCTGTCTTAAAAGAAGAATTTTTAAATATGTGTTTTTACATACAGAAACAAATGTAAAACATTTTCCAAATATTTTATATAGAAGTGGTGAGTGGGCTATGGTTGGAAGCCTACTGCAAGGGCATGAGGAGAAGGTAGTTGGACAGAGAAGGGACCATTATGACAATAGTGGTTGGAAGGGATTGTTCTGAATTGGAGATGTGTGTTGAAAGTGTAAAGGACCAAACATGATGGCCTCTTAGTATCTGTATTGCAAAGGACAATACACAAAAGCAAGGAGGGAGTCAGGAGAGAGAGGAAGAGGTGGGAGAGGAAGAGAGGGAGAGAGGGAGTGGGAAAGAGGGAAAAGAAAGAGAGAGGGGGGCAGAGAGAAAGGAATGGGGAAGAGAGAGAAGATAGAGAGAGAGAAGAGAGACAGGGGAGAGAGAAGAAAGAGAGGGAGAGAGAGAGGGATGGAGAGAGGAGAGAAAGATAGGGAGAGAGAGGGAGAGAGAGGGAGAGGGAGAGGGAGAGGGAGGGAGAGAGAGATGTCTGACACAGAAGTATGCTAAACAGGGTGAAAGGGGTTATACAGGGGATATTGGATGTGGAAAATGTACACTGGTGGAGGGATGGCTGTTGGAACATTGTATGATCAAAACTCAATCACTAAAACTTTGTAACTGTATCTCACGCTGACATGGTGATTTTATTGTATTTTATTTTATTTATTATTATTTTTTTTTGCTTTTTGGGTCACACCTGGTGATGCACAGGGGTTACTCCTTGCTCACGCACTCAGGAATTACTCCTGACAGTGCCTCAGGGGACCATATGGGATGCTGGGAATCAAATCCAGGTATGCCACGTGCAAGGCAAGTGCCCTACCTGCTGTGCTATTGCTCCATCCTTGGTGATTTTATTTTTTAAAAAGTGGAATAATTAATAAATGTCTTAAATAAAAATGTTCACTCCAAAGTCATTCTACAGTGTAGATACATTTTTAAAATAATAAAATGTATTGTGTCTTTGTTTGGGTGGGGGAACCACATCTAATGATTACTCCTGACTTTCTGCCCATGGATCACTCCTGGCAGGGCCTGAGTGACCATGAGTGGTGCTGTGGATCAAATGTGGGTTTGCTGCATGCAAAGCAAGTACCCACTTTACTATTTCTCTGATCCCAGAGATGTATTTCTACAAAGTTTTAAGAAAATTTGAGAAATTCAGAAAAGATTAAAATAATGTTTTATGATTTATATACATGTTATATCATTTTTTAGGTACATCCATAGATAAAATCACATACAACTTTACTATTTACCATAGCTTTGAAAGATGTTATTTTTCATATTGAATTATTCATAAAATCCTAAGGCCAATTTATACTTGAAAGAAAATATAAATATAAATATAAATATAAACTCTTGCTCATAAATCTTTATTTATGAATAGAAATTTAGAAGATTTATAATCGCTCTGTTATGGCAACTTTCTACCATATGATGTATTAACTTGCAATCAGACCCTTAAATAGAGAAGTCCTGTAACAATATATAAATCATAGGATATTTGGTTTTGGAAAAATCTTATGGGATTGATCTTATTTACAGCAGGGGGTACTCCAGGATCTGAACATACCCTAGTGTTTCCAAACAGGCTGAATAAGTACTTATTTTATCTAAGGTTGATAGATAACATTCACTCTCCTTGAAGACACCTTTTCCAAGACACATATAGACAGAAAATTTACACATAAAATATAAAATCTAGCACTGATTCTCGATCTCTCACGTCTATGACTTCTTCTCTCACATTAAGATAACCCCAAATTTATAGTTTTTTTAAACTATTATATTTAAAATAAATCGCTTCACTAATACCCGTGACGTATCCGATATGCCAAACACGGTAACAAGTCTCACAATGGAGACATTACCGGGCCCACTCGAGCAAACCAATGAACAACGGGAGGACAGTGCTACAGTGCTAATACCACCTGAATTACTAAAAAATTTAATTAAATTTACCAAGGGGTGAATCTGTTTTTCATTGCAATTACACAAGAGTACAATCAAGGTAATTTGGAGAACATCTTATTTTTAACACAGTGCACTGTTTTCATACATTTAATAGCTCAGTAGCTCAATCACTACTTGGGGAAGTTACTCCCTTTATGTGACCACCTTTTTATAAGAAAAGAGGCACAAAGCAACTTTTATAATGAAACAACTTTTATAGTGAAACTAGTTATCGCTTCACAAGAACTCTGTGAAGATTGATTAGTTAAAATAGGCAAAACATTTAGAAAATCTGTGTGAAATATGCACTGGAAACCAATTTGCTGTTACTCATCAGAACTAGGCCAGCCTACTGGGACCATCTGCTCTTTTGCGGGTACGAGCCTCGGACAACAGCTTGCCGATGAGACGTGGTGTGAGTAAAATCTAAGTACTGTAATTTCCATAGAGGTCAATGCAGATATTTTTATTATTTTAAATGCTGAGAACAGATGTTATTGTCTTTTTTTTTCAATTTTGTAGAGTATTGGATGACATCCAGTTGTGTTCAGGATCACTTCTGCCAAGGTTCAGGTTCGGGTTGATAGGAACCCAGGTTAGCTGCACGCAAGGCAAGTGCCTTACAGGATCTGTCCCAGAGACACTATTTTGAAAAGAGGTGATAGCATATGGAGATTGAGTTGCTGAAATACAATGGCATACACACTTTTAGTGTTGTTTCCTTAGTCTTTGAAAACCATCATTTTGACTAATTCTTTGAAAACCATCATTTTGACTAATTCTTTAAAATATCAGACCTGGTGCCAGAGTGATAGTACAGTGGTTAGGGTGTTTGCCTTGCACGTGGCCAACCTGGGTTTTATCTCAGCATCCCGTATGGTCCCCCAAGTATGGCCAGGAGTAGTTGCTGAGTGCAGAGACAGGAGTAACCCCTGGGAATCTCTGGGTGTGACCCCAAAAGAAAAAAAGTATCTGACTGCTTTAGCCTGGATAAATAATTTCACTGTCTCCTGATTCGTGAAATCCCCCCTTCGCTCCCCAGGATTTGAGAATATTTTCTTAGCATTGTTTCTGCCTTTGTTTCCTCAGCTAGTAAGAAGATCCCTGAATTTTCAACTGTCTTCTATTGCTTGTTTTGACCTGCTTCTTCAAGGCATCTTGCATCAGTGCTGTGACAGAAACTGTTCAGAGTTTTTTACTGAAAGGCCAGGTGAGTTCAGTAATTGGAGAGTGTTGGGAAAACTGGTAGAGAAATGAGTGTGATCATGGGAAAGCATCCAGATTATAGATTCCCAACTCTGTTATCCCAACCCTTTCCTCAACCCCCATCCTTCCTCATCAATTTCACTGGTCCCCTTGTTTGGAGAACTAGGCTAGTCAGTTGCTGGTCAGAAGAATGGAGCCTTATCCTCTAGGTACTCACTAGGCCAGAGGGAAGTAGAAATCAGTAGAAATTCCCTAGGTACAAGGAGGTACCTTAGGACAAGGTAGGTTTGCAAAACTCATTTCATCTACTAAACAGTTGACTCCTTTTCCTCAGCTGTACCAGAGTACAAGTTAGCAGTCCTCACAAATGTATACAACTCTTTCTTGAGAAAAACAGACCACACCACCCCCCAAAAAGGTAAAATCCTTGAGAATCCTGAGTCACATTTGATTTACATTTGAACATTTATCTACATTTGAACAGAACCTGCTTCCTCCAATTCAACTTGATGTGAACAGGGGAGAATGGTATGAATTATCCTTTGTCTATCTTAAGAAGGATCATATAAAACCAGTCACAAATAAAGGAGTTATTACATGGACACATCTAACATCTAATTAGATATATCTAACAGGTCAAAACTGGCAAGGTGATATGGAGCTTTGTCCTGCTGGAGTCTGGCTGGGTCTCCCATCACTTGGGATTTAATATTTCTTACACTTTTATTCACACAAAATACGGTACATGCAGAAATTATTTTGTTGAACGAGGAGCTTCCGAGTTATTGGTGAAAAATTCTGTCTCTGTAGTTCTAATTCCTCAAAAAAAATAACCTCCCATGGGACATCTTCATCAGTGTTCCACACATCTGCCTCCTCCCAACATGCTTTCCAAAATCATACTCCTTTCCCTGGTGACAATGCTACAAAGTGGCTGTTGACTTGGTACACAGAGCACTTGCAGACCACCACTCTGAGTTCTCATAGGAGGAGCGATTCTGTGCTAGGACACTGATCGTGATCTCCCTGTAATGACAAAGAGACTCCAGAGACTGCAAACAGCAAGCAAGGTTTATTGTGAGACTGGCTAGCCAGGGTCGAGCGGCCTACACAGACATGCAGGTCAGATAGGTGAGGCAAGACCCTGAACTTCTTCAAAGGGGATCTTATATAGGCCTTCACTGTCTGTTACAGCCAAGCCCGCGCATTTCATAGCCAATAGATTTGTAACAACATATATTTTCTTAACCAATCCATTCAAAAGTACATCACTCCTTAGCCTATAGAATCAAAGATCAGCATTTATGTACATAGGCATTGTGGCTAGTGGGCATCTGGTATGTACATAGGCATTGTGGCTAGTGGACATTTGGTTATCACCTGGCTCCCTTTGATTCCCTGGAAGCTGATAAGGGAAAAGGTTCCAAACAGAGGTAACAGATCAGGAAGGGCCAACAAATGGTTTCCGAATTTACATCCCAATAAGGAATGGTTTCACTCTAAAGTTCTACTAGGGAGGGGGCAGGAAAGGGAGAGTTACTAATTAGTAGAGTTTTAACTCTGGAATCTCCCTCAGGGTCCCTAGGAACCTTACACCTGGTTTCTTTTCGAACCTAAGACAGCAGTGTGAATCTGCACATTGGAAGTCCAGTGAGGTCACAAGAGGGTCTGCCTCTCTCTGCATCCTGGAATGTGCGTCAGGGAGGCAAGAATATTTTCTCAGTATTTTCTTCTCGATGTTCCATGTTCAACTATTTTTAATTTAGGGTCAGAGATGTACCATGTCACAAGTGTCATCTTTTTAAAATGCGTGGTAGCTTGATCAATTCATTTCACTATTTTTAGACAAAACTGTTCTACAAATTCAATATTAACTTAATCGCTATCCATGGGAGATACTGACAGTCTTGAGACGTGAGTCTAAAGCAATTCCCTAAAAGAATCTAAAAAGAGAAATAAAATCCTTATTAATAAGTGTGAATTAAGTGATGAAAATTAATAAAAAATAATTAACTGTCATAAGGATGTCCTATAGGATCAGTGAGACAAACTCTGCCACTTGCCAAATATGTGCCTCCTCCAGTTTGTATGCTGGGCACCACACAGGATACTGTGAGCACTTCTTGGCATCCCTCCTCAGTACAAAGTCAGGAATAGCCTTTGAGAACTGCTGTATGAGCACTACCTCCAAAAACAGAAGAAAATGAAAACAAAAAAGACACACCAAAAACACCCAAAGATCATGTTCAAATAATTTTTAACGCATCACTTCTCTTAGTTCATGACTATGCCTATACCATAGTATTATATACAATTTCATGCTAATATTCTCAACTTCCCTTCTAATGCCAAATGAAAGTTACCTTTATCTTCACATCTCAATTTGCTTCATTTATATAAAGAAAAGTAATATACCTATGTTAAAGATGCCTTGTACGGACTTTACTTTGAGGAATAAATTAAGAAGGGTTACCTTCTTTGGGGAGACCTTCTAAGGAATCGTAAGGGAGAAACTTGAACATAGCACAGTGGGTAGGGAATTTGCCTTGCACGCAGCTGAACTGGGTTCGATTCCCAGCACCCCTCATTGGTCCCCGACAGGACTGATAGGAGTAATTCCTGAATGCATGAGCCAGAAGTAACACCCGGGCATCACTTGAATGTAGCATGCTGCTCGGTCCCCATGTAGAAAGAACTTTCAGGCCCTGTGGCCTGTCAGTGTAGACTACAGAGAAGGCACATTTGCTGGAGTGCTGAGCTACCTACTATACCTAAAGACCTACAGAGCCCTACTCTAAAGCTTTGTAACTGCACAGTCATCAAGCAGTGAAAGCAGTGAAATCAGACCAGCAGCTGGTCCACATGCATTTTCCACAACATTCATTGATTACATTGTCTCTTTTTGGTAGATTTGTACTGGATATAACATTTGCCTTTACTTATAAGACTAAAAAATGAGATAAGTAAATAGAATGCGAAGGCACTGTTGACAAGTTTTATGTAAAATCAGAGATCTTTAAAATTAGGTTATTTTGTGAGTGCTAAACTCACACTTACTCATCCACACATAAAACACCTGGCAGCGAATCGCAGTCATGCTTCAGAAACTAATGTTTAATGTATATGGAAATGTAATGCTTGAATGCACACGATTAGGAGTATCAAGGTGTTTCTTACATCCAATGACAAATTATATTTTATGTAGGAAATCTGACTTTTAATTTTCACCGATTCATATTTTTGCACATTTATCTCTATTTTAAACTATTAAATGTTCAAACATTTAAAAATAATTTGGAAATCTTTGCTTAATAATTAAATTCTGTTTATCAAATGGAATAATTTATATAAGTAATCTGATTTTCCAGTCCTCTCTATAAAATCTATTTTAATTTTTCTTTTGTAACTAATGATGTTGAGGAGATTTTAACTTGGACAAGACCATATTGCTAATATATTGCCAGTCCCAGTATTTGAAATACTTTATCTCTAAAACATTGACCTGCTTCTGGCTCTGAATCTCTCTAAAATATTGCTTTTTCTATTTAAAACAAGAAATTATTAAAGTGATTCATAGTACTAATTACAGAATTTTAGTTATCTCAATAAATATTTCTTAAATATTTTAATTAAGACAGCCTGCATATAATCCACTGAGCTGAAGTAGCACATTTTAGAAATGGCTATTAGAAAAACATATATTCATAACAATTTTGAATTGAAGTTCTGCGCTAAACTGATAAAAAAAATTTAAAGATTGGGAATTTGCAAAAGAAAAAAAAATATGTTGAACATCCTGGCATATTGCAGTTGAAATGTGGCTGATGGTTGTATGTCTGACTCATTCCAGAGACTTAGTGTAGGAACATTTATCTTAGAGGCAGGACGTACCCTCATCTTTATGGCAATGAGACAGAAGATGAAGAAAGGAAAAACACTGAACACATTTCCTTATGAAGTTATAAAATAAGAAGAGGTATGACAAAGACGAATACGATTAACCCCAAAACATCAAGGGGCTGACTGGGAACAAAAGTAGTCCCTGTTGATAATTTCTAAATATCATCTAACAGTTTGATTGAGTTCCAGTTTTAGACGATATTAAAAGTAATGAAGCATAGAAATTAGGAGATCATGAAAAATTCTGGAGTAAAGATAGTAAGTGCTCCCAACAGTCAATTAAAGAGAAAAAAATGTAACGCTATAGGTAATGATTTACCACGGAGAAAATTAAGGCAAATTCCTAGGGAAAAAGAGGGAGAAGCAAAGCAAATTCTTTTCAGAACACTCTGAAATAAGACAAGGAGTGAATTATTCAGAAAAAGAAATCAGAAAAAAGTAGACAGAGTTATTCCTTTGGTCAACCATTTTGTAAATGGCAATAACTTGTGAGAGGCACAGTCAGATATTTAAGGGCACATCTGGAATACCCACTAGGATCCACACTGGAAGGCATAGGACATGTATCTCACCCCCAAAAGAACTGTCAAAGGGTCTTTTGATATGTAAACTTCCATCCACTACTCACTGGCCCTGCTCATTCAAGTCAGTGCAGTGGGGTCCCCCCAACCCCAACTGCCTGTTCTTCCTCCTCTTGTCACATCCAAACAGTAATTGAAAAACATGCTTTCAGTGACTTTAAAAGAGGGAAGCATTTGCTAAAGCACAATGATTTAAGTGATGGTTTGAAATTTGCCTTGTGATGACAAGGTGGTTGAGTCACTATAGACCCCTGTTGAAAATGATAATCAGGGGCAGGACAGTTCGATGTGGAACCTCATGGTAGTCTCCCCTCTTCTGTCCAGGGATCTCCAAAGTACATTTATTGTGGTGCTCACGAGGGCACTTCCCTCACCCCAGCCTTGGGATGGGGGTAGTTTGGCTTCCCTGAGTCCATCGTTCACCCACCAAGGTCAGGGGGCAGAGGGAAGTTGGGACTCAGGTGTGGATTTAAGATTAGATGGTTTTTGTTTGTTTTCGGTTTTGGGTCACAGCTGGCAATATTCAGGGGTTTACCATGGCTCTAAACTCAGAAATAACTCCTGGCAGTGCTTGGGGGACCATATGGGGTGCCAGGGATTGTAATTCAGTAATCCCTATGCAAGGCAAGCACTGTATCCACTGTGGGTTTCTGGACCCAAGATTAGAGATATCAACTACCCTAGATTATGTTTCAGTAAACTGAGAACAACAGAAATTAAGAGAATCACTTCTTGATACCAAGATACCAATGGTGGGTATAAAGCAGCACTGGAAAGCAAATGTTATGGAAAACGGAAGGATTCCTCATTAAACTGGGGTTTAATAGGGAATACATAGAATAGATTAATTATATCTGTCTTGCAACAGAATTTTTGAAGTGGTATTTTAAGGTCTTTATGTTCTAAATTTTCTAGCACTATTGTGTAAATACCTACACACAGGCAAAATAAGCATTGATTCTGATATGCACAGTAAGAAATGTTTAACGTTAAAAAATTATGACTGATGTCATCTTGACACTCAGCTCCCGGGAGAGAACAAGGCAGTCTCCTACCCTGTGCCTGACTGTCTCCACCAGGGCCCAACAGCTGAAGATCTCCAAGCCCCAGCCAAGGCCATGCTGGGACCACTCTCCACACACTTGGATGAGCCTCACGCATAAAAGAACTGACAGAGGAACCCAGGTGTGTGGGACCCGGGGCTGAGATCTCCAAGCCTGCATGCTTTGGGACTGGACCAGCCAGTAGCTAGACAGTTACACCCACCAACTGCCGTGTAACCCCAACAACGGCCAGGATCCAGAGATTATCACACTTAGCTCCCGGGAGAGAACAAGGCACAGTCTCCTACCCTGTGCCTGACTGTCTCCACCAGGGCCCAACAGCTGAAGACCTCCAGGTCCCAGCCAAGGCCATGCTGGGACCACTCTACACACTCAGCTCCCGGACATATTATTGTCTCATTCCTACTTTGGACAAACTGGCAGGCTGACGAATGTAACCTGCCCACACGGCAGAGTCTGGCAAACTCCCCGTAGTATACCCAATATGCCAAATACCAGTAACAATGATGGGTCTCATTCTCCTAACCCTGAAAGAGCCTTGAATATGTCACTTTTTAAAAAAATCTCAGGGCTAGGACGAAGGAGACATTACTGGGACCTGCTCAAGGCAATCGACGAACAACAGGATGGTCGTGATCGTGATCGTCATCTTTTTTTTTTAAATTAATTAATTTATTTATTGAATCACCATGGGAAAGGTTACAAAGCTTTCAGGTTTAGGTCTCAGTCATGCAAATATCAAGCACATTTCCCTTTACCAAAACATTTTTTACCATGAAGAACCCCAATAAAACCCCACCCCCCACCCCTCCCAGTCCCTGTGGGGCAGATGAATTCTAGATAACACTCTATCTGCTTTGATTAGATTCATTGTTTCAATAAAAGATTCACCACTATTATTTAGAGTTTACCCCCCCCCCCCCCAAATCAGACATGCTGAAAAAGCATTGTGAAGTGATTTGCTTTCTACAGCTGGGTTCAAGAATTAAATGTTGGTTTTGGATTTCTGCTATTTTACTTATTGACCCTGGAAGTATTTCTACTGAAAGTCAGATAGTTAAGAAATTGGTTTCTGTGCTCTGGAGTCGTGGCCGTGCTGGAGAGCTGCTAGTGGGGGGCAACTGGTGGCCTCGGTAGGGCGTGAAGGGCGGACCGAAAAGCCCCCCTTCCCATGAGGTTTTAGTCGCCCCCAGTCCCCCGGCTCATACCTGCTGTCCACAAGGCTCCCATGCGGCCGCCATCTTTCTTTCCAGAGAGGAGAGGGCGAATGGGGCAACACCCTTTCCCCTCCGGACAGACCTGATGGCCTGGATTAACGCATAGTCCGTTCACTTTTCTGCTCCAAGCTGTCGGGTTCTGCATTAAGTCCTTGTGCTTCTGGGGCCGTGGCCGTGCTGGAGAGCCGCTCGCAGGGGGCAACTGGTGACCTCGGTAGGGTGTGAAGGACGGACCGGAATGCCCCCTTCCCATGAGTTTTTAGTCGCCCCCACTCCCCCGGCTCATACCTGCTGTCCACAAGGCTCCCATGCAGCCGCCATCCTTCTTTCCAGAGAAGAGAGGGCGAATGGGGCAACACCCTTTCTCCTCTGGCAGACTTGATGGCCTGGATTAATGCATGGTCTGTTCCCTTTTCTGCTCCAAGCTTCCGGGTTCTGCATTAAGTCCTTGTGCTTCTGGGGCCGTGGCCGTGCTGGAGAGCCGCTAGTGGGGGGCAACTGGTGACCTCGGTAGGGCGTGAAGGACGGACCGGAACGCCCCCCTTCCCATGAGGTTTTAGTTGCCCCCACACCCCCGGCTCATACCTGCTGTCCACAAGGCTCCCATGTGGCCGCCATCTTTCTTTCCAGAGGGAGGAGGGTGGAAGGGACCAACATCCTTTCCCCTCCAGGCAGACATGATGGCCTGGATTAACGCATAGTCCTTTCACTTTTCTGCTCCAAGCTGCTGGGTTCTGCATTAAGTCCTTGTGCTTCTGGGGCCGTGGCCGTGCTGGAGAGCCGCTCGCGGGGGGCAACTGGTGACCTCGTTAGGGCGTGAAGGATGGACCAGAACGCCCCCTTTCCCATGAGGTTTTAGTCGCCCCCACACCCCTGACTCATACCTGCTGTCCACAAGGCTCCCATGTGGCCGCCATCTTTCTTTCCAGAGAGGAGAGGGCGAATGGGGCAACACCCTTTCCCCTCCGGACAGTCATGATGGCCTGGATTAACGCATAGTCCTTTCACTTTTCTGCTCCAAGCTGCTGGGTTATGCATTAAGTCCTTGTGTTTCTGGGGCTGTGGCCATGCTCCAAACTTAACTATGATTTTCAGAGAGAAACATTGGGTCATTTACTTCCCATGCACCACTTTGTATATAGAGAGATGTTGCGCGGCTGCATAAGCGGCCGTGCGGTTTTGAGGAAAAGTCCTATTTCCCGCATACTCGAGCTGTGCTTGTAGAGGCTTCTGGTCACCGGTGTTCCATCTGGGGGAGGCGGGATGCGGTACCTACCCCATCTGGGGCTTCCCGATGATCTCGGCTCTTTTTGGAACCTGTTTTTTTTTTTTCCTTCGGGATCTGCGGGTCCCGCCCTCCATGTTGTCCTTCTCTTTGGCTGAATGCTGTAAATATGGCACTGGGGGGCGGGCTGTGGGTGTGACTTCCGGAATCAGAGGTTACCTGGGAGGTGTAGTCCCGGGAGATTTGAGGAAAAGTCCTAGTTCCCGCATACTCGAGCTGTGCTTGTAGAGGCTTCTGGTCACCGGGGTTCCATCTGGGGGAGGCGGGATGCGGTACCTACCCCATCTGGGGCTTCCCGATGATCTCGGCTCTTTTTGGAACCTGTTTTTTTTTTTTTCCTTCGGGATCTGCGGGTCCCGCCCTCCATGTTGTCCTTCTCTTTGGCTGAATGCTGTAAATATGGCACTGGGGGGCGGGCTGTGGGTGTGACTTCCGGAATCAGAGGTTACCTGGGAGGTGTAGTCCCGGGAGATTTGAGGAAAAGTCCTAGTTCCTGCATACTCGAGCTGTGGTTGTAGAGGCTTCTGGTCACCAGGGTTCCATCTGGGGGAGGCGGGATGTGGTACCTACCCCATCTGGGGCTTCCCAATGATCTCGGCTCTTTTTGGAACCTGTTTTTTTTTTTTTCCTTCGGGATCTGCGGGTCCCGCCCTCCATGTTGTCCTTCTCTTTGGCTGAATGCTGTAAATCGTGATCGTCATCTTGATGTCAAAAATTATGAAGGAGTGATATATGAACATATAGAATAGGGTATTTCACATACCTCATTTTTGTGATTTTACAGTTTCAATTTTAAGTAGGTATTTAATTCTACTTTTTAACATTTATGTTTATCGAGATTGTTTCCAGCTGTAAATTACTGTGTCAGGTACAACTGGCTCCAAACTGTTTGCTATCCGTTTTTCTGAGTTGCTGAACCGTAGCGATACCATAAATCATTATGTTTGATTGTAGTTAGGCATTGTCTTTGTTGAAAAATATTTTTTGGTAAGTATTACTTACTGTTTTCCCAAGAACAGGCAGTGCCATTTCTATGATATATATGAAATAATATAAGCCAAAGTTACAAGCCTTAAGTTATCCTAGACATTTTACTACCCTCAAGACATCTTATTTTTGATTCACTGTTTTCATTAAGTTCTCTTTTCAACAATAGTGTTTAACTTTAATGCCATTTATTTCTACTTCTGTCTGTTCTGAAGGGATTAATTTCCTGTTGATACCTGGTATAAAGTCATATAATCTTTTTTTTTAACTTTCAAAGCTTGAGTATTTTTCCCTTCAGTTTTACTTTGACCAAATAAATAAATAAACAAACATAAATATATTTAAGCATCCCAGAAATGTCTCCAAAAATATACCAGGGGAATAAAATCACAGTGTGAGATACATAAATGTCAAAGTACAAGTTTAATCTACATGAAATTAAAGAGGCAAAATACTGAATACACAGAAATTAGTTTATTCACAGGTGAAGGTTGTGTAATTTAGTTTTCAGATCCTTATAGATGACAAATTCAAAGTTTTTTTGCTTAAAAATTCTGCTTCTCTACATATTCTGTAAGAAAGTATAGTTCTTATATACTGAAATGAAATGAGCCATGTTCAAATGTATCATGGGTGAGGATATGTTTCAACTTAGAATAAATGAACTTTGGGAGTTTTATGCATGTTCATTGTGAAAGACAATGATATACTGATTACTGTAGAAAATAAGTACTCAAAATTGGGATAAAGGTTATCAAACCGACTTTTAATTTTCATTTTCAGAGGAGGTATTGGAAGAAAGGATGGCTGGTTCCACTGTCAAGTTCCACAGATCCAAATATTTCACTGCAGGTGTGCTAGGGACTCTGGGCCATGGACTCAATAAAGCGAGCTTAATCTCTTTGACATTATCATACAGATGAATTTTTAATTTTAGGAATAGATGTGCTCAAAAGAAATAGCATAACTTCTACTCGGTCCAAGTTGTCTCTGGTTCTTTGATTATAGCTTGGAACTTGGGAAGATATTTAATGATGGCAAAAACCCCAATATCTCAGATTGAGACTTACGTTCGAGGTGGGGTCTTTATGGAAATAACCAAGTTAAAGTGAGGTCATTAGGATGAGCCCTGAACCAATATGATGTGCACTGATATGGATGAGGGGGAGTTCATGGAGGCCAAGGGAACAGCAATCTATTCAGCACCCTGTCCCCACTGAAATCAACATCCTTGTCCTGTTGGAAAGCACCAGCACGACCAGGATGTCTTGGGAGAAGATGAGGAGAAGGAGGAAGCAGAGGAGGTGGTGGAGATAGCCTAAGGACTCACGATCATGATCACGATCATCCTTTTGTTCATCGATTGCTTCGAGCAGGCACCAGTAACAGCTCCTTCATAGTAGACCTGAGATTCTAAAAGTGGCACGTTCAAGGTTCTTTCAGGGTTAGGAGAATGAGACCCATAATTGTTACTGGTATTTGGCATATAGGGTACACCCTGGGGAGTTTGCCAGACTCTGCCATGTGGGAAGGTTACATGCGGTAGCCTGCCAGGTTGTCCAAAGCAGGAATGAGATTTGCGGCTGCACACTTCTGGGAGCTGGGTTTTATAGTCTCTGGGTCTTGGCCATTGATGGGATTACACAGCGCAGGAGGGGGGGGTGCAGTTGGTGGGTGTGACCCCCGTCTACTGGAAGATGAAGGATCTGGGTGGAGGATGCTCAGCCTCAATCCGAGCAGGCTTGGAGATCTCAGTACTGGGACCCGAAGGCCTTTGTTCCTCTGCCGGTACTTTTATGTGTGTGGAGAGTGGTCTCAGCATGGTTGTGGCTGGTTCCAGGGGTCTTCGGCTGCCAGGGCTCTGGTCGGGACAGGGAGGTAAACTCAACCTGCCCCCCTCCAAGGGGCCCTGGCAAGGACAGCCAGGCGTCACGGGGGCAGGAGACTCAATATATATATATATATATATATACATATATATATATATCAGAATATATATTATATATAAAGTATCCTAGGTAGTCAAAATCTAATATCCATGTCCCCTCCATCCATCTACCTTAGCACAGTGATTCACAAGACTCAGTTCTGGTTCCGTGGCAGGATCTTCATGGAAGAGTCACACGAATGTTATAGCAGCAAGGGCTGGTAGGTGGGCTTTTTCTTTTTCATGACAGAATAACCCAAAGGCATTTGCCCTCACTATATCTCATAACCAAAAGATTAAAGACTGCCAGATCTTGCCTTGTGAGGATGATGGACAAATGCTTCTCTCCCTTGATGATGAGCATACCAAAGTTCGCACCTGATCCAGCTTGTTGGCTTTTACCAGCGGGACAAAGCAATGCTGCCTTGCAAACTCAAGCATCTCTGCACACAAGTGGCCTCACGACCTCAGATTCACTCTTGGCTGAACACTGGAGAACACTGACACTGTACCGAAGAAGGGAACAGGAATCTATTCAGTACCTTGGGAGCTGGAGGAAGATTGGTTCATTCGGGAAAAACAGACCAGGATTTTTCTAGTTTGTTGGACGTAATGATGATTTGCTGCTTTGGATACAGCACGGTTTCTTCTCTTTGCTCATCAAATCATGGAAGGTAAGAAAGAAAAAGTGCAATTTGAAAATAATCTGGAATGATCATCTTGACTAGGCCACGTAAGAACGAGAACCCGAGAGAAGGCATTGGGAATAAACTGTTGCCCTGGAATAATCTTGGCAATTAAAACTGATATGTTAAAGCAAAAAAAAAAAGTGGGTGAGTGAGAGAGATGTTAACCTGAGACAGCACTGATGGAGAACACTATATAAAGAGAGGAGTTATGAGTTATATCTCCACAGGGCAATCAACCATTAGAAGCTAGAAGGTAGACCTGAAAAAATTACATTCCTAGTGATGTCAGAGAGTATGCCATTGACAGTACTTGATTTTAGTCTTTGGGTTCCCAGAAATGTGAGACAATACATTTGTCTGATGCCACCAAATTTGCGGTGCTTTTTTCCTGGAGCTCTTGCAAACTAATATAACATTTTAGCAGTAAAAGGGCAATGATTTTTATTCAATCAATTAATGGATAAGGTGAGAATTTTTAAAAACAAACCCAGTCAAATCATTTCATTGAATATATTATTCCACATATAATGAAGGCAATAAATAGAGTAGACTTTCTAAAATAGGATGCACATTAATTCTCAATCTTACATAAAGTCTATAATAGAAAATCAGCATTTGTTCATTAAGTTCCCATAGACTTAGGTAGCGATGTAATATCTTTGAATTTTAGTCCATTCACATTGCACACTTCACATCAGTTTACTTTGATGTCTTTATAATGCAATCATCTAATCTATTCTCAATCCTTGCCTTCTTATTCATTCAGCATAACAATATCATATGATTTATCTTTTGAATAAGGTGATGCTTTTCTCAAACTGTATATGATTCACAGATTGCTTCCTTCAGCAGAGAGAAATATGAGATCATTTCCTGTCAAACAAAGTAACTGCATAAAAAGGGACTAAATATATTAAGATGGAGGGATTTTAACTTTTTTAAAAAGAATATGGCATTAAAGTCATTTCTGTTATGAAGGTTGGAAGGCAAAGGTTTAATGTTTATCTATTCATAGATGACAGGCTAACAGTTAAACATTTAAATAACAGCATCCTATTCTGTATAACCCTTACTAGAATAAATTCTAGAGTGCGACAAGAAGCCATGTGATTCTAAATAAACCAAAATTTGTTAGGTAGTCTACTTTCTAAAGTGAGTTTTCTAGAGCAAAAAACCCACATATATCATGTTAATATATTAAGTATATTAAATTATCATTCACAATTTTGAAATGCTTATTAAGCTATAGCAAGTGAAAAGGTAAAAGCAGATAGCTGTTTTGCAAATCTAGGAGAACCAAAACTACATTGATAGTCACGATAGTTGAAGTATTTTTGTAATATCTATATTGTGTAATATCTATAAGCTACTTCTGTTTTGAAAAATGGATGAACCCTCAAAGACTTTTACCTTCCTTGTAAATTTTTTATGTTTACTTCTCAGGCAGATTCTACAGAATATAGCACAGCATAAATAAGACTCTGGCTAAATAAAGTTAGAAATGATGCAGCAATAGGCCCCATGGAAAATTCACAAGTTATACGGGAATTTCAATGCAATGGGGTTTTTCTTTTGGAAGTGCATGTATTCTCGCTCACTCTGAGTTTTTCAAACTTTATCATTAATATATTGAGTATGGCATGAATAGTTTGATGTAGAATCGTTAATATCACAGATTACTATTTCTAAAGGATGAGAATACAAAATATGGCACTTCAAGAACCTAAAACCATTAATAAGAAAAATATAAGTACTTTTAAGGGCTTAAGAGAGAGCAAAGGGTTTTAAGCCACTTACACTCTATGAGATTGACAAGCCACGGTCACTTGGTCACTACAATAAAGGACGCCTCAGCACTTCCAGGCCCCAAAAAAGATTTATTTTTATCGGATAGTAACTAATGACAACTGCTGCAAAATGGGCTTTTGGAGAAAAACAATTAAATTATTAATGTCTTAATGATAGGACAGGTATTGCCATAAAATATTCCAGTTTAACAAATAACAATCTCTTTCTATAAAAGAATATGTACATTTTTAACTTTTTATATATATATATATTTTGTTTATTTGTTTTTTGAATAACACGACAATGCTCAGGGGTTATTATTCCTGGCTCTACACTTAGGAATTTCTCTGGGGATCATATGGGATGCTGGGAATCCAACCCAAAACATGGGTCCATGATGTGCAAGGCAAATGACCTAACTACTGTACTATCTATCTAGTCCAAGAATAATTAGTTTAGATTGTACACACAAATATTCCTTGATAACATCTCAACTTCATCTTAAACAGTATTGGAATGAGTTGTCATTTTTCCACCCAATAAACCTTTTTGAACAGAAAAACTTACATTTCAGTTTTTTTATATTAAATGTTACAGATTTTTGTTTTATTGACTATTAAAAATCCCTAGTTCAAATACAGATCAAAATGAAATATCAGGCCAGACATAGCCTGTAGGCCCCATTGGACCAGCACCTGTTCTAGGATATTAATCCAATGGATTTTATATTCCACTTACTTGTTCCCTTCTGAAAGAAATGGACAATTTTCACTTTCAAGCATTTGTGACAAAAGATATTTCCCCTTTAGGAAGGATAAAGAAGAGAGAAGAAGAACACATGCCTTAATATACACTTATACTCAAATCTTTGGTGTTACTGTCATATAAGTAATCATATTATAATGTAATGAATTATATTTATATCAGCGGATTATATGTAAACTACATAAACATAGATGCATATGTGTATACATTTTTAAAATATGTTAAATACTTGATATTTATGAATTCTATTGATACGTAGCCAGATGTTTTCATCAAAAAATAAAACACAATGTACTTGAGAAACCAAGAAAAAAGAAAGTTAAATTGAATTTTTTAGAATTACAGGTTTTTTATGCATTCACACATCCAAATTTCAGGATTCCCTGTTGAAAAGTCTATTATTTCTTAGGATGTAGAGATAACAAACTAAGTATCTTTTGTGCATTCTGAAGACTGGTTTTGTTCCATGGCACCACGTAATTCCCTGAGATGGGTCTAGGTCCTGGGAATGCTTAAAACACACACACACACACACACACACACACACACACACACACACACACACCCTATGTGTTTGTGTGTGTGTGTATGTATATCTCAATTGATAAACTGCTTTTTCTTTTTTCTCCATTGTCAAGCATCCACTTAATGTATTTGGGCCAGTCTCTCAGCTTTGTTCTCATTCTCTCCACTGATGCATCCTGTTTTCTCTTCAAGCCCCGTTCCCATCATCAGTGTGACTTTCCAGTATATCTCACAGAAAGTTTTGTGTTTGTCGACACTGACTTCTCTTCCCTTGTCATACAAGTTATTGAGACATTATGTGAATGATCAAGATAACTTGCTGGAAAAGTGATGGACAAAGTCCTGGATTCATAATTTAGGAAGACTTGTTGCCCTCTTAGTATTGAATATTCTAATACTCAAAACAAATTCTCTATTTAGAAAATATATAATTTTCATTATGATGTACTTATTATGTAAGAATTGTGTAACATATATCACTGAAAGTTAACTCCGAATTCCATTTATTTTGGAGTATTACAAAAGTAAAGTGTCTCAATAATTTTTTTGCACATTTGGGGGGACCAATCACTTCTTGATTGGTCATATATCCAGCAGGTGACATGCTGTCACTGTCACTGTCCTCCGGTTGTTCATCAATTTGCTTGAGCGGGCCCAGTAACATCTCCATTGTGACACTTGTTGTTACTGTGTTTGGCATATCAAATACCTCATGGGTAGCTTGCCAGGCTTTGCGGTGTGGGCGACAAACTCTTGGTAGCTTTCTAGGCTCTCTGAGAGGGGTGGAGGAATTGAACCCGGTTCGGTTGGGTCAGGCTTGTGCAAGGCAAACACCCTACCTGCTATGCTATCGCTCCAGCCCATGACAAGCTGCATTATAGGTATATTTACTTTCATTCATTTTGATAAATATCTACTAGAAAACTGTCTCAAAGTGTGCTTCGGTGGTTTACGTTTTCAGCCATTAATGTATTCCTGTGGTTTACTTTGTACTTGTCTGTTGACAAATGACGTGGTAAGGCTACTTATTACTGTTTCTCATTTTGGTTATCAGTAGCTGCAAGATAGTGAATAATTTTGTTTTTGTGCCATGAACTGAGCCTAAAAACACGTGCATAGAAGGTATCCATTCTACTGAACTAACACCCTGTCTCCTTAGGGCATTTTTAAAAATTGTCTTACTTTGTGAGATTCATTGCTTGAAAAACTTTTGGTGTCTCATTTGATGTAAGAATTTTGTCTTATAGGTAGAGAAAATTTATTTTATTTTAAACATTTTATTTTTTGAGGGAGTTAGGAATTTGGGTGTCCCCACACCAAGCAATGATCAGGACCTTTCCTAGCTTTGTGCTCAGGAGGATTCTTTAGCGGTCACCAGGGGACCATATGTGGAATCTGGGATTGAAGCGGGTTAAACTTCATGAAAGACAAAAAATACTTGACATCCTGTATCTTTCTGATCATTTAAGCTTCATTTTAGTGAAGTGTCAGTTATTAAGATTCTCTTTTATCTTCATTTTTATGTGTGTTCTATGCTCTATCTTATGAAAATAGCTTTTAGGCTTTTTCTCAAAGCTTGATTGGTTTAGCTTCCATATTTCAGTACTCCATAATTCCACTTCACTTCACTTATCACTTAATCCCCGTTATTCATCGATTTATTCGAGCGGGTGCCAGTAACGTCTCCATTCATCCCGGTTGCGTGCTAGCGTAGCCCAATGGTATCTGTTCGTTCTAGGAACATGCAGAGCCTCAAACCGATCATTTAGGGTCTTGACGAAGAAGTCTGACCATCTTATAGGTGGGCGTCCACGTGATCTTTTGATGTCCCGTGGAATCCAATCAGTAATGGCTCTAGTCCAGCGGTTGTCTGTAAACCTCATTACGTGTCCAGCCCATCTGATTTTTGATGTCTTGGCAAATGAGACAGCGTCCCTGATTCTTGAGCGTTGACAAAGATCAGAACTCCGGATTCTATCTCTCATTTGAGTGAATCGTGATATTCCAAGCATAGTTCTTTCGATTCCTCTTTGAGAGACCCGAATAGCGTTCTCATCTTCTTTTCGTAGGGTCCAGGTCTCTGAGGCATATGTTAATGCAGGAAGAATAGTGGAATCAAAGAGATGTGCTTGTAGCTGGAGGTTCTTTGTCCTTTTAGTTATTTCTTCAATGCTCTTGAAGGCATTCCAAGCCGCTCTCTTCCTCCTGCGCAACTCAGGTGCCAGGTCATTCATCATGTTGATTTCTCGACCTAGGTATATATAACTGTTGCATTCGGAGATGGTGGTTCCATTGAGAGCGAATGGAGCGTCAGGAACAAGGCTGTTTCTCATAAACATTGTCTTCGTAAGATTCAGCTGTAGTCCGACCTTTCCACATTCACGGTCAAAGTCGGCCAGCATTTGTGCCGCTTGGCTGATGTTTGGTGTTATTAGAATGATGTCATCAGTAAAGTGGAGGTGGTGTATTTGCCGACCATCTATCTTCACTCCCATGTTTTCCCATTCTAATCGTCGCATGATGTTCTCGAGGGTGGCACTGAAGAGTTTTGGTGAAATGGTATCACCCTGCCGAACCCCTCTCTTGATATGGATGATTACTTTGTAGAATGGTGAGATTTTGGTAGTGAATCCGTAATAGAGCTCACAAAGGATCCTGATGTATTGAGTTTGTACGCCCTGATTGGCTAGGGCTTCCATGACCGCTTCCGTCTCAACAGAATCAAAGGCCTTCTTTAAATCAATGAACGTTAGACAGAGCAGCATCTTGAACTCTCAAGATACCTCAATGAGCTTGGTTATTATGTGGATATGGTCGATGGTACTGAATCCTTTTCGGAATCCAGCTTGTTCACATGGTTGTCCTTCATCTAGTGTTCTGCTAATCCTATTCAGGATGACTCGAGTGAATAGTTTGTAGATGACAGACAATAGGCAGATTGGGCGATAGTTTCCAATGTCGTGGATGTCTCCTTTCTTGTATAGTAGTACAGTCCTGCTGATTTTCCATTGGGATGGAACCTTGCATTCAGACAGGTAGCGTGTGAAGAGTCAAGCCAATGTATTGATGGGTACTGATGGTAAGTTCTTCAGGTGTTCAGGTCTGATCTTGTCTGGGCCAGGTGCTCTTTGTTTCTTTACCAACGAGATGGCATGATGGATTTCGGAAGGGAGAACATTGGGAACGACATATCCATCATGTGGTATGTGGTATGTGGGCAAGTGGATGTGGCTATTAAAGAGATCTGAGTAGAAGTCATGAATAATCTTCTCCATTGCCCTTCTGGAAGATGTGATAGATCCATCATGATGTCGGAGGGCAGTCATCTTGGTTTTGTAGTTGGTGAAGGACAGGCGGGCATTACGAATGTTTTTCCCAGCTTCTGCTACATCTACCAGTACTGTTGCTCTCCTGTTTTTGAGGTCATCCTTGATGGCTTCTCTGCACTGTTTTGCCAGTTCGGATGTTCGCTTGTGGTTGCCTGAGGCATGTGCCAAGCCACGTTGGCGAATAAGTTCAAGAGTATTTGAAGAAAGACGGTTTTTTGTGGTTATCTCTCTCTTGGCATTCCTTGCACAATCATGGAGGTGCTGAATCATTCGATCGTATTCCTCATCAATGTTGTCGATGACGGCATCTTCCCATGTTGCTGCAATAGAGCCAAAGAGCTCCCAGTTGGTGGTTGTTCTGGGAGTCCTCTTCTTAAACCTTGCATTCTTTTCTCCTCGTTCTGTGAGGTAGAATTTTGCACGAAAAAGACGGTGGTCTGATCCCGTTTGGAATTTTGGGACAACAGCAACATTGGTTAGGCAAAACCGCCGATTGAATATGATGTGGTCTATTTCATTGTGGAACTGTCCATCGGGAGACTCCCATGTGCAACGTTTAGATTCAGCCTTTTGGAACTGTGAGTTACCATGGAAGGTTTTGGTTGACATGATGAACTCAGACAGTCTGTCACCCTGTTCTTTCCATTCCAGGCCATGGGTTCCGATGTGGAGTTCATCGACTGATCTTCTAGGTCCTATCTTGGCATTAAAATCACTGACAATGATCTTGTAGAAGGTGTGATCTTCTTTATAGAACTTTTCCAGCTCCATGTAGAATTTCTCAGTTTCTCTTAGACCATAACTGGATGTTGGTGCATAGACAACAAAGATAGAAACTGCCGGTAGTGAGCCACATTTATGCAAGTGTAATCGTCCGATTCGGGTTGTTAGGCATTGGAATGAATCAATGCTCGTGACTAAGTTTGTGTTGTCAAGGATACCAACACCACCGACGCCTCTTTTATCACATGTTCCAAGGAACAGTTCTTCTCCAGTGTCGAAAACAGCATGATGGAATTGATGTCTTCTCGTTTCGGTCAGACCAATGATGTCGTACTTGATCTTTCGCACTTGTACCATAAGGTCTTCAATGGATGCAGTAGATGCCAGCGTTCGAGCATTAAAAGTACAGACAATCATTTTTGTTTTTCTGCGTTTTGGTAGCCTATGTCTGCCTTGGTGTTTTATCAGCTTCTCCTTCCATATCCTTCTCGACTCTGCATATTCAGGGTTAGGGAAATGAGATCCATTTATTACTGGATTTGGCAAATCAATTTGGTCTATTTGGTATAGACCACGGATAGCTTGCCAGGCTCTGTCGTGCGGGTTGGATATTTAAGGTACCCTGAACCATAATTCCACATGATATAATAATCTGGACACTTCCATCTTGATCCATTACCCTCTGCAGGATGTTGGATCCAGGGTCTCATTGTGGGGTATATCTCCTAAACACATTGCAGATCTATTTATACATAGATCTACTAACACTTAGCCCTGCATAGATGATTTATAAATTGTGTACCTTGTTTTAAAGTCATAGGGAAGTTCAGGCCACCTAATTTCTGCTCAATACCAAAAAGCTTGGAATAAGATAAGGAGGTGTAATATAAGACTTGATCACATGACTCCCCGTTAATCATTGAATTGCTCGAGTGGGTGCCAGTAATGTCTCCATCTGTCCCTATCGTGTGCTAGTGTAGCCCAATGGTGTCTGTTTATTCTAGGAACCCAAAGAGCCTCAAACCAATCATTCAGGGTCTTGAGGAAGAAGTCTGACCACCTGGTAGGTGGGCGGCCATGCGGTCTTTTGATGTCCTGTGGAATCCAGTTGGTAAAGGCTCTAATCCAGCGGTCATATCCAAATCTTTTTACGTGTCCAGCCTATCTGATTTTTGACCCCTTGGCAAACAAGACAGCATCCCTGATTCTTCATCATTGACGGAGGCTGGAACTCTGAATTCTTTCTCTCATTTGAGTGAAACATAATACTCTAAGCATAGCTCTTTCGATTCCTCTTTGAGAGACCCAAGTAGCATTCTCATCCTGTGTTCGTAGGGCCCAGGTCTCTGAGGCATATGAAAATGCAGGAAGAACAGTGGAATCGAAGAAATGTACTCGTAGCTGGAGGTTCTTTGTTCTCTTAGTTATTTCTTCAACACTCTTGAAGGCATTCCAAGATGCTCTCTTCCTCCTGTGTAACTCAGGTGCCAGGTCATTGATCATGTTGATTTCTCGACCTAGATATATATAACTGTTGCATTTGGAGATGGTGGTTCCGTTGAGAGTGAATGGAGCGTCAGGAACGAAGCCGTTTCTCATAAACATTGTCTTCATGAGATTCAGGTGGAGTCCAACCTTGCCATACTCACGGTCGAAGTCAGCCAGCATTTGTGCTGCTTGGCTAATGTTTGGTGTTACTAGAACGATGTCATCAGCAAAGCGGAGGTGGTGTAGTTGCTTACCATCTATCCTCACTCCCATTCCTTCCCATTCCAGTCCTCACATGATGTTCTCAAGGGTGTATCAAAGAGTTTCAGCAGCAAAAGATATTTAAATCTATGAAATTAATACTTAGCCTTCAAATTTTTATTGGAAAATTTCATAAAACTTTGACTTTTTAATCAATTACTTATCCCCAGAATAGCAGAGAGCCCCAAAATATCAAAACAATTGTTTCTTATTTGTTTCACTATGACCCCTAATAAATGCTGCCTACACTTCCTACATTTTCTCAGGAGGAAGCAACCCAGAAATTTTCCTTAAAACGTCTACTCCAGACAACTGTAATATCCACAATATATGACATAAGAAAAGACATTTAACATATATGTAGCAATACTAACAGAAAAAAAAAGAAGTCAATGCTTAGAATGAATATGATTTGAATTTTTATACTGAGATTATTTGAATGGGCATTAAGATACAGCAATGCTGAGAAACTATTAAAGGGTTCTATTTTGAGTGGGAGTGGAATTTTGAGCTACATCTAGTGGTGTTTGGGGCTTATTCCTTGCTCTGTCTACAACAATTACTCCTGGTAGGGTTCAGGGGACCATATACAATGCCAGAAGATGATCTTCAATAGACACAAGCAAGGTAAGTGCCCTCCCCCCAATGTACTCTCACCCTGAAGGGCCAGAAGTTAATAGGCCTGCAGTAAATATATCTGTCGTAAGTTTAGGAGAAATCTAGGGAGAAGCAGAGGATATGATTGTAATAGAAATGTAAATCAGTAATATCCCCTAAAGTTAAAACGTGAAACCCTCTTTAAAATTGTAAAAATTTACTCTAGTATTTATTTAATATTTTTACTAATGCCTACTTTAAAATACAAATTGAAGTATGCTTCTTAGTCATTTTTTGTATAAGTTTGTCTCAAATACCACAAAACTCAATTTCATTTTTTCTCAAACTAATTTTGAAAATTTTATTATAAACCGTAATAATATTCTATTTTAAAAATATTTTTTTCTGAAGCAATACCATTTTTATAATGGCTTATGCATATTGGCATATTCATTTAAACCAAATGGGAATTAAATCAATTTGTGCTTAACTTAGGTAATTATTCCATATACTTTGTAATTATTCCTGGATATGGAATACTCATTATCCATAAAAAAGCTAACATCCATGAAATTTAATTATCATTTGAGCTTTGGACATGCTCTTAGCCAATGCACTGGAAATGTGTATGTATATGTTTAGCTTTGAAGTTCCTAGTTACTAGTTTAGTAAAGATACTAGTTTAGTCCAAATTGGTAAGTTTCTGGTTCTTGTTTCCTCATGATAAACTCAATTTTCTCAAGGAAAAAAATATATAAACCTCAAACTTCAAATATGAATAACGCAATAAACACAGGATATATATATATATATATATATATATATATATATATATATATATATATATCTGAGATCTCCAAGCCTGCTCAGATTGGGGCTGAGCATCCTCCACCCAGATCCTCCAAATTCCAGTAGGCAGGGGTGACACCCACCAACTGGCCCCCTGGCGCCGTGTAATCCCATCAACAGCCAAGACCCAGAGACTATAAAACCCAGCTCCCAGAAGACACATATCATCTCATTCCTACTTTGGACAAACTGGCAGGCTACCGAATGTAACCTGCCCACATAGCAGAGTCTGGCAAACTCCCCGTGACGTACCCAATATGCCAAATACAAGTAACAATGATGGGTCTCATTCTCCTAACTCTGAAAGAGCCTTGAATATGGCACTTTTTAAAAAGTCTCAGGGCTAGGACGAAGGAGACATTACTGGGGCCTGCTCGAGGCAATCGATGAATAACAGGATGGTCGTGACCGTTATCGTGATATAAAATAAGACGACTCCAATAATTTGGCAAATGATATTAAATCTATGTACTGTCCCAAATGAAGTGGTAATAAGGTGACCCCTCATTTGAGAAAAAATTTCAATATAGGAAATTCATAAGAAGAAGAATTTAAAAAAAATCTTCAATTCCTTTACCTCTGCCATTAGCATATAGGGCCCTTTCTAATACTCTGAGTTTATTGGTAAGCTCTGTCTGAATTCTTCTCAGTGGACTGGGCCTGCACTAACCAATATCGCTAACACACTGGTGTCCTTCAGGAAGTACTTTCGTTGCCCATACTGGGTTTTTGGCTCAGAAGCAACTAGACCAAAGTTCCCACCATTCCCACCTGAAAAGTTTTCAGCTTCCATTACCACACATAGACCCCATTTACATTCGAATTGACTCTCAGCTTTTTGAAAGAAGGAAGGGTTGGGAAGGAGGAAGAAAAAACTATTGCAAAATATCCTATTTTTAAACCTATTTGATTCAAATCTGATATTTCTTAGTGTGTAATAGGAGGATTATATATATATTCTGTCTTTAGTATAGGCATTTTTCTATATGTGCAGAAGAATGCATTTTCAGAAAGTCACAGTTAGGTCTATTGTTATGTGGTATAATTTTAAAATAACATAAAAGCCTATTTTCACAAAATTCTCCTTTCTTTCAGTCCCTCTGGTTGAGTCTCTTGTTTTCATCGTCGTTGGGTACATAAAATCTAATAACTAGGAGAAAGCTGTTTTCAGAACAGCTGAACAGCATTGGCAGATAATATATTTCTGAAAATATTATGCAGTCACTATTTCCTTTCGTTTCTATTCTCTTTTGAGGTAAACACTTTAAAGTTGTTTCTTTCCATAATCAGAGCATTAAGGATTTTGGTGGTAGAACTCTTTGAGAAGATTTTCAGTTTAGTAGCAGCTTATGGGTGATTGGCAATGATTTGTTTAGAGCACTACAACACTGAGAACATACAACATCACACTTGGCAGAGATATAGGTTTTACTTCAAAAATTTCCGAGTTAGAGTGCAAATTGGTATAATAGTTCTTTTTTTTTACTTCAAATTAATTTAACAGGTTGTTGAATATTCAAAGCAGAGCAAAATTGTTGAACATTGTTTTTATTTCAGCACAAGTTTCAAATAAACTATTCTTCTCTACACATGATCTAATTCTTTTTCTTCTTGTACAGCACAGAACTGCTGGTAAAATTTGTGTTGTATGTTTTGTTTAGCTTGGGGGCGCCACACTCAGTGTACTCAGGGCCTAGTCCTTCTTCTGTGCTCAGGAAACACTCTTGGAAATCTTGGGGACCCTACGTGTTGCCAGGCATCCAGTCCAGGTATGGCATTTCTAAGACAAATGCCTGAATTATTATTTCTCCAGCCCCAGGGCTCCTCTTATGTTCTTTCCCTCCTTTCCTTCCTTCCCTCCCTCCATCCTTCCTTCTCTCATTCCTTCCTTTTCTTTCTCTTTCTTTTTTTTGAAGAGAATTTCTTTAACTTTAATTCTTAATCAAGTTGTAAGCACATGTTTAACATGTTTAAAGCCTGTGAGGCAGAGATCGAAGGCTGAAAGAGCTCTCATTAATCTTATCTGTAGATGAGTGATTGGAGTTAGTAGGACAGTTCTGAAAATCAACTATTGGGGCACATTTAATGAAATTCTGTCAGGAAGTAAACTTCCAGAATAGGGTATAGAATGCCACCACGCTACTGTTACATTCATTAAATGGCAGTTTTAAATTGAACTTCCCAGACCTAGGTTTTCAATAAAGGCTCATTTGCAAGAAGTATCACCTTTCAAAAACTGTCTCTTCATTGCTCAGGCTGGATTTTTGGTAGATTCATAGCTGTGCAAACCACCCAGTCTTTCAGCCTGGTTCTTGATTACATATCAATAGCTCAGAGGTAAAAATGGAATAATAACTAATGAATCATCTTGACAAGTAGAAATGCAATACAGTCATTTATAATGGTATTTGTTTATGACAAATTCTTTCCAGATTTGTCCCTTACTCAGTTGTTTTGATTGAGTGTCAAATTTTATAAAGAAAAACAATATTGCTTAGAAGTATTAAATTTCTTTGTACAGAATATTGTTCAACGTTCTTTTTAAAAAAAAATTAGTGAAAAACCATGAGGCACAGTTGTAGATTTACATTTTTTAAACATTTTTATTAGTGAAACACCATGAGGTACAGTTGTAGACTTACAAATTTTTGTGCTTGGGTTTCAGTTGTACAATGATCAAGTACCCATCCCTCCACCAGTGCCTATCCTCCACCACCACGGGTCCCAGCATCCCTCCCACCCCCATCCACCCATCCCACCCTGCCTCTGTGGCAGGGCATTCCCTTTTGTTCTCTCTCTCCTTTTGGGTGTTGTGGTTTGCAAAAGAGGCATTGAGTGGCAATCATGTTTGGTCTATAGTCCACTTTCAGCATGCTTCTCCCACCCTGGGAGGATCCTCCCAACACCCTTTATTTGGTGCTCCCTTCTCTATATGAGCTGCCTTTACCCCCCAAGCATGTGTGGCTAGCCTCCATGCCATGGAGTAAACCTCTTGGTACTTATCTTGGCTATTCTTGGGTGTTAGCCTCCTATTTTGTTACTTTATGTTCCCCAGATGAATGCAATATTTCCATGTCATGTAGCATCATACTTTCCATGTAGTACCACTTGTATGTAAATTTTTTGACTTCATTTTTTTCTAACAGCTACATAGTACTCCATTGTGTATATGTACCAAAGTTTCTTTAACCAGTCACTTGTTCTCAGACACTCAGGTTTTTTCCAGATTCTGACTATTGTAAAGAGTGCTGCAATGAACAAACAAGTGCAGATGTCACATTAACTATACTTTTTTTGCCTCTCTGGTATATATTCCCAGGAGTGTTATTGCTGGGTCAAATGGGAGCTCAATTTCTAATTTTTGGAGAATCGTCCATACCGTTTTCCAAAAGGGCTGAACCAGTCGGCATTCCCACCAGCAGTGAAGGAGGGTCCCTTTCTCGCCACATCCACGCCAGCACCGGTTGCTTTTTTTCTTGTGGATGTGGGCCAGTCTCTGTGGTGAAATATTATATCTCATTGTTGTTTTGATCTGCATCTCCCTGATGATTAATGATGTAGAGCATTTTCTTATGTGCCTTTTTCCATTCAGATTTCTTCTTTGAGAAAGTTACTGTTCATTTTTTCGCCCCATTTTTTTGATGGGGTTGGATGTTTTCTTCTTGTGGAGTTCAACCAGTACCTTGTATATCCTTGATACCAACCCCTTGTTAGATGTGTATTCGGCAAATATCCTTTCCCATTCTGTAGACTGTCTTTGTATTTTGGTCACTGTTTCTTCTAAGGTGCAGAAGCTTCTTAGTTTAAGATAGTCCCATTTGTCTATCTCTGTTTTCACTTGCTTGGCCAGTAGCCTGTCATCTTTGAAAATACTGTTCGCTTCAATATCATGGAGGGTATTGCCAACCTTGTCTTCAATGTACCATATGGATTCCGGTCTGATGTTGAGGTATTTAATCCATTCTGATCTTACTTTTGTACATGGTGTTAGGCAGAGATCTGAGCCCATTTTTTTTTCCATGTAGCTGTCAAGTTTTACCAGCACAATTTGTTAAAGAGGCTTTCCTTGCTCCACTTCACTTTTCTTGCTCCATTATCAAAGATTAGATGATCATATGTTAGGGGGAGATGTCAGTATATTCAATCCTGTTCCATTGGTTTGTGGCTCTACCTTTGTCCCAGTACCATGCTGTTTTAAGTATTACTGCTTTGTAGTAGAGTTTGAAGTTGGGAGGTTGATTCCTCCCATTTTCTTTGTTCCAAGAATTGCTTTAGCTATTCGTGGGGGCTTATTATTCCATATAAATTTCAGGAGTGTTTGCTATATTTCTTTGAAGAATCTCATGGGTATCATTATAGGGATCACACTGAATTTGTACAATGCTTTGGGGAGTATTGCCATTTTGACAATGTTAATGTTCTCAATCCATGAGCAGGGAATACCTTTCCATTTTCTCCTGTCCTCTTTTATTTCCTGAAGTAGCATTTTGTAGTTTACTTTGTACATTTCTTTTATTTCCTTAGTTAAGCTGATTCCTGGGTACTTGATTTTCTGAGGCACAATTGTGAAGGGGATTTTTTTTTCATGTCACTTTTTTCTCTCTCATAATTGCATATAGTAAAACCATGAACTTTGGGGTATTGATTTTATAGCCTGCAACTTTACTATACAAGTCTATTGTTTCTAGGAGCTTCTTGGTAGAGGTTTTAGGGTTCTCTAATTATAGCATCATATCATCTTCGAATAGTGAGAGCTTGATTTCTTCCTTTCCTACATGAATAACCTTATTATATTTTTCTTGCCTAACCACTGGACTACACTAGCACGCGACAGGGACGAATGGAGATGTTACTGCGCCCGCTCGAGCAAATTGACGACTAAGGGGAAGTTAAGTGATTAAGTGATTAAGTGCCTAACCACTATTGCAAGTACTTACAGTACTATATTGAACAGCAGTGGAGAGAGTGGGCATCCTTGTCTTGCCCCTGATCCTAAGAGGGAAGGCTCTCAGTTTTTCCCCATTGAGGATGATGCTTGCCATAGGATTGTGGTAGATGGCCTTAACTATATTGAGGAAAGTCCCTTATATACCCTGTTCAATGTTCTTTTACATAACTGAAATTAACTTGAATTTATGTTACTTACAACTTGATTAAGAATCAAAGTTAAAGAAATTCTCTTAAAAAATACCAAGCTGTTATTAGTTTATCATAGTAATGAAAGCATGAATTATCTGATATTCCACTATTTTTCACAATTAAAACTTTACTACATTCAGCTTGAAACTTACAAAGCAGTAGGATGCCTTTACTGATGCCAATAAAAATAAAATGTGATGGTTATACCCATAAGGAAATTATAAAAAATAATTCTGTATTAATTCAAGCTCTTTGGTAGAAATACATCTTGAATTCAAGCAAACAAAATGGTAATCTGAGTAACAAAACCAAAGTAGTGAAGTTTACCTTCTTGTGGTGTTACGGTATCAAATTTCAGAGATAGCCTGGTTAACATTATGAGAATCAGGTTATGTAGCCTGATTCAGTCACTGCTTTAGAGATTGGACAAGACTAGGTCACATTTTAGAATTCAATTCAAAATGCAAGTTATCGGAAACAACCAAATTAGTCTAGAAAAATAAAATTGTAGGAGTTATTGCTTATCAATTTTGTTTCTTATGATAATTAACTGCAATGAAAACAAGATATACACATCGAAACAAAGATCAAATCAAGGGTAGAGAATTAGAGTAAAAAATTAGACTATATTTGGATGCTTTTCCATAAAGGCATCCAGAAAATCAATGTGAAATAAATATGTCTTTTCCACAATTTATGCTGCTGAGATAGTTGATTATCCCACATTAAAAAAAAAAGATAACACGTTCCTAAGTATATCTTTTAATTTTCCCACTTAACAACTTACCACTTAACTCAATCATTCGGTATCCCCAACTAAAAATAAAAAAATTATCTGGTTCATGAAATCTCTTGAAAAAAATTTAAGGGGCTGAGCAATAACATGGCAGGTAGGGCATTTGCCTTGCCGTGGCCAATCTGGGTTCGATTCCCAGCATCCCATATGGTCCCCTGAGCACCACCAGGGGTGATTCCTGAGTGCAGAGCCAGGAGCAACCTCTGTGCATCACGGGGTGTGACCCAAAAAGCAAAAAAAAAAATAAGATTTAAATTAGTGTTTATAGAAAAAACAGTGAATATTCACACAATGATACATTTATTTGTGTAATTCTGTCTTCAGAAATTCTCAGAATAATTCACTGGTCACATCACTGTAGCACTGGGCACCGAGTAATATTTTGTTTCTGAATTTGGGCATTTTAGAAAGCAGTTGTCATTCATTCACTACGAATCATAAAATAATTTTAAGTTAGTGATGAAGTCATTCGTTTTTTCCACAAATACTGTTCGCTACCTATAACATACCTGGTACTCTGCTGAAATCTGGGTCATTACCAAATAATACTGAAAGAGTGTCTGAACTTCAAGATCTACAGTAATTTCTCAAGGATTCCTAAAGAAAAAATCGCATTTACTTAGCCAGAGAATTGACTCTCAAGGAAGGATTTGTATTAAATATGTGAGATACACATGTGTCACTGAAAGGCAATGCTATTTCTACACTGTCTTATGAGAATACTGCTATAAATAATAACCCTATAACCAAAGTGAAAGCCCACATATATAAATTCATATATAACAGATCAATTTTAACTTACATCTATTGGAAGTTGGTCTGTTTCCACTTTAAAATAAGCACTAGAATATTGTATTTGCAATAAGTACTTTCTTAAAATATTACTTCATAAAAAATACACTGAGTGTTTTCCATACAACACCCTATTCAATATAAATGAGTATTTTAATAGTTACTCAAACATCTTGTATAATGCTATAACTTAAAATACATTTTTCTTTACTTTAAAAGATAATGCAATGAATGAGTGATCTGCCTTCTAGGCAGACATCTGATACCAACATTGCTGACGTTACTGATCACTAAAGCTAAACTGAGGTCCCTTGAAATCTTCATACCCACCGCTCCATATCTGCCCTGCAAAATTAAATTTAGTACAGAAAGTAAATGAGTTGTTTCAAGGTTCTGTGTAAAAGTTGCTTTGTTCTTTCATTTCATGGTCCTCACAGTTTTCTTCTCCCAAAACAACAGGAGGCCCCATTATACTGGACTCACTCCTTTCTTCGTAATGCCCTCGGCACAGGATAATTGCTCATAAGATAAAAATCTAGATTATGAATAGTACATAAATCTTTTGTGCAATATTTTACAAATTATATTTTTGTACTTTATTATTTTGGAGCACCCTACGGATACTTTACAAAACATTTACCTCCCCTTATATTTCCAGAGATCTGAAGTATATAAAGGCTTCTCTGTTGGATGTCCACTACACAATTCTCATTTTAAAATATTTTTCCATTCCTTGTTTTGATTTATTTGAAGCCACCTATGTATCAAATGACAAGCCAGTTGGTGCTGACCTTTAAAAATTCCCAGAGCTTTAAGAGAAAACCATGGGGAACCTGCCCAAAATCCTGCTCATTTTCTAAGATTGCAGAGGTTCTCTGCTGCAAGCAATTGTGAAATTACGAACTCTTAACAACACTATATAATGGAATATGCACTATTGTATTAAGATAATTTTATCAACCATGTTTCTTTTAATTTTCACAGACGGTTGGATTTTATATTTTATTTTATAATAATTAAGAGAATAAAAGCAAAGCAATATTATGCATAGATAAACTATATTACTTATGCAAAAATAGATATGAAGTGTTAGAGAGCAAAATGAGGAAACTGTCGGAATAAGAAAATGTGAATCTCTGCCCCACAAAATGATTAAAACACACACCCAACACTAAAACGAAACACTTCAGAAATCTAGGAATTAACCAAATCACGGAAGGGAAGATGAAGCATTACTGCATGTTACAGTGTGGGAAATGTGAAAACAACACCTCACAGAAGATGTTTCTTGAATCATCCATTTTTATTCCATTTATACAGAATCCAGGGGCAGACAACTCTATTGGGACAGAAATTAGATTATTGGCTTCCGTTGCCAAGTATTGGGAATGGGTATTAGGGATGTGGAGTTGTATGTGTGCAGTGTTTAATTTTGGTGTCAGAAAACTATTCGAGGGTTAAAGTATGATGCCAGTCGGACATCTCTATAAATACCTTTTAAATTGCAAATATACTTGATATAGCCGCAATGAATGACATATAAATTGCGATCCACAAAACTGTTCAAAGAGAGGGTCTGAAAGATAACTCAAAGGGCCGGAGCATTTGCTTTGCATCCGGGTTTCTGGGTTCAATCCCCTCATAATTTCTGTACCAGTAGAGTTGTCAGGTGCTTTTTCAGGCTGGAAATTGGAACCAACTGCATAATCCAAATCTGAGAAGGAAAGAGTGTTGGTGGGACACAGTCTCACCTGACTGTGTGGAGGATGCTGTTTGCTGGGTGGCATGTGTTTCTTTTCTCTGCAGCCCTCATACAAACTTGGCTCTGATTTTTTTTTTTCTTTGGATGTCTGGATCTTAACATCACAGTCTTCCTCCTTTTACTTGTAGAGTTGATACCCCAAATCTACTTACCACTGCTTCAGAGCAGTGATGCTACTGACACAATGCTTACAGAAGAGGGATTTTCAGTAGACCCTATATAGAAAGCATTATGCTCCTTTTATTCTCCCGTGATATTAAGGACAAAATAGAATTATGATCTTATATAGAATCATCACAATATTTCATTTATAAGACTCAAACTACTTATATAATGCCCTGTGTAAAATTATCGGTGTAATACATGCAAGGCACAATAAAACAATAATATAAAAACATTATTTTATGATAAAATGTCACTTTGTTGAATAATACATAGCAGTAAATTTCCTATTTGTCTTCATTTTTTGCCTGCTTATTCCTACTTGATAATAATGACAAGCAATTAATTTTAGTTTCGTATTTCTACTATTCAACTAAAGAGTATGTGATATACTACTTTTGCTCCATAAATTTTACTCCATAAATTTGGTCATTTATGTTGTCAAATTTCTTTCTCATACTTGCATTCTCTCTCACACACACAGTACCTACTTCTGAAATTGTGGTTATTACATCTCAGTGCAGAGTCAAATACCCATTGCTTACATTATAATAAGTACACAAATTCTGTTCATAGCTAAGCCAGAGAGTAAAACAAGATTGCATTTTTTTCTTGTAGATATGTTTTCTTATACTGCATTTAGTTTGTTGCTTAATTTTTTTTCTTATATACTCCTTCTCTCAATGTAATCAAGCATCCGATAGTCTAGGTATCCTTTTTGACCCCATGTCAATCTTTATCATTTTCTTTACCACTGACAACATCTATTTGGTCTACATTTTAAAGTACTGAAAGTAATAGTTTTATAAAATATTTTGTCTAATAGGCGTCCATACATTTTCACATAAGAACCTAAGTACCTAGGATTTCTCTCTCTTTGCTATGTCTCTCTTTATAAACAGCATGTGAGGTCATTCCTAAATGAAAATAGAAAGGAGAATCCTCATTGGAAATATTTCTAAGTCTAAAAGTGTGATTTATCATTCATGATTCTAATATGCTTGACTCAACCCGATCATATAGTCAAGTCAAATTCCAACATGATAGAAATATATAAGTGGGCCAGGAAAACGGTGGGAAACAGCCAACCTCCGCCATCATCCTAAATGTCAATGGTTACAAGCAGACCCACAACAAAGCCAGAAGATTAAAAAATAGTAAATGCATTTGGTTAAATACACACACACACACACACACATATATTAAAGAAACTTTAGTGATTCTTCAACATTTTATTTAAACCAAGAGAGTATAAAACAACCTCTGTAGAGTTTTGCATGTAAGAGATTTTGGTAAAATAATTACAAAATCAGCTGCACAGGGGGAAAAAGGGGGAAGAAGGAGGGAGAGAGAGAGAGAGAGAGAGAGAGAGAGAGAGAGAGAGAGACAGAGAGAAAGAGAGAGAGGAGGTAAAAAGCACTTGTTTTTCCTAAGAAACCCAGTTCAAATCCCTGAAACTATATGTGGTCCTCTTTAGTTCTGCCAGGAATGATCCCTGAGACCAGATCCAGGAGTAATTCATGAGCAAATAGGGATAGCCAAAAAAACTAAATAAATAATAATAATAATATAATTTCATAATAAAACATAGAAACTGAGACTTTTTTTTCAAAAACACAAATGCCTGCACTAACTTTTTTGGGGGAAGGAGTCCTAATGAATATTCAGACTAACAAGTGATGAATCAAAATAATGGATTCTGGAAGGAAATACTGGAAACATGTATTAATCCAAACGTGTATATAAGCTTCCAATTGATGAAGTTTTTATACGGTTTTTAAGTAGTGTTTTCTCTAGTTAATTATGACATGTAAAAAGGTAACTTTAAAAATGATAATCTTACTATAATTTGAATAAAATATATGAAAATATAAACAAACATAACAAGACTTATGAGAGTAGTAAGCTTATTATCTTTCATATGGAATTAATTGGTTGTTTATTTTGACATTTGCAAATGGAAAACATAGGTTTGAATATGTCACTTATTAAAAATGTTCACACATACAGAATTATTGTACTAATGCATTTAGTAATTTAGTATTGTATGAACAAAATTCAAGAGCTAATGTACAAATTTGGAAGTTATTAAAAATGTAATATAGGAACTAGAAGATGGCCATAGAAGAATGGGATGTGTTGATGAAAGAAAAATGTCTGACTATGTACACAAAGAATAACTGATAACTGACAATGCTTTTCCTTTTATCTGAAGCCCTGACAGTAGCCAAAGAAAAATATGACAAATCTTCTAGGCAGAGCAACTAATTCCCAGGCTGAAACAAACATGCAAATGTGAACCCGGACATGAGATCAACTGAGGTACAAGTTTCATCTGGAAGGTGGCAATTGACAGAACCTTAGGGTGGGAGTCAGGACACACAATTCTTGCTAAACTCATTTTTGCTAAGAGCAATGAAGAACTTTAAGAAAGGATGAATGATGCTCACTTCTGCATTTTGAAAAGGTCATTGAGTGACAGCGAGTTCACAGGGGACTGTGATGTGTGCGCAGACTCAAGAAGAACATTGCCTCAGCAAAGATGCTTGATTTAACTCTCAGATGAAGAGAAGTAGAGATCATTTGGAGCTGTTCTTAGGATAATTGGCTGCATGTAGGAGGTGAAGGAATGATGCCTATCAGAGCACTGAGAGCCTTCCAGAATCTTCTTTGGGGGCCACAGACATCAGTGCTCAGGGATCACTCTTAGCAGGATCCAGGGACCATCTGGGGTACCAGGTCAGTTGTATGTCTGGCAAAGTCCTACCTGAGCCCTACTATTGCTTGAGCCCAGAGGCCTGCATCAAATCTGGTGGAACTCTTAGAAAGTACCATCTTCCTCAGAATGCTGGGAGCTGCCCAGTGGCGACCACCGAAGCAAATGATCTGCATCAGGCTTGGAGCATGTTTCACTTGAGGTGCATAGAAAATCCAATGGAGGGAGTAAAAATTTCAACTTGTAATAAAAAGAGTAGGAATTTACAAGGCACAGAATGATTTTGCATATGAATTCAGAATAGAGTTAATGTCACCTCAAACATTAAATATGGGTGGACTATTCAATTCAGCATATTTTCTTAGTCAATAATTTACTAAGTTTTGTTTTGGTTTGAGGGCCACAGCCAGTTGTGCTCAGGGATTATTCCTGGGTGTGTTCTCACAAATGAAATGAAACCCAGGTCCTTTGCATGAAAAACAAGTATCATACCCACTGTCACTGTGACCTAGTAACTTCAGTTGTATTTTTTTTTTTAATTTTTATTAGTGAAACACCATGAGGTACAGTTGTAGACTTACAAATGTTTGTGCTTGGATTTCAATTATACAATGATCAAATGCCCTTCCCTCCACCAGTGCCCATTTCCCACCACCACGGATCCCAGTATCCCTCCCGCCCCCCATCCCCCCATCCCACCCTGCCTCTGTGGCAGGGCATTCCTTTTTGTTCTCTCTCTCCTTATGGGTGCTGTGTTTTGCAAAAAAGGCATTGAGTGGCAATCATGTTTGGTCTATAGTCTACTTTCAGCATGCTTCTCCCATCCTGGGAGGATCCTCCCAAAACCCTTTATTTGGTGCTCCCTTCTCTATCTGAGCTCCCTTTTTCCCTAGCATGTGTGGCTGGCCTCCAAGCCATGGAGTAAAATTCCTGATACTAATCTTGGCCACTCTTGGGCGTTAGACTCCTATTTTGTTACTTTATGTTCCCCAGATAAATTTTCTAAGATTGTAACTTCAGTTTTTGAGGAAGAGGCAATGAAGTATTCAAACTGACATAACTCCATTATGACCTTAACAATAAAACAAAACACTGACTTCCCAGAAATTATTAGAATAAGCTGTCTAAAATAAGATTTTTTTAAATGAGAAGAGTCTTGGTGGAGAGAATAATGATAGTAAAAATTGGACTGAAAATTTTAATACATATAATTATTTTTAATACAGAGGTATACTTTAAAATATCACAAATTTAAAGACCAAACAAAACATTCAAATAATAAACTTCTAAGGCCAATTAGAATGTAACTTGAAAGAAAAAAATATGTCAATTCTACTTGAAAAACTAATTGAATAATTATCTTCTAAAAAATCAAACGTGGCCAGATTAGCAATGCAGACTGCATTATATGGGGAGGTAGAAAAAGCTTTAGTTAAGGCAGCATGAATATTTTCATGGAAATTTCATAAGATTTCCTGCCAAACAACACATTTCCAGGCAAATTGATTGCGACTTCAGTGAAATCAATAATTAAACATTTGTGCTAATGTAATTTATTTGACACGTACATATATAGAGTAGAATATCCAAAGAGTTTTGTAGGCAAGCACTGCATTTAGTTAAAATGTTAATCTTGCTCAAATGGCTAAAAATACAATACACCTTTTCCACCTCTAACTTTAGTTGAGGGCATGACACAGAATCTCTGGATGGCATTCCTAAACAATGCAGCACCCAGGTTCTGCTACTTCATCAAATACTTCCAATACCCTTGGCAGAACACTTCATATCTACAACTCCAGCCACAAATATGCAAGATGAAGAATCAAAGTATGTTTTTATTTAAAAAAGAGGTAACATAACCATATGCATATATATATTTCAGAAATATCATTTCATACTAGTTACAATAACAAATCCACCACAAAACTACTAGCATCCTTCCTCCAAACTCAAAGTACCCTCACCCTGTCCCTAGCACTCATTGCTGTGACAGCCCCCGTTGTGTTGTCAGAGCCCAAGAGTGTTTTGTTTGACTTTGTTCACTGCTTTTTTTCACCGTGTGCTACCCCTGAGTGATGGCGATTCTCTGGACATTGTCTTGCTCCCTCGGACTTTTTATCTCTTAGCATAATCCCTTCAGTTGGATCCATATTGTAGCAAAGTATACATAATCTTTTCTTTCATTTTGTATCTGAGTAGTATGCCATTCTGTACTCTCTCCCTCTTCCTCTCTCTCTCTATATATATAAATATATTTGTGTGTATACATTTATTTATTTACATTAATCTATGGTAGGTGCTGTCATTGTTTCCACAAGATGGGTCAAGATATATGCTGGAATCAAAGTATGCATATTGATCAATGAAATAGAATTGAGATCCCAGGATAAAATCTCACACTTAAGGACAAAGGATCAAAGAGTATAAAGTGCAGAAGTGCTTAAAGCCACAAGTTGCAGGACACAGGAACAGAGCATAGGAAACAGGCTGGTCTAACTTGGAGCAGTAGGTGGGTGGGTGGGAGGCATCATTCCCTGGCCATCTCTAAGGGAAGAGCAAAGAAGAGGAGAAAGGAAGAGGGATAAAGAAAGTGAAATTCCCGCTCTGCCAAAGAAGTAGAAAACACTCGAAATTATGAACAAAATAAGAACCATTCCCAAGAACTTCCACTGTTCTCTCCTCTGCTCACCACAAATGGGAAGGAGCCATCTTTCAGGTAGAGGTCCATTCTTTAAAACGTTTTACTCTTTTGGTGTTTCACTAATTTAAAAAAATAAGTTTTGTTAAAATTATTGACAAATTTGCAGAGTTAAAACTCAAACTTCATGAATGCAATAAAAATTTGATAAGTATAAATTGTCTTTTAAAAATAAAAACCGTAAAATGAACCATTTAGTTTTTGTACTAAACTTTTATTTTGTTCATGATTTTCCTGAAACATTTTTCTGGTATAATTTTATATATTAAGTTCTATTAAAGAGAAATAAGCCTTTAAAAAAAAAGTTCACTTCTTTTGGTTGTATGTAAAATAATTACAAGATCAGGAGATAAATGAGAATAAGGTGAAAACAAGAATCGAGATGATAAAAAAAAGAACCTGGATAGAACCTGAATATTTTTATCCCTGAGAGCAATACCAGAACACTCAGTTAAGCATTTCAAAAATGCCATTCCTGTCATTCTTAAATAACCCGTTTTCTTTCTATAAAGATATGAAATAAAGATCAGTAAGAGTCAAGTCCCTGAGAGCAGAAAACATGTTAGTCTTCTCAGCATGGGATGCCCCAAACCGAGAGAGTGGCGTGTTGTGTATCTGCACACATGTTGAAGAAAGAGAGAAGCAATCACTTCAAAAGGGGGATAAATTGAAGAAAGGAGAAAAAACGCAACAAATATCAGAAAGAACATTATTTCTACTTATCTCTTGACTAATTAAGATTCTGTTTCCAAAAATACATTCCCATTAGCAGACATTGATCATATGTTCTAATAAATTATCATTTCATTCTCTTAGATTTTATAACCCAGTGTTTATATTTGTTCTATCAGAAAATATGCATACAGATGAATTACGCTGTTTATTTTTAACAATCCACTTAACATAAATAAGAAAATATTTATTAAGAACTGAAGTGGCATGCCTCAGTAATTATGAGAATCCATAAAATTTCATTGCTCTTCACTCTAAGTAATATCTGAGTGTATCAGTAAATTCACATATGCCCCTGATCACTTAATCACTTATCACTTAACTTCCCGTTAGTCGTCGATTTGCTCGAGCGGGCGCCAGTAACGTCTCCATTTGTCCCTGTCGCGTGCTAGTGTAGCCCAATGGCATCTCTTCGCTCCAGGAACATGGAGGGCCTCAAACCGATCGTTCATGATCTTGACAAAGAAGTCTGACCATCTGGTAGGTGGGCGGCCACGCGGTCTCTTGACATCCCGTGGAATCCAATCAGTAACAGCTCTAGTCCAACGGTCGTCTTTAAATCTCATTACGTGACCAGCCCATCTGATTTTCGACACCTTGGCATATGAGACAGCGTCCCTGATCCTTGATCGTCGACGGATGTCAGAACTCCGGATTCGTTCTCTCATTTGAGTGAAACGTGTTATTCCAAGCATAGCTCTTTCTATTCTTCTTTGGGAGACCTGAATGGCGTTCTCATCTTGTTTGCGTAGGGCCCAGGTCTCTGAGGCATATGTTAATGCAGGAAGAACAGTGGAATCAAAGAGATGTGCCCGGAGCCGGAGGTTCTTCGTCCTCTTAGCTATTTCTTCGACGTTCTTGAAGGCGTTCCAAGCCGCTCTCTTCCTCCTGCGAAGCTCGGGTGCCAGGTCATTTCTCATGTTGACCTCTCGACCTAGGTACACATAGCTGTTGCATTCGGAGATGGTCGTTCCATTGAGAGCGAATGGGGCGTCAGGAACAAGGCTGTTTCTCATAAACATTGTCTTCGTAAGATTCAGCTGTAGTCCTACCTTTCCACACTCACGGTCAAAGTCGGCCAGCATTTGTGCCGCTTGGCTGATGTTTGGTGTTATTAAAACAATGTCATCAGCAAAGCGGAGGTGGTGTAGTTGCCGACCATCTATCTTCACTCCCATTCCTTCCCATTCCAGTCGTCGCATGATGTTCTCGAGGGTGGCACTGAAGAGTTTCGGTGAAATGGTATCACCCTGCCGCACCCCTCTCTTGACATCAACGATCACTTCTTTGTAGAATGGTGAGATCCTGGTAGTGAATCCGCAATAGAGCTCACGGAGGATCCTGATGTATTGGGCTTGAATGCCCTGATTGGCTAGGGCTTCAATGACCGCTTCCGTCTCAACAGAATCAAAGGCTTTCTTTAAATCAATGAACGTTAAGCAGAGCGGCATCTTGAACTCCCGAGAAACCTCAATGAGCTTGGTTACCGTGTGGATATGGTCGATGGTGCTGAATCCTTTGCGGAACCCTGCTTGCTCGCATGGTTGTCCTTCATCTAGTGTTCTGCCAATCCTATTCAGGATGACTCGAGTGAACAGCTTGTAGATGACAGACAATAGGCAGATCGGGCGATAGTTGCCAATGTCATGGATGTCTCCCTTCTTGAACAGTAGTACGGTCCTGCTGGTTTTCCATTGGGACGGAACCTTGCATTCAGACAGGTAGCGAGTGAAGAGCCGAGCCAGTGTATTGATGAGTACTGACGGCAGGTTCTTCAGGTGTTCAGGTCTGACCTTGTCTGGGCCGGGTGCTGTTTGCTTCTTTACCAACGAAATGGCGTGTCGGATTTCGGAAGGGAGAACGTTAGGAACGACATACCCATCCTGTGGAATTTGGTATGTCGGCAAGTGGACATGGCTATCGAAGAGATTTGAGTAGAAGTCATGGATAATCTTCTCCATTGCCGTTCTGGAGGATGTGATGGATCCATCAGGACGTCGGAGGGCAGTCATCTTGGTCTTATAGTTGGCGAAGGACAGGCGGGCGTTACGAATACTTTTCCCGGCTTCTGCCGCATCTATCAGTACTTCTGCTCTTCTCTCTTTGAGGTCTTCCTTGATCGCATCTCTGCACTGCTTTGCAAGCTCGGACGTTAGCTTGCGGTTGCCTGAGGCATGCGCCAAACCACGCTGGCGAATTAGCTCAAGAGTTTTCGAAGATAGGCGACTTTTTGTGGCTATCTCTCTCTTGGCGTTCCTCGCACATTCATGGAGGTGCTGAACCAGTCGATCGTATTCCTCGTCAATGTTGTCAACAATGGCATCTTCCCATGTTGCCGCAATAGTACCAAAGAGTTCCCAGTTGGTGGTCATTCTGGGAGTTCTCTTTTTGAACTTTGCAGCCCTTTCTCCCCGCTCTGTGAAGTAGAATTTTGCACGAAGGAGACGGTGGTCCGATCCTGTTCGAAATTTTGGGACAACAGCGACATCAGTCAGGCAAAACCGTCGATTGAATATGATGTGGTCTATTTCGTTATGGAATCGTCCACCAGGAGACTCCCATGTCCATCGTTTAGATTCTGCCTTCTGGAACTGTGAGTTACCATGAATGGTCTTGGTCGACATGATGAACTCAGACAGTCTCTCACCCTGTTCGTTCCATTCTAGGCCATGGGTCCCGATGTGAAGTTCTTCAGCTGATCTTCTCGGTCCTATCTTGGCATTAAAATCACCCACAATGATCTTGTAGAAGGTGTGGTCTTCTTTATAGAACTTCTCTAGCTCCATGTAGAACTTCTCGATTTCTCTTTCATCATAATGAGATGTTGGTGCGTAGACAACGAAGATAGAAACTGCAGGCAGTGAGCCACATCTATTCAAATGTAAACGTCCGATTCGGGTTGTTAGGCATTCGAATGAATCAATGCTCTTGGCCAAGTTTGTGTTGACAAGGACACCGATGCCTCCAACACCTCTTTTATCGCATGTTCCGAGGAACAATTCTTCTCCGGTGTCGAAAACAGCATGGTGAGATTCGTGCCTTCTTGTCTCGGTCAGACCAATGATGTCGTACTTGATCATTCGCGCTTGTACCATCAGGTCCTCGATGGATGCATCTGATGCTAGCGTACGTGCATTGAAAGTACAGACGATCATTTTTGTCTTCCTTCGTTGTGGCAGCCTAGGTCGGCCTTGAGATTTTGTCGGCCTCTCCTTTCTCATCCTTCTCAGTGCTGCCATATCGGTGAATTATTATGCCCCTGATAATAATTCACTAATCTGGCTTCAGAGTCTTCTCCCAAAGTTGAACACAAACATTAACTAATTCGGAGATTTTTTTGAGGAATGAATATGATACTATACACTAAATAAATGTGATACTATGCATAAGTATATATATATATATATATATAGAGAGAGAGAGAGAGAGAGAGAGAGAGAGAGAAAGCCTGCTCAGATCAGGACTGGGCCTCCACCACCCAAATTCCCCATCTTCCAGTAGCTAGGCATTACACCCACCAACTGCCCCTGGCACCTTTTTATCCCATCAATGGCCAATACCCAGAGACTATAAAACCAAGCTCCCAGAAGTGAGCGGCCACATTTGCAGCCGCGAGACCTCTTATTGTCTAGTTCTGTCACTCTCTGAGAACCCAACAGGCTACCAAGAGTATCCTGCCCACACAGCAGAGTCTGGCAAGCTCCCCGTGGGGTATTTGATATGCCAAAACCCAGTAACAGTGATGGGTCTCACTCCCCTGACCCTGAAAAAGCCTCGAATGTGGCACTTGCTAAAATCTCAGAGCTAGGACGAATGGAAATATTACTGGTGCCTGCTCGAGGACATCTATGAACAATTGGATGATAGTGATAGTGACAGTGATAATTCCCCATAAATTGTGAATCATAAATATATGGGGAATTTAAATTTAACACAGTTATATTGCTATTTTTGTTAGGTACATTGGTAAAACAGGATTGATTAATGGATACTTTATTTTTTTCAGCTTATAAATTTATAGACTTTACCAAACATGTTTCATTTAAGCAGTATAGTACCTTTAAGGAGGAGTGATTATTTGGTGTGGGTGGGCTGTTTTTCCTGTCTTCTCATGCTTTATACTTGAAACTGTAAACATAATGCAATCCTTTGAATGTCAAATATGAAGGTACATGGATAGTCCTTTGCATGCATATGGTTTATGGATAGCTCATAGCATGAAAATGGTTTAGACACCATAATATTATGAATCTTTCTAAATGGCAGTCAAATTTTGAAGATTTATTTTAACTTATCCTATTCTTTAATAGACAAATTTAAAATAACATCTTTTTATTTATTAAATTTTACCAAAATAAAGTGTATTATGATGAAGATAACAGTGTTTCTGTTTACATATATTAGTTTTTAGTTTTCTAATAGAATTTCCTAGTATGGAAACAATTTCCCCATTTGAGGGTTCATCTTCTGTAGAAGGTCCCTGCATGGCACACCTAGACCCGGATTCACAAGACATCACACTCCTTTCGACGCTGTCAGGACCTGTGCTAGAATTTTCTTTGCTCACCTTAAATCTCTGTATGAAATCTAAGACAGGTGCTGAACTTAACAGATGAAACTTGATAGAGTGTGTCCATCCTGTCATCATAGTCTCTTCTAAGAGTCAATATTTTTTATTTTGAACTGAAAACCAAAATTTAATAGTTACAACTTAAGCATTAGGTCTCAGAATATTGAATTTGGGTCTTGTCCAAACCCAAATAAGTGATAAGTGATTTATCACTTAATGAATAAGTGATAAATTCATTTGTAATTATTCATCTCTTATTGAAGCACAAAACTTCAGTTATTTCTTACATGAAGATTGATTTTTAGATCACCTTAGTTAAAATCCTCTATAATTTAGTACTTCTATTTCTCAGTTCTTTCACCAGTAAATGAAAATAATTAAGAACTGAACTCATAAAGTTGTTGTGAGGATTAAATATGTTAATATAGCAAAGCATATCACAGACATACCACTCATGGCTATTAAAATCCATTATTATTGTATTAATAATAAACACTATAATAGGTAACATAAATTCAAAAATAATTACAGTAATAAAAATGAAAAAATAATCACTTCTACTATTGTAAGCACTTTACATGATGAACATTTTTCTAACTGACATATAGATACAATTGAGAAATGTTACAGACCTCTAAATTAAGTATTATTCACTTTCCTATTTTACAGATGGGGAATATGAGCTCTAATTATGTGAAGCAATTTTTCTAAAGTTATCCAATTAGAAAGGATGATGGGTTGTAGGCTCGCCTTGCACACAATCAAGCCAAGTTTGATCCCCTGTACCCTAAAAGGTCCTGCAAGCCATATCAGGAGAGATCCCTGAGCACAAAAGAAGAGGTCCGTTCTGCACACCACCAGATGGGACCAAATGCCAAAGGCAAACCAAGTTACCCAATTATCAAATAAACAATACTGAAATCAAACATGCAATTCAATAACTTTAATCTAGAGGCCATGTATGTAACTGCCTGCTTATACTGCCTTCCCTGATCAGAGTTTCAAATACTTCATGCTCTGGGGTAGGGCAAGGGGGAGCATTAAATATGAGATTTGAATCAGAAGGAAATGCACATTTATATTCAAATACATATCACAAAATATACTATGCACTCGGGTCTTACTCAACATTACTCAACACATGGACATTCTCTACGTGGGTAGGAAAGTATTTGTATGACAGGAAAGGAAGGCAGAATAGGAATGATATCTGCATATCTACTTTGGATGTGAAACAAGGACCAACATGAACCAGATGTTATTTCGCTCCAGCAGAAAAGACTAGGAAAACCCCATAGTGCCATGACATAAATGTCCTCGTGTTCCATATAAAACTGTGTGCTTACACATAACCATCCATTGATAAAATCTCAGATTTCTTGAATAATACAATATGTTCCTTGTGTTTCCCTTCTGCTTATTTAGAAGCTAGAGTGGGGTTATCCTGCATAAAATAACTCAGGAGAAATAAAAATACTGGATAGCTACTCATAGGTGAGATGTGAAGAAGTCAGAAGCAAACAGTCATACTGTTAAGGCAAAAGGAGATATAACCAAATGCAAGTGAGGGGAAGGACTGGGCAGGAGCAGGAAGTCCACTGGACTTAGCGAGCAAACACTGGGCTTGGGGGTTCCAGTGCTGTTGGAACAGAAGTGCTGTAAACCAATGTTACCTCTAAAGAAAAGGAGTCATACTCTCCACCACTGTTTCTTTGGCAAGAGGATGGATGGACTAGAACCACTTGCTTCAGGAAAGTGATGAGACTGTACAAAGAATGAAGGCACCACTCTTGATAAGTTACTAAAGCAACTGTGTTACAGTTAGAAGGGAAAGAAAAGATTAAGGTGATATAGGATGTAAAACTAATACTGACTTTACAACTATTTTTTTGAAAAAGTGAGGACTTGGGAGAATCTTGAGTCTCTTAAAGATTTCTGGAGTGAATGTTTGGGTGGAGAGTTGTAGAAAACTAGAGAATAAGTATATTTTGGGTGAGAAATTGAGTTAGGCATTGAGTACTGAAAATTTTAAGTACCTAGAGAAGATAAATAAGGAAATATCATGTATTCAGCAGCAAAAAAGGCTTGAATTCTATGGAAATATGAAAAATAATCAGAAAAAAATTGGTGGCAAGTACTATTGCAGTATAGACAACTGTCATATTGGGAATTACTTTGACAATATTTGTGATCCTCTATTTGCTATGAACCATCAAGTTAAAACAGTATGTGGATTTAAACTTTGAGAAATAATTTTAAGGAATACAAGACTGAATTTATTCAAGATCTGATGTTTATGGAAAACAGGGATGGGCAAGATTCACTCCTGCGCTTCAGCATTTTGAAAAAAATAGGTGACTGCAAAAGGACCATCTGTCTTTCCATATTCTTTAAATTAACTACCTCCACCCCAAAATTAGGACTTGCTCACATTCCTCAATACTCTCTTAAAGTTCACTGAAAATTCCCATGTTTATCTGCTCTGTGAATCCCAGTCCACACTCCTTTCCTGGGAAATGATACAGAGATCTTTCTAAAATCATCCCTTTTTTTGGTGATGCATTTTGTTTCACACTGTAAAGAATTAATGGCTAATTCCCATGGATAAAGACCCATGTGGATTTATCTCATTATCCAGCTATTTATTGGCCATATATAAGAAATCACCTTGGAAAAAGACATCATGAATGTCTCAAGCTCAAAATGAAGCATTTACAAGCTTTATGTTTTAATGTTTCCTTAAATTTTGTCATCTATACCGGAATCCTGACTTTCAAATGAGGAGACTCTGAAGGACAATTTCAAGGCCCTTTGTATAAAAATAGAAAGACAAAAGCCATCGCATCCCTATTCCACCAGTTGTGAAAGTTCAAAATTCATCTTTCCTCTCTATCAGAAAGTCACCAATTCGGGTCAAGTAATTCATTTCTTTTCAGGTAATGCAGCTGCCATAGCACTATCTGAAGAACTATTGATAATGGCTACACATAACTTTTGGTTTATCCAAATAGCCTTCTAATTGATATTCATTCTGTCCCTGCCTCCCTCTCCATCTCTGTGCATTCTCCCTAGAGGTAATTTTATGACAATGGTAATATACACTTGTCCGTTCTTCCACTACATGGTTTATGTCCATTAAATTCCAGGGGAAAAAATGATTCATGAACACAACCTCATTTACTCATGAACACAACTACTAGCATTTGGGTGGTTATTTTCAATACATCCATGCTCATCTTTTCTACCTTTCCTTTCCAAACATGACACCAATGACATTCTATCCTAACAAACTACTCAAGTCTCTGAGAGAAAACTTACAACTCTATCATTTTCCAGAGGAAAATAAATCATTCTTCTTTTCAACATTCACAGGCTAAATCTCATTGTTCCTGATTTTTGTCATGAATAATTTACTCTTCTGCATTGGCACACTTATCCAACTGTGCTTCTTTTTCTCTGCTCCCAGAAGAGCAAACATACAGACTGAAGAGGTTTTGCTTTATGTATATTTAAATACTCAACATAAACATGCTTATCACAAAGTTGGTACATTCTGTATGAAGACTAATGTCATGATCTAAAGTACTACATTGGAAGAGAATCAAATCTGACCCACCTTTCATTAATCAATGGTGAATTATCAAGTTTTTTTTAATTTGAGTTAAATATTGCAAACGCTCCCTCAAAATCATTACTAAGCACCTGGATATCATTATGAAAGAGATTTTCAACTATTTACTTGCAACTTTCAGTCTCCAGACAGAAGCTTCATGACTTCTGACATAACTTATGTAAACACAATTACATTGTCTGCATTGTACATATAAAAAGTATCAAAGGGATTTTCACCAATTTCCCATATAGGTGATGCTGTTTAACTTTATACATGCTGAATAAATTATTCAAAACTCAATTTTGAATGGATGCATAAAGGCATACATTTATTTCATAAGATTTATGATGCTCTCAGAAGTAGGGCAGCCAGTCATTCAAACCAAATTGAATGTTTACCTTGTGAGCACCTTAACAGTGAGGTTCTTAGCAGGACCCTGGGACTGGAATCTCTAGAATTTAGATTAGAAACTTATTTCTTCTACTTGCTGACTCTTTTCTTTGCAACATATTTACAAAGGCAAGTTCTCTAGCTCTACATTTTTTTCTTTGTGTGTCACATTTGGAGATGTACAGAGGTTACTCCTGGCTCATGTACTTAGAATTACTCCTGGTGGTGCTTCAGGGATGATATGGGATGCTGGGAATTGAACCCAGGTCGGATGCGTACAAGGTAAATGCCCTACCAGCTATGCTATCGCTCCAGCCCCTTTCCATTTTCAATATGCTAATAAACCCCTATAACACAAGCATAGACTTACCATGGAGATTAAAGAAACAGGTAGGAACCACAGGACAAGTTATCTGTTACATGGTTCGACCTATTTTGGCTTGAACTGTCTACAGAGTTGCTATCCAGTGATAAAGACTAAGAATATTGAGTCCTCATGATCCTTAAACAATGGTGGCTAGTAATAACGCACGTCTTCAAACTCATGCCACAGTACCACAAAGTGAACCGAGTTCTATGGATTTTTTCTGGGTTTTATTCTGGGGGCTGAAGGAATTCACTGGATTCCAAAAATGGTTATTAGGGAAGCATATGGCAAGCTGAAAAATGTGATCCAAATGTCAAGAGAAGAAATGGCTGCGGTGGGTTGGAAAGGCCCGAGGACCCAAACGCAGAGAAGAGCAGGACCGTATTTGCACAGGAGGGGCGCAGGGCCCAAGGAGGGAAGGGAGCCTAGAGCCAAAAAAATGCCATTTTTAGCAGGGAACCATGCCAAGACAAGGCTTTATTTATTTGAATGATTAATCTGACTTCACTATGGAAAATAGATTAGGAATGAGGCCAGAGGAAGTATTGATGACCCTGTTAAGAGGTTACTACAGCAGTGGAGGGGAAAATACTAGGAAGTTGGAGAGTGGGTCCCAAGGACTAAAGATGAAAATGAATGAAGAGAGGGGGTAAAGATAATATTTGTTAATTAGATGCATTTAGAAGGCAAAAATCAATGGAGTGATCCTGTAAGCATAGCTGGGGTATACTATACTAGTGTGTGTGTGTGTATGTGTGTGTGTGTGTGTGTGTGTGTGTGTGTGTGTGCTAAATATTTTTAAGTATGTATTTAAGTACAGGTGCATTTTAAAAAACAAAATAATTTGAACAAAATAGCAAACTTCTGCTCTATGAGTGTGGAGATTTTCACATCAAGAACATATTTGATTTTCAGAGTTATAAAGAAGCTGCAAAATCAATTACCTAAAATGAAAAGTACTTTGATTACAATCAAAGAAACAAGAATAGATGCCATTGATCTCACTGTAAAAGGTGAATAAATTCCTCATCGAAATAAATATCATTAAGAAAAGTGAATGTAAATACCCGATTTCTTTTAGTATAGGTACCACCAGGAGTGCCACAATTCTGATTCAGAATATTCAGGTTTTCTTTTCTCATCTTGATGCAAGTAACTTTCATTAAAATAGCAGAATAGTTTTGGAAGTCAGAAATATTAAAGAGATGTCTCAGGTTCAAAAAAGTACAGGCTAAGTCCAAGATTCCTTGCATGTGGATGACCTAGTTTAACCCCCCAGCATTGCATATGGTCCCTTTAGCACAGCCTGGAGTAATTCCTGAGCACAGATCTAAGGAAAATCTTCAGCACCACTCGTTGAGGACCCAAATCCCTCATACACACACCAAAATAAATGATCTCAAACTAAATATACACATAGAGCCTAAGTACATGATATATTAAAAATAATGACTATGTTTATTATTTAGGAAAATTAGAATAGAACTTACACATCAACTGTAATGTACATAAATATGGAATGAAACAGTATAAATGTGTATTTTTATATAAATTAGAAGATGACAAGTGAAAAATAAAAACTTAAATATATACAAAATTAAAGAAATGAAGTAGATGGGGGTGTGGTCCTGCCAGCAGGTCAACGTGTACCTGCAGGCTGGGTGCATCAGCAGCCTGATGGTGCGTTCAGAGTTTCAGTTACCTCAAAATTGCTGCTGTGCCTTTGGCCAGGCCCCAACAACTTGGGGTCAAGTTTACCAAGAAATTAAAGGGTTAAAAGTCAGGTATGTGGGAAACACCCACAAACCACCTCTGGTTCAGCTATATAAGCTTATTTTTTGGCCTTTTTCAGAGACCCATAAATCTTGAAAGATTGAATGAAAGACGCAGTTAGGGCCAGTAGAATGGAGGTAGGTGGGAACCTGTGACTGAGATCTCCAGTCCTGCTCCGATGGGAACTGGGCCTCCTCCCCGAGGTCTCCAGTTTTCCAGTAGCTTGGCAGTCACATCCACAAACTGCCCCCAGCACCATGTAATCTCATTAATTGCCAAGGCTCAGAGACTATAAACTAAAGCTCCCAGAAGAAAACGGCACAGAATTTCCTGGACATTATATATCCACAACAAGTATACAAAACAAATCATTTAGTATTGCCTTTTCAGCAGGTTTGAGCGGTGGTAGGATTGGTGTCAAAATAGCCAATCTAACCAAAGTAAAAAGAAAAAAAAATGGGGGAATTATCTACTGCACAGGCAGGGGAAGGGTTGGAATGGGTGTTGGGGTGGGGGGATAGTGGGGATTTTGATGGAGGCCAGTATGCATTGGTGAAGAGATGGGTATGACCACAGCTCAAACATGAAAGCTTTGCAACTGTATCTCATGGTAAAAAAAAAAAAAGGTGGAGAATAATAATAATAAAATAAAATTACCATTCTGAATAAAAACATGTAATGTGGAGTTCATGCCCAATTCAATCAGCTTGTTTAATGATTGAATAAATAGCAGTTCTCCAACATAAAAAAAAAAAAAGAAAAAGAAAAGCAAAAGAAATAAATGAAGTACAGCATGTTTCTTGGTCCAAGTTTTCTAATTTAGATCACTTTTTGCTACTTACTCTAGATCTTGTATATCACTAGGAAATCATATGCTGCCCATGAGAAAGTATGTTAAGGGCGTGATTGATAGTTTCTAAGGCTGGGGAACCTCAGCCCTCCTGGACGCTCAGACATCACCAATCAATCATCCTATTCTCCCCTGCTGAAGTGAACAGAAGTGGGTCCTGACTTCTAAGGGCAATATTCTTGGCAAAAACTAGCACTGAAGCAGGGCTGATAAGGAGAAATCTTTTTGTTTTATAGCTATGAGGAAGTTTAAGAAACTTCTATGTACTGTATAAATTTCTTCCATTGCTTCGAATTTGTGCCAGGCATGGAATCAACAAATGTTATAGATATTGAATAAAAAATAACTTGAATGATTTAACAATTGTACATTTATCAATAGCAAAATTACCATCCTTCCTTTAAGAGAAAGAGAAAACAAACTGATAAAGAGCAATGAACTTAGAATACGCAGCATGGTTGGTTCAAAGGCAAAGTTTGCATTTTGTTCTCTCGGACTTAGAATGGATTCTGAACTGGCTTCTTATTGTCATTCAGAAAGAGCATGATAATAAGCCCCCTTTACAGTAACTGCCATATATGACTCTTAATTTGTGCTTCACACGTAGAAATTTTGCTACCTGCCAGATGTATGGAAAAATTGATTTGGCAGCATTTATGATTGCTCTTCTCAAATAAATCTGAACAGAGACTTAAGGTAGCATTCACATCAAAATTTACGAATATGTTTTATTTATTGATAAAAATTCATATATAAAATATTTTATGATTTCTCTGCTTACATTTTATTCAAAATAATGTACAGATTATATTTATTACAAAACATGGATGATAATGTACGATAAAATCTTAACTACTTCATTCCAAGTAACTTTTCAATAATCACGGTCGGTCCTCCCATTGTTCATCAATTTGCTTGAGTGGGCCCAGTAGCGTCTCCATCGTGAGACTTGTTGTTACTGTGTTTGGCATATCGAATACATCACGGGTAGCTTGCCAGGCTCTGCCGTGCGGGCGAGATACTCTCGGTAGCTTGCCAGGCTCTGAAGAGGGGCGGAGGAATCGAACCCGGTTTGGCCATGTTGGCTGTGTGCAAGGCAAACACCCTACCGCTGTGCTATTCTTCAGCCTAATGAGTTTCTTTATTCAGTATTGCAAAAGTGTATTTTAGGTTAAAGAGATATGAGTTTTATTTTCAATTTGTTCTTTTGTAACTATACTCTCAGATTGCGCTGGAGAGATAGCACAGAGAATAGGGAGTTTGCCTTGCACGTGGCCCATGCGGCTGACCCAAGTTCGATTCCTCCGCCCGTCTCGGAAAGCCCAGCAAGCTACTGAGAGTATCTTGCCTGCAGGGTAGAGCCTGGCAAGCTACCCGTGATGTAGTCGATATGCCAAACACAGTAACAACAAGTCTCACGATGGAGACATCACTGGGCCCGCTTGAACAAATCGATGAACAATGGGAGGACAGTGTTACAGTGCTACTCTCAGATTATAGTTGTTTCTTAATATCATAGACTGGCTGTGTTACAAGGCCCAGTATTAGTTCCAAACATCTTTAAATATTTTACAAAATTGGATCATTGAGTGATAGCAGTTTCAAATTCTAGAGACTCAAATGTATGTTTACTGTAAGGCAAACACAGAGGTTGTGATTTTTGATCTGTACCAATTACGAGAAAAAGCATGCATGACAGTAGGCTAATTAGAGATCAGAAATCTCTCTCATAATGTTAGCACTGAAAATCAATACTTTTTTTTTTAATTTAAACAAGCTCAATCTCAGCATTCTAAATCTAACTTGGTCTGACTTCTTTCTTTTTCCAAATGATTTTTAGCTGCTGATAAAGGGAAATTTGAGACTTGCTACATTGCATTTCCTTTTCTATCTTCAAAGTTATCTTGTAAATAGTTGCTGTTATCACTGTTATTATTATTAGCATGATTATTCATTCACTAAAGTCATTTGCTTCATATAAACACACATAATGACCAGTGACTTTTAATCTAGCAAGATTACAAAGCACAAATGCAACTCAAAGGAATATTGTTCGTATTTCATATTCAGAAATAATATTGCTGACAATGTGCATGTTCATAGAATTAGAGGTAGGAGTAGAAATACAATATGTAAGTTATAATTCTTTTTGATGAATGCTCCCTTTAGCAAGCAAAAAATATATAATGCTAATATGACTATAATTACCACTATTAATAATAGATATTGGGCTGGAGCGATAGCACAGAACATAGGGCGTTTGCCTTGCACGTGGCCCACCTGGGTTCTATTTCTCCATCCCTCTCGGAGAGCCTAGAAAGCTACCAAGAATATCCTGCCTGATGTCAGAGCCTGGCAAACTCCCCATGGCGTATTCGATATGCCAAAAACAGTAACAACAAGTCTCACTATCGAGACCTTAGTGGTGCCCGCTTGAGCAAATTGATGAACAACGGGAGGACAGTGCTACTACTACTAATAATAGATATTAACTGAGACCCTGAGAAACTCATACAATAAAAAAATAGAGTGTGAACATTTAGTAGCAGAAATCTGATTTCATATATGACATCTTCTGTACAGAGAAATTAAGTGCTAGCCCCAGCCTGAGGTTGGAGACGTAACCATGGAAGATGAAGATGGCTTGGCCTACGCAATTATTTGAAAAGTTAAAGATTAATCCCTCGTGTGAAAAAAGGGGTATTTTCTTAACTACTGTCACAAAAACTTTAAAATCCACCCAGAAAATTTAGGTTAGCAGGAGACTTAGGAAATAGAATCAAGAGAAACCAAATTCTCATATTTTAAATACTTTAATAAAAAAATGATTATTACCTCATTTTCAGCAGATTTTTTAAAAACCGAGTTGTAAAATAATTTTGTAGAATTTGCAGAATTCCATACAACATAATTTTGAAAACATATGGACACAATAGAAAAATGAAGAGTTCATAGTTTTATTTTGTCATCATGAGTTCTAATAACACTGCAGTCATTCTTCAAAATGTACCCCTAGTCCCATATCTAATCTGTTTTCAGCCCACTTGCACTGTAACATCACTCAGAGTCAGCCCTCTTGGACGGTGAGCGGCTGTCACTACTTTCCTGATAGCTTGAGGGGACTTGAAGCCAAGCTCCCTGATGCTTGTATGACTTGGACTCATATTACTATAGCTGCTGATGCTTCAAACGAGAACTGTGTGAACTAGATGTTGCCATGAAGTCATACTTCTTGGTTGAATCAGTCATCCAACTGATACTAGTATTTAACTAGAACCGAATTCTACAAAACTTTTGATAAATCCATAGGATTGTTTGCACCGTCATGTACCCAACTTCTCGAGCGAAAGAATTCTAATCATTATAATTGATACTTTCCTATCTCAGGGTAAGGCAGAGTCTCACCACTCCTCGGCAGGATTTATGTGCAGCTACTCAGAATTTTTCATTGAAATATATTCAATACATTAAACAGCATGTAAATCCTCACATATAGCTTGATCTTTCTCATCTCCAAAGTGTTAGACTATTACATTTATAGAAAATGTATTTACATTTTAAATATATTGTATTTTAATAGACAATTTTAAGTAATTTTAGGTAAATATAAAATTGAGCAGAATTTTGAGTTTACAGATTTGTTCTAATATTTTTTGCTTAGATTGCTAGAAACTAAAAATGAAAACCATTATCCCCAATATAGGCTGTATTCAGAATAATCCTGTGTTAACTTTTCACTACTTTAGAATTTTTCAAAGGAGAAATTATTCTAGTCTGATTTTTTTTCCTCCTATAGACATAAATGGTACATAATGATACAAGGATAGTCAATACTAATCAATTAAGAAATAGGAATACAGACGTAAAGTATAAAGTTAAAAAGCAAAGACAACTCGAATTGTAATGATTGTTATTAATATATTGTGCACTTACTTCTCTATCTAGATTCCCTAGTCAGCCACATGACACTATTAGCCTCCAGGTTTATGGCAAATGAATAGTGAAAAACTGCATTTCTAGTTGAATTTAATGTTATTTTATGTTATTAATTTTACTTTTAATATAAGTAGTAAAATGTTTCTCACTTCTACCATACTGTATAGTACTCTTAGAGATATTCATTGTTATTTCATACAGAAAAATTCCAAAAATAGATGTTTCAGTGTCAATATTTCAATCTAACAGTTTATGCTTGGTAGAATAAAGGGATGATAATTGTTACTATTCAAGAAATATGTCTACCAATTAAAAAATTCCATTTTCTAACAATTCACACAAAGAAGTTAAAAGACATTACTGTGTTGCAGAATCATTGTTCTTGTAAGCACAGGCCTTTAATTGAATCTTTGCTGAGAAAAGTCATGAAATAGCAATTGCTAATTCTCCAATGTCGCCTAACCCTGTTCCCAATTTACTAAGTTATTAGTATTGTCTGACTACTAAGAGAAAGAACATGAGTTCCGACCTCCATCGACGATCGAGAATCAGTGATGCTGTCTCATTTGCCAAGGCGTCAAAAATCAGATGCGCTGGACACGTAATGCGATTTGGAGATGACCACCGGACTAGAGCTGTTACAGACTGGATTCCACAGGACATCAAAAGATCGCATGACTGCCCACCTGCGAGATGGTCAGACTTCTTTGTCAAGACCCTGAACTCAAGACCCTGAACGATCAGTTTGAGGCTCTTTGTGTCCCTGGAGCGAGCAGACGCCATTGGGCTACACTAGCAGTGACAGGGACAAATGGAGATGTTACTGGTGCCTGCTTGAGGAAATCAATGGGTAACAGGATGTCAAGTGACCAAGTGAGTAGTATTGTCTGATATCAAATTTTATGTTGTATCAAATTTCCAATCACATCATTACTTTTAGTTAATCCAATATCCATAGTTAGTCCTTTTAATCACTATTTTTCAAGATAAAAAGAATTTCTGGTACTTGAATTCAATTTTGATGGGCAACAACTTGACCAAGGATGATGGAGAGGTATGGCTTTCTGTCATAGGAGCATATTTGGAGAATATATGTTGCTCTTATGAATGACATATGGATGAAGGAAAGTATTCTATAGCTCTATTACTGCCTACACAACTCTAAAATTTAGTAGCTTTTAGCAATGAACACAATTTTATCATCAGAATGCAAACATCATCGGGCAGTAGGTCTGGTCCCAGATATCAGGGGTTCACCTGAGATGATCCAAACAACTGAGGGGGTTTCAGTTACTGTACTGGTGGTGCCTGAACTTTGCTCTAACTTGGCCATGGGTCTTCGTACTTCATGGGTCTTCGTACTTCAGTATAAGACACTTAACAGAAAAAATATGGGTGAAGTTCAAGTTCTATAAGGGTGCCTTTCCCTTTAGCTCCAAGAAGGGCTGGTCTAGAGTCCTTTTGAGCAGGTGGAAGGGAATTGGGCCTGAGAATTCAAATAGATGCGTGCTCAAACATACTACTAAGCTCCACACTCTTTTGTTGCCTCAATCTCCCTTCTTCCTCAGTCGATCACTAGATAAAGATTCACTGTATAACTGTATCACTGTCATCCCGTTGATTGTCAAATTACTTGAGTAGGCACCAGTAACGTCTCTATTCCTCCCAGCCCTGAGATTTTTAGCAGCCTCTTCTTACTCGTCTTTTCCCAACGATTAGAGGCTCTTTCAGTGTCAGGGGAATGAGACCTGTTGTCATTACTGTATTTGGCATATCAAATACGCCACAGGGAGCTTGACAGGCTCTTCCCAGGAGGGTGGGATAACTCGGTAGCTTGCTGGGCTCCCTGAGAGGCATATCTTTGTCACCTACCCATCAGATATGGTGTAGTAATTGTGAAAAATGGGTAGGAAGTATCTTACAATGTGACCTGGAGTGTGGCAGTGGTTGGGTAGTGGAGGTCGGCTGCAGAGCTGGGTACCTTGGGGTGGGGAGGGCTCTCACCTGCCCTACAGCCTGGCGAGGAGTCCAAAAAGATTAGGAAACTTAATTCTAGCAGACAGCCTTCTACCGGTTCAACTCTCTTATCACTCACATATTATCTGATTTCTACTTTAGTACAGTCTGTCTTCACTTAATGTTGTCAATAAATTCTTGGGCCTGGGAAGTACAAACTTGAATGAAATTGCCTACAAAGAAAGAAACTGAGCACTGGCTAATGGAAACGAGCCAGAATCACACTCCTGTTGCATATTTCTGATCACAAAACTCTGACCGAACTTCTAAACAATGACCTAAAACATTGCTAATGGGGAAGATTTATTTGGATTCAGTCAGTGACTCACCCAATCCACTTATTCCAGTGAAGGGTGTCAGGGGACTGGAGCTTTCCTGTGTGTTCACCTTCAAGTAGGGACCCCCTCAGGAGAGGAAGGCCTTCCACCAAAGGACACTTCACTCATGCATATTCAGAGGTTTCACAAACATGGGGAAGGGATGCAGGAGGGACCAGGGTTACCAGCAGAGCGCCCCTGTCTGGGAAGAATGTGCCACTACACCAACATTACAATGACAACTGTTTGAAAAAAAAAACATTTATTCAAGGATATTAATCCTTAATGATTAAAAGATTAAGTGTGCAGACCTCTGCCTATTCTGGAACTCAGAGTGCTCTTACCATACATAAATTCATAGTTTCCTTACACCCTGTAGATTCTCATATATATACACACATATATATATACACACATATATACACATATATACACATATATATGTATATATATATGTGTGTGTGTATATATATATATATATGTATATATAAAACAGACCCATACATGCATGTATATAAGAGGTCTCTACTCCAGGGGTTGATTCTCTCACACAGAACAGCAATCATGTTTACATTGAATGGTTAGCTTTATATGCTCTAATCTTGTTCTTTCTTTTTCCTATGACCTTAATCTTTCTATATAGAATCCCATCGTACCCATGTTTTCAAATTAATAATTGTCACTATGTTTTCAACTTATTCAATAATTGCACACTCATACTCTTTGGGCCTCTATCTGTTCTTTTTGGAACCTCCTTATTATCTCTTTCTGCTCTTCCTAATCATGGACTTTAATTGCTCTTTATTTTAATGTGTCGTTCTAATCATTCTTTTTTATTTATTTTTTATATTTTTATTAGTGAGACATCATGAGGTGCAGTTGTAGACTTACAAATTTTGTGCTTGGGTTTCAATTATACAATGATCAAACACCCATCCCTCCACCAGTGTTAATTAAATCATTCTTTACATCAGACAATAATGTAGAATGATCTCTAGACTGAGATTTTGTCCAGGCTTCGGCCTTTAGTTATTTCGTGCAGGTATGTTACTTTCTGTTAAATGCAACACAATTGCCAGGCTGTTTATGTCAATCTTGCTCAGGTTTAATTCTTCCCTAAAGTATCTCAGAATGTCCCTATCCATTCCTGCAAGTTATGGTTCAGGAACAATACGTTTCTATTTTATCAATTGTCTGCTACCGAGGGGATGGTGAAGAAGAAAATGAGACTGAGGGGACTTCATGTACCCTGTTCTGTATTCCCATGCCCTCTTTTGAGATTTTATTAGGGCTTATATGCCAGTATTCACACTAATTACTTGATGGGTAAATAAAATTTTTGTGGCTATGTCCTTGGACTTAACATCATTTTATTTCATTCTGTAACTCTAGGGTCATTTATATTATCAAAATTCTCTGTGTTTTGCTTATGTATTCTACTTTGGGTTTCTCTAGTACTCCTATGAGAAAAGGAAAAAAAAACTCAGACTCTAGAATTACCATTTTAGCAATATGGATGAGCATTTTGAATGGTATATTTGACTGATCAATCTAGAATCTGATATATGAAATTGTTTGTCCTTTCTCCCCTATTTTAAGCTGCATAATAATTTACCTCCTTTACATAAACTGAATAGAATCTCCATGCACTTGTATGAACATCATTTAGTTAAAAGGGTGTGTGTGTGTGTGTGTGTGTGTGTGTGTGTGTGTGTGTGCGCGCGCGGGGGGGAGATTCTTGAGGAAGTTTTAACTCAATAAATCATCCATACTCCTTACTTGAGCTAAATAAATCTGGCCCACCTTCCAGAGACCATGCTGCCATTACCTCGGTGTCCATTCAGTTTGAATGTGTTGTCCCTTTACAGAAAGAAAAACAACCATAGATTTCCATCTATTTGTCTGAGGTAGCATTTACTGTATGTTCGTACCTAGGTCCTACCTGTATTTCTTTCTCAGTCACTACTCTGCGTTAGAATTTTGAATATCTCCCTGATTCTCAATAATACTCACATTATCATTATTAGCAATCATTAATCTCCGGTTCTCTTTCTTGCCACCTGCCCAGGCTCCCTGGTATTAAACATCGAGATTGTTGGCACCCTGTGCTGGTCATGGCTGTCTTTCTCCTTTGTGTCTTTAGCCTCTCCTCAACTCTAAATCACATCCCTTTTTGTTGGACTTTTTGTTTCCCCAAACTGCACATCCCTGGCCTTTTTGTTTCTCCAAAGTGACAATTCTACATGTATCTGATCAAATTTTCTCACATAGACTCCAAACAAGACATCTGTACTAATTCTTAGATTTAACAAAAAATTTTACCTCTAAATAAATAAATTATTTTTAGTCTGGATCCTTTATGTGTGTGTGTGTTTGTGTATATACATATATATATATAATGTATATAAATATACACTTATATATAGTCAATAACATCTGTATATATTACATTTATACATTATATGTAAATACATTTTATATAGTACAGAAATATATATTAAAATATACCCTATTGAATACTGTAAGAATTTCAACTGAAAAATAACCTGAGTGTAAGCATCCAGGCCTTCCTGGAAGAAAACAATGCCCCCTAACTCAGTTCTTGTGACCAAATACAGATACCATATACCCAGGGGATAGCAAACAGAGAAACAGAGAGAAAGAGGAAGCAGGTAGCAATCACTCTGAGTTCTTTTAAGATTGGAATCACTGTGCCCCACCCTGAGCTGAATGCCACCCCATTGCTGGCCTCTCCCTGTGTAGACAGCTTTCTCTCTGCAGCACCCTTGCCTCTGCCATGTGGAAGGCTCTGCAGACTTCAAATCTCACATCCCTGGGCTGAAAACCTCGAGCAGCTGCCACTGTTTTCGAGGAGAGGTTGTTTTCAAACGCATGAAAATACAGCAGCAGTTAGGTATAATTTTTGCTCTGATGACTGGGAGAAGAAAAAAAGGCAAAAAAAGCTTTCAGTACTATTGTCGAGCTTTGGCAATAATTATGCATATAGAGATGTCAGGCAGAATCACCCTTGTAAGTAACAATAATTTAGTTTATGTCATTATATTAACCTCCTTTTTTCCCCCCATTGGCCATTTATTGGAAAAGTGACCTTTTAAAAACTGGTTAATTTATTTAAGTTATTATAACTGTGAACAATACCCAGGAGAGAGGCATTTTATTACTCTAAGATCATCCTGCTTTCCTCAGGGGGTGAATTCAAAGCAATTCTCAGGAGAAATGGAGTCTGGATAAATGTTCTAAGTGGCAGTTTTCTTATTACCTAGGCTGTTATCCTAGTCAATTTTTTAAAAGACCCTTATATATAGTTTTGCAAAATTGTATATTTAGAATGACTTTAAGAACTATCCCATCTAAAAGTCTTATTCTATAACTAGAGGAATAGAGATACCCCCTAAAAATGAGCTATGTCATGGATTTTGTCTCACAAGATTGCAGATTAATAATGAGTGAAGGCTACCTTATCACTCAGTTTTGTGTTGACTTAATTTTCCAGACCTGCCTAACACTCCCAAAGTCCAAAAATATGTATCATGCGTCTATTTGTCACTGGTGCTGGGACAGGTGTTGGGACACTGTATACCTGGAAGAACCGTATTATGAACATCTATGTAAGACACATGACATGTATATAAGTATACACATACACATACACCCATTAAGTATTAGAAACACTTCAGTGTCCTCATGAAATTTACTTCAGAATTGATTCTGTTTCTCTAGTTCCAACTGTTCCATTAAAATATAGCAAATTAGTTATTCTTTAAAGATCAGGCATTTTCTTAATGCTCTACATCATTAATCATCAGGGAGATGAAGATCAAAATAACAATAAGATATAATTTCACACCACAGGGACTGACCCACATCCAAAAGAACAAAAGCAACCAGTGTTGGCACGGATGTGACGAGAAAGGGACACTTCCTCCATTGCTGGTGGAAACACCAACTGGTTCAGCGCTTTTGGAAAACAATATGGACGATTCTCCAAAATTAGAAATTGAGCTCCCATTTGACCCAGCAATGACCATTCCTGGAATATATCCCAGAAAGGCAAAAAAAAAAGTATAGTTGAAGTGACATCTGCACTTCTTTGTTCATTGCAGCACTCTTTACAATAGCTAGAATGTGGAAAAAACCTGAATGCCCAAGACCAGATGACTGGTTAAAGAAACTTTGGTACATTTACACAATGGAGTACTATGTAGCTGTTAGAAAAGATAAAGTCATGAAATTCACATACAAGTGGTACTACATGGAAAGTATCATGCTAAGCGAAATGAGTCAGAAAGAGAGGGACAGATATAGAAGGATTACATTCATCTGGGGAACATAAAGTAACAAAATAGGATACTAACATGCAAGAATAGTAGAGTACCAGGTTTTAAGTACCAGGAGGTTTACTCCATGGCTTGGAGGACAGCCGCACCTGCTGGGGGAAAAGGCAGCTCAGAGAGAGAAGGGAGCACCAAATAAAGGGTGTTGGGAGGATTCTCCCAGGATGGGAGATGCGTGCTGAGAGTAGACTCTAGACCAAACATGATTGCCACTCAATACCTCTGTTGCAAACCACAGCACCCAAAAGGAAAGAGAGAACAAGGGGGAATGCCCTGCCACAGAGGCAGGGTGGGAAGGGGTGTACAGCATGTGGGAGGGATACTGGGATTAGTGGTGGTGGAGAATGGGCACTGGTGGAGGGATGATGGGCATTCGATCATTGTATAACTCAAATCCAAGCACAAAAATTTTTAAATCTACAACTGTACCTCATGGTGTTTCACTAATAAAAATCTAAATAAAAAAATAAAAAGATCAGGCATTTTCTCACTTGGGGTCTTGTTAAATTGAGTTTCCACTGTTTCTGAGTTTTTCTATTTCATTTAACTTAAAGGTTTCCAAGATAGCTTAAGTTCTTCAAAATATTAATTACTATTAAAAATTAAAATATTTAAGTCCTATTGCGTAGTTCTGCTCATTATTTTAAGTGTCACAGCTGATGTAAGAGTTTTCTATTCTTCTGTGTCTGTTTTGCCACAATTTTTTACTATCAGCAATACGTGGAATCAGCCTCTTTTCTTCCCATAGTAACTATATGCTTTCTTGTTTAATTCAGTGCTCAGCGTATGCATGATCTCTCAGCAGAATTTAGAAAACTTGAATAATAAATCTCTTTCTTCACTTGTCTCCTGTATTGAGATTTCTTGCATAGCTATTTTACCTTTCTATTTTCACTCCAGTCTAGCTCAAAACATCTAAATTTTCATTTATGGTACTCTTCTTACATCTGTAAATGAGATATTCATAGTTCCAAGGATTCTTTCCTATATTTTTATCTCTTTATACTCATAGTTTTCATTGAAAACATCATCTCATAATTTTAAGTGTCAATTATTTTCTATTATCAATACAGTACATTTCTGTCATTTTATGCATGTGAACCAATTATCTCAGGGACATTGTCCCTTGAATATTTCTCATTAGAATCGGTGAAATTTTAATAAATTTCAAGACTTCCTTTTCCTTGTTAACTTGCATCTTACTGCAGTAAGTCATAGCTTGATCACAATTATAAGATATGTATAAATGTCTGAAATAATTTTCAATATAATAATAATCTTCAATATCTCATTCCTACTTTGGACAAACTGGCAGGTTACCGAATGTAGCCTGCCCACAGGGCAGAGTCTGGCAAACTCCCCGTGGCGTACCCAATATGCCAAATGCCAGTAACAATGATGGGTCTCATTCTCCTAAAGAGCCTTGAATATAATCTCAGGGTTAGGATGAAGGAGACGTTACTGGGGCCTGCTCGAGGCAATCGACGAATAACAGGATGATTTGTGATTTGTGAATCTTCAATATGTTGTCTTATGCTCTCAAAGTTAAAAAGTGGAACCATGTTACTTGTGTCACTTACTCAGAAGTCAAATGCCAGAACACTTCCTTAAAAGATACTAGCAACATGGCACTGCCATTAATCCCAGAAATGGGGATATGGACCAGAAATGGGGAGTTGCACGTGATCTTCATTGTGAACAATCACATTCAGTTTTCCTCTTTAGACTTGAAATTTGTGTAATGGTGACATAAAATGAACATAACATGTTAACGTAAACATGTTAAGGTAAATGAACATGGCATGTTAAGGTAAAATAATTTAGTAAGGAATTTGATGTTCTTTATGCAAGGAAATGGAAGCAGTCTATGCATAGAACAGGGCAGGGCCTCATAAGCAGGGAAATATTCTTCACCAGGGATTTGGGGCCAGAGGAAATTTATAGATAGAACATAAGGAACTTAGAAATAGTTCTTGATTGGCTTGGGGGTTTGGTCGGGGTTAGGGTTTTCCTTACTGACTGGCTAATTTTCTAGGGAAAGGTGTACAAGCAAAGCTTAGTTGGAGACTTGAGGTAGGTGAGTGTGAGGTGGAGGGCTGAATTATGTACGACTGCTGGGGAATGATGTCTGAAGCACACTAGGGGGAACACTACATTTGCTCCATGTCAGAAATCCTTGACTAGTGTTTCCTAAGACACATCCATTCCATTTAGGTCTCAATCTGCACTGGGGGTAGACCCACTGGGGCCATCTCTTTTTTTCTGGTCAACATAAGAATAAACATTATCAGACACTATGTGGAACTGTTCTGTCCAGATTTCCAGATGCAGTCCAATATATAGATCTGGAAAACAATTTATGGCATACTACAAACATATAGAGACTCAAGGCTGCTTCATTTTTTCTCTTCAATATCATTTACTTACTCATTTTCCTAACCTCCTGGCAATAGTTACGAATTCCCAGATGAAACTTTTATACCCCAGTTCCTCCATCTCATAAGTTTTTTAGAAAGGCCTTTGTTTCTTACATGTTAGTACTATTAGACCCAAACTAAAACTATCTCCCCCCTTCTTCCTCAGATATGCCCTTCTCATGTCTTACTCAATAGCTGAACAAGGCATCATACCGCAGTATTCAGCCATTGTCCTAGAGTATTTCTTTACCTTTGTCTCTCAAAACTGTTTTTTTTATGGACTCAGTCAAGTTAATTTTCTATTTATTCCTACATCGTGTCTATCTGTGTATTCCACTTTTGTCTACCAACTTTTAGCCCTTTCCTGGATAACAGTAAAAAGGTCCCCTAATTGGTCTGCCAACTTTACCACAACGCATATTATTCCTCAATGAACTAAAGATATTTTTCCATAGCACTTGATGGATTACATACCTCAACTCCTTTTAAATGCTTTAAACGACTTCATTATGGTCTATAAATAAAATCTCTAATGTCTTCCAGTATCTCATCATCGTAAACCAAAAGCTATTATTTCAATGTACATTATTTCTCTCCTCTCTGGATGTAGTTGTGTATTCTAATTGCATTTGTACTAGAGCTTACATCCCTGTTCGGTCTCATTTGTCATCATAAAATACACTGTAGATACTCTACCTAACCTGTTGACCATTTCATAACCTAAAACATAAATATTGCTTTAAAATAGTAAATTTTCATTCAGTACTAGGTGTATCACACAATAAGTTGCATATTTCTGCAGTATTATTTTGAATTCAAAGATGTTACAAAATGTTTAAAAATTTAACGTATTTGGTAAAAATAGTATAATAGATTCTAAGCATTTATCTGAAGAATTTATTGATTGAATGCTCAAGTTTTAACATTGCCTTTAAATCCTAAAGGACTATCTTTCAAAGGATGTCTGGAGACACTGAGCAAAATGCTACAATTTCCCTGAAGATACAATTTTGTGCAACTATATCTAGTATTTGAGTAATTTTTCATTAATTGTTGCTGGACCATAAAATTGTTAATAAAGTACCACTCAGGAGCTTTAGTCTATAGTGAAAAACTATTTAGCTGAGTAGAAGAAATCACTCAAAATTTACCAGCCACCGGTAGAGAGAGAGAGACTACATTCTTTTCGGAAAATTGTTTTTTGGAATGTTAAGATTAATTTTGCTTGAAAACAGTCCATCTTATTATGCAACTAGGTTGTTAAGATACTTGTCATAAGAAAAGTGAAAAAATACTATATTTTCCATCATTGTAAGTGTTTAGTATTTTTTTTATGATTTGAATGGGTGACTATAGATATAAAATACCATCATGCCATAAGCATCTGCAAAAAGCTCACAATTTAGACATAAAATATGATGAAACATGAACAAATTTCGGAGGAACAATAATTTTTTTTCAAATAGTAAAATATTTCTCTCTCACTTTTGAAGAACAATGTTTGCTAGTTAGATTTCTCGATTGGCTACAACACATTCTTAGCCAAAGGAAACCTGGAGTTGACCCCCAGCACTGCATGGTTCCCAGAGTTCACCCAGAAATGTCACTCCAGGACTGATGCAGGGGTTGTACCCCAAATCCCAAGTAAATGACAAGCTCCAATTCACTCATCCGTGTCATAAAAAGATGTAGTACAAAGATTTTAAAGTAAGAAGCTTGCCTATTCCTATTTTACTTTACTTAATTTTATAAATGAAATCAACTCCCAATACTAGAGAATACCACTGACTAGCTAACCTCAGGGAAAGGGACAAAGCAGAGGAAGTCCTGGAGATTCCCACCACCCGTCAGCTGCCCGTGTTTACTGTGAATATTCGCACTGGGGCCTTCTACCCAGAGTCATCAGTTACATTTGTTCTGCAGTATTAAGTGAGGAAAGATTTAAAAATAAAAATAAAAACAAACAGGGCCAGGGAGAACCAAGAGCTTATTTCTGGTTCATTTCTTCAAAAATTTTCTGCAGGTGTTGGAGTGATAGCACAGCAGGTAGGGCATTTGCCTTGCACACAGCCAACCCAGGTTCAATCGCCAACATCCTATATGGTCCCCTGAGCACCACCGGGAGTAATTCCTGAGTGCAGAAATGCAGAGCCAGAAGTAACCCCTGTGCATTGCAGCGTATGACCCAAAAAGCAAAAAAAAAAAAAAAAAAAAAAAAAAGCTTTCTGCAACTTGTGAGTTGGTCCTCCAACTTAATAACTAGGGACCAGAATGGTAATGATAACAGAGCAGGGAGGGTTTTTGCCCTGGATGCCAGTGACCTGGATTCAAAATCTATCACCACATAGGGTTGTCCGAAGCATCACTAGGAGTGATCCCTGAGCACAGAGCCAGAAGTAAGCAAATTCTGCTGCCCCCACCCCCCAAAAAAACACAAATAACTAGAACCAGGCTTGTCTTTAAACACATGATGTACTTCCAGAAATGGTTGGCCTCTGGGTAAAATGAGCACTCAGTATCTAGTGTGAAAACACCTACACTAATGGCGTGGACCGAATCTGACAGAACCAGATCTGAGCCCCAAAATATTTAAATTTAAATTATGCATATAATATCTATTCTTGATAAGGAGAAAATGATTATAAATGTGACTTCAATATATAACTTCCCAAATTAATGTTTCATCCTGTCAGCAGTTTGTTTCTAAACTATTTAGTAAATTCTTATTTAGTAATGAAGCATTTCTAACGATTGAGACATAAAGAATCTATTCAATGATTCATCTTTCTATTAATTTTAGGTGCTACCAATCTTTTCTAATTATTGAGGCAATTTTGACTGTGATCCTGTCAAAGTGAGCTTCAGCTCCCACCTGTACTTGGTATATTAAAATATACTCATTAAATATATCATATTCTATGATAAACTTAATGGTATGTATATTTATAACACTGGGTCCAAGACTATCCTTTCATCATTCTGATATCTTTCACATGCTTAATCTTGAATTGATCATTACAATTGAAATGACATCTTCATTCCCATTCCACCCGCCATAAAACAGTGTTTTTGTATTTTTCTGAATAGGTGCATATGTTTCGAGAGTGTCGTTTCATTCTAATGATTCTCTCTAAACAAAATGATCAATTATTTAACCTATAAAACACATTATCAAATTAAAAAGTAACATCAGATGCACTTAGCTCTTTTCCTGATAGTTTTATGAGGGAGTTGAAATTCGCATTGCTAATGTTTAAGCAGCAGCATGCAAGGGTCTGTCCTTTGTGTTAGACTTACTCCCACAATCACCTTTTCATCAGTATAAAATCCTATTGTGTTTGACTTGGTAATACCACACAGAAAACAGAAATCTTGCTTAGGGAGGTAATTTTCCTTCTCTGAGGAAGGGCACAAACCTAATCCTGTCACTTCTCTTTCACAAACTGAATACATAATTTTTTTCTAGGCAATCTAATCTCATACACATTCTATTTCATTTCATTTCATCATCCTGTTATTCGTCGATTGCCTCGAGCAGGCCCCAGTAACGTCTCTTTCATCCTTGCCCTGAGATTATATTCAAGGCTATTTAGGAGAATGAGACCCATCATTGTTACTGGTATTTGGCATATTTGGTACGCCACGGGGAGTTTGCCAGACTCTGCCCTGTGGGCAGGCTACATTCAATAGCCTGCAAGTTTGTCCAAAGTAGGAATAAGACAATAAGATGTCATAAAAAAAAAGTTCTGTTAAGATGTCGCGCAGCCGCAAATGCGGCCGCGCGGTTCCGGGTTCTGGATTTTAAAGTCTCTGAGTCTTGGCCGCTGATGGGATTACACGGCGCCAGGGGGCCAGGTGGTGGGTGTTACCCCCGCCTACTGGAATTTGGAGGATCTGGGTGGAAGATGCTCGACTCCAATTCGAGTAGGCTTGGAGGTCTCGGCCCCGGAACCCGCGTGGCTTTGTCCCTCTGCCAGTACCTTCAGGTGTGCGGAGAGTGGTCTCAGCATGGTGGTGGCTGGTCCTGGAGGTCTTTGGCTGCCGTAGCCCTGGTCGGGGCGGGGAGGAAAGCTCAACCCACTCCCCTCCAAGGGACTCCGGGAAGGAACACCCAGGCGCGGGGGCAGAGACTGCACATTCTATAAATAATTTTTCTCCTTGTAATCAGAAAAATGTATAAATGAAAATGTTTTAAATACAGAAATCACTAAAATTCACATGGTTCTAAAGATATATATTAATTTTAGCGAAATAAAAGCAAGAGAAAAATTAGTGAAACATTAGGTACTTTAGTGTTTTTGTTTTTGTTTTTTTTTTTTTGCTTTTTGGGTCACACCCGGCGATGGACAGGGGTTACTCCTGGCTCTGCACTCAGGAATTACTCCTGGGGGTGCTCGGGGGACCATATGGGAAGCTGGAAATCGAACCCGGGTCGGCCGCGTGCAAGGCAAACGCCCTACCTGCTGTGCTATCGCTCCAGCCCACATTAGGTACTTTTGAAGATCTAAGGAACACGTGAAGTTCTCGTAAAACTTTAATAAATTGAATTTAACTGCATGTTTACATGTATCTGTCAACTTTTATTTTCTTAATTATATCACAACATTTTTCTGAGTACTATGTCTTCTCTAACTTTATTTAAAGAAGTGTTATCTTTCAGGTAAAGTGCCAAAATAGGAAACAGATGATGTTGTCTTAATATCAAAACGCATCGAGAAGAAATACAGATTCAATATCTGAATACATACAGAAACCTGAATCATTATGTATTAAGTAAAAATTATGGTAAATATTTGGTGTACCCAAATTGTTTTTATCCAGCATGCCTAAGGGTTGATAAATTAGGCTTATATTTTTATATTTTTATAATGAAAATTTTATAGTGAAAAAAATTTTCATTATTTTTGCAATAAAATTGGTTTAACCAGAAGTGATCGGTTTAATTTGCTTTGGCTTATTTAACATGTGTGCTAATATTCTTAAATGGACTATAGTTTCCTCAGTAAAAAATATAATCAAAGTTGACAGTATGATAGCTTGGCATGTAGATAAAAATAATTTAAATATTAAAAATAGATTCTAAGAGGTTTTCATATATCTGGAGCTTAAGAAAATGTATCCAATTTATACATGTGTTAGTGCAACTGACTTGAAATTCTTATTTGAAGTAACAGGAAGCACAGAACCTGACAGAGATGTTTATAAGTATCCGCCCCTTAAGTCTACATTTTTAAATTTCTGAAACAAATAGAAAAAATAATTTACTCTCAGTTGTTCTAAAATTTCCAGAACTTATCAGACTTGTTTCAATTTCCTTTGTGTACTGCGTGAGAAAAGGATTTTCTAAATACTAATGTTTAGCTAACCTCTGTAGGTAAATAGAATCAATGGTAGAATTTTCGAGAAAACCTAACTAGCTCTTGTTTTCTCCATTATGACCAGTGCTGGGCGCTGACCAGCAAATCCTACTAAAATTTAATTTTTATAAAGAGCACCTTGTCAATGGCAGTTGCAGAAATTGGCTCTCTAATCTGTGGAAAACTGTGAGCAGACAGAATGTACAATTTTTAGTTTTCACTCATATTTAGAAAGCTAATCTTGTAGAACAAAAACTATACACTCATGCCTCAAAAAGAAATTTGGGGAAGTATACCACTAAATATAAAATGTTAAGAAATATTTGTTTTGTCTCTGAAGAATTCTCTTTTTTAATCTTTGAAACAGGAAAAGGTTACAATTAAAACTACATTTATTGAACACCAACATATGCTAATTCAGAATTTATTCCCATCGCAACCTAATTAAAATACCTCTTTTATCTTCAAAGGGAGAAGAAATCAGAGAAAAGGAAAGTGTAATAAAATATTGAAATCATCATATTGGCATTCTATTGAATTATCTTTAATGCAGAGAGAAATGGTGTATGGTAATGAATGTTTAAGAAGAGGTTATTAGCTTCTCTGAACTTTTTCTTTCTTTCTCCACTTTCTGCTCTGAAAAATCCTTTCCTCATTCATATTCCCTGGGTTTTAACTCTGAAGGATCTTGAAGACCCTCATGCAGCCTTTTCAGCTATAAACTTTAAATCATGCAGAAGGGCAGAGTTTGCTAATGGCAAAAATCCATGACCAGCATTTGAACAATCCCCACTACATATAATAGAGTCAAATCTGGCAGACAACACTTTATTTTAGGAGTATGAAAGTCACTGGAAATGAGAAAGAAGGATGGAAGATTATTCCAAGTGGAGAACGGTTGAAGAGTCTCACAAGCAAACTGGTATGATGAGTTCAAAATTATATCAATAAACACCGAGGAAAGTGTTAACATCTATGAAATTCACCCAACTGACTATTTGGGCAAAATGAGCGGTCAGGGAAAATTCAAAGGACATTTTTGGGAACAGAGAAATGGCACGGTAGGAAGGGACTGCCTTGCACGTAGCCAACCTGGGAAACCAAGAGCCCCATAGAGACACCTGAGTTCTACCAGGAATGATTCCTGAACTCAGTCAAGAGTAAGCTCTGAGCATTGCAATGTGTTGCAATGATTTGCCCCAAAATTTTTCTACCGTCTCTATATTTTTTTAACTTAGCATTTTTAGAAAAAGACAGCTTTCAGATTAGTTAACTAAAGGAAATAAGAAGTCTGGACTGTGGGCATGAGAAGGAAGCATGCACAGACAATATAGAGAGGCGTTCTGGACTGAGCTGGTTTACTGAGTTTTAACGTTTCCTTTCAAGGGACTATGTATCACGTTGAGACATCCCTGAACTAGTGAAGACTCAGCATCATTTAAAGTTATCCACTGTTCACTGGAGAGTATCCCCGAAGTTCTCCGTGCACGGTAGCCCCGATGACACTGCAGAAGATTTTTCCTTTCTTATTTATTACAACAACCAGGTAATTTCCTCCATTGGTACTCCATTCCTCATGCAGGCAATACTCTGCAACATTTACCCAGTGATTTTAATTTTTAATGAGGGTTTGTGAGAGAGCCCATTATTAAACAAAATTGTATAGCAATATGATGAGACTTTATCAATCCACACCTCCTTCTGTCTCTCCATTTCCTTGCCAAGGATCTGATGTCATTTTTCAATACATCTCAGCTATGAATGGTGAGGTGATTACATAATGGCCTTGTTTGGGTTGTTTTGTCTTCTCAGTTAATTGCTTTGAAATACTGCTAATGCATTTTTCATTTTACTCATTCACAAATGTATTCTATCAACAGTGTTTGAGGGTGCATTCTGCAGATATTGTCCCTATCTGTGGAAGAAATGATGAGTAAAAATCACTAGAACAAAAGATTCTCAATTAGGAATCTCATTATTGTTTTTCTGATATGAAAAATTCTCAGTGTTTTTATCTGAGTATGTAAAGTGGAAGCGACCTGATCTGTTTACAGCGGGTTACTTTCTCTTATTTCAAAAGCAAATTACATTGATTTACCATTGGTTTAGATACTTTAAAATTTGGTGATCACAAGTATAGGAGATTATTTGAAACAGAGGCAGAGATGGGAATTTTGGATAATTAAAATTCAAAATTATCTGTTGACAAAACTGCATCACGTAGTCAGAAAGAAATATTATATCATAAAAAAAACAATATTTTTTCTCTTGATACTTCTTCCTGGAGTTTCTGCAACAAACATGACATCGGAAGCCTATATTTGTTAGCTAACTTGTGATGTTGGATAGATGTAAAGCAGTAACATTTGCTGCTTATTTATGAAGTTAACTCGGGTCGGCCATGTTGGCCGCGTGCAAGGCGAACACCCTACCCGCTGTGCTATCACTCCAGCCCGGAGCGATAGCACAGCGGGTAGGGCGTTCGCCTTACACGCGGCCAACATGGCCGACCCGAGTTCGATTCCTCCGCCCCTCTCGGAGAGCCCGGCAAGCTACCGAGAGTATTAGATATGCCAGACACAGTAACAACAAAGTCTCCAATGGAGACATTACTGGGCCCGCTCGAGCAAATCGACGATCAACGGGAGGGCCTTTACTTTACTTACTTACTATGAAGTTAACAAAGCTATCTAAATTATTAGAGAACATATTATCTCAGTTCTATGTAAATGGTCAAAGAAATTTTATGAGAGATTACAGGTAATTTGTCTAATAAAATAAAATATGCTTCCTAAAGATTCCAGTGGTGAAAACCTGGTACTGTGTGAGAAGCTGAATTTAAGTTAATTGCGGTCCAAGGACCATGTTCTTAGAAATTATTTTTCCTGATTTTTTTTAATATGACTAGATTCAGGTATATGTGTGTTTACACATATACCATTATGACAGATAAAACATTCCCTGCTAGTTTCATGAACAGAATAATATTTTTCTCTTCTCAAGAATTTCATAAATGCCAAGCAAAATTCCTTCTAATACCTTGAATGCAAGTGCCAATTTGGGTGTAGAATTCTATTTCATACTTCATTATTACTAATGCATGAAGAAAAATTATAAAGGGAAACTGAATGTGTTCATTAATTTTAATAAGCATTTTCTCAAAATACAAGCATATTATTCCTTATATTCACTGTGATTTTTATGGATCTATTTGATCATATATTTTGTGGGGTAACTTGTGATTCACGATCACGATCACGATCATCCTGTTGTTCGTCAATTTCCTCGAGCGGGCACCAGTAACATCTCCTTCTTCCTAGCCCTGAGATTTTAAAAGAGTCATTTCAATGCTCTTTCAGTATTAGGAGAATGAGACCCATCATTGTTACTGGTATTTGGCATATTGAGTACGACACGGAAAGTTTGCCAGACTCTGCCGTGCGGGCAGGATACTTTTGGCAGCCTGCCAGATTCTCCAAATGAAAAATAAGATAATAAGATGTCATGCGGCCGCAAATGTGGCCGCCCGCTTCCAGAAGCTAGGTTTTATAGTCTCTGCATCTTGGCCATTGATGGGACCAGCCTGGTACTGGCGGCAGCTGGTGGGTGTGATGCCTACCTACTGAAATATGGGGGGTCTGGGTGAAGAAGGCCCAGTCCCAATCTGAGTAGACTTGGAGACCTCATCCCTGGGACCCATATATATATGGGACCCATATATATATATATGCACACACACACTTGTGATTAAAAATTGTTATGTAGGGGCTGGTGTGATAGAACAGAGAGAATCATATGCAGCCAACCCGGGTTCGATGCCTGGCTTCCCATATGGTTCCCGAGCACCTCCAGAGTGATTCCTGAGTCAGGTGCAAGAGTAATCCTGAGCACTGCTAAGGTCATGACCTGTCCATGCCCCGAATTGTGATGTTTGTTTGCTCTTCAGGGCTCTTTTTTACTTTGAACACGCCTTCTTGCCCACTTCTCTTCTCTTTCTCAGATTTCCTATTTCCACTCTGGAGAAGCCTATGTTCTTTCCGTAAGTCAAACTTCTCCCCTCACATCTTCCTAAATAAGTTTCTATTTAAAAAGTATTATACTCAGTCATTGCATGACTGAAACGTAATCCTGAAAGTTTTTAAGTCTTTAACTGTATCTCACAGTGATTCACTAAAAATATGTGTGTGTATATATCTATATCTATCTATCTATCTATCTATCTATCTATCTATCTATGTATATATATCACGATCATGACCATTCTGTTGTTCGTTGATTGCCTCAAGCAGGCCCCAGTAACGTCTCCTTCCTCCTAGCCCTTTGATTTTTTTAAAAAGTGCCATATTCAAGGCTCTTTCAGGGTTAGGAGAATGAGACCCATCATGGTAACTGGTATTTGGCATATCGGGTACGCCACGGGGAGTTTGCCAGACTCTGCCATGTGGGCAGGTTGCATTTGGTAGCCTGCCAGTTTGTTTGGACAAACCCATCCATGAAGTAAGGATATCAGAGCACAGGTCAGAAAGCATATTTTGCTCTTACTTAGACTCCAACCTGGAAACTGTGCTGAACACAGTCTGAAATTTATAGTCTTACAAAAATAAATTAATAAACTGATGTTCAAATATGATACTTGAACTCACCCTGTGATATTCAGGTTTTATTCCTGACTGTTGTCAGTTATCACTCCTGCTTCTGGGACCTTCTGTGGCACCAGGGATCAAACTCAAGTTGACCAAGTGCAAGACAAATATTTTATAGCTTGTACTATCTCTCTCCTATTTCCTATTCCTATTCCTAGTACAATATTTTTTAATAGAAACTTATTTAGGAAGATGTGAGGGGAGAAGTTTGACTTACGGAAAGAACAGAGGCTTCTCCAGAGTGGAAATAGGAAAATAGATGGAACTATTTTCAACATGAGTATGTAAACATAAAATTGCAAGATATAATAGGATTTATACAAGGAAGAAAAAAATATTGCACTTTTTAATAAACTCTTGAGACGATCATATACAAGTAGGTGCATGTGATGTCAGATGGGTAAAAGGAATCAGAAATGTCTCAGGTGCTCATTTGCTCTACTGACAAACTAATAAACAAAAGCATATACATAAATTTATTGTCTGGTTTAAAATGGCCATTTGCTACCACATGATGGACAGTCATTTCCCTATAATTAGCTGCTCAATTAAACACAATGTGCTTTCATTACAAAGAGTTCCATGTAACAGAACCATAGACACAATATATTGCCTCCAACAGCATAAGAACTGCAATTTAAGTTAATATTTAGTGCCCATAATTCATACTGACTCAAGAGCCTTTTGTCATCACTCTGTGTTTCAATAATAAGTTTTTCATCTAAGACACTGTTATTTTCTGCTGTCCACACCAGGATCTCCCATATTTGTAGCTAGATACATATTTCTACATTTAAAATAAGTAATTTATGTACTATTTGTCTCATACCTATGTTTTCTTGAATTCATGATTAGTTCAACTGTTTTAAAAAATTGCGTTCTCTACCCAATAAGAGAGAGAGAACAAAAGGGAATGCCCTGCCACAGAGACAGGGTGGGATGGGGGGTGGGAGGGATACTGGGATCCGTGGTGGTGGGAAATGGGCACTGGTGGAGGGATGAGTACTTGATCATTGTATAGTTGAAACCCAAGCACAAAAATTTGTAAGTCTACAACTGTTCCTCATGGTGTCTCACTAATAAAATAAAATAAAATAAAAAAAGATCGTGTTCCCTTTAATAACGGTTTTCGATAGACAATATATGTTCCCTTCAGTTTTTAATAAAAGTGCAACAATAAAAGAGTAAAATCATGTAAATATAGTAAGTAAGTAAGTAAGTAAGTATGTAAGTAAGTAAAGGCCCTCCCGTTGATCATCGATTTGCTCGAGTGGGCCCAGTAACATCTCCATTGGAGACTTTGTTGTTACTGTGTCTGGCATATCGAATACATCACGGGGAGCTTGCCAGGCTCTGCCATACGGGCGAGATACTCTCGGTAGCTTGCCGGACTCTCCGAGAGGGGCGGAGGAATCGAACTTGGGTCGGCCATGTTGGCTGCGTGCAAGGCAAACGCCCTACCGCTGTGCTATCGCTCCAGCCCTATGTAAATTTAGATTATCAGTTATTTCTCATTTAACTATGTGATTAAAGATGTTTTCATTCTCAGACTATTTCATCCTGCCAGCACTTGCAGTATCACACAAAATCAGGATGTGTATCACTAAGAAGTTTGAGGCTACCTCTATTGAAGCATATGCTCATATATACATATCAGACATCCAGTATTATTGAGATTCCACTGTTTAATGTGGAAAACTGCATGTCGCCATCAATTCTCTGTGCTTCATTTTATATAATTTTAAAAACAAAACATGATTTCAGGTAATAGTACAATTATGTAGTTTGCGTTATTTTCCCTAAAGAGTTCTCTATAAATTTGTTCAATAGGCTCTTTGTCTTATTATTTTATAGTTAATAAAACAAGTCATCAAATAAATTTTACTTAATTGTCTTTATTTTAGTGGTGAGCTGGAGCAATAGCACAGCAGGTAGGGCGCTTGCCTTGCATGTAGCCGGACCCGGTCGATCCGGGTTCAATTCCTTTGCCTCTCTCAGAGAGTCTGGCAAGCTACTGAGAGTATCTTGCCCGCACGGCAAAGCATGGCAAGCTACCAGTGACATGTTTGATATGTCAAACACAGTAAGAACAAGCCTCACATTGGAGACGTTACTGGGCCCACTTGAGCAAATCTATGAGCAACGGGAGGACAGTGCAGTGCAGTGCTATTTTAGTGATATTTTCCATAACTTGGGCTGCCAAAACGCAGAAAAACAAAAATGATTGTCTGTACTTTTAATGCTCGTACGCTGGCATCTGCTGCATCCATTGAAGACCTTATGGTACAAGCACGAAAGATCAAGTACGACATCATTGGTCTGACCGAAACGAGAAGACATCAATCCCATCATGCTGTTTTCAACACTGGAGAAGAACTGTTCCTTGGAACATGTGATAAAAGAAGCGTCGGTGGTGTCGGTATCCTTGTCAACACAAACTTAGTCACAAGCATTGATTCATTTGAATGCCTAACAACCCGAATCGGACGATTACACTTGAATAAATGTGGCTCACTACCGGCAGTTTCTATCTTTGTTGTCTACGCACCAACATCCAGTTATGGTGAAAAAGAAACTGAGAAATTCTACATGGAGCTGGAGAAATTCTATAAAGAAGATCACACCTTCTACAAGATCATTGTCGGTGATTTTAATGACAAGATAGGACCACGAAGATCAGTCGATGAACTCCACATCGGAACCCATGGCCTGGAATGGAACGAACAAGGTGACAGACTGTCTGAGTTCATCATGTCAACCAAAACCTTCCATGGTAACTCACAGTTCCAAAAGGCTGAATCTAAACGTTGGACATGGGAGTCTCCCGATGGACGGTTCCACAATGAAATAGACCACATCATATTCAATCGGCGGTTTTGCCTAACCGATGTTGCTGTTGTCCCAAAATTCCAAACGGGATCAGACCACCGTCTTCTTCGTGCAAAATTCTACCTCACAGAACGAGGAGAAAAGAATGCAAGGTTTAAGAAGAAGACTCCCAGAACAACCACCAACTGGGAACTCTTTGGCTCTGTTGCAGCAACATGGGAAGATGCCGTCATTGACAACATTGATGAGGAATACGATCGAATGATTCAGCACCTCCATGATTGTGCAAGGAATGCCAAGAGAGAGATAACCACAAAAAACCGTCTTTCTTCGAACACTCTTGAACTTATTCGCCAACGTGGCGTGGCACGTGCCTCAGGCAACCACAAGCAAACGTCCGAACTGGCAAAACAGTGCAGAAAAGCCATCAAGGATGACCTCAAAAACAGGAGAGCAGCAGTACTGGTAGATGCAGCAGAAGCTGGGAAAAACATTCGTAATGCCCGCCTGTCCTTCACCAACTACAAAACCAAGATGACTGCCCTCCGACATCATGATGGATCTATCACATCTTCCAGAAGGGCAATGGAGAAGATTATTCATGACTTCTACTCAGATCTCTTTAATAGCCACATCCACTTGCCCACATACCACATACCACATGATGGATATGTCGTTCCCAATGTTCTCCCTTCCGAAATCCAACATGCCATCTCGTCGGTAAAGAAACAAAAAGCACCTGGCCCAGACAAGATCAGACCTGAACACCTGAAGAACTTACCATCAGTACTCATCAATACATTAGCTCGACTCTTCACACGCTACCTGTCTGAATGCAAGGTTCCATCCCAATGGAAAACCAGCAAGACTGTACTACTATACAAGAAAGGAGACATCCACGACATTGGCAACTATCGCCCAGTCTGCCTATTGTCTGTCATCTACAAACTATTCACTCGAGTCATCCTGAATAGGATTAGCAGAACACTAGATGAAGGACAACCATGTGAACAAGCTGGATTCCGAAAAGGATTCAGTACCATCGACCATATCCACACAATAACCAAGCTCATTGAGGTATCTCGGGAGTTCAAGATGCCGCTCTGTCTAACGTTCATTGATTTAAAGAAGGCCTTTGATTCTGTTGAGACGGAAGCAGTCATGGAAGCCCTAGTCAATCAGGGTGTACAAACTCAATACATCAGGATCCTTCGTGAGCTCTATTGCGGATTCACTACCAAGATCTCACCATTCTACAAAGAAGTAATCATCCATATCAAGAGAGGGGTTCGGCAGGGTGATACCATTTCACCAAAACTCTTCAGTGCCACCCTCGAGAACATCATGCGACGACTAGAATGGGAAAACATGGGAGTGAAGATAGATGGTCGGCAACTACACCACCTCCGCTTTGCTGATGACATCGTTCTAATAACACCAAACATCAGCCAAGCGGCACAAATGCTTGCGGACTTTGACCGTGAGTGTGGAAAGGTTGGACTACAGCTGACTCTTACGAAGACAATGTTTATGAGAAACAGCCTTGTTCCTGACGCTCCATTCGCTCTCAACGGAACCACCATCTCCGAATGCAACAGTTATATATACTTAGGTCGAGAAATCAACATGATGAATGACCTGGCACCTGAGTTACGCAGGAGGAAGAGAGCGGCTTGGAATGCCTTCAAGAGCATTGAAGAAATAACTAAAAGGACAAAGAACCTCCAACTACGAGCACATCTCTTTGATTCCACTATTCTTCCTGCATTAACATATGCCTCAGAGACCTGGACCCTACGAAAACAGGATGAGAACACTATTCGGGTCTCTCAAAGAGGAATCGAAAGAACTATGCTTGGAATATCACGATTCACTCAAATGAGAGATAGAATCCGGAGTTCTGATCTTCGTCAACGCTCAAGAATCAGGGACGCTGTCTCATTTGCCAAGACATCAAAAATCAGATGGGCTGGACATGTAATGAGGTTTACAGACAACCGCTGGACTAGAGCCATTACTGATTGGATTCCACGAGACATCAAAAGATCACGTGGACACCCACCTATAAGATGGTCAGACTTCTTCGTCAAGACCCTAAATGATCGGTTTGAGGTTCTACATGTTCCTAAAACGAACAGATACCATTGGGCTACGCTAGCACGCAACCGGGATGAATGGAGACGTTACTGGCACCCGCTCGAATAAATCGATGAATAACGGGGATTAAGTGATTAAGTGATTAAGTGATTTCCATAACTCAATATTTATTATTCAAATTTTTAAAATTCAAAATGTTTTCTTTACCCAACTGATGAGTACTTAGAATTATTTCTGTGTAGAATGAATTCACTAGATTGGGAAATTGAAAGCGATTCTTGTTGAGCTTTGAGTTTGTTTTTAATAATACACTTTATTTTTATTTTTTTTGGTTCTTGAGTCACACTTCACTGTGCTCAGGGATACTACTGAACAGCCTTGAGAAACTATCTGTCCTGTCGTGTCCTCCCATTGTTCATCAATTTGCTTGAGCGGGCCCAGTAACGTCTCCATTGGAGACTTTGTTGTTACTGTGTTTGGCATAGGGGCTAAAGACCGAAACGTGGTTGTCTGCATGCAAGCAACCCTCACTCTACTCTATCTCCAATCCTTAATGATAAAGTTTAAACCAGATACTGAACTAGGGCTTTGTGCCAAAGCTGCTGATTGAATATATAATATTTTCCTCTTAAATATTCTCTGCTTACAAGATTTTAGTTAATCTTACATATTTTTCAAAATGGCTTTTTTAACATTTTATTTACCATTGATGCTACTCATTGCTCTGGAATTATTATTTTAACAACAGAGTCGGGGGAGAGGGTGAGAAAACTAAAGGGTGGGGAGGTAGGTGAGATGTCACCATTTAAAAGCAGTGTATGTTGAAGTTTCTATTAGAAGCCAATAGCCCAGATTTAAAAGCAAGCTGTGTACATTGACAACAGTATAATATCCATGGAGAGAAAAGTAACAATTATTAATTATATAATAAAAATTCACTCTCATAGCCAGGCAATTATACTGTTTACACAACTATGACAGCCTAACCCATGAGCTACAGTTAATGTGGCAGTGAAATCGAGTGGGGAAAATAAAATTCTTCAAGTTTACAGGATTCAGAAGAAAACATGATGAATCTATACAATAACCAAATAAAAAACAAAACAGCCTAAGCAAAATAAGAAAAGTTTGCTATTAATTAAATTTTAATCATTGGTATCTGTGATAGGTCTATTTTTAAATCTTATGAGTTTACCTTATATTTAAGGAGTTTCAACCATTAAAATTATTTCTTTAGATATTAAATTTTGGTAACTTCTGCTCAACTTTAATATAGTGGCACGTATCAAATACAGATAGTATATTAAGCCCCATATTTAAGCTTCAAATAAAATTGCCTTGTAAATCTTCCCAGAAATCCTGTATATAATAAATTAGCATGAACTCACTGATTTTAAAAGACTACTTTTCTTAATCACGCACATTTCTCTTTTGAACATCGGCCATTAAATATCAATCTGAAATCAATTTGAAAAGAAACGTCTTTCCTATCAATTTACTTATGGAAGACAAGACACTGAAGCTAACATAAAATTAGTTCTTTCTGTCAATGAATTTTTCTTATGCGTTATGTTCAAGAATTTCCTGAAACTCATTAAAAGTTTTGCTAATCATATCTAAATTTAAGAAACGAAGAAGAAAGTTGTATTTAAAGTCGGGCTTTTGCTAGATGGTTAAGGAATCCAAGTAAGTGGACTGTAAAAACACAGTGCCTTGGAAAAGGAGCTTGTCTTGTGACTGACTAGAGTTCTATCTCTGGCACCTGATATTGTCCCCTCAAACCTACTAGGAATCACCCCCTGAGTACAGAACTAGGAGCAACCTGACCACAGTCATGAACAGTTTGTGACCCCAAAAGCAAAGAAAAGAAAACAGAAATCAAAGAAAAAAGAAAACAAAAAAAATACAATGAACATTTTTCAGTTTATATATTAAAAAAAATCTTGATGCCTTGGCCAAGCATCAGAAATCAGATGGGCCGAACACATAATGCAATTCAGAGACAACCGCAGGAATAGTGCTGTTACTGACTGGATTCCACCGGACGTCAAAAGAAAACCTGGCTGCCCACCTATGAGATGGTCAGACTTCTTTGCCAAGACCCTGAACCAACTGGTTAGAGGCTCTTCCTGGAGCGAGTAGACGCCATTGGGCTACACTAGCTCGTGACAGGGATGAATGGACACGTTACTGGTGCCTGCTCAAGCAAATCAATGAGCATCGGGATGACAAGTGATATAAGTGATACATATAAAAATAAATTATAAATATATCCATTTCTACTAAAATATTTAGGCTTCATTGATTTTATAACTTTTTTATAAGAATGTTTAGCTGTGATATGAGTACAGTAGAAGGCATTCTATTTAGAGATGCTCTAAAGTATTTTATATATACATATTGGTTGAAATACCTTGATATTAATATTAGTAAATATAATATCTCATGTATATTTGAGTACATACCAATTCCATTGGCCATAAGAAAAAATATAAAATTTGTTTCACATTTGAAAATGTCCAGTATAAAAGAAGATTGTCAAATTTCAGCTTGTGAACATTAGGTTGAAAATTCTATGCTAAACGTATTAACTGCATTAATATTTATTATACATATTATATTAATGGCAAACTACCGAGAGTATCTCACCCGCAAGGCAAAGCCTGGCAAGCTACTCGTGACGTATTTTATATGCCAAACACCGTAACAACAAAGTCTCACACTGGAGATGTTACTGGACCCGCTCAAAACAATCGATAAACAATGGGAGGACAGTGACAGTGATTATATTAATGATAGCAGAGTAGTAATTTTCTTTATTTAAATAGTCCACTTATTAATTTCTGAAATGTTTTAATTTACATATTTTCCTTTGCTCCAAATTTATTTTTAGTTTGCATAACTTTAAAATAACGATTTTTAGAGCTATATAACAGTCCTTGTGATACTATTCATGTATCATTAAAGCTCTTGGAAATCTCTATAACATTTCTTTATATTTTGTATGATGTTCTCAACAAGGACTCTCTAAATGAGTTTGTGTCAACTGATATGTAACTTTCAAAATAAATCTAATTCAAATTCAAATCTAATTTAAATAAGTAAACATTTAATATGCAAGAGGAATGAGTCTTGAAAATTAATTTAGAACTAAGAAGGTCAATTTTAATATTAATTTTTAATTATAAGGGCTCATAGATATTGTCAGTCTCTTTACTTTTATGCAGAAAATTCCAACAACTTTACCCCTAACCCTTTAAACTTTCCATCTGAGAGCTCCACCTAACTCTTCATATTTTTTATGAAAAGCAGATAATTAGCATGTGAATGATATACGTAAACATGATGCGAGTTCAGATTCTTGAAAAATCGAGAATTTCCCCTACAAGGAGGCTCTTTCTTGAAGATTTACATGCAAGATCATTCTGAATAAATTCTTCCATACATGGGTGATTGATTTTCAGATTAAAGTCTAAAGATAAATGATTCTTAAAGTTATATTGGATTATCTATTTCTTCTTTCATTATTTTCTCTTACAAGAATATCACTAGTGTTATTATTCCAGAGTAATCAGGATGTTGTATTTTTTGAGCAAAATAATATCTGCTTTAAGCAATAAATGATGGCAGATGTTTTAAAATGTCCACTAATAAAAGTGGCTCCGAGTCAAAATCATATTTTGGCATGCAAAAGTACCGACTTTCATCCCAAGATATATGGTCCCTAGAGCATCACTGAGATGGAACTTGAGAAAAAGAGATGTAATTCAGGTACTAAATGTTTTATATTATCCAGTAAAATTTTGGTCATAAATATTTGCTACAATTTAATTACAATTATATGTGTGAAGTTGTCCATATTAGGAAATACCCATATTATTAAAAATTTCATAATGACATTTGTAACAATTATCATCTTATGAGTTCCACAGATTTTTTAAAAACTCTCTTTAGAAGTGTAAGAAATGACCCAAGTTTATCTATTGCTTGTGCTTAATAAGGAAAACAATGCATTTTATTTCATGTTTCTATGCAATTCTCATAGCACTGTAATTGTTGCTAATTCTTTTAATGATTGGCAGTTTTAGTAATTTTCATCTATACAAGAAGGAATTTGTTCTAAAATGTATTCTTCTGGGTTTAAAATGGTATCAAATGGGAAAATATTATAGATCAATGCACTTTTTAATTCTCCATCTTTAATCATTAAACAATTCAAAAAGCATTTTAGAGATGACTGTTAAATTATTTGTTCTGAATAAGATACACCTATTAATTAATAGCAGATTTGTATTCCCAAACCCTGTATTTACTTTTCAATTATCTAGTTTCTTTATAAAAAACTAAAATCAAAATAATATGCCATTCTAAATATTCAAATTGCCCCCAGTTAGGGCCATTATTTGGACAGAGGTTTTATTTATTTATTTTTTTATTTTGTTCATGTTTAACTGCCTGGTGGCAGTTTTAACATTAAATAATTCTACCAAATAATCTTTTCCTGATGTATATTTCCTGAGTTTCTCCTAGGTAACTTACATCAAGTTTTCTTTTGATAAAGTTAACTTATACAAAATTCAGTTAAAAAGAGAGACTTCAAGATTATGTTAGTAACACATTTAAGACCAATACTTGGCATTCAGTTGTGAAATATTCGCCACATATAATTTATCAAAAGTATATTCATTATTGGGCTGGAGCGATAGCACAGCGGTAGGGCGTTCGCCTTACAAGCGGCCAACATGGCCGACCCGAGTTCGACTCCTCCGCCCCTCTCGGAGAGCCCGGCAAGCTACCGAGAGTATTGGATATGCCAGACACAGTAACAACAAAGTCTCCAATGGAGACGTTACTGGGTCTGCTCGAGCAAATCGACGATCAACGGGAGAGCCTTTACTTTTTTTTACCTTTTATATTCATTATTGTCTTTTCTTGCCCATGGAGATGATGGTTTCTGTCAGAATGCCATAGTATGGGAGGTTCACACACTACAACAAGAATAATTTTTTTAATTTTAACCAACTATTGGTTTGATGTTAATATTTCCATACATTTATTAAAATTTACTATTTGAAAATTTTAAATCCTGACTTATTTGACATATTAAATTATAGACAATTAGTCAGAAGCTGACTTCCTACTGTGGAGAACAATTAAAATCATGTGTATCCATTCGCTCACCTAAAAATCATGTAATTTTAAAAATAGTGATATAAAAGTATATTTAAATCTTATTAGACTAAAATCAGTGATGAACTCATACTTTCCTTTAAGTAATTAACAAAAATATTTGTAGCACTGTAGCACTGTCCTCCTGTTGTTCATCGATTTGCTCAAGCGGGCACCTGTAACGTCTCACAACAAATTGTAAGACTTGTTATTACTGTTTTTGGCATATCAAATATGTCACAGGGAGTTTGCCAGGCTTTGCGGTGCAGGCGAGATACTCTTGGTATCTTGCCGGGCTCTCTGAGAGAAGCAGAGGAATCGAACCTGGGTTGACCATATCGACCTTACCCTCTGCGCTATTACTCCAGTCCCAGCAAAATATCACGATCATATATAATGTTAATTATATTATTTGGAAAAATAAGTACATTTGTATATTAAATGTATAGTCATTTAAAATAAGTAATTGTAATTTTTTCGATAAAATTTAGAATCAAATAGAGTACTTAAGAAATCAAAATAATAAGTCACATACTTTTAGTAATGTTATGTATAATATTCTTAGTTGATCACTTGATCACTTGATACCCCGTTACTCATCGATTTACTTGAGTGGGTACAGTAACGTCTCCATTCATCCCTGTTGCGTGCTAGCGTAGCCCAATGGAATCTGCTAATTCTAGGAACATGCAGAGCCTCAAACCGATCATTCAGGGTCTTGATGAAGAAGTCTGACCATCTTGTAGGTAGGCGTCCATGCGATCATTTGACGTTTTGTGGAATCCAGTCAGTAATGGCTCTAGTCCAGCGGTCGTCTCTAAACCTCATTATACACGTCCAGCCCATCTGATTTTTGATGCCTTGGCAAATAAGACAGCGTCCCTGATTCTTGAGCGTTGACGGAGATCTGAACTCCGGATTCTATCTCTCATTTGAGTGAAGCGTGGTACTCCAAGCATAGCTCTTTCAATTCCTCTTTGAGAGATCTGAATAGCATTCTCATCTTGTTTTCATAGGGCCCAGGTCTCTGAGACATATGTTAATGTAGGAATCGAAGAGATGTGCTCGGAGCTGGAGGTTCTTTGTCCTCTTACTTATTCCTTCAACGCTCTTGAAGGCATTCCAAGGCGCTCTCTTCCTCCTGTGCAACTCAGGTGCCAGGTCATTCATCATGTTGATTTCTCGACCTAGGTTTATATAACTGTTGCATTCGGAGATGGTGCTTCTGTTGAGTGTGAATGGAACATCATGAACAAGACTGTTTCTCATGAACATTGTCTTTGTGAGATTCAGTTGTAATCTGACATTTCCACACTCATGGTTGAAGTAGGTTAGCTTTTGTGCCTCTTGGCTGATGTTTGGTGTTATTAGAACGATGTCATCAGCAAAGCGGAGGTGGTATAGTTGCCGACCATCTATCTTCACTCCCATTCCTTCCCATTCCAGTCATCGCATGATGTTCTTGTGGGTGGCACTGAAGAGTTTTGGTGAAATGGTATCACCCTGCCGAACCCCTCTCTTGACATCGATGATTACTTCTTTGTAGAATGGTGAGATCGTGGTAGTGAATCCGTAATAGAGTTCATGGAGGATCCTGATGTATTGAGTTTGTACGCCCTGATTGGCTAGGGCTTCGATATTCTTAGTTACTTGTGAAAAATAATAAGCCAACAAATTTCTCTCACAAATTTCTTCTAAAGTATGAATTGAATTATCCTATCTATACACCTGAAATCTAAGCCAATTTTAGCTAAGTACTAGTTCTTTAAGTACTAGTACTCATAAATTCATGGAATGCTGACTCCCTTCATATAATTTAGATTCTGCAATGATGCTTGTCTTAAGTAATTTCAAGCATATGACTTGTTCATGTACTATATCTGATTCCATCGAAGATGTATGAAAACTTCTCACATAGACCTAAGAAAATTAGAAAACCTTTTTCATCCTGTCAATGTGAAAGAGAAGAATGAAAACCACAATTGTGATACCATTTTGTTTCAGATTACCTCTTTTAGCTAAATCCTTACATTAGAAGAATCACCATGGCTACTATATATGCAATAAAAATAGTCTAGTCACGTTGGGTTGTTGGAACATTTTTCATCTCTTTCAGACTCCCTTAGTTGCTAATCCGATTATACAGCCTCTGAAGGTGACAGATATAAATGTAGCACAATTCAAACCTCATGGGTTCTTTCTTGTTAAGTGGCATTGATGGATAGGCAAACAATTATACTTTTGATTACTGATCCATTTAAGTGCTCTATGTATATTTAAGTATTAATAGCCACTGAATTTGGATATCCTTGATATATCCTGTACACCCAGAGGCTAAATATTTCAATCAACTATATTCATTGTTAGAGAGACTATATCTCATAATTCTATATTATATGAATTTGAATATGAATATGCTGACCAAATGTGTTTAAACTATATTAAGCATATAAACAAAATTTCAATAAATTATAGAATTACAAACCGAAGTTTAGAACTATTACTAACTTTGAGAATAGAATTTCAAATTGACAGACTTCATACTATTGCTATTAGACTTATCATAAAAATTTTAACATTTGATATATACTTTTTATAGTTTATTTGGTATTTAGAATTTTTACAGATTAAAATGCATAAAATATGTTCTGAAATTTAGTAAATAATGACATTTACCTCTAGATTATTCAGAGTACAAAGTACACTACTCTTAGAAACTAATTTAATTAAAATAGCATATCTAGTAATTATATGAATATCAAGCAGCAATAAAACAGTGATTCAATCAGTTTAAAATCATTCTTTTTTTCTATGTTCAAATCTTAAATGTAAGTTAGTCAAATGGAATATTGACCTGAAGAGTAAAATATTCAGTGAATCTAATTCCAATTCCAATGCTGTGCCTGTGCTATTTCTTTTGGGGTGGGGCCAGGAAATAGGTCAATTTTACCAGGGTAGAAAGGACTCATTTTAGACTTACAGCACAAAGCATACAATAACCTCAACAATGAACAAGAGCTAAGAATGATGGTGGAAAAGTCACTATCCCTTGTACCCTTTCTTGAGTCATGCCTATGAGATTCCTGAACATATCCAGGCCACTCTCAGTGGTGACCTTCCTCTCAGCCAGTGTTAGCTGTCCCTGAATCCCATGTGGTTGTCTGAATCCCACTGGGGGTATGTTATTCCCTAGATGGGAGGAGAATGCTTCTAAAATTCGCGGCTTAACAGAATGCTCTGCCAACAGGGAAGATTTTCTCATCAGCCACACTTAAAACACCTCCGGAGGAATTTGATTTATATGTTTTGTTCTTTCATTACATGCCTGGTCTGATGACAGTATTGGGATCTAAGGAATCTGTTCAGATAGTGATGAATGGAAGAAGACACGTTGGCCAAGAGAAAAGAAGGATATTTAGGAAGTGCAATGTTAGATGGAGTTGGACAGACTGAAAAATACTGATTTTCTATGGTACTCATCTATAATTTTTATTACTAGATGTTACGACATGGGAATAATTCATCTTATACTCTGACGATGAGTGTGGTTCTTTAAAAGTGAATCATTCACATTGCTTCTCAAATATGACAGTTAACTTAAGAAAGAAAATAAGCTGTTTAATATGAGATATTATTAGAGAGTACTATATATGTCTTTTAACTGTCATGTTAGTTCCTTCTAAAATTAATTATAGGTTCAGTTTACTTTCAGACAAATAGCAAACATAAATGGCCATTATTAACTTGTAAGGTCTCTGATAATTCATGACTTTATTTAATCAGAACAGGGAAGATATGAGCCCATTAAAGAGAAACAGTCACTGATTTTTAAATGTATCCGATGAAATTACAAAAAAAAAACAACTATAACAATTTTTGGTAAATCACCATTCAAGTAAGTATAAAAAGTATCTTTTTAACAGTTTATAATTAAGTTTCAATTTCCATATTAACTATATTTGCATACTTTCCTGAGAGAATTTCACCCTACATTCAAGAACTCATGATTTAAAGTTTTCTCAACCATCTCATTATTTCCCTCTGAAACACAAGTACATACTGCAATTATAATGAATGCCTGGGTTTTGGTAAAATTTCCCTCCCAGACTTAATTTTCACACCAGTAAGTAAATAGATAAACATCCCAGATTTAATTTTCAGCACTAGTACATAGCACAGTGGGAGGGTGTTTGCCTTGCAAGCCACTGGCTGAGCCGGGTTCAATTCCTCCGCTGGAGAGTCCGACAATCTACCGAGAGTATCTCACCCGAATGGCAGAGCCTGGCAAACTACCTGTGAAGTATTCAATATGCCAAACACAGTAACAACAAGTCTCACAATGGAGACATTACTGGGCGCACTCGAGCAAATTGATGAACAATGGGAGGACATTGCTACAGTACATTAATACACCAAACATGATGCAAAGCATATAATATGTGTACATGATTATTGAACATAAGAATTATGATTTTATTTTGATTACATGTCAATAATAATAAATTAGGAAAACTGTATTTTTGATTAAGGAAAGCATTAGTATTTACTTAGTATTACTTACTATTTCTTTTGCTAACTATTGCTGGATGACCTCAAATGTTCAACCTAAAATCAAAGAAACATGGTAAGCCCATTATAGGTGACTAGTTTTTCAAGTCTTCTAAGGTAGAAAAAAAGGACATTGAGGAAGAGAAAATATAAAAAATAAATAAATAAAAATTTTTTAAAATGCAGCAGTAGAGACCTTAAACACTGTTTCTCCCTTAAGTCAGTTTTAGGAAGAGTGTTCCTGGAGTCATTGCTTTCTTTGTGAGAACTCTGGGCTGCTTCTTTAGAATGAACCCAGGTTTCCCTGATTGCCTGTTCACGACCCTGCTTCGTCAGATGCAGAGAGACAAGTTAGGGGAAAGGTTCCTACATACACATCTGAGCACTGGAATCTAAGCTTGAATGAATCAGCACCTTTCTGATTCCGACCCCAGGCACTTCGAAACACGAATCGCCACCCAACTTGATTTGGGAAAACAAGCAATGCTCTGCAACACAGTTTGAGGTTGGAAGAAAAGATTAATGATTTAGTATGGTTGTTCTTGAGCAATAACTTTTTGCTTTTGACCAATGACACTTAATGCTAAAGTGGATTGGGTGGAAGAATAGAAAGCACATTTCAGAAGGAAGGAGGTGAGGGACAAACTAGGGCCCTCACCACTCACTCAGAGTTTCCTTTGGTCGAAGGCAATGAGATGGAGTGGTACAGCACTCCCCTCACAAGGCCTGGGGTTCCATATCTGACTCCGCAACGCTGCCATGGTTCTCCCATTATTCATCGATTTGCTCCAGCGGGTCCAGTAACACCTCCATCGTGAGACCTGTTGTTACTGTGTTTTGGTGCATTGAATACATCATGGGTAGCTTTCCAGACTTGCCATGCGGGTGAGATACTCTCGGTAGCTTGCTGGGCTCTCCGAGAGGAAAAAAGATAATACAGCCAGAACACAAATGTACATGGACCTGCAAATATGAGTATACTCCAATTTCTGAGGAGAAAGATGGCGGGTCCTGGAAGAGAAACTGCTTCAGTTGTCCCAGGATGGTCCTTTGCATAAAGATCTTTCTGTTAAAGAAACTTTAGTCACTGAAGTGGCCACTTTGATTTCTGGCCTATTCTGGGTAGCCAGGATATTTCATGCGTCGCGATGACTATACAAACTGAAAGTGTGAGACCTTGTAACTCTGTGGTCAGTGAGCGCTCCCTGGAAGAACATTAATGTGAAGAGTGAGGTAATTAAAGCTGTGGGCCTATGGCCAAAGGTTAAATTCCCCAAAGCTTTGAGAATTATTAATAAGCAGTTGGGCAAAGAGAAAGTGTAATGTTGAGACAAGAAGCAAAAGGAACTAAATAATGCCAGGTTAATATTGCCAAGTTCGACAGCCAGGGGATATCGTCATATGGTTGACCGATAACAAGTGTCAAGACCACAAAAGTCTACAAATATGGATTCCAATAGACATGAATAATAAAGGCTGTCAGTGCAATTGATGTATTTTGTTCCCACATATTTATTGTAGACTGCTGTTTCTGAATTCCATACACACAAGCCAGCTTGGGAAACTATTGAGGCATAGAGCTTGTCTCTCTATAGTAGACTCTCTCTACAGTTTTTCTCTCTTCTCTAGACTAAAGGGAAAACAAAACTCATCATGGTCCATTGTAGTAGATGACGTTTTAGATATAGTGTGTATACTTGTGTACCTACTGTGTAGATTGACTTTTGATGATGGCCCACGTCCTTTCGAAGGGCTTCAGCTTAGTGGAAGAGGGATTAATGGTTTTTAATATGTGGTTCATTGCGAATACTCAGAAATGTGAAACATGGTAGAAGTGAGAAGTTGCAATAGTTGGGTATGTAAAGTAAAGTAAAGGCCCTCCCATTGATCATCGATTTGCTCGAGCGGGCCCAGTAATATATCCATTGGAGGCTTTGTTGTTACTGTGTTTGGCATATCAAATACATCATGGGGAGCTTGCCAGGCTCTGCCGTGCAGGCGAGAGACTCTCAGTAGCTTGCCAGGCTCCCCAAGAGGGGCGGAGGAATCGAACTCAGGTTGACCATGTTGGCTGCGTGCAAGGCAAATGCCCTACCGCTGTGCTATAAAAGCATGGTGCTGAAATTATTGGTTGGATTAATGATTTCAATATACAAATGGTGGTTTGATTAATCTGTTATTGAGGAATGCTTTTTAAGTGGGGGCTACTATTTAAGACCGTTTGATCTTAATGTATCCAGCTCAGTGGTGAAGCTGGTCTCTACAGTCATTACTGGCCCACAATACCCTGAAACACATGCCTCACATATGAGCACGCCACGAGGAGCACATATGTAAAACCCACTCATAGCATACATGTGTATAAATACCTAATATAATGTGCACACACATATTTTTGGACCATACCTGTAGGTTGTGAATGCTGAGTCCTGGATCTTGGCTCAGGGATCACTCCTGGCAGTGCACAGGGATCAAAGGCAGTGCCTCATTTTGAACCTGCATTAACTGTAAGCCAAGTACATACTCTCTCTGACCCTCAGGCATTGAGAGAGACAGACACACACACACACACAAAGAGAGAGAGAGAGAGAGAGAGAGAGAGAGAGAGAGAGAGAGAATGTGTGTGTGAGTGTGTTTCACAGTGGGTAGATAGCAGTTATCAATTACCTGGAATTATGTCGCTTAATTGGTGATTAACCTAAATCATCTATCCTATTTATCTGCCTCCCTCTCCTTTTCCAAAGGCAAGGGGAATGAAAAGAAACAATTCCATTTTTCAATGGTAAATTTTATCTTCCATCTTCATTCTATTTTTTATACTATAGTGAAAATACTTCATTCTTTTTTATATACTATAGTGAAAATAAAGGGAACAAAATTCCTTGCAATTCCCTCTTCAGGACTAGACAGAGCATAAGGATCAAAAGATATCCCCCCCCCCACACACACACACCACCACCACCACCACCCTTCCCTTCTCCAGTTCCTTTGAAAAGGCAGTGAAGATACCCAGAGTCCAGCTTTTACCAGAAGAGCCTGCAGCAGGCAAAGGTCAGGATCCAGGAAGGAACCCAGAGTCCAGAGAGAAACTAAAGAGATATATGGATGGATGAAGGCCTATATTGATCTCTCTCTCCTCCCTGTCTCGGCGCATGGAAATATTCTAGAACAATGTCAGGAAAGCTGATGGCCTAGGTGGAAGACACTTATATCAGATTTCAGAGGTAAGAAAATAGCCAGCTGCCATCTGAAACTTCCCAAGGTGCTGTGGAAAGCCATCAGGTCAGCTTCATTATGGAACCTTGGGAAAATTCTATGCAAAAGCAAGCTTCATTATCTGACACTTAAATGGACCTAGTTGATGACAGGTATTCAGCTATATTATTTTTTGCATATTAAAAACTATAAGCATAGGCAGGAGAAATAAATAGTACGAGGATTCAGGTCTGTGCCTTGCTGTCCAACTTGAGTCAGAAATCTGGCACCATACGAGTCCCCTGAGTACCATCAAGAGTGATCTCTGTGGGGCTGGAGCAATAGCACAACGGGTAGGGCAACCTTGCAAGCGGCCAACCCTGGTTCAATTTCCAGCATCCCATATGGTCCCCCGATTACCATCAGGAATAATTTCTGAGTGCATGAACCAGAAATTACCCCCTTTGCATCCCCAGGTGTGACCACAAAACAGCAAAAAAAAGTGATCCCTGAACACTAAGCAGGTAGAAGTGCTAAGGTTTGGTGTGTGTCCCCTTCCCACCAATTTCCCCCACAAAAGAACACAAAACACTGTGCAAATTTCCACCTAGAAAAGGTATTATGTAAGCTTTTGAAATGTTAACATCTCTATATTTTGTATATGTATAATATGAAGTGATATGAAATGTAGGGTAGTGGTATAATAATAAATATATTCTTATAATTACTTAACAAGTAATCATTTATTATTATAGATAAGTTTTGATAGGGAAAGCTGGAGAATCATAAATATCATGAAAATAGGAATTAAATTTTCAAGAAAGCATAAATTTAACGCTTCATAGTAGTATGGTTATCTGAAGGGTTTGAAGAGAAAAGTAACTACAAATCTCTAAAAGTTGAAAAAAATGAAAATGGCAGAAGACCACATCAAATAATCAGCAATATTTACTATATCTGACAAAGAATTATGACTGTGTATTATAAACAGAATCCATATTTTAATCACATCACAATTCAGCAAATTCATAGCTGAATCCATGGAAAACATTCTTTACTCTAGCTGTAATCAAAGAGTTTGAATTTTAAGTCTTAAACTAATTCAAAATTATTTTCTGATCTTTTTTAGGCCACCACCGACAGAACTCGGGGATTACTCCTGGTGGTGTTCACAGGACATGAGGCTTAAACTTGGGTTGTTTACATAAAAATCCCAGACCTTGTCAATTGTGCTACGACCCTGGCCCCAAATTTTAGTCACTAAAATGCCTTTGCTCAAATTCATTTAATAAAACCAAAATAAATTACGCATTTCTACTTTAAACATTTTTGATCACACAATTGACTTGTTCTTATAGAAAACATTGAATAGTTCTGCAACTTTATTTGATTTCTAATCAGAAAGCTTTGGAGAAACCAATAAAAATCCCTTGATGCAGTCACAGAATGCTACTAAACAAAGCACAGTGGGAGAGATCACTACAGAGTCAGGATTTTCTATACAGTCAAGACCTTTCCAAGAGTCTCCTTGGCATGTGGATAAAACTGCTCTTGTTAGAGGATGAACATTTCACCTAGACTTGGGCTGAGCTCCAGAAACACACTTTTAATCCAAGAGATCTGCAATGGAAGGGAGGTCTCCAGAAGCAAGATTTCATAGGACATCTGGTCACTAGCCCTGCGCATCTCCTTCCCCTCATCTCCATGCTCTGTCCCCTTTCTCAGGAACCCGGATCCTGTTATCCTTGGCAGAAATTAAGAACTGTGTAAGTACTATGGCTCCCTTATGAGAACATTATTACCTGTTTTTTTTAAACAATGACTTTATTATTTATTTTTTTAATTTTTATTAGTGAGACACCATGAGGTACAGTTGTAGACTTACAAATTTTTGTGCTTCGGTTTCAATTATACAATGATCAAATACCCATCCCTCCACCAGTGCCCATTTCGCACCACCACGGATCCCAGTATACCTCCCACCCCCCATGCCCTTATCCCACCCTGCCTCTGTGGCAGGGCATTCCCTTTTGTTCTCTCTCTTCTATTGGGTGTTATGTAGAACAGATGACTGGTTAAAGAAACTTTGGTACACAATGGAGTACTATGTAGCTGTTAGAAAAGATGAAGTCATGAAATTTACATACAAGTGGTACTACATGGAAAGTATCATGTTAAGCGAAATGACTCAGAAAGAAAGGGATAGACATAGAAAGATTGCATTCATCTGGGTAACATAAAGTAACAAAATAGGAGATCAACACCCAAGAATGGCCGAGATTAGTACCAGGAATTTTACTCCATGGCTTGGAGGTCAGCCACATACGCTAGGGGAAAAGGGAGCTCAGATAGAGAAGGGAGCACCAAATAAAGGGTGTTGGGAGGATCCTCCCAGGATGGGAGAAGCATGCCGAAAGTAGACTATAGACCAAACATGATTGCTACCCATTGCCTCTTTTGCATACTTGGATATTTTTTTCTCAACTATCCCCTCTGAGAATGGTTTTGGCTACCCTCTTGCCCCAGAATAAGCCAGAACCCCTGGGATTTCTCTTGTATATAAGATTGTAGGGTGAAAGTTCAAGTCTTATCAGTCATATTTGTGTAATAGCCAGGGTTCTTGAGACAGAGACACTCACATTTTACCCATATCTGTGTTTGATCCATGTTTTCTTGGCTTTTTCGGCCATACCTGGCCAGGCTCAGGGCTTATTTCTGGCTCTGTGCTCAGAGATCACTCCTGGTGAGCTCAGGGGACCATATATGGTTCCAGGTACCAATTGGGGTCTGGCTCATGCCAGACAAACACCTGATTCCGTCTCATCTCTCCAGACCATGGCTCAGATTGTTTTCAGGGCAAAGAACATGTGCAGAAGTCTAATGAACTAATTAAATTTTGATTCCAGCAAGACTCTAAACCATAAATTTCATATATGGTGGTAAGCCAAGAATCTTAGAGACAAAGGCAAACATGAAAGTGTCCCTAAGAAAAAAAGAAGCACTTAGAACTACCAGGGAAAACAGCTGCTAAAAACAAGCTCATCTTCCAAAAGATACACCATAAATGACTTAAACCCACCATAGAGCCAGCAAACAGGACAGACGAAAGCACACATTTAATGAGAACTCATTAACTGTAGAGAAAAAATAGCTATATGGTGAGGCAGTGTCTAAACATCATGGAGGCTAGTTTTCCTTAGTGTTCCTGTTTTAATTTGTATAGCAACTGTTATTCTTATTGGCTATTCAAATATATGATACAAATTTAGTTGTAATTCTTTCAGAATGGTAAATGTTCTACTCAAGAATATCAATCCGATGATGAATTTAAAGAGAAGTTTGAAACAATTTGATTTTAAAATAATGCTTTCGGATTCTAAAATACATTAACCTTACAGGTGAATTAATATATCAAGTATTCAAGGATTTTTTTTTTCTTTTCAACTTACTTTTGGCAACTTTTGTGTTTGAAGTCTTTTAAATCAGCCCACACATATTAAAACTTGTAAGCAGAAGGATTGAGAGCTGTCATTCTGAAATGTCATGTCTGTTGTCTGTGGTTCATGAATAATTGACATGGAGATTACCTTGGGAAAATTGCAATTAGCCTTCTCATTAACATAAGAACAGCGAACAGTAGGCTGCATGGTGAATGCTAGATTTTAACTTAGGTATTTACTCAAGAGATAAAAAAGTTTATAATAGGACCTCTAATGAAAAATTCATTAGTTCACTGTGATATCCCAAGGGCTTCTGAGTAACTTCATGAATCAGTCATTGAGAAAACCAGAAACACATATTCCGTTATTAATTTATACTTTCAACTACCTGTGATTGTTCAAAGAACAAAAAAGGCCAATCTGGAGGTAACCTGTGATAAAATGAAGTGAATAGCAGTAATGGGAAATAAGCGCTATTGATTACTGAGAGCAAAAAATCAATTCTAAGAAATGTACATAAAATAAAAATTTCATGTGTAACTAACTCTGGAATGAATTTTAAATATGTGAAACCCAGATGATGATGATAAACACCATTAGTATTCAACATATTTGCCTTAAACTTGATATAAAATCTCATAGGAGCATTGATATACATAAAAAAGGAAATGCTTTTTATCCAAATGTAGTGGTAAAAGGATAAAAAGGGGGTGATGTTGAATGAAATGCACATTAAATTTCAAAAGTGTCTATCCCACCTATTTATAAATTAATATACTCGGAGATTAAGAGCATCCCACTCTAGAAGGGTCTTGTAAAGTTACACACAGTCCAAATATGATTAAATAGGACAACTCTTAAGCATTCAAGCTTTTACCCTTGGAAGTATATATAAACATATATATGTATATATATGGATGATAACATATAACACTTAAGTCATATTGTTTAATATTCAATTATATCAGTTCAGTAACAATTAAGCATATCATAAAATTCATAAGTTCTTTTTATACTTAGTACTTAATAACAATGGATATTTAACTATATTTGAAGCACAAAATATATTTCATATATGCGTGGAGCAATAGCACAATGGCAAGGCACTTGCCTTGCATGCAGCCAACCGGGAGCCAACCCCGGTTCGATCCTCCTCCCCTCTTGGAGAGCGCAGCAAGCTACCGAGAGTATCTTGCCCCCACGGCAAAGCCTGGCAAGCTAACCGTGAGGTATTCATATGTCAAAAACAGTAACAAGTCTCACAATGGAGACGTTACTTGTGCCCACTCAAGCAAATCATTGAACAATGGGAGGACAGTGCTGTGCAGTGCTATATATGTGGAATTCTTTCAAAGGAATGAAGAGCTGGGCTTAAAATTAAAAATAAGCAGTCTTCTGAGCCAGGGCTACTAAAACACACAACCTGTTTCCTTAGCTTGTCTTCTCCCAAACCCTCCTATTAAAAGAAAGAAAACGCGATGGCTGAACTCACAATCTAAAAACTTTATTTAGATTTGCAGATAAAACAGACATGCATAGAGGAGCTTGGCCACGGAGTCAAGGATCACCCCAGAACCCAGCAATCTGCAAAGCCAGTCCTTTCTCAAAATAGATTTTCTCTTTACCTCTACACACTGTTCTCATGAGCAAATATGAAAACACCATGTTCCAGACTGCTGGATTGTTACTTTTTAATCCTATTCTCAGCCTATCACTTTTCCCCTGCAGTGATTGAATGCAGGGGACCCCCTCTTTTATGATCTCATATGAGTGTTCTATTTGCACAGAGATTTGTCCATGGGATGGCAGAGGCTGAGAGTGGGTGCTACAATTCCTGCCATATCTGAAGGCGAAAGATTCAGGAAAACGCAGGCCCTCAATGCATTAGTTACGGGCCATTCATACTCTGAAAGAGAAATGACCCAGTCCACCAACAGAAATACCATTTCATCATAAAACACCTTCAAGGACACACCCAGAGATAAACTTTTATCTGGATTAACCCCCAGCCAGTCAGGCTGATTTTGCAATTAACCATTACAGAAGTCAGCTGGCCTTTTGTTTGGGCAACGTGGTTGATAGTCCTGGAGATCTATCCTGTGTATTCCAGTTTTCCAACTACTTACCTAATTCTATATTTTACTATATATGTGGCAATATAAATTAAAAAGCCTCAAGAAGATGTGGCAGTCAGTATTTAGTATTATTACTCTTAAGACAGGAAATATGATTTTATGTTCAGTTGCAGAGAGGAAACTTGATCAATCAAAAATAAAAAATCTCAACAATTATCATTAAGTCTCATTTTTTTGGTTAGTTAAAAGATCTCAAAAAATCCTATTTTCAAAAGAAAATAATACCTATGAACTCCAAATAAAGCAGTGTCATTGAAGAAAGCAGTTTTACACTTAATTTCTATATTGGTAATATGTTTCAAGCCTTTTTGTTCGTTATGATGCCTCATTTATTTTGCCCATTATAAATATACCACTGAATGTGATCATTGAAATATACCCATATGACAGCATAAAACATATTTTAAGAGCATTTTATCTTTTGATACAGAAGATTTAAAATCAAATAGCTTTCTTCATTATTAGAAAAAAAGTCCAAGACTTTACATATGGGAAATCATTTTCCTCTAGAGAAAATAACCTGAATTTTAAATATAAATCTTTTAAAAGTTTTTTTTTATAAGATCACTGTCTCTGAGAACCTCTTAATTGATGTTATAAATATTTGCTTTATAGTAGGGAACTACTTAAACCAATCTGAGGAAACCAGAGACTACTTACCACAGTACTAAGAGGAAGATATAGTTCAACAAGCATTTACCTCCTCACAACTAAATCAAGAAGAAAAAAATATCGCTTAAAAACTGCATTATAAGTGTTCCCAATCAATGGTGCTCAGTCTGCATTTCTCTCCGCAGATAAGTTTGAGAAATTAGCATGACAATAAACATGAGAAATATTTCTTTACGTACACTTCCCTTTAAAATATACCTATTTTATATTTGTAGTATATATTATATATATTATATCACGATCACGACCACCCTGTTGTTCGTCGATTGCCTCGAGCAGGTGCCAGTAACGTCTTCTTCGTCCTAGCCCTGAGATTTTTTTTTTTTAAAGTGCCATATTCAAGGCTTTTTCAGGGTTAGGAGAATGAGACCCATCATTGTTACTGGTATTTGGCATATTGGGTATACCACGGGGAGTTTGCCAGACTCTGCCGTGTGGGCATGTTACATTTGGTAGCCTGCCAGTTTGACCAAATTAGGAATGAGATGATAAGATGTCTTATAAGATGATAAGATGATAAGCTTCCAGGAGCTGAGTGTGATGATCTCTGGATCCTGGCCGTTGTTGGAGTTACACGGCAGTTGGTGGGTGTAACTGTCTAGTTACTGGCAGGTCCAGTCCCAAACTGTACAGGCTTGGAGATCTCAGCCCCGGGTCCCACACACCTGGGTTCCTCTGTCAGTTCTTTTATGCGTGAGGCTCATCCAAGTGTGTGGAGAGTGCTCCCAGCATGGCCTTGTCTGGGCCTCGGTGGTCTTCAGCTGTTGGGCCCTGGTGGAGACAGTCAGGCATAGGGTAGGAGACTCTGTCTTGTTCTCTCCCAGGAGCTGAGTGTGATATATAAAATATATATAAAATATATATAAATATATATAAAATATATTTTATATATTATAAAATATATATGTGTGTATATATATATTGCTTTTTGTGCCACACCCAGTGATGCACAGGGGTTCCTCCTGGCTCTTCACTCAGAAATTACTCCTGGTGTTGCTCAGGGGACCATATGGGATGCTGGGAATCGAACCACGGTCAGCCACGTGCAAGGCAAACGCCCTACCCGCTGTGCTATCCCTCCAAGCACAGCAGGTAGGTTGCTTGCCTTGCAGGCAGCCAACACGGGTCAACCCGGGTTCGATTCCTCCACCCCTCTTGGAGAACCCGGTAAGCTACAGAGAGTATCACGCCCTCATGGCAAAGCCTGTCAAGATACCCTTGAGGTATTTGATATGCCAAAAACAGTAACAACAAGTCTTGCTACTGGTGCCCGCTCAAGCAAATCGATGAATACCCAAAGGACAGTGCATATAAATATAGACATATTTATAGTAAATAGATATATTGTATATATACATAGTGCTGCTAATAATTTTAATAACCCAGAATTTGAGAATTTCAGATTCTCATGAAAGACTCATTTTACTGCAAGCACTATCAAATATCATCAGCATCTTCAAATATTACCCATCAAATGCATATTGAATGCCAATTCACTTGGAGTTTACTCGCTAAACTTCTGGACAATATTTTGTATATTTTGGAATGTTTTTGTATTATCATTTTTTAGTTTATTTTACAAATATATTCAATTATTATAAAACTGTGCTTTAACAACATAGATAGATATACATAAGCAATTTAGTTATTCGGTTTCATGTTATTTGTACTAACATGTCCCATTTTACAAAGTAAAATTTTCGTCTGACATCAGGTTGGTTCAGACCACCACCACTTCCAATCTACATGATTACAGCACTTTTCCACTTACTCTGATCCAACAATTTTTCCCAACGATACTTTTAAGAAACCATAAGTAGGGTCACGTAATTTTATTACTCAGATTTCTGCCATGGATTCACATAGCACTTAAAGACAAGCCATTAGCAGAGCTTATAGGATTTATCCTCATTGGCTCTTCTAACCTGACCTCCAACAATTCTGCTTGTCTGAATCAAGCATAAATGTGCAGGTCTCTGCAGCTCTTAGAGCAAACTCTGATCCTCTTTAGCTTAGAATAGCCCCAACTTCTGCTCTGGGAAAAATAACTCCTTACAGTTCCCTCTCTTTTCCACTTAGTCTTCGGACAAACCAATCCCATTTCAAACCTGGCATAATCGGTGTATCCAGTGCCCATCCCATTTCCAAACACTCAAATGCACCAGCAAGATAAGGACATTTTAATCTTTAAAAAAATTAATTTGATTTTGAATTATATCAGTCATTTATTTACATACTGCATGGCATTGCTCTGGTCTGCAGCAAGAAAGGTAAGGTCTATGATTTTGTTAGACTGAATTCTATATCTCTAAAGTCTGTTTCAGTGGCTAAGAAACACTGTGGGTTTTAAAATTTTTTATTATTATTTTTTAATTCTTTTTTTAAAAATAGTTCCTATGGGGTTAAAGGCACAATATTTATTCAAGAATAATTCTGTCAGAACTTTTGTGATTCAATAAATAAATATAGGAATAAATAAAACTATGAAAAAAAAAACTTTTGTGAGCTCCCACCCAGAGAGCAATTATAGCAGCTAAAGGTGCCTGTCTTGAACCAGGCAACGCACAGCACCACCTATGGGGCCATCGTGAAAGCACTTAGCACCCTGAGCACTTCTGGAGAGACCCATGAGCACAGAGTCAGGAGTAAGGCCTGAGCACAATTAGGTGTGAAACAAATAAGGAACAGGAAATAAAAATTATTACTTGTAGATGTTATTAGTTTAGTTGTTGTTTCGGGGCCACACGTGGTGCCACTCACCAGTTACTCCTGGCTTAGCATTTTATCATTCATCATTATGAAGAAAGGTAATCAAATTGAGACCTTTATATATATAAATGTACATGTAGTTAGTAGCTCCACAAAGGTCTTGAGTATTAGATCGAATAATCCAAAAGCAAATTAGAGAAATGTTTTTTCATTTTTTTTAGGCAAAACTGATAGAAAATACCAGGTAAGGGATTATACATAGAAACATAGATTATACATAGAAGTTTTTTTTTAGATTTACAGTTCCAATACAACTAAAATTCCGGTAAATTGTGGACGGAATGACTGAGAATAAAAAGTAAACAAACTCCAGGAAAATGGGACTCTAAGGAGATCTAGTAATCAGTAAATCCTAAGTGCTTCTTCGATATTGCTGACTGCACCATTCGACTCATAGGACCAAATGATGGGGGTTGGGGGTGAAGAGTTCATTTATGTTCTTCTGGAACGAGAGCACAGCGGTAGGGCATTTGCCTTCCACACAGCCAACATGGCCGACCCGAGTTCGATTCCTCCACCCCTCTCGGAGAGCCCGGCAAGCTACCGAGAGTATCTCGCTCGCACGGCAGAGCCTGGCAAGCCACCCGTGATGTATTCAATATGCCAAACACAGTAACAACAAAATCTCCAATGGAGACGTTACTGGGCCCACTCAAGCAAATTGATGAACAACGGGAGGGTCTTTACCTTTACCTTTACCTTTACCTTTACCTGTTTTGAATAACAACTCAAAGTGTGACCATAGAGCCATCTATTACAAGAGTTTTAGAAACCTTCTAAGAGACAGGTGGAAAATTAAAAACCAAAAGAAATGAGAGGAAAATAGGGCAGATCAAGATCCAGAATTAATTTGAACTGTGTCAGGTTCAGTTCTGAGAAATTGATATTTGGAAGTTGTCAATCACGAAATATGCTTCTTTCTATACCATATTCTCTTTGACCTGAGGCATCATCTCAGTGAAGGCTTCACAAAGTCTCTTCTCATTAATTATTTGCTCTGTGTTAGGCAACTATCACCACAATGAAGCTGCACACAGACACAGATATAAATAAATAAACCGCTCTCTAAAGGAAGCTGCATGTAAGTCAAACTCTGATTTCTCACTCCTGTGTCTGTGGTTTGTGGTTCAGTTGCTCTAATGCTGTGATCAATTCTCGAGCTCGGGTTTGGCACAGTTTTGTTTTCTCGAGAGTATTATGTAGGATTAATTCACCAGTTGTTACTCCGATTTTTTTTTAAAGTTTTGTGTTTCATGTCACTGTTTCTCTATACCTCAGCCCCTCGCATGCTTCCAATTGCCTTATAACAATGAACATACAAATGAGCAAGAACCGATTTAGCATAAATAAGTTCAGAACAAGTGTAATGGGACTGCAAATAGTGTAGATTAGAAAACAAGCAGTCAAGTTAGTCACAGTTAAAAATAAAACAACTGTCATTGCTCAGAGTCTTACCATGGAATATGGGTTTGTTACGGACAGCCCTGATGTAACAGAAGAATCATATGCCCAATTTATGAAATGAGTCAAACACTGTCCTCCCATTGTTCATCGATTTTGCTCGAGCGGGCGCAGCAACGTCTTCATTTTCAGACTTCTTGTTACTGTGTTTGGCATATTGAATATGTCACGGGGAGCTCACCAGGCTTTGCCGTGCGGGCGAGATACTCTAGGTAGCTTGCCGGGTTTCCTCCAAGAGGGGCGGAGGAATTGAACCCGGCTCGGCCAGGCTGGCTGCGCGCAAGGCAAACGCCCTGCTGCTGTGCTATCGCTCTAGCCCATGAAATGAGTATACTTGCTAAAAAGCATCAATGCTAACTTAAAGATTATAAAGAAATTCATAACGATTCTATCCAATTTATAGATCATTTAAATCTAAACACAACTGTGTAGTCTAAGAAACATAAAACCTGAACCTATACCAATGTATTACCACACTGCAATACGGTGACCATATACAAGGAGTGGGCCAGTCCCTTGATTTGACTGACTGCATAGACACTGTGTGATTCCTAATGGCTTCCCTATTCCTGTACTTCTCCATCTCTCTAATGCCGGGTTAGAAGCTACTCAGAGAGCCATGGCAAGGCCTTAAAAATGTTTCCAGCACGAGATTATCAACTTGCCCCATCAAGTATCCATTGTTCATTGTTGAAACTCAAGATGTGCCTTCAGAATCAAATTCAAAAGAAGAAAAAAGCTTTACACAGCAGGCTGACTAGTAAAGTTGTTTAAAAATCTTGTCCTTAAGAGGATAATGGAGATAAGGTGAGTAAAACTGTTAACCTAGCAATCAGAAGAAAGTACTATTCCTACTTTGTACTTTGTAAAAGAAAAATAACTTTTTTTTTTTAAGAAAGCCCTGATTTCTAAAGTGATGTTTTAAGAAGACTAATCGGAGTAACATTCTCCTACTGACCTCAATTGGCAAGAAGGTAACAAATTGGTCCTTCTTGCTGTGAGAGAAGAATTTTCTATTTGAAGGGGTGGAGGGAATAGCATATAATATCAATGCCTTCAAGAGTGTCGAAGAAATAGCTAAGAGGAAGAAGAACCTCTGGCTCCGGGCACATCTCTTTCATTCCACTGTTCTTCCTGCATAAATATACGCCTCAGAGACCTGGGTCCTATGCAAACAGGATGAGAACGCTATTTGGGTCTCCCAAAGAGGAATTAAAAGAGCTATGCTTGGAATATCACGTTTCACTCAATTGAGAGAAAGAATCCAGAGTTCCGACCTCCGTCCACAACCAAGAATCAGGGACGGTGTCTCATTTGCCAAGGTGTCGAAAATCAGATGGGCTGGTCACGTAATGAGATTTAGAGACGACCGCTGGACTAGAGCCGTTACCGACTGGATTCCACGGGATGTCAAAAGACCGTGTGGCCGCCCACCTAGCAGATGGTCAGACTTCTTCATCAAGATCATGAACGATCGGTTTGAGGCTCTTCGTGTTCCTAGAACAAACATACACCATTGGGCTACACTATCACGCGACAGGGACAAATGGTGCCCGCTCGAGCAAATCGAGGACTAACAGGAAGTTAAGTGATCAAGTGATCAAATGTTGCATAAAGGAGCTTACAAGGTATGGGATGGAGAAAGGAATGCATAATAATAGGGATTAGAGAAGTCAGGGACAAGTGATGTTATTTAGCACTGAAAACTTTAATCAGAAGAAAATTTTATGGGGGGGGTTACACAGATCCAAAAGTTTTGAACAACCCAAGTGTGTCCAATCTACATATATTTGATTTCCTGAAAAAAATGCCATGTACAGATTGTTATCTGATCCTTTATTAAGAGTTATCCCTGGATATAAGGGGGGAAAAGGGCAAGGCTGTGTTTACTCAACATTATTAATTTAGGAGATATTTCTGAAAGATATGCCAAAAGGTATGAATATATATATATATATGGCTTTTGAAAAATAATTAACAGGTTATCCCATATGCCCTCCTCCTGTCATAGAAAGCCTAACTTAGGGAAATTTTCACTTTCAGTGAGTGAAATTCTGAAACCGTGGAACATTACAGCATCATAAAAGAGGTCAACTTTGCTTGTATAAAAAAGGAACATGGCTAACTCTTCTTCAGGGGTGAAGGGAAGCCTTTTAATTGGGCTCTCCAACCACTTCCTAATTCAGACGATCTATTTGGATCAATCTATTTTTTTTAGCACAATTATATTAGTGTCCTGTGGCTACAGTCCCATATTACCACAAACTTGGTGGCTTGAAACAAACAAACCTCATCCTCCCGAAGATTAAAGGTCCGAAGCCTGAAATCAAAGTGTCAGCAGCAGGAGTATGGCCCCTGAAGAGCCTCTTAACATGTCAAGTTTCATTAAATCTTGGTGCTAAAAGCAGCAGATTGTATAGGACCTCAGACGTGGAGCACAGAAATCTAAGTCAATACCATTTCCTTAGCAAAGTGATGATGGGGACTCGTGGGGCCACCTTGTGAGACAACACGGAAAGCATTCATTCTCGATTTACAGGAAACGAGTGCAACCAATGGCACGTTGGGCAAGAGAAGTTGTAGAAGGGCTCTGAAGGGTGATGCGTTAGCCACTCTCCTCCTTGGCTGTTCCTGAGAGGGAATGAAGACAACTGAAGCCCTCCACATGCAGGCAGGGAAGCTGTTTATTCCAAAAGCAGGTCACCTGGTCTAGGCGCCATGTCCCACCTTCTCAGGCAAACGACTTCTCCTCAACCAGTCCTAAGTCCAGTGCATTGGAAAATCTGTTCATATCTCATATGTTCACTCACAGAGGTCACGCTTACTACTACTCATTTTTAGTTCAATAGCCTATGTGTGATTTACAGATATTGGTGTGGTAAGCTGTACAAATTCACCACAAAAGCAGAATTTTGTTTCTGCTTGGTATTATTTAGCTTAGCGCAGTAGGTAGGGTGTTTGCCTTGCATGTGGCTCATGCGGCTGACCCGGGTTCAATTCCTCTGCCCCTTTCAGAGAGCCGGGCCAGCTACCGAGAGTATCTCACCAACGCAGCGAAGCCTGACAATCTCCTCGTGACATATTTGATATGCCAAACACGGTAACGACAAGTCTCACGATGGAGACATTACTGGGCCCTCTCGAGCAAATCAATGAACAATGGGAGGACAGTGCAGCTTCTTAGTGATGCTGCAAGTATATTGAATCCCCTTTCATTTTTTTCTTTCTTTAAACAAAAATACACTAACTTATAGTGGCATAATGTAATGATTGAGAGAGGAAAGAAGGGCAGAAGACTATATTTATTCTCAATGCTCCAACAGAGAGAATGTTTAGCACCAGATTTTCTCCATTTTTTTTTCTGCACCAAAATACAATGATGGATATGATGAATTTTTTAAGAATAATGTTTTCTAATGTGGTATATACCTATCTATAGTGATGAAAACCTGAAACTTTATGATTTTATAATGCATTTTAGAAACTTTTTAAAATTCTATTTTCAAAATATTTTTATACGAAGATTGGTTGGCTCTGTAAAAACTTTGTGATTACTTTTTTTAAAATCTAAATCGGCCTATATTGTAAAAATCTAGAACCCCGAATAAGACTAAGAAATTCATGAGGTCTACAGGATTGAGCAAGTGCAAGGCAAAATAATCAGGATGCTTTTCATCATTACAAAAATGGAGGTATAAGAAACCAGAGCAGGAGTACAGCAGGTAAGGCACTTGCCTTAAAATGACCAACCCAGGTTCTATCCTCAGCACCTCAGATGGTCCCCTGAACCTGCCAGGATGAACCTTGAGCACAGAAACAGGAATTAAGCTCTAAATACAGCCAGGCATGGCCCCAACATAAACAAAAACAGAGGGAATGCTTAATATTTGAGAATAGTAAGACTATTTGAAATAATGTAATGATCAATATAAGAAATCAATAATGTAAGAAAGTGGGCTCTCCACATCCAAAAGAACAAAAGCAACCGATGCTGGCATGGATGTGGCGAGAAAGGGACACTCCTTCACTGTTGGTGGGAATGTCGACTGGTTCAGCCTTTCTGGAAAACAGTATGGACGATTCTCAAAAAATTAGAAATTGAGCTCCCATTTGACCCAGCAATACCACTCCTGGGAATATATCCCAGAGAGGCAAAAATGTATAGTCGAAGTGACATCTGCACTTGTTTGTTCATTGCAGCACTCTTTACAATAGCCAGAAACTGGAAGAAACCTGAGTGCCCAAGAGCAGATGACTGGTCAAAGAAACTTTGGTACATCAACACAATGGAGTACTATGTAGCTGTTAGAAAAAATGAAGTCATGAAATTTACATACAAGTGGTACTACATGGAAAGTACCATGCTAAGCGAAATGAGTCAGAAAGAAAGGGACAGACATAGAAAGATCGCATTTATCTGGGGGATAAAGAGTAACAAAATAGGAGATTAATACCCAAGAAGAGCTGAGATCAGTACCAGGAGGATTACTCCACTGCTTAGAGGCCAGCCAGGCATTGTAGGGGAAAGGGCAGCTCAGTTAGGGAAGGGAGCACCAAATAAAGGGTTTTGGGAGGATCCTTCCAAGATGAGAGATGCATGTTGAAAGTAGAGTATGGACCGAACATGATTGCCACTCAATGCCTTTTTTTGCAAACCGCAACACCCAAAAGGAGAGAGAAAACAAAAGGGAATGCCCTGCCACAGAGGCAGGGTGGGATGGGGAGGATGGGGGTGGGAGGGATACTGGGATCCATGGTGGTGGAAAATGGGCACTGGTGGAGGGATGGGTATTTGATCATTGTATAATTGAAACCCAAGCACAAAAATTTGTAAGACTACAACTGTACCTCATGGTGTCTCACTAATAAATATATATTCTTTATATATTCTATATATATTCTATATATATATATGTATATATATATATAAAGAAAGTGGGCCCTCATAGAAAATTGGAACTGAGATAAGAATTCATGGGTCAAGATGGCCAAAGCCCAGTCCCCAGTATTGGACCCGGGCTTGAACAGATTTACAGAAGCATTCAATGACCATCCATGATAAACAATAGAATTCACACTAAAAATATGGACTCAGTAGAAAAGAGACAATGCTTCAAGCATAAGAGCCAAACAACAACCAAATGCTGAAAGGTGCCTTCAGGTATTAATCTGGCAGTGAGAGAACTAGTGGGAACCACAGCAGTAGGTCTGGTGTTGGAACACTGTGGTCCTGAAACTCAACTAGAAATAATTTTGTACATCAGGGTGCCTTAATACTTATAAAATATAATAAAATAAACAAGAAATTTAAGAAAAGGATGGTCAAATTTGTCCCCAGGAAGAGGTCCAGTTCCAGCAAACTGTAGCTAACTAAAGGATATAAAACAGTCTCTGATATGACCCAGTGATTTCTCCTCTTGGCATCTATTACCAAAACACAAAAGCAATTAATTTTATATGCACACACTGTTATTACTGTAACACTCAGCACAATACCCCATATAGAAAAAGGAGCTGGATGTCCATGCAGGAGAATGGTCAGTTGAATACTACAAAATGCTTAGGAAAGGGACTCATGCAGGGTGCTACAACTTGGATGGAAATAGAGGATGTCATGTTACGTGGAATATGTCAGAGTGAACAGCACATCAACTGGATAACAATCTCACTCATGTGCAGGCTACAGAGAAATAAGGGAATAGTCTTATAAACTGATTACAAACCCTTGGTCTTCCAAATTATACATCTGAGATAACTAAACCAAAGTTTGGGGTTGAAAAGGGTAGAAAAATGTGGACTAAAATGACATAATAGAGGGGAGAAGTATGTGGCCTAAAGTGGGGGGCATGGGAGGGTCTTGGACACCTAGCGGTTATGAAGATGCAGCCACTTTGTACTTTAAAGCAATAGATATTGAAACTTTTGAAGTGTGCTTTCTAAAATATGATCAAAATTAATTCCATTTAATTTAAAATGTTTTCATGCTTAAAATAAAATGTTTTATATATTTTAAATACGTAAATGTTTTAAATATGTAAAACATTTAAACATCAAAACATATGTCATAGTTTTCAATGTGTGGAGTTGAATATTTATAGTATATATTTAATATGTTTATATGCCTAAATACCATAACACTAAAAAGTATATGGTATTTAGGTAAAAGAGAATTAAAGAATATACAACAATTTTATTTTATTTATTTTTTTAATTTTTATTAGTGAAACAAACATGAGGTACGGTTGTACACTTACAAATTTTTGTGTTTGGGTTTCAGTTATACAATGATCGAATACCCACCCCTTCACCAGTGCCCATTCTCCACCACCACTGATCCACCACCACTGAGCCCTCCCCCCATCCCCCATCCCCCCCACCCCGTCCCACCCTGCTTCTGTGGTAGGGCATTCCCTTTTGTTCTCTCTCTCCTTTTGGGTGTTGTGGTTTGCAAACGAGGCATTGAGTAGCAATCATGTTTGTTCTATAGTCTACTTTCAGCATGCATCTCCCATCCTGCGAGGATCCTCCCAACACCCTTTATTTGGTGCTCCCTTCTCTATCTGAGCTTCCTTTTCTCCTAGCATGTGTGGCTAGCCTCCAAGCCACACATACTAGGGGAAAATTCCTGGTACTAACCTCAACCACTGTTGGGTGTTAGTCTCCTATTTAGTTACTTTATGTTCCCCAGATGAATGCAATCTCTCTATGTCTACCCCTTTCTTTCTGAGTCATTTAGCTTAACATGACACTTTCCATGTAGTACCACTTGTATGTAAATTTCGTGACTTCGTCTTTTCTAACAGCTACATAGTACTCCATTGTGTAAATGTACCAAAGTTTCTTTAACCAGTCATCTGTACTCGGGCACTCAGGTTTTTTTCCAGATTCTGGCTATTGTAAAGAGTGCTGCAATAAACAGACAATTGCAGATGTCGCTTCGACTATACATTTTTGCCCCTCTGGGATATATTCCCAGGAGTGGTATTGCTGGATCAAACGGGAACTCAATTTCTAATTTTTGGAGAATCGTCCATACTGTTTTCCAAAAGGGCTGAACCAGTCGGCATTCCCACCAGCAGAGAAGGAGTGTCCCTTGCTCGCCACATCCGCGCCAGCATCGGTTGCTTTTGTTCTTTTGGATGTGGGCCAGTCTCTGAGGTGTGAGATGGTATCTCATTGTGGTTTTGATCTGCATCGCCCTGATGATTAGTGATGTAGAGCATTTTCTCATGTGCCTTTTAGCCATTCGGATTTCTTCTTTGAGAAAGTTTCTGTTCATTTCGTTGCCCCATTTTTTTATGGGGTTGGATGTTTTCTTCTTGTGGAGTTCAACCAGTACTTTGTATATTCTTGATTATCAACCCCTTGTCAGATGTGTATTGGGTGATTATCCTTTTCCATTCTGTAGACTGTCTTTGTATTTTGGTCATTGTTTCTTTTGAGGTACAGAAGCTTCTTAGTTTAATATCTCATTTGTCTATCTCTGTTTTCACTTGCTTGGCAAGTGGCATGACATCTTTGAAGATACCATTACCTTAAATATCATGGAGGGTTTTGCCAACTTTGTCTTCAGTGTACCTTATGGATTCCAGTCTGATGTTGAGGTCTTTAATCCATTTTGATCTTACTTTTGTACATGGTGTTAGGCAGAGATCTGAGCCCAGTTTTTTGCTTGTAGCCATCCAGTTTTGCCAGCCCAATTTGTTTAAAAGGCTTTCCTTACTCCATTTCACATGTAAAGAACATACAAAATTTTTAGATGAAAAAAAAAGTTTCAAAAAGGATGAAAACTTTATATAAAGATCTTTAATTTCATTTACAAAAAATACAAACAGAATCATCAGAAGTTAAAAAATGTTAGATAATAAAATACTTTTACTATCTCATATAGTACTCTGGAGGTTTGTCTTGTCAATAGTTCTAAGGAAAATAATATCTAGTAAAATACTGAATACATATAATTTTTATGAATATAAATTGAAGATTGCCCATCAACAAGGGAATAGTTAAAATGAGAACATATAATCTATGAATTGTTGAGTAGGTATTAAAAGAATAATACATAGTTTGTACTCCACATGTTTTGTATAAGAATGAGAAAAAGCTTAACATGATAAGACAATTGGGGTAAGCATTAAAAATGTTACCTATCAGTCTTCTTGTTTTAATAGACTATAAAAATGCTCTTTGATAAAATTGTAAGAATTTATAAAAACAGAAAAAAGATTATAAAGCTCCATCTAATGCATTCTGTACTTGTTTGAGTTTTTAAAGAATGCTAAAATGATCCAATTAATAACCAAAGTTCTGTTTCATGTGATACAGCAATTAAAGTACCTTTTAGGAGAGAACTAAGAAGATTAGTAACTCATTTTTTTCTGTCACCCTCAAGCTACATAATTCTGTGTTAGGAAGACAAATGAACAACCAAAGATGTCTCTAGTCCCAGAAATTGTGAACAGGCTTGCTCTTTTAGGTAAAAAGGAAGTTTAAACATGTGGTAAAACTAAGAATAAATTGTTAGTGCCACTATCCAGATACCATGCTATATTATATTATACTGCTAGAATAGACTGTACTACACGGAGGGTTTTTAAATAGAAGTTCAGACAAAAATTCTTCCAGTTGTCTAATTTCAATACTTTTCATATTCACTACAGTCTCTTCTAAGTCTATATAACTTTAAATAAAATTTACACTTAAATTAATTTACAAGCTTTAGTAATTTATAATATGTAAATTAGAATATCCAAGTAAATTTTCTTACGGTCATACAATAATTCTGGAATTTTCATAGTGTTACACTGCTTATATTCAAAGGTATACGAATAATACCTTTTTCAAGATTTGTTGTATACTAGAAGTAGTAAATTTGACTTCTAAGTAGTTAGAGATCTTTTGTCTAGTTTAAGCACATAAAGTGGGCATCAGGATTCAGGTAATTAGCCTGTCTACAGCTGCAGCTCGAACAATGCACGATAGGAGATATTTGGGGGTCAGTATCTGCAGTGATCAGCAATTACTTAGCTCATATGCTGGGGCTAAACTTCACTCTTGAAAACTGCAAAAGAAATCAACGAAGGTTTATGAATATATAAATTAAACATCCTCTGAATGCTTTTTTTAAACAATTGGATTAGGGTAGCCTTAAAATATGCTTTCTTAAACAATATCTCAGCATAATCTGTTTGAGGGTGGTAAATTAATAGCATTATTAATATAACAATTATAAAATATAATTTAAGGATTAATAAGTAAATACTATCATCTTCATAGCTATATATTGATAATAGATGCACCCTGATATCATCTGCAATTTATTTAATTGCGGAACAGTGGCACAACGTGTAGGGCTTTTGCCTTGCACGCAACACACCAGGGTTCAATTCCTCCATCCATCTCAGAGTGCCCGGCAAGCTACTCAGAGGATCCCACCTGCACTGCAGAGCTTGGCAAGCTCTCCAAGGCATATTCAATATGCCAAAAATAGTAACAAGTCTCACAATGGAGACGTTACTGGTGCCTGCTAGAGCAAATCAATGAACAATGGGAGGACAGTGCTACAGAGCTACTATAAAGTTCTATAATTTTAACTCTTTTATTGGTATATACTGAAATAATTTTAAATATTTATAAATAATTAAAAGATGAATACCTTAATAGCATTAACAATATTTACTGAGCACAAAATCAAGGAGGAAATACATAGAAAAGTAGAAAATATGATTCCTAGTTCTATTTACATAGTCTGTTCTTTCATTAAAAAAAATCCCTGAGAGATTAGAGCAGAGAGTGTGCTTGTCTTGAATTTAGCATACCTGGGATCAATTCCCAGCACCAGATTATCTTCCCAAAGTCCATCCAGAACTGATAACCTGAGCAGAAAATCATGAATAGTTACTGTGCACAAACATCTATGATCCAAAACAAAAAAAAAAAAACCTGCATGAAAAAGACCTGACTTAGTAGTTAGAAATTTCATATCATATTTCTAAAAGTGACTATTTTTTTTCTTCTGCCCAAACCCTAAAGTAATCTTTCTTACAGAAAATAATTTAAATTTTAGTTATTTTATTCTAAGTCTTTAGTCACTTTAATTTGTCCCTTTTAAATGAGGTACTTACGAGAAAACATTTCATACATTCAAATGTATCATCAAATAAATTTAAAGAACTGCTGCAACACTTTTTTAAAATTATTTTTCTTCTCCATTAAATTGTCAGAATCACACCAATACAGTCTTTCTATGGTGAATTTGACTAATTTCTGGATCAGTCAGTCAAACAAAATTAACACATACAAAAAACATATGTTTTCAAGCCCTTGTCATACTTATTTTTTTTTAGTGATTTTTGTTAAGTTGGGTTATCCGTTACCATATGAATTGCGATAAAGTGTTGTCTGTCAGTTGTACTTTCACTATTTTTATTTTACTGTTTTCATTTTCCTTTTCCATCAAGATGTAAGAGAAGTAAATTTGAATATGCAAAAGATCCCTGCCTTAGATTGGGAATCAAAGATGGAGGCAGAAGCTTCTTGGGGTTCTTCCTTCCATTAACAGGTACCAGGCTACCTGCCCAGCTTGATTTTAAATCTAAGAAACTGTCCTCAAATGACGGATCCTATTAAAACCAAGAAAAGTGATTTACTTATTAGCAGTGGCTAAAGGCTCTGGTTATCTTTACAGCCCACTGAATAGCCAGGCGGTGTTTTTTAAATTCTTTGAGGCTTTTTTTCTTTAAACCTTCTGCATTATATATTAGCACCTGTGAAAAAAGAGACAATTTAAAGATTTCTTTTGGAACAAAGAATTTAAAGTTCAACTGTTCAAAACACTGCAGGGAATGTAGAGAGAGAAATGACAAAGGATAAATGAGCAAAGTTTAGTTCCACTTAAAAATAAAATCAAGTATAATTTACACGGTATAGCATATTTTAAGCCTGTAAGATACTCTTTCATTTTCTTACACAATGTTTTGAATAAAGAACCTGGGTTATGTTTCTCACTTGAGATTTTTATTTTACCATTGGTCATTCAAACCAGAAATTAAGAAGCAGATATTGTTTATATGTCTATTTCTAAGAGTAAATTTATAGACAAAGAAGAAACTTCCATTTATATCTTCATAAAGACCTCTGTAGCAATGTACTATATAGGGTCTCTTTCTGTGGTATGTTAAAAATAAATTTGTATGGTGGTTTTTCAGTTCCTGTAACTCTTCTCATTAATATACTTAATTCAAAAAAAATGCCATCAGTTGCATGCTTTCTTAGGCTTGTGTCCAAATAAGCTTACCATAAATTTTCTCACAGAAAAATTATGTTGTGAATCTTTCTGAGGGGTATCTATTACTTCTGAAAAATTCTAGTTCTGCTACATTGAAATATTAGAGAAAATTAAGCTGATATATACATGAACTTGATGCAATTATTACATCCCCTTCATTTCCTCAGTATCAATTACTTCCTTACTAGGTCTAACACTTAATTCTGGTCAATTTAAGGGGAGATTGAAGGACTCTGAGGTTATCTAATTACTAAAACTAGAGGAAGTGAGTTAGAAGTGGGCATATGGAGCTGAAGGAGAGACAGTATCATAAATGCATCAGGCCTTGGGTTATACTAAAGATGGTTATAAAATGATCATTGGTGAAATCACTTATAGAGGCATTTCACCTCACAACTGATACTTCCTTTCAAACTTGCCAATATCTTCAGAGGGAAAAATATCCATGGATTTATAGAACAGTCATCATTTTTTGTGGTATAAATCCAGTAGTTCTTTTATTTCAGTTTGCTAACTTTCTAGCTGAATCCTATATTCATTGACCTCAACATTAGAAAAGGAGAAAAATTAGAAAAATAAAATAGACCAAAAACCTAACTTATTCATATATTTTTTTCATAAGTAGGCTATAATTATATGCAAAAACCCTATAATATTTGTTTATGCTACAAAGGATACCAACCTGAAACAGGCTCATCATACTTTGGAGCATTTAAATAAACATCTAGAAATGTTAATCTACTGACATAAGCAGTTAGTCAAGGGACCCCTTTCAATGAACCATGAGGAAGCCATCGAATCTAAGATTGATTAGAAGTGATTCTACCTCCAGTTCCAGACAGAGGCTGGCTAACACCTAAGGCTAAAACCCATCAAGTAATCAGTAACAGAGGTGCTGATAAGACCATAGTGAAAGGTCATCAAGTTCATTTTCTTACACAGCTCCAGACCAGATCTACACCCCTATATAATCAATTTCGCAGAGGTACTGGGGTGTCTAGCAAAAGTCCCTCCTTCACTTGCATCTTCATTATCAGCAGAGAAGCCTGTGTACTGTGTTAGAAACATTTTATTTTTGTCATTTCTGTGTCCCTAATTCACTACCAAACAAGATCACAATGTTTATCAGCCAATATTACATTAAAAACACCTAGTAACATAAAAAAAGCACATAAACTCAAGTGTCTTTATTATGTAACCTCTAAAAATGCACCATTTTCTCTTTTTTCAAGTAGGAAAAAAATTAAGAAGATTACAGAAAAGGAAGCTGTATGAAAGTTATTTAAATTAAAATAATCACGTTTATAATAATGAAATACAATACTACTTACATGTAATTTATATTTCAAATAACTAGATTTTACGTGAAAAAATGAAAATAGTATTTTATAATACACTTCCAAACCTCATTTCCTGCAAAATTTTATAGCATGCAATAAAAAATAATGAAAATAAAATGAAATAATTTGAGACATTTTACTTCTCAAATCATTTATTGAAATAAGTCTTTTGATATTGGATGGGTTCATAAATCTCAATCAATGACAGTATATTCCAAGGTGTATATAATGTGAAAAATGTTTAAAAGAAATATTAAAGATGAAAGAAAAAGGTAACAATGATGAACAGAAACAAAAAAAAAATAAACTGAACAGGTGTAGGCCTGTGTAGATGAATAAAACACCAACATATAAAAATTCAGGGATCTCTACTCCAGATCACTCTGAAAATTATCTTAACTCATCACTTCTCTTCCCCAGGCCTGTACCTTTCTTGACTTCCATTAGCTTCCTGAAATTCACCTAGAGAATAAGATTAGATGTCATAAAAGCTACTCAAGGTAATTATCAAATGGTAGAGTAGGATAGTACTAGAGGCTATGCCAACCCCCAGCCCCAGGTCAGTGGCACCTAGAATTAACGTCCATAAAAACAATCAGCTGTTTATAAATGAGAAATAATGGTGGCAATTATGAAGCAATTTACCAAATGCTGCTCTGAAGAATCTTTGATGATGTTGCTATCAGCTATGATCAAATGACACACGTTATTGCTTTGTTGTTTTGCTTTGTTGCTGGTGATCTTGCATTTTCAATGGCGAAGAAGAAGCTATATTGCTTCTGATCAAGACTGTGGCCTAAAAGGACTGCATATATTGAGATTGGTATATCATGGGAACCTCAATCTCTTTCTGTAAGTTTGATATAACTGCCCGATTGGCATGGGCTAGGGAGAGAAGTTTCAGGGATGTCTGAGTAAAAATTAATGGAAACCCCCAAATAATTAAATTCTACTCACGATATTCATGCAATAGACATTAATAAAAATAGGGATCAAGCATCCTCTGCAGAATCATCCTGACACTCAATTCTAAATGTGTACGTATTCTAGTTTTCTTTAATGAGGGAGAAAAAAAAAAAGAGCTATATAAAGATATCTCAGTGCAATTCTCAACTGTGTTTCAGAAGTGTGCTGTTAAAAAAAAAAAAAGAACCAACTGAAAGGAGAATGAATTCAACATAAAGGATCTGATAATTTAATGGGGAAATTAAATAGAGTGTGGGAAGAATGGTGGGAATTAACAAAGGAAAGCTTTTCCCAGGTCGTATAATTATGTAAAGAAAGAGACAGAACCAAAGTACCTAAATACCTTTAAATTTCTTTATACGTTATAAATTGCCATTGGGAAGTTAGATTTCCCCCTAATAAAACTATTTCTTTTGGAAATATGGATCCTAAAGTTTCTTTCTCACCATCTGCTCCCTGGCAGGCTGCAAGAACTTGTGCCATGACCTGATTAGCTTTCACAAACTGAGAAACAATAAGCTATACCACTGCTTTGAAAAATGTGTGTTAAAAAATCCTTGTTCTTCTTAGGATTCTGTTTAACAATCTTATCCTTTTTAATAAATTATGTCATTTTTTAGAATCACTCCTTTCACTGTTATTTTCTATGGTGCCAACAACGAAGAAGAATCAGGCTTTCTACTAAGACATTTGATATATAACTTTAGAAAACATGAAAACAAAATTGTAATGACTCAAATTCCTTGATAAAAATGCCGTAGCCTTTTTTAATAATTCACCCAAATCAAAGTTCATAATAAAATACACTTTTGAAAAAAGTATGGTGTATGTTCCTCAAGAAATACCTCCACAACAAGGAAGTTAACAAAAAAACTGTTATACTGAGTTTGGTAGTGTATTTGTCCACAGACAGTAAAGGCTGTCCATGAATCTTTTAAGTGAACGAGTCAGATCCAAATCATAGAGCTTTGTAACTAGCGGGCTGCATTGATTGGGGTTGATAGAGGGATGTGTATCCTCTTCTAAGCTGACTCATTATGTTGACTGTTTTACAACATTCTGCGATTTATTTGACCATGGATAGCTTCTTGAATGATAATGCATTGATAGGAAACCCACAGGAGCTCATATGATAGAACACTTCTTTCGGGTAAAGTAGGTGGCCTTATGTCCTCTCACAGATGGATTGTAATTACTGCAAGATATTATCACAGTTGGAACTTATCGGTTAAAAACTGTAGCTCCCATCTCTCCCACATCTGTATTCCACCTGCGGCCCGTGGCACTTAGCCTGGGAAGACTGAATTTGGGGAACGATAACAATGGGCTGGTTAATGTGCTGTGGTTCTTGTGACTGTCCATGCTTTTGCGACAAGAGAAACAAACCTTTTCACTACAGAATTCTATGTAAATGTTGGATTAAGTAATCACATTGAATTTTAATGCCAGTCGACTATAAACACTTGACTCTCCACCCCGCACCCCAATAATTTATAATTTACTCAAGGAATTAGATTTGATATTTCTTTAATATTCTTAGTGTTTGGTCTTTGAAGATGACATTTATAAATCCAGAAATATTATCTTTGTGGGTAGGCTTAACCGAGGAAAGAAATGTAAGACGGATGGCATTTTCCACTATAAATATCCATACACTGATTAGTGAATTTAGCAACCGGCTTATGTGGCTTTTATTGTGAAATAATTGGAATGAAGCATGTGTTAAAAACCTTGTTCTCTAGAGTTTTATTCCAGGATAGATTTTCAGTACATAGTAGAGCTATGCAAGTTCTCTCTATGTAAAATATATTAAAATGAATAGAACATTTGCAGAGTATAGGCTGACTTTAAATTTTGCCACGAGGTGACCCAAAACTTATCACATCATTTTTGAGTCTTGACTTTTATCTTGAAGGATTTAAATTAAGCTAGATATTGAGTTATTGTATCATTCAAATTATAATTGGTATAAATAAAAAATTCTTCATTATTATATATAATATGCAATTTGAATTGTTCAAGAAGATAAAAAAGGTTAAAACCACTCAATCACAGCATGTTAGATATGGGTTTATCTATTCAGTGGGACTCCACACTACCTCTAAGTCTTCTAAAAATATATTTTCATTGTATCAAAATATATGGGCTGGAGCAATAGCACAGCGGTTAAGGTGTTTGCCTTGCATGCAGCCAATCCAGGATCGATTCCTCCACCCCTCTCAGAGAGCCCAGCAAGTTACCGAGAGTATCTTGCCTGCATGGCAAAGCCTGGCAAACTACTTGGGGCGAGACGTCACTGGTGCCTGCTCGAGCAAATTGATGAACAACGGGAGAAAAGTGCTACAGTGCTATCAAAATATATACAGTAAAATATATAAAATATACAGTAAAGTGGTGTTATGCAATTTTAAGATATATTACCAAGACTCAGAGACTATAAAATTACCAGCTCCCGGAACCGCTCGGCTGCAAATGCGGCCATCTTATCAGAACATCTTTTTATGACATCTTATTATCTCATTCCTACTTTGGACAAACTTGCAGGCTATGGAATGTAGCCTGCCCACAGGGCAGAGTCTGGCAAACTTCCTATGGCGTACCAAATATGCCAAACACCAGTAACAATGATGGGTCTCATTCTCCTAAAGAGCCTTGAATATAATCTCAGGGCTAGGATGAAAGAGACGTTACTGGGGCCTGCTCGAGGCAATCGACGAATAATAGGTGTTATGCAATTTTAAGATATATCACTGACTAAAGAAAATTAATAGAAATAAAAGGAAGATGATATATTTAAGTTCAGCATCATTTGGTAGTGCCTTCACATAAAAAGGGTATTATGGTTGAAGTTGCAATGAAGGTAAACAATTCGTAATAACCAGTGTTGAAATCATTTAACATACATATATGGTAAATGAAAAATCTATGTAAAACTGTATTATTCAATCAAAAATAAGTTATCAGTAACAGAGGTTGGTATTTGTTGTTAGCAGTTAGCTTTCCCTAGCATGCCTCCATGAAAACTAACTCCATCCTTTTTCTGGCTATCTTCCAGATCAAGTAACCCTTTTCACCTAAATTTGTATGTAGTTTCAATTGGATGGTGCACTTTTCTTTACTTTTTTTTTCATGAAAAGTTATATAGGGCTGAGTATTTTTATTTCTAAATGTGTATTGCAGTAATACCATTGTCTAGTGTCCCTTTCAAAACATGCTAAAAAATGTATTACTTAGCTTGTTGGAATCTTTAAGTAGAGAGGTGATGAAACCTGGAATATCAGTGTCAGAAGCCATTATCAGGTCAGGTAACAGGATTATGTTTATTGTTATTGGGTTTTATTTTTATTGAGATAGACAGGAACTGTTTGTCAGTGTCTCAATTTCATTATTAGCTTGTCAATAGGCAAATACACTTAAGTTGTCATCAGAATATATTGCACACTCAGTTTTCGATTATAGTTTTTGTAGTCAGCCAATAATAATACTTCTCATAACAAGTTTCATATTTGTGGGTGAATGCAAAGACTATTTCAGGCAGTCCTTGCTGGGATGAATCAAAAGTCTCTTGTCTCCAGAAAGTATGGCAGCAAAAGAATATGTTCTCAACGAAAGGGTTTTCTTTGCAACTCTAGAACACTGGGAGAAAGTATATTTGGGACTCCCAGGGCTAAGAGGGCTTTTCCCGGATACTTTTTCCCCCAGTGCAAGGCACTTCTAGCATAGATGCAAAATAAATCCCCCTCAATCCTTGGAATCTTCACTTAAGAATCCCATTTTGCATATAAAATTAAAAAATCTCAGGTAACTGTGGCAGTCTGGTATATAATAGCAAACCACCGATCATCTTTAACAAATATGAATTGAAAATATGAATTAGAGCACATTTTATTTATTTATTTGCTTCTTTGGGTCATACCCAGTGATGCACAGGGGTTACTCCTGGCTCTGCACTCAGGAATTACTCCTGGCGGTGCTCAGGGGACCATATGGGATGCTGGGAATCAAACCCGGGGCAGCCGCATGCAAGGCAAGCGCCCTGCTCGCTGTGCTATCGGTCCAGCCCCAGAGCACATTTTAAAGAAGTATTCTTTAGAGCAAATGAAAACAGACAATTTCCAGGATGTGTTAAATATCTCCACTTTTATAAATCTGTTACATATACATTTGGGGCGTTTTAGAGGGCTGGCGGATGTTCAGTTGTGTTAAGGCTCGCTCCTGGCTCTGAGCTGAGCTTCTGACTCTTGCAGTTGCTGGGGAGTCGTATGCAGTGCCTGGGACTGAGTTGGACTCGTGTTAAGACAAACACTGCAAACCCTACATGGACTCTCAGACCCAATTTCTTAAATAGTTTTCTAAGTAAAAAGGTAGCATGCAATATACTTATTATGAAAATTTAAAGACTTTTCTCTCTCTCTCTCTCTCTCTCTCTCTCTCTCTCTCTCTCACACACACACACACACACACACACACACACACACAGTCACACACTATAAGCCAGGAAAATTTCTAGATGTAGAACCTTTGGCAAGGTGCTGATATTCTCTTCCATAATTTTAGTGACAGAAATATGAAATAACTGAACCATGATTCTTATGATGAACAATGAGTTTACCACCATGAAAGCTCATCCGACAGCCCATTTCTACAGACTGACAAATACCAGAAGAGAGACGAGCCATACCACAAAATTCTGTGTCAATCCAGGTTTCGGTCTGAAAACTCTGGGGCACCCTCAGGGGAGGCTGGAAGAGTCCCTGACCTGCTGAAATCCTGGCTACTGGACCCACACCACCCGGCTGCCGTGGTGCCAACAACCCAACTCCACTGCTTCACGACTAATCTCTGCAGAGACGCCAGGCTGCTGAAAATTCCAGGCACCCTGGTTTTTCTCCCCCTAGACTTAACTCTGGGGTCTTCTCTGAGTGAGATGGGAGCATGAAGCCTCCCCTCAAATCCCCTTACTTTCAGAAGCACCCGTAGCCACACCTGTATGCCACTGTTCCATGGAAACTCACGGCCCACTTCTGTATCTTGTAGCATGTGACCTCAACCATAGCTGTGTGAGATCTTCAAATTCTACACCATGGACATCCCGGTAGGAGCACACAATTTAGATGGGATGGTCACAGAGGTCAGCTATGGTCAATAAATAACACAGGAGGCACAACTAGCAAAGGCTAGCTTAGTAAACCCTCAATCAACGACTTAATGAACCTACGGTGAGATAGAATACATAATGTTTTTCATAATTTTCTTTTATTTAACTTTATTGGCAATTCAATTAGTCATTTAGTGGTAACAAGCACAATATAACAAAGTATTGTATGACAGATCTTAGGTAGAAATCAAGGGTGGTTTGGAAAATGAGAACATGATGAAGGTCAGAATGTTTGTTTGTGGGATTGGTGGGATTGGTGTTGGAATACTGAACACCTACAATAAGTATATTATAAACCTATGATTTTTTTTAAACTGGATTTTTCATGGCTTGTTTAGATACAACATATTTAAATGGTAGAAAGAGGAATTTCTCCTTAATATACCAAAAAGAGGATCAAGAAACTAAATATACATATATACACACACACACATATAAATGTGTGTATGTTAATTACATGCAAAAATAATTTTTCCAAAGAAGATATGTCAAATATATAATTACAAGTAATTGACTTCTTAATTACTGAAAACTGAAAATAGCATAAGAATCTTATTTTTCTTAATTTTCTATTTTCCCCCAAACATAAAATGAGAATGACATAAGTGATTCAAAAATCTATATAATTTAAGCTTGACATCAAGCCATACCTTTGAAAAGTCTTCTTACTTTATAAGACGAAGACTTTGAAATGGAAGGGGAGAAAAATCAAACTGTTTAGAAGAAATTCTTTGGTGATTAGAATTGTTCTGGAGACTTCACTCCAGTTTAAAAGAAGCTTAAGATCTATCAGGAAAAAGACAAGCCTACAACTTCAAAGGACGGCTTGCATGCTTGAATACCAAGTAGAATGTGCAACTGGATGGGATGCCCTTGAATTCAGGAGTGCCAGATTACCACTGTAGGTCATGCCAAGAACTTCAGTAAGAACCACCTTTCAAAGCCCTGGGGGAGTTTCTTTCCAAATAGGTCCTATCAAATAATAGTACATTTTGTTAACATTGCCGAAAAAAAGATGTCAAATTGAAAGAGTGAAAAATGCCAATAAATGTTTGCAATGCCCATGCATATTTGATATATTTGTTTTAGAATATTTTTTCAAGTAACCATTTAAAAAAATTATCCTTTATTCTTTGCTGTAGCAGGCTATTTCTCAAGTAACAGAATCATTTATTTCATTACATTTATTACTACAGGGGAGAACTCCACATGAAATTTTATTAATAATAGACTATGGAGAAAAGGAAAGAACTAAGAAGGAGAATAGGCACACTACATAAAAAGGGGCACTTTTCCTGTTATTGGTGCCCCCAAAATTAATGGAGTTGAAATTTTTCTCATTTTTTTCTGATGCCTCCCGCTACTTGGTACACACAAACTCATGTTGAGTTTATGATCTGCACTGTGAGGGAGACAGGGAGTACCTAACATCTTCCTTTTCCCTATAAATCACTTTCTCTGCTCAGTGGTTACACAGATTTTTTTAGTGTTCTCTAAGCTTGTGATGATTCCATTACACATCATGCCCTGGAGAATTACCCTGCACTACACACAGCATAGATGTAGGTACAGGCACAGACTTAGGCACCAATGTCAAATTGTTGGCCTTGAATATTCAACAAAGTACAAGGCAGTGGAGGGAGAGGATGGGAGAAAAACAGACCAGAGGAGAGCAGGAGACAATGGTGGAGAAGGTGGGTTACTTTGATCAGAGTGAAGTGCTGTGATTTTGTGCACTGTATAATAAACTTTAACACTACTGTAATTATACATTTAAAAAACATGCATTCAATACTCACTTTCTATAAGCAGGAGCATATATATTATGCCATATTTTGGCTACTTATAGTAATCAACTTCTTGTTTTGAGGTCACACCCAGCACTGCTTAAGGCTTACGTCTGGTTTTATGCTCAGAGAACACAGCTGGTAGGGTTCTGGAAACCATCATGGGTTCCAGGGATCAAACTGGGGTTGGCTGTTTGCAAAGCAAATCTCTTCTGCTCAATAAATCCATTTTTCATTTAGCAAATGTCAAGGTATATCTTTTGCCTTAAAAAAGTGTATTGTTGTTAAAATTGTTTGCTAATGCCAAGGGGATATAATAATTTTCTGTAATAGTTTTCACCTCTAAATCTTTATTCATCTAGTTTCCTATATCTGAGTCACCAGGTTGGATGGAACCATTCTGGTACTTTTAATCTAATCATCATCATGGTTTGTTAGTGGTAGAAGTTCCCTCTTCCTTCCTTATATTGTTTAATATAGATATAGCCATGTTATTTTTTTTTACATAACTCATGTGATTCTTCATATGCATGGCTTTGACACTGTCACTGTCACTGTCCTCCCATTGTTCATCGATTTGCTCAAGCGGGCCCAGTAATGTCTCCATTGTGAGACTTGTTGTTACTGTGTTTGGCATATCGAGTATGTCACGGACAGCTTGCCAGGCTCTGCTGTGCGGGCAAGATACTCTCTGTAGCTTGCCGGGTTCTCCGAGAGGGGCGGAGGAATCGAACTTGGGTCGGCCATGTTGGCCACGTGCAAGGCAAACACCCTAGCCACTGTGCTATCGCTCCAGCCCATGACTTTGTCATATAGTTAAATTCTTTTTCAATCATTTAAGGAAGAAAGTCTGAAAAGGCCAAAGTCCTTCATTATCTCACAATTACAGACAAAAACAAATAATAAATGCTCTATTTAATGACATGCTTAGGGTATATCTGAACTCAATGATTTTTTATTGGTGTTTTGGGGACACACACAGCCATCCTCAGGGATCGTTGCTGGTGGGCTTGGGGAACCATATGGGAAGCTGGGGATTAAACTTGTGTTGACTGCATGCATAACAAGTGCCTGACCTGCTATACTATCACTCTGGCCAAAAAGTCATGATATTTTAAATGATGTATTAAAAGATTGTGGGTTGTTTCCAATAACTTAAAACCATATTTCATTGCAAATTGGTCTTTGTATCCCTACTGTCACACACACACACACACACACACAAAAACAATAGGACTGAATAAATATTTAAAGTTTCTAAATGACTAGTAAATATTTCTAGTAGGAAAATTATAGGAACAATTGGGTTTTCGGCAGATAATTAGGTGACCTAAGGACTTTGAGATGATAGTATTCTTTTTCAGGATCTTTATAAAACTGGAAACTTACATTTGTGAATTAAAGTTATTTTTAAATAATCTATATAGCTTTACCTCAAAGCATCTTCCAATGCATTTTACATTTATATTCGGTCTCCTGAAATGGCACAAGAGTCAAATATAAAAAGTAGGCTGCAGGCCTTCTGGGGTGCAAAATAGCATGCAGTAAAGAGATTTGAAACAGGGGGGAAAAACCCTCTGAAAATCTATATTGAATTAACACCTGTGCTGAAGCCTTGTCTAAGAAACTATGGAATAAGAGGGGGAGGTCAATTTTATAAACAAAAGGAGCCCGCAGATCTCAAAGTTAGAGTTCCTTTTCAGATCACTAAAGCAAGAATTTGACCTTGTCACCGCTGCAGTTTAAGTTATATAATTACATTCTTCAGAGCCGACATTCTCACCTTGGAAGGCATAATAAGGCCACGCATAACCAGTCTTCTCAGCCCCCTGCCTCGCCTCACCTTAATGATAATAACACTAGCGGGCACGTAGGCCAGAACCCATCTGTCAGCGCAGCCTCTCATTTAAACACAGAATAGTTAGTGGTGAACTTAGAAGTATGGAAAGCATGAAAATCAGCCGCACAGTCTGTGGACGTTGAAAATGCCCAAGCAAGGAGTTGGAGCACTCCACTGGTGTTTCTCCTACCCTTTACAGAAGTCAAAACTAATAAGCAGAACCTGACCAGAAACAAGAATGAGCAGGCCTTGCTTGAAAGGTCTGTGCAAAGGTCCTGGAGTGCTAATGCGGAGTCTAGTGACTACAGACAATAGTGAAGCAACATCATGCAAAGTGCTGAGACCAAATTCTATTCACCCCATCAATGAACTATCCCCTGACATGACAGAGGCATTCCTGAGAGCAACGACAATCTGACATGTATGAAATCCACATGCTCTGCACCTTGTCTGTACACAGTGCTGTACCATCAAATATTCTCATGAAAAAATGACTACAGGAGGACAGAAGAACGTGAGAAATTGAAACTTAGAACTCATGCCACTTGACACAAAAAGGTCTCTAAACTGACCAGTCATTCAAATAGAATTGAACTTTGCAAAACGGAGAAGAAATCGAGAATGACCAGGCTGGGCTTTTTGATATCATCACAAATCTGCAATTTTACATTATTTTTATTTTATGCAGTCAAATATACATAGGGCTGGAGTGATAGCACAGCAGTAGGGCGTTTGCCTTGCAAGCAACCAGTCTGGCTGAGCCGGGTTCGATTCCTCTGCCCCCCTCGGAGAGCCCGGCAAACTACCAAGAGTATCTCGCTCGTGTGGTGAAGCCTGGCAAGCTACCCGTGATGTATTCAATATGCCAAACGCAATAACAACAAGTCTCAAAATGGAGATGTTACTGGGCCTGCTCAAGCAAATAAATGAAGAATGGTAGGACTGTGACAGTATTTTATGCAAGAATAAATGATTACATTCTCTATGTAAAGGTGCAGAAATAATTTGTGAAGAATCTACATACATGTCTTGTAGGAATCCTATTTCTCTACCACTGCACAGACTCATAGGTTAATATTTCTCTTTTAGTTTCAGGGAGATATAATAATTAAGTGATTAAGTTCCAACTGGGAACTCTTTGGTACTATTGCGGCAACATGGGAAGATGCCATTGTTGACAACATTGACAAGGAATACGATCGACTGGTTCAGCAGCTCCATGAATGTGTGAGGAACGCCAAGAGAGAGATAGCCACAAAAAAAATCGCCTATCTTCGAAAACTCTTGAGCTAATTCGCCAGCGTGGTTTGGCGCATGCCTCAGGCAACCGCAAGCTAACGTCCGAGCTCGCAAAGCATTGCAGAGATGCGAGCAAGGAAGACCTCAAAGAGAGAAGAGCAGAAGTTCTGGTAGATGTGGAAGAAGCTGGGAAAAGTATTCGTAACGCCCGCCTGTCCTTCGCCAACTACAAGACCAAGATGACTGCCCTCCGACGTCCTGATGGATCCATCACATCCTCCAGAACAGCAATGGAGAAGATTATCCATGACTTCTACTCAAATCTCTTCGATAGCCATGTCCACTTGCCGACATACCGAATTCCACAGGATGGATATGTCTTTCCCAACGTTCTCCTTCTGAAATCCGACACGCCATTTCGTCAGTAAAGAAACAAACAGCACCCGGCCCAGACAAGGTCAGACCTGAACACCTGAAGAACCTGCCGTCAGTACTCATCAATACACTGGCTCGGCTCTTCACTCGCTACCTGTCTGAATGCAAGTTTCCGTCCCAATGGAAAACCAGCAGGACCGTACTACTGTTCAAGAAGGGAGACATCCATGACATTGGCAACTATCGCCCGATCTGCCTATTGTCTGTCATCTACAAGTTGTTCACTCGAGTCATCCTAAATAGGATTGGCAGAACACTAGATGAAGGACAACCATGCGAGCAAGCAGGGTTCCACAAAGGATTCAGCACCATCGACCATATCCACACAATAACCAAACTCATTGAGGTTTCTCGGGAGTTCAAGATGCCGCTCTGTTTAACGTTCATTGATTTAAAGAAGGCCTTTGATTCTGTTGAGACGGAAGCGGTCATTGAAGCCCTAGCCAATCAGGGCATTCAAGCCCAATACATCAGGATCCTCCGTGAGCTGTATTGCGGATTCACTACCAGGATCTCACCATTCTACAAAGAAGTGATCATTGATGTCAAGAGAGGGGTGCGGCAGGGTGATACCATTTCACCAAAACTCTTCAGTGCCACCCTCGAGAACATCATGCGACGACTGGAATGGGAAGGAATGGGAGTGAAGATAGATGGTCGGCAACTACACCACCTCCGCTTTGCTGATGACATTGTTTTAATAACACCAAACATCAGCCAAGCGGCACAAATGCTGGCCGACTTTGACCGTGAGTGTGGAAAGGTCGGACTACAGCTGAATCTTACGAAGAAAATGTTTATGAGAAACAGCCTTGTTCCTGACGCCCCATTCGCTCTCAATGGAATGACCATCTCCAAATGCAACAGCTATGAGTACCTAGGTCAAGAGGTCAACATGAGAAATGACCTGGCACCCGAGCTGCGCAGGAGGAAGAGAGCGGCTTGGAACGCCTTCAAGAGCGTCGAAGAAATAGCTAAGAGGATGAAGAACCTCTGGCTCCAGGCACATCTCTTTGATTTCACTGTTCTTCCTGCATTAACATATGCCTCAGAGACCTGGGCCCTACGCAAACAAGATGAGAATGCTATTCAGGTCTCCCAAAGAAGAATTGAAAGAGCTATGCTTGGAATATCTCGTTTCACTCAAATGAGAGAAAGAATCCGGAGTTCTGACCTCAGTCGATGATCAAGGATCAGGGACGCTGTCTCATTTGCCAAGGTGTCAAAAATCAGATGCGCTGGTCACGTAATGAGATTTAAAGACGACCGTTGGACTAGAGCTGTTACTGACTGGATTCCACGGGATGTCAAAAGACCGCGTGGCCGCCCACCTACCAGATGGTCAGACTTCTTCGTCAAGATCATGAACGATCGGTTTGAGGCCCTTCATGTTCCCGGAGCGAACAGATGCCATTCGGCTACACTAGCACGTGACAGGGACAAATGGAGACGTTACTGGCGCCCGCTAGAGCAAATCGACGACTAACGGGAAGTTAAGTGATTAAGTGATAATAATTGTTCTCACAGTATTTATTATTTTCTAAGTTCTAAATCTCAGAGCATATAGGAAGTGACCCCTCATCATGTATGCTCTGACCCCACTATTTCTAAGAAACAGGTGGTGTTAGCCATCGTTGGCCATCGGGTCTGGCTGGCTTTTAACAGGTCAGGCTCTTACCAACCTCTCTCCAACTTCCTCTCCGTCTCCATGTTCTCTGAATAATGCTGAGCCTGGGATCACTTCTCTTCCCATCTCACCCCCTGTGTGATCTTAGTGAGTAACTGTGATCTGTTTCTACCAGCTAGCAAGGTCTGTAACCTTAGTGCCAAAACTCCTAACTACACACCTGGCACTTACACATTTCCAGTCACACAGAAAACACGAGACACACACGACACTTACATCCTCATCCATGCAGTTACTCTCCTGCATCTTTCTCCCACATGACCCCTGATAGCACAACTGTCCTAACTAATCTGGCCCCTTTCATTACTCAGACCCATGGCCTCCTACTCCCCAAAATTGTGCTCATCCACCAGCTCCAACTAATTGGCTTTCCTGCTACAACTCATTTCTCATCTGTTGGGATGGGTTCCGCTTGGGATCCTCTTCACCTAGGTAACCTTAGAGTATGAAACTATAGGATTTCCTGTCTGAATTGAAATATGGAATTAAAACTCTCTGGACAAATTGACCACACTTCAGAATCCATTTCTTTTTTTTTTTTGTCTTTTTTGGGGGTTGAAATGTGCACAGCCAGCAGTGCTCAGGGTTTACTCCTGACCCTAAACTCAGAAATCACTCTTGACAGGCAGATTACATTTTTGATGTACAAATATCACACCTTTGTGTTGTGTAACACACTATCTCCACCTCAGGCTGCCTTTGTAGTATGTTCAACCTAGCAAGTCAAAGGATTTTCTTTAAAGTATTTCAGATGAGATTAGCAAAAGAGAAGTCAATATTCTATGAGCTCAATTTCTTAGATGCTGTCCCCAGCACTGGAGTGGATTCTTATTAGGATATGAATTTTATCTTCCCTTTCTCACTTCAGGACCAAAAACAGTATCTGAATGTAAGTTGACAGCCATCACATGCAAATTTATTTAATCAAGCATGTTAAATAGGTGTATTCATGCTTATAGATATTAGATAAGCCATATGTTTTATAATCCATCTGTAAATTAGCAAATTATTTTTCCTTATAAAAATCTCTTCCATGAAATAACTTATTTGCATTTTGCTAAAGCAGTAAGAGAAAGCACAACACTTCTGAAAATCTATGACCTCACATCAAAAAGCAAAGGGCAGTTTTCTTTCAACATGCAAACCCATCAAAGGTTTATGTTATCCTAGTGGCTTATCCAAAGGGCTTTAGAACTGAGCCCTTGTTATTCTCTATATTTAATTAGTTTTACTCTTAATACAAAATTTCTGAGAAAGTTTAACTGAAAAATACCATTTCCAAAGTACTGCAAAAATGCAGAACTAAGATAGTTTTCCTTTCCTCCAATCATTTATGAAAAATAGCCTAAAACAATGACCTTTTGTTGTTTATTTTTTATGTCTCTGCTGAAATGCTTTATGAACCAGTGACAAAAAAAATAGAAACGAATTTTGAAAAGGTCAGTGACGTATAGCACCACGGTTGCTGCATAATTAACAAAACTTTCCTTTTCTATCTTGATGGGCTATCTTGCCTGCTGGTTGGTTAATAACAACACAGGAGGTTAAAAAATGGTGGCAAAAAAGACATGTTCCAATTTAGACATTATCAATCATTTTGATCTGTCAAGATAGTAACTGAGTTCATTACATTTTGACAATTATTTGATTCTATTTTAATCTTAGCAGCTACTGAAATAGCAAAGATAAGAGGACTAATTGAATAATGAATGAGGAGCTAAAAGTGCACACTTTTTAAAGTATGTTGCATAGGTATTTATGCCTTACATAACATCTCTTCAATTATATTGCTACTAATATTAAAAATATCAGTTTAGGAAAACCATGATCAACGAAATGAACACAACACTGACACATAAACAGCAAAATCAGTTCAAAGATATGTAGAATATCTCCAGTGAAGACAATTGATCTAGCACAGAAATTTAAAAAATGACCATATCGAAGTAAAAAATAACTAAGAAAAATTAAATATAGCCATCCATACATTTATTGAAATAGGTAACTAAATAAAAAATAACCATATAAAACAAAAAATATTTCAATTAAGTCACAAATCAGAAATATCCAAGAGTGTTGGGATTTTTATGTGTCCAGAGGCAGATGTGAAATGTAACAACTTTCAAAATATGTCAACATTTAAAATGTGCTTTAGCGATAGCACAGCGGGTAGGGCGTCTGCCTTGCATGCAGCCAACATGGCCGACCCGAGTTCGAGTCCTCCGCCCCTCTCAGAGAGCCTGGCAAGATCCCCGTGACGTATTCGATATGCCAGACACAGTAACAACAAAGTCTCCAATGGAGACGTTACTGGGCCCGCTTGAGCAAATCGATGATCAAAGGGAGGGCCTTTACTTTACTTACTTTACTAATCAAATACATAGACATTGAAAATTAGTATTAAGTATAACATAAAAATGAATAGTAATTGCGACTATATTGATGACTTCCTAGAAAACGAGTGTGATTAAAATATTTCACTCTGGGACCAGAGAAATAGTACAGGGGTTAAGGTGCTTGCCTTGCACATGGCTGACCCCATTTCCGTCCGCAGTATCTTACAACTGGACATTGGCATGCGTGCAGTTGGGATTCCAAACCCTGTACCACAAGCTACTAGCTTGTGAAGCATCTTGCTCCCTCATATTGACCCTTCCCATCCTCTATCCTCTATATACTAAAAGGCTTCTGTCACATGGCCTTACTTCAGCTGAAACAGTGGGTTTCAGGGAATTCAATTCTTTCCTATCATGGCAAGTCTGCTCATGAGAAGAATTTCCCCCAAGTCCTGGTTCTGGGCTTTTAAATAAAATTCTTTGTTTCACAGAAGAGACATAAAGAATATGGGTCTACTGTATTAAGAATTACAGAAAAATCAAATGATAATGAAAAGCTTTGTTTCATTCAGAGAATTTATGGCAATCTAAATTATTTGTGCAACCGGAAACAAAGATTTAAATCGGGTGGAGGGATAGTCCAGCACGTAGCACACTAGCCTTGCAGATGGTGTTCTGGGTGTGATTCCTGGCACCCCAAAGTCTACCAGGAGTGATCCCTGAGCTCAGGCCAGGAGAAAGCTATGCGCATTTCCAGTTGTGTCTCCTGTGCCCCAAAAAGATTAAAATCACATGAAAAACAAATAGAAGAGGAGACAAACCCAATATCAAGACCAAGTTTGAACATTTCTCCCAATAACTGATTGATTAAATGGAAATCAATTAGGAGATAAAAATCATGAAGTGGCCACCATCATTTTAACCAAAGATCCGTTTATGAATCCACTCGCCGACTAAAAGAAAAATTCTGTTTCACTGCTGATTTCATTAATTATTTTCAATCCATGGAGGATAGACCATCGGGTTTGCTTTCCTTAGAACTGACATACAGTGAGTAGAAAGGTAATGGGAACTGGAAAACAGAGCCAGAGTGATAGTGCAGCTGATTGAGTGTTTGTTTTGCATTTGGCCTTCTGATGTTTGATTTCCCGACATGCCATAATGGTCCCATGAGCATCACCAGGAGTGTTCCCTGAGCACTTGAAGATTCTCTGCACCCCACCCCCCCGCCAAAATTTGAAACAACTTGGAACATGATACTGAAAGACAACACCAGAAAATAATCCAAGCATTGGTGCCCCAGAAGTCTCTTCCTGAAAAGTCTTTATTCTCTGCATATTGATAAAAACATCAGTCAACATACAGAATGCAATAACCAGGCCAAAGTCTTTTCCAGGTAATTTTAAAAGAAAAAGTTCTTAATTATAAACTATTCTTCCATTCTGCAGGTTTTCTTCCATGAAATTAAAATGTGAAAGAGACAATAAAAACTCTAGGTTGTTTCAGGATGAACTTACAAAACCAATCCATCTGTCTTTTATAATAGTGTTGCATGCTTATTTATCTCAACTAAATTTCTTTTTTTTTTTTAAGATTTAAAAATTTGGGAACAGGAATGGCAAAGGAGTAAGGAGAGAAAAAAGACAAAGAAGTAATATTCACACCTATTTCATCTGTATTACCGGACACAGTGCACCAATAACTAATCTAATGATATCTTCTAGGATGCCTAATAATTTTAGATATTTGTAATAGTAGCAATATCATGTGTGGTATATAAAATACTTGTCAAAAAATCTTTAGGGACTAATATTGCTTCTATTATTTTTTTAATATAAAGGCCCGACGATTAGCTGGGCAGTCAAAATCCCACCTAGAAGTTATGCTTATCAGTGTCTTGTGAACCTTTGTTACAAATAATCCCTAAAACTGCGTTTTACTGACAAGATATGAGAGATAAAAAAATTACACATTGAGATTTCCTTTGTATTTCCAGTGGAGGAATGATTGTACACTCAGCTATGAGACACATTTGAAAGGTAGAAATATTAATAAGAGAGTATAAGTACATCACAAAATCTCACTTCTATTTTTATCATGGATTCACAATTTATGTTGGAAGTTAATATTTATTAGGAAACAGAAAATGAAAATTCTCCTATTTTTAGTTTAAATTTTTTGTTGTTAGAGCAAACAAATCTGAATGCTAAGTGATAACTGCGTATATACATAAAGATTAAAATTTTATTTCTAAGAATGTCTATATTTATGAACATCTCCATTTTAGATGATAACTTACCACTATAGCCAGTGTATTTTGATTTAACTCACATGGCTATTTGGAACTATTTCACTAGCTTTGTGAAATTATTAGGAACTGGGGCAATTTGCACTGTCTTCTAAAGTGGGTATTAGTAATATAATAAAATCACCTTCCTATTTTCCAGTAACTTTTGATAATATTTCAGATAACTTAATCTAAATTTATGTCCATAGAACAAAAGCAGTTGAAAAAAATAAAATGTTGCTAGTAGGTAAAATGGAAATAAAATGTTCCTTTGTGAACAATAAATCCTGATGTGTTTGCTGTTATATTGGGTTTTAAAATACTCTGAAAAAAAAAAACTCCTAATGTTAGCATTGAATTTGCATAATGTAAAAACAAAATCCACAAATGTAAAACAAAAAGGTCGAAACATATCCAACAGCTCTTATCTCAAATATTATCCTAATGGTACAGTAACACTTGTCAGTACTGAAATGATAGTTAAGATGTGATAATATACGCAAGTTATTCCAAGATATACTTGACATTGCTCAGTTATGACTTTTATTAATAAATGTAACTAAAACTGTGACATCCATGCCAGCAGTTGTAGTAAACATCAATTTCTCTTTCAAATTGTTACTTAAAAGCATGAAATTTGCATGAGAAGAACTTTGACTATACTATATTTGGAAAACATCTGGAATGTTTGGTCATTTAAATTATACTCACTAGCATATAGATTGTTTTTAAAACTTTGACCTTTTTCATTTATGCAATTTTGATTTACAATTTTTTAATGTAAATTAAACATTAGTGATAAAAGATACTCGTACCCTCTGTTCCACTGAGGTATTTGATACTTAAATTTTTATAAATGCCCAAAATTTTAATGCATTTTGATAGTAATCAGTGAATACATATTCTTTGTTCTATTTAAGTTACCACCTATATTTTGTTATGAATAATATACTCTTCAAATGATAGGCTCTACAACCTATTTCTATTATTTTAAAATTGTGTATTATTCATGTATCATCATACTGATAAACAGGTTTGTATGTAAACAAGTTTTTCATTTGTATCTCTGTAGCAAAACTTTGCAAATTTTGCCACCACTTGGTTGCCACAGTTTACAATGTAAAATAATACATATAATAATGAAATAGCAAAAATAGTACTTTCATTTTTGATAAAAGTATAAGCATTAAAACAAAAATATAAGCATTGCTGTGGAATAAATCTTTACATAAAACACATTTTGAATGTTGCAAAAATACCAAAGTGTGACTTTATTCAAATTCGGACTTACACACAAGGTCCATTTCCTGTCTGCATGAGCTGGTCAAAATTTGACACTATCACTTCCTAGAGCTATTCGACTTGTTTTAACTGTCTCCATTTCAACTTTATGTGGTTTCTGTAACTCTAGCTCTCCAGCATATTTGATCTGACTCAATCTAAACATATTTTTCATTTCCTATGAGTTTTTTTTTGCTATGGTTAGAAAAGTTCAAGCATTTTAATAGCGTATCTTTTCAAAGGCCAGGTCAACAGATAAGGACCCAAATTCAATCTGTGATACCACATAATCTTACCCCCCCTCCCCAGCAGGGATTGGGACCAGTCAGGGCACCTGATCCTCCTCAGACCCCCAAGCATTGCAACTGCTTCAACAAAACAAGTATCATAATCTAAGGATCACAAGGCAATTGTTATTTTCTAAAATGTAAATTATAAAACAGAAGAGTTTATTTCCTTTACTCAAGGCTGGTTTCCCAGGCCCAGGAGAGTTCTTGGCATACGAGGCAACACTCCAGGAACATTTGTTGAATAATAAACAGATTATTTCCCGGTTCATGAATTTAAATTTCATTTAAAAAGTACTTAATGACTTCTAATAATCACTTACTAGTAGTAGCTCATTCACTCCGATTGTTTATTAAAATTAATAGTCATTTAAATGTTTGAATTTCTTCTAGTAAGACTTAGGTTTTCCTAAGAAATAGCCTCCATTTCATTACTTTATAGGTTAGTTGACATTTTTGTTCTGATTTTGATGAGTAATATTTTCCACTTTTCATCAAGTCATTTAGACCTTAATGCTGTTTATGGCTACTGAGGAAAAACTCTAGTCAAAGGATCAAATCCAGAGTCTGACAATAGCACTATGAAGTGGAAATGGCCATGTTTCTAGGCCTTTCTTGCCTAGGGAAAGACCTTTGCAATAACGGAAAATTGGATGAGAATACTTGGATTACCATATGGCAGGATAAAAGCATTGAACTCCTTTTAACCTCTCAGGCAAGTGGGGGCAGCCTGCCCTACCTCATCTGAACAACTTAGCAACTGGAGGGAAAAAAAAGAGCCATCTAAGCTTTTAACAGAATTATCAAGTGAAGTTCTCTAGCAAGCAGATTCAAATCCTCATAAAGATCCAAACCTACCTTTGACATTTTTTCTAGTCTCATGACGGAGTCTCAACACGCAGCAGCATATCCCAACATACAAAGAAGCTCTACAAAGCTGACACAGAAAGGAGAAAGAATCTGCATAAAAATTCTTGAGACTCCGTATTAATGGTGTCAATGGGCATCTGTGGAGCTTTCCCTGGAAAGACTTTTTAAGAGCACCAGACGAAATTAAAACAGAAGGCTGGGATGAGTTGTACATATTGACCTGGGAGCTGTGATTTAACATATTTGCTTCTGCATAGGAGACTATCAGTTGTTCTGGTAGTTTGCCTAATTATAGTCTAGACTCAAAAGTGGCCTTGGATCAATAGATGTCCTGGCTTCAGCTATCCGGCAAGGTCTGAATGCTGGGAAATTTCAGGAATACTTGGCTAGACTATTACATCTATGACATGTTGTCTGATCATGCCCTGTTGCGGGGGGGGGGGGGGTGTAGGGAATGGTGATAGTGATCGAACCCCAGCCTTACATATGCACAACAAAATCTCCACTAATGAGCCATTTCCCTAGTCTTGATCAGTAACTTCTAACCTTATTCTTTGAGGGAGGATGGGGTTTGTTGTGACAAACACCCACCCGTGAATTCAGTATCAGTGAACTGATGAGCACCTACGTTTTAGGAAGCTGTGAGAGATATTTGCAATGGATGCTATTTCTATGGAGGATAATACAGTGGAGCTCACACAATCCATGAAATATTAAAAGCCCAGCATGGCAGAGAACAGGTTGTAATTATAGAGAGCAGTGGACACAATAACCTCTGGGTCTAAATTATAAGCAAAGTGTTTTGACCTTCAGGGATCTGTAGTGAAATTTTTAAAAATCCATTTAGCTCAGACCTAAAGTGCTGAACTAATTTCTCTATTAAAGCAAAAAAAATTAAGGCGATCAATAATAACAAGAGCACTACATGGCCACGGTAAAGGAAGACAAAAACAATCATGTTTCAGCATGGACAAATATAAACACAGTGTGCACCCCCCAAGTAACCTGGCGTTTCCCACCGTTTCTCTAATGTGATTGACTCCTGCTTCTTTTGGATGAAAACAAAGTTCAGCCTTGTTTCCATAATTTTCCCTAGATTAAAACCAGTAAGATGACCAGCCACCCACAATGCTTTCTTACCAAGACATTGATGTGCGATCTGGAACTTTTGCCTGGGCTGCAGTGAGGGCTGGGTTCCATATTTGAAATGATGCTTTTGTTTCCAGAGGGCTTTGCTCCCAGGGACTTATGGGGTAGTTTCTAATAAGATCCATCTGAGACACTTAACACCGGGAACAAAACCCCTCCACTAGGTGAGAGTGCTAACTAGCACCACCAGAAGATAATTAAGTCAATTTTACTAAACTATTATGTCACAGAACACATTAGCTAGAACAATTTTAAGGAACCAACACTGTACTTTTTTTATTAAAAATAGAGTAGAAATTAATCCACTCTTGCAAATAGCAGAAGAGCAAATCAATAGAATTAGTCATAACCTGAGACAGTCTTCAGGGATTTCTATGATTCTGATACTTTCAATGACCCCATCCACTGTCTTTGGCTGATGGCTTAAAACCAGAAATTGCAGTTCTGTTATGCAAACAAAGTGTGGTTCACTGCATGATTTTCAGCATTTGGCTCAACTACATAGAGTTTTAGATTAAAAAAAAATCTTAATGCTTCTCAAAATAATATAATGGCCTTTGAAAAGTAAAGCTGCTTAATTCTGCCCTGCTTAAAGGAAAACAAAAGTAAAAGCAACAGAATTCTTTTTTTTTCAATTTTTTGTTAGTGAATCACCGTGAGGTACAGTTACAGACTTACAAATGTTCATGCTTGTGTTTCAGTCATACAATGCTCAAGTAGCCATCCCTCCACCAGTGCCCATTCTTCACCACCAATGATCCCAGTATCCCTCCCATCCCCTATCCCCCCCTCCCCACCCCATGTCTGTGGCAGGGCATTCCCTTTTGCTCTCTCTCTCCTTTTGAGTGTTGTGGTTTGCAATAGAGGTATTGAGTGGCCATTGTGTTTGGTCTATAGCCTACTCTCATCACATGCTCAGAATTCTTTCTGCATGAAAATTTCCTGAAATTAGTATCCAAGTCAGGGATATAGTATAGTAGGCAGGACATTTGCCTTGCAAACTGCTGAGTAAAATCCCAGCTCTGTACATGGTCCCCCAAGCACCAACAGGAGTGATATCTGAGTGCAGAGCAAGGGATAAGCCCGGAAAATCACTTGGTTTGACCTCAAATGCAAAGCATAACAAAGAAAACTTGCTGAAATTAGGAAGAGAATGACCAGTGGAAGATGAACTCGTCCTAACTCTGTCGACCAAAGTTATACTCTGTTTTCCAAGGGAATGTATGAATGCATTTCAAACAAAGCAGTGGTCCCTAACATGACTGAATCTCTTAAAACTCTTAAGGAGTGTCTTCTCTCCTATTCCTTTACCTCTTCAACTAAGATTCACCATAATACTTCAGAGAATCGAGATTTAATGTACCTCAAAAACTATATGATCAGAAAAAAATCTGCAGATAAAAAATGCTGCATGCAAAAATTGGGGAAATTTGTTTAAAAGGGGTCATTTATAGATAAAATGATTCTGCTATGAACAAATGACATTTCCAGCTGCTGTAACTCTCAAATAACCAGAGTATATATCTGAGACTGATCCAATATTATGTTCTTCTATTACTCAATTGAAGCAGGCAGCTTCCCCATAAATGAAAAAATACCATTTTCTGATGTCTGCTCTCTAATTTCCTTTGGTTTCCAATGAGAGTTTTTTATTTTTCTTCCGATGCCCATTTGGAACCACAGGTGCTAACAGTTGGTTTACATATCTTTGCCATTTGAGACTTCATCTCTTCCGGATTCCTTTTGTAAGCAAAGGCAAGACAAAGTTTTTCTCAGGTGAATGAATTTTTAAACTCCTTATATCCCACGTGATGCTGCCAACACACACCATATAGTTTGTCCTTTCACCACTCAGAACCTGAATTTTCAATAGGTCCCTTATATAATAGAAGCTGTTCTATCATAGGAACATCAGCTTTCAAGCTTAGAAAAATTGGCATTTGCCTCCTCTGCTCAAGTTAAGAAAATACTTTCACTGAGATACAAGTAAATTGTCAGCAGAGAACAGTTCACTGGGGAAATAGTGGGGCTCCTTATCTCTACAGTTTGTTCTCGTCACTGTGTTCTGATCTGTAGATGCTATTTCTGTCCTCTGAGCAAGTCTGCCCGCCTTTCGACATCAGGAGCTGATGTGCTAGTAGCACTTAGCCCTGTGTATCACCGGCAGGGTGGATACTGACTCCGGGAGGCCAGGCCTCCCACCGGAGATGCACGTGTGTATCCTGTGTGTTGAGTGAGCCTTTAGAGGCTTCATACATGTAAAATTCATAAAATGCATTTTCCTGGACAAGATCCCTAGATCTGTTTGAGGTGAGGGAGATCAGCTGTTCAGGAAGCATAGCCTCAGCGTTCCTAACAGAAATGGTGTTAGTACACATGTTAGGGAAAAAGGGAGCTCAGATAGAGAAGGGAACACCAAATAAAGGTGTTCGGAGGATCCTCCCAGGATGGGAGAAGCATGCTGAAAGTAGACTCTAGACCAAACACGATTGCCACTCAATGTTTCTTTTGCAAACCACAACACCCAAAAGGAGAGAGAGAGAACAGAGGGGAATGCTCTGCCACAGAGACAGGGTGGGATGGGGGGTTGGGGGGTGGGAGTGATACTGAGATCCATGGTGGTGGGAAATGGGCACTGGTGGAGGGATGGGTACTTGATCATTGTATAACTGAAACCCAAGCACAAAAATTTGTAAGTCTACAACTGTACCTCATGATGTCTCACTAAAAAAAAAAAAAAAAAAAGAAATGGTGTTAGTGGTAGTGTTACACATCTAGAAAACGTGGCCCAAACATTGTCTCTGAGGTGAGAAAAGGTCATCAATGCCTCTGGGGTTTCTGACCTTCTTACAACTGGGGGCCAGTAGTTCCCCTGGGCCTGGCGGTAGTTGCAAAGCACCGAGCTTCAGCACTTCTGGACAATTGGTTTGAGCTGGTGAACTGCGTAGTGATAAACAGGCACACAATCCTTGAGTTTCTCCTCATTAGAGAAAAGGGGGTATGGATGCTCTATAGTATTCCACCTGCCCTCATGGATGTGTCCGACTTCTCTCTACCTCGCAGGCCGACAGCTGATCTTGCCACAGGAAGGCCCAGCGCCTGCCAGGCTGTGGGTTAAAGACTCCTTCCACCTGGTGAACCATGCAGAGGTAGCAAGTGCAATAAGGGAGCATGGTTGAGGCATGAAGGGGGCTGCTTCCGGGTCCCAGACTCCTCAGAGAGGCCTGGATAGGGGGCCCTTGGAACCCAGGGGGACCTTCTCCCAGGAATCTCCCTGCAGAGCTCCTGATTCTCATAAAGTCAGCAAAATAGGGACTTCCCCATCGTGGAATGTGTCCTACATAACCATGCCACTATCGTTCCCCTGTGAATCTCTGCCGAGAGCTGCCCCTTGAGGGGATGGAACTGACACAACCAGGTTGCTTTTGGAAAAAGCGGGGAGCACTCTGACCCAGGATGTGTCTCCCTGACCTCAGCCCTCTAATGCTCTGCATGTCCCCAATCCACCATCTCCCTCCCCTCCATCAGGATCTTGTCTAGGGTACCGTGCGGACCCCCACGCCTTTGCCCACCACCGACTCTGGATCTAGTCCTCTGTTTCTCCCATAAAGGCAGCAGCTGGTGTGCCATGTCCACTCACTGGCCCTGCCACCTCATGGATCCAGAAGCACCAAGAACCAAGCTGTGCGTTGGGCTCACTGTTCTTCACCCTTAGGCTTCGATCCACACCAGAGCTCCGAGAGTGGCAGAGAAGGCCGGCTAGCCTGGTGCTGCCGGCAAAGCCGACATGATTAGCAGAAACCAAGCTCAGCTCAGGAAGAGCAGACTTCCCTGAGAGAAACCAGCTTTGGGAGCCAGAAAGACTGAGAGTAGGGCCTCTGGGTACCCATGCAAATGGCACCCTGTGTCGGTCCCATCCCCTCTAGGGGCGGCTCTCGGTGGAGATTCACGGGGGAATGATAGCGGCATGGTTATGTAGGACACGTTCCACCATGGAGAAGTCCCTATTTTGCCGCCTTTATGAGAACATGATGCCATGTTGGGTTCTATCTCCAACACCTCACATTTGTCTCTTCAGGAGTCATTCCTGAGTAAGGCCATGAGTAAGCCCTGAGCAATACAGGTGTGAACCCCCACCCACCCACCCACCCAATTAAAAAAAAAAGAGAGAAAAAAAAAACTATTTTCTTCAAAGAGCTGCCAAGCCTGGCCTCTAGACCTTCTGTGGAGGCCCCACCCATCTCCACTGTTCCGTATCCAATATTCTCTCTGGGAAGTGGGCAGACTGTTTGACAAAGAGATCATGGGCAAGGAGCCTCACCCTCAGATACCTTTCCCATATTCTCTGTAACCCAGAGGCAGCTGGCTTGACAGAATTATAACCCTCAGAATGCTCAGTTTCAACGCCAGCTGGTCCACAGCTCGCTGCACTTTGGAGGGCTTTGCTGCTTAATTCCATGGATCACATAACTAACAGCCCTGTGTGGGGCTGTTTCCTCTGCAGTCAGAAGTGCAGGTCCACACGGCAAGAAAGAGAAGACCGCGATGGTGCTTCTCAGCAGTTACATCATAGACTAAACCAGGAGACTCCGGGCACTGCTGCATCAGGGAGATACTGCATCAGGGAGATGAGATGAGTTCAGGGATCTCATTTATCTGAAAGCTGAGACAATGACCTGTCCACGGCCACCATGGGCACCTCACACTGATGATCTGGGCTGGCAGCTGCTGATCCTAAGCAGAACAGGAGCTGCTTTCCTTACTCTGGTCTCCAAGCAGAGCACAGCCAACTCCCGGGCATCTCTCACACCCTTATTCAGTAGGTTTCAACCAGTAGAAAAGTTCAAGGTAATCCAAAGAGTACGCTAGTGAAGACTGATTTTAAGGTTGTTTGAGTCATGCATACAGAGAAGGATCAGGCCCTCCTGAGGTGCAAAAGAAATAGACTTGGCAGGAAAAAAAGAGTTAAGGACATGATGTGTCACCAGTTACAGCTCCTGAGTTTAATCCATTTGCACCACGCTCGTTACTTCAGAGAAGAACCTCAGTGCAGACACTATGGTCAGGAGTGGAGAGACTGTCTTCCATTCTTTCCCTTCAGCATCTATTCTAGTCAGTTCCGGAAGCTCACCCAAACCTGCTTCCTTACCGCTCAGGACAAGGTCCAGTTCAACAAAAAGAGACACACGACTTCCCCAGAATGCGGACAGTGTTTGTTTCTCCAAGTGTGTTTGTCTCAGAGCTTCTGTCAGGCTCTATAGAGAAGGTTCTCATCAGAAGATGCCCATCCAATCCATCCTTGTCTGTCTCCAGCTCCTCCCTCCTCCTGGTGTTGTCCCTGAAGCTTTAGGGGTGAACTGAGTCGCACTGTCACATGGGCACTGCATCATCCCTGGACTCTCTTGTTAAATTCTGAGCTACGCTCTTGTCTCCCTTCCAATTATTTCCTTCTAACCCTACTCTTTGCCGTCCTAAATTTTTCAAATTGCCCAAACAAGTTGAAAATTGCTTATGCAGTTTCCTTCATTCGTTTTCCCTAGAACCACAGGCTGTTCCAGAAAGATTCAACACCTATTCAAATCCACACTTGTCTATTTAGCAAATATTTACTGAACATCTACTCCACTTAAGAAACTGCTCTGGGCATGACAGATACTCCAAGAAACAGAATATACAAAATATGACTTCTAAAGGGGTTATCATTTAGTAGGGAGAGACAGATGACAGGTACATACATATAGCACCTCCCTAATATCACTTACAATTTTATGTGTGTGGGGACTCACACGCAGTGCTCAAGAGCCCAGGGAACCCTGCCCTGCAATCCCGACCGGCTCTTCACTGCTGGAGGAGCAGCCTTCTGTGATGCTGGACCCTGAGTGGCCAGGGTTGAACTGGGGGGTCCTGACCCTTGTGCATTTTCCAGTTTCCCTCAAAGCTACTCCGGCTAATTGTCACGTCACCAGACTCTGTCCAAAGGACAGTGAAAGATCTTTGGGCCTTGTTTGACCTGTGATAGGTGTTCTGCAGGGTGTGTTCCTCCCGTTCTGTCCTGGACGTGGAGAAAAGTGCAAGGGTGGAAGCGGCAGGAACACGGCCCTGAGGGGCACCTGTTTGCATGTTTGGTGCTGAGGGAGAGGCAGCAAAGTGGGCACTATCTCCCTGAGCGCTGCCCATAGCTGCAGCCTCTCGGTGTCCCAGGGTCAGCCAGCATGGAACTGCTCTCGACCCCGGGTCCCGTCAGACAGAATTTGAGCTGTGCTCAGGGCTGCTGCTTTCATAGTTACGGTCCCTCTCGGGCTGGGGGTAAAGTGCAGGGCTGTGGGTCTGGATCAGATCACAAATCACTGTCACTGTGCTCCCATTGTTCATCAATTTGTTTGTTTGAATGGGAACCAGTAGCATCTCTATTGTGAGACTTGGTTGTTACTGGTTTTGGCATATCGAATATGTCACGGTGAGCTTGCCAGGCTTTGCCATAAGGGCACAATACTCTCGGTAGCTTCCTGGGCACTCTGAGAGGAGCAGAGGAATAGAATCAGGGTTGGCCCGGGTGGGCCGCATGCAAGGCAAATGGCCTACTGCTGTACTATCGCTCCAGATCACTGATGAAAAGAGAAAATACAAAATCAAAAACTACCTCCAATCAGTTTGCTACACCTGCCTCTGAAATTATCTGGGATATAAGGAAGTCATTTCCCACAAACGCATGAATTCACATTATCTTGGCTGTCCACAGAGCCGGCCAGCGTGAGTCTGTGGCTGGAATGCCCTCTCTTATTCCTCCCTCCTTCCTTCCAGAGTCTCCTTTGTGAGTTGTAAGGAAACGGCTGGATCTTCACAGGAACCAGATAGAAATTAAAAGTCTGAATATCGCAGATGACATGATACTATACTTAGAGAACCCTAAAACCTCTACGAAGAAACTCCTAGAAACAATAGGCTTGTATAGTAAAGTGGCAGGCTATAAAATCAATACCCAAAAATCCATGGCATTCCTATACGCAAATAGTGAAAGAGAAGCAAGTGACATCAAGAAAACAATCCCATTCACAATTGTGCCCCAGAAAATCAAGTATCTAGGAATCAGCTTAACTAAGGAAGCAAAGGACCTGTACAAAGAAAACTACAAAACGCTACTTCAGGAAATAAAAGAGGACACGAGGAAATGGAAAAATATCCCCTGTTCATGGATGGGGAGAATCAACATCATCAAAATGGCAATACTTCCCAAAGCACTGTACAAATTCAATGCAATCCCTATAAGGATACCCATGACATTCTTCAAAGAAATGGAGCAAACACTCCTGAAATTTATATGGAACAATAAACCCCCACGAATAGCTAAAGCAATTCTTGGGAAAAAGAAAATGGGAGGAATCAACCTCCCTAACTTCAAACACTACTACAAGGCAGTAATAATTAAAACAGCATGGTACTGGAACAAAAGCAGAGCTGCAGACCAATGGAACAGAGTTGAATATACTGACATTTCCTCCCAAACATATAATCATCTAATTTTTGATAAGGGGGCAAGAAAAGTGAAATGGAGCAGGGAAAGCCTCTTCAACAAACTGTGCTGGCAAAATTGGACGGCTACATGCAAACAAGTGGGCTCAGATCTCTGCCTAACACCATGCACAAAAGTAAGATCAAAATGGATTTATGACCTCAACATCAGACCAGAATCCATAATGTTTATTGAAGACAAAGTCGGCAAAACTCTCCATGATATTGAAGCTAATGGTATCTTCAAAGATGTCATGCCACTGGCCGAGCAAGTGAAAACAGAGATAGACAAATGGGACTATCTTAAACTAAGAAGCTTCTGCACCTCAAAAGAAACATTGACCAAAATACAAAGACAGCCTACAGAATGGGAAAGGATATTCACCAAGTACACATCCGACAAGGGGTTGATATCAAGGATATACAAGGTACTGGTTAAACTCCACAAGAAGAAATCACCCAACCCCATCAAAAAATGGGGTGAGGAAATGAACAGAAACTTTCGCAAAGAAGAAATTCGAATGGCAAAAAGGCACATGAGAAAATGCTCTACATCACTAATAATCAGAGAGATGCAGATCAAAACCACAATGAGATATCATTTCACACCACAGAGACTGGCCCACATCCACAAGAACAAAAGCAACCGGTGCTGGTGCGGATGTGGCGAGAAAGGGACCCTCCTTCACTGCTGGTGGGAATGCCGGCTGGTCCAACCCTTTTGGAAAACAGTATGGACGACCCTCAAAAAATTAGAATTTGATCTGCCATTTGACCCAGCTATAGCACTCCTGGGAATATATCCCAGAGAGGCAAAAAGGTATAGTCGAAGTGACATCTGCAATTGTTTGTTCATTGCAGCACTCTTTACAATAGCCAGAATCTGGAAAAAACCTGAGTGCCCAAGAACAGATGACTGGCTAAAGAAACTTTGGTACATTTACACAATGGAGTACTATGTAGCTGTTAGAAAAGATGAAGTTATGAAATTTACATACAAGTGGTACAACATGGAAAGTATCATGCTAAACAAAATGAGTCAGAAAGAGAGGGATAGACACAGAAAGATTGCATTCATCTGGGGAACATAAAGCAACAAAAAGGGAGAGTAACACCCAGGAAGGGCTGAGATTAGTACCAGGAATTTTGCTCCATGAATGGAAGGCCAGCCACAGGCTCTAGGTGAAAAGGAAGCTCAGATAGAGAAGAGAGTACCAAATGAAGGGTGTTGTGAGGGTCCTCCCAGGGTGGGAGAAGCATGCTAAAAGTAGTCGATAGACCAAACATGATTGCCACTCAAAGCCTCTCTTGCAAAACACAGTACCCAAAAGAAGAGAGAGAGAACAAGGGGGAATACCCTGCCACAGAGGCAGGATGGGACGGGGGGGGGGATGAGGGTGGGGGGGTGCTGGGACCCATGGGGATGGATGACGGGCACTGGTGGAGGGATGGGCACTTGATCATTGTATAACTGAAACCCAAGCACAAAATTTGTAAGCCTATAACTGTACCTCATGGTTTTTCACTAATAAAAAAAGAAAAAAAAAGTCTGAATATTTGCTTCTTCAGGAGTTCAAGATGTCGCTCTGTCTAAAGTTCATTGATTTAAAGAAGGCCTTTGATTCAGTTGAGATGGAAACGGTCATTGAAGCCCTAGCCAATCAGGTCATTCATACTCAGTACATCAGGATCCTCTGTGAGCTGTATTATGGATTCACTACCAGGATCTCACCATTCTACAAAGAAGTAATCATTGATGTCAAGAGAGGGGTTCGGCATGGTGATACCATTTCACCGAAACTCTTCAGTGCCACCCTCGAGAATGCCATGTGACGACTGCAATTGGAGGGAATGGGAGTGAAGATAGATGGTTGGCAACTACACCACCTCTGCTTTGCTGATGATATCATTCGAATAACACCAAACATCAGTCAAGTGGCACAAATTCTGGCCGATTTCAACTGTGAGTGCGGAAAGGTCAGACTCCAGCTGAATCTCACGAAGACAATGTTTATGAAAAACAGTCTCATTCCTGACTTTCCATTTGCTCTCAACTGAATGACCATCTCTGAATGTAACAGTTATGTGTACCTAGGTCGAGAAGTCAACATGAGGATTGACCTGGCACCTGAGTTGTGCAGGAGGAAGAGAGCATCACAGAACACCTTCAAGAACGTCGAAGAAATAGCTAAGAGGAGGAAGAAACTCTGGCTCTGGGAACATCTCTTTGATTCCATTGTTGTTCCTGCATTAACATATGCCTCAGAGATCTGGGTCCTATGAAAACAGGATGAGAATGCTATTCAGGTCCCCCAAGGAGGAATTGAAAGAGCTATGCTTGGAGTATCACGTTTCACTCAAATAAGAGAAAGAACCTGGAGTTCTGACCTTTGGATGACGTCCTGTGGAATCCAGTCCATAATGGGTCTATTCCAGCAGTCTTCTCTGTATCTCATTACATGTCCAGCCCATCTGATTTTCGATGCCTTGGCAAACGAGACAGTGTCCCCGATTCCAACTCAAATGAGCAAACTTGGAGAAATGGCCAGGTGTTGATTTGCTCAACTAAAGGTAGTAGTTATAAGTTTATTTTGTCAGAATATTAATTAATCTATAGGAATTAGGACTTCTTTTAGTAGCACTGTAGCACTGTCCTCCCCTTGTACATCAATTTGCTTGAGCCTCCCCTTGTACATCAATTTGCTTGAGCAGGCATCAGTAACATCTCCATTCTGAGACTTGCTGTTACTGTGTTTGGCATATTGAATACCTCACGGGTAGCTGACAGGCTTTCCTGTGCGGGTGGGATACCATCAGTAGCTTGCCGGGGTCTTCAGAGGGTGGAGGAATTGAACCCGGCTGAGCCGGGCCGGCCGTGTGCAAGGCAAACGCCCTACCACTGTGCTATTGCTCCAGCCCAACCTTTTAGTAAGGTATAAAAAGCTCAAAAAAAAAATTAAAAATCTTTAGCGAAGGGTCCCTCACCATTTGACCTGAATTTTTTCTTATGCTTGCTGGGAACGTGAGAATTGTTGGAGATTCACTGGTTACTGAATGTGGCTTGTAAAATCCTTACTCTTCTTCAAAGACCCCTAGATAGCAATTTTTGCTTGAAATTCTTTAGAATCTATAAAAACTGGAATAATTCATTTGATGTCATCCATTTCTTTTCAATATAAATAACATTTTCTATCTACTAGCCTAATAGTTTTAAATGAGTCTTTCATCATATGTGTTTGTCCCAATGTTTTATTGTACTAGTATTTTCACATTTTATAAAAATAGTGATTTATTGCTTGGAATTTATTAACGTGTCATACAGCCTGAAAAGCAGAGCTCTCTCGTAAGTTAAAAATGGCCTTTAATTAAATGTCTTTATGTGTTTTTATGTGTTTCTGATGCCTCTGGAATTATGGTAGTTACTCACCAAAGAAGTACATAAAATCACTATTTTTTTCTAACGCAGGTGAAAGTGAATTGAGTTTTTCCATCATGAGACTATGAAAGATATAAGAAACTCAATCACCTTATGAATGAATTCTAAATTTGGCAGGCTTTCTTCTCAACTGAGATCTGCAGGCTTTTGAAGATTTTTGGGTCAGATATTTTATTAGAAGTCTGTACTTGCTTAAAACAATTTATCATCGCCCTTCCCATCCGCAGCCTTTTCACTGACTGAGAGTTAATTTACTGAACTGAGAATGATTGCGCTGGGCCTGAACCTTTTTCTCGAGTTCGTTAACAATACAATTTTATTCCTATTCCTTTTAGCTTCGTATGCATGCTCAATTTTATTGAAATGAATAATTAATTAAGTAAACTATTTGGCTGCTTGAGTTACAAAAGAAAACATCATAATGTCTGTTATTTATATAATGCCTGGTATTTATTATCACTCTAGCAGTCAAGTATTATACAAGTATTATTAAAAAAAAGTCATGAATAAATGAAAATGCATGAATAAATGAGTGTGATTCAATATGTTTAAATAATAGAGAAAATACCTGTTTGCTTTCAGGGTACAGAAAATAACAATGAGAAAGTGGAACACATGGTTCTTTTTCAGGAGTCGCTGACTTACTGTTGTTTTCTTCCTGAGTGCAACATCAATTACAAGCCTCACCTGCTTCCCAATCACACATTGGTTCAATAAGCTTAAAAGAAGAAATCTAAAACCCCACATTATGTTGTTTTATACGGAATCTGCGATTACTCTATAAAGGCATCTTAATGGTTTTTAAATAACAAAGTCCGTTCATTTCATCCTTGCTTTTCTGGATAATCAGTGAATTCACGCTCAAATACATTCCAGAGCCCACACAGAACTAAGAGCATGCAGGGGGTGATGAGGTAAACCAGAACCAGAACCCGACTTGGGGATCTCCAAGAGGCATCTATTCAAGTGAAATTTCTCAGAGCACTGCCCTTCAAACACCATTGGATGACTCAAGATCTTTTATTTCCTTCCGATGCTTTTCTTTCAACTTGCCTTTGCTTGTGTCCAAGTTGACACACTTACATTTCAGTTTTCGTAGTTTGTGAACTGTTCCTTTCGACTCTTTTGTAATCGTATCTTTCTCCCTTCTCTCCCAATCTTCAATTTTCTTCCCACAGATATTCCATGTATTGATGCATTTGCTGTTTGTTTAGGGGTCACACCTACCTGTGCCTAGGGCTTACTCCAGGTGTTGTTTGTGGGCCCTTAATGACGCTATTAACTCAACTAGTCTAGCCTCATTCAAGGCGAGCACCTTACTCACCATATTATTGAAACTTTCAACAAGGGATAAGAAAATGGCAGGGCCTGGAGAGACAGCATGGCAGGGAAGGAAGGAACTTGCCCTGCACGCTGCTTTTCCCAGGTTCCATTCAAGGCATCCCGTATGGTTCCCCTACCCGCATCACCACTAGGAATGATCCCTGATCATCGCCAGGTGTGTCCCAAAAACAAACAAGAACAACCAGGTTGGAGAACTGTTCATTCACAAGCATTATTGCTTCCATGCACCTAAATATCAAAAATATGATCATTTGCTTGGAATATAGCACAATCCACTGGCAAATCCAGTGAGACCGAGTTCAATTAAAACTTGCTAAATGTATTCACAAATAGAAACATGGCCTCAAGCAGATACAAACAATAATATTTGCAAATATCAGAAGCAGCAACATTCTCAATGAGATTTCTGGGTTTTGGCTTGGCCTCTCTGGCTGACTGTGGGATTTCTACTTCCTTCTCCAAAAGAGCTAAAAATATATAAAAGGCTAAACCAGGTAACTGCTGCTTTCCATTACTGAACAATAGAATAAATGCATCCTCCCGATTTTGTGAAATTAAGAAATAAAACATTCATCTGTAGCACTGTAGCACTGTCATCCTGTTGTTCATGAGTTTGCTCGAGCGGGCCGAGTAACGTCTCCATTGCGTGACTTGTTATTCTTTTTGGCATATAGAATACAACACAGGTAGACTGCAAGGCTCTGCCATGCGGGCAGGATACTCTTGGCAGCTTGTCGGGCTCTAGAGAGTGATGGAGGAATTGAAGCTGGGTCAGCTGCATGCAAGGATAACACCCTACCTACTGTGCTATGGCTCCAGCCCCAAACATTCATACTATATAAAAATCTATTAATGTGTAAAAATATATTTTAAAAGGATACCTTATTTTTTTCCTTAGTTACTTCCTATGTGTGGGCTGGAGCAATAGCACAACAGGAGGGTGTTTGGCTTGCACGCAGCCGGCCCAGCCAACCCGAGTTCGATTCCTCCGCCCCTCTCGGAGAACCCAGCAAGGTACCGAGGGTATCTCGCCCACACGGCAAAGCCTGGCAAGCTACACCTGACGTATTCTATATGCCAAACACAGTAACAAGTCTCACAATGGAGACGTTACTGGGTCCGGTTGAGCAAATCGATGAACAATGGGAGGACAGTACAGTGCTACTTCCTATGTAAGTAAGATATAATCAGTCATGCATTTCCTATGAATGTATTATTTATTAAGAAGACTGAAAATAATTAGAGGTATGCATATCTTGTTCTATTCAGAAAAGGAAAGATCCAAGAGCACTGTATGAAGACTTCTCCATCTCTAATGATCAAGTGTGAAAATAAGAAACACCAGCAAGTGACTGTAACACCTTCCAAATTAAAGGACAGGCATAACATGAAAAATATGCAGAAGACAGAAAGGCTTGCGTTTGTGTGTGTGTATGTGTGTGTGTGTGTGTGTGTGTTGGCAATCGTTAAGTAAAGGCACTGTAAGATAGCTAAAACCAAAGAAGTAATACAAAGAGATCCAGGAGGACGAGCGATGAGACACCTACATAAGGAATTTACACACATGAAGAACGGCACATGTAATTCAAATCTCTATGGAGCTTGCCACATTCCATCCATCTCTAAACTCAGTTTTCTATGGGGCTTTATTCTCAGAAAACCTTTCTCCATGAAGTGTAAAAAGATGCGGCTGGAAACTCCAGACTTAGATAGCTCAAGTTCAAAAAGAAAGGGTAATTTATTTCCTGAATATGTTGGAATTGTCTCCATTTCTCCAAGTAGGATTACTTGGGTCACATGCATCTGTCTGAATCAATCCATGGGAGAAACATGTGAGACATCACTATCACTATCACTATTACCCCGTTGTTTATCAATTTGCTTGCGAAGGCACCAGTAATGTCTCGATTCAGCCCTGTCACTTGCTAGTGTAGCCCGATGGCATACTGGGGGTTCTTCCAGGGCCAGGGGAATGAGGATCATCATCGTTACTGTTTTAGGCATATTGAGTATGCCCCGAGGAGCTTGCCAGGTTCTGCTGTGTGGGTGGGATAATCTCGGTAGCTTGCCAGGCTCTTCAAGAGGGATGGACGCTTTTGGGGCACCCTCTTATCACCTTTACAGGTATTCCCAGTCAGGCATATATTCAGGCAGGAGACTCTTGTTAGCCTGCTGGGTTCTCTGAGAGTGAGAACTAGACAATAAGAGGTGAGACACAAGGATAGTCCAAACTGGGGGAATAGCTCCCACCTAGCTCTTTGCAATAACAATCAAACCAGATAGACTCCATAAGGAAAAAAACAGCAGTTGTCCAAACACAGTGGATGATGTCCCAAGCTTAAATGTACATTTGGTAGTTTAAATACCAAGTAACCAACAATTTGAACAAAACCAATCTGAGAGGGGTAACTCTCTCCCTCCAGTTTCTTAACCACACATTTAAAGATGACTACCCTGGGAGGTGTTGCAAATCCTTCAAGGTACAGTGTCCAGATACCTGAGTTCAACATCAAAAGGAAGAAATAAGTTTAAAATTATGATAGTATACCCCGATCAGTAAATAAAGATCATTGGTAAAGAAGGAACTGCAGTCAAGGAGAGTTCACAGACTTCCAGATAGGACTGGACTGGCCATGGAAACAGAGATGGAAAGTCTGTGAGAGTGACATGCCCTCCGCATTTCAAAGTCCTGGCCTGGGCTCAGCTATATTAATTACCTTTGTGTAACAGTCGTGGCCCCATCAGTGAAACAGATTCTGCATTCCACGATACTGCATGCAGCGGAAGGCGCACAGAGTCTTGTGTGAAGAACACTTTTAAGTGTTCCCAGAAAGATTGAACCTAAATTTGAATATACCTCACATCTCTGAACAGAGAAGACATGTATCTATATTTTCCTGTTGGGTAAGTAACAGATGTGACCCTGCCCAGAATCTTAAAGGAAATGATACTGATATAAGGAATATAAAGTGTTTAAATACAACTTGAAATGTAATAACTTCATTGGTAAAACTATGTTGATTTAAAAAGTCAAAGTCACTTTCCATGTGGGAAGCTTAAGAATCTATGTAGGGGGGCTGGGGCAAAAACACAGCGGGTAGGACGTTTGCCTTGCACGCGGCCGACCCGGGTTCAATTCCCAGCATCCCATATGGTCCCCTGAGCACTGCCAGGGGTAATTTATGAGTGCAGAGCCAGGAGTAACCCCTGTGCATCACTGGATGTGACCCAAAAAGCAAAAAAAAATCCATATAGAGCATGAGAAATAATACAGAGATTAATGATACATGTACAGAGATGATATTACACACACCTGACCCAGGTTTAACCCCTGGAACCTCAAGTGTTTTCCCCAAACCCTAGCAATAATGAGCACTGAGCACTGAGCCATGATAAAGTTCATAAAGTTCTGAACACTGCTGAGTCTGGTCAAAACTAAAACAAAACAAAACCAATGTAAATGTCTCAACATGTGCATTGAATTGATGTGCTATTGTTTCTGTTTCCTTTATTTGTGTATACAAAGAGTGTAAAACACTGATTCATATTTTGATTAAATCAATCTTCATAGTGTTTTAGATATTAGCTGTGACTCAATACTTTGCTTTGCTTATAAATATAAAATCACAGTTAAAACTCAACAGTCTTTGCGAAATAATCATTAGCCTGGCTAATGGATGAAAATTGAAGAGTTATCCTAATTATTCACAATAAACAAATACCTTATAATGGATTTTCTGCGTTCTCCTTTTCTCCATATTTTAGTTGGAAGTGTTTTTAATCAGATGACCAGTCTTCTGCCAGATCCATTCTTCCCTAGGCGTGTGAGAAGTGTCCAATCTTTGCCAAGTCTCACAAACCAAACTCATTTCTTCAACACCAACCACCCCGCCAACTCTTCATTTTTCATACACTCTTTTCATTTTCAAAGGCATACTATTCAATGGGAAAATTAGATAAAAACACCATCTGTGTCCCCTATAAATAAATTCAATTTATCAGATAAAACTGCTGGTTTATTTTAGCAATATCACTTGTTTCGGCACCAGTCAGGAGAGGGGGAAGGGGTTGACAGGTTTGATATATCTTGGCACACTCGCTGTCATTTCTTAGCAAAAACACTTCTGAAAGGCAAGATATTCCCAGATTAGCTTCGTGTGGTTTTTGTCTCTTGAAGTTCTGACCTGACTTCTCAGAAACTGTCACCTAATTTCCCAATGAGTTAGAAGATTATACCATGATTTACGATAAAGAACTGTTTTTATTCTTCTTCTTTGTGCCATAACTGTTCTTATTCCTTTGTTGTGGATGTCCTGAGAACCAGAAAGATAAGGAAGGGCCTTAACCAGTACAGAAGCCATTAATTTCTGCCCTACTGAGACAGTGATATCAATTCTTTGTCAAAGATAAGGTCAGTTTCCAATGCGACCTTTTCTTCACCTATTTCTTAAGAACCATTTTGCGATGGCCATACCCTGGTGGTCATATACAGTTTAATGGGACTCTCTTAAAATTTTATCTCCTCATTGTGACAAAAATACATAGATATGAGTTTTATAGTCCTTAGTCTGTTACTGATGTTTTCATCTAGTGTTGAGAGTCAATAAAAATTCAATCATTTGCTTGTGTTTTAATGCATAAATGTCAAAAACTCCTTAGAAAATTTAAAAAAATAGAACATGTAATTAAATTATCTATTTTTTGTTTTTATTGCCATTTTAAGTTTATTTGAGTATTCTATATTATGTTCCTTTTTTAAAAATTTTTAATAGTGAGACATCATGAGGTACAGTTGCAGACTTACACATTTTTGTGCTTGGGTTTCAATTATACAATTGATAACTATAAATTATCTAAAGAAATCTGTCATCTGAATTTATTTTCCTTTATCAAATTGGTAGGCAGACGGATTAAAGTTCAATGCTTCTTGGTACTGTGCTTTGGGTTTTTGTTTAACCCTTTGGACTAAGATTTTTTCTAAAACAGTACTTACTCAGAAATAGGACCTTGCTTGGCCGTTTTGAAGACTTAAGAACTGAGGTTCAGTGCAGTGACTTACTCCTTAATTGAGAATTGGAGAGCTAGGTCTGTGAGTCTCATAAAAATACCACATCCCACACAGGCCATGGGCAGGGCTGACCCAGGGGCCTGTCAGTGTGCTGCCCTTCCCGACATCTGTGCTTGGCAGGTGGGATTCCAGTCTCTGGAGCAGAGTCAGAGGAGGAGCCAGCGAGGGTGGGGAGAGGACCTCTGGCAAGGAGGGAGCCAATCAGGGAGAAGGGACAGCCTCTGGCTGTGAGAGAGACCAGGAAATAGATGCCTGAACACCCACCCCCCACCAAAGAATGCGGGACCTTGCCCGTGGCCCCATGACCGACTGAAATGCCTTTGGCCTTGACTCCAGAACAGTAGGAGGAATAATTCCGGGGTATCTACCCACAAAGTTTGTGGCCTTTGAGTGGATGCAATGGGTTGATGAGGGCTTCAGCAAAAGACAAGGGGAGGATAGCAGGGTTGGGGGCTGGGAGCCTTCATTCTGCATCGCAGACATGATCCCAGTGGCAGCATGGGGGTTGGTAAAAGTTGTTCAACTGTTGGGGCTCCCATCAGACAAATAGTTGTTTCAAATACAAGAACAATTTTGTGAATTCAGAAGGGACTAGGTCCAGGAGAAGCTGCATCCGGGCTGGGTTCTTCCAGGCTCTGCTTTCTCCACATAGAGGCCCTCAGCTTGCTACTTCTTCCTGGCGGCCCCTGTGAGAAGAACCCCCTGTGTTTCTTTTGCTCTTTTGGGTCAGGCCCCCACCTGCTGACCCCATTGTAGTCCTGTCTGCAAAGGCCCCACCTCTAAATCAATCCTAGTCCAAGGTTGAGGGGTGAGGGAGTGAGGCTTCAGGAAACGAGTCTGGTGCACATGCCGCAAGGGAAGGAAGGGAACTGCAAGAGCAGTAGAGCGCAAGGTAGACCAGATGGATGGTCCAGAGTCAGGACTATTTCCCAAATGGTGTGGAGTGGAGGAGAAAGCACGGGTCCGAGCATCACCGTGGTGCTCCGTGATTGGATTTGGCTACCCTGGAAGAGCAGAGCCCCAGCCCAGGGCTGCAGAAGCTCGGAAATGCAGCACAGCTGCAGCGTTAAATAAAGGGCTTTTTTTTTCTTTCTTGAAGGCATATCAAAATGGCCTCTCTCCATGACTGCCACAATCAATTTTGCTCATTTTTAATTCCATTTTTTTCCTTCCTGTGTACGTACGAGAGAATGTGAGACAATAGCAATTAACACTTTGGCATCATTAGCAGAATAGCTAAATATGGCCAGTTTTATGACAAATTATCTAACAGATGCTCCAAATACAAATTCAGTTACCTTAACATCAATAATGGTTTGAGAGTTTTAAGAACCATCATGAAATTCGGGGTGCTCATTCTTCAAAGGTGAGGCATTGATATTATTGTAAATACCACTGCAAGCTCAATTTTAAAAGCTTCATGTTGAAAACAAAATTAATTGCTTTTCAGATGATAATTAGAGAACAAATATTGGTAGAGCACTGCATCATGGCATAATCCCTGTTGCACGAAAATAAGAATTTAGCAGAATGGAATATTACTCAGAATTGTTTGCCATAAGCATACAAATGTGAATATCAATGGAAGACAGAATTTTACTGGTCAATATGAAAGACACCATTGTTGAAATACACACATTATTTATAGAAGATTATGACTTTACAAATTTTGGAAAATAAACTTTACCTTAAAAAATATTTTTATCTCCATTTTTTATAATTTTATGTATTGAATCACCGTGAGAGCAGTTACAAAGCTTTTGGGTCTAAGTTTTGGTCTTGGAGTTCATGCACAAATCAATCAACTAATCAGTGACTGGATAAATAGCAGTACTCCTACATAAAAAATAAAGTAAAATAAACATAAAAATAAATATTTTCATCTTCAATTTCATACGTTGACCTTCCCAAATTTTTGAGTCTTTGAATAATTATAATTTTTCAATAAAGTTCTGTCTATTCTACACAATTCCGTAATTTTTAATATCATTCAAGTTAAATTTTGTCTATTTATTCAAAATGGATATTGCCACTGTTGAAGCAAAATATTTACCCCAAAACAAAAAGGCATTCAGTAACTACCTACTTAATAGTTAAAATCATATGTATTCTTATTAATGTTTCTACCTTTGGGAAGAATATTTGCAATAGTATGCATTTCATTTAACATATTTATAGGCTGCAACAGAATGGATTGAAAAAATCTGTGGTTTTGCAGCACTTTAAGTTTGGAAAGCATTAAAACATCCTAAACATAGATAAAGCATTTTACTAAGTTTTCACTCTAAAAACTCATAAAAAACTTCTGGATGAAAGTAAAAGATAATATCTAGGAAAATAATTTAGTCATTATATTTCTATATTTTGATATCAAATAAAAGATTTGATAAACTAAATAGAGCAGTTCTACATTTACCTCCATCCTTATAATCAAATAATGTCCACAATTGAAAGTAGAGACAAGAAAATGCAGCCGAATATTCTAAAGTTTCATGTAAAACATAAAGTATAACATTCAAGAACATATAGACACATTTTTAAAGTCAGACAACTTATAATAATAAGATTATCATGAATCAGTAGAGACAAATAAGGATAAAACTAGTTAAACTGCAAACTTGCGTATGGAGATATTCATTGTGCTTATGCTGTATTAAAACTCAGAAAACTTTTATAAACCGGGTTTTAAAAATTGTATTGCTTCACAGTTCAATGCATATGATATATGCAATAATTTTTTATGAACATATATATTACATCTTAGTTGATATGTTTGTAATTTTAATTTTGAAGAAAGTTCATATAAAACTGTATTTAATCAAGTAGCAATATGAGTAAACTAATTTACAGTTAAATCTTTCAAATATTACCCATTGTGATTTATTTTATTGCTCATTTCATTTCCAGGGGTAACTTTCTAAGAATGATAGTTTACATGATTTTGACATCTAAGGTTTTTCTATGGTGTGTGTGTGTGTGTGTGTGTGTGTGTGTGCGTGTGTGTACGAGTGTTGTGCTTGTTAAGTGAAGAAAGGGTCAGTCAACTTTATGTTTAATTAAAAATCATTGAATGAGAAAATTAAAAAAAAACTTTTTTTTCTATTAGACGCTGAAAATTGATGGAGTTTACTTTCAGTGAATTATTTTTAGCCTGCTAAAATAGCTCAGATGATAAAAAAATATTTGATTATAAATTGTAAAATTTGTATATTGTAAAATTTGATTGTAAAATTTGACTGTAATAAGCCAGACTTAAAGTGTGTGGTAAGGGACAATGGGTGAAAAGGACATCACTTCTAATACACAAAATAGAATATTGATTTGGTGAACCAGTGTCCTCTTCTGTCAACCCTACAACTCGTAGGAAAGGATTTACGTAATGAGACTGGGTTTGGAAAATTGGCTGCAGTAACATCTTTGATACAGACTTAGATACGGTGTCTGGCTTAAAAAAAAAAAACAACAGAGGACAGGGCTCAAGAAATAGTTCAGGGCACATGGCACTTGCCTTCATAGGACTAACTCTGGTTCAATTCCTGACACTGTGTATGGTTTCCTGAGCCTTGCCAGAAGTTATTCTTGAGCACAGAACCAAGAGTAGCACAGTAAGGTGTTGCCCAATATCCATTTCACTTGAAAGAAACAAAAGAAGAAAGAACTAAGAAAAGAAAGAAAATAAATGGAAAGAGAAAGCAAGAAGAAAAAAAAAGAAAAAATGAAAGATAGAAAAAAGAAATAAATGGATAGAAACAAAAGAAAGAGATGGAAAGAAAGAAACAAAATATAAAGAAAGAAAAAGAAAAAAGAAAAAAGATAAGAAAGAAAGAAAGAGAGAGAAAAAAGATAGGCTGAAGAGGTAAAATGAAGGAGGAGGAGGAGGAAGAAGGAAGGAAGGAAGGAAGGAAGAGAAGGAGGGAGGGAGGAAGGGAAGAAGGGAGGAAGGAAGGAAAGAGGGAAGCGATTATTTTTAGCCTGCTAAAATAGCTCAGATCATAAAAAATATTTGATTATAAATTGTAAAATTTGTATATTGTCAAATTTACAATATAGAAATAAGGAAGGAAGGAAGGAAGGAAGGAAGGAAGGAAGGAAGGAAGGAAGGAAAGAAGAGAAGGAAGAGAGGGAGGGAGGAAGGGAGGAAGGGAGGAAGGAAGGAAAGAGGGAAGCAATTATTTTTAGCCTGCTAAAATAGCTCAGATCATAAAAAAAATTTGATTATAAATTGTAAAATTTGTATATTGTAAGGAAGGAAGGAAGGAAGGAAGGAAGGAAGGAAGGAAGGAAAGGAAGGAAGAGAGGGAGGGAGGAAGGGAGGAAGGGAGAAAGGAAGGAAAGAGGGAAGCAATTATTTTTAGCCTGCTAAAATAGCTCAGATCATAAAAAATTTTGATTATAAATTGTAAAATTTGTATATTATAAAATTTACAATATACAAATAAGGAAGGAAGGAAGGAAGGAAGGAAGGAAGGAAGGAAGGAAGGAAGGGAGGGAGGGAGGGAGGGAGGGAGGGAGGAAGGAAGGAAAAAAGAAAGGATGAACCCACACATACAGAAGGGGGATGTAGATGTTGCACAGAAGTGCAGCACTTGTCTTGCATGGTGAGTTCTAAACTTTATTCCCAACATGGCAAAAAAATAAATTATTTAATTCTCACAAAAGCCAGTGTTAGCAGTAGCCAAGTTTTGACCTAAGAGGTGTCCCTTCAATTTCATGTGTCATCGTGGGGATTCAGGAATTACGCAAATCCTTCATTGGGACCAAGTGGATAGAATGTACTTTTGATGCCTGCGTTCTTTCATTTCTGCATCTGGGTACATAGCCCTTTCTCTGTTTTTGGAAATTCAATTTCAAAATATTCAACTGTTCTAATTTAAGAATTATCTAAATTGGAAGCATGTTCATTTTCATCTCCAGACCTTAAATTTTCTCATTACTTGAGATTTCAAGGATTCTTATTTGAATAAATATGAATAAACAAATAGAGTAACGACTGGAAATACCAGCTGACAGTTTAGATTTTGTTGAAACTAATTCCCAAGCTGGAGATAATGCAGGTAGTATTGAGTGCATTTGGGAGCTCGTGTGACCTGGAGGAATTATCTCAGGACAGACACAGAGATGACAGAGCTTTCTGGTAAATTTTTCTACGCATCTAGGACAACATTTACTACTTTGAAGATATTGGTCTCCGGGCTGCCAATTTAACTTTATGACACATATAAAATAGATCCTGTTAATTTGTTCACTCTTCAGTGTTTTGTGCTGAAGGAGAGGAAAAAAAACATTATTAGAGAACATATTTTTATTGCATTCTCTACTACTCAAAGTAGGGCAGCTATAATCATAAAATTCAATAAATACTGAGTGATGAAAATCATGGAGAGAATGTTCTCTGATTACATGGAGAATTAAAATAGAATTAAATAATGCAAGAAACAAAAACCTTTATACACCTGAAAACTAAACACTGCACATCTTAATTCCTGAAGTTGAACAAAATACCAATAAAATCATAACAAACCAAATCTTGTGGCAAGTTAAGTTCTCTAAAAACATGTAGCCTGAATTTCACGTAAAGCAAATGATATACCATAGAATGTACTAAGCGACCTCTTGTAGAAATTAAAAAGTGTCACCATATCGATTTACCATATCAAATTCAAAAACATTAAAGTTGAAAATGAATGGGGCTGGAGAGATAGCACAGCGGGTAGGGCGTTTGCCTTGCACGCGGCCGACCGGGGTTAGATTCCCAGCATCCCATATGGTCCCCTGAGCACTGCCAGGTGTAACTCCTGAGTGCAGAGCCAGGAGTAACCCCTGTGCATCTCTGGGTGTGACCCAAAAAGCAAAAAGAAAAGAAGTTGAAAATAAAAATTTAGTGGTAGAAAAGTGATAAAATTTTACAACACTTAAAAAAAATAAACTGCCACACTTGGATAAAGTGAGAAACAAAAAATGAGGAGAGAACCCAGCAACATTCCCAGGAAGAAAAGGGTGATGTCACTTCCTGTCCTGCAGGCATACAACAGTCCAGGAAAAACCTAGGGCGATAATAGTTAAAACTCACATCACCAAGTTCTGTATAAACGCTTTCACTAAACTTACACAAGGAGAAGTGAAAAGCCTGATCTGTCCTATAAACAATATATATCTACATAAAAACATTTAAAAATATTCTAATGAAATAATATCAAACCTAATCAGACAGGTGGAAGACAAGCACCCCACATGCTGTACTAGCTCTCCTCCTCCTGCACACGAAGGCACAATTCTGGCAGCAAACCTTGGAGAATACCCATGGTGGATATTTTTGCGTAAGCACAGAAACATGCAGGTTGCTAAAAATCATTTTCCTTTGGACCACAGAGATAATACAGGAGGTAAGGCACTTACTTTACACATGGTAAGTCTGAGTTTGGTCCCCATCCCTGCATATGTTCCCCGCTAAGACTTTCAGGAGTGATTCCTGAGCACAGAGTCAGGAGTAAGCTCTGAGCACTGCCCAGTGAGCCCCAACACCCTCCACTAAAATATTTTATTCACATTTCAGTTTCTATCCTATTTTCAGATGAAAACAAAACTACTTGAAGAATTTTAATATACCCTTCTGGTTTTTTTTTTTTTGCGGGGGATGGGGCGTTCTTTTTCTGGTCTGTAATCAGAGATGACCATTGCCAGTGCTTTGGGGACCACATAAGATGGTGAGGATGGAAACCAGGTCAGCCCTGCATATGGAAGTGCTCCAGCCCCCAGTCTAGTTCTCCATTTTCCACATCCATTAACTCAACTGCTTTTGGTAAGATTTCTTAAAAGATTTGTGTCCCTCCGCATTCATTCCTGTGCCTTCCTTTATGAGTCCCCTATAGAAACTTCTGAGGCAATTCCCACCTGACACGTGGCCTCAGAGAAGTGAGGACGCCTGGAGCCTCTCTCCCTGGTGCTCGGCCCCTGTGGAGTTCTTTTAGAATGACTCATCTCACTCGCAACTCAAGCTAAAAACTTCTCTTCTTCCAGAGGCTGCACAGCACTGAGGTGTTTCCTAATCAGATACAAGATGCCACAAACTGCCACTTTTCTGGGTCCACAAATGCAGGCCCATGCTCCATAAGGAAGCTATTCCTCCATTCTAAAGCCCATTCTAAGAGAGTGAAGTGACTCTCTTCACCTGATGCTTCCTGTCCCGTGAAGACTAGCAGCTGGGCCCACTCCTGAGGGAGTCACACACAGTGCCCTCTCGAAAACTCACACCCCAGAGCGTTTTCCAGAGGACTGTGGTGAGGAATCCCTCCCGGTCTATGCAGTTCTCCAGGATCTCGAACCTGCGGCCAGGTGCTATCTCATTGCAGTTCTGTTCAAATCCAGGCCCGACTGGTGGTGTTAGACTGCCCTGGGCAGCCTTCAGGAGGCTGACTCTGCTCTTGAGAACCTCCTTGTGGCTGGAACAATTACCCACTGCAGCCTGGCTAATGGTCTAGCTCCTTGTTCTCTTTCCCATCCTTACTCATTCTGCACCTACTGGCTCAGCATCCTTCTCCCTCAGGAGCCCGGTGTGCCCAGGCTGCTCCTGGAACAGTCTCTCCTTAGTGGACACTGCCAACTAGCTTTCAGTGTGTCAGTGGAGACACTCAGGCCCTGAGGAGGACACTGTGCTCTGTATCTGCTGCCTCCTCAACCAGCGATTGGGTGCCCCCCACAAAGAAATACGGCAACAACCAGGCGAAACTAATCACTCTACAGTTGCTGCATTAGTCAAGGCAGACAAAGGTAGGCAACAACTGTGTGCTAAAACTCCCATTTTCCATGGAAACGTTTTGGTCCTGAAAAAAAAACAAACATCTGAAATATTTTTAATATGGAGACAAATGCAGAGAATGAGATCATAGATACTCATCGTCCAGGTTTAGCGAATGTCACCGTTTTGCTAATCTCAGATTCGGAAAAGAACAATAATAATGATTTCACATTTCAGACCTTATTGTATTTTATTCATCTGTATTTTTACTCTACAGCCAAGAGATATCTGAGTTTATGAGTTTCTCCAGGCTTTCACATGTGTCTACAGATGTTGATAACACAGTGCCTGTGATTTGAGTATATTTGGTTTTTCAGTGTAATTGAATCACATTGTATGCATTTTGGCTGGGGAGGCCTGCACCCAGCTGTGGTCAGGGATAATACCTGAAGGCTTGGGAGACCATACTACTGGCTGGGATGGCATGAGCGGAAGCTTCTTACCCACTATTTTATCTATTCAGACCAAAATATGAGTTTTTAAAAGCTTATCAGTATGCTATGTTTTTTGAAGTCTTCTTTTTAAAGTTTGATTTTGAAAATCAAACCTAAAATGTAGAACTGATTTGCTTATTTGAATTTCCGTATGCATCCCATTACTTCTAGGAAGTACCCTTTATTTAAGGATAGATTCTTGCAATTATAAATCATGATTTAACAAACTAGATACATTTTAATCTATGCGTTTAAAGGTCTCTGGCCATACAACTGAAATAAAATGATTAATTTACAGCTACATAAATTTCTAACATTTAGAAATTATTACTATATAAACATACCCATTTATATATGTCTTATATTAATTAATGCATACATTTTATCTCTCAATTTTGGAAAAGTGCTTTGAAAAGTTAAAAAAGTCATTAAAAATATGAACTGGACTTTGTAATTCTGTTAGTGGCTTATTTTGAAAATATTTTTCTAAATATAAGGATTCATTTTTTCTTTTAGCTTAACAAATTTGTTTTCCCTTAATAAAACTTTCAATATAAAATTCTATTTCAACTATCATAAATATTATCTTCTGATACTTAATTCTGGCTCTTTATGGTTAATTTTGGCTCTAATCGGCTATAATTTTTTATGAAGTAATTTCCTATTTGACATTATCCTGTCTTAGTTGTATCTTTGAGTTTCTTTGTTGTTTAACAATTAAATTGAGATAATACAGGGCAAAGGCACTCGCCTTGCTGTGCTTGATCCCCAGCACTACATATGGTCCTTCGACCACTTCCAGTGAGTCACTCCTTGACAAAAAAAGCAGAAATAATCATTGAGCACTGCCGTGTGTCCCCCAGCCACCCACCCCCCACAATTATTAAGTGAAAAATACATGACTAAAATTGGTATTGAAAGCACAAAGCTCCTGTATTCACACCTATGTCAATTCTTCCCCTGGGACATTTCCTATTTCCTTGACGCCAAGAAATACCGTTTTTTTGCCAAGTTCCCAACTACAGGTTCTCACATGAGCTGAGTGGTGTGAATTCAGATTGGCCATTCAAGAACGTGCCTGTCCTCCAATTACTCCCCAGGACTCTTCCAAAGTACAGCCCATGGAGGCCAGAATGCCCTGAGTAGAGTCAGGCCTCGGCATGGGCACACAGTGCTTTGTGACATGGAGTATACTCTCACCTTCTCCACGGTCTAGCAGGTGAGAGAGTCCTAGTGCCCTGGCATGAGTAGAATACTGCTCCGATTTAGGTAATAACTTCTAGCTACATGGGGTCTGCATATGTTTTCCATTTCCGGTTTCATATTCCTTGCTTACTTATCATCTTGCCATGGATTGTTCCTTTTATGTTTTAAGGCATGCCGGAGTTCTAAAGTGCATGGAGATGAATGAAGAAAAACAGATCAGGATGCAGTCTTGCACTTTTGCAGGTCTTTTACTCTGCAGCAAACATAGTCAGATCAGTCTTGAAAAACACGGAGATCCGGCCCATTCTCTGGGTACAGTTCCCAATGTTCTGCATGCCTCTACAGTGATGTCACTCAAGGGCCACTGTGTGGACAGAGGCAAGCAGGTGCAGAAAGGAAAGGACGCTGTAAACCAGGAGAGGGAACTTTCTGGTTTGCAAACACTGACATGAGGCGTGAAGATGCACATGTGCGCGCACTCACCGTCAGTGTATCCCCAAGTCACTTCTCCCCAGAGAAGGTTCCTGGACCTTCCATTCTTCTTCCTCTGAGCGTCATGAGTCCACACAACTCAGACCATTACCCACCTGTGCAACCCAAATGACCAAATGCCCACTGAAAACTGTGGCTGTGAGTGTGTTTTATAGCCTTCCCAAAGAACACCTCCAGTGACTCTCTGGGAACTTCTGGTCAGTGACCTGAAAGGCGACACACTCACTCACAGCCAGCAGTAGGACAAGCTGGAGACATCCGTGTCTGTTGTTCAACTCTCTTGGCTGCCAGTGGTTGATGAATTATCTCTCTGTGAAAGTGGCCTGGGCACCTCAAAGGTGAGGTGTAGGTTGGTCTGGGACAGAAGGCCATGCATTTCCTGCTTTTTGATTAACCTGCCCAGCCCTGAACCAAAATGTGTGGCTTTCCAGTGGTTTGACATAATTGATCTCACTATGATAGCCAGAAAGTCACCCAGTGACTCATGGTGAGTCATTCAGGTTTGACCAGTGGTCAGATGCTTAAATCAAAACATTTTAAAAATTCTTTTAAAAAAGTATATTTAGAAAAAAAAATACTAGGAAATTACAGTCACCGTGGAGAGAATAGAAGAGTTGAATATACAAATTCTAAAATGCTTCAAACAATTATTAATTCTGCCACCAGAATTACCTTCCGTGTAAGGAATTTATTCCTAATAATTTTCCATTATTAAATCGAAACACATTGAAAATTTCATCTTAGGTTTTTTCTTTTAGCTAGTAATTAATTAAAAAATAATTCAGAGAGTAGGCATCAAATAATAAATATAAATATATAAATATATGCTTTTTGGAGAGCCCGGAAAGCTACTGGGAGTATCCTGCCTGCACGGGCAGAGCCTGGAAAGCTCCCCGTGACGTATTAGATATGCCAAATACAATAATGACAACAGGTCTCCTTCCCCTGACTCAGAAAGACCCTCCAATCATTGGGAAAGACGAGTAAGGAGAGGATGCTAAAATCTCAGGGCTGGGAGAAATAGAGACGTTACTGGCACCCGCTTGAGTAATTTGTTGATCAACGAAATGACAGTGACAGTAATTTCTTTAAATATTTAATATGATACAAATTTTCGCTGTATCCCTGTCATCCTGTTGTTCCTCAATTTACTCCTTACTGGTCTTTCTCAACAATTAGAGGCTCTTTCAGGTCAGGGAATGGGACAAAGCAAATTATAATACATGATTTTAGAAATATCATTGAAATTATTTTATCATTTTATAACTTTCTAAGTTTACTGCTCAATTTACCTCATTATTTTAGAAAGCCCTGATAAAATTTTCCAGGGTAATTTTTCAAACCTTAACTTTTTTTCTTATTTTTAAACAATAAAAAAGATATATTTGAAAAGACCTTCTGAGTTTTAGTTTAAATACATTATTTTTTCTAGATAATTATTGCTTGTTCTACATTTTAATGATAAATTCAAAAAGAACAAATTTAATAGTAAAATTAAAGACTAAAATTCTACTTGTCTGTCATTTTGAAGAATTGAATCACAAGTTTCCCATTTAAACCAATTTAATAAAACATGACTATTCTTGAATATCTTACTCATTAATCTCTTAAGAGTGAACAAAAGAAAAATAAATTTTTTACCTTTTATGTCACCCTAAATGGATGAGAAATTAAGCTCACAGAAATTATGAATTACTATTAATTTGTAGTTTGCATTAACATGATCATAAGATGAATTCCATACACTTTAAAATATAATTCTACTCTTCACTACTATTTGTAAAAATTTATCTAGTTTTCCTTACATGTGCTTGATAGTTATGTAATTTTATTTGATAGGATATGTAATTTTAATTGATATAATTAAAAGTAAGCTCAAAAACACCTTAATTTTTAGGTTTTCAATTATAGAAGAATGCCATAATGTTCACTGCATACTTAAATAATCATTTTCCTTTTTTAAAAAAAGGTGATAAAACTTATGAAATTAGAAGATCTGCTCTTTAATATTTAATAATTTAATTTTGACATACTAATTGCTTAGCTTTTGGGTTGTTCGGGGGTGACAAATATGTCTAAATGGTTGGCTTTTTACCCATTACAATAGAATATCTTCTCTAATAATATAAGCCATGAATACTTAAATTGAGTTTATGTAACAGTAGTCAAATTAGATTGAAACTAAAGGAGTTATTTTGTCTAAGTTCCTTGAGGCTAATTTAAGATGAGTGTTCCTGTACCTAGTTTTCAACACTCTCAATAACCATTCAAGATTTAAACTGGATTATTTCAGCATTATTTGACATCTTTCCAGTTGCTTTTCTGTGGCATTTACCTTAAAGGCTTATGATAAAGGCTTAAAGTTAATTGAAGAAGACATCTACACAAGAAAAAACATAAACCCACTTATGAGAAGAGCAACTTTGGTACAATCAACACTGAAAAATTTAAGTAACTAGACTTTTAGTTTTTACTTTGGAGTCACAGCTATCTGGGTTCAGGATTCACTCCTGGCTCCAGGCTCATGGATGGTAGTGGGATTTCCATATGAGGGGCTGGGGATCAAAGGAGGCTAGGCTGCCTGTAAAGCAATCGCCCTACTGCTTTGGCCCCAGGACTTTATTTTTTTAAAATTTTATTTCTTTTAAAAAATCATTTTTTTTCTTTTTGGGTCACACCCAGTGATGCAGAGGGGTTACTCCTGGCTCATGCACTCAGGAATTACTCCTGACAGTGCTCAGGGGACCATATGGGATGCTGGGAATTGAACCTGGGTCAGCCGCGTGCAAGGCAAATGACCTATCCACTGTGCTATTGCTCCAGCCCTCAACCCCAGGACTTTTAAAGGAAATAATTTATTAGTTCTCTTATGTTATTAATACTACAAGCATGGAATTACTTTGTGTTTAATATTTTTAGGTAATCACATTTCCTTTCAATCAATAAATTCAACAAAACTTACCTATTCCTTTTTGGTTCCCCTTGGCTCTCCTTAGCGGCTTTTGCAGTTGGCCTTTAGAATCAGGATATGAAAATGATGGCACATTTGCTCACAGAGGAAAGGTGTCAATTTAAAGATGTGGCGCTGAGTAGAACAAATTGAAGAGCTGACCTAAAAAACAAATGAGATAAGGTCAAAGCTTGTTTTTGTCAGTTTTCATTTGAATGCAAAGTTATCACCTTTCTCTCTATCTACAAGGTTTTCTGTATTTTGTTTTCCTTTTTGGGGTCACACCCCGAGGTGCTCAGGGGTGACTCCTGTCTCTCTGTACTCAGGGATTACTCCTGGTGGTGCTAGGGGAGCCATATGGGATGCCGAATATTTTTTTTAAATATTTTTTTATTAGCGAAACGCCATGAGGTACAGTTGTAGACTTACAAATTTTTGTGCTTGGGTTTCGATTATAAAATGATCAAATACACATCCCTCCACCAGTGCCCATTTTCCACCACCACGTATCCCAGTATCCCTCCCACCCCCCATACCCTCCATCCCACCCTGCCTCTGTGGCAGGGCATTCCCTTCTGTTCTTTCTCTCCTTTTGGGTGTTATGGTCTGCAAAAGAGGTATTGGGTGGGGGTGCCGAATATTGAACCTGGGTTGGCACATGCAAGGCAAATGTCCTCCTTGCTGCTGTACTGTAGTCTCAGCTGGTGCCATGTGCGAGGGCTGTGGATGATCAGACATTACATCAGAGTGATGGCAAATGAACAGTGAAGACTAACACCCGCATGTTGGAGTCCTGAAAACGTCTTCCTCATTAACTCTGAATGTCCTGGCAGCAGACAGGGGTGACATTGAGCCATTTTAAGGTGAATCTGACTCAGTAGTTTGTGTCAACATTCCATCCAAATTTCAGATCTGGAATGGAAACCAGGTAGTTTGTACTCAGACTCCAAGTCTTTGGAATCAAAGTCCCAGTAGCTAACATTTGACCCGCTCTCTAGTTTAACCAAAGCCTGTGAAAAGTTCGACTTCTCTGTAACCTGGAATACTGCTGCTGTAAGACCTTGTTGTTTCTGGGGTTTGTGGATAACATGACACCATAGGGTACAGGGGTTAAGGTGTCTTTCTAACACATGGTTGCCCCCAGTTTGATCCCTGGCAATGCATATGGTCCCCTGAGCACAGAGAGGAATCACCCCTGAGCTCAGAGAGTCAGGAGTACGCCCTGAGTACCGCCCGTGTGTGAGGTAGAGAAACAAACACTAAAGAATCCACTTCTCAGAGTGGCCATGAGTTTTGCTGGGAGTCCTGTATGAGAGGGAATGACTTCAAGGTCCTGCTTTGAGCTGCCCCATCATGTCAAGAGTGACATGCCTTGTGACAGGACTTCCTAAGTTACCTGATGAGATGACCTGGAAATGTCTCCCCCCATAGATTTCTCCTGTTCTCAGGCAAATTTATGTGACTTTCTGTGAGGAATGCTGGGTTCTAGCGGGACAAAAAACCTGATGATGCTTTCTTGCCTATGGACATTCCACAGTTGAATATTCTCGTTCTATGCTACCCTTTATATAGCTGTACATGCATTGTTTTATATATCTTGAGAAAGAATAAGATATATTGCTTGTTTATTTTCGATCTTAGGACAAGAATAGAAACATGTTCGGGGCTTTCCTTTGTTAAAAGAAAACCAACAAAATTCTTCAGGCTTTTATAATAAACAAAAAGCTCAGAAATGTATGAAGCTTTATGTGGGGAAATAATCGAAGACATGTTCTATATCTAATGTGTTCCAATGTTAGAATCCCAAGGGATATTTGGCACTATGTCACCATATTCTCTCGGCTCTATTTCTTTCTTCTTCTTTATTTTTTTTTTTACAGAAAATGAATTATGGATGAGGATAAACAGTCCTGGGATACAAGGAAACAGCAGGCACAACTTTGATGACCACTTTTTTTTTTTCGGCAGCTGTAACTACTTTTCAGTGATTGTCTAAGAAGGTTTCAGAAAGAAGGAAATAATAACACATTAAGGCAGAATCAAAAGATACCAAAGGAAGCAAACAGAATTCTACATAATTATTTCAAACAGAAACACCTGGGTATGTCCTCTGGACCCTTGTTCAAATCGAATACATAAAAACGTGGGAAAAGTAGGAAATATCTTTCCTCTATTGTCCGAAAAGGCTCCACAGAGAAAACAGCAGCTAGTCTGTGCGAAGATTCCTGTCATTAGAGCAGAATCCCAGTCATTCTCAGTTTGAAATACAGACAGAAACCTGTTGTGTTCAATCAGCCTAGAGTGGAGCCCTAAAGTGTTGAGGTAAGGAACTGTGAAGCAAGTGTTTGCAGTGTGATAGAATTAATTATCTGCTTATACCTTTTCTGGAGTAGAAACATACATATAATTATATACACATATATAATTATACATGTATATGATTATATGAATGCTAGATAGAAATATCTACAATGCCATCAGGGATGCAGTTAGAGGGGTGATATGTCCCATTGCTCCTGTCATCCTCACTGAATGGTTTCTGGTTTCTGGCTCGGAAACCAGATCAACGCAGGAGGTGCATAAGAAGCCAAAGGCATTGAGAAGTTCTGTGCATGTGAGACCACTAGGAAGTTGACAGGAAGCCATAGGAAATGTGTGTGGAACAGAGAGCATGAAGGGGAGTCTTCCACTTACATAGCAGAAAAGATGTTTCAAAAATGAACACTAACACAGAGGACATAGACCATACTTAATCTTCACCAGTTACATTTTCATTTGTATTTCTATAGCTACAGAGAAAATTTAAACATTAACAAAAGCTTACAAAGTTTCCTTCAAGCTATTTTCCCCAAGAAGTCAACAAGTGACTCAGAATATCTGAGGGAAACATAACTTACTCTGATAGCTGTTAGCCATTTAATTCGCTACATTTGCTATAAGAATTACTGTACACAATCATTTAGAGTGAAGGGAAATTTAAGATTTTTTAAAAAAATATGAGCCCAGTGGAATTTCAGTGATGTAATGCACAAAGCATGCAAAGCATAAAGCTTTTTTTTAAAAAAATAGTTCATAATTTCCTTTTAACCTCAGGTTTGACACGTCTTATGACTACATATAAAATTTTTCTTTGGACTGAATTCTTTAAAACTACTACGAGAATACATAGGCAGTGGAGTCCCATGTGATTAAAAGTTAAACAGGAAAAGACCTTCAATGTGATACTGTATAAATTTAGCAAGTCAGCTAACATCCTGTATGAGATAATCATTTGCAATCAGGCTGAAGTCACACCGTTCCAAAAATCAGTGTGTAATTATTAAGATGATCAGAATATATTGATTATAACCAAATCTGGAAAAGTGTCCTCACAGAAATGGATATACTGAGATATTTAGGTTTTATATAAAACATCTTGAACTTGTACTTAGGAACAAAATTTGAAATAAATGCACTCCTTTCCACTGTTTATTACTTTTAAAATGTCCCCGCACAGGAAGTGGATAATCATCAAACTTATGTGTCAGGTAATATTTAGAAGTATAAGAATGAAAAAGACATGCTGTTCATTCTAAACATGCAAAGTAGCATCCGAGAATAAATTCTTCACTTTAAGATTTGTTGAAGAATAACTGCCAAATAAGATAATAGACATTGGATGATGACCTGATGATTTGATGTATGCATATGCAATGCAAGTATTGCTTTGTCCAAATCCAATACCCCTTTTCTACATGTGTGTATGATATTTACATTCAACTCTCTTAGAGAATCTCAATTATACAATACAGCATTAAAAACTATAGCCAGCATGTAACACATTTGATTTTTAGATATTACTCAAGGGGATAATTTTATAAAAGTCACTGACATTATGAAATCACTTCAAATACTGGGAAATGAGTGCTAGAAATAGACTATCATATGCTGTCTACTATGGGGAGAGGGTGTAGGTGAGGCTCTATTGACAGGAATTTTCTGTTCAGCAGTCATTACAGGGGGTTCATGGCTGTAAAGGCAAAAATACACTGCAGCCCAGAACGGTACCAGTTCCTGAACCAGGCAATAGAGAAAAAAATTAAAAATATAAAGAATCAGAAACATTTTAGCAGTAGACAGTAGATCATAGGATTGTCAAGAAAATGTATCAGTCAGTTATATTTGAGTGTAGTTTGCTTAACCAAAAAAAAAAATAATGATAAAGGAAGAATTCTGAAGTGAACAACCATAGAGTTGAATTAAATCTCTGAAAGTTTCTATAGATTAATTTTTTAATACAAGTTTTTGAATGAAGGTGAAGGCACATGTTCCCTCAAATGTCTCTACGAGGGTATTTCTAATAGACAACACCTATAAGACAGCGGCTGGAAGACATGTGGGGATTCTCAATCAGGACACATGGCGTGGAATGGACAAACGGTTCCATGGATCAAAGTCCAGACTCTGAACTTGCAAGGCAAGTGGTTTACCACTTAATTGAGTTTCCCCATCCCCACGGATTGTTTTTGTATGGGCAAGTAGACTTCTGAAGACTTTTTGATTTATCGGAAAAACATGCTGGAAAAATGACATATATTTACAAAAACATATACGTATCATATTCCTTCTGGAGTAATTCAGCACTGGCTCTGGGCTAATCTGTTCTTTTGACTGAGAACGGCATTGGTGCTTCATTGATCAGTTAGTACGTAAGAGGTCAGATGATAATCACAACTTGCTCTGTGTATGAACTCATGCTGGAGCTCTCTCAAAGTTCCTGAATGTGTGGTTAGAATACAGATGTCAAATACTTGAAAATGCCTATATTACTTCTTTGTGTAAGACTCCCTTTTCGAATAATAGAGCCATTGGAGTGCTACATTCTTACCAAAACTATAAATCAAAATCAATAATGAACCCCAGGAAGCTTTAGGCAGTGTGCTGCCACCAAAGACAAAATTGAACTGGTGCCTGTCATACCTCTAGTTTTCGTAGAATAAAATAAAGGGTTTCTCAATCTTAAGAAAATGATCTCTATATTTATTTTTAAGTTTTATTATTTTTATTGGTACAAAATTAACTATTTGCATTTTTATTGCTGCAAAATGACCCACAAAACCTTGACAGAGTCACTTCTGGTCAATCTTTGGATATTTTTCTCTCTCCCAATAATCCTAATGACAGAAGAAATATGCTTCCTATCTGAAGATGTGACTCAATTTTCATTTATCTCTATGAGACTTTAATACTACATGCTACTTCTTGGCCGTAAGTGTGTCTACAGAGACCTTGACTCTCTTCCAACAATATAGTTGACGATGGCGCCTATTTGTTTGAAAGTATTGGTTGATGACTATTACTGGGATGAAATCTCTCAACACTACTACAGACATCTCTAAGTGTAGGCATGTTGGGTTGCCTCCTCCAGAGAAAGAACACGTTTCCTGAATTGTCTTTCTCTACTACCAAGAAAGAGTTAGAATGACTGACAGAGTTTGGGTTCTGGTGTGAAGCTCAAGGCATTTAATTAATTTGTTCAGACACCATTTCTAAATGGACCACCAGAGTTGTAGCTTTCAGTTAGCTGGCGTGAGACAAGAAAAGGTTGTGTGGTCTTGGTCTGCTTCACCACTCTCCCTCACCTATATGAGTTTCGGTGTGTGCTGGCGAAATGTACCTCATGCCTTGGAGAAGCAATACAGAGCCAAGGCTATTCACAGTCTGGAATCAGCCCCAGAATCCCTGTGAAGAAAGTGGAAATAATTCTCAGTGAGTAGTATGTGTGATAGATGTCAATAACATGGTGATGGGACAGGTGACTTGACCTCCTGCACTTCCCATCATGAACTCGGTGCTATATTGTGCAGAAGTCATAAATCCCATAGTATCCACAAGCACTCTGGCACGATTGCATGGCATATTCAGGAAAGCAAGAGTAGGGTTTTCTCCTAACATTCGGACTCTCTCTCTCTCTCTCGCTCTCTCTCAGCCCACATTATTAGTCTCTTCAGGCAGTTAAGGAAGATGAACATTGTGCCCCAGAAGTAGAAAGACAGATTATCAAGGAAAAGAATAGGAAAAGAAATCCTAGCAGAGAAAGAAGTCTCAAGGGCTATATATTGTTTTCCCCTTAAGTTAAAACTAGAGATAACTTAAAAGTATCAATATATGGTAGCTCACAGGTACAAGCAAACAAGTCGTTCAAATGTTGAGGCACCTGGAAAGAAAATTTTGGGAGAATTGGATTGAAGGCCTTTTGTGGAAACGTTCTGTGGACAGAGGTCACAGAAAGGGCTGGTGAGTGAGGGTTTTTATGGTTGACAGGGCCAGTCTGGAAGAAGGCTTTCCACAGTGGATGAAGCAGCCACTGCCTTAGGACTTCCAGTTCGATGCTTCTACCTCACCAAGAAAAACACAGCCACAGCGTCAGGATGGGGCAAAGGGACAGCCAGGACTTCCTCATGGTGAAGCCACCATATTCTACCTTACTCTTGTTTTGCCCAAGAGTCTAGCCAGCCCATACAGACATCTCAGCTACTCTCAACTCATCCTGGGGGTTGGTCACCACTGTCACTTGAGGATGGCATCCAACATTCTATTTCAGGGGGTCAGTGACTTTTCTTGACTGACACGCACGTAGGTTTAAAAATGACTTTTGTTCTCACTTAGCTGTTGTAAACACACCTAAGGTTGATTCACTGAATACCTTATTCATCGTTAAAATTTCATATTTATCACATCGCTCATTTCACACGAGTTCAAGAAACATTTTCTTCCATTGCTTCATCATGTTGAAAATATTTATAATTTTCATTAATATTTTAGCTTTTTTCTTGAACAAATATTCATTGTGAACAATTCCTTTATGGAAACTAGATTTTACATTAAGGTGTAAAGAAGCTCTATCACTCTAGTTTGTGAAATTTCCACTCTTTGCAAAGTCTAATTTATAACAGTAGGTCTTGTGAATAAATAAGCCTATTTCCTGTACTCCTAATAATACTCTAATAATACTGGTAACTATAAGATTAGAATCAAAAGAAGTTGCCTTTTCTGTTTAATAAGAATGTCATAACCTCTTTTCATCTTTTATTACTAAGGTTTATCTTTCATAATCATGTTCAATCCTATGGGTACAGGATAAAAAGATTTGAAGTAGCTAGCATAAAGAAAAGTTCATTATGAAAGGGAACTGATTGTCAATATTGGAAAAATAATCTAACAATAGATTATCATCTTGCATTTTAATTTAACTTGGCTAAGTAGACAAACAGGTCTAAGGATCTGCAAATACCTTTAATATTTGAGAAGGAAAAGAATTTGAAGCTAAAATCACATTTGCTCTTTGAAGCTGTACAGATCCTTTGTCTGTTAAAAATTTAATGATAAAAATCTCTCTTTTATAATGCAAGTTTATATCTAACTTGTCCAGAAAAAAGACAAGTGTTCATCAATCTCTTGTGAGAATCAAATCTGTCCTCAAATATTGTATATTTTTCCTTTGTCTTCTGAGAGTGTAATAAGGAGGTATCATGAAATGACACTAGTTTACTTTTTCATTAACTGAGATATATATTATAAAATATAACCTACAATTAAAACTGTTAAAATATTTGCATTCCCATTTCTCCATTTGTTGAAATAACATTAGTCTCAGATTGTTTGTTAAGATTGTTGATTATGCCTAAATTGCTCACAAGGTCTGATTTTGTGAGTATACTTTCATTTTAAAAAGTGTTTGTGCTTGTTTTAATCAGGATATATACTGTTGAATCAAATCATATTTCTTATGTTATATATACTTATACTAAGAGAAGCAACATTTCTTTTTCATTTACACATTGTATGTACAATCACATAGGTATCTTCACTACATATCATTTAAATAGTCAATTGTAAAACTAAATGATAAAAGACAGATATTTCTATCAGAAGAAAGTCATTATTAGAATGGCAAACAAATTTTTATAATAGTGAATATTATAAATATTTTAATGACTAACACAATATTGAGTAAAAGAGGTGGACATGTTATTTCTTTTTGCTACATAAAGAGGACAGTTTTAATGTTAATCAAATTTATTCGGCTAAACTTGCCCTTAAATGTGGGACTGGTGTGATAGTACAGCAGGTATGGTGTTTGCCTTGCATGTTGCCCACCTGAGTTTGGTTCCCAACATCCCATATGGTTCCCTGAGCACCACCAAAAGTAATTCCTGAGTGCAGAGCCAGGCATAAACCCTGAGAAGCACTGAGTGTAACCCAAAAAGCAAATAAATAAATAAAAAATTAACAATAATACATGATCACCATGTAACAGTTATAATAATAGGCCATTTATTTTCATTCCTGCAGTCAGCTAAACTTCTACTAGTTGGAGGCAAGAACACTCAAAATATGAAGGTTGCCATCACACTACAAGCACCCTGTTTTCATTAATGTTCAGTACATTATGAACATAATGGGTGCTGTAACTTTGCCAGTGAGCTCGTAGAAGGGAATTCCATGTGGGAGAGAAGGTGAGGTATATCTGTAGTAAATCCCTGAGACAATTAAAATTACCATGTTTCACTAAATCATTTGCTTGTATCATTTTACTTCAAAATATTTAAGATACCTGCACATATTTTTTTTCTTATCAATTTCATGTGCATTGACCAATCTTTAGGCACGTTTTTTCTTTGGTGAGGCATGCAGATAATTCTTATATGTATACAAAATTTTTATGGTCTTTAATTCACTTGGGCTGGAGCGATAGCACAGTGGTAGGGCATTTGCCTTGCAAGCCACTTGCCCAGCCGAGCTGGGTTCGATTTCTCTGCCCCTCTCGAAAAGCCCGGCAAGATACCAAGAGTATTTTACCCACACGACAAAGCCTGGCAAGCTACCCGTGACACATTCATATGCCAAACACAGTAACAAGTCTCACAATGGAGACGTTACTGAGCCCGCTCGAGCAAATTGGTGAACAACCGGAGGACAGTGCTACAGGGCTAAATCACTTGTAATAAGCTGGCCTACCAATCTGGCCTTTGCTTTTGTTTAGTAGGAAATATGTATCATAGGAAATCCCTAAAGGTGATTCCATCAAAATAAGGAGTCAAATAACCATGTGTTTCATAATCATTTTTAAACATGTCGGTAAATTATTCGGCCCTCAACCATTGAAAACTGAAGTATAATATTGCCCACCTTTTTGTATATGGCCCAAATGTCCTCATGCCCTTTGATGACAACGAAACTAAAAAGTGGCACTCTTAGATGCTCCAGAAAATGAGATTTAAAGCAACCCCCTTTTCAAGTTGGTTTCTTTTCTCTGTTATGATGATCCTGTAATCATCTTCACTGGAGGCCTTCCACTCATCAAGTCCCCTCCCAGCTGATGTGGATGCTGACAGCACCAAGTACCAGAGCTCTGCTACTGAAACAGCACGGAGGCCAGCCTCCTACTTTAAGCTGTATTTGATGCCAAGTATCGTGGGTGGCCTCGCTGGGCCCTAACCAATTCCCACATGGAGCGGTGGTTCTGAACCAGTCCATTTGGATAATGCAGTGAGATAGGGCTGAAGCACAAATCATCAGCAGTTATTATTCTACTCGTTCATTCATGTTTGAACCTCGCCACTTAGTGAACATTGACTTTATACAGAGCACAGACTGGGCACAATTTCAGGCACGATAGCAGAACAGTGAACATTTGAAAACACACACACACACACACACACACACAACCCTTGCTCCTATTGAAGGTATAACTTGGAAGCAGAGACAGAAAAAAAGAAGAGTGTTCCACAGTGATAGGTATTATAAGGGGGGAAAATAAAGGTAAGAAAAGAGAGAAAGGGTGACCTTGTTTCAGATCAGTGTTGAAAGGAGTCATTTCTAAGGCTCTGACATTTCAGAAGAGACAAGGAAAAAAGCAGGAAGCAAGTTACTTTAATATCAGGAATAAAACATGCTAGGCAAAGGGAAGAGAGAATATTTAAGAACAACAAAGGCTATCGGTGTGCCTGAGCCTGTGAGAGGATCCATGTGTGGGCAAAATGAGGAGCAGACAGAGAAAAGGTCGTGGTCTGCTAAGGGATCAACCGGGTGATTATCGTGGTGGGTGACCTATATCGAAATGAATGAGAAAGCTCGAACCTGCCTGCGATGCAATGGAACATTTCACCAAGTTTGGGCAAAGCAACAGGCGTTCTATCATATCACACACATACTGCACTGCATATCCAATTTGTCGAATAAATCTGCAGAGGCAACTGGCATAAATTAAACAATGATGCCAGTGGGATTAAAAAAAAAAAGAACCCTGCAATAGTGCCCGTGAAGGACCCACAGAAAGAGTATTGGGGCCAGCGGCTAGAATGCACTGAAGAGGCAGTGAAGAAAAAAAGGGATTCTGAGGAAAGAATGATACCAGATGACGATGGTATGTTGAATCCAGGAGTCCACCAAGCATCAGAGAGATAGAGCATTGGGTAAATTTACCTCACTGTGGCCAAGCCAGTTCCATCCCCCATGTCACCCTGGTCCCCAGGGCACCAGGAAGTGGTCCCTGAACACAGCAGCCTGTGGCCCCCCTAACAACAGCAAAAACAAAGGATCAAGAAATTATGCAGTGATACAAACTTTTGAACAACAATGCAAGTATAATTATTTGCAGGTGGTAAAATTGCTAATATGAAACTAGCAATCATAAAATTATAATGAAGTGTACAGTATTGCTACTGTCTTTTCACATAGGTAGCCTAGAAGGCTGAGTAAGGTGGCAGATGAAACAGAACTTCAACAGGTTTTCTAAATCTAGGATTCATCTACCTTGTTTTCTCCTTTGCCTCACTGACAAAACTACAAAGAGTATTTCAGAAGTGATGTCTCTCAGTCAATTAATTGTAAAAAAATAAAAGCTCAAATAATTAAACTTCTGCCCCTCTCAGAGAGACCGGCAAGCTACCGAGAGTATCTTGCCCGCACGGCAAAGCTTGGCAAACTCCCCGTGATGTATTTGATTTGCCAAACACAGTAACAACAAGTCTCACGATGGAGACGTTACTGGGCCCGCTCGAGCAAATCAATGAACAACAGGAGGAAAGTGCTACAGTGCTACTATTTAAATGATTTATTAGTTGTTTGTCAGAGTACTCAAATCTTTAAATGACTTTTGTCCAACAAGTCTCTAGCTCTATAACTCATGGCCCAACTTAAGTGAATTACTGAAAATGAAACAGTAAATATATATGTATATATGTGTGTGTGTGTTTATACATACATATTTAATCAGGATTATTTATTCATTAGAAAGTAAATATTTGTGAAATAAAGACATTTTAAAGTAAATATTAAAACTCAAACAAAGAAATATATTTGATTATGGAATTTATTTCTCCTTCACGTTTCCCCTTGAGATTGGACCAAGAGTCCGCGCTGTTATTTTTCAATTGAAATATAATTTTTGGTCTTTCTATTCATTTAAGAGAGATAGCACAAGGATTCTTATTTATATTTATTGTGAAATGATCAAGACAAACGATGGACATGGGAGTCTCCCGGTGGACGATTCCGCAACGAAATAGACCACATCATATTCAATCGACGGTTTTGCCTGACTGATGTCGCTGTTGTCCCAAAATTTCGAACGGGATCAGACCACCATCTCCTTCGTGCAAAATTCTACTTCACAGAGCGGGGAGAAAGGGCTGCAAAGTTCAAAAAGAGAACTCCCAGAATGACCACCAACTGGGAACTCTTTGGTACTATTGCGGCAACATGGGAAGATGCCATTGTTGACAACATTGACGAGGAATACGATCGACTGGTTCAGCACCTGCATGAATGTGCGAGGAACGCCAAGAGAGAGATAGCCACAAAAAGTCGCCTATCTTCGAAAACTCTTGAGCTAATTCGCCAGCGTGGTTTGGCGCATGCCTCAGGCAACCGCAAGCTAACGTCCGAGCTTGCAAAGCAGTGCAGAGATGCGATCAAGGAAGACCTCAAAGAGAGAAGAGCAGAAGTACTGGTAGATGCGGCAGAAGCCGGGAAAAGTATTCGTAAGGCCCGCCTGTCCTTCGCCAACTATAAGACCAAGATGACTGCCCTCCGACGTCCTGATGGATCCATCACATCCTCCAGAACGGCAATGGAGAAGATTATCCATGACTTCTACTCAAATCTCTTCGATAGCCATGTCCACTTGCCAACATACCAAATTCCACAGGATGTGTATGTTGTTCCCAACGTTCTCCCCTCCGAAATCCGACACGCCATTTCGTCGGTAAAGAAACAAACAGCACCCGGCCCAGACAAGGTCAGACCTGAACACCTGAAGAACCTGCCGTCAGTACTCATCAATACACTGGCTCGGCTCTTCACTCGCTACCTGTCTGAATGCAAGGTTCTGTCCCAATGGAAAACCAGCAGGACCGTACTACTGTTCAAGAAGGGAGACATCCATGACATTGGCAACTATCGCCCCATCTGCCTATTGTCTGTCATCTACAAGTTGTTCACTCGAGTCATCCTGAATAGGATTGGCAGAACACTAGATGAAGGACAACCATGCGAGCAAGCAGGGTTCCACAAAGGATTCAGCACCATCGACCATATCCACACGATAACCAAGCTCATTGAGGTTTCTCAGGAGTTCAAGATGCCGCTCTGCTTAACGTTCATTGATTTAAAGAAGGCCTTTGATTCTGTTGAGACGGAAGCGGTCATTGAAGCCCTAGCCAATCAGGGCGTTCAAGCCCAATACATCAGAATCCTCCGTGAGCTGTATTGCGGATTCACTACCAGGATCTCACCATTCTACAAAGAAGTGATCGTTGATGTCAAGAGAGGGGTGCGGCAGGGTGATACCATTTCACCGAAACTCTTCAGTGCGACCCTCGAGAACATCATGCGATGACTGGAATGGGAAGGAATGGGAGTGAAGATAGATGGTCGGCAATTACACCACCTCCGCTTTGCTGATGACATTGTTTTAATAACACCAAACATCAGCCAAGCGGCACAAATGCTGGCCGACTTTGACCGTGAGTGTGGAAAGGTAGGACTACAGCTGAATCTTACGAAGACAATGTTTATGAGAAACAGCCTTGTTCCTGACGCCCCATTCGCTCTCAATGGAACGACCATCTCCGAATGCAACAGCTATGTCTACCTAGGTCGAGAGGTCAACATGACAAATGACCTGGCACCCGAGCTGCGCAGGAGGAAGAGAGCGGCTTGGAACGCCTTCAAGAACGTCGAAGAAATAGCTAAGAGGAAGAAGAACCTCCGGCTCCGGGCACATCTCTTTGATTCCACTGTTCTTCCTGCATTAACATATGCCTCAGAGACCTGGGCCCTACGCAAACAAGATGAGAACGCCATTCAGGTCTCCCAAAGAAGAATAGAAAGAGCTATGTTTGGAATATCACGTTTCACTCAAATGAGAGAACGAATCCGGAGTTCTGACATCCGTCGACGATCAAGGATCAGGGATGCTGTCTCATTTGCCAAAGTGTCGAAAATCAGATGGGCTGGTCACGTAATGAGATTTAAAGACGACCGTTGGACTAGAGCTGTTACTGATTGGATTCCACGGGATGTCAAGAGACCGCGTGGCCGCCCACCTACCAGATGGTCAGACTTCTTCGTCAAGATCATGAATGATCGGTTTGAGGCCCTTCATGTTCCCGGAGCGAACAGATGCCATTGGGCTACACTAGCACGCGACAGGGACAAATGGAGACGTTACTGGCACCCGCTCGAGCAAATCGACGACTAACAGGAAGTTAAGTGATTAAGTGATTAAGTGGTCTTTCTATTCATTTAAGAGAGATAGCACAAGGATTCTTATTTATATTTATTGTGAAATGATCAAGACAGATAGAGTTAGCATTTATCACTGACAAAGTAATAAAAAAGTTCTTAATTTGAGGTAAAAACTTTTAAGATTGCTCTTACCAACTTTCAAATTGTGAAATAGTATTTTCAACTATAGTCACTAAATTGTACATTATGTACTTGGGATTAATTCTTTCCATTATGGGAAGCCTGTACTTTTGACCCCTTTACCATCACACATACACACACACACACACACACACACACACACATGTGCACGCACACACGCACACACACCCTACCACAGAAAAGCACAAGATTTTTTTTTACCTTTAAAAAAACAATTCGCATGTAAGATCTATCATACTGTGTTTATCTTGCTCTCTATGAATCACTTCACTTATTATAATACTCTCAAGTCTAGTTGTTATAAATAGTCATCACTATTTTGATTTCACTCTATTTTGTGAATGAATAACATTCCAGTAAGTAACAAAAATCATATTTTTTACCAACTTACGCCAAAATGGATATATTTAGGTTGTTTTCTGATTTGGGCTTTTGTAATAATAATGACTTAAGAATTGAGATGCATATATACTTCCGAGTTAGTGTTTTGTTTTTTTCAGGTAAAACTCAGAAGAGGAATTGTTGTAACATATAGCAGTTGTATTTTTGTTTTTGTGAGGCATACCCTTACAATGATCTCCCTCCAGTAGTGATTAAGGCTTCTCCACAGCATCAACAGAATTTTCTATTTCCTTTCTTTTAGTGATACTTATTCTAGGCTGGAAGATGATGTAACAATGTGGACTTGATTTGCATGTTTCACAATATTAGTGATATTCAGCACCTTTTTATTTTGCTATTTGTGATCTATATTTGGCAAAACATTTTTTAATCTTCTACCCATTAATCAGTTGGATATTTTGTTTTGTGATTTGCTGTTGAATTAGCACAGTTTCTATTTTACATATTAACCCATATCACAGATTTTATTTGAAAAAATTCTCATTTGTGAGTATTTTTCAAATATTGCTGATGATGTTACATGCTTTATAAACTTTAAGACTAGGAATCCGTACTTAAACTGATAATGCGTCTCAAAACTTTTTCCTATATATTATTTTATTTTTTCAATATAAGTAAAACTGAAAAGCTTAGAATTCCTAATCAGTATTTTTACTTTTTCCCTTCAGAACTGCAGTTTTCGTAATTTGTAGCAATCTTTTAAACATCAAAAAAAGAAATAACATCAGTACACATTTTCAAATTTTTTGGAACTCATGTACTCACTGTAGCTTAAACACAACTATATAGTAGGAAAAGAATAATTGTCAGTTTTAGTTAATATTTAAATCAGCTGAAATGCAAATGAAACCAAACAAGACAAATTGCAACAGAGAAGAAAATAACAAAACATTCTTATTACTTAGACCTCCCAAAATTCAGTGGCCCAGGGCCAAAAAGACAACACAACACACATGTCTTGCAAGCAGAGGAACCTGGCTTGACCCTGGCACTACCTGGTCCCTTGAGAACTGCACGGCATTTGACCCCAACCATGGAAACTCCTGGCTTCCACAAGAGGAAGGTCAAGAATCACTGGGCAGGAGCTGGAGCAATAGCACAGTGGTTAGGGTGTTTGCCTTGCAAGCGGCCAACACAGGTTCAATTCCCAGCGTCCCATATAGTCCTCTGAGCACAGCCGGGGTAATTCCGGAGTGCAGAGCCAGGAGTTACCCCTGAACTCTTTGGGTCACACATCTCCCGGTGTGTGAAAAAAGAAAAAAAAAAAAAAGAATCACTGGGCACACCCTCTCTGAGCACTGTTTGGCCTAAATAGTTTTAACTGTCCAAATTCTATGATCCGATTACTTATTACAGAAGATTCAGAAATGGTTTTAATGAATGTATAATTTGAAAGTGATTATAGTAGATTATGTAATTGAATCATGCTAGCTTCAAGTTATTTAACACTGCAATATTTTTTTATTAAGGAAAATAAAAAAATATGTATTTAAGCATTAAAAATCATTAAACCAAAGCTAAAACCTGATGACAAAGTTCAAGTAACTATCCCCAATGTTGCTCTTACTTATATTTTATCCATAAGTGTTAAATTAAAGGTTTCAAAGTTCATTCAAATATCTTTTGAAGAAAACAATTGCTCTAGGGTAAAATAAAACTAAGCTGACCTAAGGACCTTTACTGGAGCTTGTATATTTTTTATAAGAAATTATGAAAGTTTAACACATTTTTATTTAATATGGTTAGAAATTTAGGAAACAAAACTTAAAATCTAAGATTGCAGTGAATTCATAGTTCAATGTCTAATTTTCATTGGAGCTAAAGGAAGAAGCATTGTTGAGAAGGCGAGGAGATTTGATACCAGTAACCACCATGCCCTGTCCTCTCATCTAGCCTGAGATGTCTTTACCGCTGTCATTCAAAATTAAGATGTGCTCCAGCGTTTCTTTCTGAAGAAGGTGATATAATAAAGAATCACTGGGCATGCCCCCTCTGAGCACCCGAAATAATCTTAGAGTCTTTTTTGTCCCAAGGTGTAGCTGATGAGGAGAGGAGCCAAGACAGAAGGAAGGGCCTCTGGAGATGTAGAGAATTTCTGAGCAAGAGATTCAAAGAACCCCTAATTCAGTTAATCAGCGTAAGACATTCTGAGGCTTAATCTGAACTCCAAATGTAAGAAGGACTGGAAATGTGCAATAGCTGCTATTCGATATGCCAGACACAGTAACAACAAAGTCTCCAATGGAGACGTTACTGGGCCCGCTCGAGCAAATATGTAGGTGCTACTAATTGGAAGTTTGATGTAATATTCTCAGTAAGAAAATAGCCTCAAGGGGCCCAAGCGATGGCACAGAGGGTAGGGCATTTGCCTGGCATGTGGATGACCCGGGGTTGATTCCCAGAATCCCATAGGGTCCCCTCAAACACTGCCAGGAGTAATTCTTGACTGCATGAGCCAAGAGTAACCTCTGTACATCCTGGTTGTGACTCCAAAAAATGTAGAAAATAAAATAACCTCAAATGTGTCAGGGGCCAAAGGAAAGATAGGTGACAAATGCGGTGTTGTTGGCCCATAGGGAAAGGCAGAGGGAGAGACAAAGACTTATATGTTGTCATATTATTACATTTTAGAAATAAATAATCATAAACTTCAAAAATAAAAATGGGGATTCTCAGGCTCCAGGTACCATTCATAGCCATGTGTATTCTCATACATAGTTTGGGCTACAAGGCAAGTGTCCAGCAAATATTGAAATGCTGGTTAGAATAGTATTTAATTTTAAAAACATCAAACTGCTTGATTCTCAGAGGTAGATTTCTCTGCATTCAGGTCACACTTCAATAACTTTTAAATAGAATCTTCCAGTCAAGGAAAAAAAATATTTCCCATGTGGGGCATTGGAATTGGATATACAAAAATAAATTGGTCTTTAAGGCAGTTACAGGGAAAATAAGTGAGGACTCTTTTCTTGTGTAGAGTTGTATTAGATTTACCTTCTTACATGAGTCTATGGAAATGAAGAGCTTTTCTCTCCTGGGAATAAAGATCCAAACCACAGTGCCCACGAACATTGAAATCAGTCATGTTGGTGCCAGAATAGAAGTTTGAGTGAATGAGAAATGAAGCGCTCAGGTCTGCATCATGCAAAAACGCAGGTGGAAATTTTTACTACCCAAGAAGAAAACCAAAAACCATAAGAAACAATCAATATTAATAATCTGTTTCTTTTTGTTGATGGAACATAGAAAAATTATGCAGTCATGCCGGGAGAGGGCACACACTAGTTTCTTGGACTCATGGTATTCTGAGACTCAAGAAAAAATATGGTATTCTGCAGGTGGTATCACTCAAATATATAAATGTATTTAAAACAAAGCACTGTACAGTACAATGCGCAGTCAGAAAAGAGAGAGTGACACCTTTCAGAGGGTCCCCAGAATAAGACTATGATTGTTCAAAGAGATATGAAAAAAAACATAAGAACAAGGAGAAAACAAGATGTTCCTAAAGAGACTGGATAGCACAAAAATGAATAAGTATAAAATCTACTAATATAGTCACTGAAAACTAAAAGAAATGGATAATCTGATAGGTAGAACAGAATTGAAGAGAAAACTGATGAGTTGGGAAAATATTTAAGAAAAGTAATCTCTAACAGGGCTGGAGCGATAGCACAGCGGGTAGGGCGTTCGCCTTACAAGCGGCCAACATGGCTGACCCGAGTTCGATTCCTCCGCCCCTCTCGGAGAGCCCGGCAAGCTACCGAGAGTATTCGATATGCCAGACACAGTAACAACAAAGTCTCCAATGGAGACGTTACTGGGCCCGCTCGAGCAAATCGACGATCAACGGGAGGGCCTTTTAATCTCTAACAGACAACACAGCTATCTAGGTGTGCTCTATGAAAATTAAATCAGAGAACAGACAAGCTAACTGGAAAACATCTGACCACGGCTCTTGAGGAAAGAAAACAGATAAATTGGAACAATCAGTATTTAAGAGAATAATGGCTATATAGGCATGAGAACTGATGAAAAGGAAAACTTCTAGCTATGTTAAAACTTTTAGAATGGGGAGTTTTCAGGTATGAATTCTATTGCCTACTCAACTGTCTTCATCAGAAGGAGGTAGTTATAGAGATTAGTATAATTATATGTTGTTGAATTGGATTCCTTCTTTAAAAGATCCTATCCAATTTCTCTATAGCAAGAGTTCTGTTAGGAGGTAGTTTAGACAAAAGAAACTGGAATAAAATGCTGATAGTAATCTTGAATTCACATGATCATGATCACAACCATCCTGTTGTTTGTCCATTGCCTCGAACAGGCCCCAGTAACGTCTCCTTTGTCCTAGCCCTGGGATTTTTTTTTAAAGTGCCATATTCAAGGCTATTTCAGGGTTAGGAGAATGGGACCCATCATTGCTGCTGATATTTGGCATATTGGTACACCATGGGGGAGTTTGCCACACTCTGCTGTGTGGACAGGTTCCATTCAATAGCCTGCCATTTTGTTCAAAGTAAGAATGAGATAATAAGATGCAATTGGGGCCGTGCACTTTCAGGAGCTGGGTTTTATAGTCTCTGGGTCTTGAATTCACAAATGAGAAATAACAGTCAATCAAAAATGTCAATATTTGTGAAGCATCATGTAAAAACTATACTATGCTATGTTCCCTAGACTTGACCATTCCCTAAGTGGGTAAGCTTTTCATTAGCCTCAAACTACACATTCCTATGACTCCTCAGAGACTTGAAAACAGAATTTTTTTATTCCATAAAACTTGTGATTTACATAGTTTTCACAATTGAGTTGCAAACAAACAAAGAAGGCCTGGTAAATCTTTGACAAGATCAGAGTTCAACCTAGAAAATGGAAGCAAATAGGGTATTTATTGGTGTATCAGTAAAAGTAAAGTAAAGTAAAGGCCCTCCCGTTGGTCGTTGATGTGCTCGAGCGGGCCCAGTAACGTCTCCATTGGAGACTTTGTTGTTACTGTGTCTGGCATATCGAATACTCTCAGTAGCTTGCCGGGCTCTCCGAGAGGGGTGGAGGAATTGAACTCGGGTCGGCCATGTTGGCTGCGTGCAAGGCAGACGCCCTACCCGCTGTGCTATCGCTCCAGCCCTATGTGAGAGGGGGACGGGAGCGCCTCGTGTATCAGTACTACTTCAAATAATAATTTCCAAAATGTTTAGAACCTATTTACGTATAAAGTTCCAAGAACTCTTTTTGTCTGAATGAACTCCTTCTGAAATGTTTTCTGGACTCCAATTACACCAAGAAAGAAAAAAACAAAAGTAGAATTTATCCTCACTACTCTTCAGTGTACTTGGTGGGGCAGAACCAATGTTTGTGTGGTTTCTCTGTTTCTAATTCCTCTGCTCACTGTGCCCAACAGGGGATAAAAATCCTGCTTCCATTATGACCTTTAACAAGTATCAGCAAGTGCTTGTAATTAATTATTTATAGCAATGAAAGTCGGGATTCCCAAAGAAATAAAACATTTATTTGTGACCTGGGTGGCATGCAAACATTAACCTTTAACTATATCCAATCTATTCTGGTCCCTTTGTTGGCAAAGTGACAGAACTTATTATAGAAAGTTCAAGAACCCAAATTTAAATCTCGTCAATTAACAAGTTCTGTGTTGTGGCACAACCTCCAAACATCATGCCACTATCTGGGAATATTCTAGATAATTTTAGAATTTTTTTTTTTGCATTTTCTACTGTCTAATTAATTAGAAATAAAAGGACCATTATAAATATTTGTTTATGTCCATACTAAGCAGGGAGCATCATCACAATGATAAACTGTATGACTTCAGGAAAGTGTTGAAAATTTCTTTCAGAGGTAGTTTGAACAGACTCATCATGTCAGACACGGACTTAGCTGGAAGTGTGCCTGCTTGATTAAGTTTAGATGCAGTTCCTTCCACAGCAGTAGACATTTCTATATGGTGAGATGGCGAATGTCAATAGAAGGAAAACTGTAAGTTCGGTCCTTAGTCTGTGTAAAAGAAGTTAGGAGGCAGGAACATTCAGACTTGTAAAGCCTTTTAGATGGCAAGATATGAACATATTTGCAGTGTGTGAATTTACTGAAATGAGAATTTTTACAAGGGGTGATAAATTGTTGTAAAAACATTCAAATTAAGGAGCAAGGTCAAGAAAAAGAAAAAGAGAAAAATAAAGCAGATACTTGTGTATAAGGGGGGGGGAGAAGGTCAGAAAAATTCAAATTTTGAACAAAAAGGGGAGAACTCAGAGTACGAGATAAAATATTACAAGCTCAATTATTTATGTCAAAGTGCCACAAGATGACTCATAAGTTTAAGGAGTTCAAAACACTGTTATATTTAGAGCCATTGTTTCTGCACTGTACTGTTCCACAGAAATTTAATAACTTGTTATTAATCTTGCAAACATCTGCCTGGTACTCTATTTAAGGTCTAAGGTTTAATATTCTTTTGAATTCATTTTTTTTTTATTTTTGGCTTTTGGTACTTGACAACGATGAATAAAATTAAATTACAGCTCTACCTGAAGGAAAGTTCACTCAATGTATGGAGTTATTAAACTGTTTCATACTCTTCAGAATGCTGTATCTGCTTGTCTGATGCACAATCAAATTGAGTCTGCATTCACCGTTTCCCTGTGGAAAATGAAAGCTAGCAAAAGTAGAAATTTATGGGTTTGAGTTTTTCCCTTATAAAGATGAAGGTATGTGGTGTGTAATGTCTAAATGTACATAATTCATCGTTAACGCATCTAGTCACAAATTAAGAACTAGAAGCATGCAATAAAGATAGAAGAATAAAGATATATGGGTCAGTATCTTATATACTAAATTGATTTAGATCAATATGCCAAACACAGTAACAAGAAGATCTCCAATGGAGACGTTACTGGGCCCACTCGAGCAAATCGATGAACAACGGGAGGGCCTTTACTTACTTTACTTATCTGTTCAGGACTGGCCTTCACTATAGTAGCCGGAGGGCACTAGAGACCTGCTTTAGAGACTCTGGCCTGTTTTTATCATCTATAAAATGGACATAATACTGTGGAAGACGATTATTTGCAAAATGTTTTAGGCAGTACGTGTTATGTAAAAAATGTGCTAAAATGTTATGATTTTAGATTATCATGATGTACCCTACAAATAAAGTGACAGTATACAATAATAACCCTTCATAGTATAATGTACATGTAAATAATCTTATGTTCACATATGAAATTACCAGTTAAAATGAACAACTTTAATTTCTCCAAATGCATTCATTTCCAGTCCTTAAAATTTTCTTCTACTATGAAATTTGAATAATTCCATATTTATTTCAAAGTATAGCTTATTATGCTTCTTAAATTTATTGATCCATGCGCTTGTCTTTAAATATGGTATATTTACACTCAGTATACTGCATCATAGGTCCTATCTTTATTACAAGACTTATACCTATCTATTACTGTGATCTCTCTGAAATTAGAACCTATAAGTGGTTTTCAAATTCTGTTCAAGAACTATCTCCCTTATATATCTGTTTATTCTTGACGTGTTAAAAATGGGAAATGAATGTTATTTCCTCATTTATTGCAATAATTTAAGTTTCAGGCTGAGAGTAGAATTCCATAAATAAATACAGCATAGTAAGGGTCAGCAGCAACACTAGTTCACCCTGGTTTCCTTCCAGTGGACTGTCCCAAGGACCTAGTAGCCTCATGACATCCTTGGTAACACCTGAGTCATCTGGGGTAGGTTTGGCCAGCCAGGATCTTCACAAACACCTGTGACTTCCAGTTCGGAGCAAGAATTTAAAGCAGCGTTTGTTTTCCTCATCTTTGGCATTATAAAACCTCCCCAGACCTGCTACTCATCAATCTTGCTTCTTCCTAGGAGTGCCTTCCTGGCACTCTGAAGCAAAGATTATCAAAAGCTTGTGGTCTTATCCCACATTTAGAAAAATTAAAATCAGATACATACACTTGTGAGACTGGGGAAGCCATTATGTGAATAAAACATGTATGGTACTTTAAGTCCACAAAATATTAAATCTATGTTTCAATTCTGCCAAACAACACACACACACACACACACACGCACACACACATATACACACACACACACACACACACACACACACACATAACCAGTCATGGAAAAGGTTCAGAAAAAAAAAATTGAATTCTCTATCTCTTCTGGATTTCTGTCATTCTTTCCCATTATTTTCTGCTTCTATACCATCCCATCCTATAACAGCCCCTTCTTTTTATCTTCTAGCATGCAGATTGTTGGTTCTGGATAGGTAAAGGTGAAGGTAAAGGCCCTCTCGTTGATCGTCGATTTGCTCAAGCGAGCCCAGTAACGTCTCCATTGGAGACTTTGTTGTTACTGTGTCTGGCATATCGAATACTCTCGGTAGCTTGCCAGGCTCTCCGAGAGGGGTGGAGGAATCGAACTCGGGTTGGTCATGTTGGCTGCGTGCAAGGCAAACGCCCTACTGCTGTGCTATCGCTCCAGCTCCAGGCTCTGGATATTTAAATAGAATTTCCTGCCCACCTGCAGAACACACTAGCATTTCTTTGAATGTTGAAAGTGACTCTTCCTCCTCTGAAGTGCCTGTCAAGTTCCCCCACTTCCCGTGAAACTTCAGGAACGCCCCCAGCCAACATGAACCCCCAAACCACCTCCAATACGCCCCGGCCTGGAGAGCAAATCTCTGCAACCATTTACACATGGCACTTAAACTCTCCAACAGCCATGGGAGGGGATTTGAAAGTCTCTAAATGATGTTGTAGAACAGCCTTTCATGCACGAAGACCAACTTCAGAACTGCTTTGTTTGCCTAGCGCTCATTCGAACATCTTTATTTTATCTCCGACTTTGTACATAGAACGTCCGCGGGAATGCGCTGAGCTGGAAATGAATTTTCTCCCTAAATTTTACTATGTAGGAAATTACCTTCCCCTTCTTTTTTTCAGCTTAAAAAGGTGCTTCAATTGTCCTCCGCACAAAAGTCCGGGGAATGGAACATGCCTCTCTCTGTCCCATCTCTCTGTCTCCAGCCAGGCTGCTACATCAAACAAAAGTCCAGCTCATTATGATGAATGCAGTGAGTCCGGCTGTCCCTGGCTGAACACTTGCCAATGAAGGATAAATAGATGAAGCATATTCTTTTCCTCTTTCAGAAAATATATTCTCCCCAGGAGAGAAATAGGACAGAAAAATTTCTGGGTTGCAGTCTCTACTCTGCCCCTGCTTTGCCCCAAGTTATGCTCCCCTTGACTCCCTGTCTGTCAAGGGGTGGTCCAGAGGTGGGCTGGCATCCTCCCTAACCTAGGAATGGGCATGCTGGGCTCTCTGTCCGCTGTCACACAGCCAGGAGCAGCCGGGATCTCTCTCATGCATTGTCCAGGAAGGAGAGGAACCGAGAACCACTGGATGTGTTCAAAATTGCCAATATTTCAGAAATTATAGCTCAAACCTTTTCCTAAACTGGATCCAGTCTCAGCGCACTTGAAAAACAAACCCACATGTGGGAAATCGTACATGATATCTGCAGTTGCCCTTCTCATGATGTATTATTATATGTCCATGTTACAGCAGCTAAACAGATATCTCCGCCTCATTCTCATCTGAATATAACATGGCAAATATAACTGAAGCCAATGAGGACTATGACAGTTGAGAGAGAATAGTCTCAACCAGGGACCTCATTTGCTAATGAGGTTAGTGATTCCACACTTGCCAGTTTAATTCTATGGAAGATTTTTCTTGAAAGCACAACTGAAAGAGAAATGTGTCTATCCAAAACACAAATGCAAAAGAATCCTTGTTCTAAGTAGTTAAATTGTGAGCACATGCTATGCTCAAACGCGACCGGATTTCTGGTTTTGAAGCTTATGATAATGCACACTTGAAAAAACCCGACATTACCTACGTTCATTCAGGAGCTACAGCAGACTCGACTGAAGAAAACCCCACTGTTGCGTCCGAGGTTCCAACAGGGCTCTGTATTCCCAGCGAGAGCGGAAGCAGCTGAATTCAATGTTACCTTAGTCAATTCCAAAGACTGTTAAATGATCTTTTAGCTTATTATTCCCTAATAATTACTCTTAGTGGAGTTGCTAGCTATGTTCATAATGAGTGGTAGAAATCCGGGTGCAAACGCTATCTCTTTGTCATCAGCCAAAGTAAATAGAACCCTTGGCATCAACCAGGTAAGTAGTGCCCTGTTATCTGAGCACAGCAAAGAGGCAGTGACCTACTTTCCTTTCACATTTTGCCTACCAGCAGTATTAAATCAAATGGAACGCATTAAAACCATCACGAAAGGCAGACAATAGTTTCTCTCTGATTGCCTGCCTCAGCCTGGTAGCTGTGTGAAAGTTACAAAAGTCATTTGTATCAACTCATTACCATGTCACCTCATTTCATGCCCCTGCTGGATAAGTGGCAATAAGCTCTGTGTTAGCGTATTCCATATTGTCACCATTAGAACAAATCCTAATAGCACCCAGCTGTCGAAGATTACCCTAGACAGTTATTGAGATTTAGGAGGGGGGGCAGCCTGCCACTGATTTAGGACAGATTCTTTAGAATGTTCCATCATTTATTCCAGAACGGAGAAATAAAGCTAATTTTATGAAGAGCGCTCACGAATGATTTTCCTCATGGAGAGGACAGTAATGCTCCCTGTAGAGCGTTCTTCTTGCACTTTAATTCAAGGTAATGATGTTGTGGCATCTTATGCCGGCACTTAAGATGCAACTTAATGCCACAACCATGGCCCAAACCCCTGTGTGAATTCTTGGGACATTAAATTAACTGAAAAACGGAGCAGAGCAATAAATAGCGTTGATGCATCGAAAGTTTGCTTTCTTCTTTCATCTGGCAACGAGCAATGATTCGCCCTCTGAAATGGTAGGGACTGCTGTTTGCTCTTGAAATGCATCCCTGGGCCTGAGGGGCATGAAGAGATGGAAACCACTGGGGAAGTGGTTTTGCACTGGGACCTTGTGGCACACCTAAGAACTGTTCTTTAAAGGAATCGTTCAACACGCTGCCATTGCCGCTGCACAGATATTTGACGGCAGCCAGAGCGATACTTCTCAAATGCTGTTTTACCACAGTGCTCCCATTTTATTGAGATGCTGTTGAAAGATCTCGTGACTTTCTACACAGTGGTGGCATGTAGTGCATGCATTAAGTGTTGCATTGAGTGCATTGAGATAGAAAGAGAAAATGACAGAGAACAAACTGCACAGACAATGAAACTTGTCTGCCGACTGACTTCTCTGCTACGCACTTCTCACTTCGTACCTGTAAGAACATCGAGGTGCCGTCAAAAGTGATGAAAGTGACAGAGTAGGGTGCAGATCTGGTAGCAATGCGGGAAGAAACCTGTGGAGACCTTGAAGTTTTGGTTCCCAGGTGTGTGGTTAGTGTTGGTCTAAGAAGTGTGTGTGTGTGTGTGTGTGTGTGTGTGTGTGTGTGTGTTTGAGAGGGGGAGGGAGAGAGAGAGAAAGAGAGAGAGAATTTAGACCCCTATACATAGGTTTGGACATGTGTGTGTGTTGTGTGTATGCATATTTGTTTTTGAAAAAACAGGAAGAGACAGAGAGACAAAGTGGATTAGGCACTTTTTTATCTTCACTTATACAAATTTATTACCTTTGAGAGACCTATTCTGGCCTTATGGAAATCTCTTCTCACGAATACCTTGCACTACTAATGGGTTTCAATTCATGATTCATTTCTACATCTGCAACATTGAGGGGAACGTAAAATTTACCTCGGGTTTTGGATTTGATTGCATTATATAATTCAACAACGCAAATCAATTTACCTAAGAATATTATATAACTATGTTTATAGAATCATCCTTTGAATGGAAAAAGTCTATCTTTAATTCCAGGCAATTTCTATTAGCCTTTCATTTTCCATGTTTGCCTATATCTTTGCAAAACAATCTGTATTTAATGGCCATTGGGAAATATTCCCAGTCTGACACGTGGTGTTGACTTTTGATTGGATTCTCCAATGGCATTGGGCTACTTCATTGTCGTAATGATCCACATGTTTTTATAGACAGACTTGTAAATAAATGAATGAACTAAACATGAAGTTAAGGCAGAAATATTTGGAAAAGTACATATTTGTCTCCAGAGAAATTGGAGATTTATGACACCAACAATGCCTTCTAGCAAAATGCATCGTTTTCTAGTGGGTATTGATAATGGAATGGCAGGACATAAGAACTTCACTGAAGCCCTATTTTTCATCATGCGTTTTTAAGTGCTTATCTCCTGAGAATTAAAACATGGAAGCCAATCATCAAATCAGATGATAGTAAAGTATGAAAAAGTATGGTGTCTGACTTTGGTGTCAGAACAGAATTAAGTTTTGTGGCAAAGACAAAGATCCAATGTCCCAAGTCCCTATTTATAAATTCCCAATTAAATTTTGATTTCCTCTCCTAATTTATGTATAGAGAAAGAATTCACTGTCCAGAGGTGCTTATCAATTTAGTGTTATATATACATATATATATATGGTTATATATATAGCACTGCTCTGTCCTCTCGTTGCTTATCGATTTGCTCGAGCAGGACCAGTAACATCTCCATTGTGAGACTTGTTGTTACTGCGCTTGGCATATCGAATGTGCCAGGCTTTGCTTGCCAGACTTTGCTGTTCAGGCGAGATACTCTCGGTAGCTTGCCAGGCTCTCTGAGAGGGGCGGAGGAATCGAACCACATTGTCCACGTGCAAGGCAAATGCCCTACCCATTGTGCTATCGCTCCAGTATATATAGACTGGAGCAATAGCACAGTGGGAATATATATACATATATATATATATATATATACATATATATATACACCTTAAAATTCATAAGATTTCATTTGTGTCTCTCTCTGAGTATCTTGATCTCTTGAGTTCAGAAAGAAAGTTCCAAAATTGCAATAGGCTGATTAATCTGATCATAGCATTGAGTTTTTATTGCTACAGTGAATTCCACAATTGAATTCCAAACTATTGTAGTTCCCTAATAAACAGAACTTTGGCCTCTGTACTTAGTATTTGGATTTTACAAAGTGTGACTATATGAATGTAACTATGGACATAATTTCATCTAAAATATAGCAACATTCATTACCAATTCCCACAAAAAAAGTTATGTCATTTACTTAGCTAATTCAACCAAAATATTTTATGATGTCACTTAGTTGCAGGTAATGGCAATTTTTCAAATGGATAAATATGTCAAACATATTTATATAAATTTTATGCACATATGAATAAAGCTTATGTTTCATGACATTTCTTTTAAGAACAACTGAATACATTTTGTTACTAGAAAACAGTACAGTAAGAAAAAGGAAAGGTAGAGACTGTTTAATAAAAAGCATATTAAATTATTTTTAAAATACTAGACATTTTCAAAACGTGTTATAAATTTGACTGAGATTGCAAAAATAAACAAGGACATTTTTCTCCTCGTTGCTCCTCTTTATACTGAATAGTGTAACTATATTTTATAGAGACCTTTTAATGTTATCTACTATAGCTCCAAAAATAAGAGCAGAAACCCTGTCTATGATAAATAACACGTTTATTCTATGCTGTTGATCTTTATGTGGAAAAATAATTATTTAGCAGTTACTGTTCAATATTCTCTTGTCAACAGTGATTTATATTAAACATGTGTAACTTACACTCCATTTTTAAGCACACACATAAATAAGAATTTTGTTTTTTTTTCTGTTCTTATATCTGTTTGCGGCTTACAAGTGAATTGTAAATCTGCAGTTTACATAGGAATTGAGGCTGAACCATAATCCCATTGTGTCCTTCCCTGATGTAAAGTGAAATGTATATTAATCATGGTCTGGTGAGTATGTCGGGGCAAGCATGTCAGTTTTGATGTAATTTAGAGTTAGGCAGGTCTAGCATAGCTTTGTTGTCAAGCTATTTTTTTTTTCTATTCTTAATGATATTTGTATCCAAAAGAACAGATTTTCTGTAGGCCTCACTATATACATGGCATTAACAAAAGATTTCCATGCATGCATTCTGTCATAAATATTACAAACACATATAATGAGAAACCAAATAGTTGCCAAGCTTAGGAAAGGGCAATCTTAAAAACCATATTTTGCAACTGGTATCTCTAACAACTAGCAGAAATAAAAGACAAACTGGCTGTCAACAACCAGTTGCTTTATTATCAAAACTCTGAAAGTTATTGTAAATCCAGAAATGAACACTGTGTCAGGACAGAGGTGAGGAAAGGAAGAGAAAAGTTGTGATTAGGCGAGATATTGTTGTTTTCAGTAAATATGATTGTCTGGAAAAGTTAAAACTTTTACCGTATATGAAAAGAAGTTGTTAATAATGAAAGCTTAAGGAAGAACAGGAAGGGGAAGGAGAAGTGGAGGAGGAAAAAGAGGAAGAGGAGGAGTTGGAGAAGAAAGAGGCAGAGGAAGAAGAGGAGGAGAAAGAGGGAGGAGGAGGAAGAGGAGAGGGAGGAGGAGGAAGAGGAAAAGGAGGAGGAGGAGGAGGAGGAGGAGGAGGAGGAGGAGGAGGAGGGTGATGTTGACAATGATGATGAAAAGTACAATTGTTCTTTTCCCTGACCTCAGTTTTGAGGGGCAAGAAGAGAAAAATTCAGAAGCAATTAACATTGAACTTCATACATAGTCTCAAAACAAGGAATCTCTCATCAAATATGCAAACTAGATGCTACATCCCAAGGTAGCTGTCCCAAGTCAGGTCTCATGTTTTGTTTTGTTTTAGGCTTGAAAATCTTACTCCAAATCAAGAGTGTACACATCACTACTTACATCTATTTCTTCAGTGTTTTTTTTTTATATTTTGAAAGTTCAAACTTTACCTGACGTTTAAATTACAGTCAATACACAGGGGGATTTCCCCTTTCTTTAGATGAACTATAGCACTTCATAGACCAGAAAAAGACATTTAATTTAATTTAATATGTATGAAAAATCCCTAGGCTCTAATTCTCAAGAGAGAGGAGTTGCATCTACTCTCTGCCTGGGACATCAAAGAGAATGATGAAAAAACTTCATGGGGCAAGGAAGGGTGTGATTACTTCAATATCTCAGGTAGTGAGAACTTGGTGCTGACTAACCTACAGCTGGGTGATAATTCCCAGGGGACACTCCTATGGGCCATAAATGCAGGGAAATGGTTGTGTCTAATTCTTCTATTGGAAAAAGAGCAAAGGGCTAAGGCAGACAAGAGCTTCTCTGTAATCTGTAAGGTCTTCACTGAACTTAAACCATCTTCATTCCAAATTCACTGGAACAGATGTACTGACACCCCAGATTTTCAATGGACTGTGATTTCCCAGATCTAGTGGACACTTACTGCATGAGGGGACTCTGGGAGTTTAGAGAAAAGCCAATTGACAGTTTGGGTGAGTCCTGTCCCTCCCAATTAAACAAATTGGCATAAACGAGTATCAGTACTATAAGAAATATTCATTAAAAATAATGTTACTTGAGTAAAGAGTTGAACACTGGGAATGTGGCTCCTGTGGCTCACACATGGGTTTGAGTCCCTAGTCCCACCCCCCAAAAAATATATATAGCCAGAGATCATGTCTATTCTCTGCCCCACTGCATCCCTAGAACGAGGTATGGTGCCAAGAACTGAGCATACACTTCATTTATGTGAATAATGTGTACTGAATTGTGAATGCTGGAGTGATAGTACAGTGGGTGAGGCCTTGTACATGGCCGACCTGGTCAGCCCAGGTTTGATTCCTCCGCCCCTCTCAGAGAGCCCGCAAACTACTGAGAGTATCTCACCTTCACGGCAAAGCCTGGCAATCTACCCGTGACATATTCGATATGCCAAACACAGTAACAACAAGTCTCACAATGGAGGCGTTACTTGGCCCGCTCGAGCAAATCGATGAACAACGTGAGGACAGTGCTACAGTGATATATATATATATATATATATATATATATATATATATATCTGTGTGTGTAGTATATACACATAATATATATGACACATAAATTATATATGTATGCATGTATACATGAAGAACAAGAGACAATTTCTGTCAGTGTTAGTTTTTGTTTCTTTTTTATTTTGTTCTGGAGATAGCACCTAGCAATACTTAGGTCTTCCTCCTAGGTCCGTACTCAGGGGTCACACCTCACAGGCTCAAGGGACTATATGGGCTGCCAGGGATCAAACCCAGCTGGGTCATGTTCAAGGCACACACCTACTGACTGTACCATCACTCCAGCCTCTCTCAGTGGTAGGTTTCAGAACTAATACCAATTTAACTTTTGTGAAGATGTGAATTTGTCGCTTATCATCTTGAGAAGACTGGAGTGCTGGACACTACAAAAGAACAATAGTCAAATTTAGCACTTGAAGCATCAAGGATTTTCTCTCTATCCAATAGAAAAGACCTACCAAATTTCACATAGCCTACTAAGCACAACAACTATTTACTAGATAAGTGAAATAAGACATTTATACATGAGATCACTAAGTGAATTCTGTAGCTTTTCTTTCCCTGCCTTCCAATATATGCTGGATTTTGAAATTGATTTGATATAACTGAAGCAGAAAATCATTAGTAAAGTATATAAGTAAATCTGGCAAACAATTTTCCATTTAGACAGGCACAAATGGAAAACTTATCCAAAAGTAATCAGTTCCTTGATTCCTGAGCCTAGAAAAGACCATAGCTAACAGGAAAAATAATTAGAGACGCTAAAATTCTCCAAGGCATTGCAAAATGAAATCTCAGTTAATTTGGAATTATTTTTAATTTTCAATTATCTACAAGACTCTTATTCCCTTTAAGTATGTAAATGCATGAAGGAACGTGAGGGTCTTCTAAGTAAACTCATATGTCTCCACATAAGTATCAATACATACATATGTGCATATGTATGTGTTATATGCACACATATATAACACTAAAAGAACCTTCACTTGATTATTTGACTAGTGGATGTTTGCTGACATAAACATATTCATATTATATGTGCTGACTACCTACTGTCACTATAGCACTGTAGCACTCTTCTCCGGTTGATCATCAATTTTCTTGAGCAGGCACCAATAACATCTCCACTGTGAGATTTGTTGTTACTGTTTTTGGTATATCAAATACCCCACATGGAGCTTGCAGGCTCTGCAAGGGCAGACGGGATACTCTCGGTAACTTGCTTGGCTCACCGATAGGAACAGAGAAATCAAACCCAGGTTGGCAGCATACAAGGCTACCACCCTACCCACTGTGCTATCACTCCAGCTATACATTAAATATATTTGAGAGTTGGGGGGATACTACAATGGTCAAGGTGCATGACTAGCATTTGGCTTTGGCTGTGACCCGAATGTGTACCCTGGCACAGCATATGGTCTCCTTAGCACTCCTTGCAATGACCCTGAACACAGAGCCAAATATGACCCCAAAACACCAGAGTGTGACACCAACAAAAATAACTTGAATGTAAATTTGCAATTATAATAGCAAAGGGATGCTCCTTTATATAAAGGCGTATTCTTTTTAATTTTTGGTCTCACTTTATCATTTCCTTATTGTCATATTTATAACGCAAGAAGGTGGTCTTTGTAACAGATAAGGGGTACATTGATTCACCTCATCTGTGTGCAAAAGAACTGGCCCCAAGAAAAAGCATGGGGGTTTCCAGGAAAGTGAGGGAACTTGTCTTATGTGATGAGCCTTTCAATCCACATATCAGTAAGCCTAAAGGGCAGTATCTAAGACTTTAGCAGCAATAAACAGATTCTAGCATCTGCACTTCTGTATCTTCACTTATATCACTTAATATGCAGAACACATGCTATCGGTCAGTGTTATTAGTCCAGAACCTAAATGAGTAAGTGTTACAGTAGATTTCAAAGGAAAACTTTACTGATCTGTCATAAGTATCTATGGCAAAATTTCGACTTGAGTAACTTTACATGAGGGGATGGTGGTTTGTCATAGTTCCTGAACTATAATCCCATGAAATTTCAACTCAGTATTTAATTATATATATTGAAGAGTGGATAAAAAAAAGAGAATTATGATCATGCTAAGCAGTTATGAATTTGGAGGAAAATGATCACTTCTCCTACATTTCTTCTCACACTTTCTAAAAAAATCACTTGATCACTTGACTTCCCGTTAATCATCGATTTGCTTGAGCGGGTGCCAGTAATGGCTCTATTTGTCCCTGTCGCGTGCTAGTGTAGCCCAATGGTGTCTGTTCTTTCTTGGAACACGAAGAGCCTCAAAACAATCTTTCATGATCTTGATGAAGAAGTCTGACCACCTGACCAGTAATTACAATGCATCTCATCCCCCAGTAATTCTAAAAAAATACCAGGGAAAAATTATCCAACCCCATATAATATATAGTGACCATGTAATAATAAAATAAACAACAACATATTGAATAAAGACATCAGTTTGTGGAAAACAGTTATGCGCCAGAGTAATTACTAGGAACGCACGGTTGTCAGGAGTTAGGGCCACACACCCCAAGGCTGTCACCAGATTCACAGGGACCTTCCATGCCCGTTGAGGAGAGATGCTGCGCTTATAGACTGGCTCCCAGCTGATCAGCAGGGCCACACTTCTCCCAAATTCCCAGATTGAAGTCAAAATGTCATTCCTCGCTGACTGAATACACGAATGTGCTCTTTTCCATAGGAATCTAGATATGCTTGATAACAAAATCATAACGATTACCATTAATCTTATGCTAAGTGAATTTTGAAGTCAAAACCAACTCAGCAGCTATCACTGAAGATTTGATGTAGCCCACTGGCAGTCCACTGAAGGAGTCATCCCCATTCCAATGATGAAACCCTGAAACATGAATGCCACGAATCATCCATCTGAGCTGTTAGACACCAGCAGCATTCCACAGAGCACTGGGCGACCCTCCCAGTCTCTGGCAGCCTGGAATATTTTGTGTTCTCAGGGTCTTCTCAAGTTCACTGAGGTCAGACTTCTGTGACTAACACTAACACAGTGTTCCTAGGTATGGATAACTTCCAAGATTCCCCTCTGCAGAAAATCTGAAGGCTTTCTTCCCAACATTTACAATAATGTGACTCAGTTGTAGGGAAACAGATGACAGAAACAAGAGCCTTCAGCAGAGATCATTCGCAAAAGTTTATGTTCCACCTGATTGAACCTGGACTATATGTGACACTTAACTATTACAAGAAATGTTATCTCTTAAATACCCAAGTCCTTAATTGTTGACGATGGGAATGGCATAGAGTTGAAGGCAGACACATTCATAAGTGTTTCGAAATTCAAGTCTATGGGAGAGTTGAGAACTTGGCAATGCGTAGACAGAAATTACTGTGGTGATTCAAAATGCAAAGTCTGCAGATGAAATCATACATCAGCAACCATGGAGATATTTATGTGCTACACGTAGGTATATAGTTGTCTAGAAACTGGTGAGTGTCTCTTAGAAACTATTGTTTCTGTATATAAGATCAGAGGTTCCTGGTTTCATATCTCTGTCCTGCTTCAATCACATCCCATTTACTCCCACCTCCACTCATGATGATTCAAAGACACTACTTAATGTCTCTAAGGCCCTATTCAGACACAGGCCAGATAGTGATAATAATGTTTAACTCACAAGGATAGTAAAAGTTATATATATATATATTATAAAAGTTATATATATACATATATATAACTTTTTATAAATCTATCAAGTCTCTCTTCATAGTGATTGATACAGAGCATGATGCAGGAAAGAGATAGAGAGATAGGAAACTAAGAAGGGGAGGAAGGGATTTCCCTACTTGCCAGGATTGCTACACTAGTGAGATTTGATTACTGTATTATAATTCCTGTTTCAATCCCCTGAGACACTTGCCCCTTACACTTGAACCACTGGTATTTACAGATAGGACAGAAAAAAAGTTATGTTCACTGAATTTAAAAAAAGAGGGTGGGGATATACTCAAAGAATATCAATCTAAAGTTTATTGGTTAAAAATAACCAGATTTATAAAGCTAGAATTTGAACCAAGTAAACATAATGGATTTTTCAAGACATTTACATTATTATGTCACGCTTCATAATCTGCATTTAAAATAGAGAACTTCAGGTACGAGACTGCAGTACCTAGACATGCAGGGCTTCATGGGATGGGGGGGGGGGTGGAACTGGCCTTTCTTCCTGCCCTGATGAGGCCCCAAGTTGCGGCCCACAAACACCTCCTCTGGCTCCTTGAACAGCCATGATCCCAGAGGCACACAAACCAATCTCTGAACCCAGTGGCTTTTGGCAGAAATCCCTCCAGATTTATTACTAAAATATCAGAAATTCAAAATCGCAACATCATATGCTCTTCATAATCAGCAATAGAAAGCAAATTATTTAATGATGCCTTTTTGGCAGGTATGATTGTTGGGGTAAATTCCAAATAATAAGGGTGGGTCTTTTGTTGTAATATTGAATGTGATCAAAGTGGAGAGCGAGTGAAGTGGAAATCTTCTGCCACACAGGCAGGGGGAGGGGGGGATGGTGTGAATACTGGGGTTCTTGGTGGTTTGATCATTGTATGACTGAGACTTAAACTGGAAAGCTTTGTGACTGTTCTCACAGTGATTCAATAAATAAATAAATAAATAAGAGAATTTGGTATTCATGTTTTTCCTAAATAAAATTAACCTCAGCCTATTTTTTTTATGACTTGGGGTTCTTTTGGATTCTTCCTACCTTGAGTTTGCTTCTCAAGCATTTTTGTTCTTTTTGGGCATCACACTCAGCGGTACTGAGGGGTTAACCGTAGGCCACTCAGGGGCCATGAGAGGAGCTAGAAGACTATGAGCTTCTGGGGTTCCAAGCTGGGGCTACTCTCTGCAGGCACATGCTTTATCCCATGGAGCCTTCTCATCAGTTCCATAAGCAGTCTGAAAATATCGCACACTTGCACAACATGATTATTTAGGTTTCTACTGGGGTAAAATGAAGCTGATGGTTCTGCTATAGTTACTTAGTCAAAACCTATAATAGCATCTGGCTCAGAGCTAGAAAGTATTATTATATTGGAGGGAAAATAAGATGTATTTGTGGTCCCTGCAACATCCCTGAGCTGAGCCACACTCGCCTGTGCGGTGCATATGGACCAGCAGGCCTTGCTATGTTTTCAGCCCAGATGTGACTCTAGCCCTCAGCTGGGGTTGGTTAACAGAACCCCTCAGTCACATTCTTCTCAATGATCTAGAATTCCTTTTCAAGTATTTTCTGTTTGGTTGCAAAGCTTTATTACATTATTTATACAGAATGGAAACATAAACCTGTGCACCTCACAGCATTCTAGCATCAATTCTGGAACGTTCTGTCCAAACATGTGACGTGTCTTGACTTCATCTGCAAGATGACCATATAGTCTGACGCAACACATGGATATCACAGGATATCCAAAGTGAACTTGCAGGTGGAAGACAAAAGACATTGTGATTCTAGAGTGGTATTTCTCAACGGGGTGAGGCGGGGGCACATAGCCCCACAAGGAGATCTACAATATCCCAAAAGGATTTAGGGGGTTTAAGTGAGAATCATGTAAATATGGAGCATAGGATGAGACTGGGAGAGTGATGGGTAGGATTGGAGGCTGAGTTCATAAGAAGGAAATAAGGCTGGCAAACAGTGGAGGAAGACTCTTCCAGACACAAGGGCTATAAATACCATCAAGTCTGTCCAGTTCCCCGTGAGTGAGTTAGTCCAATCCCCAGCATATGAGATGGAGGGGAGAAAAAAGGGCAGGCTGGGTGATGGACCCAGAGTGGAGCTTTAAGAAGAGGGACATGGAGCTCAGAAATGCAGGTTTGTATCACACAAACAGACAGATCTTCCCTGGCTTCCAGTGTCCAGAGGCATTTGGCTGAGAATATTCTTAGGAATATTCTCAGAGAAGGAAAGTCTTCAGACATGGGAAAGTCTTCCAAGAAACATCTCTCAGCAGGGACCAGGAGTACAAGTTCCTTTGTTTGATATCAAATCCAATGTCAATTTGAGTTGGTTTTTGAGTCAAAAATTACAGATGCACATGCCATCAAAAACTAGTTATACTACAAAGTATTGCAGCACAATAGTTATACTACAAAGAAAATATTTATATATTTAAAAATCTGGGCCAGAGCAATAGCACAGATGGGTAGTGTGGTTGCTTTACACATGACACACTCAGATTAGATCTCTGGCATCCCATATGGTTCCTTGAGCATTAAGAGAGTAATTCCTGAGTGCAGGGCCAAGAGTAACACCTGAGCATCGCTGGGTGTGACGCCACCTTCAGGAGAAGCCAAACCTCTATGTGGCACTGTGTGCTTTATGAATGTTAGGTTATTTCACAATAATGCAGAGGGAGGAAGTGTCACTGCCCTCTCTCTCTCTAACAGAAAGGAAATGGAAGCCCAAAGCATGAGGAATGTTCACTAGGTGAATTTTCCTAGGTGTAGAAAAGCCACGCTCCCATCACTGACAGTTGTCTCCCAGCATCACAAGTCCTGATTGTGATGGTCCTTTGTCTATAGAACAGAGACTTTGACTAACTATTCTATGACAATCAGACCCAGGTGAATCTCCAGCATCAAATGGTTACCAAATAGTTCAAGATGCAATTCTGGAAACCCCAAGTGCCACCAGGCTAACCGCTAACCAGGGTATTTCTGCACCACTGACTCCACACATGTAGCATTCATCCCCTCCGCCTCCCAATTTTTTAAAGAAAATTCTCCTTTCCTCCCACTTAACTATACTTGGAAAAAAAGTATGTCTACATTTTTTCCTAAGCAGCTCATTAATTAAATACATGACTTGACAGTGAAAATAATACACAAAAATCAGCAACTATTTTTTTTCTCCTCTTGAGGAAAATAATGGTTTGCTTTCAGTTATGCTTAGCTGACATATAAATGGGTGGAAGGGAGACATTGCAAATAAGGGAATTTCTCAGTTCTATATATGTTAGATTTCCTGAAGACATAAAACAAAATATTTGGTCTTCAAAGCCTCAAGGATAAGGCAGAATGCACTTATTTGAATTATGTATTTTAATGGAAAAACCTTTTCTGTAACAAATGTGGAATACAGCTGCAAAACCAATTAATACTCAGTCATATTTCTTTTAACTCCTCACTAAAGTATAGAGGAATAAGGGAGAAATATTGTAAAAAGGTTTTCAATCTCAACCAAATTTGTGTGGCCTCTGTATACCTCAGAAGATTTTCTCCTAGCCCAGCGAATGATCTAATATTAATATCTGTCAGAGAGAAAGGCGATCTTGTCTTTTAATGATGCCCTTTCGAGCTCTAGAGTTCAATTCTTCCTTCACACATTAAGACAGCATCAAAAAATTCTAATGACTAATGCAAGGTTGAATTTTAGCACTCCTTGTTAAGTCCAGGTTTCTGAAGCATGGAGTTTCATTCTCATTTTGTAGCAGTTCCCATTCAGTCACAGTAAGGGGGAAAAAAGCATCCCAGTTTTACTGGTCTAAATTAAAGTTACCTGATATTCACCTTGGGAACAAATACTCAATTACATAAGACCTTATTCTTAATATATTATATTGGTCTCTAATAAAAAATATCAGACATGACATTTGGTCTGAATGGTGTATTACAAAATTAACTCTCCTTTGCTATTTGCCAAATAAAAATCAATTTCATCAGATTCACTGCTGGATACAGGAAAAAAATAAAGACATTATCTCATCAAAAGCAAGTATTCACTTCTCTCTACCCTTTGAGAGAGCCGAGGAGAACATTAAGAAGGTGTTGAGAGTAAGGTTCAGGTCAGAGTTGGTCTTTTTTCTATTTCTTCTGGTGCCCACCTTCTCATCAGCTTACTGTGGGTGTGTTTTCTGCTCTTTTCTAACTTTGTTACAAAAATTCAGCTCAAAGGATTGAATTAGAATTGTCTTGAATTAGAGAGGCATGTACTCAATTTTGATTGCACTCCAGTTGTATGAGTCGCTTCTACATCCCAAATCCATGTCTAAAGTTTTATAGTAGGTGCAACTGAAAATCGCTATCCAAGATCAGAGAGATAAATGGATGCACCCTAATTCATCATGATGGATATTCTCTATCATATTCCAGGCAGAGGGGACATGGAACGTTCTCGTTTCATTTTGAAACAAAGCAGTACTTTGTCAGAAACCAGAGTCTTCAGTTCATGAAATTGGAGAGTAGGCAGGCAGTGTCGGTTCGTGGACACCGACAATGTGGGTTTTTATCTTCCTACAGCTGTGATTAATTACAACCGGGTCAAGTCATCAGACAGAGATGAGTCCAGAAACCCCCATAACATGCCTGAGCAAAGGATATTTGCTCCAAGATGTGGACTGATTTAATGTGAAGATTCTAGGAGGCAAGAGGAATCCAGAACTGCTGTCTGAGTATTTTCTATAGAACCACAGGTAATGGTGGCACATGGGTAGGACTTTCAGCTGAAGCCTCAATTTACCCAGCAATACTCATGTAATGACATTTTTAGTCACAGCACACAAACAGTAGTGATGGTTGTTTTAATTTAAAGTGAACACAGAAAAGGGCCATGGCACTCCAAATTGTGTCTTATGAATGAAAAACCTAAGCTAATTAAAAGCAACTTGCACTTCAAATATTAGAAGACCCATACTTCAGTTGTAGAAATAGCACTCTCTGTCCTCCCGCTGTTCATTGATTTCCTGTAGCAGGGCCAGTAACGTCTCCATGGTGAAACTTGTTACTGTATTTGCCATACTGAATACATCACGGGTGGCTTGCCAGGCTTTTCCATGCAGGTGAGATACTCTCAGTAGCTTGCCGGGCTCTCTGAGAGGGGCGAAGGAATCAAACCTGGGCCGGCCGAGTCAGGTGCATGCAAGGCAAACGCCTTACTGCTGTGCTATCGCTCCAGCCCTTCTTGTAGACATAAACGTTACTTATGATTCAGTTCAAATATGACTCTGTGACTATCATTATTAGAAAGCAACCGGTTTCTTAAAAATATCAGGCCGTGGTGATGAGTGGAGTTTCTATGTGTCACAAAATTTGAGCCTCTGATATTTAGCTTTGAAATGAAAAGTGGTCTTGGCTATAGCATTGCCCATGATCTGCCTCCAAGTTGTGTATATGTGGGGAGCTCAGCGGGACTTTGAGAACTCTTTACCTCAGCCTCCTCTGGGTCCACAGGCCCCTTCACCCCTTCATGTCTCTCCGCCAATTTCAAGAGGAGCTGAGTAGGACGACGACAGGAAGGCAGGGTTATACAGTGTCAGAACCACCCACACTATGCTTCTTTTTACAAATACATTTTGTAAATAACTTATTTCCCCAACTCCACTCAATCCCTGCCCTGACTAGTATTGGGGTCTCAGCAGCCAGCCTGAGACCCTGGTCAAATACCCTGCCCCTGGAAACAAGAACAGGCTCTGTTCACAGGGGCCCAGGGCCCTGTGCCGGCACTCCACCCAGAAAGGCACTCGGGTTGAGAAGATGACGGGATGTAGGGCGCAACCTTACCATCTGCCTGTGTTAACACACCCAGCCTTGAAGGCGGAAAATGTAAAGGTGGTGTACGAGGTGTAAGTGACATGCGTGTGGATTACCCTCGGAGACACATGTACACATACCTCAGTCTGAGAGCTAGTAAATGGAGAGCTGCTGACCTCCAGTTTCCTCCCTTCTGTATGGTTGTTTCTCGGTGGTGGCAGGGGCCCGAGGTGCGCAGAAGGGCAGGGAAGTGGCTTCTCCCCTACCCATTCCCTCTCCTAGAGGGAGTGGCCAGGACTCTGACAGACAGGAACCTGGACTCAGTTACTTAGATGTGCAAGTCTCCCAACTGGAGAAATACACAGCTAAAAATACTCTAGCACAATGACTGAGATCACTCCATAAGAAAAATATGTAACAAGAGGCCAGAGAAATTAGAGCTGACCCAGGTCTGATCCTCAGTGCTGCATGTGGTCCCCTGAGCACCCCCAGAAATGATTCCTGAGCTCAGAGACGGAAGTAAGTTTTAAGCACCTAAAGATGCGAACCCCCATCAAAAGAATAATAATAACAATAATAATTATACAAAAAGAGGCCTGTGCAATTCACTATAATTAAGCACTGCAGTACAAATGGTGACTCAGAGGAGACAGCAGACTGTGTGGAGTGTTCTCCTGACACGGCAGGATGAGATGAGTCTCTCAATGAGATTTCCAGGGGCCTCTGCACTTCATGGAGTTGAATGTATATCTAAGTATTCACACTGCAGTGTGCTTCCCAGACAGGTGACATCCCGAATCCTCCTTTCCAATTAAGTCCAAGAAATTCGCCCTTGTTCCCCACGGTCAAGGAAGGATATCAGGTCTTCTTTTGCACCCCGAAGAAAGATCACCTTAGATCCCCCCGACCCTTGCTGGTGAGGTGGGAATATTCTGAGGCATCTGTTCAGTGTGGTTGCCTCTGTCCAGAGCATTCATTCAAGGTCACTGTTCTGCGGTGAAGGTCAGCTTACCGCTTCCATGAATGATGGGGTACAGGTGGGTTCCTTGGGTCCACTGAGATATTTGATGCTTGATGAGAACTAGCCCGAACTGGCTCTTCCTTTAAACCTAATCTTTCTATGACTCAAATTATTTTCTGGCGACCGCTAAACTCAGGCTAATGAACATACAGACATGTTTCTTTGTGCCAGTTACTAAATGAATGCTAAGAAATCACAGCATGCTCAAGTGGAATTATATGGGGCATATGTGTCTCACAGAGGGAGAGAGAAAGACAGTAGGTCAGATCCTGAGAATAAAGATCCATCTTCTGCAACCAGGCAATGAATGTAATGCATGCCGGAGAATACCTCAACCCGCCTGGAAAAAGACGTGATTTATGCTCCTGGGTGAAGAGAGGACTTCTTAAACTATAGTGTTTGCAGTCTTGGAAATGGACACTGAAGATGCACACAGGAACAGTGGTAAAACATTAGATGAAAGGCATCTAAATACAGTTGGTTTGTTGCAGTTTGGAAAATTTTACCCATTAAGTGTTTTTCTAATATGTAATGACCTTCTCATCTCATATATACGTATATTTATATAACATCTCTCTATATACTAAAAACAATATATAACATAAATTTATTCCATTATATTTTATCATATAATGGCCTTCTCATCATATATATATATATGGAGAGACAGAGAGACACAGATACAGAGACAAAGAGATATATAAAATTTTAGCAAAACTGATTAATGGAGTCAACAAAATTGACTACATCATATTCAATTGATAGTTTTGCCTGACCAATGATGCTGCTGTCCCAAAATTCCAAATGAGATCAGACTACCGTTTCCTTCATACAAAATTTTACTTCACAGAGTGGGGAGAAGGGCTGCAAAGTTTAAGAAGAGAACTCCCAGAAAGACCACCAACTAGGAGCTCTTCTGCACTATTGCGGCAACGTGGGAAGATGCCGTCATTGACAAGATTGACGAAGAATATGATCGACTGGTTCAGCACCTCCAAGATTGTGTGAAGAACGCCAAGAGAGAGATAACCACAAAAAGACGCCTGTCTTTAAAAACTTTTGAGCTTATTCACCAACATGGTTTGGCACAACCGCAAGTAAATGTCCGAGCTCACAAAACAGTGCAGAGAAGCCATCAAGAAAGACCTCAAAGACAGAAGAGCAGCAGTGCTGGCAGATGTGGCAGAAGCCAGGAAAAGCATATTCAATGCCCGCCTGTCCTTCACCAACTACAAGACCAAGATGGCTGCCCTCCAACATCCTGATGGATCTATCACATCTTCCAGAAGGGCAACGGAGAAGATTTTCCATGACTTCTACTCAGATCTCTTTGATTTCCATGGCCACCTGCTCACATACCAAATTCTGCAGGATGAATATGTTCTTCCCAATGTTCTCCCTTCCAAAATCTGACATGCCATTTTGTTGGTAAAGAAACGAAGAGCACCCATCCCAGACAAGGTCAGACCCGAACACCTGCAGAATCTGCCACAGGTACTCATCAATACACTGGCTCGGCTCTTTAATGCTACCTGTCTGAATGCAAGGTTCCATCCCAATGGAAAACCAGCAGGACTGTACTACTGTACAAGAAGGGAGACATCCACGACATTGGCAACTATTGCTCGATCTGTCTATTGTCTGTCATCTACAAGCTATTCACTCGAGTCATCTTGAATGGGATTGGCAAAACACTAGATGAAAGACAACCATGTGAGCAAGCTGGGTTCTGAAAAGGATTCAGCACTATCAACCAAATCCACACCATAACCAAGCTCATTAAGGTTTCTTGGGAGTTCAAGATGCCGCTCTGTCTAACGTTCATTGATTTAAAGAAGGCCTTTGATTCTGTTGAGACAGAAGCAGTCATCAAAGCCCTAGCCAAACAGGACGTTCAAACTCAATACATCAGAGTTCTCCATGAACTGTATTACAGATTCACTACCAGGATCTCTCCATTCTAAAGGATCATTGATGCCAGGAGAGGGGTTCAGCAGGGCGATACCATTTCTCCAAAACTCTTCAGTGCCACCCTCGAGAACATCATGCGAGGACTATAATGGGAAGGAATGGGAGTCAAGATAGATGGTCAGCAACTACACCACCTCCACTTTGCTGATGACATTGTTCTAATAACACCAAACATTAGCTAAGCGACACAAATGCTGGCCGACTTCAACTGTGAGTGTGGAAAGGTCGGGATACAGCTGAATCTCATGAAGACAATGTTTATGATAAACGGTTTTTTTTCCTGGCATTCCATTCCCTCTCAATGGAATGGACATCTTCGAATGCAACAGTTAGGTCAAGAAGTCAACATGACAAATGACCTGGCACCTGAGTTGTGCAGGTGGAAGAGAGCAGCTTGGAACGCCTTCAATAGCATTGAAGAAATAGCTAAGAGTTCAAAGAAACTCCGGCTCCAGGCACATCTTTGTTTCCACTGTTCTTCCTGCATTAACATTCTCCTCAGAGACCTGGGACCTACAAAAACAGGATGAGAACACTATTCGGGTCTCCCAAAGAGGAATTGAAAGAGCTATTCTTGGAATAACCCGCTTCACTAAAATGAGAGAAAGAATCTGGAGTTCCGAACTCTGTCGATGATCAAGAATCAGGGACGCCTATTTGCCAAAAATAAGTCGAAAATCAGATGGTCTGGACACGTAATGAGATTTGGAGATGACCGCTGGACTAGAGCTGTTACTGACTGGATTCCATGGGACGTCAAAAGATCGTGTGGCCGCCCACCAACGATAGGGTCAGACTTCTTTGTCAAGACCCCGAACAATAGGTTTGAGGCTATTTGTATTCCTAGAACGAGCAGACTCCATTGGGCTACACTAGCACGCGACAGGGACAAATGGAGATGTTACTGGTGCCTGCTCCAGCAAATTGATGAGTAACGGGATGTCAAGTGATCAAGTGATCAAGTGGAGTTATGATGATTATTTTGGGCTGTAGCGATAGCACAGCGGGTAGGGCATTTGCCTCGCACGCGGCCAATGGGGTCAACCCAAGTTCGATTCCTCTGCCCTTCTCAGAGAGCCAGACAAGCAACTGAGAGTATCTTGTGCCCACATGGCAAAGCCTGGCAAGCTCCCCGTGACATATTCGATATGTCAATCACAGTAACAACAAGTCTCACAGTGTTACTGGGCCTGCTCAAGCAAATTGACGAACAATGGGAGGACAGTGCTACAGTGCTACAGTGATGATCATTTATACTATGAAACATTTCAGTTGTCCTAGCACATATTTCACATGTGTTTAAAAAAGTGAAGTCTTTTAATTCTGCTTATAATTTTTACATGACCATGAATGTTTTATCATTAAAAAAAATAAACTCTCCCTCTCCTAGATGTTTCTGCATCTAGTGGAGTTTCAATTATTTGGATGTTCAAATAATATAGTTGCCAAGCGCAGCAAAGGCACCTGGAATTCTGTGACCTACACCCACCGACCGACTGAATGTATGAGTAACAACTACTAATGACATAAAACACAATTTTGACTTCTTTGCTTTCATTATCAGCTATCACTGTTAAATACAACGTGCTGGCTACTATTAAGTTTGCTACTGTGGCTTTTAACTCTGCTCTCCTCCTCGTAATGGCAGATGCTGCTGTGACACTCTACGGCATCTTGATGCAGTGGTCTATGCAGCAAAACACTGTACATTATTTTCCTAGGGGGAACTAATTGAGAGCCAGGTGAGATAAATCCATCAGTTATTACAAATGCATTAAGTGTATCAAAGTTTTGTAAGCCATCCTGTTGTTACAGAAATATCTATCTTCAGTATACCTACTAACTAAGGAAATAAGATGGTAGGTGATGGTGATTCTTACTATTTATAATCTGCAGAAGGATACATATTATTGCTCCCTGGATTTGGCATAGGATAACGTGAGTAGGGAATTAAGGGAGAAACTAGTGATGCTTAGTTAATGAATTTATAAAGACTCAAATTTTCTTATTACCGTGTTGCCTGGGAATATTAAAACTAGGCTTCTTTTACATGTTTTACCTTAGTAAATGTATTAAAAATATTTTACTTTCTTAGAGTTTCTCTTGGGACTTGAAATAGATAGGCATTTCCATTTCACAAAACCAAACACTGATTTCCAGAGAGTTTATATATTTAATCTAGGAATTGAGTACAACCCTTTTGATTCTCTGTGCATACTTCCAAAATTTACAAGAAGTTAAAAACTAATTTTACAGACCTTCTTGGAGCACTGTGTTTGTTTTATGTTCTGTACACTACACTAAGCTAAAGAGGAATGTGATATAATCTCTGAATAAACTATAGGTGTGATTCTTTTCCTGAAAACAAAGGTTACACATTGCATTTCAGTTAATCTTGGTTACTCATGAAAGCATATCATTAAATCTTATCTAAAACAGGTGCTAAAATATTATGTTCAAATATGTTTACTATTTCCATAGATTCAAATCTATACATGTGTGCAAATAATTATTTTACTAGACATGCACTTAATATAAGAACACAATCTTATATTCACAGTTGTCAAAAATAATATTGGAATAGAATGAATTTGTAATTCAGTGTGCTTTTAACTTCAAGTTTCTTTCAGGTTGAAACACAATTATTATAGATTTAGAATCACATCAATAATTTCAACTAACTTGCTTTCTTTTGCAGTTATATGTGCTGGGCTGGTTTTCAGACTTTCCCACAATGTACCAAATTATTTCACCGCATTAATTATGTCAAGACAGATAATACTTGCTGGAAATAAAAATCATATAAAACATTTATAATTGTCATTTTGTATTAATATTTTTTATGCCTGAGTTTATTTAGTCATAAAATAGCTGTGTAAAGTAGGTATTATTTCTCTCCTACTGATGGAAAAGAATAAATAGAGACAAAAAGTGCTTACACAAAATCTCCATGTTCTGAGAGTGGTGACAGGAAGATAACAAAGCTAGCTGAGACAAGGTTCCCTGATAAGAGAGCACTGTCTCAGACAATAGAATATTCTCCATCCATATTTTTTCATCCAATAAGCAACTTCATCTCCTAGAACATTAATAACTCATTTTCAAGTCATACTTGATAAATAGGGACAGACAATCAAGAGAATGGGAAGTAAGGAGGGAATGGCCTAGGGGCATCCTACCAGTAACATGGAAGAGTGGTACAGCTGTATTTGCAATGCAAAGAGTCAACCAGACTGGAACAAGGAGATCTAAAGGACAACCACAGGGCCTTGAAATGTGCCTATTGAGAACACGGGTGGGTTGGAGTGGTGCAGGAGGTATCAAGAGAACAATGGTGGAGGGAAGATGACACTGGTGGTGGGATTGATGACTACATACCATAGGCCTAAAACACAATTATTAATATTTTGTAAACCATGGTTCTTTAAGTAAATGTAAAAAAAAAAATGCTGGAGAGGTAACAATGGTAACAGTGCAATGTCACAGAGCTCTTAAAATTCTTTGATGTGATTGATTTCCACAATTATTCCAAGAAGAAAGCAAAAATATTCCATAACTTACATTATACAGAAAAAAAAAAAAACACTGTCCTCCCATTGTTCATCAATTTGCTCGAGAGGGCCCAGTAATGTCTCCATTTGAGACTTGTTGTTACTGTGTTTGGCATATTAAATACATCACAGGGAGCTTGCCAGGATTTGCCAGGTGAGCGAGATACTCTCAGAAGCTTGCTGAGCTCTCCGAGAGGAGCGGAAGAATTGAACTTGGCTCAGCCGGGCTGGTTGTGCAAGGCAAACGCCCTACTGCTGTGCTAGAAGGATAAAAATTAAGAGTACTTTAACATTTTTAACTTTTTAAAAAAAATATACTATGATTCACAAAGTTGTTCACAATATTTATTTCAGATATTCAATCCACCACCAACGCCCCCTTTCCTGAACCAGTGTCCCCCGGTTCCCTCCCACTTCCCAGGCTGCCACCTTGGCAGCTATAGAACAAATCTTTTTCATATTACTTGCTCCAACAAAACTTAATGGGATGTTAAATGGAATTATCAGAAAATAAAAGTCATTTGTGATGATTGATTGCTATATGATTTGAACCCATGTAAACAAAGAGATTCAAATCATTTAATACAATAGTCTACTGCCTGTTCTCATTTACATAACTAAATTTTCAACTCTGGCATTTAAAATGTATTACATCAAATTTGTGTTTTACTTGGAGCTTATTGTGGGAAGAATTATGTTTTCCCAGCCATAAATAAAACCTCCAAAAAAATTCTGCATTAATATAGTTTAGAACTTCCATGAAACAGGTGAAAACTATAAATACACATTTTTGTAAGGGTGAAGAGAACTAAGAAACTCTAGATGGAAAATTATGAATAGACCTATACAAGTACAGAGGGTTTTATCCTTTTAAAGGGAATATTGGTTCTGTAGTACTGTAGCACTGTCCTCCCGTTGTTCATCAATTTGCTCGAGTGGGCACCAAGAACATCTCCATTGTGAGCTTGTTGTTACTGTTTTTGGCATATCCAATACACTACGGGGAGCTTGCCAGGCTCTGCCATAGAGTCAGGATACTCTGTGTAGCTTGCCAGGCTCTCGAGAGGACCAGAGGAATTGAACCCAGGTTGGCAGCATGAAAGGCAAATACCCTACCTGCTGTGCTATCGCCCCGGCCAAATGATTCTATAACATAAAACATTATATGATCGATACTGCTTAGTCTCCTGCCCCCTGCCTGACTGTTCTCATTGGGGCCCCTTGGAGGGTGGAGGGTTGAGTTTCTCTCCTCCCCCCCACCTCCACCCCGAGCAAAGTCCCAGCAGCTGAGGACCTCTGGAGCCAACCACGGCCATGCTGGGACCACTCTCCACACATCCGGACGGGCCTCATGCATGGAAGAACTGGCAGAGGAACCCAGGCATGCAGGTCCTGGGGCTGAGGTCTCCAAGCCTACTTGGATTGGGACTGGGCCTTCTCCACCTAGACCCTCCATCTTCCAGTAGGTAGGCATCACACCCACCAGCTGCCGCCAGCGCCAGGATGGTCCCATCAACGGCCAAGATGCAGAGACTATAAAACCCGGCTCCCAGAAGCACGCGGCTGCAAATGCGGCCGTGCGACATCATATTATCTTATTTTTCCTTTGGAGAACCTGGCAGGCTACCAAAAGTATCCTGCCCGCACGGCAAAGTCTGGCAAACTTCCCGTGTCGTACTCAATATGCCAAATACCAGTAACAACGATGGGTCTCATTCTCCTAATCCTGAAAGAGCATTGAAATGGCTCTTTTAAAATATCAGGGCTAGGAAGAAGGAGACTTTACCGGTGCCTGCTCAAGGAAATCGACGAACAACAGGATGATCGTGATCGTGATCGTGACTGCTGAAAGGTATTCATAAGTAGAATATTTTAATAAAAAATCTCTAAATGTAACAGAATTGATCATGTGTAGATCAATGTAAGTGAAATATTAATTAATTGCAGAAGAATATAAAGACTGTCTTAGGCAGCTAGGGCTAGACAGACACTTTTCATGATCTCGTAGAGGGCAAGCCTACAGACCTTCCGTGAGTGCCATGCTCAATGCCACATTTTGAGAAGTTTGTCTTGTCCTTTAAAGAAGCTCTTTCAATGCTTCTGGCAAAACTGGTTTCAAGACTCTGAATTCCCTAAACTCTCACCTGTCCATGAAGCTCTGTATAAGTTCTTCAAATCGGAATGATCATCCGCTGGAGAGAGTACTCTTGCTAATGTGTCTGCTTCACTGAATCTTTGTGCCATATCCCATCATTCTCAACTGGCTCAGAGTCTCATTTGACAGATATGCTGTAAACCTTCTGGTCTTCCTTTGTATGGAATTTCCTTTTGTGATTTTGCTGCTTTCATGATTCTGTACCTATCTTTGGCTTGTGTCACTTTTTGTACAATATGTCTTGGAGTTTTCTAGGTGAGTTATTGTATGAGGGCTCTTAAGGCCTCTTGAAGCTCAGTGGCTATGATCGTAAGCTCTGCTAGATTCTTACAGATGATTTCTGTAACTATTTTTTTCTTCATCACTTTTGCCTTCCTAGTCTTCAGGGACCTTGATGATTCTTATATTGTTCTTTCTGAATGCTTCCCATAGTTGTCTGTTTTGCTGTTGATTTCTTTTCAGACTGTTTCCTACTTTTTCTTATTTCTTAGTGGTTTCATCCCTTCTCCTTTGATATTCTTGATCTTTTGCTCAGCTCAGCTCCTCTACTGCTCAGAACTTCTGTTGAGTTTTTATTATCATCTACCACTTATTTTATTTCTGTCATTTCAGATGGCAAGAGTTTTCTCATTTCAAGCATTACTACTCCTCATGCTTTGCTGACTAGCTTTGCCATAGTTCCTGTGAGTCTGTTAAACACCTTCATCATGGCATCACTAAATTCATTATTGGAGAATTTATTGCGCTCCTTGGTGTTTGTTCAATGTTGGTTTTGGTCATTGAACATGGTGGGTTTCTCCTTGCTGTAGAAATAGAAAACTTGGTATTTCCTCCATAGGTTTTCTAGTGCCCTTGCTCTGTTTGGGGGGTCTTTGTACTTAGGACCCTAAAAGATGCTGAGAAACTAGGCTTGGGGTTACTCTCATTTATCTCAGGTCATCTTCACCAAATGACAGAGAGTATGACTGTCGGAAGTGTGTAACTCGTTGAGTGTACCTGTCATGAGGCTGCATACATGACCATGGCAGCAGGAGCTGTGGCATGGGCCAGCTAATATGGTGCACATGTTGGGTGTCAGGAGGACATTTCAAAATGCCTCCTCTAGCAATAAACTTGCACCTTATTATCATAAACTAAATAAAGAATGTCAATGACAATTTTGTACTTCATGAAAAGTGACGACAAAAGAAGTTAAGAGTAAGTAGTGGGCAAAAGATGCATATGGTACCTAGGATTCAAAAATCAAACACAAGGTCATGGAGAAGAATTTACATTTCATTTTCATATGCAATGGGGAGTCACCCTGAAGCTAATAGGGTGCTCTATATTCTTTACAGGGGACAAGAGTCACACTGTGACAAGAAAAGAGAAAAGCCAAACAAAACACCTTTCAGCTAGTTTTGGAGTTAGTGTCATATGTCAAGACAGAGAAGACAATCACATTTTCTTGGTGTAATGTAGTTAAGTGGTTAAGCCAATGCACACATGAAGTTTTTTTCTTTATCTGTCTACCCTAAATACTGGCTCTTTCTTCTTCTTAACAAAAATAGCTAAGATTTTAACTGAAAGCTACAGAATTTCTAATGAAAATTAAAAAAAAATAATATTGACTGATGAAGAGGATAAATTTAAATCCTACTTTGACTAAGTACTAAATAGTCACCTTTTTTTGTTTTGTTTTGTTTTGTTTTTGGGCTAAACCCACTTGTGCTCTGGGTTTACTCCTGGCTCTGTACTTGGGGATCATTACAGCATCCTCATGGGACCATATGGGACACTGTGATTAAATCCTGTCTGGTCAAATGAGAAGTAAGTGTTTTACATCAATATCTCCAGCCCCCAACAATGATTTCATTTTTGGGCTGGAGCGATAGCACAGCAGGTAGGGCGTCTGCCTTGCATGCAGCCAACATGGCCAACCCGAGTTCGATTCCTCCGCCCCTCTCGGAGAGCCCGGCAAGCTACCGAGAGTATTTGATAAGCCAGACACAGTAACACCAAAGTCTCCAATGGAGACGTTACTGGGCCCGCTCGAGCAAATTGATGATCAACGGGAGGGCCTTTATTTTTTTTATAATTATATGTAATCTAATAAAATACATAAAGTTAACCATTTAATTAACTTGAATGTGTTAAATTGCTGCCTTTTTTATTAAAATGGAAGGAAGCAAGAAAAAGAATCACTTGTGAATTTGAAAGACAAGGACATTCTATGCACTTCCTAAATTCTTATCTTAACTTTTGTCTAAAATGCAAAAAAAAAAGAATATAAAAACAAATCATAAAAAATAGGTATCACACATGCATGCAAGTTAAATGGTTAAATGTTTTTATATTTTATGTTTTTATATTTATACAATTGTGTGTGTGCATATGATTTTTAAAGTAATGGATAACTAACTTCAAGACTGGTATAGTATTATATGTAGTCCTGGGAAATAACCAGTAGTATCACCAGGTTCAAGTAAGGAGTATCCATCTAGCACTCAAATATCATTCTATATTAAACAACAGACACTGAAGTTAAAAAGTAATAAATATAATAGAATCTTGGCATGGCATTTCAAAGTCCTCTAGATATTTTCTGAAATAATAAGTGAGAAACTCATACCCTATTAATTACATCGGGATTCACCTTCCTTTAAAAGAATTTCTCTTGCATAAATCAATAATTCTCAATCTTTTCACATTTCACAATAAACTTGTTCAATTCTATGACACATATAAACAAAAAATTATCATTAATTAAAATTAATTTCAAATAACAGATTTACTACGCCACTGAAGCCAGACAAGAAAAATATGGACTCACATGAATGATTATTTTCTCTCTTCACATACATATTCATATAGATTTATAAATGTTTATTGATATCTTCCATATGTTAATCAGAATGCTATTAGACCTAAGATTCAGTACTAGGTAAAATGTAACTCCTATTCACACACAGCATGAAACTGATTTTTAGGAATAATTATATAAGCACTTAGAATACCAGTACCACACAGGTCAAGGAAAAGAAAAAATAAGCAATCTTGCTATTAGAAGGAAATAAAATTTTACAAGCTTCTAAAAATAAGCTAAGTCTGAGGGAGTAAATTAGAGAAAGAACAGAGAATACAGAAAACATAAAGGGAAGATTTGGACACCGAACAGTCCCAGTGGACAAGGCACCCTTAACAGGAATGACACAGGCTTCAGTGCAGGAATTGAGAGGCAGAGGTGGACTGAGGTGACCCAGGAACTGAGGGATGAGCAAGGATGATGTTTGGGGCCACATTTAGGAGTTTATGGTTTATCTTCCCAGTGGTGAGAAGGAATTGGAAGATTTGCAACAGAATTTCAACATGGCCAGATTTGAATTTTAGAAAAAGATTTCTGAATGCAGTTTCCATTTGGAGAATAGATTAGTAAAAATCCAAATACATCAGTTGGAAGTCTTTTTCAATAATCCGGGAGAAAACTTAGGGTGATCTGTAAAAAATTCAATTTTTGCAGTAAAGGACTAATGAACACAGATGCTTTTACAACTGATAGGAAACATGAAGAGAAAGAAAGCAACTAAAAGTGGACTGGACATGTGGTATGAAGGAAAGTGGAGTTAAGGGTTACTCCCAGATTTCTAGAATTTTAATATGGAAGACGGTGGATTTCTCTGTGAAAAGCGCACTGAGTGAGTTCAGACCTTTATACATTCAATTAGAAGGATTCTGAAATGCTTGTAAGCATTTGTCAGGTCGAGTTCTACAATCTCTGTAACTCAAAAACTCCATTTTCCTTCATACCACATGTCCTTTCATCTTTTCCTGTCCATTCTGGGTTCTGTTCACTTCTACTCCTCTTTATTTCTGCCCTTCACTGGGTACATTGTTTTTACTCTCCCATGGTTAAAAATTAACTAAAAATAGTTCTACTTCTACCACTTAGATGTGGTATCTTATGCCTGGCCTCTCAAATAAAGTAACCTTAATGAGTAGCTTGATAAATAGAATGATATAAGATTCTGTGTAATGTTTGAAACGAGATTAATTGGGACTTTCCAATTTCTGCATTGATCCTTGAAACATATTTTCTTAGAAGTCAATGACCAGCCTCTGAGGATATCAAACTTCACTGTAGAAAAGAGCAAATGGAGAAGTAGTGAGTTCCTTATTCAGTGCTCATGGACCAACGTGGTTCCTGTCACCATCAGTTCCCCAGCCCTTATGAATAATCACCCTGTGCCATAGTGACTAGGACCACAGATAAAATGGGGCAAAAGGAGAAAGACAACTGATCTTTATACAAATTCTGAATCCACAAAATCCCAAATAAATTTATAGAAGAAATATGTTCCTACCTTTAATTTAAAGCTAGTTTCTTAAAAATAATAATCTTCTATAGTGGGCTGTAAACATGTGGTTAATATTTCATTAATAGTATATGCATGCCACTTCAAGATTGGATTTAAACATAATCCCTCTGGGGGTTGGTGCGGTAGCACAGCAGGTAGGGTGTTTGCCTTGCACTCAGCCAACATGGCCGACCCTGGTTCGATTCCCAGCATCCCATAGGGTCCCCCAAGCACCGCCAGGAGTGATTCCTGAGTGCATGAGCCAGGAGTAACCCCTGAGCATCCCTGGGTGTGACCCAAAAAGCAAAAAAAAAAATCCCTCAATCACCTCACTTGTCCCTCTATTAGGTTCTCAGAGAAAACTCATAAAATGAATATAACAGAAACAGCTAGTATTCTATGTGACCTTATTGAGCAGAAATCCCTCCACCAATGAATCCCTACTGGGTTTGACATAATAAAGAACACACTTTCAATATTATAATGCTTAAATATTTTAGATACTTTATTTTAGCTCTAACCATGCTCTGAGTAATACATAGGTTATGATTTAATAAGGTTATGCAATTCAGAGATAAAAATCAGAAGGAAAGAAGGAAATGAAGGGGGGAGGGAGGAAAGGGTGGAAGGAGGAAAAAGGAGAGCAACTGAAATTTTGTTTAATTTCAAAAATGTCTTTTTAAGCTTCTTTTATTTCACAGTTAAAAATTTGGCGAACTTATTTAATGATAATTTTTGGAGAATGAAAATATGATACCTTTGAGTAATATTTACTATTACTTATATAAGTATTATATAGTCACCAAAATAAATTTAGAATAAAATTACCTGGTTTGCTGAGAGAAATGGAAGCAATACATTTCGTGAGAATATGACTTTATGGGCATTTAAGAACAAATGGAAATGAAACGAGAACAAAGGTTCTTAGAGAGGCTTAGCAATATACTGAAGTCATCCAAGAAAGACATGCAGAAACAAAAATACAGTTCGGGATGGGGAGGCTGCACTATTAAAAAAAAAAAAACTGAAACCAACCCTAAAGTTTGACTTTATGGCAACTGCATGTTCAGACCCGTACGCAATTTTCCTTGAGATTAGGCAACCAGGGGGGTTTGAATCCAGTGCTGCTCAAAGGCCAACAATCAAGACTCAAAATAAAGGGTGGAGAATGAGCTCCAAGCAGACAACTTGGAGTATTGCAGACTCCTTCTTCAAAGCAACCTTCTTATCTGCACAAGAAAGGACTGCAAAGAAAGAATTGGAGAAAAACCCTGCAGCTCTGAGGCTTCAGGAAGACCCACCTAGTCCCTTTAAGGCTCACTCCACCACTCCACATAAATCCTCCTTAAGGCACAGCCCATCTTATCTGCAAACCTAAACACTAGGTTTCTGCAGGGAGGGTAAATTCAAGACAAATTGTGCTTATCTTTAGGCTTTGGGTGCAAGGATTGTTGTCCTGTGACTATCGATCTTTGGCCCTGTTGGTTTCTATTACTTGTGCTGGAGATAGGGCCAGAAATTAAGTTTGTTTCTCTCCGGATATGCCTTTTGGGTTTGTAAGGACAACACACATTGATTCTTCAGCTTAACCTTTAGCCATGAGTCTTATGGAGAAAGAGAGACACTGAAGGTACCACAACTCTAATACGGGAAATGTGGAGGAACAAGCCATCCTTCAGTTCCAAAGCAACTCCAACAGCACAGATCATAGAAAAACATAAGAAATCCTCTAGTGGGCTGGATGTCACCTAGAAGCAGAACACTTGCCTTGTATGCGTGTGGTCCTCATTTTGATTCCGAATATCACGCACACAAAGAAAGCTGCCACACATATAAAGTTTGAAGGAAATGAAATTTGTATTATGTTCTGGGCACTATATCATATGTAATTCGTTTTTAATCTCATTTCATATTCTATTTAGTGTTATTGATCTATTCTTTTACATGTGTGTCATATGTTAATTCATTAGTCAATGAGGTAAGTGATATTTTATGCTGAATCAGATAAAAATTTTATTATTTTTTTCCTTTTTTCTTTTAAAAATTGTTTGAAGTTTTTTTAAAATTTTATAAATTAGTTCATGGTATTTCATTATATTTAATATTCAAACACCAATGTCACCACCATTACACCTTCCCACCACTATATTTCAGATGTTTCCATCCCAAAACCCAATCTGTACCAAAGCAGAACCGAAATAATACATTTTGTATTGTTTGTCATGAAGAACCGCTGAAAATGCTACAAAAAAAGTATCCTTAGAGGAAACAGTATGGAGGTTGTTGTATTTCACCCAGGGACCATTAAGCCCTTCTATAAGAGATCACTAACATGTTGTTAAAGGTTGAGACTTACGTGCTTATATACCTGTTTAAAAAAAAAAAGTATATTTTCCTCTAAAAAAAAAAAAAGAAAGAAATCCTCTAGTTTCTTTTGAAACAAAGGAGGTAGCATCAACTTAATACATAATGCAGAACTTGTTGACTTCTAATAAAGAAAATATTTACTATACATTTTAGGAGAATTTTAGGAGGTTTTCTGAACACTTTGGGTTGAGAACAGAAAGAGCTCCAAGGCACACCTTTTTTAAGATTGACTCTAAGGGAACAGTTAGTGGGGAATTTCCACTGTCTTCCCTAACTTGCATGCTGAACCAAGCTTATTTCCTCTCAGGAAATTTCTCTCCTATTCTCCCTCAATCTCTGAATTTCCAGGTTCCTCAAGGATCCCTGTTTCCCACCTCAGAGAGGGTGTCGACGATGAAGAAAATCCATCATTTTCCGGAGACAGCCGTGAAACCAGGATAGAGCTGGGGACTGCCACTTTTACAGTTCCCCTCAGCACTCCTTAATGGCTTCTTTCTTGTTGATCTACAGAGAGGTGATAAAGTGGTGTTGAAATCTTCCACTAGTATTGTGTTGCTATCATGTTTTTCTTCAAGTCTGTGAGTATTTGTTTTAACTGTTTTGCTGGTCCCTCATTAGGTGCATATACAATCAGTGAGTTCTTCCTGATGTACAGATCCCTTGATCAATAAGAAAAAGACCTTCACTGTCTTCTTGCAACCTGCTTCAGTCTGAAATCAGTGTGATACCAGAATGGCCACCCCAGCTTTTTTGAGGGAGTTGTTTGCCTGTAGAATTGTTTTCCAGTCTTTGACGTTGAGTCTGTGTTTGCTCTGACTGTTCAGATATGTTACTTGCAGGTAGCAGAACGTTGGTTTCAATTTTCTGATCCATCCTGCCACTCTGTCTTTGACCTGATGTGTTCGGACCATTGACATTGAGAGAGATTATTGTTATGGGGTTTTGTCTCACATTTCTGTGAAAGTTTAGTTTACTTGAGGGGCTTGTCTTAAGGTAGCCCATTTAGTTTTTCTTGTAACCATGCTTTTGAGTCTATGAAGTTCCTGGAAACAATTCAAGTTTCTGAGAATAGGCGACTGGTTAAAGAAACTTTGGTACATCTACCCAATGGAATGCTATGCAAATGTTAGGAAAGATGAAGTCATGAAATTTGCTTATAAGTGGATGGTCCTGAGGTGTATCATGCAAAGTGAAATGAGTGAGAAAGAGAGGGACAACCATAAAATGACTGCACTCATCTTTGGAATAGAAAATAAGACACTGACAAACAAGGATGGTAGACATAAGGGCCAGGAATATTGCTCCATGGTTGGAAGCCTGTCTCATGATCTGCAGGAGAAGGCAGCTGGAATAGAGAAGGGATCACTAAGTCAATGAAGGTTGGAAGGATCTTTTGAGATGAAAAATGTGTGCTGAAAGTAGATAGAGGACCAAACATAATAAGCTCTCAGTATCTGTATTGCAAACCATAATGCCCAAAAGTAGACAGAGAGTACGGGGTGGGGAGGTAGGGGGGGTATTGTCTGTCATGGAGGAAGGAAGGTTGGGATGGGGGGGGCGATACTGTGGACATTGGTGGTGGGGAATGTGCACTGGTGGAAGAATGGGTGTTTGATCATTGTATAACTGAAACTCAAACACATGAAAGCTTTGTAACTGCAGTTCATGGTGATTCAATTAAAAAAAAAAAAAACGCTTCTTTATTCTCAAACATGTATCACTAGTGATTCAATGCAGTGGGGATCCACGGAGTTTGGCCGGAGAAAATCATGTTTCTAGCTTGCTTTTCCACCCGCCAGTGGCAGGTCACAGGCAGCCTCCACACAAGCACTGTGGGGCCACGTCAGGAGGGTAAAAGGTTGAAGTCAAATAAATTTTATTGAAATTTTTAGAAAGACATGAGGGGAAGTGAGAAGTGAGTGACAGAGCACAGGGAACACACAGCTAAGTGCAAGTTCCCAATGGTTTTCTGGAAAAGAGCTTTGGGACAATTTCTTTTCATGGTTTTTGTTCTAGTTTGTTGCCTACATAGATGTTAACATGTGTGTTGTCTCAGGACAGCCTTGCGCTATGTTGTATGGTCTGTTCCTAAGCTGAGAGATCTGACACAGGCAGGCAGATAGGTCTCCCCAGGGCAAGAAATTTCTGGAAACACATAGAACCTGTATCCCCAAGGCCACAAAATTCTTTGTGAGCACAGGAACTAAGATGCAGTGAGGCTGGCTGGCATGAGGTCATGCCTAGTAGGGACACATGGCAGACTTTATCAGTCCTGGCTTGCTCAGCTGTTCCTGGGGGGCAAAACTAGGTCCTGAGAAAGTGACATATGCAGCCGCCTCTCTCCTCTCCACTTCACATGTCCCCTGGGGATCCCACCGGAATATGAATCTTCTGTTGCTTCTCCTTTTCTGAGTGGGTCCCCCCTTCACTGGGTGGGGCCTTGAATTTCTGCAACTGGTGGTGCCTCTGTTTCTCTTCTCTGAAGAGCTAAGGATTTGTGTGTGTGAATGGATGTGGCCTTCCTGTCTTCTGTCTACTTCAGGGCACGAGCAAACTCTTCTTAAATGTGTACTCATTTCTAAAAGTACATTTCCAGAAAACACAGGCATCTAAACTTCTCTTCTTCTATGGAAGCTGCCCCTAAAATAGTATTTAAGTCACCTGTTTTTTACCGACTATTGTTTGTCTTCTCTGGACAGAACTGAAGCGATTCTCTAGATTACCCTACTCAGGGCATTCTTAACAATCTCCCCTGTTAGACAATCACAGTTCTCTAGGGGATATATCAGTTCAGGAGAAAATACATATTCTGCCTTTTTAATGTGTGTTTTTCCTTGCTGGATCTTAAGCTCCTTCGAGGCCTGGATTTTTATCTTCCTGATCTGTGCCTGATACTCAGCGGCTGTCGGCTGTCGGAGGTGCCACTTAGCATAACACGAAGGCTCAAGCTGCCCAATTAGAGATGCAGTGTCCATTAGCTGTTTATTTTTAGTTAAAGTCATGAATTTTGATCATTTATACCTAACGGACTCATGAGGCATGATCCATAGAAAAATTCTGATGCACTGAGAACATGACACATGGAAATCCCTAATGCGCTGGAGAGACTGAGTAGACGGACACCACCGGGGTCCGAATCCAGACATGCTTAGCCCAGAGCCCATCGCTGTGCATGGGACCCAGGAATATATCTTGGTAGACAATATTCTATTTGTTTATTAATTCGGGGGCCATTCCCAGAACTGCTCAGATATTGATACTGTTTATATTGCTTTGATATATTTATAATATTGCCATATAATATAATAAATAATATAAAATATACATTTTAATATACTATTTTTACATACATAAGTTGAGTTTATCAATAACAAATGTGTTGATAGGTCAGTTTTAGTTAGAAAGCGTAAAAAGTGTTTTCCAATCTCTAGATCAGGTTATAAGCTAACTTCATACCTCATCCACCATTTTTTTTTCAGGAATCTTAATCGTTAAAAAATGAAAGATTGTGAGCTCGAGTGAATCCAGCTGCCTATTTTCAAAACTGGGAGAAAAGGTAATCACTGTGATAGAAAATTTTGACTCATCATATTTAAACAAAATACATCTACAAAGTGTATAATGAGACTGAGACTATGGGGAATCAAGCTGGTGTGTAGGCTATGTTGAGAAAAAAAAGATTTACAGGGCTCAGAGTGATAGTATAGTGCGTAGAGTGCTTGCCTTGCATGTGGCCAACCTGGGTTTGATTTCCAGCCTTCCATACGGTCCTCTAAGCCCCACCATAAGTTATCCCACAGAGTACAGAGCAAGGTAAGCCCCGTGCATCCCGGTGTTCAAAAACAAAAATTAAAATAAGAAAGATTGATAAACTAGATTTAACAACATTAAATTTATTACTGATGTTGAGCTGCAGGAATAGCACAGCGGGAAGGGCATTTGCCTTGCATGCAGCTGACTTGGCTGACCCGGGTTCAGTTCCACCGCTCCTCTCGGAGAGCCTGGCTAGCTATCCAGAGTATCTTGCCCGCACGGCAAAGCCTGGCAAATGACACGTGATGTATTCAATATACCAAACACAGGAACAACAAGTCTCACAGTGGAGACGTTACTGGACCCACTTGAGCAAATCGATGAACAACAGGAGGACAGTGCTGCAGTGTTACAGTTGAAAGAAAGGAAGTTTATTGATATGATAGGCAGATGCCTTATTTTTTAAGTGGCCAAAATATAATAAAAGAGGATTGCATCATTTTATTTAGAGAATATCAGTTATAGTATTTATGTTTTTTCTTATTTATTTTTCATAAGATCTATTATGGGTCAAACAAAATGTTCCTTAAAAGATCTCAAATTATCAGTGAAAAGCCTACACATATTTCATGGACTGTCCTACTCATTCTTCATGACCAAGAAACTACTTGTGGAAACATCTTAAAAATGGTTAACCATCACCTAGTATCTATTGCAGTGAAGTCTTAGAAAGGCACAAAACATCAAAGTGTTCACATTTTTGTCCTTACAGAGCTCAAGCATCATACACATACTTTAATGAGGGGGACTTGGAGGGTTGCATCAAATCCTCATTCATAAAGCTATACTGTAGTCACATCTCCAGCTCTTTATTTGTCTACTATAATCAAAATTCACTCATCTAACCTGTAGTCTATAACTTCATGTATACACTACAAATTAAGGGGTTAAATATATATTAATGTCATATCGAATAGCTGATCAATGTTTCACTTCATATGTTCAGGATAAAGAGTGACTGACAGTTCTAAATTTGAGCAAGGGGAATTATGTCTTGCTCAAATAGTTTGTCATTACTGACAAATAATGAAAAAAACCTGCAAAATAAATTCTCTGCTCACATTTTACCTATATAGATATTTCAAAATTATAAGTGAATATGGAACTTTTATTTCTGGCACTCAATATGCTTTCTCTGAAACCCTTTCCTGTCACTTCCAAAACAATCTTCCACTGTTTGTCATTTATGGGTTTTCTTTCAGACAGATCAGCAAAAGGGGAAAAAAAAAACTTGGGTTTAAAAATAACTTGATCTGTTATTCTGGGGGGAAAATATTAATGTCCTTATTTTAAGGTTTACACAATTTCATATTAGTTTTTGATAGATGAGGAAGGCCCATATAAGTTTCCAGTGTCAATCAAACTCCCTCCTGATCTAAAGCACGTTCTGCCAGGCTGGGGCTGCCAATCACGGGGACCCTCTGCAGGGCGGCCTTTCTCTCTCCTAAGAATCATAAAGATCCCGTGGCCTGTCTGGGTCTCAGCCTCTATTTTGCGTTGCCATTTAACATCAGCAAATATAACAGGCACTTGAAGACTAAGTAATACCCAATGCAAAGACACATATTCTCTGCTGAGAGGTGAAATTGTTAAATTACTAATTTCCTGTTGCATGCACTATCGCCTCTATTTTCAAAAATTGCAAGATAAATTAAATTCTATCACAGTCGGGCGTTTAGTAGGTCGGTTACAACCGGCATCACGCCAGAGTGGTCCTCTACCCAGCTATTCTGCAAACTCCATTTCCGTTCTAAGAGAGTGTTTTGTTTCTTGCCCTCTGCAGAGTGTGGATTGAACTATTTGGACAGTTTATTCTCCTGAAGATTCATTTGCCATTAGGCTAGCCTTTATGAGAGAAGAAATTGATGTCACATTTGTGACAGGAAGAAAGTGGCTGGTCATTGTTATGGATTACTTAATAATCATTGGTAAGTAGAAAACAAGTACAAATGATAGAAATGGTAATTTGTGTCTACATACGACATATAAATGTTTCTTGAGGTAATCTTATGAATCTCTTACCAAATACATTAATCATATTTTGCTATTGCTCATTTGTGAAGGTCTCCAATGTGAATTAAAAAAAAAACTAAAGCGTGGCTTGTGGTGCTTGGAGACAAGAATTAATATTTCATTTGTTCTCCTTTATGAGAAAAAAATAATTAAACAATATTTCCTCATCGAAATTACAATAATTCTGTAAGATATGAAGCGCATTAGATGGGAATGATATTGCTGCATTAAAGGGATGTCCAAAAAATCAAGCAAAAATACACAGTATTTTATCAAAAGCAATTAATCTTTGCTCATCCAGAGTATGACATTTCACTATGTAATTGCACAGGAAATTAAAACTCTTTTCATAGATTTAATAATGGATGAGATATGGGTTTTGAAATAATTGTTTTATTGAGTTTTGCCATCCTAAGCCTCGATTTGCAAGCTGCGTCTCGCAACTTGTTCTCTGTCCGCTCCAAGATGGAACAGAGGAAAACAATGAGGGGGACAATGAGCCCCCACGTGGGGACCCCCAGGACACAAGCGGGCGCCAGGAATTCAGGCACATTTCTAATGTTCTTGTTTACCCCTTCAAAGAAACGTGCAGTCTGGCACCTAGTGAGTGTCGGTCCCCTGGCACCTTTCCAGGTGAGACCTTCAGTCCAGCCAGCCTGAGCACCCACGCACACCAGGCTCTGTGGGGCCCACTCCCCACACACACGTCCACTCACTGCTTACTCACAAATGCAATGATAACATATTTTGAACTGTAAAACTGTTCAAATGAATGCCTGACAGATATATCACTACATAGTCGCAAACGGAACACATTTGGTAATTGACGAAGGTAGATCTTACACTCATAGGTGTAGTGCAGATGTTCATATTACGTTATCTAACATCTAAAATATTATCTGGAGCACTGAATATTGATTTCTTATCCATTTTTAAATAAATATGCTTTGATCTCATCTTCCATTTAAAATTAATTATGATCTATGGAAAATATTAATCAACTTATATCAGGTAAAAGGGAATTGCAGTCTTTTTTTTTTTTTGGTTTTTTGGGTCACACCTGGCGATGCACAGGGGTTACTACTGGCTCTGCACTCAGGAATTTCTGCTGACAGTGCTCAGGGGATCATATGGGATGCTGGGAATCAAATCTGGGTGCAAGGCAAACACCCTACCCACTATGCTATTGCTCCAGCTGCTGCATTGTCGTTTTTGAGGCAAAAATTTACCAAATGGTGAGAGAGAAGATATAGCAATATTCTGTCTTAAAGGTGGATTTTCAACTTAAATTCACACGTTTTGCTAATAAGAAAATTGAGTGAAAGTTCAATTTGGCTAAAGTACTGTAGAATGATTAGGATTAAAGAATATTAAACTAATGCATTCTAACTATAACACTTCTTTGCTATCCAATTATTAATTCTGAATAAGACTGAAATAAAGCTAACTTTCTCTTGGAAAAGTTGTTTGTATATTTTCTATCAAAAAGATTAGAATCTATCCCTAATTTTCTCAGGTGCATAAGAGAAACTGAGAAAGAAAATTTTCTCTGCAGTACAAATGGGAAGAAAATATTTGTGTTTACTACGGAAAAACAGAGAGCTGTTGTAGTGACCACTCATGAGATAAATGAACCAAGTTCCCAATTTGTTCTTCCACTAAATGACATAGCTACATTTTATGATATGCTTTAAAATTTGTTGCTTTTCTACATAAACTTGATGCTTGAAAAATTCATTATGCAGGAACTCCAGTGAATAATAGTTCTAAGAGAGCGATGGATAGAATTCAAATCCAAGAAGTTAAGATTTAAGGAGGAGAGCGAGAACCTAGGCAGAAACGAAGGAAAGAATAGAAGTGAAGAGAATAAGAAGGAATGAAAGGGAGGAGAAGAAAACAAGAATAAACAGGAGGTAGAAAGAGAAGAGAAGAGGGGCATGGCAGAAAAGACTTTTTAGAAATTGATAAAGTTTTTGTTAACTTGGTGGTCAATGGAGCCAATTGATAGAACATGGGGAAGCTTTTGTAAGATGCTTGAGCCAGAGGTGGTGACAAATATTTAAATTCTTGCAAATCATTGTCCCTACAACATGTTAACAGTAGAAAAAATGAAAACAGCATAAGGAAACTTTTAAAAAAAGGTTAAGTCTCTTTAACAAATTGTGCTGGCATCACTGGACGGCTACATGCAAAAAAGTGGGCTCAGAACTCTGCCTAACACCATGTACAAAAGTAAGATCAAAATGGATTAAAGACCTCAACATCAGACGAGAAACCATAAGGTACATTGAAGACAAAGTTGGCAAAACTCTCCATGACGTTGAAGCTAATGGTATCGTCAAAGATGTCACACCACTGGCCGAGCAAGTGAAAACAGAGATAGACAAATGGGACTACCTTAAACTAAGAAGCTTCTGCACCTCCTAAGAAACAGTGACCAAAATACAAAGACAGTCTACAGAATGGAAAGGATGTTCACTGAATACACATCCGACAAGGGGTTGATATCAAGGATATATAAAGTACTGGTTGAACTCCACAAGAAGAAAACATCCTACCCCATCAAAAAATGGGACAATGAAATGAACAGAAACTTTCTCAAAGAAGAAATCCGAATGGCAAAAAAGCACATGAGAAAATGCTCTACATCATTAATCATCAGGGAGATGCAGATCAAAACCACAATGAGATACCATCTCACACCTCAGAGATTGGCCCACATTCAAAAGAACAAAAGCAACCGATGCTGGCGTGGATGTGGCGAGAAAGGGACACTCCTTCACTGTTGGTGGGAATGTCGACTGGTTTAGCCCTTCTGGAAAACAGTATGGACGATTCTCAAAAACTTAGAAATTGAGCTCCCATTTGACCCAGCAATACCACTCCTGGGAATATATCCCAGGGAGGCAAAAATGTATAGTCGAAGTGACATCTGCACTTGTTTGTTCACTGCAGCACTCTACAGTAGCCAGAAACTGGAAGAAACCTGAGTGCCCAAGAACAGATGACTGGTTAAAGAAACTTTGGTACATCTACACAATGGAGTACTATGTAGCTCTTAGAAAAGATGAAGTCATGAAATTTACATACAAGTGGTACAACATGGAAAGTATCATGCTAAACGAAATGAGTTAGAAAGAGAGGGATAGACATAGAAAGATTGCATTCATCTGGGGGATATAAAGTAAAAAAATATGAGATTAATACCCAAGAATAGCTGAGATCAGCACCAGGAGGATTACTCCATAGCTTAGTTGCCAGTCGGGCATTCTAGAGGAAAGGGCAGCTCAGATAGAGAAGGGAGCACCAAATAAAGGGTGTTTGGAGGATCCTCCCAGGAGGGGAGATGCATGTTGAAAGTAGACTATGGACTGAACATGTTTGCCACTCAAAGCCTCTTTTGCAGACCACAACACCCAAAAGGAGAGAGAGAACACAAGGGATTGCCCTGCCACAGAGGCAGAGTGGGATATGGGGGATGGGGGTGGGAGGGATATTATCCATGGTGGTGGAAAATGGGCACTGGTGGAGGGATGGGTATCTAATCATTGTATAATCAAACCCAAGCACAAAAAATTGTAAATCTACAACTGTACCTCATGGTGTTTCACTAAAAATAATAAAAAAATAAAATAAAAAATAAAAAAAGGTTAAGTACTTTTAAAAGTATAACATCACTATTGAAATGAAGGAATCTAGGGTTGTAATTCTTGTGGCCTGGCTCATTGCTTGGGTTTATTGTAATCCAGTTTTTCTACTTAGATCATCGGGATAATAATATTTACTCAGAATGTCTGTGGAATGAAATTGTCACATTTTACAATTTAATGTGATAATGTATATAACAAAAAAAATGTCAGCAGAAAATTTGTTTAAATATGTTTTTTTCTTTGTTCTTGCTTTTGGGGACACACCTGGCAGTGCTCAGAACTTACTCATGATTCTATGCTTAGGGATCATTTTCAGCAGTGCTTGGATTTGAACTTGGGTCCAATGCATACAAGGGAATCACCCTCCCACCTGAACTATGTCTCCAGTCCCAGATATCTGGGTATTAAAATTATGTATTGTTTGGTCTGAACACAGGGTCACCATCCTATCTACTGAACTATCTCTACAAAACCAAGTATCTACGTACTAAAATCATGTACAATGTAGTACAGGAAATGAATCTGTCCACACTCAGAAGTGCTTCGAGTTTATTTCTGTTCTGTGTTCAGGGAACCCCCAAGAGATTTGGGGTGGGGGTGCATAGGAGGTAACAGGGATTCAACACACTTTAGCCATCCACAAAGCAAGTAGTCTACCTATTGTACTGTCTCTGTCCCCAAAACTATATGGGCTCTAAGCTTGTCACTGAGTCATATGATAAATCAGATTCCCACATCTGTTAATTCATGTACTATTTTATAATGTAGGCATATTTAATTCATATTTCAACACTGAAGAGGTGAATGGATCACCAGTGTTCAAATATAAATATAATATTAATATTCACTCTCCTCTTCTTTCAAATTTGAACTTATGTATTCCGTTTAATTCCTGGCACCATGTAAAGTCTCCTGAATATTACTAGAAGTGACCTCTGAGCACAAAACTAGGAGGGAGCTCTTATCATAGCCAAGGGGGGGCTCCAAAATCAAAAGGAAGAAAAGGAATCTCACATTCATCAACCGCAAAAAAGTTTACAATATGTTATCTGATACCTAGAATAGGCTCATGATACTGAAAAAGAGCATTGGCTTCTGAACAAAATTAAAAATATATATATACTTTAAAGGAAAACCATTTGCTTGAGGGAGCAAGGTTTACTCAATTTGGTATCAGTTACAAAAAATACTAATTCTGGCAATAAAGTCATTTTGTTTATTACTGCATTTTTATCAAACTCAAGTGGAACACTATGATTCTCTTTATTTGCTCATGAAGCTGAGATTATTTTCACAAAGATCATTCATCATTCCATAAATTACACTGTACTGGAGGATACCTACACAAACAATCACGATGATTCTAATAAAAACTGATTTATCATTGAACGTTTCCTTATTGATTTTATGTAATACAACTGTTTCCAATATTAAATATAATATAAATATTAAATATAAAATATTTATAAATGCCAAAAATACATTACTATATTTTATAAAATAAATTTTACTATTTTCATCATGGTGGTGTTACTTTAGAGAAAATTATAATCATGTGTAGTATTTACTTTAGAAAATAATATTTTAATATCATTTTATAAAACTTTGTCTAATAATCTGTGACATTTACCATACTGAGATAAATTAAGGTAAATAATTCAGAAATATGTTCTTGTGTCCTATAATATTAAATCTAACAAATGCCAACAATGTTTAAAGCCCAGATTTTAATCAACATTAATCTTTGATGCAACTGCTGAATTATGACATGGATTTATTTTCCCTGCTATAATCTAATCAGAAGGTAAAGAATATTAAAAGCAAATATATTTAAAAGCAAAGCAATGATAGGAGTTCAAAATCATTTTATTTCTCTAATGATTCTGTAGTGTTTATGACTGAGTCATAAAACACAGATTGTAAAATAATCATGAAACTGCTTCCTAGGAAAGGTTTCTGAGGTTTGGGTAGTCTCCAATCAAGAGTCATGGTTTATTCTTTACTCATAAAATGCAAAGCTTATAATTAATGTAGATGAATTATAAAACAGAATTGTTACATATTAAATAGTTTCCAACCAAAACAGAAACAAATACAGAAATACATGCACACATGGACATACTATTCACGATACAAGTCTTACAAATTCTGGTTGATTTTGATTTTAAATCTGTATGATGAAACATTCTTCATCACAAATTTGGCATACTACATAATTTTCATACAATCTAAAATAATTTCATAGTGTCTTTTATGGGATATTACAAATGTATTTCAATTTAGATGTAATTTGATCCAAAACTCTTAACAGAAATCAAAATAAAAATTTTTATTGCCAAGTAAGTACTGACTTTTCAAAAATACATATGTATTCTAAAAGCCTGAAAATGACTTACTCAGTTCAAGTATTCTTTTGTATCAATAAAATAGATTTTGAAACTCTCTTAATATGACTGAAAAAACTTAAGTGCTTTGCAAATTTTACTTACACAGAAGCAAAAGCATCTCACAAATACATTTCATTACAATTCAGAAGAGATATTATGCTTTGGCATTATAGCTGAAAATCTGAAAGCACTCAGATTTGTTTTACTCTTCCAAACATTGAGACAGAGTTAGGTGAGATAAACAAAAATTTAAATGTTAACACCAAAAATACTATATTTATAGTTTTTAAGTTATACGTATATCTACTTTAAAATGAAGTCTGAGTAAGTACAGAGACTACAGTCTTCCTAGCTTCCAAAATATTTAAAGAAAAGTAAAATAATAAGTTTGTCACCAAATGCACTAACAAGAACAGCAAAGTGTTTCCTAGCATGAGAAAAGTATACAAATACTGAGCAGTCACAACCACATATAAGGAAAATGTGATATTTCAAATTTAAATAAATAAATGATATTTCAAATTTAAATAATAAATGACAGCAGTCACAGTTGTTATGTTCTAGATTTATATCCAACAGAAAGGAATTTAATTTACATTAAAGAAAGTTTATTTAACAGAGGATTCCTGTCTTAACAAGAGGACAGTCTTCAACAATTTAGAAACCAGGCCAGAAAGATAGTACAGTGAGTAAGGCACTTGCCTGGCACACAGACAACCGGACTTCCATCCTGGGCACCCCACGGGGGCCCTCCTGACCCCCTCGGAGACCTATAGGAATAGCTCCCAATGCAAGGGCAGGAACAAGCATGGCCAGGTGTGGTACCCAAACCCCAAACAGCAGCAACAATAACAACAAAACGAGCAAAAAAAAATAATTTAGAAGCCAAAATAAATTTAACACTCTTAAAATGAAAAGGGAAAGAGAGGGAGAGGAAAGAGGATGGACTTTGTGTAATATGCAAATTAGTTGCAGCATCATTTATACAAGGAACTCTACAGATCATTTGCTTGCTTGATTAGTGATGACCATAAAGGTCAAACTTCTTCCCAATTTATTACAGAAAATTAATCTGGGCTGCAATGAAAACACATCTGTAGGATTAGATCTGCAGACAGCTAAGGACTGAGATTTCTTCAGCATTAAAGTTTATGGTAGATTACATTTATTTATGCATAGGGATAAAAATGTTCTGGATTATGTGTGTTGAAATTCAACAGTGCCTATGAGAATATTTTAAAAAAACTGTCTAAGAGGAAGAGGCCTTGTGCTTTTCTTCTACTACAAGAAATGGGTCAACAATACAAGTCTAAATGGGTTGAACATGCCTCTTGCATGTGGGAAGCCCAAGTTTGTTCCTCTCACCTCATGATCCCCTGAGGACTGTATAGAAAAACCCCGAAATACTGAGCTAGTAGTTCCTTAGCACCACTGGGTGTCCCCTCCTCCTGCCCCCCAGTTTTTTTCTAAAAGATAAATGCAATAAATCACCTTTCGTTTGATATAGGGGCTGGGAAGGCCCATTTTATATAAGAAATGGGGATATGATAAAATAATATTTAGGATAAAACATGGGAAGTTTGGGTAAAGAACTGACAAGAATAAATTGCGCTGTTTGCTTTTAATGTTACTGTGTTTGGCATATCGAATACTCTCGGTAGCTTGCCGGACTCTCTGAGAGGGGCGGAGGAATCGAACTCGGGTCGGCCATGTTGGCCGCTTGTAAGGCGAACACCCTACCGCTATGCTATTGCTCCAGCCAGCTTTTAATGAAACAAAAAAATGGGAAGTTGAAAGAGTGGTGAAAGGACAATTGAGAGGAAACCGTATCTGAACCGATGCTAGTAACTAAAATCAACTTGCTTGACAAGGGTTTCTGAGAGATATGGCGAAGATGCATCCTTTGTTGGATGGAAAGCAATACTGAAACCTTGTGAGAAATTATAATCATGACTTACTAATTTAACTAAAAGAATTATTAAGTACATAATGAAAGATAATTATATTTAATCAAAGAAGTCTGATATGTATAAGTGGACTGTGCTAATGCTGCTATTTGAGTGGCATGACAGAAATGAGAGTTCTCTAAAGATAAACTGAAGTTTTTGTTAACTGTTTGTCCCATGGAATTTTAATACATCAATAAGATTTACTCTAGAGGATAAAATAATGACAGACACTTTGAAAAACATTAATAAAGCATAGTAATCTTACAATGTATTTTTGAAGTAAAATTTGGTGTTGTATTAGCAATGATTTTCAAGTAGGTATGCTTAAAACAAACACAAACAAAATGTTTTAAAAGAAAGCTGAGTGGTTAATTATATGGGGTTTATTTTTATAAGTGTTAAGGATGATTGATAACTGTAAGAAGTGATTGAGTCAGAATGGCTGAGATTAGTACCAGAAATTTTGCTCCATGGCTTGGAAGCCAGCCACAATGCTAGGGGAAAAGGCAGCTCAGATAGAGAAGGGAGCACCAAATAAAGGGTGTCGGGAGGATCCTCCCAGGATGGGAGAAGCATGCTGAAGGTAGACTATATACTAGACATGATTGCCACTCAATGCCTCTTTTGCAAACCACAACACCCAAAAGGAGAGAGAGAACAGAGGGGAATGCCCTGCCACAGAGGCAGGGTGGGATGGGGGGAGGGGGGTGGGAGGAATGCTGGGATCCGTGGTGGTGGGAAATGGGCACTGGTGGAGGGATGGGTATTTGATCATTGTATAATTGAAACACAAACACAAAAATTTGTAAGTCTACAACTGTACCTCATGGTGTCTCACTAATAAATTTTTTTTTAAAAAACTGTCAAAAAAAAAAAAGAAGTGATTGAGTCAAGAATTTGTCTCTGTTGTGAGGTTTTTACCTTGTGCCTTATGGAATAAATATCAAATAATTCAGAATATTTTTAAATTGGGGGGAGGCAGGGGAAATGAGTGAATTGGAGAGCGCAGTGAAGGATATATTCCCATGCCTGTTGCTAGATAACCTACAGCTGATAAGATTCTCTAATCTAAAACAGAACTGTAACTATCAGTAGGCACAGATTCCACAGGACATAGCAAGCCTTTCCCACTAATACTGATGCAGTTCCTCAGGGATGCATGTACTCTCAGTTCAATACAAGGTCTTTAGTAAAGCTCCCCTCCACCCAAGTTTAAAACTAAAAGCAATAAAGAGGTAATGAGAGTGTAAGGTGTCAAGGCAAAACATAGTTGAGATAGATCTAAGACAAGAGTACTGTTCTCATCAAGATAATGTAAAAACATCTAAAGAAACGTCGGGTGCATCGTCCTAAGTCTTCATGAACTATAAAAGCTGTCATATTTCATAGTCAACCTCCCCTTTATTTTTCTAAAACTTGATATGAATATTAACTTTTAATAGAGTTTTATACTTATGCCGGAACTTGATGTCAGAGTTTCATAATTAGAACTCGATTTAGACTAAAGAGCTCAATTATTATAGCTTAACACAACCTAATGTCTGACTTATGGACATTTTGATTATGCATTTTCTAAGACTTGCTCACTTTAAAGATCAGTTTAAGAATTAGAGCATATGTTTGAATTATCACTCAAACCTAAGGTTTGGAACTGAGGAAAAATCCTGAGAGAAAAACCCTAGTGACTCCAGAGAAGACTGAGGAATGATGATATTTTTTTGACTTGCAAATGAGATTCACAAGGAGGTTTGAAGCAGATAGAACGAGTGTGATCTAGATTTGAATAGGTATTCCGGCTTCTCTACAATGATGCAGTAACTGATACAATAGTAGATCCTGTAAATCATAAAGACAATTCAGACAAGGAGATGACAGTTGAAATGAACAACGGACATCTTTGAAATTTTTTCAGAAAGAGGAGCAACAAGCATAGTTGATGAACAAACAGGGTAAAGGCTCAAGGCTATTTCTTCTGAGCAACTTAGCACATGATGTTGCCAATTACTACTTATCTCAAAACAAATAAGGAGAAATGTTAGAGGAAAAGCAAAGTTCTCCCTGGGACTTTGAGGTTCAAAGTCTTTTCAATGTCTAGATAACGGTGCCAGATATGCAGACAGCTAAAGGTGTGAGTGCAGAATTTATCAATGCAGAGAGAGAAAATAATTCTCATTATTGGGTTGAGGAACAGGGAGTTATAAAGTAATAAATTTTTCTTATGGTGGAAAATTTTCCGATGCAAGACAGAAATTTGTGTTCATCCTTTTAAAATGAAAGAGAAAATCAGTTACTAGTATAGCTGAAAGTTACTTACGTGAATGTAGGCACACATATACACATCTGAAATAGAGTGACTTTTGAGAGCAGCAACCTATCATCATCATAACTGCACTTATAAAAAGAAAAATAATATAGCCATGTTTATTTATCTTCCCGACTTTCAACTTTTCTGCATAAACACATGGTTCAACAGAATTAGTAGAAATATCATTATGTAGGGGACAGAAGTGGGGCACTTGACTTGTACACAGGTGACCTGGGTTCAATCCCCAGTACCCTATATGGTCCCTCAAGCCAGCCAAGTAAGTGTAATCTCTGCGCACAGAGTTGAGTATAAGCCATAAACACCACCAGGTATCCACCACCCCCAAACCAAAACCCGAAAGAAAAAAACATCTCAATACATATTTTATATCTGTATATGGAAATGAAGACATTTTATTATACCATGAGAAAAAATAACTAGTAGTCTTGTAAGCACAGAAAATAAAACATATGAGAAAATTTAATCAGGATTAGAGTATATTTAAAATGTGAATTTTAAATATATGTCCTAAAATATAAATAAAAATATATTATAGTTTCTGTGGATCACCACTGTAAGACAGTTAATTTCAGTATTTTATTAGCCCCATTTGCCATTCCAATGTAAAGTGTTAGTCATAAAAGATATTACATATAGTATGCATCTCTCCATTTTCAACTTTAAATGATCTTCTCTCTCAGCCATTAGCATTGAAGCTTTAAAATATAAATATTCCTCACTAAGACGACACTTAAGTATTTGAGTTTGGGGGAAGACAGCTTCAGTGAAATAAGTAAATCCTTGGTCATCTATATCCTTTTCCTGTGATCCTCTGTGTCAATTAGCACATATCCAGACGAAAGATAAAAGTTAGCCCTGAAAGAGGGGTCCAAACTGCAGTCAGAAGCCCACCATGGCAGCTTCATGACCTCAGTTAGTGAGCTACAAAATGAGACAACTTCAAAGAACTACAAAAGATTGTGCTACAAAAAAAGGGTTTACAGATGTGAAGAGAAAAACAGCAGGAGGAACTCCTGAGGTGAGCTCACATTAGCTGTAGACTCTGCCCCACAAAGAGCATTTAATCGATGAAGGACAGAGGGTAGGACTGGAACAATGAAAAGGAATACTACCTGCTGACTAAGAAAACCAGAAAGAAAAGCAAAATGAGACCTCTCTGGAAAGATTCCGCCACTATTAGCCGACAAAATAGATGGAGAGTACTTTTCTTTTTATAACTCTTGTGATCATAATGCAGCAGAAAGAAAAGAAAATGAAAAGTAGTATAATTGGAGAGGTTGACAGTCATCTTGGCAAGAAGAACTTATAATGAGATCATAAAGGTAGAGAGGTTTACTTTGGTTTTTTTTTCCCTATTTTTCTTTGCTTTAATGATGACTGCTGCTTGTTTTGAAGATAACTATTGTAGCAGAGGACATCAAATCCATGGTTAAGCTGATTTGCAAGCGTAATGAACAAGGATAATTTTCAAAAGATGTTGAAGAATGTTGATTGTTCTTTGAAAAAGTCACCTGTCAAAATCTGATAGTAAAGATGATCAAATGCTTTCCTCTCTAGTGAGAAAGGAACAGGGGAAATGATAAGAAGAAACCAACCTTAGTAAACCTAGAACTCTTTATTCAAATGATAAACAAATTAGTACGATTTTATAAAGGTAACAGGATATAAAATTATAATGCACACATATAATTTGAATATCATCTTAGGCAAGGATTGTAATATATTGCAGACAGACGATGACAGATTGTATGTATACTTGTTCTCTAATTTCGTTATTGATTACTGACTATACATTTTGGGGGATCAGTTTTGTAAATAGCCATGGTAATTGTGGCTTGTTTTACAACTCTAATATATTCAGGTTGCTGTCAGTAAAGACGGGAGGTTAGAAAACAAAAGCCAAGGTAAAAAATTGCGCCTCACAATATGTGCTAATCATACTTATTCAAAATTCACCGAAACTCTAAGTCATTATGAGCATTACATACATACTTCAAATCAATGCACAAATGTCACAAATTACCTCGCTATCTTTACATTTCAATACTACAGATACTCAGAGCCTAAAAAAAAAACATTATAGGTTGTAAAGTGCAATTTGCTCTTGTATAAGTCTCTGCTATCAAAATTATTATCACTTGAATTTATTGATCTAGGTGATTTGCTTTTCAGATATTCACCTATAATCATCATCTCTGGGCTGGTCTAATTTACTCGTAAAGTTAATTAGACATGAAGTAAACTATGTGTAAAATTAATCCAAACAAATAATAATAATCTTGAAGCATGTTCTCTTGAACACTTGCAATTTGAGAATAAAATGTCAATGAGCTGATTACAGCTTTGGGTTGTGTTTGTAAAACAAGATAAAGCAAAATTTCCATTCCTGGGGGTGGAGGGCTTTCTGTATTCCAATTTCCTTGCCTGATATCTTTGGACATTATATTACTTTTTAATTCTCATTTCAATTCACCCCATGTGAACTTAAATAACATTTAACTTAAATTTAACTCTTAAAATGAGTTCCTTGGGCAGTGAATTCCATACTATCCTTTTTCCTATGGAATCTGCTCTTTGTTTGGAAACATACAGAATATCGTGACAATGAACAAGGCATTCATTAAAGGCTATCTATGACAATTCTGCTATCAATGATAGCAGAATTCTTTCCATAGGGCCATAAAAATGCTTGCTAGAATAAGTGTCTATACTGGAGAGGTTAAACTGTCCACACATCATGGGGGAAGATAGCCAATGCAGAGTTCAATCTCATCCATTTGCCCTAATGGAGGATGGTACCACAGAGGAGCCTCTGGTTGGCTTCAGATACTTGCAAGATTGGCCTTCAGCAGTGGCAGAAAATCAGGCTCTCATGAGAGTAGTCCCTGACCTGCTCTTGAAAACTGCCATTATGACCATTTTAGGAATAAGTTTAGAGACCAAAGAGTCTATAAAGAGCTTATAGAACACTGCTGTCAAGAGCATTTCAGGAAGTTTATGTTTTAAACACCACAGAGGATGATGGAAACACACAAAAAATATAGTCTGATATCCAAAAGATATATCATTATCTGATGGATTATAGTTCTAAGCATTTTAGGTTTGACTTTGGTTTGTCCTTGGCCCTCCCAGAGAGTCTTATGTTTGTGTCCAAGGCACACCCAGTTCCATCAGGCACCCCTAATCCTCTGTGTTTATCTTTAACCTTTTCTTTGTGCTCTGCTTCCCTCATCTGTTAATAGCTTATATCCCCAAATCAGACCCCATGACCTATAAAGTCAAATTCTTCTGAGGGTTCCCGATTTGGTATATGTAAGTGAAATATTGCTTTTCTCTTTCCTTTATGTCCTTGGCATATTTTATTTTAGAGCAATGCCCTTCTGGTGTAGAGACAGAAAAATAGTTAATGCTACACTTTTGTGCTTTTTTAACATGGGAGTTAATTGACTCTAAATAATACTTAACTCCTGAGTATCAACATCATATTTACTTGACTTAAGCTTCAGTTGCCTTTACTTCCTAACAGTGCCAAAAGGAGGGTCCTGGCGAGGAAAATGAATGTGTCCTGGTTAAGCCGTGAGTTACCTGGCATCAAAAAGGGACAGGGTAAGTGCTATAAGAAGTATAAGTTAAGAACAGAGTTATGGAACAAACTTTAGTATGACCCAAAAAGAAATAACTGAATAAGTACCCTGCTGGGATTAGAAAAGAAAAACTTGGCCTGAGAACTGTAGCCTGGGAACTATAGAGAGATGTTCCCAGGAAGAACCATCCTTTAAGCTTAATATATCTCTTACTGTGTCCATACAAAATGACTAGAAAAATTCAGATAACTGATTCAATGGATTACTAGCCAAGGAAAGGTGAAAGCAATATGCCCTTCGATGGAATCAAGAGTGTGAGCACCCAGAAGAGATTTTGTCCTTGAGTTAATCTCCTAGAAGAACTTCCCCTGAGGGAAGAACTTTACATCTGTTCATTGTTATGATAGTGTTTAACCACAATTATGTGTAATCACTACATCTACCCTTCCTGATTTCTCTATAACTAATGCTGACTCTGAGACTTAAATAAATGGCAACTTATTTCCAAGCAGCCTGTGACTCTGTTTCTTCATTTGTCCATCGCTGTTGGCCTGGGGAGGTGGTTCTTGTCCACTTAATGCACTCATATTTGAACTCACAAGCATCCGCTTGGAGATGGTCCAATTTCTCTGCAATGGAAAAACTTAGAGAGTGATCACAGGGACCGGAAATCTCTGCATCTTGAGTGCTTGCTCTGAAAAAGCCCAACCATGCATGCCCATATCGCATTTATAGCCTTCTCCGACCAGTGCTTTACAGACAAGCCACACCAATCAGCGCTGCACAGAACTCAGTAGAAATCTTCGACTTTGTTTTTACCATTTAAAATGCATAACCAGGTGTTCTGCCAAAATTTCATCCACAGAACCATTTCCCTCTAACACATTCTTTAGTCAGCCACAGTAAGGGTTGAAGTGCAGTGGCAGGAATGCAAAGTGACCCACACAATCTGGATGGCAAACACTAGAATATGCAGGGGCTAAGCATGCACAAAAGGCCAGGGCTCAGGAGAAAGTTCTGTTAGTCCGTGTCACGTGCAAAACTGGTAGAAACCCCATCTTTGCATGGAGTCAGTTTCATGTCAAATGTAGAAATGTTGATGACATTTAGCTTGTGAAAGAGAGGCAAATCAGCCAGATGAGGCTAACTTGATCAATATCATTCAGAGCCCCAATTAAAGCATCACTTCTCTAATAAGCCTAAGGGATGAGGTGTCCAAAGCTGCTTTCTCTTTGTCAGCAAAGGCAACTCTGTACAAACGCCCAGGGGCGATGTCATGTGTTGGGATCAGCCCTGGGGAACCGGTTCAAAGGTCTTTTCTCTGCAGTCTCCAGAGAGTGCAGTATCATTTGCTACACGGTGAATAAGAATAGGCTGAATGCTCAGAAAGTGTTCACTGTGGCGGGACTAGCTACTCAGCTTCTTTGGTTTTCAAGCCCTTAGAAATGAGAAATCTACCAAGTTACTGGGTGAAGGCTGTGACGCCCACCTCAAAACTGTATATTTAGATTCCAAAACAGGTTGGTTTAGCATTGAGTCTGTTTATTGAACAAGTCAGCAGGAAAACATGTAACAATTAATTTTAACATTTAGAATCTCAGAACCTTCCTTCTTAAAATATGGTTCAACAGAGCTAGAGAGACGGCTCAAAGGGCCAGTTCACGTGTGTTGTTTTGCTTTTGTTTTATTGTTAGTGTGTGTGAGAGAGAGAGAGTGTGTGTGTGTGTGTGTGTGTGTGTGTGTGTGTGTGTGTGTGTGTGTGTGGAGGGGAGCGGGGAGAGGGGTTACTGGGGATGGAAGCAATGCTCAGCTCTGCTCAGGGCTTCCTTCTGGCTCTGTGCTCAGGTATCACTCCTGGCAGTACTGGTGTATCATATGCAGAGCTGGGGATTGAACCCAGGCTGGCCATGTCCAAGGAAAAGCCTTTCCTGCTATACATCTCTCTAGCCCATGTTGCACACGCTTAGCTTGTGGGAATCCCTGAGTTCAAACCCCAGCATCCCAGGGTTCTTTGAGCACCACGATGTATACCTAAATGTTGAGGATTTTCACCTTTCCTCTTTAGGCTCATATGTGCTTTACTAAAGTATCTTAGTTACTTAGTATTTCCACAGTAATCCATAATCCCTATCCACCACTGCCAGATATCACGAAGCTATTAGTGCACTCAGGAAGAGTGACATTCACTGGGTGGTCCAGACAACTACTACTCCAAGTGCCATATTTAGACAGAGTGAAATGATTAGAACACCTAAATGAATATAATGGAGAATCACCATTCTTCCTCTCAGTGAATATAAACTACTATTCTAAGCCCTTAAACGTTGATAAGATGAGTGCCGAGACAGTACCTGATGCTTCTTCATTATAAGACACAAAAGCTGGAAGAGTAGCTGCAACTGGATTTATCATTTAATAAAGTTTATGATAATCTACAGCCATTTTCCACTGATCTAGAGATGAAATAGATATTTTCAACTTTGATGTGCTGGAAGCATTCTTTCTCTCTACTCCTCTGATAAAAGGTCAAAGGAAGAGCATTTCAGTTGACTTTCTAAAAGCAACAAAACTGGCTGTTGAAGACTAAACTCGCCGATATCTATAAAGTATCCAACAATTGGGGGTCAAGGGAGAAGGAGGGTGTATGAATCCAATGAGCCCACTCCTCTCCTAAGAACTCTGAAAATCCACGGATTCCAGATGTTCATTGTGCCGTATGCACATGGATGGACCACCCAGTGTCAACCCAACAATGTCCCATAGGAAGCGTGATCTACATTTCCCTAGTACAGAATCCACTGAAAATGCTTGCTAAGTTTTGCCTGTTCCCTCCAGGGAAGAGTTAAAATGTAAAGTACAAACCTATGGCTTAGAGTCAGATCCTTAATTAAAACTAGACCATCTTTCAAACATCAGACTTGCTAAGTTTTAAGGTCTTTTCTTTGAAAATAAATAATATAAATTTTTATAAATTAATTTTTGTTTTTATTTAAGTACTGTTATTCATAGTTGAACATCAAACATGCAATATTACAGCACTGATCACTCCACCATTCTTCCCCGGTTCCCTCCCATATACCTCCGGGAACTACCAACCAGTCTCTCTTCTTGACAGACATCTTTCTAAGTTTCGTTGTTAAAGTCTGGACCTCTTGGTTTCTGTGTGGTTGACTCTGTGGTTTGGATATTTGACTCTGCCACGCCCTAACCCCTCCATTGCACCTGACTCCCCTGACAACCTGGCCTCTCTTGCTTCTCATCTGTCTCCTCCACTCTCTTTCTTTCGCCTCCCTGTACTCTGTGGCCAAGGTTGAACAGGGCATCCCCTCTTTAAAACATTTCACTCCCTTATCTAGTTATACTAGATACCACACGTGAGTGATATCATCTTATGTTCATCCTTCTTCTAGCTCACATAACATGATGTCTTCTAGTTCCATCTATGTTTTTACAAATTGCATAGAATATCCAAGGACCCTCCCCCCAACCCCATAGATATAATCAGCAATTTTTCACGAAGGAGCTGAAGGCATGAAATGGCATAAAGACAGCCTTTTCTACAAATGGTGCTGGGAAAATCAGAAAGCACATGCAAGAAATAATAGCTGGATCCATACCTCACATCTTATATAAAATCAACTCAAAGTGGAGCTAATACCTTGAGATTAAACCTGAATCTATTAAGAACACTGAGAGAATATAGGTAGAATACTCCAACACCCGAACTTCAAAAGAGTCTTCACCAATATGATGCCATTGCCTGGAAAAGACTCTAGGATCAAATCTAAACAAATGGTACTACATCAAACCGAACAGTTCCTGCCTGGTAAAGATCTTCATTTTTAAACTGCAGTCATTCCAGTCACCCACTCTCCAAACAACATTTCTGATTATATAGAGGAAGTCATGCTTTTCTACCCTGCATAACTGTTCTCTACATCCTTCTAAGATATAAATTGTTGAGATCATGTTGCCATTTATTTGACTCAATATTTCTCCCTGCAAAACCTTATAATCTTCTGTCACTTGCAGTCACACAGGTATCTGACCTCTACTTAGAAGTCTGGAAGCAATGAGGTGCTGGAGTGAATATTCAGGAGAAGAGGTGGGCTGTGGCATAGCAACTGCCTCCAAAGAGATACTCCAGGGGTTTTCAATAGCACAGAATTGTTTTATTAAAAACTTCATTACACTTTTCATTTTATACATACACACACATATATGTGTGTTTGTGTGTTTGTGTGTGTATAGAGAGAGTTATAATTTCAGACTAATGCTTTCAAATTTAATGATATGGAAATATAAGAATGTGAAAAGGATATTTGTTTTTGTTTTTTCCCTTCCTCTTTGGGAGAAAACGTCAGGAATTTAGAGGGATGAAAAATTGCCTTCTTGTCACTTTCAAGTTTTCTGATTTTAATAAAGATTATTATACCTGCAAATACAATAGAGTTTATCCTGATAGGGCATATTAGTTATACTTACCCAAAAGTTAAAGAGAAGCTATGAGACAGAGTTTTCTATCTTAAATTTGCCCATTGCGTTTTTAGGAATATGATGATGTTTATTTGCTGTGTCAATTAAATAAATCAAACTTGGCCTGAAATACCCTTAACATCAAACTTTTGCACGCCATAATTTTATTTTATATACAAAATGCTTCTGTATAAAATGGCTATAAAATAATGTGGAAAATTATACTAGTAGATATAAGAATTTACAAATGGAATTAAACTTATGATATTAAGTTTTCTGAAGCATGAATAGAATAAGAGCACCTATCATAGGATTCTCTCCACACATCTACACAGGATTATCTAGATAAAATCAAATCACAACGAAAGCAAATAAAACCATGTATGGTCATGCTTCTAGCATGCAGAGACCATTTAAAATGCCTTAGCTTATATGTCTAGAGCGATAACACAGTGGTAGGGTGTTTGCCTTGCAAGCTGCCTTCCTGGCCGAGCCGGGATTGATTCCTCCGCCCCTCTCGGAGAGCCCGGCAAGCTACCAAGAGTATTTCACCCGCATGGCAAAGCCTGGCAAGCTACCCATGATGTATTTGATATGCCAAACACAGTAACAATAACTCTCATAATGGAAACGTTACTGGGCCCACTCTAGCAAATCAATGAACAACGAGAGGACAGTGCTGCAGTTCTACAGTAGCTTATATGTCAAGTTGATTTTAGTGTCTGCTTGACACTGAAAGGAAGTTATGTGACATATGGACGGAGAGAGTGGATCCTCCCAGTGCAAGAAAACCTATATATAGCCTATAAATTTTTTCCATTGTTCCCACACAGCCAGACATTCCCATCCAATGGAGGAAACTGCTCTGAGTTCTAAGTGGAAGACTTAGACATTAAGATATTAAAAATGCAGAAAAGCAGAGGCAGCATCTGGATATGCTTGTATTCCACAAGAGGTAAGCAATATGGTAGAAGAACCTTCACTAGACTCGATGCTGACAAGAGTCAGTAAACCACCGCCAAGAGATCTCTACTCCTCAAAGAAACCGTGGAAATCTCGGTCTAGATACACCCATGCCTTTCCATGTTGCGTATTATCTTGCCCTTAAAAATCTCCCATTGCTCCTGCAGAAACACATTTAAATTAAGAGACCTAGTAACCCACACAAATCCCTCAAATCCCCTACACAAAAGCAAGTATAATTCTTGGTGGAAGAAAACTCCAGGCATTTGAGAATGACAAGAGGGAAAAAGGAAAATATCCGTTTAATTCAATTTTCTAAAAACAAAATGAAAATTAGAGCTAAAAAGGGTCAGTTAATGAAAGTGACCCTCTCCAAACAAAAATCCATCAGATAATTCTAACATAATGCTGATTAAGGATTAAATATAATCAAAGAATTTCTATTTGTAATTATGGAAAAATAACCATAATTTGAAATAGCAATAAAAATGGAACAGACTAAACAGACTAAATAATAGTTGATTATATTTGAGAAAAGAGTTGAATAAAATAACCTGAATTTATGCCTAAATGCAAGTCCAATATAAATAGATTAAACTGGAAACATCAAAAAGTGTAGATAATTAAAAAAACTAAAATTTGACAAAGCAAATAGAAGAACTTGGCAATAAGGAAGTCATTAAAAAGACAATATATTCTAAGAGCTTACAACATCCTAATCACTCCTATCTGATTCTTAAAAATAATAATAGTAATAACAAAATTTAAAAGGAGAAGCTTTCCCCTTATACATCTCTGAAAACTAACAACAGTTGAAAGCTAGACTATCTTCTTCTGTCTCATTTATTTCTCAGTAATAACCTTTGATTTTATGTACAAAACTTGAAAGATTGGATGGATTATGTACTGTGTTTCTTAGTTCAACATGTTTTTCAGATAGGTCAATTAGAATTTTTTCAAAAAAAATATAAATTTAGTAAAATACATGTTACTCTCTAAAGGTACTGAGATTTTCTATCTGGTGCCTATATGGGTAGAGAGAAACTGAAATAGAAATCAACTGATATATATTTCCACGTTTAATTCTCATCTAAAATTAGATTGGAATTAAGAGCCTCGTGAACAATATACAGTAACAACAGTACAATAATGTTTTCAGGAAAAATAGAGAATGTAATATGTGACCTTATAACCCATAAAGCCATGTTTCAATGCTAAATAATGTTAATCACGGGAGAATTCGGAAACAAACATTTGAGAAAAACTCCTGAGGAATGAATCAAAGAATAAATTATCTAAGTGAGAGATAACTGGAGAATATTTGGCAAAATAATCATGATGAAGTTTAAATATATTTGTTGATGTAAGGCTAAAGCCAGTTGAGGCAAAATAATAATATCATGAAGTTATTTGTTCCACAGTAAAATGACAACTAATAAAGTGAAGCAAAAAAAAAGATAAATTAAAGCACACTGATATATAGAAAATAATTGTATAACATGTACCATTTAAATAAGAATACACAAACAGTACAAGCTTAACTAATGTTCGACTATTATCAAATTGAAGAGTCTATGATGGAGGGTAGAGTTTAAGGAACTTGGTTGATACAAGTCCAAAACAGGTTCTATCCTGAGCCCCACATAGGTTCTTATTATTTTATTCTTTTGTTCCTTTTATCTCTAATTCTTTTTATATTTCGCATATGCATTCTCCGTATCGATGTTTTGGTGAGCAACTTAGTCTTTCATCCATTGAGTAATTTCTTCTTCAGCTCCATCTATTCAGTGAGTTGTTCCTTCCATTTTCCACACTATCAACTTCAAATATTACATTTACATACCAAGTGTTTTCTCCTTGGTTATTCTTAAATGATTTTTGTGGTTCTTCTTTTCACTGCTAATACCCTCTATTTCTCTAATTAAGTTTATTTAAAATGATCATACCATCTGCTTCTCTTCATCTCCTCTAATAAAATGCTGGCTACTCAGAACTACACCAGCCTATGAATTTCTCCCTGAGGACCAGTGAGTAGACCCACCCCCAATAATATCCCAGATCCTGAAATCTGTGATAACATTATTTAAAAAATACTTTGGGTGTATAGTTAAAATTACGAAGGGGCAGGATTATCCTGGGTTAGCTGGGTAATCCTTATGCCCAAAGGCAAGACTCTTTACCAAAGAGTTACCTGGAACACGACTCCAAAGGCAGATCACACACCTTGCATATGACAGACACTGTCTTTGAAACCTGTCACCCACACCTCTCTTCAGCACTGCGGGATATGGCCCCATAACAAGAAGTATAAAATAAGTAAATAGATGATTGGACTCAGAGAGGAAACCTACGACAGGGAATGCCGTTAGCAGAGAGGCAGAGAGTGAAAGGAGGGACCAAAAGTCGTGGCCCTCTTGGCATAACCAGATTCTGGACTAGACAAATCGGAATGTGTCCACTAACACCACTGGGGACGGGACCAGGCTGTCCAACAAATCTGTTTCAGATACCAGGCCCCTAGAAGAGGGAGCGAGTAAATTTAATAGTTTCAACGTGCCCAATTTTCCCTTAAGCCAACGTGATTTCTCCTTTATACTTGTACTGGCTTCCTCACGGGACCTAGATTGATTTTATCCATTTTAAATGGCGCTGCCTATACCAACTCCCATTTTCTACATGGCTAAAGTCTACAGACTTCTCTCAAAGGTCTCCCTTGCAGTGTGGCCAGCAGGGACCAATCTATTTAAAATTGCAATCTCTTTCCTCCCTGGCTTTCCTCCAAGTAGCCCGCAACCAGCCTTTACAACCTCCTAAATAAACTACTACTCTTAACTTTATTTTGAGCCTTGTACTATAATGATCCACAAGAATGTAAAGTTTTTTTTTTTTTCTTTAAGGATGGGTGTGAAGCCTGTGCTTCTCTGCAGGTAGAGTGGTTTCTGGCATGCAGCATGCACAAATTGTGTGTTTGAGTCCATGAATGTATCACCCGTGGACCAATTTTCCTAGCACAAGTGTTCCAATCAGGGTGAATCTGGGTGTGAGAGTGTTTTCAATATGGCCTGTCACCTCTCAGCATCAAGATCCCAAGAGACTCAAGCATTATCAGAGGAGGAGAGACTCTAGTTCATTTCCATTCTTGCTGACTCTCTGGCATGGATTACCTGGAATCTGAGTTTCCCTTTAAATTCCTAAGAAGCAGCCTCTACTTCCAAGACATGGCCCTAAGGTCCATTCAGTTGATGGAGCCAGCCAGACTGAGAGCCTGTGGCCTTAAGTTAGAATTTTAATGTGGACTTAGAACTCCCCCCCACTCTGGAAGTAAGACCAACCCTGTAGCCACTGGGTATTCTTTTCCCAGAGAAAGGGATAGGACTGACTGGAGTGGCCTTAAACACTTTACTGCTGTGGACAAGAAAAGTAGGGCTCTGGGCTCCAGTGATAGTACTACGGGTAGGGTGTTTGCTTTGCACTTGGCCGACCTGGGTTTGATACCCATCATCCTATATGGTGCCCCCCAGCATCGCCAGGAGTAATTCCTGAGTGTAAAGCCAGGAGTAACCCCTGTACATCATCGGGAGTGACCCAAAGAGCCAAAAAAGAAAAGCAGGTCTCTAAACCAAGGAACCCGAGGGCCTCACTACTGGGGCCTTCAACTAGTGGGGATCTTCAACTACTGAATGTCAATAACTACACGGACATCTGGAAACCACTCAACCATGATGGTCCAGACAGAAACAAGACCCTCTCCAATAAAAGACCCTCCCTGAGCAGGTCAGGACCCAGACAACAGCAGGGTACTGTCCAGGGCCCACATGCTAGGCAAATCCCTCTCCTGGCCAGTGTGAATAGACAGATTCTCCATCAAAATCAGCTGGGGCCTCCATCAAGTGTCTGCCGCCACGAGTCTGATTTGGGGAAGTGCTGTCATATAAAAGTCTTCATCTGCTCTGAGCATCTAATGCAGGGAAAAGCACTGTCTGGAAAACAACGCTTCCTAGGTACTTGCCTGTATCACCAAACTTAGTGCCAGCTCTCACAAACACTCTTGCATACTCCAGAACCCAGGGCACCCTGCTCCTTGCCTGTGATCCCATGTGTAACAGGGCAGCCGTGTTCTCAGGGGCCTCTGGCTGCAGACGCTGACATCTAATTCTGCATCGGGGGACCTGAGACAGGCTGCAGCCAGCGAAGAGCTCGGAAATATTTAATGATGGAATCTCAGAAGAACAGAGATGAAAGACAGAAGTTTTGATTTGCTCATTTGCAGTGTTTGCTGATTTCCACGGGTAATTACACCCACCATGGATCATTTAAAGATATCAGAGATGTGATTGGCTCTTAAATCCCTGAACTTCTAATAATTAGCTACTGTTGGCTGGTACAAAACAGAGTTAAGTACTGCTTCCTGTAACCACATGCTTTCGCAGGCTATTTTTCACTTTCCTAAAGCCATGCACCCCTGCTAATTCGCCCGTTCCCCCGGGGTAACTTGGGGCCCGGGAGGCAATGTCCCTCAACTGCTCACTCTTCCAACACTAACTAGAAAGTTTGAAATTTGGTTGTTACTAAATGCTCCTCTGTGCAGGAGCTTGTGAAATGCAAACCATCTCGGGTTTAAAATAGATATTGACAATTATTTAGAGAAAGAAAAAGCATTTGGGACTTAATGGAAAAGAACTTGAGCAGATAGACCTCATTTTCCATTTTAGCTTCATCTCACCGAATGACGCGGACCTCATTATGTATAATATCCATGTGACTACTACAAACCCATGTCGCCATTGATGCAGATCAATACTCCTTGAGAGCATTTACTATGTACTTGTGTTTTGTTTTGTTTTTTTTTCATGTTGGCTTGGGGCTGCATCTACAGTACTATGGGAGGACTCCTAGTTTACTGCTAAGAGGGATTGGTTGCTCTTATGCGGTAGCAAGACGACCAGGTGATGCTAGACTCCTACTTGGTTCCCATATGTAAAGCATTTGCTCCCCACTTTTGAGAGTCCCCCTTTTTAATTTTCTCATAAGACACAAGCAAAATGAAACTTTGGTGCAGCCTGTGAAGGAAAAATCTAATGTCATCAGAAGCATCTGCGATATTAGTATTTCAATACACAAAGAGCTGACAGATCTCAGCAGGAATGGAAAACATTCTATCACACAATATATTCCTTTAATGCTCCCGTAAGAGTATCCATACTGTAGACTAAGGAGACTGACTGTCGCCTTCTGAATCTCGAAACCCATACTAATTGGCTGACCTGAGTAGTTACTTAACCTTCCTCTCTCGACTCAATTAACTGTAGGCTGAGTGGAAAATTGACAGGACCTATTCCATAGAGTTGCAAGGAGAGTAAGAGTCCGCATATGCTAATTGTTTTCCAAAATTCCAGACACATATTAGGAGTGATAAATATGTGAATACTCTTAAGCACACACTACAATGATCTATTCACATATGTAAATTTTATGTAAATAGAGATTGTACAATCATGATAACTTTTAAGGACCCAGCTTTTTTAAGTCTTTTATGTAGAGTATTGAAAATCTGCTTCTAGATGCATACATAGAACGTTTTGGACATAAAAAGTCACAAGATTACCATTGACACAGATATCTATGGGTATTAGTTATGGGGAAGGAGAAAGTCATATTATTCAATTTATTTTAAAATAGAAGTAATATAAAAGAAAAAAACAATCACTGTAGCCATGCTTCAAATATTGGCATATTTTGTTTAAGCTGAAATAAAAGCTATTTAAAACTTTAAAAGTGTGAAATTACCCTTGCCCTTTGAAGTGGTAGTTTAATGTAAATGTAAGAATTAAAAGGTGACTAACCATGTATTACTTTTTCTTATTTGTCAGCTTAATCCAGTTGGGTAGTTTAGAAATTCTGTCACAGATGTCTGAAATTGTTAAAATTAGCATGTTTTATCTGCAGAATGCAGAGTGTTCATTTACATAAAATTGGTTCATTTCTAACACAATGTAGCTATAAAAATGTGTTTTGTAAAATATATTTAAAGTAGTTGAAACACTTTCTGGAAAAATAATTTGAGGGGAAATCTCATAATATTTTTTGATGCATTCACCGTGATTTATCCCAGCAGGGCTAAGTCCACACTCACTAGTTGATGATAGTCATTGAACCCTGTTTTACAGGAAAAGATTATTATAAAATAGGATGAAATATTAAGAGTTACCAACACTGGATGTAATTGAGGGAGACTGCTCTCATTTAATACATTTTTACCTAGATTCTAGAATATCCATTTCAGAAAGCACCAAAGGCTCTTACCATGTGAAACACAAGACCATGTTCTGAGCAATGGAGCATTTCATTATCTGGATAGAGGGCATTTTGTAAATTTAGCTTAACTTAGTAAAAAAATAATTAACAATTTTGATGATCAAGAAACAGAACCTCCATATAACAGATTGATAGAATAAATGAGAGATTGAGAGAATAATAAGGAAACAATGCAGTAAAATGGTGAAATAATTTCAGGTTAAACAAATTTTAGGTTTCATTAGTTAATAAAGTTTCATAAATTAAAGAATTAACTCAATGCAGGGATACATTTTGATCCAAATGGTCACATATTATATTCACAAATGATTTACTTTGCGTTTTAAACCAAAATTGTATAGCAGAGTAAACCCATGTATACCTGGGTAAGCCTGTACACACACACACACACACACACACACACACACACACACATATACACACACAAGGGTATCCTTCCATTCCCTCTTGTATTTTGTGACAAAACAATGCTAATGTCATCCACAGACCTACTGACCCAGAAAAGAATCCCACTTGGAGCCTCGCTCACCTCTTGGCCCTGGCCCCTCTTGTTTTCTATTCAATGGGGCTTGCTGGAAAGCAATGCATTTCCGTAATGCACGTGTTGTTTGTCTTCTAGGTACAAGCATACAAGTTCTTCTTTTTTGGGGGGAGGTAGTCACACCTGGCAATGCTCAGGGGTTACTCCTGGCTCTGTACTCAGGAACCACTCCTGGCAGTGTTCAGGAGACCATATGGGATGCTGGGAATTGAACTTGGGTCGGCCGCGTGCAAGGTAAATGCCCTACCCGCTGTGCTGTACCTCCAGCCCCGCAAGCATACAAGTTCTATGATCACAGGTTTTGTACTTGATTTCTACAAAATCCAAAATAATATCGGCAATGTTGTAAATATGCAATATAAGGTAGAAAGCTGTGAAATAGATGAACGAGTGTCATTCAGACAGTCTAGACTGGACTTCACTAGCATCTGTTTGTGGCTGTTTATTTGCAGGTGCTCCATTTTGAACTACCTTGCTAAGTGAATATAATTCACCATAGATTTTAAACCACACGTGTGCACTCACATAGTAGAAATCCACTTTTAAAAGTAGAAATTCACCTTTTAAACCATTTAAACTTTTCCTAAAATAAGATTATTATTTGTCCCCATTTAGTTGGACAATACTACCAACAACTGCTGTTGTATTTTTTTATCTTGCAATGTTAAATATCAATGCGTGGACTTCCAGCCAAGTATACATTTACCACCCATTTACTTAGCTTCTTTCTGTGGTGCAAATAATTATAACTTTCAATTTTTGTATTATTTCTTTAGCAAATATCCATTGTGATCTTTTCTCTAAGAATTGTTTCTATCCTCTAAATGCTCTTTAAATATCACCTGTTTTTTGTAAAGTAACATAAGTGGATTAAAATAAAACTAAGTAATTTCACAGAGGTAGTTTTCAAGCTGTGTCCAGGTGGAATGTGGGTTGAGATCTGTGACTTTTGCGAGCTCAGATGTCAATTCAGTTCCTTAGTGTCCCACAAAATCTGTTGATAACTTCCGAAGTCACCTTGATCGTGTTTGAAAATAAGAACTCAAGGCAAAAATCATACAATTAGCAACCCTCTCATGTACCTCTGTGGATCTCTTCAATAAAAATTGTCTTTCCTATAAAAAATAAAATCATCCTTCTCTTCTGTTGCAGAGTTACAATGCTCAAAATTGTCAATGTGGAATTGATCGTGCTGTCCATCTTGAGAAAACATATAGTTGGAAAAAATGTACCATCCCAGTACTGGAATTAAATTTTATATTGTATTCGTAATAATAAAAATGCTATAGCTATGAAACTTTCTGTCAGATTTCCAGGCCTGATATTGGGCCTTTCTATCCTTCATGGCTTTTCACTTCAAAAGGCAGTGTTTTCCACCCTTACAATATTTACTGGTTTTTCACCCTTCAAGCCACTAGTGTGGGCTTGCAATGCCTGACCTCTCTAGATGAAAAGCCTTAAGGATTAGAATTTATACTTGTGATGATGGGCTGGAGTGATGGCAAAGTGGGTAAGGCTTTTGCCTTGCACATGGCTGACATGACTGACCCAGGTTCAATTCCTCCGCCCCTCTCAGAAAGCCCGGCAAGCCACCAAGAGTACCTCGCCTGCATGGCAAAGCCTGGCAAGCTCCCCATGACGTATTCAATACACCAAACACAGTAACAACAAGTCTCACCATTTGTTGTGAGACGTTACTGATGCCCGCACGAGAAAATCAATGAATGGTGGGAGGACAGTGGTACAGTGCTACTTGTGATGATGTTAGCTGAGAACCGCACAAGTGGGAAGATTTGGGTTCAAAGTACCTATAGACCCAGCCCACTTGTCCAAGTGTCCTTCATGTCATAAGCTATGAACAAAGCCAGATCTGGCTGGACACTACTCCTTCTGTTCTCAGACATATCTGGGTAGAGGTTTGTAGCCGTCTCCCTTCCAGGGCTGTATCCAGCTTCGGGCTCCTCATTTGATTTAATAAATAGCATTTGACCAGCACCGTGTTATGCTTAAGGGAGATTCAGATTTCTGTGGTAAATCCGAGGTTGTCACTACATCAGTTCTCATCTCTGCTGGCTGGGCCTGCACTGCCCCTTTCTGCTGGCCCGAGGCAAGGACATGAGCTTGGCTGTGCGGAGAGTGGCCACCCTTGAGGCAGTGTGGAAGCTGTCCTGAGGTCCTCACCTCCCAGGTGGCTCCTAGGTGACCCTGTCTGCAGCCAGCATAGTTTGTTTACACCATTCCTATAGCAGCTTGCTTCCCAACTAGGAAAGTTTCCCTAGGGATTGAAATTCTACCGACTACTACACGGGTGGGTTGGAGCGATAGCCCAGCAGGTAGGGTGTTTGCCTTGCATGCGTACAGCCCGGCCTAGCTGGGTTTGATTCCTCTGCCCCACTTGGAGAGCCCGACAAGCTACCGAGAGTATCCCGCCCAATGGCAAAGCCTGGAAAACCTACCCGTGAAGTATTCAATATGCCAAACACAGGAACAAGTGTCACAATGGAGACGTTACTGGGCCCGCTGGAGCAAATCGATGATCAGCGGGAGGACACTGACAGTGACTACAGGGGTAGCCCACTTTTTAATGACAACACTTATCTTATGCACAAGATCTCCACGCTACCTTTATTTTACTACAAAAAGCAAAAATGGCAAATACAATTAGGGGGTGGTTGGGAGTTCCCCAGAAGAGGCTGTTCTAGGCATTGACACCCCGAATGTAGGTGAACCCACTTGGCCTTTCTGAAGGGAACTAATTAATCCAGGCTTGCGTGTGTCATGCCTTCTTCTTATTAGTGTATTCGTGGTTCAGATTTGAGGTCTTTTTTGGTATGATTTGCGATAGGGTCTTTGAGTTCAAGATAACAGCAGCACACACAAAACATTCTCTGTACTAAATGGCAAGTGTTTCTTTCTACTTGGAGAACATTTGGAGACAAGAGCAGAAATCCATATTTGTGTGTAATTGTCTATGTGGTTGCTTCTTCTCTCATTATCGAGGTAGTTATGGACCATATAAAGTACATAGATTCCATGTGTTTGAGGACTATGAGAGTAATGTGAAAGGTTCTTTGTGTCGCTTTTCTTTTTTTTTTATCAGTGTGGTGAGAGAGTGAGATTTGTATTTGAAATTAAGTAGAGGTTAGTTACTGAATTTTTACATCACTATTATACTCAGCATATAGATTCAGTGACAATAAAATCTCTACACAGTACTTTCATAATAAATATGAAGAAAGGGTCAGAGAGAGATGCTCAATGAACCGAGTGTCACCTTTGCCATATGGGAGGTCTAGGTTCCATCCCTGGCATTACCAGGTCCCCATGCAACGAGCAGGAGCTGCCCCTGAGCACTGGCAGGTAGTAAAAAAAAACAACAAATAAAAATCTCGGTACAAAGTGTCATTTCAAAATTTTCTAATTTTTGATAAAATTCAAAATATACTCATCAAGAAATGTCTTTCAACCATTTAATAAACGCCCCTAATAGTAATCACAGGCAGTTTCCCCATGTGACCCTTGCACTATGACCTCTTGTCAAGAGCGCAGGAAGGGATGCTAAGGGGAGGTCCTTATGGATACATTATGCTTAATTACATGACAAATAAAAAAAACAGGGCTATGCAAAGTCACAGAATTTAATTGAAAACAAGATAATTAAATCTTTTTTTTTCTAATTTTAAATTGTACAAATGTAAGTGGTATAGACAATTTGCAGTAAGAGAGAACTCATAAGCTTAAGAGAATAAAACTTTCCTCGGAATATTTTCCCAAATATTTACAAATATTTAATATTTATGAATTTGAAGATAGTAAATAGCAAACTCTAAAAAAATTGAGAAAGTGATCTATTTTCAATGATTGTCTTACATAATATTAAAGCCACTTAATCAGCTTCGCAACTCTATTGATGTGAAATATCAGAGAAAGCCTGGATAACTTAAAAACTTGATAACTTGAAAAACTCTATTGATGTGAAATATCAGAGAAAACACTTGAAAGGAAATATGCACTGAACTGTAGCACTGTCCTCCTGTTGTTCACCGATTTGCTTGAGCGGGCACCAGTAATGTCTCACAAGAAATTGTGAGACTTGTTGTTACTGTTTTTGGCATATCAAATACGTCACGGGTAGTTGCCAGGCTTTGCCGTGCAGGCGAGATATTCTCAGTAGCTTGCTGAGCTCTCTGAAAGGAAATATACTTGTAATATTTTTGTTTTCAGTATATTTATAAAAAATTAATTTTTTTGTGACTCTCTTCCCTGCTATATATTTACAAAACCTTACTTTAGTAACTCCCTGCCTTCTCAAATTGGATCAGAGAGATACTATAGAATTTAAAGCACTTATCTTATATGCAGCTAATCCTGGTTAAATCTATATAGAAAAAAACAAGGAATGAGTTATGAGGACTATAACACAGCTATGAAAAATAAATAAAAGCAAATAAAAGTGAGAAAAATTGTGTAAAGAGACAAAAGTAGAAAAAAAAAAACAAATAAAACCACTTTTCAGATTTCATTGTCCATAATCTACTAACTAAACTGGATATATAAAAGTTAAAATGGTGACTTCCATATAAACCTCTTAGAGAAGACAATGCTAGAAATTAATGGCAGAATGAATATTTATGTAATTTATACTATACATGGTAAATATTACCTAATGGAAATATTATTTTTAAGTTCATAGCTTTTTTCAGATACTTTAGAATAGAAAAATCTAATGTCTTATTTTTTCTTGTTCTGTGTTTTGCAAGTCTGGAGATGAAACCCAAGGCCTCACATATGCAGAGAATGGCCCTGAAATCAAACCATGTCCCAGTCCATACGATCTTGTTAAAAATGTTTTTTCCACAATGCTCTAAGGCAGACTGACCATTCTCTTTCTCATTATTTCCATGTAGTAAGAACAAGAAATGAGTTAAATGGACAAAAAGGAGCTACGTGTTTTAAAAGATTATTGATGTGAAATGACTAACGAGAGGTGAGGATTTTATTTTTAGACTTGCAGAATGAAAACCTAGATAAAAAACTATATTTTCAAGGGCAATTTCAGAGAATACTTTCTGAAAATTCTTTACAAATACCTGTTTTTTACAAAACTAAAGTATATTTTTTTACAAAACTAAAGTTACTAAAGTAAGGTTTTGTAAATAAAATTCTTTACAAATACCTTTTTTTGTAGGTAGTGATGTATAACATAGAAGTCAGTAGCCATCCAAACATATTTAGGTTTTGTTTAAATAACTTGTAAATTAGTCACTTTTTAATAAAATTTATGTGGCACTGATACTCTTATTTACTTTACAGAGGGCAGATAAGGGTGATGTGAACTGAAAAATGCATTTAAGAATATGTCAATAGGAATATAATTATTATCAGTAGACTATTTAGCAGCTGATGTTGTAGAGAATTGCTGGGAAATGTATTGGATGTCTTCTCAATAATTTACTCTTTGGTACACTATAGTAATTTATTTACTTAACCAAATTAGTTAATGTTGCATATTTAATATATATGTAACTATATTTGATGTATATAAATCTGATAACTATTTCACTTTATTTCCTCAAATAAAAACATCTGAATACTCACCTTTCAAACACGATCAATCTTTCCCAATATATGGAATAAACTGGGTTTTGTTACTACACATTAAGATGCTATTTTATTGAGCCATAGATATTTGACATGTTCTTAGTAAACTAGAGAGTTTAAAGGATTGCAATGTGCTTCTATACTAAACACACACTTTTATACAGGGTAATTTTTTCTGACAATTGGTCAATTGTTTGAACAAATATTTATAAAAATTAGTTGCACAGTGTTTATAAAGCATTTGAGTCTGTATTTTAATGCATCATTCCTTAGATGTGGGTAATATTGCTAGATATTAAAATAAGAGCTAAAAAATATTTGGACATCAATGTCTAGACCCATTTAGCAAATTATAAGAAACTGGATTGGTCACATCATCAGTATCATTGCTCATTCCTGCTCTTGCGATAGCAATGCCTTCAGAACTGAACCATGGTTGGTATCATTTCAATATGAAAAAATAGGAAGTTTAACTAAAACACAGTTGCAAGAATTGACTTCAAGCATCACATGTTTCTGGATTAATTGTCTATATCCTAAAATACAGATTTGAGTCTTGGGTTCCCTAAGAACTAATGTATTATATTTCTATGCCATACCTTTGTTCTGGGCACATCAACCTGCATATTTTGGCAGGTCATTTGTTGACTCAGTGACTTTTGCTGTGAACTGTTTCTCCCATTTATAGAATGAGGATGTTAATGATATGTCGCTCACTATTTGGTGAGGTTAATTTTTTCACACAATGTATAAATATAAAATGGAAATAGGATGAATTACATGATATGCAGATGTTTCTGGTTCCTTAATAACCATCCTTCTCATTCAATTTATAAATAATCACACATATCTAAATTTAATCACACAGAAATATATACACATATAATACATTACCTATACACATATTCATGTGTAAGCTTAAAAAATTAAATAAATTAAATAAAGTTAACCTCACTTTCTCAGAAATGGGTAAAACATCTCAATTGTAAAGAAGCTTTTAAATAGTAACTTCACATTTTTATTACCCATGTATTTATTTCCAAAGTCATCAGATACATAGTCTTTTTTCATAGTGAAATCATACCTTTCAGCTTACTTTAATATGTCATGTATTTTTTTGAAATCTGGATTAATACATTCAAATTTTTTACTTGAGGTCCTGAGACTTAAAAGGGAAAATTTTAAAGTTTAATCACCATAGAAATTAACACAATATGAACATAATGGAAATTTTGATATTGTTTTCTTTTTTTCGAAATCCCATGTACCAGATTACCTGAGGATCAACACATATACTATAAACTCATTATCAAAGACTAGCATTCAGCAGGTAGACTAGAGGACATTTTCAAGGCAACAGATTGATCAAAGTGGTTATTTTCCCAGGATTTTAACATAAAGCCACATCAAATAACTTTGTCTTGCTAGTTATGTTTGCTTGCATGCTTTGAACTAGAAGAATAATATACTGACTAAGGTTTTGTGTCCTCAAGTAATGTTATGAGTATGTTCTCCATAATCCACTTGAAGAATCTCATGAATAGTCAAAGAAAACTTAGATAAAAGTGTTCTCTTTTCTTCTTGGTGACATTTTTGTAATCTTAAATTTTTGTATCTTTTGCTGGATAATTTTTTTTAAAGAGTATATCTAACCTATCTATATTGATAGGATATAATCTAAGTAAATATTTTTGCAAGGAATCTATCACACAAAATAAACTTAAATGTGATATATGTTATATCATTCATCATAGAAAAATTTCAATAAGGAAAATATCAATTTTTAAATATATACAAATATTCCAGAGATCATCCGAATTTTTCACTTCATTGTTTATGTGCGGTGACATATTTTCTTAGAATTTATTTTTTCCTTGTGTAAAGTATTAGTTTTGTCCATTAACTTGTTTAGGAAATTATTTTATTACTAAACTTGTGATAAAAGTGATTATATAATCATCTTATTATATATTTATATCACTTAATTCTTTGTATTGCATTAGTAATCATGATTTGTGTAAGTAGTAAACAGACTCATTTGAGTCTGTTTTTTCCATGCAGCGATGTTTTAGTGCTAACTTGTCAATAATGAAATTTAACTCACTCTCTTTTGAAATAAACTGAATCTCTAGCTTCATACCCTAGTTTTGGCAGTGGCATGAGCGGCATACAGTTCACTGAATTCTAGACAACAGGTTTTAGGAATGATCTGAGACAGCAAATATGTGCTTCTCGATCTTGTTTCCCAACTGCATTCGCTAATTGTGGAGTTGTGGTGACAATAGAAAGCACTAAATGAATCCGCTGGGGGAAACGTCTCCTTCCAAGTGTCAGGAGCTCATCCTCACGAAGGAAGCTGTGAGGAGCGTGATTTATTTTTTTTTTCCTAGAACATGTGCTAAACCATCTTGTACCCCTAAAAATATTTCCAAATTTATTTATAACTCTACTGAGAAAAATTTAAAATGTCTCATGAACAGAGAATATTATACTGATACTACCTTTTGGTAGAAACATTAAATGTCTTTAGTGGTTGGAGCAACAGCACAGCGGGTAGGGCATTTGCCTTGCACACGGTGGACCCAAGTTCAATTCCCAGCAACCCATATGGTCTTTCGTGGTTATTCAAATTAAAAAATTCATCAGGATTTCTCAAAAAAAAACCATCTGGGATAAAATACTAATTGATTTTTCAGACTGATAATTTGTATCATTAATAATTTGTATCATTTGTATCACTGGCCCATTTACTGTAATTCAGATGAAAAATCCCAGTTCATATTGAGCTTTACTTATAGGTTTTTGTATTTCATTTCGAAAGTAGTACTGTCCTCCCATTGTTCATCAATTTGCTCGAGTGGGCCCAGTAACGTCTCCACTTTGAGACTTGTTGTTACTGTGTTTGGCATATTGAATACATCAGGAGTAGCTTGCCAGGCTTTGCTGTGCGGGCGAGATACTCTCGGTAGCTTGCCTGGCGCTCCAAGAGGGGCAGAGGAATCAAACCTGGACCAACTGGGTCAGCCACGTGCAAGGCAAACACCCTGCCCGCTGTGCAATCGCTCCAGCCCTGATTCCAAAAGTATTTCTATAAAATTGCCCTACTCTATTTTGCATATTGAATATTTATCTATGTATGAGCAATTTACAATTACTTGAAAACAACTGACCAATAAAACGTCCATTTGATTATTATGCTGACAAAGGTTTAAAGTTTTCTTTTCTAAAACACATTGGAAAATTTTTCTTTATTTGCATTTTCTTATAGTAATATATAATATTAGTTATCGTGTTGTATTATTGTAATAAAATTACTTATTGAAATGATAAAGTATCATTTCATTACTGAGTGCACAATGGTTAAGAGCTCAGAGTACAGAGATTATCAAAGAAAAATTGGTAACAACTTAGATCATACGGTACTGAAACGAACAACAAAAAGGGGAAGCAAGTGATTGTACATCAGACAAGTGGAGATAAAACATTTGGAAGTCAAGTATTTGAAGCCTTCCTGGAACCAGAGCCAGTTATCCCTACTGTCACTTAAAAACCATAAAAACCTGAAAAACATGGTCACTATTATTTTCTCAGCCTTCTCACCTGGTAACCACCATATGTAGGTACCTGTTAATCCTTTAATAGTCTTAACTTCAGACTCCACTTACGAGTAATAGTGCCTAGTTTTTGTCTGTTTCCTTTTTAAAAACACGGAGCTTGTCTCTGAGGGCTTAGAGGCAGCAGTCACAGTTAGATGGCATGGAAGAAATTGTACCAAAGATCCGGGGGCTAGGAGTGTCTGGGTGGCTCCCAGCAGGGTTTGCAGTAAGAGTTGAAGTACGGAGCTCAAGAATGGCTCCAGCCCTGCAGGTCCCAAAGAAACCAGTGGTTGTCATGGAAATGCTAAAGTTTGCCATGTCTGTTACAAATTTTATGAGAGTGGAATCAAGTTTTCATTTGGGGCTCACTCCAGAGTTTGGGGAGAATCATAGACTTGAAATATGATATTTTCCTCAAGGTATTGATGTCATTTGAAGCATGTTTCTTTATTAGTGGAATTGCAAAATAAAAGAGATCCACAAATTCTTAGGATCTACCCAGATACAAAAAGTAGGAACTCATCCTAACCAGCAGGCAGGATTCTCTAGGATCCAGTGGGAAATCAGATAGACACAGGATCACTGCACGTTCTACATCAATGGAAAGATTAAATTCATTGAATGACCAATTACTCCTACACAAACGTATTTCATCTTAAATTACAGTCTGAGAAAATACCATGGAAAGCAATGTTCCGTAGAAAATGGAGGATTTTCCCCCAAATCTTGATTAGAATATATATTGCCAATTTCAATCTATTTTCTTTGTCAAATTCCCCCAAAGATCTTCTCAGGTATTGCTGAACACTAAATTAAGTCAGAAAATAAAAATTTACATTAATCAGGTAATTCATATTGATTCAGAGGATAAGAAAGTCTAATATTGATATATTTGGTGGCAATGTCATCTGGTTCAACGTTTATGAAAAGCAATATGGAGATTTCTCAAAAAAAATAGGAGTAGAATTCCTTTGCCCCTCTCAGAGAGCCGAGCAAGCTACTGAGAGTATCTCGCCTACACGGCAAAACCTGGCAAGCTACCCATGACGTAATCGATATGCCAAACACAGTAACAAGTCTCACAATGGAGACATTACTAGGCCCGTTCGAGAAAATCGATGAACAACAGGAGGACAGGGACAGTGACAGGACTCCTATATGACCAAATGTTACCACTTCTTGGTATCTATCTAGAAAACACACAATATTAATTTGAAAGGATATATGCACAGCTATATTCATTTCTGCACTAAGTATAGTAGCCAAGAAATGGATGCAAGCCAAATGCCCATCTGCAGGTGTATGTATGAAGAAGCTGGACCGTACATACATGAAGTTGTGAGCACGGCTCAGGTCTAAGAATAAACAAAGCATTCAATTTGCAGCAAAATGGATGGAACTAGAGGATACATATCATGGTGAGTAAAATCTTTCATAAGGAAAGGGAAAGATCCAGAATTATCTCTCCATATGGTGGGACTGAAAGCTGCAGAGCAAGGTAGTAACAAGGTCCAAACAAGGTAGTAACAAGGTCCAAAGGCAACATAATGGGAGAAATCACTGCATCACTGTCATCCTGTTGTTCATCAATTTCCATGAGCAGGCACCAGTAAAGTCTCCTTTGTCCTAGCCCTGAAATTTTAGAAAGTGCCACATTCGAGGCTCTTTCAGGGTCAGGGGAATGAGACCCATCATTGTTACTGGGTTTTTGCATATCAAATATATCACTGGGAGTTTGCCAGACTCTGCCATGCAGGCAAGATACTCTCTGTAGCCTGCCCGGTTCTCCAAGAGTAAGAACTAGATGTAAGAGGCTGAAGGGCCACATTTGTGGCCACGTGCTTCAGGGAAATTTGTTTTATAGTCTCTGGGAGAAATAATGCAGGCAATTGAGTGGGGCAGGGTGAAGGGGAGGGTTTGTGGACCTGGGGAGAGGAAGTTGAGAGCATGCTGATAGCTGCTGGAATTAGTACATGAGAAACCCTTAACATAGCATTGTAAAGCATAGAATACCAATGGCAAGATTACTTTAAAAGATGGAAACACTTAAAACCAGGAAGTGTGTCTCACTGGTTTACTTTGAGTGATATGGCTTTGGTACCAAAAGAGCTGTCCATTCAGAGTTTCAGCCACATTAGAGTACTGAAAAGAAAACCCAGGGGCAGGACCAGATCAATACTGAATGACGGTGCGATTATTCTTGACTCTGGCTTTGCTAAGGTCCTCACTTTTCCTCTTTGTTCTCTTTCCAGCATTTCTCCGGAAACTAGTCAGAACCTGCTGAAACTAGCACCTGGTTTCTCACATACATCCCTACTGAATGATTTGGGGCAATCTGACTGTAAACAACAATACTCAATTTTACATTTCAGTTAAAATTATGTCTAGAGAAAATTCTAATTCTTAATACAGTATTTTAAATTTCAAAAAAAATGTTTAAAGCTCTGTTCATTTCATTTTTAGAGCAAATCTGCTTCATATTTAGATCTGAAATCTCTGCATTATCACTGAAAGTGATCATCACACTACAACTGTCAGATGGACTTTTTGCTCATATATTCTAATTTTTGTCATCAATGGGTTTTTACTACAATATTTTTTGTTTGTTTGTTTTGGGGCTATACCCAGGATTTATCCCTTGGCTCTGTGATCAGTGACCACTCCTGGAAGGGCTGTGGTACCATATATGCTGCTGGCGATGAAACCTGATTTGGCTGCATACAAGACAAGCACCCAACCAATCATAATATCTCTCTGGCCCCAGTAATGCCTATGAAACAAAAATATAAAAATCATTGGTTGTCTGATCATCAGTTTAAAAGAAAAGATTAGGTGAAGGTATCAAATAAATGCTTTTTTTTCTTAAATGGTACATTATTAAACTCTACTTATTATCTAATTATATGTATACTCTGTTTCACTTTAAGTTCAGTTTTATGAGCAGGAAGAAAGGGCAGGGAAGAAAACACTACAACAATTCAATATTTTGTAAATGGCTTCAAGCTTCATTTCTCTAATATTTATCTATAACATTATCTAGTGACATATGTAAAACACTTTATAAGTTAAGCATCGAATGATATAAAACCATTCTTAAATATCTATATATTGTTAGTGTATCAGGAATGTGCAAATTTCTGTACTGAAATTTTACTCTTCAGAGAGAGAAATTTCTAGTGTAGTCAAGCATAGATACAGTTTAGTATATAAATGTTTCTCCTTTGGAAGAAATCTCCTTCAAATTCTATTTTTACCATTCATATTCCTTTATAAAAATAACGATTGTCCTGAGCTATAAACTTAAAAATAATATTTATCATTAGGTAATATTTCCTGAGTATAGTACAAACTATATAAATATTCATTCTGTCATTAATTGCTAGCATTGTCTTCTCTAATATGAGAGATATAATTTTCATTTTTATATCCAGTTTAAATATCAGTAAATTATGGGCAATGGAATCTGAAAAGTGGTTTATCTGTTATATTTTTCTGCTTCTGTCTCTTCACACAAAGTTTTCTCACTTCTGTTTGAGTTTATTCATTTTTCATAGCTGTGTTATAGTCCATTTTAATTAAATACACCATTTATTTATATTAATTTATATTATATTAATATATTTATATATAATATATCATATTATATATTATATAATATTAATATTATTTATAATATTTATAATATAATATTTATAATTAATATTAATTATAATATATATTATATATTATATTTATATATAATATTATATATATTTATTTATATTATATTAATCATTGGTGGGATATTTTATTCACAAATTCTATCACCCTGCAGAACTTTGGTTAATTACAGAACTTTTATTTCTTTTGCTTTGATTGTTGTTTGACTATTACAGCATCTTATGCATTTACTAATTAAATTGACCCAATATCATTAAAACCTCCCGCTTAACACAGAGGTAGGGCGTTTGCCTCGCACGCAGCCAACATGGCCGACCCGAGTTCGATTCCTCCGCCCCTCTCGGGGAGCCCGGCAAGCTACCGAGAGTATCTCGCCCGCACAGCAGAGCCTGGCAAGGTCCCCGTGATGTGTTCGATATGCCAGACACAGTAAGCAGAAGGAGGACCAATTTTAAGGCTGGAGCGATAGCACAGCGGTAGGTTGTTCGCCTTACAAGTGGCCAACATGGCCGACCTGAGTTCGATTCCTCCGCCCCTCTCGGAGAGCCCGGCAAGCTACCGAGAGTATTCGATATGCCAGACACAGTGACAACAAAGTCTCCAATGGAGACGTTACTGGGCCCGCTCGAGCAAATCGACGATCAACGGGAGGGCCTTTACCTTTACCTTACCTTTACAATATCATTAAAAGATAAGACACAGGGTATTTACTTATTTAGCATATATTATCTATTTGTATCCGTTTCAATAGGACTGAACAAATTACATTGTGCTGGGAGTGCGTATGAGTTATTCCTCCATATCTCTGCCAATACTTAACATTTCATCATCTTTTGACTTGTAGCTTTTGGGCTTTTTGTTTGTCACAGATCACTAATGAGGTGATACATCTTTCCTGTATCAATTGTCCTGTAATTCTCTTGGTGTTTCTAAAATACTTGATCATTTATTTTTATCCATAATTACATTAGGTCATTTGTCTTCTCATTGATTTATAGATTTGTATACATATGGAATATTAATCATTGGTGGGATATTTCTATTTCAGCTTTCTTCATTTTGTGACTTGTCTTATAACTTTAATGTGTTTCTTGACAAATGCATATTTTTAATTAGAATATAGTATCATGTATCAATCATTCTTTTATGGAGACTCAAATTAAGTTTGAATTTCACATCTGGTAAGGGATATAATCTGGCATATTTTCTTTTTATAGAAATCCAGTTTTCTCATACCATCAATCAGTAGCTGTGTACTTTGCAAACCACGTATCATGTCCTCTTACAAAAACTCCCCAGCTCCTTGGATTTCAATTTATTTTTCTGCTATATCAATATCTCTTATGCCCATGTGCCAAAAATGCTGTATTAATGTTTATAATTTTATACTGTCTTTTTATCTTAAAACATATATCAGCACTTGTCTATTTTTGCAGGTGTGTTGACTGCTTTTCTTTTACTCTTCTACTTAAGTTGTAGAATCAACTTGTGAAGTTTCTTGCAAAATTCTATTGATTCTTATAATTGGAAGAAATTTTGATGCAAACATATTTATGCAATATTTCTTGGATATGTACATATGAAAAATAGAGACTAGGGAAGGATTCTAATAGCATCCAAAATATTACTGTTACTGAAGAAGCAAATTAATATCTTTCAGATTAAGGAAGAACCAGGTAAAATCATAAACTTTATACAATAGCACACATTGAAAATAATATTCACTTGTCTGCATAATATATCAATTTTCCAGGTATAAGTAACATTGATTTCTTTGCACCACAAGTATCCAAAATATATCTTCTAATTTCTTTAATCTCTTATTTTCTACAAGTATGATTCAGTACCTTACTCTTTGCTCTTTAGACTCCATAAAATGTACCTTTTAATAAGCCACATTGTATATTTCTAATTCCTGGGAAGAAATTTATGTCAGGTATTTTGTCATTTCCTCTGGATGAAAACGCATCATTACTTTAAAAAAGCTTTTCTTAATGTGAATGTATTGTAAGATTACACAATGATGCACTTTAATATTTATATCATCGAAAAATTTGAAAAATAAGGTAAACACATATATTTTACATTAAGAACTTGACAATAAATACTGAAATATTCTTGGGATATAAGGACAAATGTGTTCAATGTTCACTGATAAAAACCCTGAAGATCTAACTTATATATTAAGTGGGTGAGTTTATAATTCTATTCTGAACATCTACAAGGCTTCTTCTGGCTCTGTTTGGAAAATTTTAAAATGGAAAATAAACGATAGTGCTATGTATATGCATATACATCATCAAACTCCCTACAGTATTTTAATTTTAAGAGTTGAACACCCAAACTGTTTTTATTCCTTAATCATTCCTTGTTGATTTACATTGTTCTTGTATACCAAGCACTAGGGAAGTTCATGAGATAGCGTTAGGAGGAGGTGAAAAACATTAAGATTTTTTTTTAATGTCACATTAATGGTAGCTGCCAAAGGGGAGTGTCATCTCTGTGCAAATGAATGTTAGTGTACAGGAGTGTCTAAACTGAAAATCACAGAACAATATGTTGACTAACAGGGATAGATGCAGAGGAACTACTAGAAGACAGAGGAGGAACACAGATAATGGTCTCAGCAGGAACTCCAGATTTCAAAATGAAGACATGAGGCATTTAGATACATCTGACAAAATGGGAGAAACACAATTTAACACTGACAAAAAAAAAAAGTTGAAGGTCTTGGGGAAAATGCCTTACAATGCAACATGGGAGAGACTGCATTCTGCAACTTCTGCATAGAGCCAAAAGGAGTATCATTGTCTTCATGAGACTTGTCACTTCTATATGTGTTTGCAGGAAAGAACTAAGATGCTTCTGATAATCCATACAATAGCCCCACATTTCAAACAATTGTTTGTTTTGTGTCATCTCATAGTCTTGGGGATGTACATGACAATCGCCTATTAAGTCCCAGCTTATTGACTTTGTACAAATTTTATGGTGAATGATGATTTTAAAAAATAATATTAGTGGACAATCTGTAACTGCAGCTAATATTCTGTAGACTTCTGTCCCTCTATCAGTTCAGTTTGTGCCACTTCCAATTATAAAATGAGACTTTGTGCTGTGATACGTTCAGATTAGATCCGGTACATTTGTCAGTTTGGTTTACAAAGTCTTTGTCTGACCAATTCAGATCAGGTCCACACACAGGCACAAGCTGGGGCTGATCAGATAGTTCTTTCTGCATTTGCTTTATATGATTTCTAACCCACATCACTTCTTCCTCAAGACTTACCGCCTACTTGTGTGATTCACAAACTTGTCCATCAGACTGACACTCTAGAAGACTGAATTGTCAGTTGTCGCATTCTCAGTTGTCGCAATCACTGTGCCCATTTCTAAAACTGAGTAAACACTGCTTTAGGGATGCATTTTGTTTGTTTGAATTGATGCATAATTTTCTGTGTTTGATGATTTGGTTTGATGGTTCATGCATCAGTATGACTGATCAATATACTGAAATGCCCAAATATTAATCTATAAGTCATTTAATAGTAGGAATCAGATGTATCTGCATTTACTCAGAAGCCATGAAGTCTACTCTTTAAGGTGAAGTCCAGATTAACCAAGGGAGAAAGACGCCTGCAGAACTTTGAGTTCAATAATAACACTGCAGAAAACATGACTAAAGCATTTGGACACTATTTAGTCAAGCCTGTCTCCTGACCCCAAACTAAGTAGAGATGAATGAGTGACTTCTGGGCTGGGTAACAACTGCCCTCCCTAAGTTTCAGTGACTCTCAAACCAACAGATTGATGGAACAACTCCTGAAAACTCATCAGAACTTCTGAAGCTCTGGAACAGGAAGAAGCCCTCTTTTCACTTTCTTTGCACATACTGCAGGAGTTTGTCAATTCAGAAAGTCTGTTTTACATACAAAAATCAAGCTGCAGGAAAGTTCTCTCTTGCTACCCTAATTTCTGTCATAGAGAGGCTGCGTGGAGGGAAGGAAACTGAGAACATTGGTAGAAGTTGATGCTAGGGGATGAATCGGTGTTGGAATGCAGTATGCCCGAAACACAATCATGAATAACTACAGATCACAGCGCTTTGATAAAATATTTTTATATGATTTGTTTCTGGTTGAGTTATATTGTAAATATGCACAGGTTTACATTTTTTTCTTACAAATAAATCTATCAGAGTGATAGCAGAATGAGTAGAGCCTTGTTTATGGCCTGCCTGGCTGGCCTGACTCCATCCCGGCACCCATGTGGTCCCTTGAGCCCCACCAGGAGTGATCCCTAAGCGCAGAGTCAGAAGGAAGTGCTGGGCACTGTCTGGCATGGCCCCAAAGCACAACACAAAATACAAAATGACCAAACCCCCAATAAATGTTTCCATTCACCTATGTTCAAGAAGTATTTGTGGGATTCTTTCAATGTGACATAATAGGTGATTCAGCTACTCTGTTTGCTATAAATTTATGTTGCATGTTTAACCCTTTAGGTGCTTTGCACTGCTTGTTTCTAAAGTGATGTCAAAGATACGTTGATCAAATAAAAGAATATTTTGAAAAGGTTCATTATACCACCATACCATCCTATACATGGGAAGCCACAGAATTCCAATGTAGCATGTACATGGTACTACCTATTACATATGTGGATTAGTAGAATAATAACTTATTTTAAAATGCCTTTACTGTGAATAATTCTACATTTCAATGGTCACTAATAATGTTCTGTTTTGGACACACCCAACAGTAGTCAGGATTTACTCTTAGTTCTATGCCCAGAGATAACTCCATTCATATTGAGGGGACCAATTGTAGTATCCCAGAGGGAAATGGGGTCAGCCAATGCACTCTCTTACCAATATAACAATGTTCATAAAATAAATGATTTGCACCTTTTCTGATAGACACAATTCTCTTTTATCTCCTTGGCGTTGTTTCAAAGGAAAATCTAAAATCTAGCTCAAGAGGCTTAATAGGAAACACTCAAAGTTTCTTTTCTCACCTAGATTTGTTATTTATATCTGCTTGCAAAGAAGAAAATTTGACTTATCCTCATTCCAGTACTCCTAATATTAAAATCTCCTGAAAAGAGTATTTGTTGGTGATTGGCAACATGATTATATGATATCTCAAAAGTAGCCATGATTACATTGTGAATTCTCTTGTTTCAATTGCCTCAAGTGTTTAAACTGCTGATAGCTTTCAAAATTCGCGAACACTTACCAAAAAAGGACATTAGAATCAATTTGTGAGATTTGTAGCCTCTCCATACTCTTTTTTGGAAATCTATTCCACTACAGTGAATTATTTGATTATACTTAACTAGTAAAGTTTTTCTTGATTATTTGATAGCATTTCCTAATAGAAAAATCTTACTTATAATCGCTTTCAACATCTCAGATGTGCATTAAATACAACATAAATATTTCATGACTAATAGAACACACTTTTAAAAGGAGATTAAAGTACTGGTATTATTTTCTAAATTACTATTTTTAAAGTTAAATTCCAATTTTATCATAAGCAAACTGCTGTGCAATCTCACTATTTTAAGATGCATTTATTGTCTGAAAATTTATAATGGTTTGATTTAACATAAAATATATGCACATGTGGATATATATATGTGTGTGTATGTATGAGTAGATTTATATAATATAATTACCTATGCATATGTGTTTATGCTCACACATGTATTGACTACACATATGTTCAGATACAGAATATCTTAATATTGGGAATATTTCAAAACTATAAATGCTTATCTCGAAAGTTCTGGAAGCTGTCTTGTCTTTGTCACAATAAACAGTTTATTGAACTAAGAATCCACTTCAAGACACACTGGCACTGCTAGGAGGATAAACATCTGACAACTGTGACTCAGCTTTTCCAACAAAAATGATTTAAAAATTGCGATTAGACTCTATCCTTTGTGTTAGGTCTTTGTTTTTCTTTTTTTCAGCTTTCTTGAATCTCTGCCTTTTCTCTATAGGTCCAAACACCATTTACCTCTCATGTCATTATATTTCTTCATTCATAATTTTAAGTGCTAGCTACAGTTTTATCTTTAATATCTTTTAGAAGCGAAGAGAACTTATGTCTCTACAATTTTGCATATAACTAGACTATTTTAATTGTGTGCATTTACTGAGACCTTTTTTTTATTAGTTATGGTATTTGTGAAGGGACTCTGTATATCTTAGATCAGAAAACAAAATTGCTGTAGACATAAACTATAAATGTAATCCAGAACTGTCTATGTTTTTGTTTTGCTTTTTAAAACGGTCATCTTAATGATATTCTTTTTTGTTTAAGACTTTTTCATACTCTGCAACTAATCATATCTTCCTCTTATCAATTTAATTTTATTAGGCTGCTATATAACACAGTGCTGTGTGTTGGCTTGGAGAATTATGAAGAAGGCAGCATTCCACTGTTTCATCAGAGATAAACAACAGCTAGACAAGCAGAGGTAAGTAAGAAAAGAATTAAAGGTTGTCGAGATAGAGAAATATTCAGATATTGAGTACAAAAGAATGCCAATAACTTCAATTTTCTGAGTAGATATTTCTAGATTGATATATTACACACAAATTTAGACACCTTTAATTATCCTAGAGTCAATTAAGAGCCATTTTACTTTTTTGTAAATGAGAAACATGATCAGTTGCATATTTGAAATTAGCAATTGTAGATAGGGTTAAGTCATAGGGTAGTAATAATAGCATTTCTAAGCAATGATATATTCCTGAGGAAAGATCAAGAATGTTGTCACATGGACAACAAAGTAGAAAGAGAAGGTAAAAGAGAATTTTAAAGTGACAGGTTCAAATGCATTTAAAAGAATAAGAAAATGGGTTTCAGAGTTATTTTTGATGAACTCTTCATAATACAGACAAAAAGCAATCATTATGTTACATTTCTGGAATTAATATGATCTGATATTTATATTACATTTCATTATTATTTTAAAATAAACAATAAAATAAATGAACATAAAATGAAGATGCTTACATGTTTGAGGTTAATTTACACAGGGATAAAATTTAAGTATAGCATAAAGTATCTAATTAAATACAGAGAAAGAAGTAAAATGTTTTATAGACTTTTTCAGCTGTGATTTAATTATGAACTAATTTATCTTTGAGATTATATCATAGAAATTAAGTCCAAAACTAGGAAACAGAAGAAAGAACAAACAAAACTCACTTAATCACTTAATCACTTAACTTCCCGTTAGTCGTCGATTTGCTCGAGCGGGCGCCAGTAACGTCTCCATTTGTCCCTGTCGCGTGCTAGTGTAGCCCAATGGCATCTCTTCGCTCCGGGAACATGGAGGGCCTCAAACCGATCGTTCATGATCTTGACAAAGAAGTCTGACCATCTGAAACAAAACTCATATGAATTAAAATATCAGGTGGTAACTGTGGTGACTGTTTTTTGTGCCGCCAGAAATGGCCATTGCAGTACCTAAGAACAAGATTTGGGACATTCCCTTGTACCTAATGGAAAGAGACACAAGCTGATAAAATGAAGGTAAATTTAATACATTTTGGTGTATTTAGCCGCTTATCCTCCAAGCAGTTATATTAGACGTGATTCTACTTATAAACCAGAAACAATAGGAAACACTTGTGAAAATTTGTGAAAGACATTATTCTGGTGAGTACAATCATAAAAACCATCATCTAGTGACACTACTATTGTTCCACAAACAAAAAAAATTCAATCATAGCACAATAAAATAAAGATGTATTTATAAGGTATTTTGTTAGGGCAGAAGTGATTGTACAGTGGGCAGGGTGCTTGCCTTGCACAAGACCTACCCAGGTTAGATCCTTGGCGTCCCATATGGTCTCCTGAGCAAGCCAGGAGTAATTCCTGAGTGCAGAGCCAGGAGTAACCCCTGAGTACCGCCAGATGTGATCAGAAAAAAAAAAAGAGGTATTTTGTCATAGAAAATTATGTTTTCCAGAAAAAGTACAATAGGATATTTAGAGTAAGGAAACTCATGAACCCTGAATCCAGGGATTGATGTTGGACAGTGCCACAGGGCTGTGTGAGGATGACGATGGTGTGAGGGTAACTCAAAAATCTTTAGCTAGAAAGCTGATGTTGGGTGGAGTGAAAAATCAAAGCAGGAAACATGTTCAAGAGATGGTCAGTTCTGACCAGCTCCTGCCAAATTGCATGTCATATGTGCCTTCTCTATTCTCTCAGGAGCATTTTCTTCCCAGTTTCAATGGGTTGGGGACATTTTGACATTTTCTCAAAATAAGTGTCTCATAAGCAGGAATTGACTGACTGATCAAAGATGTTTGAGATGTTCTCTTTATTTTTAACCATTTTTGTTTTGGTCTGCACACAGCAGTGCTCAGGGCTTACTCTGGATTGTGCACAATGGAACACTCCTGTCGGGGTATTCCTCAGGGGCCCGGACCATGTGTCAGGGATCAAACACAAAGTTGGCTGTGTGGAAGGCAAATACTGTATCCACTGTATACTACTCCACCCTAAGAAATTAAGTAGCTTCTGAACCCCACTTTTTTTTAATCTATGGCTGGAGCGATAGCACAGCGGTAGGGTGTTCGCCTTACAAGTGGCCAACATGGCCGACCTGAGTTCAATTCCTCCGCCCCTCTCGGAGAGCCCAGCAAGCTACTGAGAGTATTCGATATCCCAAACACAGTAACAACAAAGTCTTCAATGGAGACGTTACTGGGCCCGCTCGAGCAAATCGACGATCAACGGGAGGGCCTTTACCTTTACCTTTACCTTTATGAAAAGAGTGGGATAAAAGGAAATTATTAGTCAGGTACACATATGATAATTCTATTATTGTTAAGAAGACACAAGTCACTAAGACTGTAGTGGAGGAAAAAATAAAGGGGTAAAATCCAACTATTACCAGCAGAAATGTTTCCTCTTCACCATGGATGCATAGACAGATACATGGAGAAATTGATTCTACTTCCTGTTCTCTAGAATGTAAAATATCCCGGTGAAATACTTTTAATAGTAGAAGGTAGCAGAAAAACATTCTAGGGTTCGCATGCCCACACTACGAAAGACAGCTTTCTTGTGGCTTTGTGTTCTCTGTGTTAGGAAGTCCAGCCAGACCACTGAGTGATGGATTAGAAGCCAAGCAATAGGGGTGTGGGCTCGGAAAGTCATCTTGTGTGAGTTCCCTCCAGTTGCATTGCCAGCTGAATAGAGATGGATAAGGGGCCATAAGCAAAATCTGCAGAATTGCCCAACAGAGTCCATGCTGACCAAAAAGAATGTGAAAAAAAAAGAAAAAGAAGAAAAAACAAACCATGATTTTAAAGCACCAAGTTTTAGGATGGTTGTATACAGCAATAGACAACTAATACAGAAATTGAAATAGAACTGGTGTGCCAACATGACAAAACCTAAATCACTTTAGTTGGGTTTACAAAGAAATAACTCCCACTGGAGGAATGAGTTATAAAATGCGGCACCTCTCAGCAAGAAAGCAGCTTTGCTCAGAGCTGCTGCAGGCCCACATCAATGAACAAATTGACAAGCGGCTTTTGCAAACTCTATTTCATTGTGTTCCCCAGACTCTTCACCTCTTCTGAGGGACAACCCAAAACTTAAAATGGACACTATCCAGTGACCGTTTTGGACTCTGCTCTGCCTCAAATCCAAAATATCTCCATCAATAACATTTTGTATCTCTGCTGTACAGTAACATACATGAACTTTCCTTTAAAGTATAGAAGATAGTAGAACTTACTTAAATTAGTATCTCATCTATACGTATCTATCAGACCACCATCTCCTTCATGCACAATTCTACTTCACAGAGCGGGGAGAAAAGACTGTGAATTTTAAGAAGAGAACTTCCAGAACAACCACCAACTGGGAACTCTTTGGCTCTGTTGCGGCAACATGGGAAGATACCGTCGTTGACAACATTGATGAGGAATATGATTGACTGGTTCAGCATCTTCATGATTGTGCGAGGAACACCAAGAGAGAGATAACGAAAAAAAAAAGTCTGTCTTTAAAAATTCTTGAGCTTATTCACCAACGTGGCTTGGCTTAAGCCTCAGGCAACCACAAGCGAACGTCTGAGCTTGCAAAGCAGTGCAGAGAAGCGATCAAGGAAGACCCCAGAGAGAGAAGAGCAGCAGCGCTGGTAGATATGGCAGAAGTGGGAAAAGCATTTGTAACACCCGCCTGATCTTCATCAACTACAAGACCAAGATGACTGCCCTCCGATGTCCTTAATGTGAACAGAACACCACCATCACCAAAGCTAGCACCATAACACCTGAGTTTTACTTCTCAGTTAACAGTGCTGTATTTGGTTTATTGGTTTGGAATTTGCTTTTTTTTCCCCATTCATTCCTCTTCCTTGGTTTTTCTTGTGCATGTTTGTGTTTGAATCTGGACATATAAAGGCAGCATGGTTCTTCCTCAAGGAAGATTATGATAATCTACCTTATCTTTACTTGCAAACTATACTCAGCCTAGCTATTTCATATTTCCCCATGTTATATGAGAATTATGTACTCTTTTTTTATTTAAGAAGTATATTTTGATGAATCAGAGGCTAAAACAGCAGGTAGGGTACTTTCCTTCTATGTAGCTAACCTGGGTTTGATGCCTGGGACCCCATATTGTCCAACAAGCCCTACCAGGAGTGATCCCTTGGTACAGCGCAAGGAGTAAGCTCTGTGCAATGGTGAGAGTAGCCTGAAAACAAAAAAAAAACAATAAAAGAAAATAAAAGAAATATGTTTTGATAAATTTTTCAAAACTTACAACAATAATTTGGTGTTTTAAGAAGAATCAAAGAGCATTATGTAGGGGCCATAGGTATATCGTTACGTAGTTAGTAGGTTTAGCAACGAGGATCTCATTTGTACCCTCAACTATGGACACTGTCAGTAGAATATAGTGAAATTTGAAATTGAATATAGTGAAATTTGCAATTGGACAAAACTTTGCAATTGGAAGGCAGTGGCTAATGTGACAACTTGACTGCATATAAGAGACTAGAGAGAAGTGAATAAAAAGTATGTATGACAGGACTCCCAAAATGCATGCGATGATTTAAGTTTCTAATAGGAGAGTTTTTTTTGTGAGTCATTAAATGATGGAGAACTCATGCTCTACAAGTTAAAGTGTGAGGGTGAACCCAGTATATGTATGTTTATGCCACCCGAGAATCTGCACCTATAGACATTTCTGTTTGAATGATTTGGGGTATCACCCTGCAGTTCCCAGGGCTTAATTTTGACTCTTCTTGGGATTCAGTCCTGGTGGTGCTCAGTGACCCATGTGGGGTGAAATTCTGGAGCTAAACCTGGGGCTGACCGCATGCAATGGAAACATCTTGGCTCTTTGCAGTATCTCTCTGGCCTCTCTCTGTTTACTCTATTTTGGGGGGACGGCGTGGACATACCTGGTGATGCTAAGAGCTTGTTCCTAGTTTTGCACTCAGTGATCACTCCTGGTGGTGTTCAGGGAATCAAAGGGTATTCCTGGGAGTGAACGCACATTAGCTGGCTGCAAAAACAAGCACCCGACCTGCTGGACTATATCACTGGTTCCTGCAACTGTGTCATCTTTTAACTCTGGTTCCAGATCATTTCAATAAGCACATCAATTTTTAATCTGTAATTTTGTTAAAATTTTAACAGCTTCTCATTTGTGTCAAAATAAAGCATACTCTATTTTAATTATTTCATTGCTCTAACCTAGCCCTCATCTATTGGCATGTTCATAGGCTTTTCTGCACGTATAATAACATTTTTCAGGATTTTACAGATCGAGGCTACATATTTGATCTGAAACATTTATTTCATCAGTAGGGATTTCTTGACTCCTTAACAAGATGAGTTCCACAGGTTATATATGTCATGAAGATTTTTGTATGTCCATTATCCTAACACTTATACTTTATGAATATTTTCAGCTTAATTGTGCTCTTCTCCAAAGGATTCTAAGCTTTCTGAGATTGGGGGTCATGCAAGTCTTATTCAATAGATACCCTCAGTGCTTAGCACAAGAACTGGAGCAGAAAAGAAGTGCAATAAATATTTATGAAAGAATAAATAAATTACTGATGCTGACTGTGGGCATATTAGAAGATCAGAAAGCTGTCTGATAAACAGGAAAAAACTGAAGTATGAATATAGAAAAAGGGAGTGAGATTACATAGTAGCAGTCATGGGAATAATAAAAGATTGAGTGCTAGGAGACCCTCCCAAAACTGGTGATCCGGTTTATTTAAAGGCAATGTATCAAATATCCATACTGCCATGATTTATTAAGTGACTTAGGTCTCTCCTTGTTTGTTTTCTTTTTTTGTTTTGTTTTGTTTTGTGGCCACACCTGCCTGTGTTCAGGGCTTACTTCTGGCTCTGCTCAGAGATCACACCAATTGGAGAACCTTATGTGGTGAGGTGGCTAGAAGCTGGGTTGGGTGTGTGCAAAGCAAACACCTAAGTTGCTGTGCTTTCTTCTTTAGTAAAGGATAAGTATAAAGAAATAAACAAAACAGAAAAAAAACACCATTCAATACCATGTAAGAAGGGATGTTTGTAAATCTTCCCACTCAAAGCAAACTCATACCTTGCTTTTGATTTAACAGTGACCAGTGATTGTATCTCTTCTATGATTTCCATTTATATATTCAATTTTGATGTGTCAATTTTATCTGAAACTGGCTCCAATAAGAACAGATAGCCCATCTCCATTTGCCATGTTGCTTATAGTCATTGTATCATAGTAATAATCAGAGAAATAGCAGCACCCATTTTTTTTCCAGAGCAATAAAAATACTGGTAGTGACACCATTCTTCTGCCTTATTTAACTCAAGCCATTGTCTAACTTACTTTAGCACACAGTGCATTCTCTAAAGCATCTTACATTTTGTAGATTATATAATGGTTCCTTCCAGGGCTGCTTCTCATTTCTGGGGAAAAACTGTAACTCTCTGTGAGATGAGTGTGTTAGCAGTCTCTTTAAAAATGAGAAGCCTTATTCATATAGTAGTCTGAAGTTGAACAGTTTCTGAATGAATCCCAGGGATTTAAAAGGCAAAATCTGCATGCAAGTATAAAAAGAAGTAATGAGATAAAATTAATAGTTACATCAAAATGAAAGACATTAAGCAGGTGGGCTAATTCTGTGATCACATATTGATCATCTTATGATTAACATAAAAGAGAAAAAAGCAGAAGCATAGACTCAAGCGTAGGAAAATAGCTAAAAAAAACTGGAGTACATGTGTGTGGCTCAGGGCTCAATGCCTGGGACCACCTGGGCCCAATAGCTCTACCAGACAAAACCAGCTAAGAGTAGCCTCTGCATACCATTGTTATTTTCTCAATAACCCTTCAAATAATAGTGGAATTGATGGTTCTTGAATGTGGTATGCAGTGTTGAAATGTTTGCACATTAAAATCAGTCCAAACATAAGAAAAAAAAAAGACTGTTGGGCAGTAACTTGACTTTCCTAAATGCTTATGTCTGTCTTCCTCATGTACAAAAAAACATGTGATGCATCAGAGTGATAGAAAGCAAAGATGATAACAGAGGTGAATGGCTATTGTAAAAACAAATGCAAAACAAGTGAAAAAGAAGGGCTTTGTTGTCAAGAAAACAAGTTGTAAAAGATGTCCACCAGTAGCACAGCTTTAGAGCAAGCTGCAAAGAAGAGTGTGGGATCTTGTGTTATGCCTGATAGATTTGAGGAGATGTTAACAGTTTACCCAGATTTATACTTTTCAGGAAACACTGACAAATCCATGCAGAGAAATAGTATTTATGCATGTGTGACATGGCCGACCCGAGTTCGATTCCTCTGCCCCTCTCGGAGAGCCCGGCAAGCTACCGAGAGTATCTCGCCCGCACAGCAGAGCCTGGCAAGCTACCCATGACGTATTCGATATGCCAAACACAATAAGTCTCACGATGGAGACGTTACTGGGCCCGCTCGAGCAAATCGATGAACAACAGGAGGACCGTGACCATGATAAGTACAGAATGTGGTAGAGAAGCACTATGCTTTTTTTTTCCAGCGTGATAATGGAAGATAAGGTGACTGTAGGTTGACGATGGTACAGCGATACTGTCTCCACTGACCACGACTGCCCATCTTGACACCTGGGGTCCTTAGCAATACAAAGGTAGCTCGAAGGCTCCTTGTCATCCCCATGCAAGGAAGGAAGTGGCTTTTCCTGGGTGGGACTGTTACATTCCTCAAACTGCCAGCTTCAGTTGAGTCTGCTGTAATTCTTATCTAGTTTCCTTTTTTTTTTTTTTAATTTGTATGTGTTTTTTCTCTTTGGATCATACTCAGCATGTTCAGCAGTTACCCATGGCTCCCTCTTGGGGGTTGGTCTGGGCAGTGTCCAGTGAACCATGTGGTACTGGGTGTTGACACTGCCTTCCTCCAGCATGAAGTAATGCACAGTAGTGATTGGAGTCTTGGCCTAGCCTCTGTTTTAGTTTTCCTTATTCTAGGGAATCTTCTAAGTTTTGTGGGGTTAAGAGAACTAAAGTCACCAAAGACTTTGGTTATACTATGCTATTACTTAAAAGCACCATGGGATGTATTGGTGAGAGACTGATTTATAATCAAATGTCATCGTCCTGAAGAAGAAGTTAAGGAGGACAGGAAAGTCCATTAAGATTGAACAATAACGTTGTTTAAGGTAAAAGGATAAAAGAGATAAATTTAAAATCCAGAAATGCTAAAAATGATAGAAATCAATTTCAGTGTTCAAATAATCAAAGCCAAGTGGGTGATTAATGAAAAGATTAACTATACCAAGCTCTATCAAATGTTCTTTCGGTAAAAAGGAGGACTGAACATTCCATGAGTCATTTTCGGCCACGTTTTAACCTACCGTAGCATAGATTACTATATATTTTTTCAGATTTTTCTTTTCAAATTTTTTAATCTCAGTTTAAACTTGACCTCATACCTAGATCTCATACATGTTTAATCAGCAGATTCTATCCCTGAGAAAATCTTTTGCATCTTCTTTATTCCTCAACTTCTCAGTAAAGTGTTGAGTGTTTTCCAATGCACGTACTCCAAAATACCCAGTATTAGAAACCCAACAGTTAATTATTGTATAAAACGATCATGAGGTATCTGTTTGGAATCACATTTAACATGATTGTTTCTAGCTGCCATACTAAGTTTTGATGTGAATGGCTAAGACAGGAAATGAGTTATATAAACTGTCAATCACCATGCTAGGTACCTCCTTCCTACTGTAAACTTTGAGAGACTTCTCCCCACAGATGTAGCAAGATTAATTGATTTTTGAACCAGTTCCAGAAGTTTCACAGCTAATTTACGTTCAGTTATGTTACGTCCTTCAGGATGTTCTAACACTCCCTTCAATGTGATCCTGTTGACCCAAGTCAAGGTACTTACTCTAGAATGACCACTTTACTGACTGTATCCTGCCTTATTGTTCCAATCTAGTTGAGAATGAGGGCAGACTCTCCTTTCTACCTGCTAAATGAGACTATGGTGCCTATTTTCCTACCTCTTTTGAATTTTAGTTTCTACAGCTTGTAGATGGTTTTAGTCACTGACATTTGTGTTTCTCGTGTCTCCCTTCCCTTGTTTTGATTTCAGTGATGTGGGGAAGCTGGAGCTCTAGTGAACCCATGCTTATTCTGTTCTTTAATATAATGCAATTAGTGCTCCTTCCCCCAGGCCGCAGTGATGAGGTTAGAAACAGTAATGTAGGCTGCTGGCGATGCTGAATCTTCCAGAAGTTCAGCAGCTTAAAAGCTCTCTCATTTATGAGGTCAAATGCAAATTTAAAATATTAGGATTAATTCTCCTTTTGAAATAAAGGAAAAGGCTTGCACTCCTAAAACTGGCTTAGAGTTTATAATTTAAAAAAAAAAAGTTCTTTCTTCGTATCTTGGAAATGAATGGGATGGGGCCCGGGTGTTCTTAAGAGCTTGGTATGCTCCTTCTATGCTGTAAGTGAGGAAAGGTGAACACCTTCATCTTATTCCCGAGTAGAACCTCTTCTCAGAACTTCTCCATCTCACTTGGTCTTTTCTCTGACTCTCAGTCTAAAAACATGTTCTCAAGCATTGTGTGCTTAATGTTAAATATTCAATGCATGGAGTAGAGGGGTGAATGAGCATCAGATCCTCCAGAAAGATGCCAAAACATTCTCTCTCAGACCTTGGAGATGGATGCTGTTTAACAGAGGTGTTTGTTTTTTAGGTCCAGCACAGCAGTGCTCAGGGCTTGCTCTTGGTTCTGTGTTCAGGGGTCACACTTGTTGGTGCTTGGGGAACTAGATGCAGTGCTGGGTACTGCTGCAGGCAGGGATATGGAGGCAGAGGATGCACCAGTAACGTGTGTTAGGAAAAATGGTCTCTGATATCTGAACCAGCCCAAAGGTATGAAAGCCTTTGAGATGAAAGGCCCATCGAAAAGCCCACCCTGGAATAATGTTCAGGTGCAGAATTCCAGGCCAAAGCACAGATAGGAAGGCTGAGATGGGCAGGAGATTGGACACCCAACAGCCTGGGTAAAGTCAAGGACTGACTTCCCTTTCCTCAAATAACAATTTCTCACTCCAGCCTGAGTCCAAGGCTTCCCAAGAAACTATGTGTTGGGGATCATATTCCACGTGGTACAGAACAAGTGGATGCCAGCTTGCCTGGCTGGATGTGAACAAGGTTTGTGGGCCCCTCACACTTCCTCCAGCCCTAAAGCTCCCAGGTTCCAGGGTGACAGCGGTAGAGAGAAAGAAAGAGGTAGATTTTCTTTCTCCTCCTCTCTCCTCCGCACTTTACATAAACCACTGGAGGTGACTTCCTGTCTACCTGATTCCCGTTTTATTAATTTCTCCAAAAAAATCCACAGGGTACAGGGTGATTTGTTTTACATCTTTCCATTAGTACTAATGAAGAACAAATACCTTAGCACTTATTTGAATATATTCAATAATTAGAACTGAAAACAAAAATAAGACGAAAGTCAGAAAAGGAAAACAATAAAAAAGCTGATGCTGATGAGAAAGAAAAATGCAAATTTTTTCAAAATATCAAAATTCAAAAGTCCATTCTCTAATGGGGCTGGAGCGATAGCACAGCCAGTAGGGCGTTCGCCTTACAAGCGGCCAACATGGCTGACCCGAGTTCGATTCCTCCGCCCCTCTCGGAGAGCCCGGCAAGCTACCGAGAGTATTGGATATGCCAGACACAGTAACAACAAAGTCTCCAATGGAGACGTTACTGGGCCCGTTCGAGCAAATCGACGATCAACGGGAGGGCCTTTACCTTTTACCTTTACCATTCTCTAATATGAAGAAGAGATTGATAGGTAAATTGCTTTTAAGTCTTGATTATACTGATTTTTTAAAGAACAAAAACAAAGGAATGAAGGAACACAAACACTGACTTAAGATAAAAAAGCAACATATACAAACGTGGAAGTCAACACATGTAGAAATAGAGACTTTGACGTGTGAAATATACCTGAAATAGTGAGAACAGCAGAGATTATATACGTGCATGATTTTTTCCCCAAAGCAGGCCATCTAGCCATCTTTTTCACAAATCAATTAGCTCTTTTAAATTAAGATGTAGACATTAATTTAATGAACATTACCTCCCGCAGTTGCATGTAAAGCTCTAACATTGCTTTGACAATCATCTGAAATGATCCTTGCCTGGGAGGCCCAAGGCAAAATGGTTTACCTTCAGGCTGATCAGGCCCAATGCAAATGACAGTTCTAACTGCAGTTTAGTTTGGAACTCTGATCAGCCTCAGGGAATAAGGTAAAAGAGAAAAGACCGAAGGAAAATATTTGGTGAATATCAACTACTTATCAGAGAGCTTTTTGATATTCTTTCACATAAATGAGTTGATTTAATTCTCACAAGCTCAAAAAAGGTGTTAGTATTCACTCACTTTTAATATCAGAGATGAGAGACGGAATTTCAAATAGCACAACTTTTTCAATCACAAGGCAAATTTAAAATTTGAATTGAATGATTGAAGGCAAAGACCCCTCCCTTCTCTACTGTGTACCATTTCTCTTTGTTCTGTCACAAGGCAGAAATTCCTTCATCAATTTCACATCTGATTCATTCACCTTCTGGAATTTCTTAGCTCCAAAATCATTATCCAGCTGAATATACTATGGGCAAGATACATTCCCAGTTTCAGAAACTGTCTCAGTTTCCCTAGGTTAAAATAATGTAAATAATTACATCCTTTTAAAGAACTGCATTTGTATTTCTTAGCACTATTCTTTCTCCTGTATTTTAGAATTATGTGGATAAGTATTACTTTGGTTACGTTTTAGTTCCTTAAGAACTTACGCTGGCTAAATGAATGAATGAATGAAAAGCAACGATGAAGCATTTGTCATTTTAGTTGTTTGAGGTTTTTACTTTTGAATATGAAAACCCTGTTCTCTTCATCCATACTTTGCTCTATTTGAAAGCCTACATTCATGGCAAGGACAAAAGACAAAGTCTAAAATGCACAGCTAAACTAAGACTTTTCTATCATTGGATGTAGAAACTCAGTCTTTACCTTTTCCCCACTCTCTCAGCTCCATTTCCAGAAATCAAAATTTGCATAACAGAAGCTACTATCACAAATCAAACTCCCAGAGTTGTCAATTTCCATCAGGCACAAAAATGTTAAGGGAAAAAGAGCGTTCCGGACAATCCTCTACATTAGCACGCAATGCTATAAAAAGGATTCACCAAGGAGAGAAACCCGGCATTTCACTGTTGTAGATCAGTCTCTCTATTTTCATTATAGTAGACCTCAAAAATCTTCCAATTACTCTGATGCTCTCCCTTGAAGGCAAGCAAGTCCTGCGGGTAAAGCTCATATCATTAGATACGGGCTTTGAAGTGAGCCCTTTTATTCCCTGCCACTTTGTCAACCTTTTCAGTACCTGAGTCTGCAAAATTGCACATTAGGAATGGCAAAAATTTGGCTCCAGAGAGATGCAGCAAAAATGAAACTATTATGCTTATTGCCTTTAGGGCAGATTCTGCTTTAGAGATCAACACACTATATATCATAGTAATGATGGGACTCAGTGTGGGCAATGGACAGAGATTCTGTTCCGGAGTGATATTTTGAGACTTTTAGTCGCAGGTAAAGATCACAGTGTACTCTGAAGATGTACTTTTATTGTCGTAATGAAAATCCACAAGCTGTGGTTCAGGACAGTACGAGAAATGTAATTTATGATAACAATCATGTCCAGTTGTTACAGTCACACCATAGAAAAGTCTGAGTCAAGATGGTCAGTAGTTTTATTTCCATTTATTTATTTTTTAGGGAACCACTCAAGTGGTGCTCAGAGAGCCCTTGAAAGCCACAACTATTGAATTATACGCCCCTCTTAAAAAGAAATACAAAAATGAGTTTCCACACTGTACTTAGATACGTGCTGCGTGTAAACTCCTTAGTGAAACAGGAAGCCTCAGTTTCCCCTTGCCAAGCTGCCTTGAGCAGTCCCATTTTTGAATGCCCCCATCCTACATTTGTGACTTTTTGCACAATTTTTTGACATAAAGTTCTGCACCAGAGCTTAGGTTCCCGGGGAGGCCAAGATTATTGGGAAATATCGAAGGCAATGGACCAGACAAGGATCTTTGTTTCTCCATGACAGTCTCGTCAAGGTATGAGGCCAGACACGTATTCTCCCTAACATTCTTGTCAACTGATGCAAAATGCAAAGAGACCAATTTTCAGTGAAAGGTGCCTACCCACAGAATCCCTTTATCTTGAACTCCCCTGCTTCCCTGTAACATAAAGACCCAGTTTCCCATAAACCCCTATAAAAGGAGCCCTGCTGAACCTGCCCTATCCTGAGATCCTCACTATGTGGGAGTTCCTTCTCTCTCTCTCTCTCTCTCTCTCTCTCTCTCTCTCTCTCTCTCTCTCTCTCTTCTACTTTCCAATAAACATTTCAACTTTCAACTCTGAGTCTGAGCATTTTCAGTACTCACTATTTTATTCTAGAAAAACTAAAGAACCTGGGGAAAATGGACCAACATAAAGACCCACTGTAATCACTCTTGTGTCTTTAGCACATAGGTATATTATTGCAACAAATAAAATATGTAACACTTGGCAAGTCATTGGTAATATATATTCTTACCAGAAATGATACCAATTTGCCATTTGAAACTGCTCCTAAATATTACAGAGAGTAGTTATTTTTTTTTCTTTTTTTTTCTTTTTTTTTCCCCTTTATTTTATTTTATTTTTTTTAAAGTTGTAGATTTACAATTTTTTGTGCTTTGGTTTCAATCATACAATGATCAGATACCCATCCCTCCACCAGTGCCCATTTTCCACCACCATGGATAATATCCCTCCCACCCCCATCCCCCCATCCCCCCTGTCTCTGTGGCAGGGCAATCCCCTGTGTTCAGAGAGTAGTTATTTTACTAATCGGCTTAAGTTATTATTACTGGCTCCTGGAGACAGGGAATTGTGATCTGCTGCTACCAGGTCTAGTTAAGAACTCAGCCTTCTCTAACCCAAGACTTTATGACTTGCTTGATCCAAACAGGAAGAAACATTGTTAGTCTTCCAAGCATAAGTTAGAGGAAAAACAAACAAAAAACCACTAAAAAATAAAGCATCTTTTTCTCTTAAAATATTGTTTAGGGCGTTTTTTTCTGCAGTATAAAATATCTCAAACCTAAATTTTTTGTGCCTTAACACTCATCTGTAGATTCTCTGGTTATTGATTCCAGTTGAGCCCAGTCATCTATGAATCTTGAAGCAATGCATGTGATGAAATCATCAAGAACCAAACATAATAGACTATTCATTAAGTGAGTGTCATTGAGTCACTTTCATTGATACCTTATGAAATAAGAATATTGTCAGACCTGAACCAAAATCCTAAATAATTAGATTGTGTTATCTATAGAATATGTGTTGCTATAGATAATACATTTTGAAATAGCTTGTTATAGATCAATAAAAATTAGGAATAGATTTGGGAAATGGAAGATGAAACTTTGTAGTAGAAAGTTTAAAAACAGATGGCATTGTATTCTGAAAAAAGCATTGGAAAAAACCTAGAAATGCTTGAGGAAAATTTAAGTAAAGCAGAGAATCTTAAAGAAGAAACTTAGTGGAAGGTCAAACAAAAACAGAAACAATCAATTACCATGCTCCTATTAAAAATGATGACAGAAAAAGGAGGTAATTGCTATCAGTAGTACACATATGTGAAGTCAAGTATTATAATGGGGGAAATTATGGAAATTTTGTGACTTACTGTAAGATGGAAAACAAAATACACAAAAAGAACTAGTGGATTTAGCTAAGGATAGAGTCAAGCAATTTGTTCAATCTACCATCTTGTTTTGTTAAGATATGTGTGATAACAAAACTAGAAAGGAATGAGACACAAGGGTTGGTCCACAGTTAAAAGCCTGCCTCTAGTACGTGGGGAGATGGCTGTTAGGGTAAAGAAGAACCCATTTTGACAATGATAGTTGTAAAGAATTACTCTGTATAAGAACTGAGTGAAGGTAAAGGAACAAACATGATAACCTCTCAATATGTATATTGCAAACCCTAATGCCCAAAGGGAAGAGAGAGAGAGAGAAAGAAGAAAAGTGCCTGCCATAGAAATAGACTGAGGTGTTGGGGGTAGTGGTCGGGAAACTGGGGTGTTGGTGGCAGGATACACTAATGGAGGGATGGGTGTTGAACCTTTCTTATGACTGAATCCAACCATGATCAGCTATGTAGTTGTGCATCTCATGGCGATTCAATGTAAATAAATACAATTTTAAAAAGAAATAAGTAAAATTTATAAAATAACAAATGAAATGAGACAAAAGAAAAGGTGACAGATAAAAGCAAGTGAACAGATTCAAATATTTAAGGCAATTGTCCCACAATAACCCAACACTTATTCTTTGTTAGATAGGAATCTATAACAAATATTTTTGGATGTGTCTTTTCTAATGGAGTATACACCAGTAAGCTTAAGAATAATTCCATGGGTTCTTCCCCTTCCAGGTCAGTTAATCCACCAGTATCCGAACCTGGGACTTGGCTTTCTCTGTGCAAGTGCCCCAGGCGTCCTCTAGGACCCTGGGACAAAAGCAGACCTGAGCATCTTCCCCAATGCTGTGCTAACCTCCCTCCCTTCCCACCCCACACACCAGGTTCCTGTGGTGGTAGTGGTCTCTTCAAAAGTGGGTGTGGCTTTGTAGAAGTGGGCATGGCCTAATTTTAGGCAGGCCAACGCTCAACCGGCCGCAGGTAGTTCACTCATACCAAGAAATCTAGCATACCATCTCAGTTCGCATACCTACATACCAACAAAAGAAACAACACAAATCCCCACCAGGTGGGGACGAAGATGAAAAGAGGCCAAAAACCTCAGTAGGTGCTACTCACCTGAAGGTCCTCTCTGAGAAAGAATTCAGATGTAAAGTCATGAAAATGTTCAATGAACTCAATGAAACCGTAAGACAAATATCCAGTAAATAAAAGGAGGACTTGAAAGAAACAATCAAGAAAATATGGGAAGAAATGAGAGCAGAGATTGGAAAGCTATGCACAGAAATGTCATGAATCAAAGATGCCGTAGATGAAATAAAAAACTCAGTCTGTGCCCTGAACAATAAGAATGACCACAGCTGAAGACAGAATCAGTGAGCTGGAAGATCAGCTGCACCAAGCCAACAGACAACAACAAACAATGGCAAGAGACTTCAAAATAGCTCTAGAGAAAATCAGAGTCCTAGGAGATGATGCCAAGAGGAACAACACTAGAATCATTGGAGTGCCAGAAGGTCAGGGATACAATCCCAGTGAAAAAGTGACAGTTAAACAAATCATTGCTGAAAAATTCCCAGAGCTCGACAATGCAACCATTCAGATTCACAGAGCTCAAAGGGTACTAGCTAAAAGAGACCCTAACAAAAACACTCCAAGACATATCATAGTTAGAATGATCAATGCCATCAATAGAGACACAATACTGCAAGCAGCAAGGTCAAAGAAGAAAATCATATTCAAAGAATCGCCCCTTAGATTCACAGCACAATTAAGAGAGGAAATCGTCCAAGCCCGAAGACAATGGTGGGGTATAGTGAAACAACTCACTGAAATGAACACTTCACCAAGAATACTCTATCCGACTAAACTCTCACTCATATTTGAAAACATGGTACACTCTTTTCTAGATACACAGCAGCTCAGGAACTTCATAGACTCAAAACCAAACATAAAACAAGGACTAACGGGGCTACTAAGACAAGACAAAACCTACAAGCACAACAGACCCTTACAGAAAGATGTCACAAAACCCTACAACAATAATCTCTCTCAACCTCAGTGGTCTAAATTCACCAACTAAGAGACACAGAGTAGCAAAATAGATTCAGAGACAGAACCCAACATTCTGCTGCCTACAAGAAACTCATCTCAACAATCAGAGCAAACACAGACTCAAAGTTAAAGGATGGAATAAATCCTGCAAGCAAACACTCCCTCAAAAAAGCTGGGGTGGCCATACTAGTATCTGACAACATCGATTTCAGATGGAAAAAGATTAGAAGGGACAGCAAAGTCTATTTTCTTTTTATCAAGGGATACGTATAACAGGAAGAAATCACACTCTTAAATGCATATGCACCTAATGAGGGAACAGCTAAATATTTAAAACAACTGCTAACAGATTTTAAGGAGGACATTGCTAGCAACACAATAATAGCTACAGACTTCAACATCACCTTATCACCTCTGGATAGATCAACAAGAACAAAACCCAGCAAGGAAACACTGGCTTTGAAGGAAGAAATAGAAGAGAGAGGGCTTATAAAACTATACAGGGCTTTAAACCCCAAAATGGAAGAATACACATTCTTCTCCAGTGCACACGGAACATTTTCCAAAAAATAGCATGTGCTAGGCCACAAAACATTCCTCAATAGAATCAGGAAGATAGAAATAGTATCAACAATCTTTAGACCACGATGCACTGAGAATAGAAGTGAATCACACATAGACACGAAGAATCAAATCAAACACCTGGAAATTAAACAACTCAATGTTGAACAATGAGTGGGTCAGGAAAGAAGTCAAGAACAAAATCAAAAGATACCTGGTAGCAAATGAGAATGAAGATATGAGCTATCAGAACTGATGGGATACAGCTAAAGCCATGTTAAAGTGGAAAATTTATAGCTCTGTAAGCATTTCACAGGAAGGAAGGGCCCACATAAACAACTTGACTTCACAGCTCAAGATCATAGAAAAGGATCAATGAAAGGAGCCCAAATCAGGCAGAAGGAAAGAGATCATAAAGCAGAAATCAACTACATGGAAACCTAAAACACAATCCAAATGATTAATGAAACCAAGAGCTGGTTCTTTGAGAAAATAAAGAACAGAGATAAACCACTAACAATACTCACAAAGAAAGATAATAAAAATAAACCAAATCAGAAATGAGAAGAGGGATATCACAACAAAAACCAAAGACATTCAAAAGATCATCAGAGACTACTTTGAAAGTCTGTATGCCACAAAACAAGAGAACCTAGAAGAAATGGATAAATTCCTGAATTCCTATAATCTCCAAGACTGAATCAAGAAGATCTAGAGTTCCTGAATAGACCTATTAACATCAAGGAAATGAAAACTGTAATCAAAAGTCTTCCCCAAAACAAAAGCTGAGGTCCCGATGAACTCAGTAGTGAATTTTTTCTAACATATAAAGGGGACCTATTGCCAGTTATTCTTACGCTTTTGCAGGAAATTGAAGAAACAGAAACTCTCCCAAACTGTTTCTATGAAGCCCATATCTCTCTAATACCAAAAGGAAAACAAAAACAACACAATAAAGAAAACTGCAGGCCAATACCCCTGATGAATACAGATGCAAAGACCCGCAACAAACTATTAGCAAATAGACTCCAATGACTATTTAAAAAGATCATACACTATGACCAAGTAGGATTCATCACAGGGATGCAAGGATGCTTTAATATTCAGAAATCAATCAACATAATCCATCATATCAACAAAAGAAAAGAAAACAAACATATGATCATATCAATAGATGCACAGAAAGCATTCGACAAGATCCAGCACCCGTTTATAATGAAAACCCGCTCCAAAATGGGGATAGATGGGACTTTTTTCAATATAGTTAAAGCCATCTACCATAAGCCTAGAGCAAGCATCATCCTCAATAAGGAAAAAGTGAGAGCCTCCCCCCTAAGATCAGGGAATGAGACAAGGATACTCACTCTCTCCACTGCCAGTCAATATAGTACTAGAAGTACTTGCAATAGTTATTAGGTAAGAAAAAGATATTAAGGGCATCCAGGTAGGAAAGGAAGAAATCAAGCACTCACTACTCACAGATGATCTGTTACTATATGTAGAGAACCCTAAAATCTCTACCAAGAAAATCCTAGAAACAATAGACTTGTATAGTAAAGTTTCAGACTACAAAATCAATACCCGAAAGTCCATGGCTTTCCTATATGCAAATAGTGAGAGAAAAGAAAGTGACGTAAAAAACAATTCCATTCACAATTGTGTCCCAGAAAATCAACTACCTAGGAATTAGATTAACTAAGGAAGTAAAGGACCTGCACAAAGAAAACTACAAAACACTACTTCAGGAAATAAAAGAGAACACAAAAAAATTGAAATATATCCCGTACTCATGGATCGGGAGAATTAACATTGTCAAAATGGCAATGCTTCCCAAAGCATTGTACAAATTCAATGTGATCCCTATAACGATACCATGACATTCTTCAAAAATATGGAGCAAACACTCCTGAAATTCATATGCGGCAATAAAACACCATGAATAGCTAAAGCAATGCTTAGGGAAAAGAAAATAGGAGAAATCAACCTCCCTAACTTCAAACTCTACTACAAAACAGTAATAAATAAAACAGCATGGTACTGGAACAAAGGCAGAGCTGCAAACCAATGGAACAGGGTTGAATATACTGACATCTCCCCCCATACATATGATCATATAATCCTTGATAAGGGAAGAAGAAATGTGAAGTGGAGCAAGGAAAGCCTCTTTAACAAATTGTGCTTGCAAAACTTGACAGCTACATGCAAAAAAATGGACTCAGATCTCTACCTAAGACCATGTACAAAAGTAATATCAAAATGGATTTAAGTCCTCAATATCAGACTGGAATCCATAAGGTACGTTGAAGACAAAGTTGGCAAAACCCTCCATGACATAGAGCTAATGGTATTTTCAAAGATGTCACGTCACTGACCAAGCAAGTGAAAACAGAGATAGACAAATGGGACTATCTTAAACTAAGAAGCTTCTGCACCTCCAAAGAAACAGTGACCAAAATACAAAGACAGTCTACAGAATGGGAAAGGATATTCGTCCAAAACACATCCAACAGGGATTTATATCAAGAATATACAAAGTACTGGCTGAACTCCACAAGAAGAAAACATTCAACCCCATCAAAAAATGGGGTGACATAATGAACTGAAACTTTCTCAAAGAAGAAATCCGAATGGCTAAAAGACACTTGAGAAAATGCTCTACATCATTAATCATCAGGGAGATGCAGATCAAAACAACAATGAGATATCATTTCACACCACAGAGACTGGCCCACATCCAAATGAACAAAAACTACCAGTGTTGGCCTGGATGTGGTGAGAAAAGGACCCTCCTTCATTGCTTGTGGGAATGCCAAATGGTTAAGCCCTTTTGTAAAACAGTAGACAATTCTCAATAAATTAGAAATTGAGCTATCATTTCACCCAGCAATACCACTCTTGGGAATATATCCCAGAGAGGCAAAAAAAGTATAGTCATAGTGACATCTGCACTTGTTTGTTCATTGCAGCACTCTTTACAATAGCCAGAATCTGGAAAAAAAACCTGAGTGCCCGAGAACAGATGACTGGTTAAAGAAGCTTTGGTACATTTACACAATGGAGTACTATGTAGCTGTCAGAAAAGATGAAGTCATGAAATTTACATACAAGTGGTACTACATGGAAAATATCATGCTGAGTGAAATGAGTCAGAAATAGAGGGACGGACATAGAAAGATTGCATTCATCTGGAGAACATAATGTACAAAATAGGAGACTAACACCCAAGAATAGCTGAGATAAGTACCAGCAGGTTTACAATATGGCTTGGAGGCCAGCCACACATGCTTGGGGAAAAGGCAGCTCAGATGGAGAAGGGAACACCAAGTAAAAAATGTTTGGAGGACTCGCTCAGGATGCAGATGTGTGTTGAAAGTAGACTATAGACCAAACAGGATGGCCACTCAATGCCTCTATTGCAAACTACAAGATCCTGAAGTAAAGAGTGAGCAAAAGGGAATGCCCTGCCACAGAGGTGGGGTGGGATGGGGGGGATGAGGTGTGAGGGTGGGAGGGCTCCTAGGATCATTGTGGTGGAGAATGAGCACTGGTGAAGGGATGGGTACTCGATCATTGTATAACTGAAACCCAAGCACAACAATTTGTAAGTCTACAACTGTACCTCATGGTGTTTCACTAATAAAAATTTTTAAAAAATAAAATTAAAAACAGAATAATTCCATGGAATTAAAAGAGAAATGCATTGGCAAAAAATAATCAGCATTAACTGAGGCACATTTTCAGAAGACCCTACACATCTAAAGGTTGGGAGCACACAAGGTAGTCTAGTGGTCAGCAAATGTGTCTGTAAAAATCACAGACATTTTTGACCAAAGACTAATGACTTCAAAAAGTAGAGGGAAAAGCCTAGAAGAATTATTTTAGAATTTATTTTAGAATAAGTTTCTTCGAGCTCGAGCGGGCCCAGTAACGTCTTCATTGGAGACTTTGTTGTTACTGTGTCTGGCATATCGAATACTCTCAGTAGCTTGCCGGGCTCTCCGAGAGGGGCGGAGGAATCGAACTCGGGTCGGCCATGTTGGCCGCTTGTAAGGCGAACGCCCTACCGCTGTGCTATTGCTCCAGCCCAGCACGAAACATGCAACACTGCTTAGGATGTGGATGTGGCAATTCCGGTCCTTCAGTGACTTATTTATATAGGCCGTTCCCTCTTAATAAAATATCAATGGCGTCCTCTGTTGCAACTGGACACTGTTGGTGGGTAAGTGGTCTGAGGAAACCTGAAGGCAACTGGTCTCCTTAGTTCATGGGTCTGAACGTGAAGGCAAATATTGTTCGAGAATCTCTGTCTGTAATTCCTTTCAGAACTTGGGCCTGGAGCTGATTTGGATATGGAAACGTTGACCTTTGGAAAATGCTCTACTGGATTGGAATAGCCCATTTCTGCCAGGAGATGGAGTTTGGTTGTGAGAGAAGTATTATTAACGGCGTGCCTACAGTCCATGCATTCATGCTGACTTAAATTTCCAGAATTCTCCTCAGTGAGAACTGGATTAAATCTTCAGTTTAATCCCATTTGGTGAAAGTGACTTGTTTTTAGTCCATAGCTGATGTTTCTGAGCCTCAAAGCGTCTGTAGGCTCCATCCGGATTTCTAAGGTAGATTTTCCACTACACAGAGAGTGACACTTAGGCAAGAGCATATTTAGTTACCTTTCTCTATTATAGGTTATTAGCTCTAACTGAGTGAGGCCTTAATGTGTTGTCAGCACTACATAAGTGAAAAAAGTTCTAAGAGGTTTTGGGTCAGATTGTCAGCTACCTAATCTTCACTGAAATCTCACTGGTACCATAGGGAACAAAAGAGTTACCCAGCAGAGCTGTACTCATATTCCCAACTTACAATTTCAAGTCATGACACACACTGGTAGAGTTACTTCTAAGAACTAGTTTTAATTAAGTTGATCATCTAGAAACAGTGAATGAGTAAAGCTTAGAACAATAATAAATCTTGTTATTAATCTCTAACTGTAGCTATAATACAAACAATAAACCTCTAAGTGACATTTATTGATATCACTTATCAAATTAAAAATAATATATGTATCTATATAAATTAAAGGTACAAAGAGCAAAATTTCATCTGATAAACGTAATATACCAAACTTGAAAGAAAAATGTAGTGTTAAAGGCAAAAGTGAAAAATTAAGTCGAGATTATTCAAAAGCTGTACAGAAATTTGAAGGACAAATAATTCCATGTGAAGAAACATTAGACTTAAACAAGAAATGATTACTCCATTTAAAATGTATAATTTACATACTATCTCATAATATTATAGAAACTGGGAAATAGCTTGAAAATGTCTATTAATTTACAGGGAAGATAACTTACTTTTATGGAAATGTAGAACAACAGGAATTCTGAGAGAACCACAGATCATGAATGCGCAAAATGTGAACTATTATTTAGTATGGGCTAGAATCGAATAAAATAGATATAAAGGATTAATTGAAAACTATTATAATAGACCAGGTAATTGATTACCGATATCTCAGCTAATGGAAATGTAAAGTTGGAGGCCTATGCCGTAAATCATTTAAGCGTGTTTATCTTTAATAGGTCAGGGTGACTAAAAATGTGAGGAGAGAAAGAAGGCTAGATAGAGCCTGAGTTATTCAATGAAAGCAAATGCCTTTTTTCAGAGTTTGAGAATTAAGGAGTGAGAAGTTTAAGGACGTACCAAATATATTAAGTTGTTCTGTCCTAGTAATGTTCCTACTCCAGAGTTTTCTGGATTTAGTGATAACTTCAAAATAATTACATCATTTATATGGTTTGATACGTTTAATATGTTGGGAAAATTATAAAATTCATGGAAAGCACTCTCCTGGTTTTTCTTAGGGTCATGGGATTTGTTTGCATTTGCAGCTTTTAGGCGAGTTGTTGGGAGTCAAAAGGAAACGATCTTCAAAAACTCCATTACATCCTGTGAGGAAGTTGCAGCTTCTTCACTGCTGACGAGATATTTTGCAGAATCACTGACAAATTGAGTCTTATTTTATTTCTTTGTATTTATATGGTATCCTATTGATGCCAAGCTCACAATATTTACGGCACATCTGTTTTACATTTCCAAATGCACAGAGGGCTGCTGCATTCACAATTCTACTCTTCTGTCCCCTGTGCCTGATGCAATTACGGTATTTAAGAAGAGGATAGAAACCAAGTTGAATGAGTAAGGAAAAAAAATAAAATTAGCAAGTGCACCCACAGCTGTATAATACTTAAACTTTATAATACATACAAATAGAGTCCTCAAGCTCCTGCAGGATGCCTGAACACCTGGTAGATGGGACGGAAATGCAAAAAAGTAGCTTAAATATTTTAATTCACTTTGCTCAGAGAGTCAGAATATGCAACTATATAGTCATAAACGGAATATATGGGCTGCATAAGGTATTTCCTTCTGAAATGTTCTTCTGTAAATGGTCCCAAAGCAGTTTTAAATACCTGTCAGCCCGAACTTGCAGGAGCTTATCAAGATATATCTAAGGACTACAATCCATGCCCAGAGTGGACTAATAGAAAATTTTCTTTTTTCTTCTGTGAGAATAAAAATCTCGAGGACAATATGCTTGATAGGCTTTCCAGGGAATATGTGCACAATTTATTTAGGGGCTGGTTTTAGCAGGTGCTCTGGGGTCTGGCACTGTAGCCAGTGGAAAGCACTGGTTTGTTTTCTGGGGCAGGAGACATGCTCATTTTCTTCTCTCTCCTTCACATATTCAAGAAGTCAATTGTAGGATGACACTGTTTTTGTCCTTTCTGCATAGCCTCAGGTAGTTTAGATTGATTGGGTTGCTCCCATCACAGTGCTCCCATTTCTCTGTGGTTATTTGTAACTTCTTTCTGTGTGCTCTGTTGACTTGTAAATATTGTTTTTCTCTTCTCCCTAAGTCCTTTGCATAGTTTATTCAGAGCAATGTCCTTTTTGCATGGACACAAGAAGACATGCCTTTGTAATGTGACTCTCAGATATTTCCCTCCTGGGCATCTGTTCTCTCACCTAAGCCTCAGCTGCCTTTCCTTCCTTGCGCCCCCAAAAGCAGGGTCCAGACAAGGGACTGGATGGAACCAGGGCAAGCAGTAAGCTATGTGTTACCCTGGCATTGAGATGGGCCTGGCCAAAGCGCCATAATGTTAAGAATATGTCACTGGGCTGGAGTGAGAGCATAGCGGGTAGGGCTTTGCCTTTCACGTGACCAGCCTGGGTTTGATTCCCAGCATCCCATATGGTCCCCTGAGCACCGCCAGGAGTAACCCCTGAGTGCAGAGCCAGGAGTAACCGCTGTGCATCGTCGGGTGTGACCCAAAAAGCAAAAAAAAATTTAAAAAAATGTTTAAAAAATTAAAAAAAAAGAATATGTCACTTTGGGGGCTGGAGCAATAATATAGCAGGTAGGGCGTTTGCCTTACTCACGGCCCACCCGAGTTCAATGTCTAGTACTCCACTTGGTCAGCTGAGCCTGCCAGGAATGCTCTCTTAGCAGAGACAGGCGTGAGCCCTGAACCCAGCTGGATTGGGGCCCCTGAAAACAAAACAAAACCAAATGTCACTTTTTCCACAAAAGAGAATTTTTAAGTCTTAATTTTGTTGTTTCTCTTTGTTTCTTTTGGTGGGCCACACCCAACAGTGCATTTGGCTTACTAATGGCTCTGTGCTCAGGGTCACTCCTGGTGGTTCTTGAGGACGCGGCCTTATGGCTGCCAGCAATTGTACTGGGGTTGGCTGCCCGCGAGGCAGTCATTTACCCATCCCAGACATTTACTATCTCTCCCGCTCCTCTTCAGAGGTTTCAATAATACATATTCAATCATAGATTTAGATATTATGGACACATAGAATTTAGAAGCGAAATTTTTCCTTAAGCAGCGGGTTCCAGATATTCTGTATCTGGTAAATATATAATCCAAAATTTGGAACAGAATTAACACACAAATGTTGTCACTTGAAAATTTGACTTTCCTGGACTGGAGCGATAGCACAGCAGGTAGGGCGTTTGCCTTGCCTGGGGCCAACATGAGTTCTATTACCAGCATCCCATGCGGTCCCCCGAGCACTGTCAGGAATAATTCCTGAGTACAAAGCCAGAAGTAATCCCTGTGCATGGCTGGGTGTGACCAAAAAAGAAAAAAAAAAGAAGAAGAAAGAAATTTTGAGTTTATTTCTACCAAGTCATTATTTTTTGGTCCTTCCTTAATCCAGGTTCATTTACATAATACAAGCTAAAAAGAAAATAAAAAGATTACAAGACTAATTCAATGGGATGATAACTTCTGTTCTCATTAAGATAGAGGTAGAGCCCTAATGAAGCAAAAACAAAAATCAAAGAAAGGGCAGGAAAGAAAGACATTTTGAGAGCAACCGATATGCTGATTTATCATCCTTCTCAGCATTTCCACTGTGGCAAAGGTCAGTTCCCCTGGAATCACTGACCTCATCCAGTCCTGCTGTGGCCCAGGGAGAAGTTAAAGTTTGCCCCCAATAAATGATCAGCAATTGTGATCTTTCTGCAAAGAAATGGCAGGAAGCCTACATGTGGAAAATGACCTAAATCCCATGGGACGCCACACCAACAATAGCTCCAACTAGCAGAGAAGTCTCACACAGACCAATTCATTCTAGTGATTGTCCAACTGCAAGGTCTTCTTTGATACATAAACTATATGGAAGTAGCTGAGGAGTATTTCTAACAAAAAGGTTTTAGTTGTTTTATTGGCCAAAAAGTTAACAGAACCGAATTGTGACCTTTGCCTCTTAACTCCTTGATGTCATCTTTTAAATTAAGTGGTATTTCGTTGTTCTTGTTGCTGTTGGGGCATACTTAGTGCTCAGGGCTTACTCCTGGCTTTGTGTTCCAAGATCTCTCCTGCAGGACTCAAGGGACCATATGGGTTGCAGATGGGAACAAACCTAGAGTCAGTAACATACAAGGTAGATGTCTTGACCAATGTACTATTTATCTGACCCCTAAAATATATTTTTTATTAAATCTGACAAAGAAAGAATGTGGCGAAGGACTGCAAGTGGGACTTCAAATCTCATGTCTGCACCACCAGCATATATCTTCACAAATCAGGAGGAAGTATTCAGACCCCCTTTTGTTTCTTTCATCACAAACTCTGTTGGCGGAACACAGCAAAACCAGCTATGGAGAACACTAGAATCTAAGGACGTTTTATGGTGTGTTAAAAAGAACATGTCTTTAATTAATGTATCAATACATTTCTGACTACCGCTATAATTTAACTGATACTCTTCCACAAATAAACCCTTGAGAGTCAAGCTAGAGTAAAGTGCCACAATACATTTACTGTGAATTGGCCCAATGGCTCCAGACATTTTCAGTTATCAGCAGAGATAGACATTGGTCACCTCAGACCTGCCACAGCCCCTTTGTTAGTGCACAAAAGCAGAAAAACCCAGTTAAGTCATTACGGGGACCTTGAGAATATGAGTCTATATCAAGGAAAGTTAAGCTAAGGACCTGGATAATACAGGTGTGACTACTTACAAAGTTAGACTAAGTGAATAAATAATTTGATCTCAGTAACAGCTTAAGTACTTAGTAATAAACTAAGATGAAATTTTCTTTATGCATTTGTGTATACAAAAATAATTCTATACTTCAGTTTCAGGAATATAGACAAAATGAGTATAATTAGATATTGAGTGTTAAATTATAATTACTGATTATCCTGTAATTAAAGTTAAATTGTTAAACACCTGTCTGAATAGATACTATACAAAATTATTATGAACTCTTTGAATTTCAAATAGAGACTAAAATAATGAAAGCCAAATATAGATTGCCCCCTGATGGGTAAAAGTGATCTTTATCTGCTATAGAATGATTGATACAAATAAAACTTTGAAGAAACACCAATCATCATGTAACGTTCATAAAATACGATGAAAATATTGTCAGTTATTTTTAAAACAATGTCTCAAGGTTAAACAAATTATAATTCCATAACATTTTTTAAAATCAAATACTTTTGTGTATAAAGTCCTTGGAACTTTTGAGCATCAGAAAATTGATAAAAGATTCACAAACAAATATTGGAAGAGATTAGTAAGCTGCAGAGATCCCTCCAGACCTCTAGCCAGGCTGAATTTCATTTCAGGGGCACCATAGAGGGGGCAGGTGAAGGACTCACCTGGCCAAACAGAGCCCAGAACCCAGTCACTGCCATGTTCAGGGCTGATCTCCACAGGTTCAGAGGAGACTTATCTATTAATGAATCTGTGGAAAAACTCAGGTATGTGAGCTTCGACTGAAATCTCCAAGCTCTCATGGACGGGCTACTCCCCCCTCACCACATCATCCTATTCTTCTGGGATCCTGACAGTCACGCCCAGAAACTGCCTCTGGCATCCATAATAATCTCATTACCAGGCCATGATCCAAAGACTCATAAATAAATTTTGGAAGAGATCAACAAGGGGCTGAGATGCCTTGGGACCCAAAAGTCATCATCCAGTTAATAATTTTATCTCCAGATATATCACCTTATTTAAAACTTTGGAATTCCTGGAGTGGCATTTTATACTCTACACCAGTGATATATGAGGAGTACACACCACATTGGATGGGATGTAAAGTAGAATGAAACCAATCTCCTTTAAGAAAAATATAAGCACACAAGACAAAACCTGTAATAACATGTTAATAATCTCTTATATGAGGAGCTAATGGGGCCACAGTGAGATAAAATCTTCACACACTATATTATAAGGAAAACTTCTTTGATATTTGTTAGAAAATTATTCATAATAAGCAATACAAAAAATTATTTAGGGTCTGTTATTGGGGCAGGCTTGGATGATGGTTGGGAAAATTTGAAATAATGGTGGTAGGAAGGTGTGATGGTGGTGGGAATGGTGATGGAAATATATATGCAATACATTATTGTGAACAACTTTAAAAAATAATATAAAATTTTAAAAAATAACTTAGAATTTGGGGTCCCTAATTCCAGTATACTCCAGTATACTCTGAAGACAGTGAATAAGATTCAGTTGTTGCTTTGGTCAATAATTATCGAAGATCTACTCATATGTCTAGCATTGTGCTTGGTTCATGTTCACGGCCCTCCCGTTGTTCATCGATTTGCCTGAGCGGGCCCAGTAACGTCTCCATCCCATCGTGAGACTTGTTGTTTACTGTGTTTAGCATATTGAATGCATCATGGGTAGCTTGCCAGGCTTGGCCCTACGGGCGAGATACTCTTGGTATCTTGACGGGCTCTCCGAGAGGGGAGGAGGAATCAAACCCGACTTCGCCGGGCTGGCTGTGTGCAAGGCAAATGCCCTACCGCTGTGCTATCGCTCCAGCCCTTTGCTTGGTTATGGGATAGTAAACCATCAAATAGACACCATACCTATTTGCAAAGGATTTAATATTCATTAGGGAAAACACCATGAAATAAATACTGTTATAGAGAAGGCCGGTGTCATAATAAGGCAAGTGGAGGACAATCCGTTCATTTACTCACACACTGGTTAACAAATATAAACCTGACACAGTTTGGGATCCCTGATATTACAGGAGACATAGCAGACTTCTCTATGGAGCTTATATTGTAGCATGGTTGCAGGGCATCAGAAGCTAAAAATTTCATTTTATTTATTTTTATGCATTATATTTCCTTCATGTTTAATTTTAATTTTTAATTTATATATATATATTTGCTATTGAATGTCATAATGTGTCTTGAGTCAAAGTTAGCCTCCAAAATCAGTCATCTGTGTATTTGAATACATATATAAGCTTTCAAATGTATCTAACCTCTATCCAGAAGTTTGCTCTTCAATTAGCTGAATAAAAATATCACCCAAGATGTCTGTAATGAGCAATTTGTGTGACCTGTTCTACAGAGTCATGCAATAAATAATACACAAATCGCTGCCATGTTCTGCTACTCAGCTAGACACTGAGAAGTACAATAATAAAAAAAGATAAACACACAAAATAGAAAACATACATGCTTTCCATTCAATAATAGCCGATGAAATATTAGTACCATCTTCTGATATTCAGTAACCTTTTTATTAATTAAACTTTTTCTTCGAGGAATTCTGCTTATAAAAATTGAGCTGTGTAATGATATTTAACTAGTGGGTTGAACGTTTTACTTCTAGACAGATTGAAAAAATCCATAAAGCACTAATTCCTAAGGAGAGAAGAAATTTAATTTCAAATAAAAAGTATAGCTGCTACATCACATATTTATCTTCACCAGCCAAGAATCTAATTTTTATTAGAAATTATATAATAAAAGGAAATATAGGTCTTTCATCTCAACTTTCACATGATCTACCAGTGATGAAATTGAGTCTTAACTATTGGCTTGAAATAACCAAGTTTTATAGCCTTGACGGTTTTAGTTTTAAATAATAATAATCAAAAAATCAAGTAAGAAGTAATCAGAACATTAATATAGCTCAAAGTGATCCTTTTAATCTCATTATATGATCTAAAGAAGCTCTTTCTTATTGAATTAAAGAAAAATTCCTGGTTAACAATAAAATACCTGATATACAGCTCATTGAACATTTTGTAGAGTATCTATGATAAAACAATCATAATACTCATTCAAAAACTCTACATGACAAATCCAACTGTCCAGCTTCCAACGGATGCCACCCAAAAGACTCTCCAAATGCATGTGGAACACAGAGAAGTTATAGCCTCTTAACAACAGCTGTTATAGCACAGTCTGGTGTTCTTAATATAAAGGAAATGGGAAAACCTGAACATATGGACCGAAAAGAAAGCAAATACTTTCAGCGCAAGCAGACAAACTCATATCAGATATCTTGCCAAGCAGGGCATATTGAGATTTAGCACAGTTGTTGGGTTGGCAATCTAGACAAAAGCCAGCCCCACTACCATTCCTGGGACATACACACACACACGCGCGCACACACACACACACACACACACACACACACACACACCCCACTGGCAAAAAGCTACCAGATTTAATCTTGAGCCAACCAGATCTAATCATGAAATTATACTTAGCTTATTCTGACATTATTAAAAGGCTTAGATTAATTTATTCCTACAAAGTAAGAATATATTTTGTACCACCACGTTTTCTTTTAAATCATATTTGATAGCACTGAGGTAATTATATATTGGAAAAAATGCATATTTTAAAGACATATCACTATTTCTCCTCTGATAAGTTTCTGTTACTCATAGTCAGAAGTTTATGTCAGAAATAAGTTGTTTATATGAGTATGATTTACAGTATATAAGGAGACTGACTTACCAAATTTAACAAATATTTAAATAAATGATTTCTTATTCTAATTTAACATTTTCCTGAATATCTGAGTTAAGAAAAAACTTAATGCATTTAAACTTAAACTTTAAAATTGTAAAAGTCTAATATATTTTAACTTAAACTTTGTATGTTTAATCTTTTAGTAAGTGTTTTCATTCAAGATATTATTTATAGCATTCAAATGTTTCTGTTTTAATCATCTAGGTGATATTTACCTTTTAGTAAAAAAAATGCATGCTTTGTAAAATAAAAATAGTTGTAACCTCTAGTTACTTTAAGTTGCTCATAGCAAAACAGTAACTTTTTTCTTATGAAGGTACAAAACATTTCTCCTGACCTTTACATACCATTCAAGGCAAAAGTATCCACTGTAAAGCAAACTTGAAAAGTAGAGACAGAGAGAAGGAAGAATCAATAAATAAGTTTCTAACACACATGCTTTAAAGTTAACGGGTCAGGGGCAGCCAACATTATGCAAACAATTTTTTAAAAATCTCGTATGATCATAAATTGATCTTATTTCCCCGAGGCCGGGAAATTCACTAGAAACAAAAAAGTCAGGAGAGAAAACAACTCCAGTCAAATGAGAGAACTCGAATCTATGTGGGTAAGTGTGGGAATCCTGGGGACAGCGCAGTGAAAGGGATCACATTCACTTGCAGGGGTAATTGTGGAGCTGGCCAGGGCTGGAGATGTTTTTCCACAGCCCAATGTGGGAACATCAGAGAGGAGGGGATAGCATGATGGGTAAGAGTGATGGGAAAGAAAACAAGGATGAGCATTCCAAGAAACAGCCTGGGTTGGAGGCTCCAACGTGTTCTGTGCCTTTCTATTCTGCAAAGTGGATAATGATGAAAAAGACCATTCTGAATATGTTGAATCTACCATTTCCTTATCATTGTGATAAAACTATGCATACACACGAAGACTTTACAGTGTGAACATGCTTGCAGAGGAGAACTTGGAAGCAGCATATATTCGAAATAGTGGAGCTCTTTAACAGTTTATAACATTTTTCCCCTAATAAATGTAGTCTATTAAAAAGTACAACGGTGTCCTTTATTGAGATCAAATATCATAAATATTCATACGATGAATATGAAGATAGCAAAATATTACCTTGCTTATAACTCAATGTCTTCAATTAAAATTCATGAATACAGAGTGACATAAAAAATAAATGAATGTATAAGTAAATCAATGAGAAGAGATCAATAGAAGAAATGCCCATGCAGAAGAATTCTAAGTTATGTACGTATGCCCACTGTCCTCAAGGATGTGGGGCAAAATTCCTCATTGTTTCACAAACTATACATCCTCCACAGAGCACAGCAGAAAAGAAGAAAAGATTTTTGAGAAACCTGACAAAAGCCACCAATGACGAACACCGGGTCTTCAGTAATAGGGATTAATCGAGCTGACAATGTGTGACCTGATGATGATGTGATCAAAGGGCACTGCCCTTCAACGTTTCTTCAAAGACATATCAAGTCTTACTCAGGAGTAAAGTAGCAGACAAATCCCATTTCATATAAAGTCTTCAAAATACCTGCCACTTTCCTCAAAAATGTCAAGGCCTTTAAAAATCAAGGGGAAAAAAAACTCATAGGAAGTGGAATTCCTCGAGATCTGAGTGGAAAATACTCAGAATGGAACAGAATAGAAAAAGAACGGGGGCCCGAGTGATAGATAGTACAGTGGGGAGAGCGCTTGCCTTGCACACGATTGACCAGGGTTCAACCCCTGGCATCACATGTGGTCCCTTGAGTAGTTCCTGAGTGCAGAGCCAGGAGTAATCCCTGAGCATAACAATATGTGACCTGAAAAGCCAAGGGAAAAAAAAAGGAAGGAAAAAGAACCGAGAAAAGTCTGAGGAGACTTGTATTAAACATGGACTTTAATTAAAACACTGAGGTGCTGGGTGCAGGGATGTCTTCTATTTGGTACCCTATAGAAGATGAGAGGATGAGATGAGAGGAACCTTCCCTCACAGGACAAGGTGGGACAGTCCCTTTTTTCTCCCAGGGGCTGTCCATAAAAAGAAAAACCCAAGGGTCTCTTCATGGGTGGAACCAGATGGGCTGAGAAGAGTTACTCAGTATCCACCAAATAGCCACAGTTCAGAAACAGACCATATCTGTTCTCTCAGCCATGGGTACTGTACAGTGTCCTGGATATCAGTGACCAGCACTTACCAGCAGTGACCATGGGTGACCAGCAGTGACTAGGCCATCACTCATGGCTTTGTAAAGGTGTTGGACTAGGAGAGTTACAGGTCTTCAACAGTAAGAAACACCCAGAAGACAGAGTTAGCCAACCAATCGTCACCCACCTCAAGGTCAAATGCTTCTGGAATGTATGAGCACACTATCTCAGGCCATACGTGGATTAAATTGTTCTTTGGGAAGTGGGTAGAAAACACAGATTTCCATTGCCATATGGAATCAACGTGATCAAGGCTTTTTTCTTTTTTTTTTTTAATTGAATCACCATGAGATAATAACAATGTTTTTATGTTTGAGTTTCAGTCATGCAATGATCGGATACCCTCCCTCCACCAGTGTACATTTTACACCACCAATGTCCCTAGTATCCCCTGATGCTTTTCTGCCAAAACACAGTTTGACCTAGAAGGTAGGAGTGTTGGTAAAAGTCAGAGCTGAAAAGCAACATGTCATTCCTTTAAAAAAAACGGTCATTGACCATCTCAGTAGAAAATCCAAGGTAGGTTCAAGAAACTAATGTCCTTCCATTTACTTCCTGGTTTAACAGTAGCTTTTTTTTCACCATTTATTTGGTTTTTTGTTTGTTTATTTTTCCTTTTAGGGCACACCCATTGGTTTTTAATTGAACTAGCTAGGTGTGTTTATTTTGTGTTCACAGAAAATATTTTCTCAGATTTGGAATTGAGTAAATCATAAAATAAAACGGTGCATAGCTTGAATTTTTATAAATAACATACCAGTCACTTGCAGAAACAAAATATGTGATTGACTAATCCCAAGGTAACCATTTACCCCCTGGGTCACCAGGAGGCAGAGAAGGTATGGGCCATCAATCACATTTTCTCAACAGGTCATGATTACTTCATTTCCAAGCATCTCTAAAACAGAATAAATTTCTCTGAGCCAACTCTTTTTTGAAAAGCGTTCGAAAACAAAACAGTTCAAGACTTTCTAAGATAGAAGTGAAATGCTACACATATACATATAAATAGGTAACTTATTTTCTTAATAGAGCACATTGATATCAATTACCAGTTTTATCCATTGACTTAACCTTCCAGTTAATTTTACATTAGAAGCCATGATGTCTGAACGTCCTGAGTACTTCAGATATTTAAACTAAATCTAATTTGCCTCATAGTTTGTTGATTTGGTACAGCAAGATGAAAATGACTGACTATTTAATTAGTTTCTATATATTTTCACTCAAGTTGTTGATTTTATTAAACTAAAAATATTTAGGGGCTGCAGAAATAGTAAAGAGAGTAGGGTGCTCGCAATGTAGGGTTTGATCCACCACATCCCGAATAGTCCCATGGTCGCTCAATCCCCACCAACATTGACCACAGAATGCAGTCAGGAGAAAACCCTGAGCACTGCTATCTGTCTGTGGTCCAGAAGAAAAAAAAAGATAAAGCAAATATGTATTTCAAAGCACAATATGTTCGTTGCATTCTATTGGAGATCCACAGCTCACATTTTTTTCCTAGATTGAGGCAGTATGATAGTTAAGCCTGTTTCAGTAGTTCCAGATTTTAAAAAGAATATTTTGAAAGTCACTTATATTTGCTTTAATATATTTTTTATTTTTATATATTTGCTGTGTATATATATATATATATATATATATATATAAACTCCAATCTAAAATATTTAGCAAAACAATTAATGGTAATAGTACTTAATAAACTTACAAGGGGCATCCAAAAGTAACTTTCATTGTTACATTTGAAGTGAAATGAAAATTTATTTCTGCGAGACACCTGCCAAGTTCTAAATTGGGGCAGCTATATTATTTCAAAGTTTGTTACCTGTAGTTCCTTCTAGAGTTTCACAAAGATCAGCTTGACATAAGGTTATAGTTGACTAAGCATAACAATGAACTTGAGTCTAAGTGAAATGCCCTTATGGTTACAAGCAAGAATGACCCACCTTTTCTGACATTTACTGCCTCTATGGTTTCGCGAGCCTTTCTTCTCGGCTGGGTTTCTTTGCAGCAGATAGAGAGTAAAATTTCCCAAGTGATTATTTCTTTTTTGAACTGATACTACAAAAGAGCAACTCTTTTTTAAAAAAAAAAAATTTAAGTGTCATGGGTTTTTAACACAGGAAAAGCTGCAAACATAAATGTCTCTGCAGAAGTCATCTTTGCGTGCCCTTTATTGATAGATATCGGCATCACAGGGAATGTAAATAATGAAAGGGCAGTAAAGACGGAGACATTCTAAAGGAAACGTGCACCCTGCTAGCACACCGGCTTCTGGGTTATTGAAGAATAAGACGCAGTGGAGAAAAGGCGTGTGGAGATCCAGACCTCTTAGTATTGAATGTGGAGTAAAAGAGAATAGTAGGTCCGATGATGAGGCAAGACCTGCCATGTGCTAGACCCTGCTGTTTCTTCCTCCGGGGACAATCACTTCTTTCATAACTTTTATCTTGTTGGGTGTTCGGTAAAATTTCTTCCTAAAACTCACATTCGTTACCGATGTGTAGGTATTTCATCATCATATTCATAATTGTGATTAGAAAAGCCCTTGGAAAAATTGTATTTGATGCTATTATATCAAATTTAAGATATCAAAGTTTTTGATAGGGCCATAGAGATAGCACTGTGAATAAAAGGACTGCCCTGTACATGATAGCACAGTTTGGATCCCTGGCACCCCATATGGTCTTCCAAGTCCCACCAGGAGTGAGCCCTGAGCACCTCTCAATTTGACACCAAACAAAAATTTAAAAAACAAGAAATATGATATACTGTTTTCCAGTTGACCACAGTAGTTTGTTGTTTTCCACTATTAAAACCATCAATACGCAAAATTTTAGGCAAATAAAGACATAATATTTGATCATCTCCCTACTTAACTTCACTGTGTCTCACTGAACAAAATCACATTTTACTGCATATTCCTGTGCTTAATTAGTTGAATTGTCATTTCATTCCTAAATAATTCAAAGACTATCATTTATCACACATAGAGATTAATTTTTGTTATCATATTGCTTCTGCATTATGAAATCAGTGGCTTTACGATCAAATATAAGACCACCCATCATTTCATGACACAGGCTAGCAGTCGTAAAAGTGCTTTTCACTCTTAGTTTTTTTCTAGAACAAAGATGAAATTAAGGATGCCCTTTCTTTAATATTCCGAGGAGGAAAAGAAAGGGGAGGGAAAAAGAGAGGAGAGGAGGGGAGGGAATGGGAGGGGAGGGGAGGGGAGGGGAGGAGAGGGGAGGGGAGGGGAGGGGAGGAGAGGGGAAGGGAGGGGAGGGGAGAGGTGGAAAAGAGAAGAAAGGAAAACAGAAAAAAGAAGGAAAGAAGGGAAGAAAGAAAGGAGATAAGGAGGAAGGAAGAAGCTGGGAGAGAAGAAAGGAAGAGGCAAAGTAACTGAGAAAGGAGAAAGCAAGGGATGAGGGAGGAAGAGAGAGAAATTAAAAAAAAACCTGTACAGGCCTGAATCCTATTCACAGCTATTAAAGAATGGCCATCGATTATCTTGTCATTTATCTTTAGATCAAAGAAGTTACAACCTAGCGATGACACTTTAAAATAATTCTTTTGGTGGACTATACTTTTCTCATAGTTTGTTCTTCAGAGTTTCTCATGATTATCCCTTTTACCTTACGCCCTTTTTCTTAACATTTCATAAACTATACCTTTACATTTTTACCTTGAATTTTTCTGTATTGTTATGCTTCGTATCCGATATGCCAAACACAGTAACAAGTCTCACAATGTCACTGAGCGCGGTCTAGCAAATCGATGAACAACGGGAGGACAGTGACAGTGACAGTTATGCTTCAAAGTGCATTTCTGAATCTCAAGAGTTTCTCTAAAAGTCTCTGGAAACCGTTGCTTCCCCGGGACCAGCTCACTGTTCTAATTCCTGGGTCCAGCTCTTCTGACCATTTCGGAGCTTGACCCTTGATTTCGCTGCCACAAAGCTTAACAACCTAAGGAAACGATGCGCTGGGCTAGTAGATTGGAGCATTTGTTGGTCTCAATCAATCTTTGTTCCTTAACAATACTTGAATTTTTGGCTCATAAAAATACAAATATGAAGTCTATTTCCTGATATTTTGATTGAAATTATTCACTATTTGTCTAAACTAGCAAATTTCTAGTAACCGCTTGGCTTACTTTTCTCATAGGTATCTAATTTTTTCTCAGAAAGACTTAAATTCTTTCTCTTCATTATGTACTTGTAAAAATGTACAATGTCTTGAGGTGTCACTTCCCTCTTTGTCCTGATCAGTGTTTATCACGGTTGTCAACTCCAAGGTAATTGAGCACTTCAACAATATGTCACCTCGGATATATTCGATATGTTCGTCCTGCACAGCTTCCTAGGTCTTCATTGTTGGGCTTTCTACAGCATGTTTTATGGTAATCTAATTATCTGTTATACAATGTTTTATATCATTTTAAGGTTATATTGGCCATGGCAAACTCGAGATTCTCTGTTTTGAGGGTTTCATCCCCAACCCAGTGAAGATGATGGCTTCCAGGAATACACTTGGTAGTACTGGTGATCCTAGTGATGCTGATGTCCAGACCCGGGGTCTAGCGCAAGCTGGGCCTGTGACCAGCCCTGTGAGAGACTCTTCGGATAGAGTCCAGCCTGTGACCAGCCCTTGAGTGACCCCTCAGATATATTCTGGCCTGTGACCAGCCCAGTGATAGACCCCTCAGATACAGTCTGGCCTGTGACCAGCCCTGTGAGTGGTAGTCAGTCGCAGTCAGTGGTAGTCAGTCAGTATTTTACATTTCCCACTGAGGTCCTCTAAATTGGGCGATATTTTTGTTTGTCATCTGGGATAACACTTCTGTAGTTTATTTGTTGCTGTTCCTTATAATCAACGCTGACCCTAAACTCTGAGGAACATTGACTGCAAGTTTTCTACCTCTCACTCGGTCCAGTTAGTCTTTAGTTTCAGTAGCCTCCCCAAAGGTCTTAATAGCCTTCAATTATTTCTTTTTCTTTTTAAAAAGTTCCTTTTTATGATTTAGACTTTCTTTGAATGATCACTGGTTCTCCTTTACATCCAGGTCCTTGTGAATAGGAGCGTGGCTCTTCATTCCATGGAGTGGGCCAGCCGCCTGACTTGGCCTTTGGTCGAGCATTTAGAAATGACCCAGAGGGGACACACATTTCAGAGCCCAGGGTGGGCTCCCGGGCATCTGCACTGGATCTCTTCTCTGCAGCTAACCTGGAGACTCTTCTCTCTGGTATCTCAGTCGCAGCATGGACCAGTTCCTGCCCATCCCTTTCTCCTCTTGCCCTGTCAGGCCTCCAAGGGACCAGATGACCAAAGCTCCCTGCTGCTGTCTGACCTGGTCACATCAGCATCCCTAGCGCTCCTGCCCGCAGCCTTGTAATTAATGCCTACAACAACGACTTCCCCCCATTAGCCTGATGGAATGTGCCATGTGTTTTCTGACAGGATCCCACGAGAGGGCAACTAACACAATTTGTAAAGACACGAATCTTGCTTTGGGGGATGTGAGGATTAAACATCTGGCTGGAATCCATCTGAAAGCCTAGATATTAAATGGATCTGCTTCCATTCCTCAACGTGTTCCTTCTTTCTCTGACACATTATCCTCCAGTCTGGACTCTTGGTTTGCTGGCCCATTGGTCCACCCTGGCTTCAACTCAGGGCCTTTTCCAAATTGAATCTTCCTCAGTTTGATCCCCAAATATTTTTTTATGGATTTCAAAGAGAAAAAAAATTACACTTGTTGTATTTGCTCCCACTAAACTGAAATCTCTTTTCCTGTCATTTAGTTAAAATTTAAACATAGGAGAGCATTTTGATTTATTTTTAAATGTGGGGAAGGGGGTCGATTTGGCTGTACCTCGTAGAGGTCAGGGTTCACTCCTGGCTCTGTGCTCAGGGGTGATTTCTGGGGATGTTCAGGGACCATATGATGGTGTTTGGAATTGAAACTATGTTGGCCATGTATAAGAAATATATCTTAGCCCTTACACAATCTCTGCAACACCTGGTTTTTAAATTTACTATAAATATATATTTAAAAGTATATAGTATAAAATATTTATTAAGCAAGAGTATATTCTGGAAGTTCTCATTTGCATAGCTTTCCATTTTGTTCTTATATGATTTATTGTCTCCTTATTCCTTACATTATTTGCATAATAAAAAATAAAAATCTATTTAAATTATTTTATAAAGATATTAACATATAAACATAGGGTTAGTTTTTTGTTTTTGTTTTTTTTTTTTTTTTTTTTTTTTGCTTTTGGGTCACACCTGGCGATGCACAGGGGCTACTCCTGGCTCTGAGCTTAGGAATTACCCCTGGCGGTGCTCAGGGGACCATATGGGAAGCTGGGAATTGAAGCCGGGTCGGCCACATGCAAGGCAAACGCCCTACCCTCTGTGCTATTGCTCCAGCCCCAAGGGTTGTTTCTTCTTAAACTGAAAATCCTTGGAAGCAGAGTGATAGTGTCTTGCATGTAATTGGTCTGGGTTCAATCCCTGATACCCCGTGTGGTCCACCAAGTTCCTCAGATATGATCCCAGTGCACAGGGTCTGATTAAACCCTGAGGTACTGGCAGCTGTGGCCCAAATATACTGAAAGCCTTCGAATTGCTTTATTTCAGTTTATCATCTTATTCCATTTTATATATGATAGTGTTTATTTCATTTTGGAGATACACCATGTTTTACTCAACTTTTTTTTCTTATTAATGGAGATCTGAGCTATAGACATGAAGGCTTTTAAACTCTAAAACATATTTGTTTTTTGTGGTGAGAAAATTCAGGGTGAGTTCTTAGAAATAAGATTACTGGTTCAATTTATAAATTTCTATACATAGACTGAGAATGATCTTATTGGATGTCAAATTCATCACTACGGGACTTGATTTTGAACTCAGCAGCTTCCCAACAGAGGAGTCTGTTCAAGATGTGGATTTATGCCAAAACGATAAGTGAGGAGTGATATTTTATAGCACCAGTTTCCATTGTCCCTATTCTGAGTGAGTTTGAGTATTTTGCAGTATTTAAGGATGATCATAATAGTGGAAACACTAACAATTAAGTAATATATAAAACAAATAATTAAATTTAGTGATTAATAATATTACTTAGGTAAATCAAGATTTTCATGACATATTACTAATTAACCCAGAGTTATAAGCAGCAAACTAATCTACATTTTCAGTTTGCCTATTAAAAATGTTATGAAAACTTAGGTTCTTCCCTAAATGTATACAGATAGAAGTAACTGCAATCTTTTTTCTTAAAATTCCATTTAGAAAATCTACAAATTAATCACTATCACTATCACCCCACTGTTCATCAATTTGCTTGAGCGGGCACCAGTAATGCTTCATTCATCCCTGTCACATGCTAGTGTAGCCCGATGTCTTACTGGGGGCTCTTTCGGGGTCAGGGGAATAAGGACTATCATTGTTACTGTTTTTGGCGTATCGAATACGCCGCAGGGAGCTTGCCAGGCTCTGCTGTGTAGGCGGGATACTCTCTGTAGTTTGCCAGACTCTCTGCGAGGAATGGAGGCTTTTGGGGAGGCCTCTAATCACCTTTACAGGAGTTCCCAGTCATGCATATATGCAAGCAGGATATTCTCAGTAGCCTACTGGGTTCTCTGAGGGTGAGAACTAGAGAATAACAGGTTGCGTGGCCGATTAATTATTATTAATATTTATATAGATTAATATATTATACATTTAAGGAAGGTTTACTTTAAGATCACCACATTAAACATGTTCATCTTAAATATATTTACCTATTCAAACATTTATAAACAATATAAAATAGAGACTAAGTTATTTATCATGATTATTTTTTAAATCTTCTCAAATTGCAAAATTTTGGACTCTTAGAAGAGACTATCTCTGTCACTTCCTCCCATTGTTCATTGATTTGCTTGAGCAGGCCCAGTAACGTCTCTCTATTGACACTTGTTGTTACTGTGCTTGGCATATTGAATATGTCACGGGTAGCTTGCCAACCTTTGCTGCGTGGGCGAGATATTCTCTGTAGCTTGCCAGGCTCTCCGAGAGGGACGGATGAATCGAACCCGGCTGGGCTGGCTGCGCACAAGGCAAACGCCTTACCACTGTGCTTAGAAGAGACAGTGGATAAAATTTTCAGCTGCTAGCAGAATCTCAGATGACATAATCAAACAACCCTGTTTGAAGGCTTCTCCCACAAATTGACACCTAAATGAGTCTGCACTGATTTTCACTGAAGACCCCCTTAGCCAACTCTAACTTCACAACTTTACACAGACCATCCCATACCTATCTGTTCTATTTAAGTGGAATTATCTTACCTCTCTGGCTGGAGCGATAGCACAGCGGGTAGGGCGTTCGCCTTACAAGCGGCCAACATGGCCGACCCGAGTTCGATTCCTCCGCCCCTCTCGGAGAGCCCGGCAAGCTACCGAGAGTATTCGATATGCCAGACACAGTAACAACAAAGTCTCCAATGGAGACGTTACTGGGCCCGCTCGAGCAAATCAACGATCAACGGGAGGGCCTTTCCCTTTACCTTATCTTACCTCTCAAAGCCTGGGAAAGCCTGGCATGCTCCCCGTGACATATTCCATATGCTAAATACAGTAACAAGTCTCACAATGGAGACGTCACTGGTGCTCGCTCAAGCAAATCTATGAGCAATGGGAAGACAGTGCTACAGACACTGCAGTGCTATCTCACCTACTTGCATGAAAAAACCACATAGGAGGCCCGTTACAATGGAGCATCACTGTCTGGTTTCTGGGCCCTTCTGTTCTCTCCTCAGAGGAGGCCAGATGAGAGACTCTAACTTCCCTGAGCCACACTGTCAGAGAGTAGCCACCAACTCCTAGCGCTGTCCCACCTGGAGAAGACCCAACGACATCCTGAAGCTTCAATGTCTAACCCCAGAAACACTTTCCTCAGGATACAACTTCTCAGACACCCCCCTTTGTTTTCTTCCACAAAATATAAATTAGTGATCCAGGACCATTTTAAAAGGTCAACTCTTTGAAGGGATTTTTTAAATTAAAATCCCATAAATTAAAGATAATTACATTCAAAGAGAACAGAAAAGTGAGCAAAATCACCAGCATTGTTAAAGACAGCCTGTTCTCGGAAACAATGCATTTCAGAGATCATCATCATCATCAGAAAACAAGGGCCTGCCAAGTGTAGTTTCTTCCTCTTAAATTGGTGGCTCACGTCACTTAACTGGTCTGAGTGCATTCGATTCACTTATTTGTAACCCAGTGGTCCAAATTTTCCACAGGACAAAACCTAAGGTCCACATGCCACTATGTCTGTCTGATCCAAATCTGATAGATGTCTAACCTCTCAATTTGCCTAGTTTGATGTGTGTATAGACCAATGCTGATTAAAGAGGGCAGCGGAGATAGCATTGACAGCAAGATGAACAGCAAAGGGAAGGCAGGGGTAGAGTAATAAATATATGGGGCATAAAGCCAAATATATATATATGCATGTACATATATAGTTCTATGCACTATACACACATATATACATAAATTTATAATCATAAGTTAGAATTTTTAAATTCTGTTGATGTAGAGACAAAGGTTAAAGAAAATATATAGGACAAGTAGATGATTTTAAGTTTTTGAAGTATTTAATGATAATATATATGTGTGCCATATATACAGCATAAGTTTTTAGAAGCTTGAGTAAAGAAACTCCTAACTATAATAAAATACCTCATTTTTCCTTCACACACAAAAAAGCCTAAAATTGTCAAGTCATTTCCATTGTTAAGAAGATTCCGTGTGATCTTTACTTCAGAAAGCTGAATCTTTGAATATGCATATGTAATTTGCATTAAAATACAGTTATCTGCATTGCTCCGTTCCCCAGTCTAACTGTCAAAAGTACATCATAGTGAATGGCTAGTTTTTTAAAATGACAATCTGACTGAATAAACTTAGCCTAATTTTAAAGTAATTCTATCCTTGATGTCTAATGGCCAATAGTAGACTTCATGACAATCCTGGATCAATTTATACTAATATAATTACACAGGATGACATAGAAATGATTTTAAAGGATTGCAATTTATTATGAACTGGTAGGAAATCAATGGGGGGCATTGGGGATACTAAATTAAAAGAGGGAGACGGCAAATGAATCTGCTAACAGTTACAATATAATTAACTCTCTATAAAGGATTTTCAAAAGTATATTGGCAACAAACCAGAATTCGGTTCTGCCTCTGAAGAGTCCATAAGTGTGAATTCAATATGGCTTTGACAAACTAGACTCATCACAGAATTGTGACTGCAGAGAATCTATTGGAGAAATCTGTTTCCCTGAAAATGTTTTTTTTTTTTTCCTGTTAATTCTATTTGTTAATTTTGAAGCACAGTGATTTGCAATACTGTTAATGACAGGCTCCACACGCAAGATGTTCCCAAACCACACCTGCCAAGAGAGTGTCCACTACCACCTACCGTCATCGCAGTATTTCAAATGGGTTTTTAGCAGGTATAACCCATACAAAGTAAACCTCAAATGCTTGTTATAGTCTCTCTTAAATCCTTTATGACTTGGAAAGTGGTTATATTTCTGGAGGTCTGGGGTGAACCGTCAAATATTTTTGGCACCTACTGTATGCTGTCATTCTGGATGCAGAGGTGGGCATGTGACACATCCCTTTCCTTGTGGACCTCATAATCTAGAGTGGTACTCAGAGAATGAACAACTACATCTCTCAGGTGATGACAGGTGATAGGAGAATTAGGAGGCAAGAGGGAATAGGAAGTGACACAGGGGTACATCAATCAAATGCTTAACACCATGCCAATGGAACAGCAAGAGTTAGAAGCTACTGGAAACAAACCAGGGTTTGTCTTATCTCAACATTACTGCAGTGCCTCACTAGCTGAGTGGTCAAATAATAAAAGTAGAACAACAAAGGAAATAAAACAAATTGAGCTAGCCTATAATAACGGGATACTCGATATTCAGAAAAAAATCAAATCTATTCATAGAATTGCCTTTCTTTATGACCCTGATATTCTAATAACTAGAGAGATTCTATAATATTTAAAGAGAATAGGGCTATGTATTACACATTTTGAAGCATGTGCGTGTCAGTGTGTCAGAGAGAGAGAGAGGGAGAGGGAGAGAGGGAGAGAGAGTAGTTAATTGAGGGAGAATACTAATTTCAAGTTACATATGAAATTCTCTGAAGAGAAAAAAGATCAAGTGTTATAGAAGGAAAACTAGGGAGGAAATGTGTGCCTCAGACCAGGGCATGGGTGATCCCAGAGTGGAGTGCCTCTATCAGTCAACTAAAATCAGGACAGAATACAGGGCACAGTTTTGGGTCCTATTCAATAAGAGCAACCTCTGATTGGCGTTAAGCCCTGAGCACCATCAGGAGAAAGAAAGACAGAGAGAAATGAAGGAAGGAAGGAAGGAAGGAAGGAAGGAAGGAAGGAAGGAAGGGAGGGAGGGAGGGAGGGAGGGAGGGATGAAATAAGGAAGGAAGGAAGGAAGGAAGGAAGGAAGGAAGGAAGGAAGGAAGGAAGGGAGGGAGGGAGGGAGGGAGGGAGGGAGGGAGGGAGGGAGGGAAGGAGGGAGGGAGGGATGAAATAAGGAAGGAAGGAAGGAAGGAAGGAAGGGAGGGAGGGAGGGAGGGAGGGATGAAAGAAGAAAGGAAGGAAGGAAGGAAAGAAGGGAGGGAGGGAGGGATGAAAGAAGGAAGGAAGGAAGGAAGGAAGGAAGGAAGGAAGGAAGGAAGGAAGGGAGGGGGAGGAAGGGAGGAAGGAAGGAAGGAAGGAAGGAAGGAAGGAAGGAAGGAAGGGAGGGAGGGAGGGATGAAAGAAGAAAGGAAGGAAGGAAGGAAAGAAGGAAGGAAGGAAGGAAGGAAGGAAGGAAGGAAGGAAGGAAGGAAGAAGGAAGGGAGGGGGAGGAAGGGAGGAAGGAAGGAAGGAAGGAAGGAAGGAAGGAAGGAAGGAAGGAAGGGAGGGAGGGAGGGATGAAAGAAGAAAGGAAGGAAGGAAGGAAAGAAGGAAGGAAGGAAGGAAGGAAGGAAGGAAGGAAGGAAGGAAGGGAGGGAGGGAGGGAGAGAGGGAGGGAAGGAGGGAGGGAGGGAGAAAGAGAAAGAGAGAAAGCAAATAAGCAAGCATATATAGGCAATAATTATATAATACTGTGTTTCAACTTCCCTCTCTCTCCCAAGGCCAAGGTAGTACTTAATTCAATTGAACTCAGATAACATTTGTGAAATTGATGTGTGTGTGAGAGAGAATGAGTATCACAGCAAACAGGAGGAGCTTTGAGAATTATTTACTTACTGAAGAGTTTAGTGCTCTCTGGAAAAGAGTAGATAATTGACAAAATACATCTTCTATCACATAACAGAGATTCTATGTACCTAAGAACAACAAAAACACGCAGAAAAAAAAATAAAACACAAAGAGACATTTCTTGAAATGGACCTAAGAAGCACAGAATAGAAGGGTCTTGCTCACTGATAATTTTAACGGAAATTGAATATATATACATATATTTATTCAATCGTAGACATGTGAACTAGATTACTTCTGATCAGCCTGCTCTGAGGAATATGCGGATGTAAAAACAGTAGGTAGGGTGCTTTGGTTCTATCAAGTGAATCAGGTGTAAACTAAGGAGTGATCTCAAGGGCATCTTCTACTTCCGCCAAAGATATGGCTGGCGAACATACTGTGAATAATGGGTAATGGAGAGAATCCAAGGAGAGAAAAGAATCCCGTTGCCTTCTCGTAGCACAAAGAGATCAGTGAAATAAGGAATAATCCTGCACTAATCCTCTGAGATACACTACTTCTGGGGAAGCATAATCTCAAGTATCCATAACAGTTCTTCAAAATCTGATGTCAAATTCTTAGATTCTTGCTCCTTTTTTTTAATACTTTGCCCTGATTCTCCTACCTATTGATTCTGACTCAGGACTGCTTTTGAAGTCAGGCAAATGCTGTTTGCCTTGATGTCAGCAGATGCTCCAAACATAACTCAGCCCCACAGAGGAAAGGAACAAAGAGAGAATTTGAGTAGAGACTTTAATAAAATAGGCTCTCTGTACACAAGCACGACATCCATATACAGGAGAATATCAGAAATGTAAAAGACATGTCAAAGCAGATAGAACAACTGTTTGATGTAGGTGTCACAGATCAAATTTTTGTTAAGAAAAATGTTGATGAAATGCCTGTGAATCCTCGAGAAAAATATATCTGTTCATTCGGGGGTTTATTAACAAAAGTCCCTTTGATATCAACCTGCTCTATCCAGCAGGCTTTCTACAGTATAACAAACAGCAGGTTTGCAAAGTTCTCCAGGTTTCAGCTCTCTGGTCACTTGAAATAAGGATAAGCACAGAATATTTCACACTGTATTTTATCAATTTCCTTAAAGTCTTTGTTTCTTTTTTTGCTTTTGGGGTCACGCCTGGCGATGCACAGGGGTTACTCCTGGCTCTGCACTCAGGAGTTACTCCTGGCTAGTGCTCAGGGGACCATATGGGATGCTGGGGATCGAACCCGGTTCGGCCGCATGCAAGGCTAACGCCCTACCCTCAGTGCTATTGCTCCAGCCCCAAAGTCTTGTCAAAGGTTTTGTGGAATGTCCGAGGCCCGGAGAGATGTATTGGAAGAAGTATTTATTCCATTTTCATCACCCAGATTAAACTTTCCACCTGTCAATACCATCACTCAATTCCTACACCCTTCCTTGCCCCTCGATGGACTCGCCATACTTCACTGTAAAATCAATTGAAAACAGGTTGGCTAAATAAGATGTTCTGCTTCGGAATACTCTCCAATTTATTCTTACTTCATGTGATCACTTTACTTACGTTAGCAACATTTCTTGGAGATATTATTCCTTCAATGAATGCCCCATTTTCATGTCTGCTTACAGTTCACATTTGCAGACACTTGTGCTTCAGACTTCCCCTTTCTCAAGATTTCCAAATCTCCTGTCTCTCCTCTAATGAGTCTGATTCCCATTTTGGTGAATAAATGTAAAGAACTTTCAAGACACTCCTGAAGCCCCCCATACACCTGTGTATGTGAGAAGAGGTGGCACAGGTCTGGCTCTCCCACACGTATCCACACCGTCGAGGGGCCTCTCATCGCATTCCTTTCCTTTCTGCGGACTGTTTTTTTCTCTTCCCCAGCACAAACTTCCTGATATCCCAGGGAAACATCATGCACTGGACTATTTAACTTACTATGGTATCTGTAAGTTTTGCTTGGACAATTCCCAGATACCTGCATGGACACGAGCATTTCTCTCAGTGAGGACCTTCCCCGACAGCCTCCCCTTCCCCTAGGCTCTAGAACAGCCCCTTCCTGACCAATGTACTTGCACTCTTTGACTATTTACTCATAGTGGATGATTGCATTAACCTACAGCATGTGCCCAAGTAGCTGTCTAGTGTAAGGATCTAGAAGAAGGTCGGTGTTGGTTTTAATAGCCATTTCTACAACTACTACTGTCACGTCAATATTGTATACTTTTACAAAATGTGTAAGCCCCTCTACATCCCAATGCAATTTTGAGAAAGGCAATGGTTTCTCTCTTTATTCACTCGGTGTATCATTAGGATGGACTGCAACATGTGTACTTTACTAAGGGGATGATCTAATAATTAGAACTAAGATCTAAATATTAGAAATGCCTCAGGAGTATATCAAAGTCATTCAGTTTAACTTACTGTTCATCAAGGAGGGCAATGATTCATATGGAAGCTAAAAAGCTGTGTGTGTATTTGTGTGTGTGTATTTGAGTGTGTTGGGGGCCCCAGCTAGTGATGCTCAAGCCTTGTTCCTGGCTCTGCACTGAGGAATCAATCCTGGTGGGCTCTGGTCACCATATGAGGTGCCAAAGATTGAACCCAGGTCAGGTTTATGTAAGGCACACATCCTTCCCACTGTATAGATGCTTTGACCCAAAAAATATTTTTTTCTATCTCAAATTTCATGATTCTTTGGGGGGGGGGGATCAGTCTACCGCACAGTGCTCAGGGAGTCCTGGGTCCACTGCCAGGGCAGGACTGCTGAAGTCCACAGGTGTTGAGGGCTGTCTGATGCTCGCAGTGCTCTGGGTGTCAGAGAGCACAACCTTGGGCTTTCCACGTGAGTTGCATGTTCTCAAGTCATTCAAACTCTCTCAAATTTTATCAAGTCTATGTCTTTCTGGAGCTTCTTAAATATGATTGATTTTATACATGCTTCTGCCCCGACTAAAGAAGGCAGACACTTAATTTCTTTAGATTTTGAGATAGGAGCTAGATAATACTGTTGGGAATTGATCCCATCATCACCTATTAAATAGTGGCCATTGCACAAGACACTCAGCAAATTAATTTTTTTAGCTCATTTTTCATTCAGCCAAAAATTGAAGAGAAAAACCTAGAGACAAACTGGAGAATACCTGGGCAGATGAGCCAGACAGAAATGAAGGAACATTTCATTCTTTTAATTTAATCGTTTAATCAATGGAGATCACCTATTGTGTTGTAGGTATAATTGCACAGTAGAAAAAAAAACTTATCTTTTCTTGCCTGGAATTTATTCTTCTTGTAGGTTGATAATAATATAATCAGATAAAAATGAATGAAACATTCCCAGGTATTTTAAATTGGGCTTTTAAAAAAAGTGACACAATAGAATGTCTGGGGCTTGAATTCCTTTAGAAAAGGCTTGATGAGGCGGGAATAACTGCTCTGATACCTTAAGAAAGACAAAACACTCCAGGGATAATGACTCCAAGGGAGAGAGGGAGCACAGTTTCTGGGAAGGGCTGCTGAATCCGGAAAGAACAAAAACCCACCAGCAGAGAAGAAGTAATCAACAAGGAAGCAACATGTAATAAAACCTCATTTTTTCTTTTACAGATAAATTGTTTCCACGCGGAAAACTAATGAAAGGAAGAAGGCAAGCAACAGGATCATGGGAGCAAAGAGGGAAGATTTGGAAAATGGTGGAGTAAGAAGAGCAGCTCAACACGGGTTTCTGAACCAATCACCTCCACACTCGCTTCTCTCTGAGCTCCTGGCACGGATGCCAAACATTCCAGACACTCATGCAGTAAAGTAGGAAGGGAAGTGGATAAGCATGATGCTAGGAGCAGTGTCCGGGACACAACACAGTCCCTCCACCACATTATTTGAATCAGATATTATCATTTCAATATTATTGGCAGAGTCTCATCTTTTTTTTTATTGTACCCTGGCTGGAGCGATAGCACAGCGGTAGGGCGTTTGCCTTGCACGCAGCCGACATGGCCGACCCGAGTTCGATTCCTTGCCCCTCTCGGAGAGCCCAGCAAGCTACTGAGAGTATCTCGCCCGCACGGCAGAGCCTGGCAAGCTCCCCGTGACGTATTCGATATGCCAAACACAGTAACAAAAAGGTCTCCAATGGAGACATTACTGGGCCCACTTGAGCAAATCGACGAACAACGGGAGGGCCTTTACCTTTACCTTTACCCTGTGTACCCCACAAGGTTAAAGACCAAATGTGAGAATGTTGATGGGTGAAGAACATACTCGGATCGGGGCTGAGCATCCTCCACCCAGATCCTCCAAATTCCCATAGGCGGGGGTCACACCCACCAACTGACCCCCTGGCGCCGCGTAATCCCATCAACGACCAAGATTCAGAGACTATAAAACCCAGCTCCTGGAAGCACAAGCGGCCGTGAATCTCATTCCTACTTTGGACATACTGGCAGGCTACCGAATGTAACCTGCCCACATGGCAGAGTCTGGCAAACTCCCCGTGGCGTATCCAATATGCCAAATAGCAGTTACAATGATGGGTCTCATTCTACTAAAGAGCTTTGAATATAAACTCAGGGCTAGGATGAAGGAGACTTTACTGGGGCCTGCTTGAGGCAATCGACGCATAACAGGATGGTTGTTGTGATCGTGATTGTGATAATGTTATGGTTTTTTTTTGAAGACATATAATCTGTATTAGAAATATAGGCATGAGTTTGTTTTTTTTTTCCTAAGGATACCAAGGTATAATAAATTTCTATATGAGTAAATTACTCCTAAAATGCATACATTAGATTGCATACATTGGATTGCTCATTTCTTTCATCCTAACTATAAAACAAAGGGCATATGAATTTTCTGGTTGAATATGAATAACATAATCAAGAATACATTTTCTTTTAATGTTTAGATCTTAAAATCCCATTGTGCTGTGATTAAAATTTAAGTCAAAGAGTCTCATGGCAGGTGAACAACTCTGCCATAAATTCTCTCTCACTCTCATACCTACCATCCATTTCTCTTTCAGAGAGTCTGATTGAGGTTGCATAACTTGCCTTGAGTTAATCAGCAGGAGGAGGAGGAAGCAGAGATGCCTGTATTTAGTGAGGCCTAACTCGCAAATATTATTCATTGCAGATAACATATTTCCATATTCTCTGACTATAATACTCAGTATTAGTTGAGAGATGGAATCTGATTTGGAATAAATCATATTATAATTTCACAAACTAATGAATTGTTTAGGAAAGTTCCCACTCTTTCAAATCAAATCTAAAATGAGCGTTTAAATGATCAGACTTAACATAAATGTTTTGTATATGGAAATAATACATGAAAACTCATTCCTAAGTTTTCATTTTCTATTGCTTCATTAATTAGCCTTCGTATTTTTGTAAGCAATCTCTTAATGCTGAGTGCTATATAAAACAATAGTATTATAGGGGCAGAGTAATAGTACAGTGGGTAGAATGTTTGCCTTGCACACAGCCAAACTGGGTTCGATCACCCGCACCCCATAAGGTCCCCTGAAGACCAACAGAGCCAGAAGTAAGCCCTAAAAAACTCTGGTGATCCTCCTCATCCGAAAAAAAAAAACATCAAAAACATACAATTATTTGTACATTCTACAATAGCTTGACCATTTAATTCAGAGATATGAAACTATATTTTTGCGTCAAGAACACATAAAATGACACCTACAATAAACTTAAAATAATTTATGAAACTTAATGAATCAAGCAAATAACGGAGATGAACACAATTTCTGTCACTGTGAAACACTGGTATGACTTAAAACATTTTTATGACTGGTGAATCCAGCAGTGCTAAAAGATTCCACTTTAATACATCTCACATCACTTCATCATGTTTGGCAGGGGAGGGTTTGCCTCACCACAGAGGTGATCTTAGATCACTTCTGGTGCTGCTGTGCTCTGGGGGAGGACATCTCTGTAGGAGGACCTGCAGTGCCAGATAGTAGAGAGAGAGAGAGACCCACTGGACAAGTACATTTAGCCCTCAATTGATCTCTCTGACCCGTAATCTCTTTGTACCCTAAATTCTGCTTTGAAGATGTATTTTTCCTGCTTCATTCATGTGTTTCTGTTTGCCCTTCTTTATCTTTGATTTCCAGTTTCATTGCATTGAACCATATGTCATCCACAATGCCTTCTTTGGGAGTTTTACCTACGATATCTATATGGACAACTATCAAATCCCTAGATCTCTTTTAATCAGCTGCTTTGAGCTATTAATGGCATAAAACATTGTGTAAGTTTCATGAGGTCGATATATGACAGTATATGCATATATTTAAAATCATTACCATAATAAATTCATCACCTCACAATGGTGCTCATGTGAAGAACTTTTGAAATCCGCTGAGCAACAAAAGCCTAATATATATTTACATGCTAGTTTCTATTAAGTATAAATATACTAGACAAAAACTAGTTTTGTTGTAAGGCCACAGATAAATTTAGCATGTGCAAAAATGACTAGTAGTGCAGAGGTTAACAGACTCGAATCAAATAATACAAGACTCATCTCCACTTTCTGTACACGCGACGCTTTAAATATAAAAATAGTATTAAAATAAATGGAAAGATTTATACCAGGGAAACAGGAAGCTGGAGAGCGCTAATGTGGTTATTCATATGAGATGATGTAGATTTCATGCAGGTGTTACAGGAGATAAAGAGTGAAATTTCCTAATGATTAAACAATCAATCAGTCAGGAAGTAAGAGCAGTCTAAATACATATGTTTCTAATAACAGCTACAAATTATACATAACTGAGACTAAGAGAACCAAAAAGAGATGAATAGACCAATTCTGCCATAAGTAAACGTTTTAATATTCCTCTCAGTAATATACGAGTTTGAACAATATCAACCAGCTTGACCTAACTGACATTTATTGAACATTATGTCTAAGAACTGCAGAATACATATTCTTTTCAAGAGCACATAAAATATTAACCAAGACAAACCATATTCCAGAATATAAAAAACAAATACTAAAGCATTTATGGAAGTGAAACGACAGCAATTTATCTTTAATATTCCCAAATATTTATAAACCTAAAAAAACGTTTTTTAAAAATTTATTTTTTATTTTTTTTATTGAGTTGCAGTGAGATACACCATCACAAAGCTGTTCATACTCGGGTTTCAGTCAATGTTCCAAAATCATTCCTCCATCAGTGTATGTTTCCCATTACCGATGATCTCATTATCGATGATCCCAGTTGTCTTACCCCCACCCCACACCCAACATACTTCTATGGCAGGTGTTCTCTCTCTCTCTCTCTCTCTCTCTCTCTCTCTCTCTCTCTCTCTCTCTCTCTCTCTCTCTCTCTTGTGGGCTTTATGGTTTGCTGTACAGATACTGAGAGGTTATCATATTTGTCCCTTTATCTACTTTCAGCAGGCAATTATTATTCAGAGCGTTCATTTCCAACTAGCTTTGCCATAGTAATCCCTTCTCCCAACTGCCTTCTTCCCCAGCACCTCATGCAGGCTTCCGACTGTGGACCATTCTTCCTGGCCCATGTTTCTACTGTCCTTATGTATTAGTCTCAGACTAAGATTTTTTTAATGCCCCACCAAAGAATGCAGTCCTTCTATTGTGCCTCATAAAACCAAAATATCTCAGAATCAGTTTAAGTAAAGAGTTGGAGAACCTGGACAAAGAAAACTACAAAACACCACTTCAAGAAATCAAAGAGGACATGAAGAAATGGAGACACATCCTCTGTGTGTTGATAGGGAGGATTAATATTGTCAAAATGGCAATACCCCAGAAAGCATTGTATAGATTGAATGTGGTTCCTATGAGTATATCTATGATATTTTTCAAAGAAATAGATAAAACATTTCTGAAATTCATGTGGAACAATAACCCCCATGAATAGCTAAAGCAATTCTTGGAAAAAGAATATGGTATGCAACATCTTCCCCAACTTCAAACTATACTACAAAGCAGTAGTAATTAAATTAACATGGTATTGGAATAAAGAGAGTCCTGCAGACCAATGTTATAGAGTTGAATATCTGACACAAACCTTCAAATACATAGCACTTAATCTTTGATAAAGGAGCAAGAACTGTGAATTGGAGTAAGGAAAGCCTCTTTAACAAGTGGTGCTTGGAAAACTGAATAGCTATATGCAAAAAATGAACTCAGATCTCTCTCCAATGCCCAGGACAAAAGTCTGATCAAAATGAATTAAAACCTCAATATCAGACTGAATGCATGAGGTATATAGAAGAAAATGTAGGCAAATCTGTCCATGACATTGAAGCTAAAAAAAAAAATCTTTTAAATGGTTCAGAAAAAAATGAATCATGAAAAATCAGAAAATAGTAAGATTTCTAAATTTATGATGTAGCTGACTAAAAGTGTCTAGTTATGTCACTCTATAAAAAAGCAGAATACTTTAATCCCATTTTACAAAGCCAATTAAAGGTAAAGAGCGTAGATACAAAGGATTAGAAGGAAATGATAATCACATAATATTAATAGGGATCTGTGGAAATAAAAACCATAAATAACAGATAAGAGTAAATTAAACCAAATACAGATATTTTATCAGAATAATAAAATTGACTAATTTCTATATTGATTAAGAAAAAATGTATAAGGTAAAAGTAAGGTAAAGGCCCTCTCGTTGTTCGTCGATTTGCTCGAGCGGGCCCAGTAACGTCTCCATTGGAGACTTTGTTGTTACTGTGTCTGGCATATCCAATACGTCACGGGGAGCTTGCCAGGCTCTGTCGTGCGGGCGAGATACTCTCGGTAGCTTGCCGGGCTCTCCGAGAGGGGCGGAGGAATCGAACTCGGGTCGGCCATGTTGGCTGCGTGCAAGGCAAATGCCCTACTGCTGTGCTATCGCTCCAGCCCAAGAAAAAATATATAAAAATACAAATTTAGCATCTTTGATTCTTCCATTTGCCTTGCATGTGGACATTTAAAATCAGATTTTCACTAATTCTCACAGGGCAGCAAACTGAGCTGTGTTACAGCAGATCTGATTAAATTACCCCGAGTCTGTTCCCTAACTCTCAAAGCTACTCCATCAGGATCTGGTTGGGTTTTCCCATAAAATCTAGGCCAGTGCTGGTATTCAGTTTGTGTGTTTGCAAAAGCCAAGTACATGTGTGACAATCTGAAACCGGCATGCTCTGTGTACAGGACATCTCCTAATGTTACTGCATCTTTCAAAGCTTCTAATGGTTCATCATGAGGATATTCCCGTTTCTGCTACTGCAATTCTTACACGGAATACACTTTATCTGATATTAATAGTCACACTAGAGCTAAGTGAGCATTTTTATATTGCAGTTTCGATTCTAACAGACAAAACCTGCTATTCCCTGATTAATTCTAGACCTGATTCTACAGTTCATGAAGGTGCAAAGAGAAATACACTTTATGCAGAGAGTGAACAAGGAGAAGGAAGAGGTGAGTTTTTGAAGGGAACTTGTTTTTTTCAGATATCTAATCACAGGGGGGAAGTGATGAGGAATCAGATAGCAGCTCTCCCTTATAATTATAAAATCTGAAAAGCGAGTTGTTCCCCAGCTTGGAATCTTGCTTTGATTTAGCAGAAAAATTAAAGAAATGCTGTTGTTTCTACATTCTAAATCTGTACAATATGTCACATAATTTGCTACTTGTTTCTGGAAGAAAAATGCCCCAGGGGGATGGTTGCTTTTCATGAGGAAATTGTGAGCTAAATATTTTGAGGGAGCTTTGCTGCTTTACGGTTTTCTTATTAGTAGGTACGGAATGACAGCAGGGTTGCTCTGGATTTCTGAAACACGGTCTTGATCCCTCGGCAGACATGTAGCTTTACTGAGCATGGACGGGCTCAGTCAGTTGAGATAAACGCAGAGACTTTAGCAGTAGCAATTGGTTCCCTGAAGTAACATTGCTCTTGTTTCATAATTTAACCCAACTCTTTTTCTGTTTGAAGTGAATGTATCCAAAATGAAACTAAGGAGTTAATAATTTTGGTGCTTCAGTAATCTAAATGCATAGTAATGTCTTGCCCAAGCCATGACGTAAGGTGTAATATCTCTCTCCAAGCTGGAGCCATTTAAATGTCAACTTTCAGGTTCCTTCAGGTTCTGGGTCTTAGACAAATGTTGCTGAGTAACTTCCTAAGGGCTAGAGTGATATCATGGCACCTTGCAAACGGATCACCTGTGTTTGATCCCTGGAACCACATTTATTTCCTGAATCCTGCCAGGAGTGATCCCTGAGCACATAGCCAGGAGTAAGTTCTGAGTACTGCTGGGTGTGACCTCTGCCCCCAAACAAATACATAACTTGAACAAGTCTTAAAGATAAATTCAATAACTAGCTAGCTATTTGCTGCCTTTACATTTTCATTCAAATTGTGAGTTTTTTTTTCCTTGGTTCTAGAATTCCACTTTCCTCCCCAGTCTCAGATAAGAGCCCTTACTGAACTCTTCGTTTTTCTCTGGGAGTACTTCAGCTCCTATTCCTTTGCACACATCCCCTGAGAAATATTTCTCTCCTTCCAGCCATGCACTTTTTCCTCTGGCCACACACACTACTTCTGAATTTTAGACTTCCGAATCGCGTTGCCCTGTCTTGCTCCTACAACGAGTCCCTTGGGGTCTTAACAAATTTCCAAGTCCACCAAATTCCCTTTTGGGCACCTTCATTCCCTTTCCACAAGTGTCTCTTGAAACTTTTCACTGTGTTGCTTTTGGAATCTACAATCAACTAACCTAATCCTTGCATTTGTTTTCAGTCAAATTCTTCACGACTACTTCATAGTCTCTGGAGCACCTTGTAATTTTTCATCCTCTAGCTGACCTTTTCCAAGCTCTTTGAAGCTTTATTTTTTAATCATTCATTTTATTACATTTACTTGTCCTTTCCTAGATAAGAATCAGTCCCCCATGTTCCATAACCTATGACACATACTTTATTTAGCACTGTAATTACTGGTCTATATATTGGGAAGGAACAACCCTACACAAAGGGAGTGAATCGACAAAAGAAAACCTTATTTCAGAGATTAATACCATGCTGCAATTCATTTGTCATTTTCTAAGGCATGGATGGTCAATTATATATTTATAGAAAACATTTTTCTGTAACTGTTGTGACATTGTTTCAATAAATGAAAAGGCAAGATAAAATAAAGCACTGTTTAAATGTTTCATAGTCTGATAAAGTTACGTGAGTAACCAAGCCCATTGAAATTATTCCGTTTGGGATCAAATATAAGATTTGCATATAGAATTTAGAAACTGATGATAGAAAATGTAGTACCATATTAAGTAGTAAAGTAAAGTAAAGGCCCTCCCGTTGATCATCAATTTGCTCGAGCGGGCCCAGTAACGTCTTCATTGGAGACTTTGTTGTTACTGTGTCTGGCATATCGAATACTCTTGGTAGCTTGCCGGGCTCTCCGAGAGGGGAGTGCCATATTAAGATAAAATATTGAACAATAAGATAATAGAACATCAATTGTCTAGCATTCTTTAACAAAGTATTTGTAATTATTCTTTAACAAAGAAATTTCTTCCTTTAACCCTTAAACAAGAAAGTACACAGAATCAGAACCTAGTCTTTCTTTCAAATGGTATAAAAATTCTACAAACACTTACTTAAATACTTTCAGCAGAAGAAAATTGACAGAACTCATTACTCAATAAGCATTACTAATTTTCTTAATGTAAAAGAGGAATATGGAATGAATTATCAATTTTGTTCTATAACTGTCTTTCTCACAGCCCAAAACACCAGAATGACCATCAACTTGAACCTTAAATGAGAAGTAGGTCACACAGTTTTAGAAAGAACCACAACGCCCAGGGCCTGTGGTGAAGGCTCAGTAATTTCTTTTTTAGGTCTTTGTGCGATTCTAATGAATGCTAACATTTGAGAATCCATACCCCAGACACACTAAAAAAAGAAAGATAGTAAATTTTTAGCAAATAGATAAAATTATTATAAAGACATTATATATACACACACATATATATAAACAAAGTTTAAATTTCAAATGGAAAATTCTTTTTTTATTATTATCTATGACTCAAAATTTCTAAGATAACTCTAGAATGACAAAACTAATTTAGTAGGTGAGAAAAAATTTACTGGTCCCTTAGATAATTTTGCTTTGCTTCCTCTGGGTCATACCCAGCTGTGCTCAAGGCTTACTTCTGGTTCTGCACCCCAGAGGAACCTCAAGGGATCCTTGGCATCAAACCTGAGTTGGCCATAAGAATCCACCTACTGTACTATCTCTCCAGCTCAACTAAATAATATCTATCATGTGTATTGACTGGCTATAAAAGATAATCTAATGCTGTTTAAGTTAAAAGAATACTTGGGTTAAACATTTATATTTGTGGAAGTTGCTGAGTATAATTTCCTTGTTTTTTTTTTAATTAAAATTCTGAGATAGGTCTATGAAACAGAAGAATTATGTTTTGGGCTGGAAAAAAATACAGAATTTCCCTACTCATCTTGCACATGGCCCTCCACCATTCAATTCTTGGTGTCAGAGGTTCTCTGACACAAGCAGGGGCCATCCTGGATGCTCCCTGAGCACTGCCCATGTGACCAGGGAAATTCCAGGCATCAAAGATCCAAGAAGCATCACATACTCTGTCCTTTGCATTCACCCTTTAGCTGAGAATCCCGGGAAGGTCCAAACCTTCATAGCACAGCTTGAGGGTCTTCTTGCCCCACTGAGCCACCCAAATATCTTTATTTGATTTGGAATGATTATAATTTTACTCTATTATATATATGCATGATGATATATCATGGATGAAGTTTGAAATACATTGATGTTGAAGGGCTTAGCTATATATGTGCTTGTTTGCATGTTAAAGAGTTTGAACAGATAACATTTTACTTCAAGAAAATCTAATATTCATGAAGAAGATATGAAAATAGCCTTCCAATATGCAAACATATACAAACTCTTTTGTAGATAGGTCTCCTGTTTAGCAGGGACACTATCTCCTCTGGTTATTTCAACAAATGCACTTAAATTCAGTACACAATCTCACAGAACCATTAAACAAATCAAAACTGAGGGACATTCCACTAATACCTGAACACATAAAAAATGTCAAGGCTGTGCAAAATAAGAAAATATAAGAATTGGCAAAAATTGGAGAAAACCAAGGAGAAACAATAACTAACTAGAAAGCGAGACTATGATCTTTTTCTATGCATGCTGGCATAGAAAAAGATCATGAATGGCAAGACAAAAATCTGAATAAAATCTGTTCTTGGATTTGTAATGTGACACTGAGCTTCATTACTTAGTTTTGGTAACTGTTTTTATACTTATGGAGGATATTTACATTGTAGAAAACTAGGTAAAATAATTGAATTTTTATAAACGTCAATGAATTTAAGTTATTCAAAGAAAAAGATGAAAAGAGAATCTAATATAAAAATTTGTTTAGGAAACCAAAGTTCTCATGTATCAACTAGTTTCCAAGAAATTCTAACATATAAATTAAGAAACCATAATTTTCAGTTCCATAAACTTTTCTTTAATTCTTCTGAATTTCATCTGAATATTGGAATGGATCAAAAAGTACTAGTATATGTAGATTCTCGGATTTCACTCCAAGTAAGTCAACAGAAATATCTAAAGGGAAAGAATTCTTGAAATAGTTTGTAAATCAACGTTAGTTTGTAAATCACCTAACAGCTCAGACAGATTTTACAATACCTAAATATATCATAAAATATTTGATTATCTAGTTTTGGCAAAAGGAAAAAGTATAATAGTGTCAGAAGTATTAACTGAATATATATCAGAAACACAGTTAAGACACTTCTATAATTACTGTGTAATTTTAAGGCAGAACAGCATTAAATTTTTTCACAACTTTTCTGCAAACATCTGTTGTATACAGTAAGAGAAATGCAAGCGTTTTACAGATGTGTTTCAAAGAGAAGTGCCCTAAATAGTAGTAATTAATTTGATTTGAGAGATAATACAATGGCATATATAAATGTATAATTATTATTGTGAATCTAACTTAAAGATTAAAAAAAGCTACTCTTTTTGAAAATATTTATAAAAGCAGTAAAGAGTAGCTTCTCTATTTTTTATTTGGGATTTTATTATGTAATAAATATTACATATTCCGTTTTATTATGTAATTTTACTAAGAATTACTCAATAAAGTTTCTTGGCATTGAGAAAAATAAATCCAATAATTACTCACTTAAAATTCCCAATTGGACGTTGGGAAGTTCCACATAAGGGCAAAGTTTGGGCCTGAGAGGGAGTCCTGACAGTGATATAGAGACTACAGTGTCATTTTCCTCTCACCCAACCAGGGTTCCTTGAGTATCTCTGAGTGTTACCCCAAAACAAAACAATCAAACAAAAAAAGCAATGGCATGCAAAAAGCAGGTCTTAGAATACAGTCAACACAGAGGCCCAGCTCTGGGCAACAAAGCTGAACGGCTCCAATTCCAACAGGTACAGCCCGCCCCCAAGGGCCCGGGTTCCTCTCTGGGCACGCGCAGCTAGAAACAGCCCCGAGACAGCCGGTTTTCAACCCCTGAGACGCGTGGGACGGGCACAGAGGCCCAGCTCTGGGCAACAAAGCTGAACGGCTCCAATTCCAACAGGTACAGCCCGCCCCCAAGGGCCCGGGTTCCTCTCTGGGCACGCGCAGCTAGAAACAGCCCCGAGACAGCCGGTTTTCAACCCCTGAGCCGCGTGGGACGGGCACAGAGGCCCAGCTCTGGGCAACAAAGCTGAACGGCTCCAATTCCAACAGGTACAGCCCGCCCCCAAGGGCCCGGGTTCCTCTCTGGGCACGCGCAGCTAGAAACAGCCCCGAGACAGCCGGTTTTCAACCCCTGAGCCGCGTGGGACGGGCACAGAGGCCCAGCTCTGGGCAACAAAGCTGAACGGCTCCAATTCCAACAGGTACAGCCCGCCCCCAAGGGCCCGGGTTCCTCTCTGGGCACGCGCAGCTAGAAACAGCCCCGAGACAGCCGGTTTTCAACCCCTGAGCCGCGTGGGACGGGCACAGAGGCCCAGCTCTGGGCAACAAAGCTGAACGGCTCCAATTCCAACAGGTACAGCCCGCCCCCAAGGGCCCGGGTTCCTCTCTGGGCACGCGCAGCTAGAAACAGCCCCGAGACAGCCGGTTTTCAACCCCTGAGCCGCGTGGGACGGGCACAGAGGCCCAGCTCTGGGCAACAAAGCTGAACGGCTCCAATTCCAAACAGGAGACATTCCCAACTCCTCGCCCAGTGCCAGGGAGTCTTTCCGGAGCCGCGGCCGCTAACGCGGCCGCGAAATATTTTCCAACTACATATGCCATAGGAACCATAAGCTAACTTCTTAGATGGAAACTTCTCTATTTTAGCTCAGCCACTAGAAATACAGTTGCCAAAAACTCATAAGCCTATCTTAACTCACACTGCATATCAAGCAGAATAGTAACACTGAACGTGAAGGACTAAACCACACCTCTCACAATGGTAAAGCAACGCAAAAGCCCACCAAACATTCATATTGAAGAGTCTAGCCCAGATGACACCAACAGTACTGTAGTGTTAGACAACCTCTCTGACAAGGAATTCAGAAGGGAGCTACTTAGGATGCTTAGGGAATTAAAAGAAACAATGGAAACCAATGCCAATAGAAGACAAGAGGATCTGAAGGCAGAAATGAGGAAAATGCAATCAGAAATGTCAGACCTGAAAAATCTCGTAGGCGAATTGAAAAGCTCAGTGGAAGGCCTCAGCAGCAGAGTAACAGCGGCTGAGAACAGAATCAGTGAGCTCGAAGATGAAGTTCAGAGACTCTCCCGAAAAGAGCAGAAAATGGAAAAGAGACTCACAATTAGGGAACAGATGGCAAGAGAAGATCGTGATGAAGCCAAGAGGGGTAACATAAGAATTATTGGAGTCCCAGAGGGACAGGAAGAAAACCTCGATGAAGAAGAAACTGTCAAAGACATCATTGCTACAACATTTCCAGAGCTGAAGAAAACTTGTGACCACATTCAGGAGGCCCGAAGGGTACCAGCTAGAAGAAATCCGAATAAAAATACCCCAAGACACATTCTGATCAAAATGACCAAAACCTTAGACAGAGACAAAATTCTGAAAGCAGCAAGATCGAAGAAAGAAATCTCTTACAAAGGAGCATCCTTAAAATTCACAGCTGATTTTTCTGATGAAACCCTCATGGCCCGAAAACAGTGGTGGGACATAGTAAAAAAACTCAATGAAATAAATGCCTCCCCCAAAATACTTTTCCCAGCAAGACTCTCATTCATAATAGAAGGAACAACACACAGTTTCACAGACAAACAACAGCTCAGGAACTTCATAGACTCAAAACCATGGTTACAAGAACAACTAAATGGGCTACTTTAAGGCAAGAAAGGCCCCTCAAATACACCCAATTTTAACAGAACAATGGGACAAAATCCCATAACAATAATCTCTCTCAATGTCAATGGGCTAAACGCACCAATTAAAAGACATAGAGTGGCAGGATGGATTAGAAAATTGAACCCAACATTCTGCTGCCTGCAAGAAACGCATCTCAATAGTCAAAGCAAACACAGACTCAGAGTCAAAGGCTGGAAAACAATCCTACAGGCAAACAGCTCCCATAAAAAAGCTGGGGTAGCCATCCTTATATCAGACCACATTGATTTCAGAGTGAGGAAGGTCATAAGAGACAGTGAAGGCCATTACTTATTGATCAGAGGATCTGTACAACAGGAAGAACTTACAATAATAAATGTATATGCACCTAATGAGAGACCAGCAAAGTACTTAAAACAACTACTCATAGATTTGGAAAAAGACATCAATATCAACACAATATTAGTGGGAGACTTCAACACTGCTTTGTCACCTCTTGATAGATCAACCAGACTCAAGCTTAGCAAGGACATACTTCATTTGAGGGAAACAATGGAAGAAAGGGACTTAGTAGATATATACAGGACACTTCATCCACAAAAAGCTGAATACACATTCTTCTCAAGCGTACATGGAACATTCTCCAAGATAGACCACATGCTGAGCCACAAAACATGCCTCCATAAAATTAAGAAGGTAGAGATTGTATCAACAATCTTCTCTGACCATAATGCGCTGAAATTAGAAGTAAATCACACACAAAAACAGAAAACTAAATCAAACACCTGGAAATTAAACAGTGCACTATTGAACAACGAGTGGATTAGACAGGAAATCAAAGAGGAAATCAAAAGATTCCTAGAAACGAATGAAAATGAGAACACGAGTTACCAAAACTTATGGGACACAGCAAAGGCTGTGTTAAGAGGAAAGTTTATAGCTCTACAAGCATTCCTCAGGAAGGAGGAGCGAGCACACATAAGTAACCTAACCTCACAGCTTAAGAGCTTGGAGAAGGACCAAAAAAAGGAGCACAACCCGAACAGGAGAAAGGAAATAATAAAACTCAGAGCAGAGATTAACGAGATGGAAACCCAAAAAACAATCCGAAAGATCAATGAAACCAAGAGCTGGTTCTTTGAGAAAATTAACAAGATCGATAAGCCTCTAGCAAAACTCACAAAGAAAGGGAGAGAGAAAACCCTAATAAACCGAATCAGAAATGAAAAGGGGGTCATTACAACAGAAACCACAGAAATTCAGAGGATCCTCAGGGAGTACTTTGAGAAGCTTTATGCCACGGAACATCAAAACCTCGAGGAAATGGATAAATTCCTAGACTCCTACAGACTCCCAAGGCTGAACCAAGAAGACCTGGAATACCTGAACAGACCTATCACCATCAAGGAAATTGAAATGGTAATAAAAAGTCTCCCCAAGCACAAAAGTCCTGGCCCGGATGGATTCACTAGTGAATTCTTCCAAATCTTTAAAGAGGATTTACTCCCAATACTCTTTAAGCTTTTCCACGAAATTGAAATATCAAAAACACTTCCAAACAGTTTCTACGAAGCAAATATCACACTGATACCAAAAGCAGACAGAGATACCACAAAGAAAGAGAATTACAGGCCGATATCCCTGATGAACACAGATGCAAAGATCCTCAACAAACTACTAGCAAATAGAATCCAACTACTCATCAAAAAGATCATACACCATGACCAAGTAGGATTCATCCCAGGGATGCAAGGATGGTTCAACATTCGGAAATCAATCAACATAATCCACCATATCAACAAAAGAAAAGATAAAAAGCATATGATCATATCAATAGATGCAGAGAAAGCATTTGATAAGATCCAGCGGCCCTTTATGATGAAAACCCTAGCCAAAATGGGTATAGAGGGGACCTTCCTCAACATAATTAAAGCCATCTACCACAAGCCTACAGCAAGCATCATCCTCAATGGGGAAAAACTGAGAGCCTTCCCTCTAAGATCAGGGACGAGACAGGGATGCCCACTCTCTCCACTGCTGTTCAATATAGTACTGGAAGTACTTGCAATAGCGATTAGGCAGGAAAAAGATATTAAGGGCATTCAGGTAGGAAAGGAAGAAATCAAGCTCTCACTATTCGCAGATGATATGATACTCTACTTAGAGAACCCAATAACTTCCACCAAAAAACTCTTAGAAACAATAGACTCGTATAGTAAAGTTGCAGGTTATAAAATCAATACTCAAAAGTCCATGGCTTTCCTATACGCAAACAGTGAGAGAGAAGAAAGCAACATGAAAAAAACAATCCCATTCACAATTGTGCCCCAGAAAATCAAGTACCTAGGAATCAGCTTAACTAAGGAAGTAAAGGACCTGTACAAAGAAAACTACAAAACGCTACTTCAGGAAATAAAAGAGGACATGAGGAAATGGAAAGATATCCCCTGCTCATGGGTCGGGAGACTTAACATTGTCAAAATGGCAATACTACCGAAAGCATTGTATAAATTCAATGCAATCCCTATAAGTATACCCATGACATTCTTCAAAGAAATGGAGCAAACACTCTTGAAATTTATATGGAACAATAAGCCCCCACGAATAGCTAAAGCAATTCTTGGGAAAAAGAAAATGGGAGGAATCAACCTCCCGAACTTCAAACTGTACTACAAAGCAGTAATAATTAAAACAGCATGGTACTGGAACAAAGGCAGAACTGCAGACCAATGGAACAGGGTTGAATACACTGACATCTCTCCTCAATCATATGCTCATCTAATCTTTGATAAAGGTGCAAGTAATGTGAAGTGGAGTAAGGAAAGCCTCTTTAATAAATTGTGTTGGCATCACTGGATGGCTACATGCAAAAAAATAGGCTCAGAACTCTGCCTAACACCATGTACAAAAGTAAGATCAAAATGGATTAAAGACCTCAACATCAGACCAGAAACCATAAGGTACATTGAAGATAAAGTTGGCAAAACCCTCCATGACATTGAAGCTAATGGTATCTTCAAAGATGCCACGCCACTGGCCGAGCAAGTGAAAACAGAGATAGATAAATGGGACTATCTTAAACTAAGAAGCTTCTGCACCTCCAAAGAAACAGTGACCAAAATACAAAGACAGTCTACAGAATGGGAAAGGATATTCACCGAATACACATCTGACAAGGGGTTGATATCCAGGATATACAAAATACTGGTTAAACTCCACAAGAAGAAAACATCCAACCCCATCCAAAAATGGGGCAATGAAATGAACAGAAACTTTCTCAAAGAAGAAATCCGAATGGCAAAAAAGCACATGAGAAAATGCTCTACATCATTAATCATCAGGGAGATGCAGATCAAAACCACAATGAGATACCATCTCACACCTCAGAGACTGGCCCACATTCAAAAGAACAAAAGCAACCGATGCTGGCGTGGATGTGGCGAGAAAGGGACACTCCTTCACTGTTGGTGGGAATGTCCACTGGTTCAGCCCTTCTGGAAAACAGTATGGACGATTCTCAAAAAATTAGAAATTGAGCTCCCATTTGACCCAGCAATACCACTCCTGGGAATATATCCCAGAGAGGCAAAAATGTATAGTCGAAGTGACATCTGCACTTGTTTGTTCATTGCAGCCCTCTTTACAATAGCCAGAAACTGGAAGAAACCTGAATGCCCAAGAACAGATGACTGGTTAAAGAAACTTTGGTACATCTACACAATGGAGTACTATGTAGCTCTTAGAAAAGATGAAGTCATGAAATTTACAAACAAGTGGTACAATATGGAAAGTATCATGCTAAGCGAAATGAGTCAGAAAGAGAGGGATAGACATAGAAAGATTGCATTCATCTGGGGGATATAAAGTAACAAAGTATGAGATTAATACCCAAGAATAGCTGAGATCAGCACCAGGAGGATTACTCCATAACTTAGAGGCCAGCCGGGTATCCTAGAGGAAAGGGCTATTCAGATAGAGAAGGGAGCACCAAATAAAGGATGTTTGGAAGATCCTCCCAGGAGGGGAGATGCATGTCGAAAGTAGACTATGGACTGAACATGTTTGCCACTCAATGCCTCTTTTGCAGACCACAACACCCAAAAGGAGAGAGAGAACACAGGGGATTGCCCTGCCACAGAGATGGGGGGATGGGGGGATGGGGGTGGGAGGGATATTATCCATGGTGGTGGAAAATGGGCACTGGTGGAGGGATGGGTATCTGATCATTGTATAATTGAAACCAAAGCACAAAAAATTGTAAATCTACAACTTAAAAAAAAATAAAATAAAATAAAGGGGAAAAAAAAAAAAAAAAAAAAAAAAAAAAAAAAAAAAAAAAAAAAGAATACAGTCAAGATATTTTTTCATACATGTTTTAACAAGCTATTGAAAGAATAGTTATTATTCTAGGACCTGTAGTTTTTAGATCAGCTAATAGCAACTCTCAAATTTTCAAACTAATTTATCAAAGGCATTTAAAGTCCTTGACTCTGTTTTGGCTTCCATGTGCTAACTACAGGGTGCTGGGTACACTTTGACCATCAGAAGATTTATTGGATGAGTCTCAAAGCTATAAGTATTCACTCTATTCTACAGTTTAGACTTCAGAGAAGATGCATAAAAGGCAATTCACTGTGTTAATATAATCAATCTCACTAGTAATTCACAGACTTGTTTCAAATGCTTTGGCTAAGAGATCATTTAGATTTTAACCACAATAATTGCATAGAATAGTTTTCTCTCAAACTTCTTTAATTAAGACACGAGGGGTAAATTCCATATTTAGAAAGATGAATATAAATATGATCGGTTTCGAACAGTGTTCAAATCTTCAAGACAATCAAGATTCAAGAGGATAGAAAAGTAACTGACTCAATGGAATGTGAGTGCATGTTCATAATGGAAGAAATAGAAACATAAAGAGTTAAGAAACTTGTTCAGGGTCTGGAACATATGATAGGGAACTTAAGTGCTTCCTTTCTATAAGGCTGGTTCTAGTTCAATCCACAGCACCATTTATGGTTCTCCAAGCACTTCCAGAAGTAATCACTTGGGCATGAGAAAACCCAAGCGCAGTCAGTGTGGCCCAACTGGGATTCTCTCTACTTTATACTGTCATGAGTATGTGGCCCTGAATTAAGAGTCCTGGCTTTTAAAGATGCTTTATGAAGCTAAGAGAATAATTTTGTAAAAAGCTAAGTTACAAGGTCATTTGTAGGAGTCCTAGGTTCCAGTATCATAAGGTAATATTTTAATAAAAACAGGGGTTTTGGAGAATAATGAGAGGACAGATTTTGCAATTGTCAATATCTTTGAAAATTCCATATGTAGGGTTACGTTTTCTTTGTCTTTTATCAATAAAATAGGCCAGTAAGTGTTAAAGAGGTTAATATTCTTAGATAAAATGTACCAAGAACAATTCTTTATATTTTTTCCTGGCTAAATATACTACGTGAACCATGAAAGTAGAACATAAAATTAGTGAACGTTTTCATTATCACAATCAAGGACTTGTATAAAGTATGCTGTTGAGTTTCTGCATTTTGAATATTCTTGAATTTTTACATTACAGAAGGTGTAGTATAGTCTAAAAACTACTCCCAAACCATTTCCTGGCGTTGAGTGCCATGTGTATATAATTATATATATAGTCTGATGAACAGCATCGTGCATATACATCACTTGATTTAGTAAACTATTAGAACAACACATACATATCTGAACTCATCTCTTTTGGATTATCATTTGCAGGTTGCAGTATTGATAGGACTTACATATGTGTACACATTTGTGTCTATAAGTATAACACATACTACTCCATGTGTTTACATATATGTATATATATATATAATCTATATAGGACTATTAAGCATGGCACTGTCCTCCTGTTATTCATCAAATTTCTCAAAAAGGCACCAGTAACATCTCCATTATGAGACTTGTTACCATTTTTGGCATATCAAATACGTCACGGGCAGCTTGTCAGGCTTTGCCCTGTGGGCAGAATACTCTCAGTAGCTCACCAGGCTCTCTGAGAGGGGCGAAGGAATCAAACCCAGGTCGGCCTCCTGCAAGGCCAATGCTCTACCTGCTATGCTATTGCTCCAGCCCAAGACACTAAGGTATAACTTTAAATATCAAATAATAATTACTTTAATGGATAGTTTTCTATTATCCACTGTAGGGTAACATTGGTTTGTCCTTTCCGCCTTGCCATAGGGAGCTAAAATTTATTGAGTTACTCCCATCATAGTGTTCCTATTCCTCGGTATTTATTTGTAACTTCTTTCTTTATGCTCTGTTGACTTGTAAATATTCTTTTTCTCTTCTCCTTAAGTCTTTTGCATAGTTAATTCAGTGCAATGTCCTGTTTTTATGGGCACAAGAAGACAGTCAATGCTATGCTTTTGAAACTTAGGAGTTAATTGACTCCAGATAATATTACCTCTGAGGCATCTGTTCTCTTTACCCAAGCCTCAGTTGCCCTTACTTCCTAACACCCCAAAAGCAGGGTCCCAAAAAGGGACTGGATGGACCTAGGGGAAGCTGTGAGTTATGTGCTACTCTGGCATTGAAATGGGCCTGGCCAAAGTGCCATTATGCTTAACCGTAGGTTAAGAGCATGGTCATGGACAAATGCTGTTTAAATCCAAAAAGCAATGACTAGATTTGGACCCTGCTAGGGTTAGGAATGATTAATCCAGCCTGAGCACAGTAGTCTGAGTCTGTGGCGAGATGTCCCCCGGAGAGTCACCCTACAAGCTCAATTTATCTATTACCGTGTCCATTAAAAAAAAATAAAACTAAGATTAAGATATAGAATTAAGATGTCAATTAAGTTATTGGACTAAGTAAGATAGGAATAGCCCTAGCCCTGAAGGGCTGTCTGGAAGGTCTTTTGATGTGTTGATTTTGCTGCAGAACATTGTATGGTGACTCCCCTCAATAGAGAGAGTTGGAGAGAGACAAGAGAGAGACCAGGGCAGCAAGATGGAGTAAGGAGAGACTAACAAGGGGGATAGCAGGAGAAGAATGCAGGGGAAGAATGCAGGAACAGGCACGTGGAGACTAGAGAGCCCAGCCTGCGAGATGGAGTGTAGAGAGTTGAGCACGAGAGACAGGAGGTGACGGGAATGGGGGCCAGTGTGAGACTAGAATGGGGGAACTTAGAGAGACTGGAACAGACGTGTGGGGAAAATGGAATAAATGGCAATTGATCATCAAGGGGCTTGGTCCTTGTTCTCTCCTTCATCTGCCCATGGCCTGGGCTGCCCCAGGTAGGGGAGTGGCCTGAGTCCATCGAACATGGGCGGCGAGAGGAAGAGTCACCAGGCTCTCCCTAGCCACCTCAGAGATTACACAATCTACTAAGTTTTTTAAAATAATACTCTAAGGTATTATTTTCTAAGGGCTGGAGCAATAGCACAGAGGTAGGGCGTTCGCCTTACAAGCGGCCAACATGGCCGACCCGAGTTCGATTCCTCCGCCCCTTCCGGAGAGCCCGGCAAGCTACCGAGAGTATTGGATATGCCAGACACAGTAACAACAAAGTCTCCAATGGAGACGTTACTGGGCCCGCTCGAGCAAATCGACGATCAACGGGAGGGCCTTTACCTTTACCTTTACTCTAAGGTTATCATAGAAGATTTTCTTTCAAGAAATGTAAATTTTGGACCAGAAAGACAGTATAGGGGTTAGGTCCTTAACTTGAATAGTGCAAAACCCAGTTTGAAACCTCAGCACCACCAATGGTGCTTGATCACTGTCAGGGGTCAATGCTGTCCATTGGCAAATGTACTCAATCAAGAAAGCAAAGTCAAGGGCTTACTGCTGGCTCTACGCTTGGAAAATTCCTAGCTGTGTCTGAGGACCATGTTGTATGACACAGTCAAATTAGGGCCAGCAGTGTGCAAAACAAGTACTTTAATACCTATTTGATCTCTTAAGTCTCCACTTCACATTCAAAGGTTAAAAACAAAACAAAACAAAATTAAAAAAAAAAAACCTTAGGATTTTCTCTAAATATTCTTCCTATAGGTATACCTGTAAATGTGTCATTATATAATGACAATATAGACACTATATAATAATAACAACACACAGGTTATTCAAAGTTCAATCACTTTTGTTTTAGCTTTAAAATTTGGCTTTGAGCTATTTGTAAGAATTCAGAAGAACTGGGGACAATATAAGTGCCCAAGACAGAAAAGTCGCTGTTGCTGTCCTCCTGTTGTTCCTCGATTTGCTCGAGCGGGCCCAGTAACGTCTCCGTTGTGAGACTTCTTGTTACTGTGTTTGGCATACTGAATACTCTCGGTAGCTTGCCAGACTCTCTGAGAGGGGCGGAGGAATTGAACCTGGCTCAGCCAAGCTTGCTGCGCACAAGGCAAAGGCCCTACCGCTGGAGCGATAACACAGTGGGTAGGGCGTTTGCCTTGCACGCAGCCAACATGGCCTACACAGGTTCGATTCCCAGCATCCCATATGGTCCCCTGAGCACCGCCAGGAGCAATTCCTGAGTGCATGAGCCAGGAGTAACCCCTGAGCATCACCAGGTGTGACCCAAAAAGCAAAAAAGACAGAGAAGTAATGATAGAAAAAGTTGAATTTATACATACTTGAGTGCTACTATTTAATGCCACCTTCAACAACACTGACGGACCTGGAGAGAGTCACGGTAAGTGAAAGAAGCTGGGAAAGAAAAACAAATATCAGATGATCTCAGTCATATGTGGGATAGAGAGAAACAGAACATGGGAAGAGATGAAACAAATGGAAAAGCAAATGCATGAGTTAAATATTTCAGAGCAGAAAGGGGTTAAATGGACGTGGGTACTTCCAGGGTGGTTGAGAGTCAGTAAAATTTTTAAGAGCAGAGAAACTACACTCAATACATATGCAGTTGCTAAACTAATGCCACTTCAATTTGTGTTTGCTTTGGACTACTCCCGGCTACACTTAAGAATCACTCCTGGCAGTATTCTGGGGACCATATGGGGTGCTGACTGAACCCACATTGGTCACGGGAAAGGTAAGTGCCTTTGAACCCTGGTTTTCTCTCCCTAACCCAGCTACATATTTTTTTTCTGTTTTGCTTAAAATGTTACATCAAATAAAATTAATTAAAATAAAATGTTTAGCTTAAATGTATTCTATTGAACTGAGTTACTATTTCTCATCATAGAAATTGTTTTTTCTCTCCATTGTATATTTTTCTGAAACTCACAAAAAATCTAAATGGACTTTCATTACTAAACCGATTGTTTTTTTTGTTACAAAATATTTAAAATTACATCACTTTGTTGCATATCTCACTGAGCTCATTTTGACCAAGACACCGTCAAAATTAGATTAAATGCTTTGGAGAAGATTAGAACAAAAACCTCAGAAATTGCTTCTCCTGGAAAAGAAAATAATCTTGCATTCAACAGTCTGGGGCTGAATTACAGGAGAAAATCTGCATTTTCCTGTAACTTTACATTATTCTATTTACTGGTTACCTGACTCTCCAATTATGGGAACTTATTAATCATAAATCAAATCAAGGCATTCATTTCATTTTCCTCTTTCCCTCCCTCCCTCCCCGGTTGCCCGGTCCAGAGACAGACAGGGAGCGCCCGTCACTTCTCCAGCAGGCTGGCTGCCTGTAACTGTGTCTGAACTGGTTGTAGTGCTCAGCAGGGAGCATATGTTCCTACAAACTTTCTGAAATATTAATACACAAAATTGTACTGAGGTTTCTGATAGCAGAAGACTGGCTGCTCTGTGGTTTTCTGATTCGGGTTCTATTGGCGATTCCGAGAAGTCAGTGGCGTCTAAATGGGTTAAGTCTAATGAGGTTTGGAAAGCTGATAGCATCATTTAAGGCGACTTTCAATCTCGGAGCTCAGAGCTGGCTGACCCCACCAAATCGCAGTGTTTGTTAATGCTTGTTTCTAGACATCTCCTAGTCAACCAAAACCAGATATATTAAGTGAAAAAATCGAGTTGCGGCTCTCTAAGACATATTCCTGGCTACATTTTTGACAGATCTTCGGATGACATTCATTTTGTAGGGCACAGAATCTTAAATACACAATACACTGTCGTCCCACTTTTTGCTGAAGATGTATGATTACCTTAGAATTTTATCATCATTATTTTTGAGGGGAGAAATCTAATATCATATTGAAGACTCAAAGACAGATGGCAAAGAAAAACCACAAAAAAATGCAGGAAAATCAACTAAAATGAACAAAATAAACTCAAATAGTTCATGTTTCAATTCTAATATAAAGAAAAGCTGTGAGTTTTCAAATTATTGAAATTCACTTTTACAAAATTCTAACGGTTTTGATTTATTGCTAATTTAAATGACAAAAAGGTGGTACGTTGGATTAGGAGAACTTTGAAGTGAATAGTCTAAAATATACTTGATATTATGAAAAAATGTACTATCTCATAAGCATAGATGTGTAGTTAAACTATGTTAAGATATTAAAAATTTACTTAAAAATTTACTTAAAGCTTATATCCAACTTATATTTATGAATAGAAAACCATATCAATTTCCAAAATGACAGAAATTAGACAAAATCTTAGAGTTTAGGAAATTTCTTTTGAACTGAAAGTTTATCCATCTTTTACAATTATATATACTCTTGAATAATGAACCATGTTTTTTCTCATTTTGAATTTTTAATTTCTTTTTTTTTTTTGCTTTTTGGGTCACACCCAGCGATGCTCAGGGGTTACTCCTGGCTCATGCACTCAGGAATTGCTCCTGGTGGTGCTCAGGGGACCATATGGGATGCTGGGAATCGAACCTGTGTCGGCCATGTTGGCTGCATGCAAGGCAAACGCCCTACCCACTGTGCTATCACTCGAGCCCTGAATTTTTATTTTTAGCATTATGTAGATAGTTAATTGATATGATTGGGTTAAATATATGTATGTATATATACACACACATATATACATATATGCATATATGTATTTATATATACACATGTGTGCATATATGTATATGTGTGTATATATATACATATATATACACACTACAGTGTAGTACTGTCCTCCCATTGTTCATCAATTTGCTCTAGCGGGCCCAGTAATGACTGTCTGCATTGTGAGACTTGTTATTACTATGTTTGGCATATCAAATACGGTCACGGGTAGCTTTCACAGTTGCCGTGAGGGCGAGATACTCTCGGTAGCTTGCTGGGCTCCCTGAGAGGGGTGGAGGAATCGAACACCGGTCGGCAGGCCCGGTCACACGTGCAAGACAAATGCCCTACCCCTGTGCTATCGCTCCACCCAGTTTGGTGATTCTGCTGTTTAGTCTTGGTTTTTGTACCTACTAAGAGTTGTTCAGAATTTATCCATGGCTCATTGATTAGAAATCACTCCCAGCAAGGTTATGGGGCTTTCTTCAGTTCAAACCAGGTCTAGCCAGGTGCGAGAAAATCACCCTATCTACTGAACTACCTCTTTGGCCCTAAGAAGGAGTTTTGACATGACCAAGCATATCTAATATTTTTGACAAGCTAATGATGCAATGTTTAAATATGTAAAGGAAAGTGTTCTTCCACTTAAATTATTTTAATTTAGCATGCATTAAAAAGTGTCTCTCCTGATTGACTGTAATAAATTATTTTAAGAAATTTTCGTTTCTCCTATAATGATCAACCATGATCAACCATCTTATTAAAGGATTCATTAATCAAAACTTCAGTTATCTATGAAATATATTATGTAGATATATTTATATTTCACTGTATGTTTTTTGAACTAAAAAAAGTTTAGAAAAAATATTTTTATAATTGCAAGTTTAAGGAACACTACTAAATATGTTAAAGATTGATTTACATAATTTACTCCCAATGACATAATAATCAATGAAAACAAAAGTTATTTGTTTGTGACTTTTAATTTTGGGGGAGTTACTTATATCTCTTCAAATATGCAAAACTTACTCCTAAACATGAAATATTTTTAAGTCAATAAGATATTGTGATATAAAACTGTGAATTTTTTTTTACTAATGAACGTTTTGATTTAAAATATGAAAGAGGCTTACAAGGATCTTCCTGTTTAAATATTTTGCAAGCTAGTATGAAATAGAAGTCATTGTGATCCGCATCATTGCAAAACTATCCTGGTGTTTAATTTTATTGATAACATTTCTTAAAATAAATATGGCATGTTTTGTTAAAATGGAGAGAGCTTTCATTTGAATTTTCACTTAGGAGATGTTTGAAGAAATAAAATTGCATGCAAAGAAATTCTCTATCTACTGATCTGCATTTTCTGGACTTTTTACATGGCTTCTCTGCAAGCATTTCATATAGTGATTTAAATATTTATTTGCTCGATCGCTGCCTATGAGCACTATTATTTAAAAACTGATAAGAGTTAATTTAAGCAGGTTTGTGGGGCTTGTGTGGGCTGTAGAGGTGAGAAATTCTTGGATCTATAATCCTGCGTAGGCCATTAACCAACATCTCAATAGAATGCTTTTCAGAAAGAAAGGGAGATGGATGCTCTCGTCTTTCCTCTCCATTTATTTTTTATGGTTATTTATTCACAGCTGATGTGGGCAGACTGTGTGCAGAGAGAAAGCATGGGTAATTTACGGCAGATGTAACCCTCGATTGGCTAGGATCTTCAAAGTGCTCTAAGGAATAAAGAGGAAAGTAGGTCACTGGCATCATAAACACGTTGAGCGTTTACTTCATAAAGGAAGCTAATATGTACTTATTCTAAAAGTGGAAGAAAAAAGAAATTGGCTTCAAAGAGGCTAAGGAAGAAAGTTAAACAAGACCAAATTATGAAGCCATCCCGTTTCCACACCTCTCTGGCTGCTGGTTGGGAGGCTGGGAGGCGGCCTCACACGGGGCTCAGAGCCACAGGAGTGGTTCCTCATGAAAGCGCAACCCTCTCGCTCACATTGCACAAACGACTGGCTTGTCACTCCCCTAGGATGTGGCTTGTGTGGATTCTCTGCTGGAGGAGCACGGGCTAACTGCCTTTATCTTTTGTTTCTGTTTCATTTTTGTTTTTAAAATCCAATTTCTTACACAAATGAACAGCTTTCCCTCTGTCATTTGCATGTTGATTTCAAGTCATGCTTGGGCAACATTAAAATTGGCCCACTAGTCATGGCACTTCAAAGCTGAGTACTTCCTCAAAGACCTTAAGGGAAACTTAATGAAAATGGAATGCGATTCTCCTCTCAAACTCGAGTTAGACAGCCCTGGCCCTTCTTCGATACTTCAAGAGTACACAATGATAAACTGAGGATGCTGAATAGCAAAGGATAGGCCTTATGTCTTCCCCAAGAGCTGCAGATCTTGACTCCTACCAGAAAGAAAGGTCTGTATTTGAACACTATACATCTATGCCGTTCTAGCCCTGAAGATGAACAGCCAAAGGACTTCAAAAGATCAAAGCTCAAATTTTCTTTGACAACTAGACTGTTGTAAAGGGAAACAAATTTGCTCCCTCTTATTATCTTCTTGAGCTTTAGACCCAGGGGTTTAAGAGGTCACATTGTCATTCAGATTCTTCCAAGTCCATTTTTCAAGGTGAAAGTATAATCTAGAGCTAAACAGGCTCCGAGGATCACACAATTGAGTTAACTGTGTCCGCGAAGTGGAAGTGAACCTCTAAGGAGCAGGCAAGGAGAGGCAGAGAAGCTCATCATGATCAAGGACCCGTTCTATTGTCAACAAGATGAGGATAACCACAACTGTCACAGTCATTTCTAATTAGAAGAAGAAAACAAAGGTCATTTACATGGAGACTGATGGAATTGGCTGTTATCAAATTTTCCATTTTATCAAGACTGATGCAAGTTCATTAGTCTTGATTTGTCAATTATTGTCAAGTGCCATTTCCCCCCTTAGAAAATCAGCAGTGTATTCTTAATCTAATTATGCTCTTATTAGAAGAAATGGTAGATAGATATTAAATATAAATAGAATATTTACAAATTCCCCTGCTTCTCTTTTTTCTAGATACAACCTTGAGAAAGTTGAAAATTTTATGATCCATGTAAAAACTGGAGTTTTCAGGGCTTTGAAATTCAACACTGATCACAATTACCAATTGCCATATGATCTCTAATTGCTGGAAAGCAGAAGTTTGCACAAATAAGAGTCATATAAGTTTTAAAATTTATTATTTTTTTTAAAAAAATAAATAAAATGTATTAATCTTTTAGCCACAATGTGGCTAATAATTCCTTGCACTATTTGTTAAATACTACCAAAGGCTTTAAAATGTCAATCCCTAAAGCAATTATATATATAATACATATAAACTTATATATATATATATTACATTACATATACAAATGTATATATCTATTAAGTTGCATATATACAATGACCTCCCGTTGTTCATTAATTTGCTTGAGCAGGTACAGTAATGTCTCCATTGTAAGATTTCTTGTTACTGAGTTTGGCATATTGAATACTCTCAATAACTTGCCATGCTCTCCAAGAGGGGCAGAGGAATTGAACCTGGCTCAGCCGGGCTAGCTGTGTGCAAGGCAAACGCCCTATAGCTGTGCTATCATTCCAGCCCTCATATATACACTATGTAATTATATTAATAATTGATATTATTTATATATTAATATACTATATATAAACATTTATATACATCACGAATCACGACCATCCTGTTATTCGTCGATTGCCTCGAGCAGGCCCCAGTAAAGTTTCCTTCATCCTAGCCCTGAGATTTTTAGGAAAGTGCTATATTCAAGGCTCTTTAGGAGAATGAGACCCATCATTGTTACTGGTATTTGGCATATTGGGTACGTCACAGGGAGTTTGCCAGACTCTGCCATGTGGGCAGGTTACATTTGGCAGGCTATCGAATTCCAATTCAAATGTTTTTTTTTTCATCCAGAGAACCGAAATTTTTTATCACAGAAAATTGGATCATGTTGCTTACATTCATACTTCATCATTAAATCAAACCCAAAGGGAAAAGAAATATGTGAAGCCAAGGAGGAACTCAAAAATAAAAGATAAAATAAAATTTATATCAGGTGAGCACCAAAACTGTATGCATAACCCAACCTCTTAAATTGAAGGCAATGACATCATCATTCTAGACACTCATATAGGATATACAGATATACATATATATGTATATATATATATATATACATAGGATACTATAATTTAAGAAAAATAGGTTTAAAAAGTGGATAAACTGCATTTGTTTTAAATAAAATTAAGCATTCTATTATGGTACTTAATCCTATCAAGAAAATCATTTTTTAAGATAACACAAAATATTTTATATCAACTAAGCAAGATGATGTGTAAAATTCTGTGGGAACTGCAGACATGACTCAAGCGTGTTCATTTTGAAAATCCAATCTGTTTCCAAAGACAAGGCTCTGCTATGTACAGCAGAGTTTATTTAGAGGAAAAGAGTATGACTCTGTAAAACTAGGAACGTGGACTTGAACCTGAGAACATTCACATCCAGCATCCCACATTTGAAAATTGACAAAAAGCTGTAGTCCTTGGAAGTCCTTTTGTATAGTGTCCTCTCAATGTGACCAAGGAATGTTTCTCTTTCGCCTTTTTCCTCAAGAATGAGCACCTGATTCTTTATCTGTGGCTCAAACACATTATTGCTAACAGAGTTTGTTTTGTTATTTTTGTTTTTCTATCATGCAACTTTGATATCTAGTTATTTAAAAAAAAATCAAACTTCTGAAAATTTGGTATGTAGAACCTAACTGTTTTATCCTAGATACCTAGGAAAACAGAATTATTAGATTCACCAATTAAAACTGAAAATGAACTCAAATGTGACTGAAATGTTTCAAAGTAAATTTTCCAGTAATGTAGAATTTTCTTCTTTCCTTTTTCTACCCTTTCCGATGCTGTGTTCTAATGCTCTTTCTTCTACTTCTGTATTCACTAATTCTGTTTTCCTTTCTCACATTCTCCTGTTCTACAGCATCAAGTGCCCTTTGAAGTATATTGGGAAACTACAGAACGTGTACACAGTCAGGATTAAGACTTTAAGGAATGTGAGTAGTTCTGAAGTGACACTCAGAAACCGATCCTTTATCTAGTAAGATGGCATGCCCACATCAATAAAATACAAGCCGAGCATACCACAATGGCAACTTGTACTCTTGGCTGGGCGTTAAGGGCTATTTTATTACTGATTGCTCTAAAAGCAAGATCTCTCTTTGCTACCACCTGAGAAAGCAAATGTGTTGACTTTACTGTCATTCCTCATCTCTCAATGAGAAGCTCAACCAGGACTATCTAACTGCAATGTTTGAGTTACCTGAGTCCAAGTCGCAAGGCTGGAGAAACTTGAAACACCCGACTATTTCCAGCAATGGATGTCAATTCAAAGTACAAACTCTAGTAACTAGTATAGGAAAAATGATAAATACAAACTGTATTTGGTTCTCTGGTTTCCATGTTTCAAGAAACAGCTGAAGAAGAGCACTTTTAGTTCTGCACACATTATATTGTAGGCTTGATCCCTAGCACTGGAAAAAATAATAAAGATAATTTTTGAGTCAAAAAAGCAGCTAGTGGGGCTGGAGCAATAGCACAGCAGGTAGGGCGTTTGCCTTGCATGTGGCCGACCCGGGGTTCAATTCGCAGCATCCCATATGGTTCCCTGAGCACCGCCAGGGGTAATTCCTGAGCGCAGAGCCAGGAGTAGTCCCTGTGCATCGACAGGTGTGACCCAAAAAGCAAAAAAAAAAAAGCAGATAGCTTGAAAAATTAACATATTTATAAAGTTTACATTCAGGATCGTGTTATTCATTTCAATGAAAATTATTTATTTGCTCACTAATTTGATTTAAAATGCTATCAATGAGTTGTACACTGACCTGATCTGTAGGATAGCAATGTTTTGTCCTTCCTAAATAGCCTCAGGTAGTTTAGGTTGATTGGGTTGCTCCCATCACAGTGCTCCCATTCTTCTGTGTTTATTTGTAACTTTTTTCTTTGTGCTCTGTTGACTTGTAATTTTTTTTCCTCTTCTCCCTGAGTCCTTTGCATAGTTTATTCAGAGCAATGTCCTTTTCTTATGGACACAAGAAGACAGTATGCTTTTGTTATGTGACTCTCGGTGATATTTTCCTCCTGGACATCTGTTCTCTCACCTAAGCCTCAGCTGCCCTTTCTTCCTAGTGCCCCACAAACCAGGGTCCCGACGAGGGACTGGATGGAACCAGGGCAAGCGGTAAGCTATGTGCTCCCCTGGCATGGAGATGGGCCTGGCCAAAGCACCATAATGCTTAACTATAAGTTAAGAGCTTGGTCATGGACAAATGCTGTCATGAACCAAAAAGTAATAACTAGATTTGGACCCTGCTAGGGTTAGGAAATATTAATCTGGCCTGAGTCCTGTAGTCTGAGTCTGTGGCAAGATGTTCCCAGGAGAGCTGCCCTACAAGCCTCAATGTTATCTCTTACTGTGCCCATACAAAAATAGCTAGTATTGATATGTTGATAGTTATTGGACTGAAGAAAAGAGGAAAACACCTTAGGAGGTATTTTGCCCTTGGGCAGTCAGGGAGGGCTTTCAAATGCCTTTTAGGTGGTGTTCCCTTGGAACTTGGTGGGACCTCAGGAAGGTCTTTCTTATGTTGATTTGGCTACCTGACTGGGTAGAGTGTCAGCCTGGAGAGAAGAGCCTGGGAGAGAGGAGTTGGAGAGACAAGAGAGCAAGAGACAGGAGAGAGCAGGGAGGCAAGATGGACCACGAAGAGGCTAGCACAGGGGAGAGAGAGAGAAGGATGTAGAAGAGGAATACAGGAGGAGCAGGCAAGTGGAGCGAGAGAGACCAGGCTGCAAGATGGAGCACGGAGAGATGAGCGGGAGAGACAGGGGGAGACTGGAATCAGGAGCAGTGTGAGACCAGAATAGGCGGCTCAGAGAGACTGGGGCAAGCACGTCGAGAGAATGGAATAAATGGCAACTGACCAATCAACCTGCTTGGCCCTCCTTTCCTCCACTGGCTGCCCCGTGGTCTGGGCTGTGCTGGCTGCGGGAGTGGCCCGGGCCCACCCCGAATGCAGCCTACCTGGGGAAGAGCCATTGGGACCGCCCCTGGCCATCCCCTTAAAGGTTTTTTAAACTTATCTATTAGGATAGAGATGAAACATAATAAAATTTAAATAAGAAAGCTTTGAAATTAACATAACTTTCAAAACAGGTATAGGAACTCCCTGTTATGTAATAGTTTTTTCGTTCAAGATTTTAAAATCTTCCTTGTTCTTTTTCAATTAAAATTTAGGTGATAGAAATTGAAGATTCTATTATAAAACATACTATAAAATGTTCTGGCCAACCCACCATAAACATAGAGAAAAGGAGAAGCATCTTTGCCAGAAACTCTTCTAATGCATCCAGAAATTCTAGTAGTACATTCTACTTTTTATTTAACAAAAATATTAATTTAGCATTTCCCGAAATAGAGCTTTCCAGAACACTAACCCAAAAAGAGATCATTCAAAATTTGTCTTCAACAGTCAAATAATCCTGTGACATGCTATAGATCATATATGCTTTCCTGCATTTTTTATTAATCTGATTAGAATGTAAAAGGACCTT